>NC_137741.1:9154058-10628197 GCF_963264785.1 Psittacula echo | reverse complement strand
AAAACAGTTCACATCATAACAAAGCCTCAGGCACTGGGTGAGTCTGTAATTTTTTCATCATCATCATTAGTCTTTCTTAATTTCAGCAACACATACCAGCTTCACTTCTTCAACTGACATGAAGGTGATAGTTTTATAAACCAAATAAAACTTGTTTGTTTACAGCTTATGGATTCAGATGCAACAGCCTGCTTATCACCTCTGTTCAAGCATTTTAAGATCCAATAAATTACTCCAGCCTGAACTTCTGTACTGTTGCACAGGGACCAAATCAAGTGAGCTTGTCACTATTTGGCCTTCTCATCTGCACAGAGCTTGGCAGGATACTGCACATGTTCAGTCCAGTTCATAGTAGCTTTTATGGCAAAAGTTGAAGAAGAGATCAAACAATTTATGTGACAAGCAGGATAATACAGGAAGATATGAGCAGTTGATGGCAGCACAACAGGGGAACTTAAAGCACTACAATCAGTAGGTAGTGACAAAAATTCACAGTTTTAAAGTACAAATAAAGTTAGTGCTTCATGATCTATCCTCTCTCCTGTTTTTTCCAGTCCCAAAGGATTTGCATTTTGTGAAGATCTCCCTCACATTTTCTCTGTTACTCAGTGTCAAACCTTTCCCACGCATAAAATCAATCCACGTGCCAGTCAATGTTCTCCAGAACTTCTGAAGTCCCTGAACACCTCTGTGCACTGGGATTCTTTAACTTGTCTTACGACTTCTCTCTCACTTCCTGGTTTCTGGTATCTAGTCCCAACAACTAGGAAATGACACCCTCGAGACTCCACAAGCTGTGATGATTGTCTGGAAAATCACCTAAAAGATACTTGGATGTATTTCTACCACTGAAAAGTTTCATTTGTATGTTCTGTAGAGTTTTCAGGTTTGGAAATTCTGTTGAAGGAAAAAAAAAACCTCTGCAGTGGCAGGATGGTGTTTCAAGAATAAGAAAACGATGTAAATGTCTGACATTCTGAAAGAACAAATAAATGTGCCAAACTCAGAATTTAAGCCCTTCAAACCAAACATCACTCAAGATTTGAAACAGCTGAAGATTTAAAATACTATTAGAAAACATTCCATTATTTTGGTCACAGTCCGCCATTGAAATCTCCTCCAAAAGCACATGAATCCTTCATTCTCTTGCATTATTGAGATGATACCCACTAAAGTTTTCTCTCATGAGACTACAGGCCACAAAGTAGCTGATAATCATCTGAACTTCTAGATGCTCAGCCTGAAAAAACTACAAAATTTAGCTATACCTTCTTGCCTTTCTCATACGATTGAATCTGCCAAGGATTTGAACTTGCACAACTCAAGTACTCTGCTATCACAGGTCATTTCCTCCCCCAAAGACATTACCTCTCTTCCTTTTTTTTCATTCTCCTGGAGAAAAGGTCTTTAACATTTACAGTCTTTAAAGACCAGCTATGCACTTGTAGAAGGCATTAAAGCCTTATAGAACATCACTTTATAGCTGCAATCACTATCATCAACAAAAGAACACCTGTCAGAAAAAAACAACTCTATCTTTTCCCCAAAACCATGAGAGAGTAATTTTAAATGTAAATGAGACCTGAATATTTTGCTCTTGCCTGGCAAGAATCTCACTTGAAAAGCAAATGAAGCAAAAAAGACTGACACTATTACTCACCAAAAATAGAAATGCCTCAGATGCTCAAACATTTGCTTAGGATAAACTACAAAAAGGCAAGATAATTAAAAAATATCTCTCTGCCTTTTTTTCTACTTAGCTAAGACAAGAATATTTCTTGATGTGAAAACTGTGAATCTTGGCCTTATGACTCAAATGCTTGAAGGCCATATATATCCTTCTCACCTATATTTGGAAGATGCCTCGAAAATGTGTATGCTACCAAAATATAGTCAAGTCTTTAAATGGTAGCAGTAATTGCTTGAATGAGAGAACACTTAAGCAGAGCTACAATGAAAAGAAGCATATGCTTGTGCGCTTGGCTGAACAGGGGCTAGCAATTACAGGACATTACAGGCAGGCCCCAGGAGGGGAAGGCACACAGTATTTTCAGTTCAAGATAGGCAATGCTTGCACCATAGTTTCACTACTGGAAATCAGTATAACATAACCTCAACCCTCATTAATAATGACTGGGGGACCAATGTTGCTAAGTGTCTTGCTTGCAAGGAGAAGCTGTAAGAACATGATACCGAATACCACAAGAAGCAGAGGCAATGCAAGAGATCCACAAATGCATAATTTAAGAAAAAAGCAATGCAAGAGATCCACAAATGCATGATTTTTCTGAAGTGTCAAAATATTTAAAACTATTCTAAATTTTTTCTGGGACTTGACTCATGATTTCTGAGGATAGTGAAGATGGCAGTCTGTGCACTGCAGATCTGATGGATTGCTGTTGTTATTACCCACCCAGCACATCAGTATATCAGTGTTCAAAGAAATAACAAGAGCTCAATAGAGGCACAAGAAAAATAAGTGAATTTTAAACCACAGGAAGTTTGAGAAGAGAAATGAAGCTTTCAGAGGAAATGGAATATATAAGGATTATAGGCATGTAAGCATGTGCATGTGTGTATATATCACACACTATCTATAGCAAAATAATACCATGCATGCCAAGTTGACAAATAAGAAAATAAGAAGTGAAAACAAGCATTTCCTCTATTGATGAAAACAAGTAAATACAGTTTGGCAGAACTTTAAGCAGTATAAGGTGGAGCGTTGTGGGCAGTATAGTTTATGGTGTCACTTACAATGACAAAGATAAAGATATAATTATTCCATAGAAATTTCAAGCTCTTTTATTCAGATTTTTATTCTAGAGACAGAATTAGAGGACAAAATACTTAGAGACATCCATACCACAGTCCTGCTAAGTGTCAAGCTATTCTTCTGATGATGATTTTGTCTGTGAAGGGCAGTACATAAAAATATGTGGTATTATATCCATACCCAGAAAAGACAAAGCATATATTGCAATCTCACCATAAATCCTCATTTTTGATGATTCAGAAAAACTGAAGTGATAGCTATAGATATTCTTCTATTTTTTTAATCACAGAGTGCTATTTTGAGGCAATTATAGGGTTTACCTGATTTTCAGACACATTGGGGAGAGCCACAACAAAATTACAAAGCTTTAAAAACACAGTGTCAAAGCCTTACAGGGAAACAGATTCAGGAGGTTCATACTGAAATTTCAGTTTTGCTCTAAATATGTTCAGAGGTTCTTGGAATGGTTCTACTGAGCAACTTTATTTAGAGGTGCAGTGTGGTTTCCCTTTCTCCCTACTTATTATCTGAGAAAATTTCTGCTGAACTGGCCACGAGGACCATATCTCAGAGAACAAAACTAAGCAATTGTGTTGCTAAATAACTCCCTCATTCATTTATGTGTTTAGAGTCCCAAGCCCTCAAAAATCAAAGTGCATGTACTGATGTTAATGCATACAGATAACCCACAGAACTCAGCAGAACTGTTCACATCTCTGAAGGTATATATGTAAATAATGATCTGCAGGCTTGGCTCATTGTTACTGTTACACTTCCCAAACTGAGACAGATTAGTTTACTAAATTGAAAAAAGAAGTAATGGGCTGCAAAGTAGAGATTCAAATGAAATTTCAGTGCCCACTGCAGTTGTTGGAAAGACTCCAGTAGGTATTAATCAGGTCTTATTTCCAAGAGTCTCAAAGCCCACAACCCCCGCAGAAAACCAACCCAAAACCAAACAAAAACTGACTTCTAAGGATAGGTTCAGCAATTTGTGTTAGGACGCCAGCAAACTTTTCAATTTGAGTTATATTGCATTAAATATTTTTCTCTAAGATAAAACCAAAACATATAAATATATCTATAAATGTATGTACAAATGTATCTATACACACACATGCACATGATGAATACTGATGTTAATTAGAACTTCCAGATTCCAGAATAAAATATCTATCACTTTTTTGTGAGCTGACTTTGAATTTTCTCTGAACTCTCCTTCTGTAGCTATTGCTCCTTTAATGATAAATACATGCACAAAAAAAACCCTGCCGCAACATAATTTATAAGGCTTTTAGAATCTCCTTAGGCAGAAAAGTATATACCTGTCCCCTGTATTTGTAGGAGTCCAGTTACAAAAGATTTTAACGTTTTTTTTCTCCCCAAAGCCCTAGCTCCTCAGAAAGTTACGGTGAAACAAGCTTTGAACACAATCCAGTAGCAAGCTCAGGGCCTGAGGCATTGTCTTAGCAATGTAACCACACACTTATCTACAAGAATAAGGAGAAATAAGTTCTGATGTGCATATAAATTTATTGCTGCTGTTAGCCTAGGTTCAAAGTAAATAGTTTAATCTCTGTATTCCAGAAGCTGCATTTGAAATAGTAAGGTAGCTTTCTTGAAAAATCTCAGTTTAAACTTTACAAGTAACCAAAAGGAGAATTGTTACATGGAAAGGATTACATGGTCTTGCCTTTCCTGATCCAGTGGCTGACTTACTACTAAATAATTGGCAAAGCTAACAAAATGCACAACTATTCTGGGGCTTGATAATTTTAACACGGAAGCTCATCTCAGTAACTGTACATAAAGTTACATTTTTAAAAAGAAACTACATTTATAAAAGAAAACAATTATTAAGTCTAGTTTTTCACTAATTGAGCTGTATATATGTTTTCTCACTTTCTGGAAAAATGCATAAAAATTGGGTTCCCCTCAGTTAATTCAGTTAGCATCCTGCATTTGCACAAATAGGGTCAGCTTTTAGTTATAGAGCATGTGGGATAACTTCAATAAAGCAAAGAGATAGCAAAATACGTCTAAATTAGGCTATTGGAGCATTTTGATTACATTCATCTGTCAAGTTGGTTTCCATAAAGAATAAAGGTCACTTCAACAGCAGCAGGCAGATAAGCAGGCTCAGTTAGCTTCGGGCACATAGGGTATGGTGCTGTGCTGCAGAAAGGGATGTATTTTGCTCTCAAACAATTGACGGCTGACTGTTCTTGTTTTATACAGTGTGGCTGTCAGGTCCCAGTAGCACTGGTTGCTAGTTACGTTTTTCTCCTATACAGATTTAACTGATAAATGCTTCTGAAATCTGCCTCCAAGTATTTCAGCTAAAAAGACATGCTGAAAAGTCATAAGATTTGGTATCTCTTGTGTATTCGGCTGTTAACTGTGTTCACTGGACAAATGACTTACGTCTCTCTTAAAGTAGGACAGAGATATTAGCAAAAAAAAAAACATGTCCAAAGGGTAGAGGATGTGGACAGGACATGTTTACTGGCTTTAAGCAGAAACAAAAGAAAACAGTAGTAACAGGAGCATTTTCCTTACCTACTTATAGACGATACTTTGGGAATTCTGTGTTAGAAACATCTAAACTGTGAATTTGAAGGAATGATTTTATTTGTAATCACATTGTGCAAAGCATAAAACCTCAGTGGTGCCAGATGTGCTTCAGGGGAAGGAGTCAGGTGGATTTAATACTGCAACATGCAGCTTTGTGACAAATTAACTGTGGCAAAGATCCCAGGATTTATCAGAAAAGATTCTGTCCAGAAAGTCTCTGCTTTGTGACAAGAAATACTGGACATTTCCTGCTTAACACTGCACTGATCTGCAAGAACTGAAGTACCTTCAGGGCTACCGGAGTTGCGGATCAGTAGATGGGCACTGTGGGAAAGCAAATTCAGTGCCCTCACAGTGATGGACAGAGCCACGCAGAGCCATGACTGAAGCAGCTCACAGAGAAAGCAGCGGGTGGAACCTAGCAATGAATGCAGCTAGTGGGAGCAGCCATGAGGGCACAAAGCCAGCAGGAACAGGAGCAGTTAACAACAAACTCATCTGGTGGGAACTGGTGGGAAAGCTGATGAGGGGCAACAAGAGGCAGTGGCTAATGAGAAATACCAGGACAATAAAAAGCCTGGAGAAGCCTCCTGCCATGTGTGCTATGCCTTTTACTTGGTTATTTGCCATTTAGTGTGCCAGTATTGCACGCTGTATTAAAAACAGCTAAGTCTGGTCACTGAGAGGAAGGTTGCTTGTTCACCTTTAACTGACTGCTGTCCCTTCAGAAAGGAGAGGGAGAGGAAGGATGGATGCAGCATGTCTTCCCAGAGAAAAACTCAGCATGCAGAACTGCTGTGAGAACTTCTAGAGCAAAGAGCAAGTCAGATGGAAAAGGTGCAGGGAATACAGTAAATAAGCCTGTGGTAAGACTGCACCCTAAAGTGTAGACATGGCCAAAACTGAGGGGTTTGAAAGATGCTTTCCCTAGCAACCCAGATCCTTAAAGTTTGTTGCAGCACCGATAGGCACCAAAAGACTTCCAGATCAGGATAGAAAGTGGAACATCATCCCAAAATGTGAGTGGACAGGATTCTCACTGAGATGAGGTAGGAGAAAAGCTGTTTAAGAACCTTTTATTTTAACTCTAGTTCATGCAGCCTGAGGTTCCTTCACTTCATTACAGCATATCTGTAGATCAGATATTAGGAAAAATTTCTTCACCAAAAGGGTGCTCAGGCATTGGAACAGGCTGCCCACAGAAGTGGTGAAATCACCGCCCCTGAAGTGTTCAAAAACTGTACAGATGAGGCCGCTAGTGACGAGGTTTAGTGGTGGACTTGGCAGTCCCGTGGTAACAGTTGGACTCAATGATCTTAAAGATCTTTTCCAACCTAATTGATTCTGTAATTCTATATTCATGAAGCACTATTTTAGAGACTCACCAGTCCTGTTGGTTTGAGCTCCACTTTAAGAGGGAATGCAAGTTAGCATTACCTCCATGCTCTAGCTGATTCAAGGTCTGGTCCCATCTCTCTCACCAGCTTTTTAAAGGTCACAGAAACTCAACACCCCTCTCAGAGACAACGTGCAAGTGTGTCATAACTGAACAAGAAAGAGACAGCAACAAGTAGCTTATTAGCTGTTGGGGGTAGGTTGTTTGTCTTGTGGCAGTTCTTCACAATATGTTCTCATGCTTCCAGCACTCCAGAAGTTCCTTTTGCTTAAGCTCATTTGATTAATTCATCCATTGTGAGCGATGACTGTATCATTTAGAAAACACCGAGACAACCAAATTCAATATCCCAGGTTTCTGGATGGTGCTTATATCTTTGTGCATTCATATTTAGTAAGGACCTCCAGATGCTCCCATTGCAGATGGTCAATGCCTGGCAGAAGGCTTACAGAATATTTACTGACCCCTAAAAACCTCTTAGAAAGCTACAGAGGGGAAGCAATGTATGAAAAAACTCAATGACATATATTTCTCTGAATCTAAATAATATCTACTAGAGAGAAAATACTACCGAAAAATAGTAGCTTCATCCAAACCTTCTTCATGAATTGAAGCACAGGTTTAAAATTGAAATTCTTTAGGCCAATATAAAATGATTCTTCTTCCCCTAAGCTAGAAGATGTGCTTTTTATCCTTTAAAGAGGCCACTAGCTGTACATATTGATAAAGTGCTCCTTCTCCAGTCCAAGGAAGATTTTAAACTTTCAAGGGATTACAGGATTTTATATTGTTAGTGGATAAACCTAATCTTCTGCTACCCATGTCCTGGAATCCCTAATAATGAAGAAAAGAAACCAAGGATTAAAAGCTAGTGGTATTACAGCTGTCAACACATCAGCCTTAATTTTTCAAAAGCTTTCACATAGGTACAGTGATGTGTCTGGAGTCTTTTGCTGAAAGTACTTGATCAGTTTCACATTGATAAGATAACCAGAAGTTATTTTTATAAGTGTAGCACATCCTCATAAGCATACTAGATTCACTTTAAATTATGCCTTCTCCACTGTTACAGGTATTTGGAAAGATATGGTCATTTAGGATGTAAAGGCATTCAAAGGCATCCTGGTAAGAACTGTTATTACAGTATTGACCAGTAGTTTGGTATGTCATAGCATCCTGACAGCTAGTGAAAAGGGGAGATGAAAATGTGTTGTGAGGCAATGATTACCTTTTTCCCTATAATGCTGAAGTGGTGACATAAATCCCTAACTTAGCAAATCACAGTGCTTCATTTCTTCTGCTTCAGAGCTCCTTGCTTCTGCAAGAGACAGGTGAGCTACTGGGACTCTCCTAAACCAATGGCAACATTTACATTGGATGTTATGACATGACTATGGCCAAAAAATTCCAACAGGGTGAAGGCTGATGTGAGAAGTTGTGTTGCTTGCAGCCTTCTGGGAATTATGACTATGACAGAAGAAAATCTTTAAAGAAAAAAAAAGCCAGGATACACATTTTACACATTTTTTTTTCCTTATTTTTTTCTTGTGTCAAGGTTAAAGTTCGCATCAAGGAGAAAAGAACTTAAAGAAATAAGGATTCTTAGGTTTTGGATTTCACAGTTGTTAGATTCTCGGAGAGGTACATTAGAATACCAGCTTCATGGCATACATACACAAGTCCAGATTTCTGACACCTGGGGAACCTGAACATGCCTAAGTCTATAGGAACTGACAAGATGCATCCCAAATGCCTAAGGAATTAGCTGATGTGGTTACCAAGCCATTCGCCATGATATTTGAAAGTCAATATCACACCCATTTTTAAAAAGGGTAGAAAGAGGACCCTGGGAACTACCGACCTGTCAGCCTCACCTCTGTGCCAGGGAAGACCATGGATCCTCCTAGAAAATATGCCAAGGGACATGGAGGACAGGGAGGTAGTTCAGAACAGCCAGCAGGGCTTGTTCAAGGGCAAGTCCTGCCTGACCAACCTAGTGACCTTCTATGATGGAGTGACTACATCAGTGCACCACTGAAGAGCCGCGGATGTCATCTATGTGGACTTCTGTAAGGCCTTTGACATGGTCCACTACAAAAGTGTTCTCTCTGAATTGGAGAGATATGGAGGGGGTTTGGAACTACATGACCTTCTTTTCCAATCCTAACCATTCTATGATTGTGTGGATGAAGAATTGGTTGGATGATTGCATCCAGAGGGTAGTGGTCAATTGGCTCAATGTCCAGATGGAGACTGGTGACAAGTAGTGTCCCTCTGGGGTCCATGCTGGAACAAGTACTGTTTAATATCACCATTAATTGGCTTATATAGGTTCTATTAACTTCAAAAAAATTGCAGAAAGCGTTAGTAATTAATTCAGCTCCCCATGGGAGAAAACTTAAAGAATTATATAGAATCACTGACTCCACTGGAGGCACAGCACAGAGGTATCTCGGGGCAGCTGATTAAAACCAGAACCTCTGCTCAGTGACCCTACGTAGTGAATAATTGCCCACCTTTGGCGTAGGAAACGTAAAATTTCCCCTTTTCCTCCACCCATCTCTAGGGAAAAAACTCCTAGGCAGCTACCTAAATTGAGTATTGACGTTTCCTCTCACATACTCGGGTTATTCTTGGATAAATCAGAGGAAAGTGCTCAAATAGAGCTGTATTGGGAGGAAAAAAAGGAAACAGACTTTGGAAAAATCTTCACATCTCTCTTTTACATTGATCCAAGAAGCTAACAGGCAATTAACTACTGCAGTGGTACACTGCCACCTAGAAGAAGCACTTCAAGACATCACAGACATCCTATCTGATTATTAAAGAGCAAAGATGCCATCACACTGGCCAGATCTTTGCAGTTTGACCTTTGAATATTAAGTTGTCTCCAATACGCACACCTACCAGACAAAGGTTTAAGCCCAGTGAGAGACATTATAATTGAAAGAAGAAAGAAACTGATGTCAGAAATGTAGAATACCATTCCTATTAAAAAGTTAACTTACATTGATTTACTGCATGTGCATATCTTGCTATTGTGATAATAAATTGACAAAAGAGCCTTTGAGAATAGCCGAAGAAAACAAACTTCTTATGGAGGTTTCTTGTCTGTGAAAGCCCTTTCAGAAATAAAATAGCGCAATTAAGAAAACGAGGCAGATCAAAGAACTCAACAGCAAAATATTGTCTTAGAGTACCAGAATGTTATTCTACATTTGCTATTCACAAAGGCTACCCAGTATTGCTTTGTTACTGGGTTTCATTGTTGTTGGTCCCCCGTGTCTCCCCCACCCCTAGTATCACTGCTCTTAACTCTATCTGAACTAAGCATCCTGTGAAATGTTCAGTCCCTCTCAGCCAGGGGAAGTAGTCAGGCAGCCAGGGGGAGTTCAACATTTGACCTTAGATCTATGGAGCACATTGTCACCTCCATACTGATGTGAAACAGGCTATAAGTCTATCAGTGATGTTTTTTCTCATACAAGCAGCAAGACACACGTCACATAACTAGCAAGAAACCCCCCCCAAACTTAACTTCAGCCTACATTATCCCATCCAGAACTCCTTGATCACCTGATAAGTCTAAAGATGAGAGGTTTAAATCAGGCTACTGAGATAAAAGTTTTGATTTTTACTGGTTCAGATATTTCAAATCAAAATCTGGACTTCCTGTGAATGCACATACAGCCTTAACCTCAATTCAAATACAAGCACAATGAACTCCTGGACAGAAACAGCAGATGACTGAAAGGTCTAGACCCTGTCCACAATGTAATCCAAAGCAGTTTTGTACAGTATTTAACCTCAACATCTGAACTAGAAGTTAAGGTATGCTTTGAATGCCTCTCTGTACAAATGAACAACTGTATTTGCACTTACTTTAACCTATATTGTAAATTTTATTAATGAATGAATTATCCCTGTGCAACAACAGAAACATTTTGTCTTATGATTATAGTTGGCCACTTAATTAAAAGATTAAATAAACTTTCACGTTATCTAAAACAATAAAAAAAAAAAAAAGTATTTTCTATTAAACCAAAGAATGCAGAAGGTTGCCATTTCTTACTCATCATCACTTGCTACTGCATGAACATTCAGGTTTTGTTCATCCCTCTGAAATCTCTGCAAAAAATGCAATATACTCTGTGTACAAACTGCATAATGCAAAACAATCTCCCTATGAATGCTTACACCAACAGAGTAAACACGTTAGTGTCGCTCACACATTCAAGGAATTCCATTACTGAGTGCTGCTTAATCTCGGAATTAAGCCACGAATTAGTCTTCCATCATATAATAATAAAGTCAAAGGAACTCTGAGATTAAATATTTTATCAGAAATGATGATTATGCTGAACAGTAACCATTCACTAGTAATTCAGATAGTGGGAATGCGGGACACTTACATGCTTTCTGAACAATGCAGATTATCTTTCAGAAATGGATGAGCTGCTGTGGCTAAACTATTGCATAAAAACATAAAACCACAGAGCTTCAGGGGGTTTGAGAGGTCACTGCACTGAACGTATTGCTGCACTGCCCAAGGCAGGATCACTTATACTTCCATCATTCCTGAAACACTTTCCCATCCCTTTCTTTGAGAGTTCCAATAACTGAAACTTCAGAACTCCCCAAACAGCACTTATCATCTTTGCTTCAGAAAGCATTCCCTAAAGACTTTTTCTTGCTATGATATAAGTCTATTACCTATTATAGTCACCACAGACTCCTACGCAAGCTTTTCTATTTTACAATAGTATTTCTGTACATAATTACTATTATGCCCCTCTCAGAGTCCTCTTCAGCCTGAAAATCCCGACATTTGTAAATCTTTCTTCATATTTCACATTTTCAGATAAATCTTGTTTCTCTTTAGGCCCTCTATAAATGATGGTTCAAATCTTTTTTGAAATGTCTTGTCTCCAAACTGGAGAACAGTAGGTTTGTACTGTGTACAGCATAGCTGTAACCTCTTCATTCAAGGCTAGTAAAGCGTGTGGTTCAGATATGCTCTTTCCACTCCAGAACTGTTTGATCTTTTTTACAGAAGCACAAAACCTCTGACTCCTGCGCAGTTCATAAGGCACCACAGACCCACTGCTTCATTCTGAAAAATAGAATAAAAAAAATAAAATTCTCCTAAATCAGTGGCTTCTCTTATCTTTGTGTAGTTGATTACTTCTGTGTAAATCGGAGAACACAGCACCATTTATCCCTGCTGAATTTCATCCTATCTTTTCAGACCAGCCTTTATTCAACTGAATGATTTTGAATTTTAATCTTGTCCTGCAAAATGTCAGCTATTCCTTCCACACCTCTGTTTCCTTCCAGCAAGTCTTACAAGTCTTACAAACTTACCCCTTGTTCCATCACTCAGGTCTTTCATTGCATCATTATTCCTTATTTTTTAGTAAGTAAAACCAAATTAAGGCAGTGTGAAATGGGATTTCAAGCGATACTTGTTTTATTTTCACCATGAACTATTCTTTGGTAACTATTCTATGGATATCTTACCCACACAGTTTTTCACCATTTGCTCTATTTTAGATGCTTACAAAGCAGAACTAGAATATTGCTTATGGGCCCTTCCCCTGTCCCCCCTTCATTTTCATGAGATGTTTAATATTTCTTCTCTTCCAGTCTTCTAGAACTGCACTCATTCTCTGTAACTCTTCAAAGTAACAGTCTGAGGCTGCAGTAGTATTCCTATTCTAGACCAGATCTCACACCTTTCTATCTATGCAAAAGTGTTGCTAGTTTTCAGTCTTCTATCAATGGTAGTTGCCTGTTCTGCAAGTACACTCGAGCAGGAGGAAGGCTTCTGTATTTATAGAACGCTTCTGGGTATGTGTGATACTTGAGTTCCAGGGGCAACAGGTCACCAGAGAGTTGTGTGGGAGGTATTGAGGAATGGAGGCAGAGGGAGAGATTACAAATTCTTGCTTTTGATAGACATTTCTTTCTTTTTTTCCTCCCTCTCTCTAATAACTTTTCCTTTGGGAGGATGCATAATAAAAACCTCCAGGTGTTTCATCAAGGAGTTTTTCTAACCCTCTGCCCTTTTGCCACAGAAATCCCCTTTGAATATAACAGCATGATCCATGTTCAGTGAGAAACAGCAGCACCTCTTTAACAAAAATATAAGCAGCCCAGTAATTAGGGCAAATTTTCTCATGTACCCTTTCTTTCTCTGTGCAAATTGCCAGTAGCCATTAAAAATATTCTGGTTTATTAAATCTGAGCAGCAAACATCTGTCAAAGAAAAGGTATCTCTTTAATAAATGTTGTGGGCTTTTTTAATTTTCCTCTCAAATGGGCTAACCTTTTGGGTTTTTAAGAGGCACTGGAGGTTGTTTGCTAAGAAACTGAAGGGTGCTTACACTTTTATGTTCAAATATTTCATGTGAACTTTACCCGTTTCATGCTTCTTTATTCTATTAAACTACCTATTAGTGGATCCCAGCCTCAAACAACCTCAATCTAGTACTATCTATAGTATAAAACCTTCGAGATTAGAGAGGAGTGAAGCATGAGTCTGAACTGCATCAACAGTTCAGACTCCAGCTATACAAACTCATACCTGAAGGCAAGCACCATAGCATTTACCTGTTACATTCTTGACAGAAAAACAAATAAAAACCAACGATAACGCCTGCCCAGACTCCCCACCACTGCATTCTTTGGGCTTTGAGTGTGTTGTAATAGAGAATTAACCTACCAAATTGTAGAAAAATTGGGTCACAGAGTGTTCAGAAATTTAAACTGCACAGAGAACAATAATCCATGGGCATGTTGAAAGGATGAAGTCTGAATGAGAACACTGCATTATTTATAAGCTAATTATGAACATACATATTTTTTATCTCTGCACTGTGACCTGGGGCTCAAGTGCCAAGGAGACTGAAAAGACATCATGACTCAGAATGGAATTAACTTTAAAAAAAGCATTTTCACAGCTTCAGGTCTTTTTATGAGCATCAGCAAGGCTAAGAGAAGGAACACAAGCAGAGTGAAGTCAGTAGAATAACTGTTCTTTCCAATAAAACAAAGGTTTAGAAAAGACACTGCACCTTCAAACATTAATCCATGCTTGAGGACAGCAATAAATAACAATCAAAAGTTAATCAGTGCTCAGTGCCTGAAACATAAAGAATATATGTCTTTCTCTAACTTGCAAACTGCAGCTGACAGAAGGGGTATCCAGATCCCTAGATTTTGACTCTTTGCCTCTTACAGACAACTCATCAAGTTTTTTTGATGAAGATTTTATGCCACAACACAGTTGCATCCTTTCTTCTGGCACATACTGACTGTCTACCCCCACATTTGGAGTGAGGCAGTTTCAGACACATGCTTCAAGTCATCACATCTCTTCTGCAAGGAAGCAACCACACAAAATCCCCTGCATAAGTAATCTTTTACTTTTTTACTTTTCCACCGTGCATGCTTCTCGTAGCAATGATACTTTGCTGAGACATTCAGTATGATGAAAAATGGCTGTATTCAGAGTATGAAAAGGAAACAGAAAATGCGTTGCCTACAGTAACACTGAAAAAATACAGTAACAGCTATAATACATGGCTGGAGACCTGTTCTGGGCAGAAGCAGCTTCCAACACAGACTTACATAGTGCTAAACACCAGATCTAGTATGTGTCGTTTAGATAATATCACAATATAGTCTTGGCACTCCTCAGATTCTTCTTCTATACTCCCTAAAGTACACAAGTTTGTTCATGAAATTTTGAAATTTTATGCAATTTCATAAGGAAACTGTCCAGAAAACATCTGGTCTTTCAAAGGACCTTAGAAAAATCTATGACAGTTAAAAAGCACACAGACATACTATCACATCCTGAAGTTTCTTCAGTCAGCTGCTAAACACCTAAGAAACACCCTTCACAGAAGGAATTAAGAGAAATCAGGTATGTGTTCCAACCCTTACACCTACCAATTCCCAGACCATATCAGCTTCCCCTCTATAACGCTTAAAGCCATCAGTAGGATAAATATGGCTACAGTCCCAGTATCATTGCTTGTTCTTCGCATATTCAGCAACTGTGGGTCACTCCTTCCCCATCCATTTGCAAGAAAACACAGAACTGGTTGTTACTGGCCAGCTACCAACGGCAAAATTAAAAACCTGAGTGCCAAATGGGCACAGCTGCATCAACTACTGCTGAGCTGTATGCAGACCTGCCAAATAATAGCCGTCTCACTTCGGCTGAACTGGGATGCATCAGAGCCACTGTCAAAAGCACAGTTAAGGAGCCATTTTTTCCCATTGAATGAGTTCCTCTTCAATCACCAGTTAAAACTAGTCTATACAAAACAAAGGACACTGCATAAACAAAACCATCCAGTCGAGGAGTAGAAAAACTTCTCCCTGCAGTACAGTCACACCTCAGACAATGCAACTAATCTGAAACACCATCTGCCCCCACAGCAGAAAGTGTCTGAGACATGTATTCATTATTATTAATAAATTAAACAACATATGCACCCCACAGATGCTTTGGAGCATTAAGGTATGGATAAGACTGAAAGAAAAAAATTAAACCCGTAATTTTTTATACCTACTTCTTTGTTTTGTTTTAAACAAATAATGTTGTCTTTCCCCTATTTTTTTATTTTCAAGAAAAAAAAGGTTTGAGTTTTCACTTTCAAGCTGTGGAAGGCCGAGACAAAAAGCCATCTTTTATGCGAGATGTTTTCTTTTAAGAAAAAAGGATTGACATTTCTAATGGAAATAAATCCTGAACAGATATGACTCAGCTATGAAAGAATCAGTGAAGTTATGTCTCAAAATGTCTATCACTACATTATAACAACTGCATGACTCCCATCAAATTTGTCTTAATTTCTTTTCAGGAAAGTAATGGTTTGAGGGGAAGTGAGGGGAGAAGGGGTTGTTGGGGTTTTGTTTGGTTTGTTTGGTTTTGGTTTTGTTTGTTTGGGAGTTTTTTGTTTGTGCATTTGGTTTGGCTTGGTTGGTTTTTGTGTTTGGGTTTGTTTGGGGGTTTTTTTTGTGGGTTTTCTGTTTGGTTTTTCAAGTCAAGAGCACTCAAGTGATGCTGCTTCAGCAGGACAAGCCTCAAGTCAAAATTTGTCTCAGCATCTGAGAGCTTTTTGTTTTGCTTTACAAAAGCACAACAGATTTCTCGTCTGAGGAACACCCAGAACTGCTTTTTGCAATGGCAATAAAAGTCCCCAAACTTTTTGTTTTCCCTACGGACCAATGAAATGAATTACAGCAATAGTTCAAAGCACCATTGCTCCCTGCTACCTAAATCACAATCAGATAAGAATAGGCAAAAGTCATAGGAATTCTACCTGGAATACTACTGTCAGCTTTTATCTCATTGCTTGATAACCATTTGCAGGAACTTTTTCCTTCAAACATATCCTCCTTTTCTGTCTTTCATTGTAGATTTTTCAGAAAGGCCTTTCATCAGCTAATCCACTCTTTAAACTTTAATAGTTGCAGTTACTTTTCCCAAAATGGATTCTGTGGCCATATTTATTCCTTACCCGAAACATGTGCTCTTAGAAACCAGCCATGCATTCCTGCAAGGAGGAGGCAGCAGATGCTGTAACTGCGCCTCTGGAGAAGGGAACACAGCTTTCACTGCTGCCATCCCCTCCCTCAAAGAACACAGGCAAGTCACGCAGTGATGCCATGCTTTATTTCAGCATCTGTGACGTGAGGCCAAGTAATTGCTTCCTCCTACAGAATCTGACATATATTAAGCAATGGGCGTGAAATGACTCATATTGCAGAAAACGCCACAAAAAACCCCAGCTTGTTTCTGAGCCTATTAGGTGTGTAGAGGGCTATAGCATGTACTACACTCTTCCGCCTGCACTACACTGTAGTTCCCAATTGAGATGCTTCACATTACCTAAAATAATAATAAGAGAAAAAGTATTTAATATGTATTTTAATTAAATTAGTGAAATTTAATATATGTTAAGATTAATAATAGGAATAATGTTAGAATAACAATCCTCTTTCATTAAAACTCCTCCAGGTTTTACTATTTAACTAAAAGAGCAGCAACTCCCTCTAAAGGGGAAACCCATCCCAACAAGAATGTATCAATTACGCCTCATCCTCCATCTTTGTATCTTAATCTGAGGGTGTCATTTTGCACCATTGATTTTTAAGCAGAAATCTCCACTGAGCTCAATGGGGATTTCTGTTAAAAAATCAATGGCACAGTATGGCTCGGGATATTTAAATTAACCCTGGAATCTGCTTTAATCTACTTTCTTTCCTCTTGCTTTAGCATGTGGAGAAAACTGCTATTTTTGTGTCTCTATTGAGTACATTTTAAGAGATTAAATTAACCAGACTCCACACATGTACGAAGAGTTATTATTTTTACTCTTTTAAAGATAAACCTTCTTGACATGTTGGTTTTCCATAAAATGGCACAGTGGTAGACAAAGTGCAGTTCAGCTGTGTTGTGGGGGAGAAAGCAGGATGCAGCAGACTCGGAGTGAGTACTAATACACTGGGAAAACTAAGAGTCTATTGAAATCAACCTAGAAATGTGGTTTCTTTCCAACCCTGTGTATTGCTTTTCATTTACTTTGTAGTCAGGGCACATAAGAATTTGTTTGAAGGATGTTTACTGTACTTTCGTAAGCTCCTGTGTGTGATGCAGTGGCTTTCACTCAAATATAACTCTTCTGGCTATCTATAGAGACTTTAGGACTACTGGGACACACATACACACACAGAAGCAATTGCTTCTTACTGAAGAAAACTGGAAATGTCATTTTTAGAGTATTTCTTTTTTTCTACACAAGAAAAAGGTTTCTACAACCTCATTCAATTATGTGAAAAAGAAAACATTCCTGTATCTCCTCCAGTTGTTTCTTGTAATTCTCCTTAACAGCTTCCTTATTCTCCAGCAATGCCAAAGTGTATCCCATGTCTTGTCCTGTAGGTCCAAGGTTTCAAGTCATTCGGATGGCCTTTGGTCATGAATATGTTTGGCCTGTATCATTTAGATTTGATTTTACACTATCCTGAATGAGCAAACAAGGCTGAAAGGGCCTGGGTTTTACATGGTTTGATAGTTGTTTCTTGCCAACTCAGCTGAAGGCACCCTAAAACAAAATTAGGAATCTAGAGCACGTATCTTCTTGCCACCTTGGAAACTAAACCCTGAGATATGTTTTACAAAATAGTACAGCCTTGTTCATGGGCCAAAAAAAGTAAATATATAGAATCAAAAGGAGTTTTGATGGATGCTGGAACAATGTGGAGGAATCAGGCATGATGTTAAGCAGATTGCATCGCTCTGAAGGGACAGACAGTTCTCAAGGAAATGGTGAGAATGAATTATCCCCACAAAAAAGCGAAAACCTTACAATAGTTATCAGTAACTTTCCTGAGGCAGTTATGCCAAACCCACTCTCCAATTCTTCCTCCACACAAATCTAAGAATTGTCGAGGCTTTGCGGCTGCAAGGACATACACATAGGGAAGACAAATACACTCTGTGCTCTAGAACTACCTTCAGAAACAGAATGAAACACTCGTTACATTATGTGCCTGCTCTAATTCGATGCAAATCAATGGCAGACTACTGATTTCATTGGAAGCAAACTGGGGATGCCTTATGATGCTTCAAAAGGGCAAACTGTGAAAGATCGAGAATCAGCTTGTCACAAAACAACATTTATGTTAATTGTCATAGGCCTCACTCTTCATATTTGGCTAAGGATCTTACTGCATCCTCAATTACATGTCTCTCCTTTGCATTATGTCAGTTATCCATACAAAAGGAACAGCTGGTAAGCTGACTATTCCCCATGAGCTGTTCTGGGAGCTAAGATGTCTTGAAAAGATTCTGTAACCACATCTTCTGATATTTCTTCAAAACACTCGAAGCTATATAAAGGTGAGATAATTTTAACAATAAATATTCAATCTCCTAAAAAGAATTGATAGAGCATAGAATCATAGAATGGGTTGGGTTGGGAAGGACCTAAAGATCATCATGACCTAAAGATCCTGGCCTCAGACTAGACCATCTCACCCAAGGCTTTGTCCAACCTGGCCTTAAACACTGCCAGGTTGGACATTTCCCACTTCTTTGGGCAACCTGTTCCAGTGCCTCACCATCCTCACAGTAAAGAACTTCCTTATATCTAACCTGAACTTCCCCTGTTTAAGTTTAAACCCATTACCTCTTGTCCTACTGCTACAGTCATTCTCCATCAACCTTGTAGGCCCCCTTCAGATACTGGAAGGCTGCTATGAGGTCTCCACACAGCCTTCTCTTCTCCATGCTGAACAGCCCCAACTTGTTTATTCCCCATCTGCTTATATAAATCATCGTTAACCAAAACTAGATTAACATTAATCACAAACCACAGTTTTCTGTGCTTTCCTGTAGGACTCTGCTCAGGAGAGCTGTTTTAGATCAACTGTAGTCAAGTAAGCTTGCTGTCACTTGGTGATATAGTAGCATCTAGTCAGCACTAGATATAGTGTTCACACTGAATAATGCTGCAGGCACGGATGCCTTACTACATTTAGAATTGAGCACCGATGTTATTACACTTTGTTCTAATACAGACTTAAGGGAAACAATATAGAGGCCATTATTTCTGAGACTATAAAAATAGCAAGAACAGAAAGTCTGGAATTGCTGAATACACCCTTGAAGTCAAGGGTCCTACAGCAAATCTATAATATAGCTATTGTTCCAAGTTTTCTAACTAGTAGCTGGTAGTAGAAGTGTTGTGAAGAATTGGTTTTCCTTGCTAAAGAGCTTAAAAATTCAACCAGTCTTCTACTGTCCCACTTGCTCAGAAAAACAATGCCCGTATTTCAATATGAGCTTCCACGTGAGAAGTTCAAAGTACTTGTAGAGCTTAATTTGACACACATAGTTGCTCACTGTCTTAGTAAAATATCTCACATGGTAGTAACACAAGGAGATCATACCCTGATCTTAGAAGGAAAGCAGGACATTAAACAGGATGTTGTAAAAGTGATGAAACCCAAAGAGAATGCATATCTCATTGTTAAAGCTAGCTAAAACCTAGAATTCCCACTACACAGAGAAAAATCACATTTGTATTCATTTAAATAATAATAAATCCTATCCTACTCTGCTTCCCAAATATCTAAGGATTTTAATAGGTTTCATGATATTGTATTTAAATTGTAACTTTCTCCCTTTTAATAGTAGTGTCTTGATGTAACATGACATGTTCTTATTTTTCTATTGCTTTAGATCTACATAAGCAGCTATCTCCTAATATATACTGAATATTTTTCCAGAAGAAAGCATTTGTGCTGATGTCACAGTGAAAAAAAAAAAATGCCAGTTACTAAACATTATTACTTTAGATATGTCCAGAAACAATTAAAAATAGTTTTAAATAAACTCATGCTGCACAGGTAATTATAATACTTAAACCAGAAGCAATTAACTCAGAAGAAATTAAACTTTCAAATAAGGTTTGCAACAGTTTGGGTCACAAAAGGTGACAAGGGCTACTGGAGAACAATACCAGTGCACAGGTGAAGTTTATGCTCTTGGGAATGTCTCTGAAAGAAGCTGTTTACAAAAAGACAAGCAATACCCTGTGAAAAACATCTGCTTTGCCAGCAGCAAGCTATCAGTAGGGAAGATGAGACTGGAAGTAGCATATAATTTCCACATTTTGTGTAAACATGTGTATAGTTACCACTCACTCATAACTGTCTCTTTTTCAGTTTTCAGGAAGAGGCTTGCAGCTGACCCAAGTCATGGAACAAAAGTCCTCTCCACATGCTTTTGTGCAAAACTTTCACATCAAGAAATGTACAGCTGCAAGATTTTTGTTTTCCTTTTTATTCTTTATCTTGTGGATTGATTCCCTAAGAAAAGGAACATGTTTGGTATAAGCCATTTCAGGTGCTTTCCCAGTGGGAAATACAAAGCCCATCGTTTCTAAGAAAACTCATGTGATGTTGGGAAGGAATGTCTTGTTACAAAACAAAAGTCACAGCCATAAATAATGACACTTTCTCAAACCAGCAAGATCTATCCCATTTCCAGCTGAAAATACCAGCCAGAGTGCCTGAATATTCACTTTGTACGGCACAGGACCACGTAACATGTTAAGCACTACAGAGGAATTAATGACCCAGGCTTTGAGATCCACATATTAACATCCATTTCTCCAAATGCTCTATTCTCTTCAATAAGTCACAAGAAAGTTTAAGTTCATTCAGTCTTCCCTGCCTGTCTTCTGAGAGATAGAATTGCAATTCGAAATACAGTTCTTCAGTTGCAAATTACCTATAACTGTGCCTGGGAAAGGCATTGTGCTTCCCTTCCAACTGCTTTTTTAGGTCTTTAATGTATCAGCATGGACCAAGATCTCTCAAAGGAAAGGGTTTTCTTTGTAAGTTAAGCTGCAATTGTTTACAGGACTATTTAGAGCCATACAAGCTTTGGGACACATTCAACATCTATTACCTGTCTGTTCCACACTGTGAATCTTTCCCCTGTGTTGCACTTTGAGTTCAGATGTGCAGCTCACCTGCAATGTGAACTTTCAGAGCATGAGATTTCTCAGTGATTCTGGCCCCTTCTGAGTTACTCTGCCCTGCCCTTTGACGTGGTCAGTCTCTCTCACTCTCACCCTCCCCAACCTTCTTTTCGCTTTGGAGAAAAACATACAAGAATACACAAGAACAAATTCAAAACATGAAATACAAACACATGTAGGTTCTCTTGGACTTTATCCCCTAATCTGCTGCATAAGGACAGCAAATTTAAATAAGTTCTATTTCTACTGTGGGCTTCCACCAGCAATATTTTCTTCTCCCCTTCCAATTCTACAGTCGCATTAGCTGTACCTGCCCTTTCTTCATGCCTACTCACTACCTAACCAGAAAGGCCCCAGTCTGAAACTTAAACCTGAGCTCAGAATTCTGATGTCCTATGGGTAACTTTAAAAACACCTTCCAGGAAATTCAGTCTCACAAAATAAAAATTTCCAGTTTCCCTGGGAATGCTCATGTGGCTCCTAAGAATTCACATTACAAAGCTCAAAGTTTTAATGTTCACCTCTGTGAGCCTTGTATAGTAAGAATCATAAAGCACAAGAACAATGGATCTTGTTCTCAAATAAATTCATTGAAAATATCCTAAAACATTTTATAAATTGGATTTTCTGTCTAACACAGCATAATGCACAACAATGTACCAGGCACATGTGTCCTTTGGAATGACCTGGACAATGATCCTCCCCCCTTTGGGGTGGTTGCACCACTCACAGCATACACAGTAAAACCTTTTTATCCCATTGCAAGAGTTTCAACAAGCAGAGCAGAACCTTGCAAATGTGCATGCAAGACACACAAATAAAGTTTTGTTTATCGAGTGACGGATGTCTCAGAATTGCATCTTTTTTAGTAACGAACAGTTGCACATTGTTACAGGACATAGCTTTGTCAATCATTGGATGCTATTAATGTTAGTGTGACAAATAATTTAAACTTTTTTTTAAGCTGTTCTGCTGCAGGAAGATTTAAAGACTATTAGTTTAAATTATAAGAAGCAAGAGTAACTTGGACATATAATGCAATGAGTTTTATAATTGACAGGCATGATTACATTTTTGCAATAAAATATATGCCAGTACCTCAGCAAATTATTGCCTAATGCTGTATGAATCTGGCATTAATGAAGAAGTTGAAAAATAAACAACAGCAGCAGCTTGAAGTACAAAAATCATCAATGCATATTTGAGACTAATGTGATTAAGAACAACATGATGTGTGAACACAGATTGCTTCTTAGTTCAGCATTTCTCATTTTCATACAGTTTACCAGATTCCACTAGCTAGCCTAGATTAGAGATGTTACATGCCCATTCTGTTTTCTAAGTGGAGCAAAATTTACATTCTTGGGACTATATCCTATTAGTGTAGGCAGATGGATTTTTCAAACTTGTTTGCCCCAGGATTAGATGAACATGAGTTTGCAATATTTTAAAGCCATCTACACATTTTGAAATTAAGTGAAAGCCTGAAGAATTAAAAAAGATTCAAAAGGAATAAAGAATGGTTCTTCTTCTTGCTAAATGGGAAAGGATTAAAATGGTACGTGAGCAATGACCAGTTCTTAGCCATATTGTTTCAAACTAGAAAATAACTGTCATGGGCTCAAAAGTGATTTAGTATAGAAGCTTCAACGTCTCCTTTTGCTTACTGGGAACATAAAACCTGCCGGATTACCTGTGAAAAATAGCCTATATACCTTACTAAAACTTCTCAGGAGGTGGACAATTTCATATCTATCAAAAAATATATCCCCTCCTCCCAACAGCAATGTCATATCCACTAAACAGCAAACTCACATTTTTCAAGTACCACATCTGAAGTGCCTCAGAAATAACTTTGACAATTTCAACCCACCTCCTGCTGGGATAAAATTGTCTAAGTGCAAGCTGACATGGGCCATTTCAAATGCCCTTAGAACTAATGTCTTTTCTGCCTCTCACTCCATCAGCGAGTAGGCCGGGGGTACACAAGAAGCTGGGAGGGTACACAGCTGAGACAGCTGACCCCAACTGACCCAAGGGATATTCTGTACCATATGATGTCATGATGTCAGTATATAAAGCTGTGGGAAGAAGGAGAAAGGGGGATATTTGGAGTGATGGTGTTTGTCCTGGCTTGGTTTGTTGCTTGCTTTGTGGGATTTTCAGGGTTTAAGACTTTACCTCAACTTTACTAAGAGGATTAACCCATGAGATGAGATTTTCTGTGTGCTCTCATGCTTTTTAGCAATTCATGTTGACATCAAAGACTCTTCTGACATAGAGCAGATGGAAAATGGAAGAACTTGCTCAAAAATATCACAAGAGTTTGGTTTGACGTATGAAGAACTCAGCCCAGAGTCCCTGCACAGTTGCCTGGTGAGCGTGGCAGACTGTCAGGGATAATTCTTTCTGGTTTCATAGTAGCATGGTTAATGCTTCAGAATGATTTCTTTGACTTTTTTGTCACAGAAGGTAGCCATTGACTGTCAGTGAATCATTGCACTGCTAAATTCTTTACTGAACACCACTCCTTTGCTCACTTCTGCAAACTCCTTACTGTCCATAGTTTTACTCCTGTGAGGGTATTTTGCGATTAAAATGCAAGCACCCAACCATACCACTGTAATTAGTTACAGTCAAACAGATGTTTCCATCATGCACCCATTTATTCAAGGGCTGAATAATCTTTACACTCAAACTGACTTTGGCATAGTAGAGATCCTGCCTTTGTGGAGAAGTTTCTTTTTTTTTAATCTATGGGAAAAAAAAAAAAAAAAGTTTAAAATGTTGGGGCTTTTTTTTAAATCTATTCAGTCATTTTGTCATTACAAGTACCAATTTCAAAAAACATTAATGAGAAGCTAAGATACTGATTTTTCAGAGCAGAAGACATTTATTCTATGTCTGCTTTCTATTCCAATTACACTAAATGCTTAATGATGTAAATCTAATCACTCCCTGGAATACACAGCGCTCCCATATACTACTGACAGCTCGCTATCACTAGAAGATCATAACCTGACAATTTAGAGGAAAGATTTTTTTCTATACTTCAACTACGTTTAAACATTTTATCCATAAAAGTGCAAGTTCATGTTACAGATTTTATAAATAACCCAATGTTTCTATTTGGACTAAACAGTCCCTTTAGTGTGTTCCAATACACTTTCTTACTGCTGCATGTCCTTGATCACCTATGAGATTAAATTCTGGTAAAATTTTTAATATGCCTTTAAAAGCCTTTCATGTGTCAAGAAATCACTGCTTTCTTTCATTGTCAAGGAGGCATTTAAATAATATATCAAAAATATGCAGCAGTGTCCCTGAGGAACACATTTAACAGACAGGTTTCCTTCAGATTTTTCCCTTTCCCCGCCAGAAGTAACCTGGTATTTGGTCTGCTTTGCACTGCCAGCCTGAATGTGATTGTGGGTTATCAGTTACCATCTAAATGGATAAGACTCACTGAAAACATCACTCGTGTTTATAAAATTAACTGTGTCTGGCATTCTGGGGACAAATTTCAACCTCTCTGGTGCTTTGATGGAAACACTAGCAATGGGGCTTTCCTATTTCTTCTAATCAACTACAACAAGGGGAAGGGATCTAGGAATGGCTTAAGGTCAAATCATGTCATTTCTGATGTTCATAGAATCTCTGAACTAGCTATTCATTCTTTGAGCAGAGGGTAATTGCAGTTGTAAGCCTTCACTGCCGTGGCTGAACTACAGAACCTACTTCAGATCCAGAAATCTTTGCCATTGCCTCCAAAGTGCTGTGGGTTTATGCAAATTGTTATTCTATTTAATTAAATATATAATATATAAACACTGCTTGAAAAACACTGTCTTACTATCAAAAGTGATGTGTCTCTTTCTAGAGTAGCTAAAAAAGGTTAATGGATACTTTAGGTTTGGTTATTTGGTATACACCATAGGAAACTCAGGTATATGCACCATATAAAATATACTTGCCACTTGTTTTTACAAATCATGTAAAACCTATACATCTAATTTGCTGATGCAAGTTCATGCATAAAAGTTGTCTATATGCACATATTTGTTTTACAGTGACTATGACTAGCTGCATACTTCTGAGAATCTACTGTAAGCCACACAACCAAGCTCAATCATAGTATACTGTTACCAAGGTTAGACTGCCAGGGAAATTACCATCTCATCTTTAGTTTTGAAAAAGAAGCCACAAAGAAGTAATTTAACTCCAGTACATCTTCATTTAGGTGAAGCCTATTTTAACACACCTATAGCTTGAGAAGCCAGAATTCTTAAATCTGACCTAAGAGCAACACCAAGAGCAAAACAGCTGAACAGCATGAGAGCACCAACAAGTAAGATTCTCCCCACAAGCACTCTGCCTGCAACTCCCCAAGAGTATTCTTAATGACTTTTGGTCAGCCTTACTGCAGCATCATCATCAGCTACTCCTACACTGGCTGGTTTGCTCCCATACAGCCTGTATTGCCAGCCCAAGAGGGAGAATCCTTGTATCTCAGGAGTGCAGCAGCCAGCAGGCAAAGAGCATTCAAGCTCCTCTGTTCAGCCTCCAATGCCTGCCATAACACATCTCATGAAATTAAATGGTATAAGGAAGTCTTGCACTGGTTGTCAAGGCAAAAGCCACCTGTAGTGTGCACTACCACTAAAGTCCTCCTAAAATGGAGGTGAAGGGAAGCTCCCATTAACTTAACTGGCAGTAGCAGCGTGAAGCATTTTTAATCTGTAAGGTGCATGTAACTTGAGAAAATTGGTTGAAATTCATAATATCTAAATTACTAAAGAAAATCAATTTTCAGTGTGTTGTAGGTTATGCCTTTCCCTCTCTTTGGTATTTTTTATAAAGCACTGTGATCTTTCATTGGGGTATTTACTGCTTAGTTATGTATATCTGTTTATATATATATACACACATATCAAAGAGGTTATATATATCTAACCAGTATTAGTATCTGCTTTGAAACTAACAAGTTGAAACCCACCTGCAGTCAAGGAGGAGAAAATGTTCAGAACTGACAGCTCCAAGGAGTAAGGCCCTTTATTTATGGCCCAGGAAGATAGCATACTGACTGTAGCAACAAAAACTGCTCTACTACGATGTTTCAATTAAAATCCGACCTGTTGACAACTTTCAGCCACTGCTCTAAGCCCAATCATGTCCTCATTTTGGGTAACATTTGAAGCACAAATGCCCATCTTTGCATCAGATTGCTGCAGTCCCCATCAGCAGCCACCTGGTAAGTACCAGAACCAGGATAAACTTCCACTGCAGACCAGTGCACATAAAATGCCTATGTGAAAATTCAGCATTTGTTAGGGAATTAGGTCATTTCAAATTCATTTTTAGATAATTATTCACTAAAGAAGACTGCTGATACACAGATGACCCCAATTACATTTCTGTTAATACATAAAGAAACTCTATAACTACTTCCTACTATTCTGCACTCAGGAAAACACTGATCTCGGCAAGAAGAGAAGTTTGATTATGTGAGCATTACATTCTGTATCCTTTGCTTGGCTGTTAAGCTTATAAAATCACACAATCCAATACTACTTCCAAAACCCAATCTCATAGACAAACAAATATCTGGATACAAACTCCAAATTATCCTACGCTGGCATGAATACAGAAATTTAATGCATGATCTGGGCACACATGTACACATTTTCCTGCTACAGTTCTCAGCCTGGATATGGAGATCATCCTCCCTTTGCTCCTCCCTATTGTAGCCGTAACCGTCAGACTAGAAGGTATCACACAGTATCACAGTATGTTAGAGATTGGAAGGGACCTCAAAAGATCATCTAGTCCAATACCCCTGCCAGAGCAGGAACACCTAGATAAGATTACGCAGGAATGTGTCCAGGCGGGTTTTGAATGTCTCCAGAGAAGGAGACTCCACAACCTCCCTGGGCAGCCTGTTCCAGTGTTCCGTCACCCTCACTGAGAAGAAGCTTCTTCTCAAGTTTAAGTGGAACCTCTTGTGTTCCAGTTTATACCCATTACCCCTTGTCTTATCATTGTTTGCCATTGAGAAGAGCCTGGCTCCATCCTCATGGCACTCCCCCTTTATATATTTATATACACTAATAAGGTCCCCCCGCAGTCTCCTCTTCTCCAAACTATAGAGACCCAGCTCCCTCAGCCTTTCCTCATAAGGGAGATGCTCCACTCCCTTAATCATCTTTGTCGCCCTGCGCTGGACTCTCTCCAGCAGGTCCCTGTCCTTCTTGAACTGAGGGGCCCAGAACTGGACACAATATTCCAGATGCGGTCTCACCAGGGCAGAGTAGAGGGGAAGGAGGACCTCTCTCGACCTACTGACCACCCCCCTTCTAATACACCCCAGGATGCCATTGGCCTTCTTGGCCACAAGGGCACAGTGTTGGCTCATGGTCATCCTGCCGTCCACTAGGACCCCCAGGTCCCTCTCCCCTACACTACTCTCTAACAGGTCGTTCCCCAACCTATACTGGAACCTGGGGTTGTTCCTGCCCAGATGCAGGACTCTACACTTTCCCTTGTTATATTTCATCAAGTTTCTCCCTGCCCAACTCTCCAGCCTGTCCAGGTCCCGCTGGATGGCAGCACAGCCTTCTGGCGTGTCAGCCACTCCTCCCAGCTTAGTGTCATCAGCAAACTTGCTGATAGTACACTCAATTCCCTCATCTAAATCATTGAATATATTAAATAATACTGGTCCCAATACTGACCCTTGAGGCACTCCACTAGATACAGGCCTCCAACTAGACTCCGCCCCATAGACTACAACTCTCTGGCTTCTCTCCTTCAGCCAGTTTGCAGTCCACCTCACTACCTGATCATCCAGACCACACTTCCTCAATTTAGCTATGAGGATACTGTGGGAGACTGTGTCAAATGCTTTGCTGAAGTCAAGGTAGACCACATCCACCGCTCTGCCATCATCCATCCACAATGTTATTTCCTCATAAAAGGCTATGAGGTTGGTCAAGCATGACTTCCCCTTGGTAAAGCCATGTTGACTGCCTCTCATAACCCTCTTATCCTTGACATGCCTTAAGATGGCATCAAGGATAAGGTGTTCCATCACTTTCCCAGGGATGGAGGTGAGGCTGACCGGTCTATAGTTACCCGGGTCCTCCTTCTTGCCCTTTTTGAAGACTGGAGTGACATTTGCTTTCCTCCAGTCCTCAGGCACCTCTCCCGTTTCCCAAGACTTGGTAAAGATGATTGAGAGTGGTCTAGCAATGCCTAACATTCAGACAAGAACAACAATAGACAACAGTGAACATAAGCAATCTATTAGCGATCCCTAAACAATCCCAAGAATGAGCTGAGCAGCTTTCTCTGCCTAATTTAAGATTCCTTAAAGAGAACTAAAGCAAGGATAGCTGGAGGACAAGAAGCAAGTGTTGAAGTAAACAGAAGAGTTACCAGCCCCAGATAAAGACAAAATATAAAAGGCAACCAGAACAAAGAACCTGTGGACACCCAGAACAAATAAAAGCTCTCTTTGAAAGTGTGCAGTCTCCGCAGATCCCAAGATAACTGGATAATTGACTAGTAAGAGCTTGTGGACAGGGACTACATATAATAGAATAATAGAATAATAGAATCACTGCTTATACTTTTTAGTTGTTTGCTTAACCCATTAAACTAGCTCATTAGAGGACAGATTGTCTTCATATTGTTTGCTGCTCATGTTCATCACTTTGGTAACATGGCGGTATTCAGAAAATAAACAATCCTCTTGCTTAACAACATGGTCAGTGACTCTGCCACACTTCCGCTTGCTGGTTTGCGCAAAACTGAATGCAATGTTTATAGTCCTTGGTGCCTTCACTTACAGCTCAAATAACCAATAGCAGGAATAGTTAAGGGTGATCCTACCTGGAACACCTACTGGATGCTCCTATTAGAGAAAGTGTCTGAAGAGCTCAAGAGCAAGTCTGATGAGCGATTAAAAGTTCTGGAATACCTTAAATTTGTGTGTGCACACAATGAAATATTATGCAAGTAACATTGTATTTTCACAGACAGATTTTTTTGAAGCCCAGATTTGAAACAAAAGCTGTTTCAAGCAAAATCTTAATTTCTTTCCAAAATGTCTAACCATAATGTCATCAAAAGATTTGTACTTTCCGACACTTTCTGTTCAGCTGATGCTCTTCCCATTTTCAGTTTGAATTTTCAATTTACTTTTGCCAATCTCGTGCTGCATTTTCTACCTTAGAAACTGCAATCCCTTATTCCTGTATCTAAGATGACTTTTGTATTTCAAAGCAAAAACTCCAAAGGCTTTAAAACAAGGGACACATATTTGGGTATGTAGGGACAACGATAACATCAGTGGGAAAGCTATATTTTACCCTAAAAATTCATTGTCTCATGCAACAACAGGCACTGACAGAAGACTTTAACATACAGTCAATAATGTCTGTGAAAAAGAGGAATGCTGAATGGTAGAATATTAAGAAATGGCAGAATAATTATTGCAGCATTCTGCCTGCTATCATCTGAAATATCAATAGAAAGCTCAATGCTACTGACAGGATGGTTTACTAAAATTTTCCTATACTAGTACAGAAAGAATTTACAGGAGAGCTTTTGAATTAATAACAGAGCAGTTAGGTCAATGATCTAAAAAGTGTTCAATATAGGAAAATTTTCTAGAAAAAAATTTGGAATGCAAGCCATAGCAGAAAAGTAAGCTATAAAAAGAAATGAGGGCTTCTTTCAGGATGACTGTGTATTGCAAATTATTTCCCAGAATAAAGTATTACTTTGTTAGAAATTACTCAGGATAGCAAGAAACTCATAATAAATAGAGAAACCACCAACGTATGGTTCAATAAGAGGATGAGGTAGTCTTGATAGTTCTGAAAAGATGGAATTATTTACCCAGCACCTGGGAGGAAAAAGAACAAAACAAAACAAATATCACACAGATTTCCTGAAAAACTAAACAACTATTTGGGTCAATTCAAGTTTCAAATAACGGATTAAAGGCTTAATCCAATGCCTACTAAAGTCCATAGAAGTTTTTAAAAGGTCTTAGATTGAGCCCTATCAGACAGGGAACTGAGGTTAGGTTCTCAGCTTATTTATCTTGTAGCATTTTTACTTACAGCTGCATTCCTCTGTCTGTATCTGCTTGCATCTTTCACACAGTCTAATTTTTTACCACTTGTCTCCTTAAAAACACCTAGCTCTATCACAGAGAAAATACAGGAAAATAGGATGTGTACCACAGATCAAGCGGCTTGGCTGGATATGACAACTTGGAAAATTATGCAATTCATCATTAGAATGGACAAAATAGCTCTTATAATATAATTAGCCCAAACCTTTTCTAGAAACTCAAAACTAGATGAGTCCAAGAAGGGCTTTTCTCTCCCACTGAGCATCCTGGCTTCTCAGGCACACTGAGCCTGTTCAAGCTGAGTAAGAGCCTTTGCTAAGCAAAGAGCAATTATTTCACTCTGTCCTACAAAGTCACACTATCTGCCACCTGTTTACACTTCAGTGCTTCCACCAGTCAGCATTTAGCAATTAACATGGTGTCCACACATGGACTTGTAACTGAGCACACCTGCATCAGGTGGATCTGTGAAGACAGTGTAATAAAAACGTGAGCTACATATATAGCTCTCCACATGTACTCCATGCTCTATTTAATTTTGTACTGCATTCCACATTTTATGCGACTTCCTTTGCCATCCTGTAGCATGGCCAAAAAAGAACTGTACACATATGTACAACAAATGGTTGCATAAGGACACAGTGCCCAACAAGGGCCAGGCCAGCATTTCCACAAGAAATGTATCAGAAAACACCATATAGTTGACAAGTGTATTGAGGAAGTCTTTTGGTAATGAGCCACTAGAGAAACAGTGCTTCTCCTAAACCTGACAAGCCACTACAACACTGAAAAATCTTGTGAAACAAAGCAATGGAAGATTTCACAAAAGATGTATTTTTCACAAACAATAGAGTCCTCAATGCATCTCTGGCACAATGTTCTATCAGAAAGGACATAAAGTGGCACCTGTATCAATACTCCAAAGCAGAACAAGACCTGACATCACAGGAAAGAAACTGAACAACTTGATTCACAACCACATTACTCCCACTTCATAAACATGTAACTCTGTTGCTTTAAAGGGAATTTATGGCAGCATAAACCTGAAGTAACATAGCAGTAAATCAAGCTCAGAATTTAATATTCATGGTGGTTCAGCTCAATTTTATTTAGTGCAGGTGTTCACTTAATTTTGATGATAGGATCTGGGGGGAGGGGGTAGTCTGCTGTTAATTCATTTCTACTGCCTGGTGGTCTCAAGCCACTATGCCACTGGTCCTATTCCTATGTACTTCAAAGACTGCTGAATAGCTGTTTTCTTTTGTCTACTATCTACAATGCCTTCACTCAACCATGATTTTCTTTGCTACATTTATAGTATCTCAAAAGCAGCAGCAAAGGGTACTAATAAAATAATTAAAAGACCACACAGAGGTAATGTAAAAATCAAAATAAAATAAAATAAAAAACAGAAGAAAAGCTTGCAAAGAACTCACAGGAGAGAATAAAGACACATCAACAGGCAGCAGCAGCTTCAACTTGGCTGCCAGATTTTCTATAGTGCAATCACATCCATTGTCTGCAAGCCACAGGTGCACAGCACATGGAACAGACAAAAATGCACTGGGGAGTGATGACAGTTAACTTCTGAGCTCATGCTGTATTCATCTCAACATTCATTTTTGCATCTGTTGTGCTGAATTTTAGTCTTTAATTTTATTTTTGTCCTGATTTCAGAGGAACTGTACCAAAAAAGCAGTATAGGAGAGAGGGTCTGGGCTTTAGGATGAAAAAATCTATTTGGCACCCTGTAATGTGAAGACAGGCTCTGTGTTCATCAGGCAGGTAACTCAACAGTTGTGACTCTGGTTACAGTGCATAGCTGCAAAGCAACTGCCAGGTAGGATGCTCATCAACTCAAATATCAATATAAGTGTAACAATACAAATATGGATTTTGTGTAGAGTGCAAAAAAGGCAATATGGGAAAGCTATCAGTTATAATAATGAATGATAATACTGTCATAATGGTTGATTTCACTATTTATCACAAACCAGGTCAGTATAGATTACACTTGGAAGACGGTCTTTTGATCTCGGATGTTTTCCCCATCAATAGGGCACTTTTTGAAATTAGATGCAGGCTGACCTCTTATTCTTTGTTTTCATCACTCTCCAATCAGTGGGAGGAAATCAGCCCCCTGGGAACGTTTGATTCACATTGGCTCACTGTGTTATTTCAGCTGTGAAAGATGCTAATGAGCTAATATCAACTTTCCTAGCAGAAAATACACACATCGCTTTAAATTTTTGGCTAGGAACCAACATTTCATCATTTTAGGCAAGATCTGTCATTACACTGCAGCAAAAGAAAAAAGCCCAACAAATTAAAGACAAGTTCAATCTACCTAAAGGGCAGAATCTCATGCAGTCTTCTTCCAATATGTAATACAGAACAGCAGACACATAATTTGCAGTGGAAATTAGTTGTCAGATTATGTTCTGTGTTTTCCCAGTTGGACAGAACAGGGCAAAATCCCAAGAAACTTTGAGGATAATTGATTTCTCAAAGGAAAAAACCTCACTGAAAGGTTTCACATACTCTCAAGGAACTCACCTGTGACCCACAGACAGACAAACAAGTGGCCTAATGAAGGGAAATAGCACCCAAAGGTGTGAACTTTACAATTATGGGGTTTCAATTTCAGGGGTGAATCTCCATCTTTCACACATAGAAATAGAAAAATCAGGTCACCCTAAAATAGCGAGGAAACTTGCAGGGTTTTAGAAGAAAAACAATTTCAGATTGACTACTCCATGGTGGTTTTCTATTCTTGGGAAGAATTTATAAGGAGGTTTAAGACATTAAAAGTCTCATTTCCCTTTTTTCCCCTACCACAATCGCCACTTTTGGGGAAATGTCAGTTGCATTACAAAAAGATTTGTAAAGTCTTTCACAAAAGTTGTAATGTTTTCAACCTTTACAGAATGAAATCTGTCATGTAGAAAAGAGGATACTCCATCATTTAATAAATTTATCTGGTTTTAATAAACTATTAATTTAAGCCTGAATCTGAAGCAATTTTGAGATTGGGGTGTTTTTCTTTTACAATAATCACACTTCTCTTCCTCAGATAACTTTTTTAATTTCAGAAGAGGTCTAAGAGCACAGCATTTCTTGAAAAGTAATTATAGATGCTTTGGCATGGACTATTTTGAGACAGAGAAATTTTTAAGTTTTCATGATTTAAAGCAAGATTTAGGCCATTCCTTTCTTATTTTTTCCTTTCTTATTTTTTACCAGCCAATTTCCTATCGCACATTTTTCTTCTCTTAAAATCCTCTAAGAATACTAAGATACAAGCATGTGAAAGCACAAAAATAAACTATTTCACCCAGCAGGACAAGAGTGACATACAAAAAAACTTGAGGGTGATTTTTGTCCCAAGACACAAGGACAAGCTTCTTTATTTCTAGAGCTTAAAAGCAACAACTAACAAAGATTAATTATTGACTAAATATGCCCAAAAGGTTCCATGGGACATACCAAAAATTAAAACTTTTTTTCTATCCTTTTTTCTTACTGAGCTGTTTTCCAAAACTTCTTTATCTCTGAAAAATAAGCCTACAGTTTGTCTAGTTTGTCTGCCTGTCAGATTTTCCTCTAAAAGCAGTGAATTAGCTTTTAAGTGTTACGAAGATGCAGATTAGACAAAATAGGAAAAAATTACCACCTGTACTCTCACTTTATACACTGAAAACCAGCAAATTTTAAATTCATATAAAACCACTGAAAGTTCAAATTTAAAAATTTCTATGCATCATAACGAAATACTTCACTATAAATATAAATATAAATTCAATATAAAAAATGCTTTGGATTCAGTTTTCAAACAGCCATCAATTTCTAGACTGGTCTTGGTTATTTAAGCAGGTATGCAGCTGGTTGAAAGTTGGTTCAACTCATAATATTTGGATCCAGATTTTTGTAAAGTTTGAAAGCATTTGTAGATGGGATTTTTGTTCAGTCCTTCGGTGCTGACATCTGAAGTGCCAGCTTCTCCAGACTTTCATTTGTTGCCTGTTTCTAACATTAACAAAGTTACTTTAATACCTACTTTATTTTTTCCAGGGCCTTACCACATAAATACAATTTATACTTTCCAGACAACCTAATGTTAAGACTCTGAAAGGAATGAATGAGATTAGTCCATTTGCCTGAGCTATGAAGCTGCTATATAAGACACTGATCATCATTAGTGAAAAGACAAATCATTCTTTGTCTCTTAACCACTTTAGAAGCTTCCTAGAACTCTGTCTGTTGACTACATAAATAGCAAACACATCATCTGGCACACTCAAACCAGCTATGTACAATGCCGTATGAATCACTGCTGATCCTTTCATATGCCATTTGCTTTATTGAGTGTGAATGGATCCAGAAAGAAGAGAAAAATCCACAATGATACTTGCAAATTATGTTTCCCTGGTTTCAGTGCATCATTTTTATTTTCAATTCTCTTTTTCTGTGCTATCACAGTGATACTAAACACTAATTAGATGACAGTTAGCAATTCAAATTCAAACCTGGTTTCTTCCATAGTTTTCAAAACCCAGTTAAAGTGTTGGCCAGAGGTCACCTTTTAAAAAATTATAGTGGTTTAAAAGCCTTATTGCTTTGCATTCTATTTTTGAAAAACAACTAGGGAAAGAGAATTTTGGAACATCATGTTCTACGGCTATATCTTCTTTTCCTTACAAGCAAAATCACTTGAGTGATTGCAGTACCGGTAGACACCACATGGTTTCAGCATGCAACAATCCTGAACACCAAGTCCAGAGCACTGGGAATGAACACTGGGTTTGACTGTATACTGATGCACAGCGCAATGAGGGCCACAAGCTGGATAGGCAATAGGTTGTTATTGAACATGAACAAAGATTTCCGCATGCACACCTGTGCATGGTGTAACAAGAATCAGACACAATAAATAAAGAACATTGGTAAGACTTTCTGTGTGTGCTGGTGGAAGATACATGTTATTAGGCTCTTTAAATTATCAGTAGAGAAGAAATGCTTCCTAAACAAAATCTATCTACCTTCTCTAACATCCCTGACACCATAAAGCGAGACAAATCTGCTTACAAATATCTTTATTCTAAAATTCTTTAACCAAGAAAAAACACTCTTTTACTACTCCATTATTTTTTATTGGCTGTTCTAAAATAAGCAGGGAGCCTGAACGTGTATATTGCATGATTGTTATACTGCCATATCAATTTCACTTTATTCATGAATATCAATACAAATGGCCCAGAACTTGGCACAGAGATGCTTTGCTTATAAATTACAGTGTGCTTTTTCTATGATTGCAGTCATATCATGTCCTTTTCTATTTAATTCCACTTCTATTTTGAATTCTGCACTCCCTTCCTTGCACAGAAAAAGAACAATTTCAAAGATAAATTGATTAATCATAGTAATTACTCATCTATACAGTACTCACTTTTATCACATAAATACAAATAAAAGCGATGGTGTCTGTGGCCTTCCTCCACCAATAAGACATATAAACACCACTATTAATTTTGCGATAAGAGCCTGAGGTGTTCAGGACACTTCTGAAATACGCACCCTAGAATCTTGGCCACCTTGAAATCATTGTGTGTTTTGACTATAGTCAACTGAGGTGGAGTTTCTTCCTTAAGCTTTACGCTGCTGGCTATCACTGAAACATGCAATATGCATTTTTTTCTAGGATTGTGTTCAGTGTCTCTAACAAAAACTGTCTTCTAATTTGGAAATTGCAGTAGCATGATCCTTTGTTTTTTCAGATTTGTACAAACATGTAATGGAAATAATCATTGTTCTGACAAGTTTCAAACAGATGTTTCAAAGTAAAGGAAAAACACTAATCATTCCTATTAATTATGTATTAAAAATAGTTGGTTTGGGATATTTTTAATTACACAGGTCAAAGAATAAGCATGAATCCAGACTTCTAGTGGCTTTTTTCTCATGCCCTCACTGCCAGCACTGTTCCTCCACTCTGGCTCTATTCTCACAGTATTTTCAATTGTTATTTTCCCTATGTACTGTGCCATACACCACCTCATGCAAACACGTACAATGCAATGTTTCTAATTACGCTTACAGTTAATGCTTCCGGAATCATATTGCTGCAGTTCTGATTAGTGCTAAGATTCAAAAGATTACTTCCTCACATGAAACCTCTGTTACCTATGGCACAGATCTTAACAATCACGGGATTTAGTGTTGAGTGTAAAGCTTATTTGCACTGTATCTCAGCTAGTTGAGTGAAAGATATCTTTGCTTGCAGACTGAAGAGGCAGCTGAATTTCTGTGGAGCTGTATTTATGACTTTCTCCATTGGTTCAAAAAGGTTTTAGAGCTGTTTATGGTGCTAAAGAATACAATATTTTCTCTGCAAATCTCTGCTGCTGCCAGAGCTTATGTGCCTATCCTAGTAAAAGTCTGACTTGCACGTTAGGAAAGGCTAGAATTTTCAAGACTACTAAGTCAGTGGGACCCATGGCAAATATCCGAGGTCAAAGTTTTCATCAGAATTTTGCACTGAGCTCCAAAACAAACTGGGCAAGATGTCACTCAAAAAGGCACAGTAATATAAACTGTATTCCAGCACAGCTATTTCTGCCTGCATCAAGATAGGTAAAGCACCACATGCTGCTCCTCTACACACAGCCTTTGGCAAGGCTCTCTGCAGGAATTTCATCATGTCCAAGAGACACTTGATCAGGCTATGAGCCAGTTCCATGGAGGCTCTGTTTTCAAGGATTTCTCATCAATGAAATTTCAGATGATTTCAATGGCAACATTAATAAGCCCTGTGGAGTTACCAGCAGGACCAATATAATTATAGGGAATAACTACCTGCAAGTCCTCTGGTCAGTTCCCACAGTTCCCAAACATTTTTTACTCAGCTATACCTGAGCTTTGCTTTGTTTGTTTCACCAGGAATGCAGATGTGAGTTTTTGTTCAAAACATATTGGAGAGTAGCTATTCTTCTTTTCATATTTGAGACATAAAAGGGGGACTTAGAGAAGAATATAGTTATCTGTCATTAGTGACAATTTTGCTCCTCTTTAGCGTAAGAAGTTTGTCTTCTACAAGCAGAGGAAAATAAAGGATCCTTACCAAAACTGGTCACTTGTTATAAATAAAAAGTAGCTTCTAAATAAAGCAAATACTTCCAAATGAATCCACAGATGGAAGAAAGTATTTTTCAAACGATTACAAACAAAGCCTATTTTTGGATATTTCATGAATAGAAAACAATTTATCAGAAAATTGTTGGTTTAATAACAATTTACCCACCTCTTGTGCTTAACAAGTGGCACAATCCTAAAACATGATTATTTATATCCTCTACACTACAGGCTACTTTAAAATATTTTTTATTTAATATAACATTGCTACTCTGCAGAGCAAGTGAGAATTTCTGCAAAATTGTACATAGAATATATTCCTTTTACACTAATTATAATCGAACAGCCATACATTTATCATGCTTTCATATGTTTCAGTTTTTAACTGTTGAAAATCCACAAAACAATAGATGTTTTACTTTACCATTGTACTGAAAAAGCATGAGCACTGTTTGTAATGCAAGTGTAAAACACACTGGCACAAGACCACAATAAATCATGACCCATACGAAAACAAGATGATCTTAAATCCTTTATCCTAATAAGACTTTCTTAGCATTAAATAGCAACTCTAATCCCTTAGTCATTAATTTTCCCATGTTTCAAATCTGGATGTAATTAAGAACAATGCATTTCTGCCTATGTGGTGAAGAAAATGTCATGCTGACGTGATTGATTATGTTTATTTAAACTGGAGATGTCTGACACTTTCCAGTGATACTTCATTCAAATTTTATTACTATTTTAGGCATCAAGATAAGCTTTTCATTTCCCCTGTTGTGACCCACTTAAACAGAACTTAAGAAGAATCTGAGAAGCAGTAAATGAAAGAATATTGATACAGTAGCGTTGTGGGTCTCTGGGCTATACAAGTCTAGTGAAAATAAAATTAGGTTTAACATTTTCACTTACTATTGTCAAGGATTTATTTAGAAAGCCAAGTCTAAACTATAATTATAAAACATCTAATACATACCTTACAAGCTGCTAATAACAAGAACAATTAGACTGGATAGAATTTATAATATATCCTATTTTATTACATGGTCTTTCACTGCAGTAGCACCAAGCTCATTACTTTATACATACTTTTTTGTATATTTAAATATGAAAGATAATTTTCCCCATAGACACTGTGAGACAACAATAAAACTGAAAGTGCAAGGCAATCTTTTTTCTTTCTTCATTTCACTCCTAATCAGACAGTAGTTCAAATTCTCCTCATGCAACGTTTGACAGTATTGACTGACCAGTACATGTAGGGATTTACCAAACAACAGGCACAACAGCAAAGAAGTTGAACCTAAGAGAAATACCACTTCAAAGTATCTTGCTGCTTTCATAAGCATTAAAGGCAAGAAGAATATTTAATATATAATTTTGCTGCATAAACTTTGCAAACTCTCCTTTAAAATACCCAGCATTCCTTTGTGTAGGAGCATTCAAAGAAAAATTGCCAAGATCCGAGAGTGGGTACCAAGGGACCACATATACCATCTGTAAAGATGAAACAAAATTTAATGAGAAATCACAGCTTAAGGGTATAACTATCCAGCTGGTTCTGAGGGGCCAGTCTAAATCTGTACAGCTCCAGACCAACAATCCCAATGTCCAACCACTGTATTTTCTTATTGACTGCCTTGTGGCTGCATAGAGACCGAAGGAAGGGAACATATTTCACCAGAAATGCTTTCTGAGGCATTATTTTCCTGTCAAATTGGATCAATATGTATGACTGCTACTGTCAGCTGAAGGCTGACAGAAGAAATATACAGTAAAGGGGAGGACGGGAAATATTGCCTTCCCACAACAGCATCATCCCAACAGCAAAGCTTAGAAAATTATTGCTGAATCCTGAAGTTAACCTGGAAGCATCTACCGTTGGCTATTTCTGCACTATGAGAAGAAGAAAAGTTTGATAGGGAGAAGGAAATTATAGTTAACTTCACATGAAAAAGGTGTACGTTGAATTTTAAACTACGGTTCTTAAGGTGTGCATCATTTGGACACAGCACATCACTCAAAGATTACTCTTATTCTACTGTATCTCCCAGCATGAGTGGCATTCTTTAAGAGGTGAAACAACCAAAGGGTAAAAAGCATGATTTGTTTTCATTACCGAAATTGCATTTATAATCACAGCCAAGGAAATGCAAGGTAATGTCGTTTTCTTGCAGTTTTGTTGGGCTAAGCCTGACTCTACATCTTCCTGCTATGCACAGCATTCTCACCTGTGTCAAGGAGCTGCAAACCAGGCCATAAAATCTACTGATACATACTTTAAATAGGTTACATTCTTTTCAGATAAATTTTGTCATTCATCATGAGTGCAGTGTACCTGGCAGTAGGGTAGCCTTATGAGCAGTAAATTGAGTGAAATTAGCATTTGAATCGATGCTACGTGAAGATAACAGCCTGCAATAATCCTATTTAACAGCTGTTAATTGTCTGCTATAAACCACAGTTCAGCAAATTTTGATCACACAACTCCCTAATATGAATGAAGAAAATATACCAACCCATACACAGAAGGAAATGTTTGGAGCTGCACATCTTAAATTCATTGTAAATATAGATTTTATGCAGATACCATATCTCCTAACTACATGTAAATCATAAAACATTGTTTATATGCAAATATTCCCAAAAACCGTTACACAAATATATAAAAAAATGGTATCTTTGCTTATTTATAGGGAAACATTTGATTTGCATGCCTTAATAGCAAAGATCATTCTTCAAAGTTATGATCATGTTGTTAAGAAAATGTTTATGTTTCTGTGTGTTGCCCACATCCATGTGGGCAAAGGCATTACCAGTTCATCAGTATACCATTTTTGCCTACCACAGGAAGACTTCCAAGGCAGTGAAAAGCCATAGTTCCAGCTGCAAGACAAAGGGATGCTTCTCCATCTTCTCTGATACTATTCTACTCACATCCATTACTCAGTCTGAAGCACACACTAGAAGAACATCTTCTGGAAGTCAGAGCATCCTACAGAGGAAGGTTAAACTTCATAAACAGTATTTAATCTTTTATCTGTAGCCAAGCAAGAACAGAACCTTACTGGTTGGGGAAAAATTTTTTTTTTAAAAAAAAAATTAATAATAATAATAATAATAATAATAATAAAAACACACAACAAAAAAAAAAAATAAGATCAGAGCCTAGGCATTAAGATATCCTGGCAATGAATATGTCTATTAAAAGAATTCATGTTCAACACAATGAGAAAGACATTTTCTTGTCACATATCGGAGACAGGATAGCAGGAATCCATAGCTGTCTCTACCAAATGCTGCAAAGATAGGCAGCAAAATATCTATAGTTAATTTGTCTTTTTCTAGAGAACAAGTAGATACAAATACTTTATCCTCCAGGTTCGTATCTTCTGTCTGGCACCTCAGCTGAAAAGGAACTAAATATCATGGTAGTATCTTGTGGAGTTGGAGGTAATTAATAGGACTTTCTTCAATACCTTGTTGGTAGTATGAATTTTACAGCACGGATGGGTGGTTTCCAAAAAGACTGGATGCCAAAGCATGTACCATTTTTTTCTGCTTACAACCCCTACGATATCTTATCTTAAAAGGCTTAAGGTTACCCTTTACTTTTTCTTTTATCCAAGAGAACACAGTTTACAAGCAAAAGTGACAACTGTGATACTCATTAACTAATCAGTACTCAGATAGCTGATGGGGTATACTATCCACAACACTCTTCCCAGGAAGTTAGACTTCTGTTTTATTCCTCCTTCAATTCTCAATATATAAGATTTGCAAGAACTTTTTACCCTTGCTACAAGAATGAAGTGTGAATGGGCTCATCTAGATCACTGCAATATTCTTGTGGAAGCTTCCTTTTCTTATGAAAGTGTCCTCAAACTCTCTTTCAGTTGTCTTGTCCCTTTCTGGTTTATAATATTTTATTTCCTTACTTTTTATACTTTCTCATATAGTTCTTTCATTAGAGTCTTAGTAGTCAAGGCCCCAGTCTTGGGTTTCATTCCCTCAACTTCTACTGTATTTTTTCTTTAGAATTCCAACAACATTCTTGTTGATGTATGCATTCTTGTATATACTCTCTGGTGCAACATTTGACTTCAGCACTTATGTCCAAATTAAAGTTAGCAACTGTGCCATTTATGTTCAGACTGGTAGTCTATTCATCACCTGCTACAATGGCGCCCACTGATTTAATGAAGGAATTCCTCTGAGCTAAAGAGGTCATCATTAAGCCCTTTAACTAACCTATGTGCACTCTAAAACATTAACAAGCTTCTGCAAAGTAATGTGATCTATCATAGCTCTTCAAAATTCTACTCGCTGCCATACATTGACTCATTATAGATTGCTTTCAGAGTACGAACAGCACCATCAGTTGGGATATTTTGAGAGGGTTGTTCTCCTGAGGAGCAGAAAGTTAGGACAGTTTGAACATAAACTCTGCTCATCCCACTCTCTTCTCTAGTATTGTTTGGCTGACCAATCTGCAAGATTGTATTTTTAGTCATAAAGTTCTCCCTGCTTTCACTTTTTACTTCTGTGTTTCTTTTGAAAGAACAGATTTAGGAAAAGTTGCAATTTAACAGCAAAGGAACTGTTTCTCCAAACTCTGCGAACAGTCCTGTACTTCTGTATCAGAGCTTCCTTCTGTGCAGAATTAAATGTGATTCAAGTAATTTAATTCGTGTTACTCCTGGTATCACACAGTTACTCACCCAGATTATCTTTCAATGCATCTTCTTTAGTAAAAAATAGAGGATAAACTTTCTTTTTTAATTTAATGTAAGAATGTATTAAACAGTTTTCCTGTGAGAGTGAAAATTTTCTACTACTGACCAAACTGGAAGTGAGAATAAGAAGTGACTCTCCACAAATGAAAGCCACCCCCCTTGTTTATACCAACATAATTTTGATAAGGTCAGCATAGCTGACTTACAGACAGATCCAGCCATGATCTCAGCTGATGCATCACAGGCTCACAAGACAGTGAAACCTCTTGATGAGTAAGCGCGTGTCATTAAAGAGTTCAGCAATGTAAATTTAAGATACAAACTCAACTGTCACTTGCGGTTCAGAGCTTGAATACTGCCAAATATGTTTATTGCTGCTTATGTGTTCAGATTGCTGTTTCAGCATAGCCACATCAAGTTTCTTCAAGCTCAAATAACACCTGAGGCTATGATACTTAAGTTGGTTTACATTTAAAGGAGAAGGATTTCAAGGTGAAGTGCAAAGAAGGTATCCCTTCTTGGTTCTTATAGAATGAGTGACACTTTGAGGCTGTCACAGTCACAGTGTGCCACACGGGTCTTGCTGCTCACAAAATCTGTCTGCTTTGCAGACTTTGATGAATCATCCCCCCAGCTGGCCAGGCACACACATATTTCTGGAGTGGAGCTGCTTCATGCAGTTTCCAACAAGGAGACTGGGCCCAGCTATCACAGCACTTTAACAGTACGATCAATCTGAAGGAACCAACAGCATAATTCTGTAACTGATCTCAGTTGTGAGAAGACTCAGAGATGGATTCCTCATCTGTAATTCAGGAAGTGGGCTATCATTTCTGCCAGCATCCTTAATTTTCATTTCATTTTTTCATTTCTTTTTCTCATTTCATTTTCTCTCTGCCTGCCTTACCCAGGTTAGTTTTCTACAATCCCTTATGGCTGCTTTCCTTGGGTCACTTCCTTTAAAACCTTCCCACCAAGGAAGGAGAGGAAGACTGCTGACTAAATCTGATATCTACTAACTGGAGGTTTTAAATATTTGCCTTTTAGATTAAGAATGAGGTGTGAGTAACTGCAGAATTCCTGTGGGTGGGCTGAAGACAAATTTTAACTCTTACTTAAATACAGATCATTCAGGTTGTAGCACCATAGTTGACAACGGTCAGACCGAAAATCAAATAAGAAAAAAACATCTGTCGAAGTGCTGATTTCACATAGTGAGCAGCCGTAGAAATACTAATGCTAGTGCAAGGGAAGTAGACAGGAATCTGCAGCCAGAGATAAATGGTGAAGAGGACAAAACAGGACTTCCCATTTCACTGGCAACACAGTCTTAAATTGACTAATGCAGGATCAGAGGGGGAGCATTAAGGCAAGTGGTCATTGTAGAAATACGACATTGTGCCCCCACATTTTTTACTATAATACATGGACAGTCAGAGACTCTATCATAACATTTATTTAGGCAAGGAAAGAAAACACACTAAATCATACAAAACAAAGAACATTAGTAAATCTGAAAAGTCAAGTACCTGGAAATGAAGATAAAACATTTTTCTTCGGAACAGAAAGAGGCTAGGAGCTTTGTTATGCTTAAACAGCTTTGCTTCATGGTTAGATTTGTGTCCAAGTTTCCTCTATCCAGTTTAGATCCCACATACTTTTCTCATAACTCCCAAGGCATGACATATTCTGCATGAGAAGAGAGAAAATACTCCCTCTAAATGGCTGTACTTATAAATACAGTATGACTTCTTTTGTCTGGGTAATTTTTAGACCATCAGTAACCAATATGCACTTGTTGATGTGGACATATGGACAAGAAACTCCAGATTAAGCTAAGAATGGATGTAAAGCCTCTCTACTATGCAATGCCTGTGAATAGGCTCTCACACTACAAAAAAAGGAGAGAGCAAGCTTACTTTTTATGCAGCTTCTTCATGTCCATAAGGGGAGGAGGTAGCTCATGGCAAATCAGCTGATGCGTTATCACATACAGCCGTGACTTGGCTTCTCCCAAGGTTACTTGCATATGCCTTTCTCCTACCTCAGATTAAATTCATCCAGTCTACTAAGAAGCAATACTGAGAGCCAGAATCACAAGGCAGCTATTTTAACCATCCTCCAGGGGTCTTGGGCAGACCCATTAAATCAGGGAAATGAATACAGCAAACTATTTCAGCTCGCTGATGCATGCAGTAGATTGCTTGAGTATGTTAATTACTGCCTTTGGCTGAATATTTCCAGAAATGTTAACACAGTATCTGGAAATAAAATCTCTCCTGGCATCACAACAGCATTTTCAGATACCACACTCAGATGTGAAGCATTAGGACAAGTTACAGGAAAAAACAAAAAGGAAAAACAAAGTATCATGCCCAAAAAAATTCACAAAGAGCTACAAACCTAGAAAAAAAAAATCAACTACCAGCTAATCACCTTTCATCACAGGAGACACATTCTGTACCATCACCTATAGCACTTGGGTGCAAAACCTGAATTTAGTCCCTCAGATCCCTTGTTAGACCCTGGAGGCACACTTACTTCACTTCAGTTTTTGCCAATAAAGTCCCTTACGTTTCAGTCACTGAAGCACAGAGCACCTGAGGCTGCTCAATACTAAGCTGCTTATTGTTTCTCCCATGCCAAGGATGGGAACAGCATTCAGAGGTTAGGTAGTCTACCATCCAACTTCCCTGTTGGGCCAAATCCATGGTCTGGCAGGCCTTTTGAAACCCACTGTCTATATTTCCCGTATTTCCAAATCCCAGAGAATAAAGATTCTTTTATTTGATGCTGGATACAGAAACCAAATACAAACCTCCCATGTCTCAGAGGATGAGACTGAAAAGATATGTCTTGTACCACAGAGAGAAGTGCAGACTTTTAGAGAGTTCATCTGTGCTGAAGGTGAGTAGAGACCTGACTCCAGAAATTATTATTCATAGAACAAACAGCTTCAACAGAAAAGACTGAAAGAAATAAACCTAAAAATATTTTATAGGGAGACTTTTAATGATAAATGACAACAAAATAAATGCCAATGAGCCATCTGCATATAAAAAAAAAAAAGGTATCTTTTTGTAATTATGCATTAATTTGACCTGATAACTTTAAGAGAAACTATATATATATTGCAAAATGCACAGCATGCATTACTCCCATTTGGGTTTTACTATTTTATCAGTAAACTGATATTGTTGAACTCATAAAACTGTTACTACTTTATACCTGCTTCTGCATATTGCCTTCTAATTTACAGGAGCTCAGTAAGATCATAATCCTGGCCTGCATCAAAAGGAGCGTGACCAGCAGGTCGAAGGAGGTGATCCTGCCCCTCTACTCTGCTCTCATGAGACCTCACTTGGAGCATTGTGTGCAGTTCTGGTGTCCTCAACATAAAAAGGACATGGAACTGTTGGAACAAGTCCAGAGGAGGCCACGAGGATGATCAGGGGACTGGAGCACCTCCCATATGAAGATAGGCTGAGAAAGTTGGGGCTGTTCAGCCTGGAGAAGAGAAGGCTGCGTGGAAACCTCATAGCAGCCTTCCAGTATCTGAAGAAGGCCTATAAGGATGCTGGGGAGGGACTCTTCACTAGGGACTGTAGTGACAGGACAAGGGGTAACGGGTTCAAACTTAAACAGGGAAAGTTTAGATTGGATATAAGGAAGAAATTCTTTACTGAGAGGGTGGTGAGGCACTGGAATGGGTTGCCCAGGGAAGTTGTGAATGCTCCATCTTTGGCAGCGTTCAAGGCTGGGCTGGACAAAGCCTTGGGTGCCATGGTTTAGTGTGAGGTGTCCCTGACCATGGCCGGGTGGTTGGAACTTGATGATCTTAAGGTCCTTTCCAACCCTAACTATTCTATGATTCTAAGATTTTGCTTGAATGAACGGATTTAAGGAATAGGAAATAATCTCCTATGGCAGCTAAAAAAAATAACCTACGTCAGCATTAGTGACTTGAGAGATCTGTACAATCTGAGAGTCCTGTAACCTAGAAAAGTACAGAACCCTAATCTTGCAGAGGTTACAATGATCCTGGCAAAGAAAGACGCAATACTACCTAGTAGCACACTTGCGAAGGGGGCATGGAGAAAAGAATATATGATGGCAGTGCCAACACTGTCTTAACCAGTAAAATAGTCCCTTGAAACACCATCATGCTCCATGTCTACCAAAATGAATAGATAGTCTTCAAGTCAGCAGCATTAATTAAGAGGTAACTTCTAGATGCATTCTATTTGAGAGTACTAGTCAGTACTGCAAACACGGGAGCTGTTCCTGAAAATGCCCTCCTTCCCGCATGTATTTTGACTCCTAACTGCATTTGTGATTTTAAGTTCCTTCTGTTCAAATACTGATAAGTACTTGCTGTAAAGCGGTAACAATAAATGCAGAAACTAATTAACCTATTTAACTTGCTACTGCATGATGACACAAAGTCAATTGGCCATGGAAATGTTATCTGAAAGTTCCAAAGCAGCGTTGGCTTTGGAAACAACAGCAAGATAGATTCAGGCATCAACAGAGACCATCATACCAGTATCATTACACAAAGTTATTAGGGGAACATGCTTTCAGTATATAAACTCTGTCAGATTCTTCTGACAAAGAAACTCATTTAAAAGATCACAACCAAGCTCTCTTGAGCATTCAGTTAAATAATGGTTGGTTTTCTTCAGCTTCTGCCAAGAGAAAGGAAAAATAGGGTAGTGTTGAAAGTGTAGGTCATGTGGAAGGAAACACTGACTGTTCTAGCTGCAGACTAGACTATTTTAACCTTCCTTTTTTTTTTTCCCAGCACGTCCCAAGCACTTATCTGAAAATATGCCACGCTATTCACAGAGGTTAATTCCACCACCTTCGGTTACTAAATATTTGTTAATTATAGTGCTACTATATCCTTAGTGGAAATTGCAAAGTACAGGCGGACCAGACATACTTTCTTCCAGGTTTATTTAAATGAAAATCTTATTGTTTTAAAGAGGAAATCTGCTCAGAGCAGATATTTCCTCTTATGTTTCACATGTTGGGTTGTTTGGGGTTTTTTTCTCAAATCAAAGTACTTTGACACATTTGAGTCACATTTGGTAGTTATGTCAGATCAGTCAAGGAGGCAGCACAGGCCCAGAGGAAGTTAGATTTAAAGGAGAATTTAGATTTGAAGCATACCTGGGGCTTGGGTTCATATTGACATTTGGCAGCAGTAAAGTTAATTATGAATTAAAGCAGTAATAATATCCTGATGAAGCTCTTCATCCAGGATTTTTACCCTTCTGGACACTGACATTTCACCAAAACAGAACCACATGTTCTGTGGTTCCAAGGATGTTCCAACATTCATATTATTTCCAGAAAAGTGGATTTCCACTTTTGAGGTTCCATTGGGAGTATAGGCTTTGGAGATACAGTATAGAATTGTACAGAAATACCCCAATGATCTCATGTCAAATCATACTCGTTTCACCTAGATGGTTAACAGGTGTTAAAACTCTTTCATTCCATTTACACAATCATTAACTTCATCAGTTGCAAAAAAAAAAAAATATCTACTTCATCTTCCTCAGGAAAAAGTGTACCAAATATCTCAGCAGAAAACGAATTCTCTTCAACAGAATATCTTGCTTAAAGACAATATTCAATTCCTCAGTTAATGTACTACTAGCCTGTAGGTCTCTATTAAGTGGAAGGAACAAGATGCAAACTGAACCAACTCCTTTTCTCTGTTAAATTATACCAGTTTTATAAATGTTTCTACCACGCAGTCAAAAGGGAACATTGAAATTGTTGCTCGCTACTATTACAGACACATCATTAGGTACTTGTGGTGGATTTTGTCCTAAAACACCACTTTATTAAAGCTAAAGGATAGATCTGTAGCATTTGTTTGTAAGCATATGCCTTTTGCTCACTGGTAAACTTGGTTCACACTTTTCTATTACCTAACAGGCATCTGGATAGCTTTTGATGTCAGATTCAATTTCAGCTGTAGTGATTGTTGCTCTTTCAATAGGTGAAATCAATCATGCAGGTGAAGCTCAGCTTGAATTTTGAAGTATGCTATTAGAATCTGTTAGCAACCACAGCCTAATCAGCACAGCCTCGAACAACAGGTAGTTAATCTAAGTCATGACTGAGTGAAAGCTCAGGATGATACTAACCTAATATGTCTGCACAAAGTCCAAGACTATTTTAGCCACAAAAGAAGCCCACAGAAAAAATGGATCAAGGATGAAAAAATACCTAAGAAAAATGATTCTTCTCAGAGAAGCATAGATGTGCAGCCAGTAGGACTGGCACAAACAACTGGTTTGTACATTTCAATCAATGTGAATCAGATAGGTAAGTTCAGTTTACATTGTCCAACCCAAGTACAGGTGATCCAGGATGTTTTGGATATTTTGGGTTGTTTGCAATATCTTCTGGAGGCATGTTTTCTAAAGGCTTTATATTGAGAGAAAGGAGAGGGGAAAGGGAGAAGGGAAAAGATAAGGATAACATGCAGTGTAACAACTTTGAGGATACAATTTCAACAACAATTTCCAATAACAAAATATTGCATTCAGATGAAATCCCAAATTATTACCAAAACTTCCTTGAAATATTTATTTCTTTTGTGGTTACTTACTTTATCTCATGGTTATTTCTTTAAGAATTCAGAAATCAGCAATCATACCAAGGCTGCTGAAATTCAAATGTAAGGAAACAGTCTGAAACATTTCTCATATGAGGACTAACTCCTCGTTTACTTTCCTATTTAAGAGAACATTGCTCTGCATGCAAATGGGGCTGATGCTTACAGCAGCATTTCACTGATAGAATATCAGCATATGTTATGAATACTGATGAAATTCATATTCTCTTCTAATGTAGCATTCCATTTTTCCAATTCCATTGTTTGGTGCATTCCAATTCTAGCACAGGATTTGTAGAGATGCCTTTCCTAACATTCATTACAGACAACCTCTCTTCCTCTCTCTCTCTCTCTCCCCTAATTTCTTCAATTATATTCATCCCTTGTTTTGAAATGGAATCCCAATACTGTCAGGCTCACTTTAAAGGGCATTTTAATAATACTCAGGTTGTGTGTAAAACCGTTCAAGGTAAAAACAAAGCAAATGAGATTTTAGATAAGATTATCATATTTTCAAGGACTCTCAAGGGAGCAAGATGCTGAACTGCCGTTAGCTACAATGCAAATAGAACATCCAAATTCCTTCCATGAGACTGAAAACTTCAGATTTACGTACAAAAGCAGGAACACTTGAAATTAAAGTTGACCTGCTGCAGTATCTGGCCTCTGATCTTTTGTATCTTGGCATATTAAGAAATTTCCAAACCTTGCATCATCAAATATATTCGCTCTGCAGTTTCTGAGACACAAAAAAGCTGAGTTTAAAAACCCTGTGGCACTCTAATAGGAATTACTTTAATTTCTGGGTTTGCTTCTGAACTACAACATTACCTAAGCATATTATTTCTGTTTAATTTAGCTCATTTTTATAATGAAAGCATAATTGATTTGACAACATTTTATATTGTAATGGTTTCTCCGTAGATCTGTACTAAAATTGGTTTTCTGATGTAATCACACATTTTAAGATTCAATAGATTTGTACTAAAACTGATCTGAGGTTGCTGCAGTACCGTACCATAGTTTTCAAATGGTTTTAATATTCCAAATTCATGATTGTTCCGAAAAGTGCTGAAGTAAGATTAAACTTAGAATTAAAAATAAATCCATAATGCATAAACACTGAAGTTATTGTGCAACTATTTCTGCAGTTTTCATCCCTTATTTAGTAAACAGTTTCTGGTATAATTTTGTGTTTTCAGTAAAAAAAGTTTACTCTTCATAGAGGTGCACAGAAATTCATACAGATGCAGGTAAAAATCTTTCTTTTAAGTATGCAATGCAATACAGCTGTCTGCATCTATCTACATTGGCTTTAAAATAAGCTTTAAAAATATCTGCCTTCTGCTTTTAATAACTATGGCTGAAGTTTATCATGAAGGCGCAGAGTTCAGCTCATTTAAAAATAAGCAAGAAAGTCATGTATGCATGTGACTCTCTAGTTCAGACCTTTAGTTTTAAATAAAGCACAATATCTTAAGACTCTCAATAAAACTGCAGATATTGGTTGCTGTGGATATGTAATAAATCATAAAGTTCTTGATCCACTGTTGACATTTCCAGTATTTTAACTCTGAAAAGGGAAAGCTATGTAACCTTTTGGGCTACACTTCTGTTGATATCAATATGGAAAGAAGCTCTCTGAAAGGTAAAGCTTTATGCAGAAGTAACCCACGTAAGGGACACATGTTCATTACGACATCCCCTTTGAGAAGAGGGTATTTCTGAGATCACAGACCAGCACACTGTTCACTGTCGGATCGCAGGAAGGTACAGGCAATACAACCTTTAGAGTAACTGCAAAAGCAGAACTTCAGCAACAAAATTAAATCTCACATTGCTTCAGCAAAAGAAATAACCTGAGTAGTAGTTAACAAAGGGTCAGCTTTTTCCTGTCTGTCTGTCTGCCAGCACGTTCTGAAAGATGATCCTACAAACATTATTACATCCTTGTGAGTAAAAATTCACTTCTCTGATATGAGAGTTTTAGCTATCTACTTCAGAGGCTGCTAAGCCTGCTTTTGGCAAACCAACCAATTCTAGTTCAATGTTTACCAAAATTTAAGACCTTTGAGCTCAAGAACTTGGAAGATTCTTCTCTTCTCTGCTAGCTAGGGTGCCATTTTTGGAAGTATGAACCAGTCAGTGTTTCACACAGAGTAACTGAGCATTGCTACTGTGACTGGATACTGAGAAAGGGAATGAAAATACTTCAGGACTTCAGCAAGTCACTCCTTTCTCTTTTTTCTGTGGTGTGACTAAGACCCCTGCACAGCTCAAGGTCTGGGAGAAAGGAGTAAGACAAGATTAGAAGCTCAAGCATGGTCCAGCCTCGTCTCCTCATCTGAAAGAGAGCTGTGGGAATTACAGCCAACTCATAGCATAGCCACTTCACAGCTTTCCCCATCACCATGATAGTTTTAGATATTTTTACCATTTTTAAATTATTTTAATTTGCATTTTTGATGTAACTGCTCCTTAACACACACACGCACACAGACACACAAAGAGAACTAACCCAATTTTTTAGTAGCCAGGTGACCCTCTGCCCACCTATGTATGCATATGTTGACAGAACACTACAATTTCCCATAAAAACTGTCTGTGTGTTTCCAGGTGGACATATTAAATGTTAGGCTAACCCTTTCCTGCAACTCATACAAACCTTCTTTCTTCCTTTTTATCATCTATTATCCCCATTATGACCTTTTATTATACAAATGTTCTTGAGGGTTGGAGTTGGTTTTTTTTTATTCTATACCCACATAGCCAGCTTTAGGATGACTATTTTCATGATCTCCCAATAGGACATGTGGGTGCTATAAAAGTAAATGTGCTGTGGTTATGGGAAATTTCAAATTATTGTTGGCTTTTCAGATATTTTTTTTTTAAAGAATTTTATTAGTATCACCTCTAGTTTTAGCACAAGGATGAAAGCTATTCTTATGGTGCATATGCAAAGCCTCATCAATTCTGACAGTATGGCTATGCAAATATTCTCCTTTCAAGTACCTTAATGAATAATTAATATTGTGCTTAGAGATCTAGCTGAAAGCACCAATCAGAGGGTCCAAATAAATTGGATTGGTATTGAAGAAATTGTTCTCCATGCTCGTCAAAAAGATTACTGTTTCTTTTAGAGAACAGCTTTAACAATATGAAATAAAGCCCTCTTGGAATAACCTGCTGATATCTGCATTTATAATCAGACCAGTTATAACTTACCTGTCATAGTGCTGGCTGATTTTCAAAGACACCTTCTGTAAAGGTATTGTTTTGTAATGACAGAAATCAAACTGATTTGGGGAAGTAACAATCTCCTTTTGTCTTATTTTTCCTTAATCTTTGAAATAGATACTTCCAGCATGCCAGTTTGAAATTAAAAACAAGTGACAAAAGCCATTACTTTACTGCAGGAAGGACAGAAGGTAGCCTGCCACAAGTTGTCTTGTATCAAAATAATCTTATTTTCGCAATAGTTCAGGTTTCAATGTGGCTCGTCAATGAGACACTTTATAAAACTGATGCTAGTTGGGCATACTGATACCATGCATAGTGTATCCATGCTAAACAGAGCTCTGAGTGAAGAAAAGGAAGCATTAAGGGGGCATATAGGAAGACATCACTGTGACTAAAAGACACAGGAGGGATTTTTTATTTCCCTGACAATAATTACCAGCTATAATTACCAGCAGTAAGAAGTAACTCCCTCCTATCTAAAGACAGTGAAATCTTTATATAATCTCTTATGTTTAAAAAAGCATATTGAAACCAATTCTACGCAATTTCAGAGAAATCCTGTCATTCTTGGTTCTGTAGTAATTTTTTCCAAGTTTTCTAAGTTTCTAATTTTTCTAAGTTGGTACATACAATCAAATGTAGAACATTTCAAAACCAAAGAGCATTTCTCCTTATCCAAATAAAGGGGGGCTTTAATGCTTTGAAAGGTGATTGGAGTTAAAAATGTCAGGTTTTACACCTTTCCATCCCCAATGGAAAAGGTCACCAGCCTGAAAAAGTTTCATACTTCATCTCATGCAATATATGAGCCTGCCACCCTCAGAAACGTGGTTTTTTGCTCCCTCTATGCTATCATTTATTTGGATGCAGGAAATTCCAGGTTCAGATGCCATGTACTTGCTTTTTAACTCCCAGTGTAGGAAAGGTTCTCATTTCAGAAGAAGTGCTAAAACAATATTGACTTAAAGCATAACTTTTAGGGCATCTGGGAGCATACAGCCTGTATCCTTCCCTGAGAAACATGAACAATTTAAGGAAATAGAGCCGAGATACATTTATGCAGATGTCCATCTGCATCCATGGAGCTGTTCCAAAGCCACACAAGTCTGAGCCCACAGCATAAGTATACAAAGTAAAGGTGACACTTTGAATAGAATTATTTGAGTAAGTCACACTGGAGGAAGACCTAGCTTGTGCCAACATCACATATTACTTACGGATTCAACAGTAGTATAAATACATGAATTGAGCTTTCCTATCAGTAGACACTGTCAACTCAGGCATTAAAATATACAAAATACAAAACCAACAGAAGCAAAAGCTTTTTTTAAAGGCATTTTTAATGTGTAAAAAAAAAAAAAAAAAATCAGTTTCTTCTGCCCAGCTTGGTTTGTTTTTTCTATACCCCCCACAAGACCAACAGATTAGTGTGACAAACAATGGATGGCCACTCAGTACTGTCTGTTTACTGTACTTTATCACAAATTACACAAATATCTGTTCTTGAAAACTGCTTTTCTATTGTTGGGAAGCACTTCCATCACCAAAATGAAAAATGAGCCAGTTTATGAGAAGCATCTGGTTGGTACCTATGCATACAGGATTGCTGAATGGGAGATAGTGGGTGAATGATCCTTAAAGAATTATTAAGACTAATATATATAGTATCTCATTTTCTTTTGTTATGTACTTTTGACCATTCTACAATTACATCTTTATGGCTTGTTAAAAAAAAGGAGCCCCAGTTTTTAAGGACGCTATTAAAACACCTTTGAGAACATGAAATAGTTATAAAAGCATATATAAGAGTTTAAAGAAAGTAGACACCATTGCAATCACCAAAGATCTTACAAGTGTCTAGTAACTTAGCATCTGGTATATACTTACACAGACATTTGTCCTAAATCAAAGTTTTCAAAGTAGTTAGGAGGGAACAAGGCCTCATAAAAGAATTAAGAGCATGACCTAATTCACAGAGATATGCCAACCTGTGGCTAATATATAAAATGGCTGAACGGGTTTTTAACAATGCTGATAAACTAAAAGCAGATTGAACTTTGCCCATTAGCAAGTCTTTTCTAATATGCCCAATCCAGAAATCTAAACTATAAGAAAAAACAAACAAACAGAACTAAGGCCAAAGACATCAGTGGCACAAAGCAGCACTATTCTAACCATTGGTTTTAACAATTTTTGGAAAGTTACTGAGCATTTCGTTAGTCTAGATAGCAAGATAACCAGTACACTTAACCTTATTTTACATCTAGCATCAATAGGAGGTACCAGCAAGAATTAACTGAAAACTAGTGAAAATTAATTAATATAAAGAGATAAAGCCTTGATTTTGACTGTTTCCAGTGGTTATTGCCTTGCTTAGAGATCACTGAGTCATTTTGGCACTTTCTGATCCTAACAAACCTTCAGATTCAATTCTTCTTTGTCAATTTAGCTTATAAAATGTAAAGCATCCTTGATTTATGTATCCTCATCCATAATCATCACTGAAAGATGTAAACATTTTGTTGATGGCTGTCTATGTTGATAATCAAATGAGACACTGAAAATGACATCTTATTTTCACTGCTGAACCAACATATGCTAGAAAGAGCAGTGAATAAATTGTTTTCACTGCAATGAGGTGTGACAAGAAAAAAACCTAAAGGGAAACAAAAGTATGCAGGCATTGGTTTTGCAAAATATCTCAAACTATTGAATTAATAGTTTAAGGCTAAAATCTTCCTGTCTGAAGAACAATGCCAAGAAGATTAGTATAAGATCAAAATACTACACTGATATATGGTTAAAATATCATACCAGGTTCAAAAGCAAAATTGCACCCACTCCACAGTGCAAGTTAGCAGGGGCACTTCTCTCTAGCTCTGCGGCTTTTTATCCAAGAGGGCATCTGAATATATCTGACGGAACTTTCTGAGGAAAAGCAGAACTACAGAACAATGAAATTAACAGGTTCAGTAACATAAGCAACACTTGCTCCTCACAAGTAACCAAAACCAGGAAAGCTGAAAGCATCTCGCTCGACTTCATTCATAGACCCACCTTCTCCCTTTCCAACTCAGACTTCATGCAAATAAGCATGCCTTTAGTAAACAGAGCACCTTCATAAATTGGTGAAACAAAGCCTATGACTTTCGCTTTGACCAAAATTAAAAGTTCAGTTTGCTTACTTTGGAAGTATTTTTAAATTCATTTATTTCACTTTTCCTTTTAATTCATTGTTCAAACAAAACAAAATAGTGAGCAAATGAAGTTATTCTGAAAATGTCCAACTTATTTCCTAAAAACAACGAAAGGCAAACATTTCTTACACAAAAAAAAAAAGAAAAGAAATCCCCAAGCCCCTCTTTTACAAACCCTAGAATGAGGTGCTGTTTTCCAGGTACCATCTCATTCTTAATTCAACCTGTCTTTATGAATACATGTCTGTAATATCAAGGTAGGACTGACAGTTTGATTAGCTTACTTATGCATGTAAACAAATGTCTTTTAGTACTGCTTCACCTCCAAGGGCAGCCTGCCAATGTGACAATTACCCCAAACACAATGGCCCCAGCCAGTGCCGAGATCAAAGTTGCTCACCCTGCTCACCCCAGTCTCCTCGCTTTGTGCCTTCCACTCTCGTCAGCTACTACTATCATTTTGCAGCCACTGCGGTGATGAGTTACCCCATTACCTCTCATGCATACATTTGACTTTTCCTCAGACTTCACAGGCATATACATAGCTGTATACATCTCCCTGAACAGGCAAGAAAGCTGCCTGAATCCATGATATTCCTTCAGATGTATGCATTACTGGCACAATATTCCCTCTAAAGGATGCCCCATTAAATGTCCTTCATCATCATACACTGTTCCTCTGCTCACAGGTGCATTTTTCTTTGGGAATACACAGAACACCGGTTTCCCCAAGAAGCTGTCTAAGAATACCAAGTCTCAATCTGTAACTAAAGTCTTGTGCAGCTAAGGCCTATGAATTCTCTGAAGTTGTGGAAAACATTCTAGAAGAGATGCTATCCTGAAAGACAGCACAGCAAAGGAGAATTTTTGTTGGTTTTTGGCCAGTTACGCTGAGTTTATACATTTTGGTGAAGATGCTTTAGTTTTGCTTATCACAGAAATTTGTTCAGTTGTTCCAGAATCAATTCAGCCATACCTGCCCTCACAAGCTGCTAAGGGGGGGGAATGCAGCCGAGGCCTCCAGTGTAACTCTGGGGGCATGAATAAGATCCTAAAAGATTATGTCAGTCCACTGTCCTTTGAAAGTAAGCAAAAAAAAAAAAAAATCCTAAAGAAAATAATTTAAAAAAATAAAGTTTAAAAAAAAAAAAAAAAAAAAAAAAAGAAGAAAAAAAGCCAAAACTCAGAAGAAACACCCCAAAACCTAGTGGGAGCAGTTTGTTAGATTTCCTGCCTGGAATATATCTTGCTTCACTGAAATGCCCCTACGTGCACACATGAAATATATGTGTGAAACACTGACTAGGAAAGATCCTAATTTTGAATGACACTTCATCATCATTCTGTATTACTGCATAAAATGTGCAGCATCTTCTGGAAGAACAGCTTAACAAGATCAGTGCAATTATAGATTTCTGTGCAGTGGAACTAAGGTTATTTTGCATTACATTAATTTATTTTTTAATGTGTTTTGCTCCTTTGCTTCCTCTGCAGACATAGATCACATTCTAGTTATTTTCTGCAAAGGGCTCATTATACTGTGCTTAATAACTCGGGGAACCTGGCAATTTTAGTAGCAAATATTTTTAATTCTTAAGCATAGCATAAATGAATAAATGCATTTCCTGATAACATGCATTCCTCAAAAAAAAGAAAGTTGAAACGCAAAGAACTAATCTGCACTTGAATGTATTTTTCCCTCCTCTCTCCCATTGTGCCTTTGCTCTGTAAGCAACAAAAAAGAACAGGCAGAAACCACACAGGCACAGCTGGGGTTCAAATAACCATGTTTACTAGCTAGGTACAAATATGCACACTGGAGTCAAAACTGGTCTTAACACTCACACTACAAAACACATATAGAAAATTATTCCAACCCACCACAGCAGCACAACAGTTCACAGTGACACATGCAGTTACTTTGCATAGGACCAGGAAGATAATTCTTAAATCCACTTTAAGCTTCTACAATTAATTTGATGGTTAACATTTCATTTTTCCTAGAAACATACACATCTTGACAATCTTGTGTGATCCATTCCTCTGGTCATCAGACAAAAAAAGGGGCAAACAAAAACACCTGACCAAAAATTGCAGCTGGGACTGTCGAGGAAGGAGGCAGGTGAAGCTTCAGAGTTCTAAACTTTTAAACCCACAGTTCCCACCTCTGTGTGAATGATTTTGCCACAAAGTAGGTCCAGACTACTCTGGGTTCTTTCCTTCGAGTTTTTCATGTGATACTTCACTACTAAGAAGAACACTTTCAAAAAGCTTTGATGAGGAATTAAAACAGCTCTACACAAGAAATGCTAGGAATGTCAGGTTTTTCTGAATGCATAGTATGTAGAGTTGCTGTTTAGAATGCATCTGATATAGCGTAATATTTACAAGGGAAGGGGAAAGTTAACGAGCTAAAGGGGAAAACATCAGTAATTGTAGTGTCAAGTCTAGATGATTTTTTATCCTCACTCTTCTTTGTCCACATGGAACAAAGTTCCTGATCTCTTGCAAAGATTTTTTTAAGCCTTTCAATGCTCTCCCAACTATTTTTAAAAGCAAACAAACAAATAAATAAATGGCTATCACAACTAGCTGTTCAAGCTAAGGGCTCCTTCTACATCTAAATTTGCTTCTGTGGAGGTACTGCTGTTCTAAGACAAACAGCTTTAACTCCCCTGCCTTCAAAAATACTGTGGAAGAGACAGAGAAAGGAAAGATTTTAATAATTTCTGAGGTTATCATAGAATCATAGAATACTTATGGTTGGAAAGGACCTTAAGATCAGCAAGTTCCAACCTTCCTGCCATGGGCAGGGACACCATACACTAAACCATGTTACCCAAGACTCAGTCCAACCTGGCCTTGAACACTGCCAGGGATGGAGCATTCACAGCTTCTTTGGTCAATCTGGTCCAGTGCCTCACCACCCTCACAGTAAAAAACTTCCTTATCTCACCTAACTTCCCCTGTTTAAGTTTGAACCCATTACCCCTTCTCCTACCACTAAAGTCCCTAATGAAGAGTCCCTCTCCAGGATCGTTGTAGGCCCCCTTCAGAAACTCGGATATGTGATCTGTACATTGGCTCATCTAAGGCAGCTTACTGTTCTGTTTTCAGAAGGTTTGCCCTTCCATCACGCTTTACTGTGTTGCTCTGAAGCTGGTTGAAGTTACATATGATCACACTTACTACATCTCTTCCTTAAATGGTGAAAAGACCATGCTTATGAGCAAGACAATATTCAGAGTTCTTTTTTTGGAAACTGAATGAAATGCTCACAAAAGCTGCTTTTACTGCAAAAGACAAAAGACAGTGTCTTACAAACTCCCTTGCACCTTCATATGTTGTTTCTCCAACCTTAGGTTTTATTTTACCAGCTGTTGCCCTATCAATTTTGCAGATGGCTATATGGGCAGATGGACTGGAAGTTCATACTATAAACATGCAGCAAAGGAGAATCCATGATTTTGCACTGCTTCAGTTACCAGGATCTGCAGAGATGTCAAAGACATGTTATTCCCCATTTGGCAATATGCTTTGATTGCTAATTAATGCAAACAGCTTGTTGTCTACAGTAATACACAATAACTTCTCAGTGACCAAATGGCTTACAACAATTTCAACAAGCAGTTCAAGAGCCAAAAGCATTCCATAAATAAGATGCTGACACTAAGCTTGTGTACTTTTATTTAAAGATGTGATATTATAGCCATCTGGAAAACTGTTTATTTAATAGCATCCAGCAACATGGGACTTGCCACCTGGTAACTGGCAAGTTAGCAGCAAAACAGGTAGCCAAAGGCATCCATCACTCAGGGCTAGGCAGGAAGAAAGCGACAGTGACTGACTTACAATGGTTTCTTTCTTGGGCCACTCATTTTTTTAAAAAAACAGTCCAATTTCCATTGAAAACCATCATGGAACAAAACCAAGCACTGGGAAGTTATTTACTGTCTCAGGGAGAAACAGACCTTTCCATCTTTCTTGAAGAAACCAGAAGTGTCTTCGGTTAGAGTTTCCAAAACGAATGCATAACAACAGACAAAAGCTTGGACTTACTGCAAGCTCCGTAGATCATTTATTGAGAGCTTGGGTGGCTCTTCCTCTCCAGCACACATCAATCTATGGCAGTATAGAGAGACACTCAAACAATCTTGACAGTTTAGAGCAACTCCATGAGGTGGCATGTGAATGCTAATTAACTTCCTAGAAATCTTTCCCCTGAGGCCAAACATTTTCAGAAATGGCCTTCTTGTAGTAAACACATCTGAAAACAGTCCTTTCAAGTGCATGATGCATTTTCTGTGCTCACAGCCCGAACAGTATGTTCCAAGCACAGAAATCTTTTTCAGAACTAGGTGGCCAGAAAAAGGGATATAGAACAGAACAGAGCATGAGCTGGATTCTCCAGGTAATAAATACATATTTAGGATCTAACATACATTGCATCTGTACAGAAATTCTGTCTACAACCAAGTTAGAGGAAAGAAATCCTGTGAGGATTTTAGGTTACATTTTAAACGGGGTTTAAGTCATTAGAGAATGTACCAACAGCTTCTGCCTGCATTCCCAACCTGCCACTCCAGTCTTTAAACTCTAAAAACAACTTGTATACACAGCAAACAGCAATAAACAGGAAACATTATTGTCTGTCTTGTCTCACAACAGCAAACTCACTGCCAGAAAAATACTTTTCCTACAGTCCTGTACCTGCTTGGGCAAAGCTGCACTGGACTGCTCTAGCTGAGGAAATTCACTTTCACCTACTTCTGAAGTCTAAAACCTTGTCTAGAACCAATGAAGACCCCTCTGGTGCTGGTAACAAGTAGTGCAAGAAAAGACCAAGTGCAATTATTTTATTACCACAGCATCTAGCTCCTGTCTTAGGCATGATGTAGTGCAAAGTAAGCTTGGTCATCCCTGATATTTGGCATTATGGGAGCAGCACATGTAGAGAAACTGACTTGTATTTTCCTTGTAGAGTTGTATATACAACCATAATGTATATATTTTAATTACATATTATTTTCCCTCTAATACACTCAAACTTCAATGCTGGAATTTATTAGACTTCTCATTCTGAACACAGACTGGGAAAGTAGATAATTAAAAAAATAAATGATCAGTTTGGATACATTTACTTTGAATATTAACATCATACTAGGAAATGTTAAAAGTTCAGAGCAGACGAAAATGCTGGAGGCCCTTCTCCTTTCCATACAGCATCTTACATCTGCATATTAACAGTAATTCTGACTAATGGCTGCCATGCTTCTTTAATCCTACGTTAAGTCTGAGATTCATCTCTACCTTCTGCTTCCAGGATCACTGCTTGTCACAGTAATTGTGACAGCACGTAGCACATTTAAACTGAGTTAAAGGTAGCAGTACTATTCATGAGTGAACAGGTTTAAGATGGAATCAGAAAAAGCTGCTATAATGAGGTAGTGTGTGTAGGAATAAGTTTCAGTTGTAATCCTACAGGACTTTTTAGCGTGCTGAAAATCCTGTTATCGTAAAGACTTCCCAGTAATGAGACAGAAATAAGACACAGGAAAAAAAAAACTTCATGCTACATTACACCAACACTGATGGTTGCTTTATACGCCTGTTCTCAAGCAAGCCAGAAAACTTCTATATTTCCCTTATTATTATTTCATACATACTATAAAGTATCTTGGATCACAATATTAAGTGCATATATGTATTTTTTAAAAGTAAAGACACACTCATGACTATATTCATAGTGTAAAGAAAAGAAACAAGAGAAATCTCACCACAAAATCAGGAAACTAATATAAAGCTAATTCACACAAGTCTCCAGCTTGGCAAGAAGGCACATCTTAGAACTACTGGATACCGTCAAATTGAATTTTCAAGATGTCAACTGTTCACCAGCCCTTTCTGACTAGAGAATCAATTATTTTTTGAGTTCTCTCCCCTTCAAAAGATGCACATAAAAAAAACAATGAAGAAAGAAAATAATCTTCAGATACGTTTTCAGTAACACTACACAAAACAGTTTTTAAAAAGGGAGCCCACACAGGTTTTTCAAACCCACCTGACTTCCACAAATACCAGAAGTCTGTCATAAGGCTGCAGTTCCGGAACTGGTGCCCTTTAAAAGCTTTCTATATTAAGATATTCTTTTTTAAAATCAGATTAAATACTCAGTTTCTATACAATTATCTATAGAGCACTCATCCCTGTAAAATGAAATTTGGAAATGTTTTTCTAACTGCCCCAAGCTGTGACTGAACTGGATACCCAATTATGATGTGAGGAGACATTTAAAACCCGCCTGGACACATTCCTGTGTAACCTTATCTAGGTGTTCCTGCTCTGGCAGGGGGATTGGACTAGATGATCTTTTGAGGTCCCTTCCAATCTCTAACATACTGTGATACTGTGAGACGCAGAAGTCACATTGGAGAGATTGCAGTCACCTTCACAATATTAACACCACATCAAGTAGGCAAGATAATCATAAAGAGGAAGCAACATACAATTTAATTGTGGCACACTCTCAACATCATTACAGTTGAGTAGTTCTCACCCGTATATGCTCTTTTCACACACTTTTCTATATGCATAGGAACAAAAGTTCATACCCATACATCATGGAGGATAACTTTTCCTTCAGCAGACTTCTCATTTGTGATTACACAGTATTTTTCTACTCATGCCAAAAATGCCTTCCCACTGCTTGTAACCGCTGACTGCTGTCAGCCAATAGAACTGAAACGATAACATGCAATTTATGTAACCAGTTTCTGAGCATCAGTGAACAACAGTCAAACACATAGTCCAAGAGAAACCCACCACTGTGTGAAACTATTTGAACAGAGTATGAGCTCATTATTTATAATTAGTTGTTAAAAAATAAAATAAATAAAATCATAGAATCATAGAATAGTTAGGGTTGGAAAGGACCTTAAGATCACCTAGTTCCAACCCCCTGCCATGGGCAGGGACACCTCACACTAAACCATGTCACCCAAGGCCTCATCCAACCTGGCCTTGAACATCGCCAAGGATGAAGCATTCACTACCTCCCTGGGCAACCCATTCCAGTGCCTCACCACCCTCACAGTAAAGAATTTCTTCCTTATATCCAATCAAAAATAATAAAATAAAATAAAATAAATAAAATAAAATAAAATAAAATAAAGAAGTATTTGCTTATAATTTCTAGGCAGGAAGAAATGGCACATGTGGCAAATGAAAAATGAGGATCAAATATAATTCACAGCTTTAAAGAAACAGGCCTTACTGGAAAAGAAACATGTACCAAAGCAAATGTGCTTTCATAGTGGCAATGCTCAGACACATTACTTGCACAAAGCAGAACAAAACTTTTCCTGCAATTTCTAACCTTTCTCCCTTTCATTCTTGAGCAAAGCAATTTGAGATGCTGCTGATATATAGGAATTAGGTTCTGAATCCCTAACCCAAATAATGGCATGTATAGTTTTGAAGATGTACCTACCTGTACTGGCATAAAGCATCTGCAAGATGTACAAACACTAATTTGCAGGGCTCAGTCATGCACAAATCTGTACTACACACACAGATGTAGCTTTAAAATATTGCTAACAAGTCAACACAAGGGTAGACAAGACAACACTGCATCTTACAGAGGAGACAATCTGCTTAATGTAATTCTAATCCTAACCTGATTCCTTACCAGCTTCTTTTTACACCCACAAAAGCTTTCTGTATTTCCTGTTAGTAGCCCTAATCCAAGCACCATTTTTCACCTGTTACTAATGCATTCATCAATACCTTCCCTTCTATTGCAAGTGCTACATCTCCAGTTACCTTGCCAGTGAAGCTGGGTTTTTTCCTAGTCTACCATTCTTTTGCTAAAAGCATTTTCCCCTCCCTTGCTGTGTCTCATTTAAACATTCAAACTGACAGTCTATTAGGTGTTCTGGTGGCAGGTTCTTAAGAGATTGAGGCCTTTTGTGTGTCAGCCCCCTGACACACAATCTACATGTAGCTGGGAGGTGACAGACACAAAGAATCTAATTTTAAAAATAGAGCAAGCAAAAGAGTTGCACAGAGTAACTGAAGCTGTTCTGAAAACCTGGCTCCTCTGGCAATGGGATTGCTGGCTCTCAGGGTAAGGCAGCTATTTGGATTGCTCACACAATCAGCATGTCAGGCAGTTCAAGGGGTGATGATGGATGTAAAGCAGGTGTGGAAGAGTTTTAACTGTCCTTTTTGTGTCTGAAGACATTTAACATTGTGATGAGGGCTCCCTGTCATTTCCCATCTGCTGCACGTGGCAGAAAAGAAATCTGAAACATAACTCAAATTAGCAAAATCTTAAAGAGAAAGGAAGTGTTTGGATGCCATGACAAGACCAGCAATCTGTATGTAAAGATCCTCATTGAGTCCTATGAAATTGATTGATTGATAATGCAGCTTATTCACATTACCTACCTCTGCAGGTAACAGACACAGAAGATAGAGGTTCCACTCAAGGAGCTTTTACTTCCTCATATTAACAGTACATGATACAAACAACAGTCAGAATAAGAACAATGATGCCAGTAACTCTATAAAAGCTATTCTCGTTGATGGTAATAATTTCTTGACCTTCCTAGATTTATCATCATTGCTATTATTACCTTTTAAGAACATCCTACTATGGCTGTTTAACCTTGTCCATATATTATCAAGCATCTGTCTGTCAGCCATTTCTATTAATGCCTCTGATCATGTAGATAAAAGAATTAAGAAGCTCAGTAAATGTATCCTTTATCTAACTCAAATGTCCATACACCATTCCACACAAAGCCCAAATGTTATAAGTAATGAATGAAATTCAGTTTCACTCCTGTTAACAGGTGTCACAGAAGTCAAGTTTTCCCCTATACAGGAAGAAAGAGCCCTGATTAAAATAAAATATATATTTAAAAAAAACCAAACCAAAACAAACAAACAAACAAAAAAAAAAAAAAAAAAAAAAAAAACAAAACAAAAAAAAAAAACAAACCAACACCAAAACCCAAAAGGAATGGAAATCCCAAGCACAGCCCACTTCAGTCTCAGAATACTATTGGAAAATTATGTGCTTATGATTCCATTTCAGAAATGCAAATGATATTTTGTACCTTGCACTGAAACTTACTCTAACATTTACTGTTGCATCTGCTAGTACTATTTATGTTTACTAATATAAAGCAGATTTTTACAAAATAAATCATGGAGAAAAGCCTGTCATAGTCATTCAATACAGAAAAAGAAAGAAACCACATGCATTACTTGTTGATTTTTACTTTCCTCACTCTCCACCCGCCCTCCGTATTCCACCTTCTCTCCACAATGGGAACGGGGGATCACCAAGGGATAGGGAACAGAAAAGCATTTCTGCTTTCTCCTCTTCTCTGCTTGCCTGCTACGTTCTTTCCTCATACATTGAATGGACGTTTTTGATTTAAAAGCTTTTCTTTATTGCTGCTGAACATTCATACCAAGAGCTCTTCTTCTGGCCAAAGTAAAGTTATTCTGTCTTTTTCCTGGGCAACTGTTAAGGCCACTCTCACAAACAAATGTCTTCTATTTAACGTCTTGTTCACTGGATTTTCTGCCATTTCAGTACAATTATTATTTGGTTCTTAATAGAAATTCAGTCCCTTATTACTCTTATTTTTACATGAGCCTTTACTGGTACCAGAATTCACCTCAATACTACATTCTACAATGGATTTTACCACAACTTATCAAAGTCTCACATCAACATAATATCGTAGATCAGACTGCCAATGTAAGTAATATATCTGTAGTTAATGATTTTCCAAAAGAACTAATCAAGATATTAAAATCAACATCTATATATTGAAGCTCCTTAATTTACACTCAAAATATTATTTCTGATTGAAGTTTCTATACATTTATACAAAAGCTGCTGGTATCTCTGATTGGCAGCTACTGTGTAAGACCTTCGAACCAGCCTATAGCCTATCTTATAATGTTGTAATTTCACTGGTTCAGAATCCCATTCATCTTGTCTCTCTATTAAATTTTCTGCCATTTTGAGCCCCATCTTCCATCTCCAACCAAAAACATCTCCAAAAACCCTAAATTCTAACAATTTTTTTAAAGATACATCAAAGAACACTGGATAAAGTGGATCTCTCCCCTTAATTCTTGCAAATGAAGGCATATTACAGTCTCAGGAAACATCCCACTTTTTAAACTATGTTATCTTAGTAATTTTAATAAGCATTCTAATTTATCTCAATTCATACTTCTCCTGGATGGACTGGTTGAAAATAATGAAAAATAATCTACTATGAGATAAAAGTAATTGTGTAAGAGTCATTAAATAAGTTGTTCAACGATTATTATTCAACCCCTTCTACGACTCTCTACTTCATTATAATTTAGTATCTTTCAGAAAAGAGGAGTCAGTGCTTTCAAGAAACAATAATCAAGAAAGACTCCAAAATCTGTTTTATAAACAAATTTGTGGGGTTTATCTGCATTTCCTTAGATTCATTCATTTAAACGATTTTAAGTCATCACTGAAAGCATTACACAGTTTCTTGTCTTTAAATCTGTGAGCATCCATGTGAGGGTTTTAAAAATTTTAGATCAATTGCTCTGTTGAAAAAAGGGATTTTATCACTTATTGTTGTATAAATCAAAACCAGAACTTAAATTCCAATATACTGCACATTCAATCACAGAAGTCAGCACTGTACATTCTTCAACTAGAAAGTCACTGCATTAATGGCTCCAGCTGTTACTAAAAATGCTGAGATCAGTAGTCAACAGATAATATAAAATGGGACAGTCTGATTTTAAAGACTTCCAGCAAAACTGAATTATTCCAAAAATACTTGATTTTTTTTCCAGACAGTTATGTTACTAGAAGCAGGACTAAAGCTCTTTCCACAGCCGAAAGCTAAGACTTACATTATGCAACACCATAGTTATCTATAATGTGTATCACGCTGAGCCATTCATCCAAGAATATCCTTTGCCTTCTTTAGGGTGGAAAGGTAATTTAATCTCAGTACTAGCACATTTCTCCCAAGATTGCCAGTCTTGTGAGAAATTACAAGATTAGCTTTATGATGAGAAGAAATGTGCATTAGGCAGAGGAATTTAATCCCACCTTCACCCTAAGGCTAATATAAAACACAAAAGGAACAGTTTTTCTCCTAATTTATTGCAGTTTGATAAAGTCAAGTATTTTATTCACTATTAAAAGGTAAAATATAAGTATTCTAGGTTCAGCAGCAGAGGCTTAAATACCTGACTGACAGTCTTTTATTCCCCTAATATACTATTTCATTGTAATGGGAAAAAATCATTATGCAGGAATACACTTTGGGAGTCAAGTTGTGTAATTCAGTATCCTTTACTACTGATGTGTTATTTCCAATCTTGTCTAATACTTTATCTCTCTCTAAATCCTCTTTTGAGAACATAATTGCTCATTCATTCAATAAGAACAAATCAGTCTCATACACAAAAACCTTCAACAGATACACATCATTGTACAGTTAGAAATTTAAAATGCCTTTAAAACAAATGCATGCAACATGGGACAGTATTTTCATAGTGCTGAAAAGAGCCAACAATGTGAGTTCAAGATTAACAGGTTTGTGTCAATTTGCATTATCATTAATATAAAGTGCTCGTAAGCCAAATTTATCTGGCATCGTTCAGTTGGGTTTTGCACTTAGAGTCACTACTACAATTACTAACAAGTGCTTGGCTGTGGTGACACAACAAGGAGATATTGTTGACTGGGCATGGGACACTAGAAATTAAAGTCTTTTCTTTACAAGACTGAGTAACACTCACTATGTTTGGCGAAGCATCAGGCTGAATTACAAATGAAGTGTCAGAGGTCTCATTCCTAGTGTTAATTTGAGAGAAGAAGTAGTAACAGGTTTGAATCTTTAAACACGGAAGGGGAATTACTTCAAATTTAAATGTTCTTCTCACTCCAGGGACTTCAGGGGTGAACAGGTTTAGAATTCTTACCCATATCTACTTTAGACCTTGGTATTTTTATTCAATTACATATGAGCTGAGCAGCCTCTGACTCAAAACGAAAGAGTACTTCTATATTGTAAACTAGTACTGGATTCAGGTCAAAGTGATGATTAAAATGAAATCAGAGATACAGATTTATTCTTTGTTTGCTCAAGCTAAATAAATGCAACTCATTCTTGAGTCACTTGATGAGATTTGTTCAAGGAGTGATTACATCCCAGCTAATCAGATCCATCAAACACAATATACCAAATTTAAATCATTATTCTAACTAGGTCAGCAGAGAATAGGTGAGCAGCCCAAGTGCCACAGAAATGATCACATGAAACAATGTTAGGAAAATGATAAGGAGTTTAGAAGTCACAGTGTACCTCTTCTGCATATAAATAAACAAAAGATAAAAGCCTGACCTATGATTTTCTGACTCACAACATTATTCAATACTTGGAATCTGATCTTATGCTAGTTGAATATGAAATAGATTTTTCTAACTTCTTCCATGAACTGTAATTCTTTTCATTTCAGAAAGACTGGAGTTATTGGAATTTTTATTTACCTCTTGCTAATGGTTTCCACCCCATCAGAAAAGAACATTCCTGCACTATTTGGTCCTACACAAAAACTCGAGAAAACCATGGAGATTTCTGTCAGAAAGCAATCTGCATTGAGACAGAAGTTCAACACCTCTGACACATTTCCACAAAATTGTTTTACTTTGATCAATCAGTGTTTGTTTATAAAAGCATGTTTTGTCCTAAAATTCTGAATTTATCATCATGTTAAGATTCTACACTTTCCAATTCAGTATCTTCCTGTTGGGGTTTTGTGGTGAAAAACTGAACGGATAACTACATGGTTTCATATTCTTGATGGAGCAGAAATCTGGCATATTCCAGTTCTTCAATATTCAGCCAAATAAAAACTAATCAAAACTCCTGAATAATAATTTTAAATAAAAATAAAAACAAACAAAAAACCAGAAACAATGAAAGCAACAACAACAAAAACCCAAATACATTTAAAAACAAAGAAATAAAATCAAACAAAAAACCACAAGAAAACGTTCAGCCCAACTTAATATTTCCTTTTGCATAAACTCTGCATTGCTACTGGACACAAGCTAGTCAGTGTTGACACAATAACTATGAAATGATGGTTGTCTCATTCTCATTGTCTCTGAAATGTGGATGCAAAACAGAATTAAGAACAAACTATAGGAATGACCTGGCTCCCTTCTCAAAACAATCTGGTTTGGATATCACTTGTCCTACTTCAATTTTAACCTTTTCTGATCATCCTTTTATTTATCTAAAACATTACCCAATGGTGAGATTAACAATAAGAGTGCTCTGAATTCACATTTAAAAAACCTGAAAACATATCTGACTTCACAAAAAGCTGAGCTATGACTGACATTTTCATACCTGCTTTTGTCATGACAGAACTTACTAAAACAATCTAAAATAACACTTTAAAATAATAAAGAACTGAAAAATTCTTCTGCAAACCCCTAATCATTTTGTAATTAAATCTACACAGAGTACCACCTATAACTTAGTTACACTTTCATAAGTGTTCTTGCAGATGAAATTAACAGATTATTTACACATCTATAGAGATTGTGTGCTTTCAGTTTCTTCTGTCCCAGAGGAAAATGGTCACTGCCTTCTCCCTTTTCTGCCAATGGAGCATTGCATGTGATACCTTTTATTTTCCATATGGGTCTATGTGCAGCAAACTAACTAAATTTTGAGGAAGTGTAATCTTTCTTCATTAGTGGGAGGTGAAAGACAAAGAAATATCCACGAATCTCTCACTCTTCCCACAAATGCAGAGTGCACAGTAGGGGCTAATAATGAAGTAATTACTAATAATGAAGTAATTAAACACACAAATAGTCATTAAGCTAATACCTAGTGTTGCAGCCATTCTTTCTTGATGACTATTATATTCCCAATATTTCCTGTCTAATAGGTCTGGTCTTGTCAAAATATAATCTGGGGCACATTTAGTCTGTGCTAAACAAACCACCTCCTTCTTTGAATTAAAAATAAAACTTAGTTGTCTATCACTTGGTTTCAGAAGCAGATACAAGCACTTTTGTACCTAATAACTCTTGTAACTAATAACATGAGTTGCCGTCGTATAATTGGAACCATAGTGCTGAGTTAGCATTGTGTCAGTGCCTGTTTCACTGGAAGCATTTGACTTCCACTGACATTATATCATGAGCAGTAAGACGCCACATCCACTGAGCCACTATGTAAAGCCAGCAGAATTTCCTCCTTTTTTTGAGGTGAAAGTGCCTCCTCTAGCATTCACACCAACACCACAGCAAATCCCTGTCAGTCTTTAGAATGTGAAGGTATGTCTGTGTGCACAAGAAAACAAACAAAATTAACACAACAGAAAAGTGGCCCATCAGTTTAAAACCAGACTTTGGGGACCAGCTTTCCTTCCAAACTGCAGGAACACTACTAGATCGATGCAGGGTTTTTTGCAGTTCATTGGCCTCATGATAGCACACCTCAATAGAGGCTCATCCTACTGCCTCCTTTATTTTAATTTAAGCTAACATGCGATAGTTGGCAATGCACGCAAAACTCAGTAGTCTTCAGAAGTGCTGTCTAACCCAAAAATACCAGTTATATTGAGAGCTAAGTGCGGCTCTATCTTTACTTCTCATTCCTGCACTTAAAACCTGGAGTACGAATGCCACCTGAGATCTCAGGGTCAAATACATGCAAGTTAAGGATGAAGAGAGAGCTCCAGTGCTACATAGCTCTGCTTTAACCAATATAAATTAGATACTTAATACACAATCTTGGAAATGATTATATGTTTAGTTATAAACCCCAACTTTCATTAAGGGGATTATTGTATTTTCTATCTCTGCATCTACTGCTTGATTTGACAAGGGAAATAAAATCAGCTCTACGAGAGGATTGCCTCTCTTTAGTTGCACAGGTAATTACTTATGAAAGGGGAAAAAAAAAGTATAATAATTTTTAAGTTATGTTAAACAATTTTTCTTGATTTGCTACCATCAACTGTCACTAGAGAGTGATGTTTTAGCATACCAGAAAGAAACAGCAGACATAAAGAAACACAGATAGGAACTAGAATTCTTCATTGTTAGTTTAAGAGCTTGAAAATGAAAGGGTGATCCCACACAGCACTATGCAGCATTTCATCTTTCTAGAACTCCTCAACAGCCTACAGGTTTGAGGCTATTGGAAGATATGCAATTCTATGGACATCACAAGAAAGGTTTTCTTATGAAAATGTTAACTGAATGGCAGCACTCATACTACAAGTGCCACTTTGCAGGCATGAGGAATCACAGGAAAATACTTGCACAAGTATCTCTAAACCTCCAATAGGCTGCTGAAACCAGAGAAAGCTCATTAGAGGGAAGTCGCAGAGCAGACAAGATTTCATTGAAAAGTACCTGCCCAAGGAGGAGGAAAGACTTCTAAACTGGCTTGATTTTATTTTTCTTATTTCCTAAAGAAAAAAAAAAAAAAAAAGGAAAATAAACAGCAGAAATGTGTCTGTAGACAAGTAGGAGAAACACTAAAGTTACATTGCTTTTTTAAATGGAAAAAAATTACAAGAGCTACAGGGAAATCCATCTAAACTATTTCTGTAAATGGACAGAGAAGTTTTCATATGACTTGAATCATAACTTGCTTTGTGCAAAATTGCCCTCACTGCTGGGACAATTATTATTCTTTTAAATACAGCAGCAAAGCTGCAGCTGCTGAAAAACTCTTAAAGAACAAAGGAAAACAGGGAAACTCTTATTTGGAGGGTATGCTCTTAAAAGTAGTAACTTATCTTTACATAACAATTGAAATACTGAACAATCACAAAAGACATTAACAAGTTCCTGTTAACTCCTAAACGCAGAGTGGATCAGATCCACTCCTGTGCAAAAAGTACATACAGGAGGGAATTCATCACCATGAAAAATACTACTGCCATCTGCACTCTCTCAGGGCTTCAGCTTTCATTTGATGACAGAAGCTCCACTGTAGTCTTGCTGGCAGAAAGCATCTGTGGAGGTGATGAATCAATATATTTCCCAACTTCCCAGGCTAAACTCTGTCTCCAGCCCCCAGATGGGTGTATCTCCAGGTACTGCCAGCTGTTACTGACTGCTACGCTCACCACCAGCTGAGACTACACCCTCCAGCACCTCTCCTACTTGCTTCATCCAGCTGGTGCTTCATATCCTACATTTCCTTGCACTGCCTAACTCTACAGCAGAGATGACATTAACAGATTACACAGGAGACTCATCCAGTGCTTCTCCAGAGATAGCAACCCATAATTCAACAGTTCTTGATTTAAACCAAGAGCAACACACCAGTCAGAAATCCTAGCCTATATGTTCTGTATAATAAATAGACGAGTCACAAGGCTGGTAGGCAGCAGCTCATAAATTTGAGTACCACCCCAATGCCCTGCAACACACAAGTTTCAAATGCCATTGCCCCATGCAAGCTGGAACATTATGTTTAGAACTCAAATTCATTTGTTGGATTATGTTAGACATAGAAATCTCTATTTAGTTCTCTGTAATGTGTCGTAATTCCAGAGAGCTACAAAACAGGACAGATGTCCATTAGCACCAGTGAATATTAGAAGTTTCCAAACAACTTTTAATGAACATCTCAGTGTAAAAAATCCTTGCTTTACTATCCTTCCCCAGTTTCCCTGTCTGTAAGATAAGGTAGTGTATGGATAATGGATACGAATGAAACTTTTAGTACTACTTTATTTCATCGGTATTCAGTACAATTTTTTGGTGGTTTGGGATTTTCTTGTTTGGTTCTTTGGTTGGTTGTTTTATTTTGGTTTGTTTGTTTGTTTTTAAACAGATAATCTTTTCTGCAAGTAAGGTATTAACTGCAGCATTAGACACCTTACCTTGGATTCTTAGATTTGATCTGTATCTGCACATGTACTTTCCACACGTGCTCACCAAATGAAGTGGATTGATTTAAGGAAGTGTAGGAAGTTGCCAGTCCTTGGCTAGTTTGTGGAACCACCTCACATACCTATTGACTATTGTGTGGGCATGCAAATCAAATAGCATTATTTCACATTTGTACTGTGCTCACTTTAGTAAACCCTAAACACCATGCAGTCTTCGCCTTTAAACCATAACTCCATTTTCCTATTAAACACTTCAAAAACAGTGTTCTCATTCAGTATGAGCACTTCATAATTAGGTTTTTCTAAAAAGCTGTAATAAACTTTATTTAAGCAAGTGCTTCCCATTTTATTGCCAACCCCAAACATTGTTCATTTGCAAGCACAAAGTGTCCTCTTGACACGATAATGAAAGTGCATTCATACATGTCAGCTGGAGTAATTATGTACTTCAGATTTATACGCAACAAGTATTATTCAGTCTTTTCTGCTGACATTTTCAAACATGACACGCATATTAAATTTATCACCTAAAGTGTGAACGTTGTTAATTTTAGCTGCACATTTCCCAAATCTCTCAGAAATTTGGACAACAAGAAAGGGAACAGGCAAACTCTTTTTACAAACAGGCCATCTAGTTCCATATTCATACATATTCATACCTCTCCAGTACCTAATTGAGGAAGAAACAAAGACAAAAAGGATCAGAAAAGATCCCTGGATCAGTATTAAGATATACTAAGATATATTTATTGATCTCATAGTGTACTGGGCAAACAGGGTGAACCTCTGTTCCTGTCACTCAAACATCTCCATTTACTGAACCATTTAGCCTAGTTTCCAGCAATGCTCATTGCTTGGGCTTGCAACCCCACTGCTGCAGGTTTGGATGGGAACTGCTAGATGTCTCTGGAAAGGCAAATTGCGCTCTACTGCTTGGAAAATGGAGTTTGCTGGAATAATGCTGTTTTATTGAGAAAGACAGACAGAAAGATATTACTTTGAAACTGGATTTTAACGGACAATTCCCTAAACTCTTGACCCACCTCAGGCACATTTCACCCTCAGAAGAGTCACAGAAGAAAACCTGGATTATGTGTTTCCTTTTATTTTAATTAGCTTTTAATTTTTGTCTTTCTTCCAATGCCTCCAACTCTTGAGAAACCAAAATTAATGGAAATCACTACTTCCTTGAAGAGAAAAAAACCAACAAAACAAAACAAAAACAAAACCACCAAACCCCACCTAAACTTTATAGAAAGTACACCTCAGCAAGTACAAACTCAGCCAGGCTGCTTTAGATGGAACTCACAGTTGCACCAGCAGGTGTCCCAGGGCCCTACTTCCCCACTTGACATGTGACTAATGGTACCTTTGATTTCCTGTTTTACAGAGCTGTTATAAGGATCACCCATCATCTACCAAGCACTCTGCTCCAGTCTCTTGTTCAGTGCATGAAATGATAGATTAGGGTATGCTTGCTGCCAAAACTCATTCTTGCAGGACAGAATCTGACAGCAGACAGTAGAACTGGGAACTGCTTATATCTGCTTCATCTTGCCCATCCTCTAGACCCAAACAAGCAAAAGTAACCTAACGAATCTCAGTGTCTTGCTTAAAATATCCAGCATATAATTTCATCATGGCACCAAACCACTGTGAATCAAGAACTGGTTTATCTTCATTTCAAGGGAAAAAGAAACAGGGATTCTCCTTATAACTGATCATGAGTACTATCAATCTCAACCATTAGCCATTACATACCTGCAATAGTACACAGGTCTTCAAGAGCCTTAATAAGACCCAACTTTTTTGGTGCAGGGTCAGTAAACTCTCTGATAGCAGTTAAGGCCAAAAGTATTATAACAAACAAACAAGCAAAACCCCTAAAATAATATATGCAGATCTGTGTTACTGCAAGAATAACAATGGAAGAAATCTCAGGTGAAAAAAGATAATAAGCCAGATCCTAAATTTATTACTTTTGATAAATCTACTTATATACCAATAAAAGCACTTTCAAGCAGCAGACTGATTCATAAACTACAGCCCTGTTCTGCCACTCAGACCTGCTCCTGACATTTCTTCTATTGAGGCAATTCCACACACCAGTTTAAGACTTCTAGACTCCCACCAGTTTGGTACATTCAGGACATAACACAAGACCAAGTTAAAGTGCCCTCACAAGAAACAAAACAGCCTGGAGAAGGCTGCTGTTCGTAGATCAATTCATGCAGCACAGCCCTGCTGCTCTCTTGCTCCTGAGGCAACTTGAGAGCAGACAGAAAGCAAATACCAAGGTCCAAGCCTAAGATGCAGTAGAGAACACTGCAAAGCACACAATTTACAGCCTGACTCTGTCAATTCCTCCTCACTGATTACTTTTATGATTCTTCCATAGGTTAGTGTGCTGCAAAGTGGCCTCTGAGCTGGACTGAAGGAGTTTCAAATCTTACCTTTGCAGAAAATTCCTTCTCAAATAATTTTCATTTATTTTTAGGCAGCAGGATTCAGTCCTAACATAACTGTCTCTGCTGCAATTCCAACCACCCCCTATTAGTGCTGAGTTGTGACCCCTAGTTGTACTAATTTTAACTCTTTCTATTTTAACCTATAGCTTCCATTCTCACTGGAAGTAAACTTTGAAAATTGCTATTAAGATTGCAGGTGGAAAACGAAAAAAAATAGCACTTTAAATGTGATGCTTAATTTCCAATATGGGAACTCCAGAGGCACAAGTAATGGCTCATTGGAAACAAGTCATTACGCCAAACATCTAAGGATAGAAATAATCGACAAAGCTCCTGATTTCTTGTAAGCTCGTTTATAACAAGATTTGGCTTTGAAACAATTTACAGACTTTTAGTGTTGTCTGAAACTTCTTTGTCAAAATCATTCTGTGAAGACTGTGAGAAGCAAGACAGTGAGAAAAAAGTTACCACACATGGCTACCCTGCATAAAATAATTATGCATCCATCGGGAAATTAATCTTTTTGATGTTATAACATTCTAATTTTTTCAAGTAGAACTGGAAGAGAGCGATTGAGAGTGCAAATCAGAGGGATATCAAAAAAAATGTTCTCAAATTTTCTTATACAGATCTGACACAGTGGGTCACACATAATCTATGAAATTAGACTGACCCAATAGAACAGCTTGATAGATGTCACACAAGACACAAGAGACATGTCATTTATTTCCAGGGTGTCTTCCTTGAAGAAAGGAGCTCTACTGATCCTGAGGAAAATGAAGAACAGTTGCATAGATATGTCTAGAACTATTAGCACTTAGCAGCAAACTACCCCCTCAGGATTTGATTTGAGGAAAGTGTACAGCACTTTCCCAAAGGAATATTAAAAATTCCAACAGCTTCAACATATCAAAATATTTACTTGTATTTAATTTCAAAAATAAAACCCACTCTTAAATTAATAATAGTAATGAATAGCAAATTATTTGGAATTACACTACTTTGCCAGAAATTGGATGAGTCTACAATATATAACTATATTCACTCAAAGACACCGATGTAATACTGCAGAACATGACTAGAATGAAGTATTAATGGTCGCAACTATAGAGCCATCAGGTACCAACTCTTTAGATCGAGTAGGAAATGCACAGGGTTTTGCTGATCTGAAAAGCAGATAACTTGTATCCATTGCCAGTGATTGCTGCTATCTTAATACACTACACACTAGTGAATAGCAAAGTGTACTTCTTGTAATGGTTATGTGAAGAAATAACAGCTCCCTAGGTGAATTGATCTGCATTTGCTGCAGATGATCTGTAGGTTTGCCATGACACTAACCACAGCTCACTATCACTCTAACAATTCTCAGCTGTCGGCTAGAATAATTTTTTTCCAGTTGTTAGATGCACACTCTGATCTGACTTATCCACTGCATCATCAGCATACTCCATGGAAGACAAGCTTTTAATGGAGTTTTCCAAGAAGCAAGTCCCAAAAGAAATAAAAGCTCCATGTATTGTTTTGATTTCCATTTCTGAGTAAATATTTTTACAACCACAGACTGGTACATCTAAGCACCAGGCCCTCCTGTTTATCAATAAGTCAGCTCTATGTACACACAGCCACAATGCAGGGTCCCCCGGGCTGTCTTCGAACCTTAACCTGATATGGAGATGACATGCATAGAAAATAGCATAAAGAATTTTATCTCTGAGAGCTCACCACACCGAAACACTGACAGCAGTGGCAAACTATACTGAGCTATGCATAATAGGTTTGTGATTGGAAGAATTTTTCACCATGGACATAGATCTGTCCTTTACTTTATGCTTTTCACTATGCTAGAGGATCCTGACAGTATCACCTTTTCAATTAAAGCTGGTTTTTTTTCAAACATAATTCTTCCCTGGACAACTCAAATGTAGAGGTACAGTCAGGCTAGTGGGAATAGTTGCCAATAAATCCTTATTTCACTTCAAAAACTAGAAGCATGCTGATAAAGAAATCATTTATCTGCAGTAATAAATCAACTATATTAAATACCCTAATTTAAGTATAACATCAAACCTGAGAAGAGTTGTCTTTTCTCCCAGAGTAACACTTTATGGGATCCTGCAAGTCACTAGCCTTACATAATACATGAGGCTGTGCACTTCAAAGCACATTAGAACCCAAAAATATTCTCTATAAAATAACTCAAGACACCCTACACACAAATTCACGTTCATGCACTATGCAGCATAGGTTCAGTGAAATCTGTAAACCTAGGACATGACCACACACTTGGAGCCCAGGTAAACCACAGGGTTAGCACACTTCACAACGGCAACAGCTTTGCTGTGTGTACTCCCACCAAAGTGGATGGCAGATCTGCAGGGGTGCTGAGAGCAGACCAGCTACTGTCCATGAACAAGAGAAGGCATTCAAGCAGAAACTAGACGATACCAATACTTACAGACTTCCTCTCACTTACAGCCACAGAAAAACAGCATGGACCATGCTGTGAGATTCCCAGAAATCCTGGTCAAATATTGCCAAACTGATAATCCCATGATAGCAGAATTTCTCACTTTAGGAAAGATGACATTTCCAGGAAAGCCAGCAGTACAATAGCCTTGCCCAAAGCAGTCCAGGACTATTTATCAGAACTAATTAATAAAGTCAACATAAGACAACTGAAAACATAGAATAAGTAATCCAAAATGAAACTACTGCCTGAAAATCAGACACTAACATAATAAAAGCCCATGACACAATTACAGTACAATCATATGATAATTGAATACCACCACACCCTTTTATCAGGCAACAATCTAAAGATGGGAAATGAAGATGAGCTAGAGCAGAGATTTTCCTTCCTCAAAGAGGCCAAGATGTAAAGGACCATGCACGATAAAACTACAATGTGGTCTAAACATCCATGAAGTCATTCAGGTCATCAGCGGAAGCATCAGATTTCTCCACTGAGATAGAATAAGTACAGGTAAGCATTTCATTATGCAGACTAATTCCCATATAAGTGTCATCTGTCTGTTAAATTAAGGTATTCAGGATCTGAATTAAGGCTGTGATGTAAAGCAGAAGACAGAACACAAGAAACTAACACTTAACAAAGGCGATAATACAATGTAATTGTATTAATAATGTGCAAAGTTACAAAGCTTTTCAGTCCCACATTCATAAATGACTAAATATATACATATTATCTTAATATTTGTATCACCCCTATTTCATTCCAGCATAATCTCTTTACATTCCGTCAAATAGCACCAAAGCCGATAAAAGCAGACAGACCTTTCCAGTAATCCTCTAAGATACCTTTCTCCTTTTTTTAAGATTATTTGTCCCTGAAGAAATCCTTAGCTTTTCTTGCCCCCACGCCCCTCTTCAAAATCCTTGAAGGCAAAGGATCACTGATCAGAGCAAAACTGCTGTAGTTGTATGGAAGACACTAATGGTAAAATACGGTTCACTTGCTGAAGTATATTGAGATGGGACTGCAGGAAATAAGAAACAGTCCACCTGTCTGTTTCTTGAACCACTTGGCTCTTCACAAAGCTTTCTTCATGACTTCTTTATTATGTTGTTCTTTTTGCCTTTGTATTCCCTAGTGGAGAGGCATTTCTAGGTTCATTTCAGTAACGTCAAAATAATTAAATCAAAACTAAGAACTACGTATTGCAAGAGCTGTGTCTTGGCGAATTTATTATTAGAGTAATTGATAAGAGTTCTTAAATTTCCCAATAGACCCCTCAAGTTCAAAAACCAAGCAGAAGGCATACAGAAAAAAACACACAATAATATTAATATTGTCTTCACCTTTCCCAAGCGCTTATCCTTATCATATATAAATCTGCACAAAAAGGACCAGAGCAGATGCTTATTGTTTTCCATTGTTACCAAGTCAATTATTCTACCCTAAAGCCTGGTTTCAACCACTGTATATCAGAAGTGATTCCTTTAAAAGCAACAGTACCATGTTCATGTGAAACTCAGAGAAGAAATAGGGTTCCTGGCCTTGAGAAAGTTAAAGTGGAATATAACAACATGGTACTAAAATTGCATTTTTTCATATCATTTGCTTTTACAAAAGTTAATGAGTCCAGTTGCAGATCTGCTGGCAAAAATTAATGCAGAAAACAATTTAGATAATAGTCCAAAATATATGGATGAACTACAGTCTTACAAATAACATGAGGAAACTCATTGCCAGCTTCAAAAGCTACAAAGAAACTGAGTAATATTCAAAGGATATCTGCGCACTTGATCATATTTACTTTTAAAGCCTATAATCCCTGAGAGATTCAAGATGGAAAAGGAGATCCCAATTCTTAACTGTTTATTAAAAACAGCGAAGGATAAAACAAGATTCACTCTGTAATTTAGCTTCACACATAAGAAGCCTTGTAGAAATTTCTCTGACATGCTCCTGTACTGAGACAATGTAAGTTTATTGTTACATCAAATGAATTAGTTACAGTCAAAATATACTGTCAGTTATCTAAACTTAGGATATTGGCCTGTAGCAGATTTTAGTTAAAACAAATGTACTATACAATATTGCCTTTGGAAGAAATTTATGCATGAAGAGCCACGGGCATATATAACGCACATTCTATTAAAATATTTTTTTAGCTATCTAGTACAGTATTTCTAAGACAGACCTCAAAATAGTGCTTAGAGGATTGGGAAAGGCATTGGGTCTTGAAAGAAAGATGCTCACAGTATTTGAAACTCATACTTTGTTTCATCAAAGTTTGAAGGAGAGAGGGAAAAATTATTTAGTTACTTAACCACTTTTCTACATAATGGTATATTAATTCTGGACTTAGACATGTAGCTGTATTCATGTTACCTACTCTTTTACCATTTGCTATGCAGAATGAAACAGTATTTTGACAGAGTATATACAGGGATACAGCAATGTATCCTGGTTCCTTAGCTTTAGCAGCGTAAATAGCAGCACATCCCAAGGCAAGCCGTACAGCCTAATGGCAGAGTGACAATTTATGCCTTTCATGTCTTATTTCTGGGTTCCCTATGGCATAAAGTGCCTTATAGCACATTTTAAAAGGAATAGAAGTCGTAAAAGTAAATAAAGGAAAATGGAATAAATGCTAGCCATATTTATGGAAATAGATCTATGAGTGACAGGAAGTCCAAGCAGATTCTGTGTTAAAGGAATGAATTCTGTAATTATAGAAGACTCCCACTGAACTTTTACAAAGACATTTGAAATTCAGACATTAGTACAGTGCTACATTGCTACCACAAAAAAATGCAAGTGTAGTTCTAAAATATATTAGGAGATATATTCCCAACATAAAAAGAGAAAAAGATTGAGAGTAACATACTAAGCGTGAGTGAAACTAGATGTGAAATCTAAACTGCCTGCAATCCTAGCTATTCACATTCAAACAAGAAAAAACTAATCTAGAACTGGAGGCTCCAGGCATTGTATCACCTGCCTTAAGAGAGGAAACTAAAATAGCTAGAAAAAAAACCAAGTTTCCCTTCTTAGTTCAGTTTATGTTCCTTTACATGTGCACGTACAGAGATGTGGTTCTAATCTGAAAAATTTAAGCTGAACAACATAAGAACTGTAGCTCTAGATAATTGGTTTATCATAAACATGGCTCCTAAAATGTGGGATTAAGCTTCTTAATTGTAGTCCTTTTATCACTCAGAATTCAAAGCTTTGTTTCATTAATTTTAACCTGATTATAAATGTATCATCTGGAGACTGAACTCTGCTTTGGGGCTTTTTGAATTCTGACACTTCATTTCTCATAGGAACCCAGCATTTATGGCACATCTTGACTTTACCCCTTCTCTTTAATTATAAAATGGTATTTAGCATTGCCTTTTGCAAAACATGATCTTTTGTACATCTCCTTCGTAATTATAACAAACTTTCCAGCCCCTCAGCTGACAAGCAACAGGCCTGTCGGGTTTCTGGTGATAATGTCTTACTCTACAATGCCATATGAAAAGCTGTCCTTTGAGGATCAGAAACGTACAACATGCACTGCTTCAATGTGTGAAGATAAGATTAAAGTACAAGGAAGGCAATTAAATGCTTCGATCATATTAATAAAAGCATTTCCTGTGTTTACCCTGGTGTTATCATTGCCTACAACATTGAGCAGTGTATTTGTTTTGCTGACTAAAACATGAGCTGAAAACTCAAAAAGACATTAAGGAACTGCTTCTCAAAGAATACAGTCCAAATAACTTTTGTTCAGTATTTCTACCCTGATTCAACGAAAAATTCTGAACTTTCAGGGACAGATCTTTGTACAGAAGAAATGTCAATCTACCTACAAAGAAAACAACAGGGATTAAATTCCTTTGAACTTTGTGGGTTCTGATAAAAACTGCAACTCACTTTATAACACTAATGGTTTACTATTTATCTTGATAAGATCATACTAAATTATCAGTACAAACCATATTTACCTTCATTTTGCTATCATGTCCTATAATTATCCAAGTGACACGGTCATGGAAATCAGAACCTCTCCGATCTTAATAATTTTGTTTAGTATTATGCAAAGTAAATTTTTATGACATCATTGCCCATAGGCTGCAACCAGAAATGGTGCTATAAGGTACCTGGCACTGCTCAAATGTACAAATAGTTATGATTTTTTAAAATTATATATTTATTTTTTTTAAGATTCAAGGAACATTTTTGATCACTAATACCTGTGATCCTAGTAGAGATCGGAGATACTAGAGAGACTAGAAAAAGACACTTCCATATACTGGGGAGAAAACAATTCAAAACAGTGGCAGAAACCTGAAAAGCTTGCACAGACCTAACCAACTGTAATTTTATCGCATGGCAAAGTTGGTGTGGCAAACTGAAGCAATAGCTGCAGGCAGCACTTGATACAACAGGGAAGGCAGAGCTCCTTCACTCACAGTAGCAAGACAGATCCAGAGAGTCTGATGTGGTCTTTCTAGTATAGCACTCCTGTTTCTGAGCACCCGTCCTAACGCTGAGAAAAGCTGATGATTTACAGAGGTCACTTGTCTCAGGGAAACAAAGGACTATCTATTTGTTATATTTTTTAACATTGACTAGCACAACAAACCCTATTGCCTATCACAGTACAAGTAATACCAAGAATAATTTATAACCACAACTGACCTTTTTCACTAAATATTTAAGCCTGTAAATTAGTCTCCAAGGGAAGTGTGGTTCACTGTCTGAGGTATTTAAAGGTGTGATACATAAAACACAAGAAAATGTTCTGTGGGGAATAAGCCTATACAGAACATCAACCAGATTATTAAGACTGTATCATGTCCAATAGATGACTCAATTTATATGACATTTTCAAATGAGAATTTTACTCAGAGTGTGCTGTGTTTCAGCTAAACTGTTAATACTGTTTTATAGCAGAAACAAGTTTGGGAGTATGGTTCTTCCTTTTTCTTTTTTAACAGAAAATTGAATAAATATTAGAAAAGCTATACTGAATTTTCTTTATATTATGTGGAATGAGGTAAGGGAAAGGAGAAAGATTATGGGCCAAGACATCCCATTCTTGGAAGACAATATTTAGTTTTGGCAGACACTTAAAAGTGTTTAACAAACCTAATTATCACATATATATAAGTACTACTGTATTCAATATGAGAGAATGGAACACAATCTTGTGATTGAAATACCTGACTGTTAAGATCTTGATGTTATGAGAAAGAATTCCTGGGTTTTGTTAGTATAAAAAAAAATAAACACAATATACTGGGTTTTAATCACACAATGTAATTAAAGCCACAACATACCATATGTAGGCAATCAGAATATCCATTTGGAAGTTTGTAACATTTTCAAGTTAGAGTTCTGCCTGACTTGCTGGTTTTCTGTACTTAATGCAAGCTGCAATTTTTTCCTCTTTCTTTCCCTAGAATTCTGGAGCAATGTTTCCTAAGCAGATTCCTACTGACAGGCAATTACATTCAATTGTGGAATAGCAGAAAGCTAGAAAACTATTTCTCTGTGAAAAGAAAGGTTTTTAATTGTTGTGTTTGTTGCAAGATTTCTGATGTGCTGCACATAAATCCATATATGCAATTACAGCCACAGTGTAGCCACATGATAACCTGATTAAAACTTTAGATTAAAGGAATTAAAACAATCAAGCTTTATGATGAGAGATACTGCAAGGAATGCCTTCATCAACTCTCCATTTCTACGTGTCAGGCAATTTTAGCAGCAGAGCCCTGACAAGGCCATGCAGTTCCATAACACACTGACACAATCTCCATTAAAATTAGGATCTTCAAACTGTGTTAGGCAGCAGCATCCATTTCCATGGCAAGGAAATGAGATTTCCTTGGTGAGCTTTAGCACATGCTGGTATTGCTTTAGTGAAGATAATACATTATCTTCCAGAGACCAGGACTGGTGGCAAGATGCATAAAACCCATGCCCTCCCACTGTGCAGGGTCTCACCTTCCACAACTTAGTCATGAATGTAATGATTAATAACAGCATAATTCCTTCAATCCCACCTCCATTTTTATTTTGCGATGATGGTGAAAGCGTACAGATGTCTAACAGGTTACTACTGTGGCAAATGTGCGAGAAGTTACTGCACTTACAAACTGAACATTGACACTTTGAAATCCTAGCCTCCTAGAGCTTAAATGGGCTTCCACTATGTAAATGAAGATCTCTAACAAGTTGATAAGCTTCCTCAGAGAAGAAAGAGTTACACATTTCTTTTAGTTCAGCACTGTGTTAGACCAAAATCAGTTGGAGAAAAACAGGGCACAGATAAAGAACTCTTGATGTTGAGCAGAAAATAATAGAAACTGATACTATTTTTTAAAGTACAAGGTCAGTATAAAGAAACGTTCCAATAAACCTCAACCTCTTAACCTAAAGGCAGAGAACACAGTCCAGCAAGTTTTGTGAGCTTGAAAGCCAAAGGAAACCATAGAATATGTAACTGCTAACATGCTTTCTGTTTTAGTTTGGTTGCATGCAAAAGAGCTACATTAACAGTTGACATTGCTGGCAAATAGCTGAGAGTGGCTTTAACTTGCCTTATTTCAGGTATCAGATTTAATAACTATCTCTTTGTTCTATAAATACACAGAAGGGCCCAAGTATTTCTACATCAGTCATTAACGGAGCTAAACCTCACATGCGACATCACAGAAGACCAAGAGGAAGCAGCTTACTTTTATTCTGCCACAAACTTGATGCAATCTTAATCCTCTTCTGCAACTGAAAGAACACATTTCAGATATTTAAGATACTTCAACCTGTAGCACACAGTGAATGCAAGACGTGTACCTGTGGTGTAGGTTCCTAAAATGAGTTTCAGGAGCAGAAAAAGCTCAATGCCTGGGGCTTCTGTTGACAGCAAGCCCATTTCCTGCAGTTTGCTCAAAAATCTAAATACTTAAAGAAGATTAGCTATGGACAGAAAATTAAGATCCAAATATTTATACCATGCAATATAGTGTATATATTCCTACACTTCCCTTTGGATCCCAGCAAGCCCATAGCTGGTTTTGAAATGCAAAAAGTCATTGCTACTACCAACCTTTTTTTTTATTTATTTTTTTTTTTTCCCCAAGAGTAATTTGGTTTCTTCCACTTTCCATTTGAAGACAAACTTCAAAAGGAAAACTGATGACAAGGCATGTAAAACTGCCAAGATTAGTTTTCCTGAAAATTGTTGCTTATTCATGGTTTCTCTCACTCCCTCTTAATCAGGATGCTTATTCAAATTTGGAGGATGGAGTTTAACAAATAACCTTCAGCAGCTCTACTCAGTATTTAAAGGTCATTTGAGAATGTCTGATTGGAATGATTGTAACTGAGATTAGTCTTCAGCTGACGAGAAATAAAATGAAAAGGGCAAGTTGTTCAGGAATATAAAGGAGACATGCCAGAGAATATTTGCCTTGTTTCTGCACAAAGCAGCACACAGTCTCCCAGGCACTGATGAAGTGCATTTCTGAGAATTATTAAAGTAAACAACAGCTTTTAGATCAATTCTGCTCTCATTCACAACCTACGTACAAGACCAGGGTTTGTTCTGCTGATTTTAAGAGTGTTTTCTTTAGAAATTTTAGAAATGGCTGCACATACAAACCTCTTGAAAGGAAAGATTTGTATGAGTAATTCCAGTCACCGACTTGGAAATTTCCCCCCATGAGGAAATGAGAATGCACATCATGTAATATACGACTACATTTATATACTATAGAGCCTGAACTACTAAGTTGTTAATTTTGTTAATTTTTCTCTTCCTTCCATTTTTTTGTGGGGCAGCAAATGTTCTGTCAGCCATTATTTTGAGAAAAATTGTAACTGATGGGTTCATTTTCATTTATGCCTAAGGAATTTTCACATTATTGTAAGCTGGAAAATATTAGATAATTAACATTGGTGATAAAACCGCATTCATACTGATTATCCTGTTCCACGTATATGCTTAATTGTCAACATTGCAATAGCTTTAACTGCAAATAGACATCGCCCATTAGCCAACCAGACTGCTCAATGAGAAAAACACAGCCATTTTAGCTGTTACTTGGGGGATGAGAAGCGCATAATTATCATTTAAATAGGCAGGTTTACTTCTCTTATCCACTTGGAATACCCCCCAAAAATACTTGCCTTCCATATTTGGGGACAAAGAAACAATGTTGTTTACAATAACAGAGATACTGAAGTCTCCTAATGCACTGTCCATGCAGAACTGTCACAGTGTTTTGTAAAGATAGAAAAGAAACATATGCATTTCCATTTTTGGAAAGGAGGAAACAAACACAGAGGAGAAACAATCTGCCAAGTGACTGACAGTGTATATCTCGAGTTGCTGGACTTACTAAGGAGTGCTGAAAGGAAGAGAAAACACACTCCCCAGATCCACATGCAAAGGAAATCTTTCCTACATACATCCATTTCAAGCAGAGCAGGGAGAATGGGTTCTCTGTAGTGCAGTTCCCGTTGCCTTGGATCCTAGTTACTAATATCAAAATAAAAAAGATCTGTTGAGCTACCTGTGATCCCTTTGTGTGCAAATTTTCTGATTGGACTTGACATCCTTTTCTTCAATAAGATGGGTGACAAATAAAGGAAATCTTTTGCAGAGAGGCTGATGAACCTTTGATGCATGTTTCTACGGGCTCTCCCTCCAATCAGTCTGCCCGATTGTTGACAGCACTTCTTCCTTCACTGCAGGACTCAACTCTCAGAACCCAATCTGACTTCAGTGACCTGAACAGTCTCAGATGAAGCTGAATCAGTCTCCTAGGAGCAAAGCATTTTCACCCCCATGCATTCAGTCCCAGTCCCTCTACAGGTTCAGTTTAATGACAGAATTGTATTCTGAGCTATTGAGCATTTGTGTTCGCTCAGTCTAGTGTTTCAGCCTGCTCTATATAACACCAGTGTTATTTCCCTGGATGGTTGTTTCATATTTTATTAGAAATGACAGCTCTATTATTAACAAGAAAAAAAAAAAATAGCATGAAAGAAAACTACAAGCGTTAAGATCCACGCGCTGAAGGATGTGAAAGTTTTTTCTGGCGACACACAGGAAATGGCTGGATTTGTAAAATATTTTCTACTTCAATGGTTTATTAAAACTGACACCGGTGCAACAATTACTACCAATTATTTTGTCAGCATGTCTATCCCATTCAGTGTGAGAAAGTTAGTAGCATAAAACATATCGAAAGCCTAAAAGTGGCTAAAGACCATTCTATTAGGGGCCATTTGAATTTTCAAGAATTTAGTCACGATGTCGGAAGAATTTTCTCTCCAGATTATTAGTTTAAACCAAGGCCTGACGCTTATCCCAGAAATAAATACCAACATAGAGTTCCTTACATGACATTAATTCATAGACCAGATTCTCTAGTGGTCACATGTCCGTAGCAAAACACCATCATTATAATTGTTATCTGTCAGCAGATTAAACTATCCACTTCCAAAGTCAAAAAGTAACCCTATGGGAAAGCGTGCAGTGGGATAAAGCAGAAGCTTATTCTCCCAGTCTGACAGTATATACAATTAGGTTTTTTTCTTTTGATTAGAAATCGTAAAAAGATATTTACAATATGTCTCAATTGTAAAGTTAACTTGAATATAACCCTAACTCAGTTTACATCTGCATGCAGAGCTCTCGCCTTTTAGTCCAAGGCCCACAAATCAAAGTAGCACAGAAAATCAGAGCTCCTCTGCAGAATGAATGTGGTGAGCATCTTCAGAGCATCATTAACCTTCTAATATCTCCCTCCTGTGCTCATATAGGACATACAATAACCCCCCATCTACACTCTGCAGAAGAATTAATCTCACAATTCGGTTTCCTACAGGATTTCCCAGGCTCGGATGTCTGATTCTAATACTTAATGGTGTAGCATATGCATCTCAGAATTAAACTTCCTAGGATGCATTAGACAATTGCACTGCTGCTTTCCTCCCTCCTTGCATTAGCTTCAACAAATCATGGTACATCAGATAAGTACCTGAAAACCCTAGACAAATTAGAATAGTTCTTCATGTTTTGTTTAGACAACACATCTGTACTGAAATGATGAGGATGTCCAACAAAAGTAAAAGTATGGTAAACTTATCACACAGCAAAACTTACTTTTATAACGAAATGGGAGTAATCATACATACCAAATTACTAATACTGGCAGCTTCCTTTTAGGAAGGGTTCAGAATTCATCTTCATAATTCAGAATAGTATGTTCACATGAACTATATTATCATAACTACAGGAATAGAGCCATAATAATAGAGTAATGCCAGAGTTTCTGTTCCTAGTAAGCTAACAAGTAAGCCATGCTAACGGGTGAGAAAGTGCTGTTAAAATGTAGCAACATGTTATTTCATAGCTTGCCTTTTCTAACCCCAAAGTAGGATAAAACAGGAGGAGAAACTTATAAACAATTCACAGCAGTTTTAACCTGAGTGATGACATCTCTTGAGCCACTGTTTTAACTTTAAGTGACAAACAACGTGCTGTTTAGTAAAAAGGGGTATATTTCCATTTTAACTTTCCTGATCGTTTTCTTGATGCAAAGAATGGAGAAGGATCAGCCACCCTTACAAGCTGCATGACTTTAATTTAATATACCAAGGCTTCTTCCATATTTGTAAATATATGGATTAGTTTCAGGCCCTCTGATAATACAGAGATTGCATTGGGGACAAAAACCACAAACTCCTCTTATGCCACAAATGGGTTAACAAGCAGTAAACAAAAAGGTTTATAACTATATGATCCACTGGCTAATAAGCCTTTGGTGCCAGAAGTTACATTTCATGTTTGGGTCAAGCCTATTAAGTCTATTAAGGTCTCAGATGCCTCCTGTACAGACCATCAGGGTCTAAAAGAAATATCAAAAGCAACTGACCTCAGGCTACTTCTGTGTTTAATACACATCTTACAGATACATCAATCTGAGAGCAGTGCTGCCCCTGTAGGGGAGGGATAAAAGAAAAAAAAAAGAAAAAAAAGCCATTTCAAATATGAACCAAACACAGAATAGAAAAAGTTATCTTATTTTGATATACAGGGACTTGAAGCTATAGATTTTTTTACAACTCTCATTCACAGAATTTAAAGCCAGAAGAAACCATTAGATCACACATGCTGGCCTCGTCTACACCACAGACCATTAAATCTTACACAGTTATTCCTGCACTGAGACAAATAACTTGGATGTGATTAAAGCAAGACTGAAAATCTTGCTTTGGAAATATCAATGGAGAATCCACCACACCCCAGAGCTTCAACTGGCTCTTCCAACATTTGATAACCCACTCCCCCTTAGATACTTTATATTTAGCATGCAATATGAATCAGTTTAGTTTCAGCTCTCAATGACTCTTTTTTTCACCATTTTCTGCTGGATTGAAATGATTTTTCACTCGTGGAGAAATTATATATTGTAACCAAGTTATCTCAAGATTAAATCTCTTAATAGTGTAGCATTTTCTCCATTCCTCAAATTGTTTTAACTGAAGAGAAAAAAATACATTACAATAACCTTTGATACCACCAGAATTGAGCACATTTTCTAATGCTGTTTGTAGAAAAAGTCATTTTATTTGCCTCTCTACCTAAAAAATAGGCACAATGAAACAAGCTTGAACTATCTCCATTCTGACAAATGCAGACAGCCAAAGAGCATAGTATATGCATATGCTTCTGAATTGTTACATATCCACAAGAGAGTCAGTTATTTTATGACTCTCCTGTGCATTTGATGTCAACCTGTGCACAGAATTTTACATGTAGGGAATGGGAATATTTGCATTCCTCATATGCTACAGAGTAGCCAAGATCATTTTCATAAAGTCAAATATGAAAGATGGTACTTTATTAGGAACAAGACAAATAAAAAGGAAGCTACAGCTAAAGAAAAACCCACCGAGGGAGCAAAAGAAATGATGTTGAGAAGGAAACAACCAAACCAAGGAACCAAACAAAAAAGCCTGAGAACCACTTTTAAGGACATGGCTTGAGAACGACATTAAATTAAGGCCACGATCTCAGCTTTCAACACTTATGCTTGCTCTTGGGAACATCCTCACAGACACAGGATAAACCACACAAGATTCCACAAGCATACAATCAAAGCATGGGTGTTTGCCATGATCAGAAAGCAAGCACCATGACTGACACACAAATCTTTTAAAACACCTCTGACACCAATCAAAAATATAATCTAACAAGTCCAGATTGTATTCTTGTAAATATTACCATCAGAAAAATTTTCATGAAAAAAGATGAGAAAAAATGGAAACTTATTTCAAAGCAGAAAATGAGAACCTGAGAAATGCATTGTTATGAAACGAAATATGAGCCATGTTTCATTCACATTGGCTGTGTTTAGCCTTAAAAAACCAAGGGGCACTATAGAGAAACACATCTAAATTCTGGGATACAGGACAGTTGGGATCAGGCTGTTTGCACAATCTAGGTAAACAGTCTGAATTAATTGCTTCTGGGAGCCTCGTTTAGATCTTCCTCCAGCCTATTTAGAAACACCAACCTGCCAATTGCAAGTAGAATTAAGTACAAACAAGAATAACAGATAACATTTGATGGAATATGACAATAAAACATCTAAATATAAAACATACTTTCCGAAGAAATCAATATACCCATTCAAAACCAGGAACAAGTTAACAGACCCCAGCATTTGATCAATATGTTCAAAATTTCAAAACTTGTCTAAATGAATACTTTTCAAGTTGATGTTACGCAAAACCAAGCCATTCCTACTCAGGAATGCAAAACTTGACAGGGCAGCAAACCTAGCCATTTTTTTAATTCACATCTGCATTTCCTTCTTCCCTTTATTTCAAACTCTGCATTTATAGCAGTCCTTCAGTGAGCGGTTTGATGCAACACTAAGTATTGTTACTGCTGTCATTCAAAAGCTAGAAGCTCCCCACTGTATGCCAACTGATAAGTACTATCTAACATTGCAAACATCTATTTCATTTGCATCATAACAGAAGCACATTTTTCTAAAGAGAAAATGGTTATTTGGAGTTGGAGGGCAGAATGACAATAAAACTGGTGAACTTATTAGGATTTTTTCTAGAATTCCTTAAGCCTGTAGCATTTTATTATATTTATATACATCTTAGATTTTAACTATGCTTGGAACTCTGCCACCAGCCTGTTAAAATAAGTCTTCTAAAGCAAAGGCTGATAGCAGAAGAACTTATTGCTGATTGAATCTCCGATTAACCATTCTCCCAGCGGGTGCAGTTAGGAGCACTTCCGAGATATTCTTGTGCACATTAGGATTTCTCAGGCCTGAAAGTTCAATGCAAAAAGAAGTGGTATGTTCTCATGCCTCAGCCCCTAATTTAGTTTACATATGAATGCAAGCCGCCTGTTTGGAAATTTAAAGTAACAATCTAGTGACTAATGTATGCGGAAGAAATTGAAAGCACAAACTGACTCCTGTAGATGAGCATTTCAAAAGCATTTCTAAAAGACTGCAGCTAACGAAATCGAACCACATAGGCATTTGGTAAAAGCAGCATTAGTCCAAGTTAATGGTGTGCATCGTTCTTAGGAAATACTACATACGCTGTGCATGCCAGGCATCCTGGAGCTGCCTCAGTCTTTGGCAGGCATAATCCTCTTTCCGGAGGATACAAACCACCAGCATTTAGAAGCATTCATTAACCTGAAGTGTCTTGTTTATTGGTTGCTCAACTCAGGACATCTTGTAATGAATTTCCAGAAGTGCCTCAGACCTTATCTCCTAACCAGTACTGAAGAAATGCCTGTGACAATGATTACAAAACCTGTCTGATTTTGCTAAGTTCCCTCAAAGGCAGTAGACTATTTAGTGTCACCTAGAGTGACTTCTGTGAGAAGTCTGAGGGAGACTTTGTGATGGATATTAAAGTTTGAGCTACGTAGATTTTGACCTTCAAGAAGTTTTCTTAGGAATATGATTCCTCAGGTTGTGCACAGAACTGCTCTTTCAGGTGTATCTGGAGCAAAGATACTTGCTTCCAGTTTGCAGCAGAGTAACTTTTTAATTTAATTTACAGCCAGTTTATTAAACAAGTTAAAGTCCCTGTGTCTGCAAAGCGTACTTTGGTGGAAGCCCATTATGGACAACAACCATACCAAGACTTGCAGGTGATTTTGAAGAGGCAGCAGAAGGCTGTGATAATTAGCCATGTCCAATAACCTTTTTCTCCACATAGTTCTTATAGTGCACCACTGAAGATGGTTTGAGCTAATGAAGCTGGCACTGATTACAGCAGATTAAAGCACTTTCCCCACCTGTGCTATGAAAACAAATATATTCAACCACTTCAAGCAGACCTGGACAGAGATGCATGCCTGCAGCCGAATTGAAGAATAACTATCTGCACATTCTACCATGATGGTTTGAATTCATAGCCACTAGACATTATAAAGGGATTTTACCACTGTCCCACTTTTTCTGTGACTTCAGAGCTGGTTCTGTGCACTTGCCAGCATACATCGTATACTCTCACACTGCAAGACTCCTGTCCTCATGTCTTCCCAGACAAACCTGCCATAAGACCTCAACAGTACTGAATTTGAATACTGTCCTGATGAGTACCAATGGGTTGAATGAGTTGTTGATATTATTTGGAGAACAAGATGGATTTGCAACAGTAAACTGAAATATAAGCTTTAATAAAGAAAACAGTAATTGTGTGCCTATAATTTCACTGATTACAGAACACAGCTTACAGCTCTCTAAATTATAGTTTACAGAGATGGTATCCCAAATCCTTTAGTCTCTGTGCTTCTTTCTAAGTACCCATTCAGATGACTTCTCCTTCTACAGCAGAATATGAATTTTGCAGTAGTGGTTGTATATAATCTGAGAGAAGCTGTCCTATAGTCTTGAAGTAAACAGATAATTATTTTACATCAAAAGGCATGTTCTTAGGATAGACATGTGGGAGGCTCAGCCAGTTTCAGTCTGTTTGGATTTCAGCCTGTCAGAACCATATCTTGTTCTACACTATTTGATTTAGTCAGGTGAATCTCCTGAACCTAATAACTATTCTGCAAAAGTATTTGGTGCCTTGCAATAGCATAAGCTTAATGGCAGTATTGTCCTATTATGAATTAAGAGGAAACTAGCAAACAGGTAACTAACTGCGCATGTCGCCACATCAATACTGTAGCTATATACACAGTCAAGCAACCCAACCAGTATTTCCTTATTCAAAACATGAAACATAGTACTATTTAAGGTTATTTAATGCATGCTGTAGATACAAATATTGTTCTTCTATGAATCTATTTGCTCTATAAAGAGACAAAGCAGCAATATTAAAAAGAAAGCCTTCCTTTGTCTTTTATTTGGAACTACAGTGTACAAATCAAATCAAACACTTTCCAAGCTCTGACATTTTGTTTGTTTGTTTTTTAAACTGCATCCCTTCTTTGGATGGCTGAAAGCCCTTTCCCTGCCTGGAAAGACTTTATCAGGAAATACAGACTAAATATTCCATGCTTCACTCATCACTTGTGCTAGCCAAATAAATTACAAAGTGACATCAATCCAAAGAGCTTACAAAATATGAATGCTTTGGTAGAAATCCCCTGTCTCTTAAGGCAAAATTTATTTCTTCTCGGTTTAAATAATTACCATGATTATACACTATGCATTTTCTCCTGACCATAAAGCAATGCTACTACTGAAAATGCAGTTGTGTCTTCCTTCTATCATTTATTCTGCCTCTGTGTTGTTCATTCTTTCCTCCCATCTAAAAAAAACAAACCAAACCAAAACACCCGAAACAACCCCAAACCCCAACCAAGACAACACAAAAAACCCCAAAACACCTTTACACAACAAGTGAAAATCAAAAAATAATTTACAGTCATAGATGTTTGGTTTTGACCAGGAGACCACCTCCATTCAATGACTTCCTGGATTTGTGCTGTCACGTTTCTGAGTTCTGACACAAGAAAAAAAACGAAAAAACCCACAAACAAACAAAGCAAAACAAACCAAAAAAACCCAACCAAAAATCTTTTATTAGAAATACTACTCAGATTTTAAATCTGCACTCATTTCGTAGTTATATGAGCAGATACCTGACACGATCATACACATCAATTTATAGTAGAGACTATTGTTCAGAAGAAGAGAGATGCTTTCTTAAAGGTCCCAAGTCCTACATTATGGGTTTGGGTAGCTAGTCACATCTTCAGACTCATCACCTGGGTGAAGACCTCCTGGAGGTTAGCAGGAGCTTCCACATCATACAGTGCCTATTTCAACATCTTCCCTTCCAGTAGCAAATGAGACTTTGCCATCCCTACTTTCCTCAGTAAGATTTCTTCTTAAAATCTGTCCTATCAGACCCCCCTGCATAACAAAGTTCAATTAGGATTAGTTGTATTGTTTCAATTTTAAGGCTCATTCACAGTCTCTAGGCTCAATTCAGCCCTTGGTTTTTCTACTGAGAATCATTTTAGAGTTTTGATTTATTTTATCAGTGTCCTAAATAATCTCCAAACTGCGCTCATTACAACATGAAAATCAAATAAGAATAAGATTTTTAACAAAACATTCAAAAAAAAAGCTTACATGCTAGTAAATTGCACACTAAGCAATACCACATACCAGCAATACAGTCAGACATGACCATGCTGCTGTCTGCCTTTCCTAGGGCCCTCTTCTTCTTGAACAGAGGCAGAACCACTCCCACGACCCTTCTGCTTATTAAACACACTCATTAATTCAGCATCTGTGGCTTGTTAACACAGCTCACACTACCGCAGCAAAGCAGGTTCTTGTTCTAAATTATCCAGGTTTTTAACTTTCTCACTCACTGGCTCAAGCCCATGATTCAGGCAGAAGAAATATTGGCAAATATAGGAAATTCCATGGTGTCACTCACTGAGGCAGCTGATCTAGGTTTCAGGAAAATCTCGAAAGATACAAACCAGACCGGTACAATGCTCTTTTACTGTTTATGACTTCTAAAATTTGAGGGTTTGCTTTTAGTTTGGTTTTTTTTTGTTGTTCTTGCTATAAAAAAAGCTTGTGTTTATCCAAAAACAGATGTTTTTCAGTGAACCAAGCTGTTATGCAAACTTTTCTTTTGAAAATGACTATTTAATTTCACCCCAAACTATAAATATTTCTAACAGTTATTTGAATAAATTTAAATAGTAAACCAGTACTAAACATTAAAATATATTTGGAGAAAAAACAACTAACAAACAAAAGAATAGCTTTGTTTTGAAAGTGTCAAAAGAGTTATCAGAACTTTTTTGCAGGAATATTTTTGGACTGAAGCACCAAAAAAATTAATCTGAATTTTTAGCTAAAATATCAGCCAAAAATACATATGTGGTCATCTCTATGAAACAGAGCAGGTACCTTATAACAGAAAAACAGACTGAATGACTTCACACATCTTATACAACAGTGAACTAATTATAATTAAATTATGCATAAGAAAATTATAGATATTACAGGGAGGCACCACTCAGTCCTTTAGACATTTGCTGATAGTGAAATCTATGAGACCAAGCAATACTAATCAAAGTGATTAGTTGCAACTCTTTAAAGGAGGAGGGGGTCAAGTGAATTTAAACCACATTTTAATATATGCACAGTTATCCCTGAAACATTTCTATAATCTGCATGGCCTTACCATAAAACATGATTTGCTTTTATGTCCCCCATAGCCATGTATCACTCAAGCTGTCCCAGCTGTGTATTTTGGGATGTCTACCACAGAATAGTTTATTCAGGTAGGAAGGTTAAATACTGTATTAAAATCCACTGAACAGCACCTCAGTCATTCATATGGATGCCACATGGTAGAAGCAGCTCAGCCTACTGGAACATCTTCCCAGAACTTGTACATTTCTTGGCTTTTTTTTTTTAACTGGACCACATTGACCATTTCCAGGTAGTGCCCTTGGAGAGATCTCAACAAAAGAAACAGAAAAGTCCAACACATGAGGCTTATATGAAAATAAAAGTTAAAAATGCACTTTTTCAAGTAGAAGCTCATAACATAAATGAATGGTATGAAATAGAAGTACAATAAAATTGTGAAAAGAGGTCCTCAAGACCTAGAGAATTCTATATAGACATAATATATATTTATATATGTATAAACTATGGCAGGGATATAATTTTGTGTTCCTCCAAAACCTTCTGTTTTCTAAACTTTTAGTTCTATGTGTGATGTTCTTCATCATCGAGAAAAGTGGGGCAGACCCAAAGAATATATATTTTACAAGATGTATTTCCACATAACACTCTCCAAAACAAATTAACAAGTTTGATATATTTCATTCCCTATTTTATTGAGTTTTTCTGAAACTAGGGGCAGCTGTGCAGTAGCCTCTCATATTTCTTGCTTTTCATGTCTGGCTTTGTCAATTCTGTAACTGCCTACCCTAACAAATAATGTTAGCACACCTGAACAACCCAAAAAGAAAAGGTAGGATCCAAAACAACCTTAAAAATAATTGACTTAGCACAGCAAAAAAAAAACTTACAAGAAAACTTTAAAGTTTTCTATGTGTTACACCACATAGGATAATTACACCACAATACTCCCTAAGTGTCCCAGTGAAATTATTATGTTTCAGTTTCTGGAGGTAGCTTTGGATTATTCTGCACAGGAGATGCTCCAGGATTTTAAAAGCAAGTAAAGTATTAATGCCCTCTTTACAATCTAAAAGAATAAAATATCACTGTATTTTACATTACTAAGCTAAAGCCACCTATTGTCAATTATTTTTTAAAAAACCCATATCTATCACAGTAAAGTGATTCAGGATGAAACTAATTCCAGAATTCCTCATATTGCAGTTATGTGGCTAGGAAACTGCTCAGTTATTCAAATTGCCTGAGAATAACTTGCAAAAGCTGTTATTTACAGATTAGGTACTTGCTAAACCAGGCATTTGTTTCTGCCAGGATGTCATTACTGTCTCACTGGATAACATGAAAAAACACAGCAGAATGGGACACAGAGGAGGCAACATCAAGTCCCCCTCATTTGCAATGACATCAATGACATGCAGTTACATTGATGGTTTGGAGACTACAGCCCGACATTAACTAACCTTGAAGTATTTTCACATTAATTTGCTCTTGCCTATTAAAATTAGCTATGGAAAGCTTTTACACATAGAAAAGACATTTCTCAAGGTTTGAAAAACAAATTAGGAAGTTTGCAAGAAGTCCACAGTGTTTTTCTTAAAGTGGATTTATTATGTTTACCTTTGCTATCAGCTTTCCTGATCTCCCCTTTGCTAAGTGTTACAACTCATTTTCCTCCACACCCACTGCCTGAGTTAGAAGGCCAGTAGCTCCCATTTCTGTCATTCAGGCGTGCTATTCTTGCTCTTTTGCACAATCACTAGGTCACGGAGGAGAACATTTGCTGTGGCACCAGTGTATGAATTCACATCGACTCGAGGTTTAATTTTTTTCCTGGATTTTTTTAAAAGGTCCTTTACTTGGGGGAGTTAAAAAAAAATTTAGTTAGCCTTTTGGTGTTTTAGATACCTTCCCAGAGGTGTGGGAAGTAGAGAAAGGAAAACATTTTAGTAAGGTAAGGTTCTTTAAGAGCACTTAGTATTTTTCCACATTGACTGATCCACCATGGATATACATATTCCAGCAATCCATGAATGTGTTGTTTACCAGCAAGAACAGTCACCTTGCACTAGCGTGGCTTCCACTGAATCACAGTAGCAAGCTTTTATTCAGCTAATGGTTCCAAATAATGTTAGATTTATTAATATTAATATTATTGTATTAATATTTTATTAGCATTTTTAAGAATCTTCTACTTTGATCCATAAACACTATACGTAGATAATAAGAAATACACTTTTAGAAAGCATCAGCCACTGAAAGACACCTGGCCATGCAATATAGTCAGAAATACAAATACAGTGCTTCCAAATACAGTACTCTCTGTCCTAAGTCCCCACACCTAGTACCCATCTTGACAAGCACATGGCAGGGGCATAGCTAGTAGAAGCCTCTGAACAAACCCCTCCTACACCTTCTGCTCTAAATCAGAGTTAATTTTTCCCTGAGAAGCCAGAATTTCTCCTTGCAGTCATTCACAGTCATCCACCAGCAGAGTTGTTAACACAGACATGTCTCACAAAACTATGAAAATATTAAACATTACTTACTGAACTGATTCTCCAGCTAGTTGAAGTTTTCTGTTGTGAAGGCAACTATGGAATCACTGCTGAACAGGTCTTTTGGATTTCATTCTCAGAATGAATTTCATTCCCAGAGTACATTCTATGCAGATTTGTCTGACACCCCGGGTTTTTAGAGAGTCCTCAGTCATATTCTGGGACTTCTCAGGGTTGGTTTGGTTTTTTTTTTCCTGTTCTTGTATCTAAAAATTCACCTTCTTTGTGAACAGGGTTATGGCAGGCAAGCAGCTTTGCGTTTGGGGCTCTAACCAGGAGTATCTGAGGCCATGCCAAGAAATGTCTAGCTCTTCACAGCAGAAAAATATAGCTGGAAAATTCTCAGGCCTCTGGATCATATTCATCTTATCAATGCAAATTAGTCCAGTGTGTCTGGAGGCGAGAAACTGCAGTTGCTGTTTCTTTGCAGTGCTTCTTCCAGATACTTCTCCAGGATGAAGCTGTGCTCATCTGGCTGACATTGAGATGATACTGCACAACTGAAAAACAAAGATGGATAACAATCCTTAGCAGGACCACTGGTGGCAATAAGGTAGGCAGAGTACAGCTTTAGCAGGATGGCAAACACAGAAAGGTAGAATTATAGGATTAACTGTGCAGGAGTCATGTCCCACGGTGCGCAGCTATGCTTCAATGAGGTTGCAAACCTCATTTTCAGGTAGAAAAACAGATGATGAGTGACACAATCACATAACTAGAAATTGTGCACGGCTTACAGACCCATTTATTGGTATGAAAGGATTTCACACACAAACCTGAACAAGCTCCTAATGATTGCTGTAAGCATATTTCCTAAAGAACAAACAGGAGTAGAGAGATCAGTTAATCTGATGCTTTTGAGTAGATACTGCTGTGTTTATGCACTTTCAGACTAGCATGAGCATGAAAGGATTTGTGATATGAGGATTCATACAAAGAAGAAACCAGTAGTGCCACAAGATTTGTCTGGAGTAAAAGTCTTTATACACACTACATATACAACTATATAGTGTTACCTACATTTTTATTTTCCTACATCCTTCCTTACATCACCTAGATGTAATTAATTACATTACCTTCTACTTCTAGAGTGCTCAACATTGTCTAAATGATGTGGCATTATTATAGTTTAGAACTTTCTATGTACTGGATTAATTGCTAACAAAAAGCTCTATGATTCGCACTATAATCTATTTGATGTGGTAAAACAACAAATACATAATTCTGCAGACATTTATTGTTAGAAGTCTAACTCAAGCTGAATTGATACATTCTAATGGTTTCGTACATGTGTCAGCAGAGCTTAGCCTGAAAAACATCATTATCTATTAACACTTCGTAAGATTTGGCTTGTAGGACAGATCTGCTGCAGCACCGGACAATGGGCTCTGAGCTGAAACTCCCTGCTAATATATTTGAAGAAGCTATTAACTAAGCCACGCTGGCAGTCCGTGCATTCATCTTCATCAGTTATGCTTTTTCTTCTATAGTATTTTTAAGCTTAGTTTAGTCAGTATGACAACACAGAACACACATTTAGATGCAACATAATTAACCGAAGACATGCTGTTGCACAAGGAGGATGTCAGTTGACCCAGCTTTAACCTCTCACGCTTTTGAAGGCTAAATTAGTTCTGTGAAATTTGTTGAAGGCACAGCATTCTAATCATGCTTGACTTGGAAATTAGCCAGATATCCTCCACAACTTCACAGCAGTTTAGAATAAAAGTGCACCCCAATTTCACATGACTAGATGGCAATACAAGGATTACACATTTTCAAAACACTATTCAAGGAGAATCACTATCTTTTCCTTTAAGTAGACATCATTTACATTATCTTCCACACTAAAATAGTTCTAATTAAAAAGAAAAATCATCTTAGCTCTCAATTTAAGTATTTTTTCTATATGAATAGTACATGTTATTGCCTCCTTCAAGGCAAAAATTGACAAGGAAAACTCAGAAGACTATCATCACCTAGTACTAATGATTCTTGACTCATCCCTATGCCGTAAGGACATCATGTATATGTCCACCATATGCGTCATTAAGAGTATCTTTCCAATTAAAAAACACTATGAGCTTAGTCACCAGTGCAGAGAGGACATGCTATAACACGGCTTGCCAGGAAACAAACTAAAAAATTCCATCACAGAAATTACAATTTACCAAAGCACTGCCAATATAACCTTTGTTCCAGCAACATCATTTAAATGCATTTCAAATGCATTTGCTTAGTCCACCACCATGTGATGTGATGCTGAACTGACTGCTAACCTGGCCAATAACTTAGCCTACTACAACAAAAGAGCTTCTGAAAAATAATTCTCATTATTAAGGTCTAGAAGTACCGAGATCCCTGAGGAACATTTGTCTATCTGCATTAAAAGTTGCTAGGTGACAAACACATAACTCTTTAGGACTACCATTATCTTTGTTAGATTTGTTTCATTTGTCTACTCTTGAAGTTAAGCAGTTCATCAGATTCCCAAGAGGATATTTATGATAGGAAAACTCTAAGTCAGTGAGAGCCTTCATGTAGACCTTTCTCACCCAGTAAGCATACAAAGAACTCTACCATACTGTTAAACATTTAAAGAAGGAAAATAAAATAGTTTAGAAAGCAAACAATATTTTAAATAGCAAAATATCAAAGCAAATAGAGAAGGTAGCAAACTTCATTTCCATTTTAAATATATTAATAGTGGAGCTATGAATGATGCTTTCAGGAGGATAGTAAGGAATTCCTGGATATTTTCTCTAACAACACTCATAAAATGACTAATTTGTAAAGATAGGTGGTGCGTGAACAACTAACCATTTGTTTCCATAATAAGGAATAAAATGCTCAATGCACAAGCCCAAGATGATAGTCTAAGAAACCAGATTTATTTTTATCATTGTAACCCTGGAGGATGGTTGATTATTTTACTCAGATGTTTTCAAAATCTTCCTTTTTTTTTTTGGTTTTTGTTTTTCAGTTTTTTCCTTAGAGGAGGGAAAAGGGGAGAAAAAGTGGTGTCTGTGGTAAGAAAATAAAGAATTAAAATTAAAGAAGTAAATAAAGTATTAAAAACTCCTCAGAATCTGTCACATGCACTGAGAGTAACAGATACAGAAGGAACACTGCTTCTGTGTCTCTTACTTTATTCTGTAGACCAAAACGAGGCATCTGTACCCTACTTCATTATGCTCTGAGAAATCAGCAGAAAGAGAGACATTATTTAGATTTGGTAAGAGCAGCTGAAAAGTAAGACTTGGGGAGACTGGCTCCAAGACTGGACGCCTCCCTCTAGTTTCAATTTCTAAGTCTTACTTTTTCCTTTCTTCTGCATTTCATACATTTATGAAATCTTCCAGAGGAAACTGGCAGCTAAAGAAGGTAGAAAGAAGGGATAAAAGCTCATTGCTAAGAAATTACCCAATCTACCAAGAAAAATTCCTTTTATACGAACGAAACTACTGAAATATTGGACCTCATGCTCAACTAAGAAGATCCATTCCAATGTGCAGCTCTCCATAAGGATGTGCTATCCATCTTCCAAGCTCACTTTCCAATGCAAACCATTTATTTGGCATGTACACCCACCATAAGCCCATTAACACAGTTGACGATTTTGTAGCATCCTTAATGTCTGGGTGCCTGTTCAATGTATGCACTGCTAGACCTGGTGCCTGCCTTGCTCCACCAGGTACTGTTAAAAAAAGTTTCTACCGGTTTTACAACCACTTGAACAAACAGTTCTGGTTTTTCCTATCAATTTTTGTTACTTGTGTTTGATCATTTACACTATATTTTCTAAGATTCCTTACAATGTACAGGATTGTAGAAGCTACCCTATACCCTCAGAATACATTTTGGAAATATGAGGAAAAGTTTTGTTCACTACCAGAAACTGCAAAAGTCTGCTAAAGAAAAATTCGGGAGTAGGTAAACTTTATATGTAGTTTCTTTTTTTCATATGAGGAAAATGATTGTCAAGAAATAAAGCCAGAAACAATAGCAACTTTTTATGTGATGGTGAAGGGATTAAAACAAGCCCTGATTTAAGACTTTGTCTGAAAGTTTTTCTGTTTTCTTCAACTGTTAGTTTAATGAAAGATATCACACATCTCTGAAAACTCTACTGAACTAGACAAGGGCAGAAGGAAAGCAAAACTCTGACTACCTTCTAGAAGTAAACTTGAAGTGTTAAATATCTCAGGCAGCAACTTCCCTAAGAACATGGCACAGTCAGGAGGTGGCCTTAGTACAGTAGTCCTGTCTACCTGTACAGCCACACATTACAGTGGGATGTCAGAGCACTGGACAAATGCACTCAAAGGGCCAAAGTCATACTTAAAAAGTTTCAAGCAAGCTACAAACACAATGAGAAAAAATATTCTTATATGTTTTTCTAAAGTTTGAGTATGGTTTAATTTAATAGATGCAGCTGACTTCCAAACCTTAGTATTCTAAAGATTAAGAAAGTGAGGTTTAGATTTGTTCAGATTAAGTCATTATGTTGCAAATCCTTTTTATAGGATCTTAAGACTATCCCTCACAGTCACTTCAGTGTGCATATGCACTTCTGCTAGAGAAGGAAGTGTCATTTCCTTCTACATATAAAAAACTAAAGCACAAAGAAATGTAGTAACTTGCTCAGAGCAACAATGCAACCTTTGCAACCAAGCAGCACAGTGCCTTAAATGCAAACACTGCTCACCACTGACCTGTTGCCTTGCTTTTGAGCACAATTAGGAAGGGAGATGAAATTTCACTTATACTGAGGGTTACGTTTCACAGAATTTTTAATTTTGAAATTATTTGTTGTAATTTACCCATATAATATGTTCAATAATATATAATAAACTTTTATAAAGTTAACAATGCCTTTGTTCCCATCACATCCTGTTCTTTCACTACAGTGGTAAGTTGACCTGTGATACCCAATAAAGAAAAACCCAGCAAGCACATGGGGTTGTATTGTGCAGATCTGCTGAAGTCACAGTCTCTTAGGCAGGCCTATTATTAACAATTAGCCACTTACTGTAAATTCTAGCTGACACATCTCATTAAATATAGGCCAAAACAGACTTTGGTGATTGAACCTCATTTTTAATAGCTTTTCCCAGTATTCTGCCAATTGTTGTCAGGAAGCTGAAAATTACTCCTGCCACTGTGATGCCCACTTTACTCTTGCTGACTGCTGAGAAGTTTCAAAAGGCTGGCCTGCCTCCTCTGTGTCTGATAAAGGTAAAACCCAACCATGTGCTTATGATGGTGATAGGCTTTTAAAAACCTCTCAGCAGTCAGCATGAAGGGAAAGGGAGTAGGGGGTAAAAGTAAAAACATTTTCCATTGTCATTTCTTCTACATAAGAGCCCAGAGTGGCTTACGACATTGACTGCCCCCTTTAGCACAAATTTGATGTGCACAAGTGGGACTGAGCAGCTGGTCTACTGTCCAGAATCTAAATGGCAACTTATTGTTGAAATGTCTGCCATTACATTCCACCTCCACAACCAACCAAACATAAAAGTCAATTTTTCATAAATAACAAGTTTATCCAAAGATGCTTTTTTCAGAACTTTTGGGGGTTTTTTTTCCTATTTCTTTTTATTTTCCCCCAAGCCAGTTTCCCAGACTTAGCAGGGATTCTGGCTATGCCCAAATGCAAGCAAGCAATTGTGGGAAAATTTAGCTTCCCTAGTGGAGTCCTCTGTGAATGTCTTAAAATCTGACTACTCAATTATATTAGTTCCTCTAATCTCTTCAGTTTAAATGTTTCCCAGCTCTGATTAAAAAACTAACTTGAATCTTCTGGCTTAGTGCTGGTGTAGTTTCATCAATTATTTCATAGGCTACATTTCAACAGATCCAGTGTACGGCTAAACATTTTAAAAAAAGGCACTTGTTTAGCTCTCTGAGTAGAGAGACAGATGATTCTATTTCACTTGTCACGATTTTAGAGTTCCTTCTTTGACCTTATATTGTTTTAAAGAAGAGTACCCATGGCCAAGAATCTTATTCACCCTGCACATAGACAAAACATAAGGATCCCAGGTTTATTCAGGCTGGAAAGGACCTCAGCTGAAGGGCCACAGTCCAGTCTCCTGCTGAAAAGCAGGGTCAGCTCTGAGCATAGCCCTTTTTCCAGTCAGCTTTTGAAAACCCCCAGGAATTCACACAATCTGGGACTGTACAGTCTTCCAAACAACCTGTTCCAATGCTTGACTGTCCTTAAAGTGAGACGGTTCTTCCTTTCATCCAGTCAAAATGAATCCTTTTCAATTTTCAACTTTAGCAGACATTTATAAACCATCTGAAAACAGCCTGATGAAGCAGGTAGGTATCCAGATTGTCCAGCATGACTGAGATGATGACTAAAATAGCCATGATTTTACACAAATTCAACTCCATAATAAAGTTCCAACGCCCCTCTACCTTCCATTCTTGACAGGCTGTCATTATTGTCTGCGCTATGTCCCCAGTCAGGCCAATAATGCACTTAGCACTATCCACCTTGTCTTCCAAATATACTTATTTTAGTCATTTGGCAAACACATTCAGTGAGCAAAACTTCTCTAGGTCCTGTATCTTCCCATTCGTCTAAGAAAACACTTTTGGCAAACATTTCAATGCATTAATAAGCATGGGGTTTTTTTCTTCCCAGTTAGGATGCTACCACATCTTAAAAAAAATAATCTTGGGAGAGAAAGGAATTTAGTTATCTGCAAGCCAGTGCATTGAAAGTAGAAATTAAGAATGAAGCTTCAGAAGCCTCACACATTTTGCTTCATAAGTATTCAGGTGTGAAAGTGGAGTTACTGATCTGAGTTCCCTTAGCCTTGATTCAGCCAAGACCTTTTAATGATGTGTTTAATTTTAAAGAGGTAAATGTGACCTTCTCATGGGAAACTTTCTTTGCAATCATTCTTCAGATTTCTAATGAAACCATCTTCCCTATCTAAACAGAAAAGATTCTCCTCAGGAAATCTGCAACAGAAATTGGCTATTACAGCATTTCCAAGTTTCCTCTGGGATGAATTTCCCACAAGGGTTCCTGCCTTTTAATTGATATCTTGGTGTCTGAGACCAAACACCACGTCTTCATTTCCTGCTCATCCTTGAGACAGCCATGAGTAGTTTCTGTCAAGAAGTACACTTTTGTCGGAATAACAGGGATAATCACAGGAAATATATAGAGTCATGAAATCAGTTTCCTGTAATGAAAATTTAGGACACTGGGTTTTTTTTTTTTTTTTGATTCTCAGCTTCAGAACCAGAAATGGTAAAATTAGCAAAGATGTGTTAAGTCACACACAAAGCATTCTAATGTGCTGCCGATATAAGTGCTTTTACTTGCTCTGTATTGGTTTTTTGTATATCTCTCTCAAAATAGAAAGAGATCTAATAAACTTTTATTTCTTCACCAGCAACATATACTGCAAAGAAAATGAATCTTTTGATTTTACTCTGCTTCTATAATGAGGGTCTTGCACCCTATCTGGTGCTCCAACCTATACACATGTACAGAAGGCAATGCTGGGCTGCTGAGGAGCAGCAAAGGGATACAAAGCAGTATATACTCACAGCAGCTGGGGAACCGTAACACTTTAGCCTAAAAGGAAAGTGAATGCTTTTTGCAGAAAATTAAGAATTCAGAGAAAAACTGTCTGATCTTACTGAAAAATAAGCAGACATTCTGCCATATGGAAAGATTCTCAAGTTCTCTAATCTGATTCATATGGACTATTTAGGTAATTAACTAAAGCTGTTTAAAGAAAGGTAAAGAGGGAATATCAGAAAAAGAAGCCAAGCAGACTGTCACAAATATAGCAGCTACATTATGCATCCTACAATCACCAAAGGAGATATTATAGGAATGATGATCAGGGTACAAGCTGGATGGAGCTCAGGAGCTGAAAGAAACCTATTGCAGCATTATGGTGAGCTCTGGAACAGAGGTACATGACCTTTCCTGTAACATAGGAGATAGCTGCTCATCTCCATGAAGCTCTGCTGTATGAGCTAACTCAACACCACAACCCCTCTCCTCTCCACAAATGATCTGGAACACGGCTGAAGCAGGACGGCAAACTCTTCTACAGAACAGCCCATTTTTGTTATTGTTTTTACAACTGTAAAGATCCACTCACTGACTCAAAATTACTTTCTGGTCCCAGTTATCAAACTATTGACATCTGCAGCCAGAAACACTTACAAGAACTGATTGCCATCCACAGTCTACAGGAAGTCTCAAAGGATAAGGTGGGAGTAAATGCTGACATGAGTTTGGAAAGAACCTTAAAGGAGTATATTCTTCTTCATGTGATGGGACCAGGTTAAGCTGAGAGAACCATAACGATCTTCAAATCAAGCAGTAATTAACAGAACTCATGTACAATAGTGTTTTCTTCAATATAAAATAGATCTTGCTCAGCTTTCCAAAGCTCCATCACTAGAGCCCTGTATTTGATATTGTTCTCTGAACAAGGAAGTGAACTAAGGCTTCTAATTTCTTGGCTAACTTCATTTAAAGAAAGAATGAGATTGGTGCCAAAAAGCAATCAATGGATAGCCAGTCAAACAAAACACTTAGGGTCATTATTTGAATCCAGTCACTCATGATTTAAAGTTACAAATGTGTTTAAATGCCTTACTTCATGAAGGCCCAATGACCTCTTTTTTGGACTACAGTCTAGCTAAATCCAACAAATAAATGGAGTTATACTTGAGAACAGAATATTTAATGCTAAACCCCAAAATCCCCATTTCCTCTTTCTTTGCAGCCACACACATTGTCATCCATATTGATATTTGGAATAACCTCTCCAGAAGACACACAGCCTGGGTTCACCTGTGTAAAAATGACTCAAAATCTTGTGATACTTAGGAGATATGTCATCAAGAGTCCTAACAATAAGTCAATACCAAATCAGACCTGAGGAAACAAGTTAAATATTCTAAAATCTATAACACAACAAGACAAAGGAACTACAGCTCAGGAACCTGGCCAAAGTGCTTTCTTTCAAATCTTGTTAAATAGATTAACAGATATTGTCAGAAAGAAGCCGCATGGAAAGCTATTTTGAATGCAGTGTTCAGTACAAAATTAAACTCATTCATTCATTTGTAAAACTGAAGAGAGAAGGGAGTCATCAACCTTCATCCTTTTTCACTGAAATATTTACCCACTGCCCATTTCTTAGTGAAAAAGTTTCCTGGTATCCCAGCAGCACACAAACACAACTCCTTCCTTCTCCCTCTTGGAATTTACTCAGCCTTCACCAACTTGTAAGGCACTGAATTAATAATGGCATTTTCTTGAATACTTTTGAGTACTTTGTTAAACTGCAGATGAAATCTGGGGTTTTCATTTCCTAAAATAGAAGTCAAGTGCTGTGCCTAAGAAATTGAATGTGAACTTGAATATAATTTAAAATCAATACTTTGAGAACCTGGAAATATGGTGGAACACATATGTTCTCCAAGCATAGCTAGATGCACAGAGACAGAAAAACCTAATGAGAGGCCCCCAAATGTGAGGTGTTTGCCAGGAATAGGATGTGATGTAAAATTTGGTGACTAAACAAAGGAAACTAATGGCCAACAATTACCACCTGCAACTGGGACAAAGCTCATGATACCAACACAGAAGAGTAGCCCTTTGTGTGCTAATGACTTCTAAAATGCTAAAGGATTCATAGGAAATGAAGATGATAATGAACTAAAAGAAGTTAGTGAACTTGCTAGAAGCAAAGAATGACAGTAAAGATGGAGGTGAATGGAGATCTGTCAGTTATTACTCAATGCTTTCCCATATTGAAACAAGCCAGTAATTAACCTAGGAAGGTTGAAGGACTAGAACATGACTTTGGTTTCTCATGCTTTCCTTCTGGCATCTGGATGCTGCAAATATTTCAATATACGACTAAACTGACATACTATATTAGCAGAAGGCCAGACTGATCAAACTTGTACCAAGACAGAATCTGAGAGTCACATACATAGTCAAATAAAAAGATTCATCTCAATACTCAGATTTTCCTGGCATTAGCACTTGTGACAAACAGTATTATTCTGATTATGAGTTACTGGGTTTATGTATTGTATTGATCAATAAAGATGAAGGCATTCTGCCAGTTTCTTTAGATTTTGTATTTTGAGAATAATAGTACTTAGCAACAGTAATGGGGAACAAAGTCGTCTCAAATCCTAAGGATCATATTTATCTTTTTAAAAGTGACACAAACCAGTTAGTTTCCTTTATAAATATGACAGAACAAGAGCAGTCAAAAGCTGAACAATTGAGCCCTTCATTTAACAAGACAGATGCTGTCAGATTCTTTGTGTCCACAACAATTATATAATTTAAGATTCTTTTTTGTAAAGATGACCTATGCAATTTTCCTTCCATCTTATCTTCTTTTAAGTTTTTCATCATCTTTCTTATTCTTCTTAATCATAGCCTACACTGGTAATACATATACTGTAAACCAGATTATAATACATAAACCTGTGTTTAATTCAGCCACATTCCGCCTAAAAACATTCATGACATCATAATCAACTACACTATTTTCTACTTTCTTAAATACCGAAGCCTAAGTTCAGATTTATGACAAATGCTAAGTCAAATTTACCATGTTTTCTATCACTCTGGCCAACAGAGTACCAAGACCAGTCAGTACCAGATGTTACTGTAACCCTCACACAACAGAGATTCTCATTGGCATCTCAGTTCTGCAGGTATCACAAAACACAGTAATCAACAGTATCACAGAGGTCTTTCAAAGTACCACTCTCTGCATTTTTAAAGCAACTTAGCACTTGGAATCCTGTGAAACTAAAGCAACATATTACATGCAATGCTGAAAAACTGCCTCTTGGTATTTATATGAAGACAGTTTGGCTTAACAAAAATTCTTTACAGTTGGAGGAAATAAAAAGAAAAAAAAATACACAGAAGGAGATGCTGACAAATAGTAACAATTTAGTAGCATCAAGTTAATGAAATCAACTATAAGCCTTCCTAAAAAAGTTTGAAACAAAAATATCAGTTTTCCACGTTCACAGGGAATACAACTAAAATTCATCTCTTACTTATGGAAGAGCATTTTAGTTTGCTTCGGTTTTTTTATAAGCTTCTTGTTAGTACAGACACCATATAGAATTTTTTACTAATACTACTAGATGAAAGCAGGTTCAAAGTGAGATTTAACTTTGCATCTGTCTTTCAAGATCTACTGTGTATAACGCACACTAAAAGCTTTACCTTGTTTGGCCTCATTATAGCTTCCTTAATTGAGTCTTAATAAAAAGACTGTGTTCTAGTGTGATATGTATTAATTGTTTTTCAAGAAGAGAGGCTTGAAGGAGTATAGACATCTTAATTAGGGATGCATTTCAACACAAATACAAAATTTAAGCCTCTCGTGGTTGCCAAAATGCTGACATAGACCTAAACAGTGAACTGAGGTACTAGATCTATTTTGTACCTAGCTAGTAAGGCAAAGAATTTCTGTAGTAGATTGATTTAATGCTGCTGAAGACTAAAGTAGGACTACATCTTAAGTGTGTGAAAGGCTGTCACAGGAGGAAAGCTTAATTTATCAATTTGCCAGTTTCTCAGGGGAAGCCATTAATGACAACAGTACGAGACTGCCTTTTAGCACAATTCATTGGACTTATTTTCCTAATTTAAAGAAATATAACTTTTTCCACCATAAAATAAGATCTGTTAGACACACAAAAGGATGATGACAGGAAATGTAGCTCTAAGCACACAGCACCATGTATTTATCTCACAGCTTTCTGCTTATGTTCAGAACTCAGTGCCATAAAAAGTCTACTTAAAAAACAACAAACAAAACAAAACTCCCAAACTAACAGACTCGCCCTACAGAATGTTATACACCCAATTTTGCACATAAGAGATGGTCTCTTTTAAACAGCGTGGCTTTGCTTACACCTGCAGATGCCCAAGCAAAGGCATACAGCAACAATACATCATGAATAAGTCAGCAACTACTTCCTGAAAGGATCGTGGAACATTCTAGCAATAGCTATTCAACTCACTCCAAGCTTTTTAAAATAAAACGATTTTCAGTGCCAACCTTTAAGGGAATTACAATAAATATGTGTGGCATAACCAGAGGAAAAGCCTCACTTTTATATGCAGCTCCAGCCCAGGAAAACATTTAAAAGTACACCTGAGACTGTGTCTCATTGACTGTAAGTTTAGGCCTATTTGTAGTTCTAATTAATACTTAGACCTATGAAATATGCTAAACATATGCAGAGCATATATGACCTCCACAACGAACCACCATTGGTTCTGTTTCACCAAAAAGGCCTAGAAAACATTTAATAATGAATAATATCTCAGACAATAAACTTTTATAATGATTTACATACAGTTTTCTGACTCGTAATCAGAATTTGTAGCTTGTTAAATTAGCATAATTTTAATTAAAGTATCTGGTTAAGCTGCACTAGGTTCCAGCAGAGTTACTGCTCCCAATAAGCAGGGGTGAGAGCTGAACCTCCTTGCTGGTAATCCGAAACAGGCTCTCCTTTTGGCTTTGTACATCTACGGATATGTCAAGTTTTTTGATCTTACCCGTGGCAGATGGGACAGTGAGCAGAGAGAAACCATGCTACTCTTGCTTTTGCTCCATTGCTGAGCTTGCAAAGTAGCAGCTCTTCCATCCAATGACCCCTACCCTTGATCTCACAACTGGTTTAGAGAAAGAAAGACTGATACTGACTCAATGGAAGAAGAGAAAGCTAAGGGTTTTTTTGCTTACAGAGAGACAGAAGAGCTGACAAGGGAAGGAGATAATGGTGCACTCCCTACGTGCATGACAGGATGAAATGAAGTAGTATACGCATACTTAAAATCCTTACAAAGGATTCACTGTGATGTTTCAACTGTTGTTAACTCCAAGAAAGGTGAAGAGAAAGGATACTGTCACCTATGAGAATGATCCTCTCCTACTATTAAACTCAACAGTGGTTTTGGTCACAATTTTTGTGTTTAAGCAATGGGCAGAGATAACCTAAGTATATGTTTGCCCTTGGAAAATTAATTATCTTATAGGAATTGAAGACAAATCAAAAACATTGAGGGCAGAAGAAGGCCTTCAAACACCTTGTTCATTAATTAACAGCATAATCTCCTTTACCCTATTTAGGCAGACTGCAACAATCATGAAGAGAAACCTTTCAGGACTGAAATGTCATGCAAGCAGAGACAGACACACCGATTTGCAGAAGACAGGCACTTGTTACTAGAACACAGACACCCCTGAACAACAGGGTTCAAGGCATACACCAGCTGTTTTCTGAGGCTCTGAACTCTCCTATTCGTACACACAGAAAATTTCAACCTTAAAACTCGAAAGCATGTTACAAAACTTAGACTTCAAAACCACCACTGCCTTTTAATCAATGACATCCATAAGAATACCAGAAAGCCACTAAAGCTCATACTGCAGAGTAGGCTGTGCATATTCCAGCACTACACACCACTGGTAGCATGTTGTTTACATGTAATTGGAACACACTGACACCTGAAGCAGCCAGGATAACTGAATATCACATTTTATTCCAGGGAAAAGTCAAGGTTTGCCATCCTCCCTAAGGGTTCACTCACTCTGATCCTCAGACTGTAAACAAGACAATTAGGGAACACTAAGCCCTGAGAGAGTGAGCTTAAGTCTTCTGAATAGGAATTCCATTTATGTTTATAACTCATCAGTCTTTTCCCTGTTGTGAGGACAGACTTGTTTTCTTGAGAGATAATACAGTCCCCTTGGAAACTGGTATTTTTTTCCTCAAAGGAAGACTGAAGGCCTGACCTTCTACCATTCTAGATTCACAGATCTGGAAACAGGACAAAGGCAGCTAATCTCGTTTCTTTCAAGCCCACCCATGCAGGCATGTTCTGATAAACAGCTGTGCTGAGAACCCACAGTCTATATTTACATCATTGAGCTAACTTTGCACTTCCTCAGCTGGAACCTGCATTAGAAAACTTGAAATTTTGTCTCAAAGACAACAGTGAGAACTGGTGTCCTAAGTGTTTGTGACTTCACTTTACTGCCCACTCTCCAGATATTTCCAGGCAGCTAGAGCTGACACAGCTGTCTTGCATAGGGGCTGGATCAACCTCAGTCAAATCATCCAGGCTTTTTATGGCTTCTACAGTGCCATTGGCAGTATTTTGTGCCAACCCTGTTATTAACTGAATTGAATTAATCTTGGGTTTTCTTGAAGCCCAAGGGATGTGTGAAGAAAGTCTTCAGACACAGATCAAGCTTTGCAGAGTTGTGAACTGTAGGGAAGCAGTGAGCAAGTACTTTGCTTTCATGAACCATTTGATATGCACTTGCTGCTTTTTTTCCATCAATGGAAGCTAAATTCTCTCTTGAAAACCCATTATCCTTTACCATACTTTTCCCTTTTAAACCTCAAAACTGATGAGAATTCACCGAGTAGGAAGAAGGAGTAAGAGGACAGATTTTTATCCGGTTTCTCTCCAGTCATTTTAAAAGGATTTCGATGAGTCTAGGATGTCTCCAACTCCCGTCTGCTTCCAGACTAGACAAAATCTCCCCCAAACAACTAAACAGGATCTAAGATATTCTGCGGATTTATCATAGGGACATCCCTGCAGGAGCTCCAACTCCTTGTGAATATAAGATGACCATTAGCGAGCCTAAAGAGGAACACAGATCTTTGTATTTGTGCTTTCTCTTTCTTAACAGCCATGTAATCCCCTTCTTCCTTTTGTACACAATGGAAAGAGAGAAGAACAAAAAACCAAAAAGACAAAAAAAAAAAAAAAAAAAAAAAAAAAAAAAAACAAACACACAGAAAAATCTCAACCAAAAACCAGCCAAAACCAACCAACCAAAAGTAAAAACCCCACCAACAGCAAACCAAACAAAAAAAAAAAAACAAACACAGCCTTTTCACAAGCTAGCAAAAAAAATTTAAACTGTCTTTGCCCAGTACAGAAGGTGTCTGAATTCCATCTGTATCACACTGCCACATGCCAATTACTTTAATTACGGTGAGATCCAAGACTTGCAAGAGAAAGTTCGTAGTGTAATTAAGAAATATTTTTTCTCCTCAGTGCTCTTCTTTCATCTTCTTTGCTCATTTTCCTGCTTCCCTCCCACTCCTTTTCCATTCAGGGAGTTTCTCATTCTGATTCTTTAGTCATTTTGGCACCAGCATTGTTGTACTTACACCTTCAGGTAGGCATGAAAGCCAAAAAAGCTGGTTGCCTTTAATGCTTCCCAGATAAGGTGTAAAGAATGAAAAGCAAAGAAATGAAAGTGAAAGAATTTATGCTGGTTTAGAGTGCAGTTTGGGGCAGTGTGGCACAATACTTTGGAGTATATCATATTAAAAGCAATGGCACATTCTGCCAAGAAATGCCACTGTAGAGCACTCAGGGAGCTGGGTAATCTCACACAAACACAACAAATGTACTCACCAAAAAAAAGAAAGACTGATTAGGTTGTGCAGATGTTCTGCAGGATTTATAATCAGCATGATAATATTGAATGATTCAATGAAATCAGTGTTTTCTTAATACCAGCAAAAATCATACAGCTGTCAGGTTTTGTTCCAACATCAATTTTCATTTTAAGAGCTACCCAGTCTCAATCTGCTTTGCAGTTGCGAAAGATTAACAATAACAGTGGGCAACTTTTAACAACTCCTACGTCACATGCTAGCCAGTGCCATTTATTACGCACCTTTGACACTTCAAACCACAGCATATCAGAATTTGAACAAATTCCCACAAAATTCTTTGTAACAAAATGCCCTCGGGGAGTTTCTCTGGGTTGTCACTAGTACACAAATTCATCACACACAGCTGATTCTGAAGTGGGAATATTTCTCTTTATTCCTTTGGAGGATTTGCAAAGTATTCATTGGCTTCATTCATCACATCTTACCTCAACTTTAAACCTTTCATTGCTGGGCAACAGAGAAAAGCCAAGCTAAGTGTTATTACTGAAATTTACCATATTCTGGGAGTATTTTCAGTCACTGTAATATATTATTATTTATTATTCTCTTTGTGGATAAATGTATAAGCCTGTCTTTGTTTTATTTCAGGTTTAAAAGTTGGGTATATTCCCAACTAGCTAAGCAGGCATTCCCATTTAGAATATGTTACCACAAACTGATTTAGAATCAGGCGCTAGTCATAAATTAACACACCTTAAAACTTGGCAGCTAAACTGTGTTATAAAAGTAGATACCAGATTTTAAGCCATCTATTTCTTAATCTTGTACATATGCAGGTCATTCATCATAAATTAATGTAAGCACTGTTAGACTGATGGTCAACGGGAAATGACATTCAATGCAAAACCTTGTCACCATTACAGCTATAATGAGATGTGTACTTCATTCAATCATGAAGCTTTCATAATTCTGCTGTCTCACTGCATCTGAAACTGAAATGGAGCCCTGTTGAAAATTCAGTCATTAAGAGCCTGACATTCAGTGGTCTGCTGGCAATAAGAATGTCATCATTGATTATAGAGATTAGTGTGGAAACAACATCTGGTTTTAGAATTATACCAAATAATTTCTAAATAAACAGCTCTTTGCATCTGTGCTAAACCTGAATACAAATTTTTATTACTTTTTTTTAAGTGGAAAAAGTAGGTTAATGAAATTTTACAGCATTGGTGCTAACTAGGAAATAGGTTTATTCTTTATGCAGAAGTGGATGGATTCTTAGCCAGGATAAATTATTTAAACACTTATTTATGCCAAATGTGAACTGGCCCTGCCTCGTTAAAAGAATGATTCAATTCTCCCTCTTGTAGTAAGTAGCAGCATCTCACTGACTTCATCTACAACCAGATCAGATTACAGACCCGTTAAAAGTTAAATGGATCAGTGTGACCTAAATGCATTTGAAGTCAGTGTAGTTACAGTGTGCAAAACCCTCGGTGGGACACTCATTAGTTACTTCCGAAGGGCTCTTCTTTTTGTTTAACTAAAACTCATTTCCAGTTGATTTTAGCTAAAGTGAGAGAAAATGAAAGAAGGATCTTCCATACTTGGACTCAATTTTCAAAGTTTACAGCCATACCTTGGTTTGCTGCAGCATCTTTCCCACACAAAGTTAACAGAGAAAGCAGCAGACAAAGCTCTGCTACTGCAAACAAGGCAAAATCATAAAAGCTGATTTATAATTCTTAGATATTTTATTCTAGTGAACATCTGCCATAATGAACAAGTTGTACAAGCATACAACTAATTTGCAATTCTTCAGCTCATTTTGCATCGATGAAAAAATGTGTTATGGTGGGGGATGGTTTGGGGTTTTTTGTTTGGTTGGTTGGTTTTTTGTTTGGGTGTTTGGTTGTTTTTTTTTTGTAATGGCATTAACAGTTTTAGTTTGGGGTTTTTTTCCCCCCACCTGAGATAAAAGGCTGAAAAAGGAACAGAAATTATTCTTAAACTTCAAGTGAGCTTGGTCCAAGAGCAGAGTTAGATTTGGATCTACAATGTAAGTAATCCTGAAACACAGGGTTTTCAAATTTCATGAAGGCATATGTGGACACATATTATCATATGAATGTCAATTTATGATGTAATTGATCTCTGCCTGAAAAAGTAACAATAAATGGAGTGCACATACTTCTAAGTGACAAGTCAAAAATACATACAAGGCAGTGAAAGCCACAGAAAGGACCAACTACAATGACACCATCTACATTTACAGAAACATGTACGTATAAAGTTTTTTTCCACTGTACCATGATATAATAATTACATCATTATGTAATTAGCATTTAAATTGAAATAAATAAAACATGAAAGTTTTCTTTGTAGTTTTTTTCAAGTTCTGTAAGTTTTAAGGTTTTCTCCTCATACGTACAATTATCTCCAAAAATATCAATATAAAAAAATACACACTGTGGAACAGAAGTACTGACTTGATACTGAGTTCTGGAGTCCCACATGCACTATCATTAATGGCAGACTGATTGTTTTCTGCATTTCAGTAAAACACACTGGACTAATTATAATTCCACTAACACTGGCATTGAGGAACACAGATTAATGATCAGCAATTAAAACATCAACAACATCACAAACAATAATGTTTCATACTGTTAATTTCTGTTGCCTGAAGTCATGCTATTTCTTTTTGGGCACAAAATACATAATATAATCATTATTTCCAACATGAATAAAATGCTATCATATTGCATGCCAAGATTCATATACTGTAGCTAATCTACAGTAACTCAACAGAAATGTGCCCTCGGTGTATTGTGCATATGCAGTAAGAAGCTAAATCAGTGTAAGATCTGAAATATCATATGCTGGTCACTTTGCTCTATCCAAAAATACGCAGCACTGAAAACAGATTTTAAACAACCATAAGCCTGATGTAAACAAAGTACATCAGACTAGTCTTTACCATCAAAGGTTTTCTTTACAGAGCAATGCTGTCAGGTTCAGCTTACAGAGGTACAGCCTAGCCTTCCATGCTACATGTTTTCTTAGAACCTCTAACATCATTGTAATCCTTTCTGTCTGGTGCAGCATTCAATTTAATCAAGTCTCTAGCACAAAGCTCATCTGATGTCATGTCTTATTTGTGCACTAGGAAATCAATGGATGCAGCTGCAAGTCACTGCAGTAGGTAACTACAGCTTGCCCTTGCATATTGAGAATTTGTCTGTGGTTTACAGAGGCTGTCACCCCACAGTCTGTATGGGTTGTGGCAGCGAAACTAGTGCAGGACTTAAAACAGCCCTTTTGTCAGTACGCTTTCAAGGGCATCCCATTAGCTGTGATACAAGTGATTTTGTGACCTCTTGCTATAACACTGTTCCTGGTAGGCTCAATATTCTATTTTCTTTTCTCACTTACTGAAATTTATGCACCTTGAGATGCTGTAGGTGCATTCAGTAAACTGAACATTAAAAAAAAGGTATTACCTCTCTGTTGAATGTCACCACGCTTATGTGATCTGAAACACGAAAAATCAAGCCGGAGGACAGCTTTGTTATGAAAGAATAGTGAACAGTGGCAAAACACAGAAGAAATTAAAACAAACACATGAATGCCACTGGTTATTTTCACAATGGAAATATCCCATCCAATCAGATGCAGGACTCTTGTAGATATTAAAACAGATAATAAACCCAGAGTTATCCATGAATTAACGTTTACTACATTTAAAGTTTTCCCCTATATAATTCAACTGGATAAAGCAAAATGCCAGCACTTGATGGATTATTTATTAATTATTTATCAAAGAACAACTAAGTGGCCTGCATCTGAGGTTACAGATACTCCAGATGACTACAGAAGTGCTAGACTGGTATGGAATAAAACATCCCAACAAGAGGGAGCATATAATGTACCATAGCTAACAAGAGGTGCAGAACTGTGAATGGACATATGGATAAGTAATTCACCCATCAGCTCTCAGGGACCTACCTGGTATAGCAAATATCAGATCATTACAGGTTTCATGAAAGAAAGTGGAAGGGAAGGCCAGGTGCTTAATTTGTCTGCAAAAACTTTGATTGTTTAGATGTTTTCTAAGCTTTCTAAACAGCTGGAATTGAAGCTATTCATCAGCCACTCACGAACAAAGCAAGATTCTGTCATAGTGACTTTCTGCAAAAGTATCTCACAACTGTCATCAAACCCAGCTGGCATATTTATGAAAGAAAATGTTACTTTGTGAAAAGCTTGGTAGAATTTTTGCCTAATACATCAGCAGCCTGATGATGCCTGGAGGCATTGTCACAGAACTGTGCAAAGCCAAAAAAGATCTGGTTTCAGTTCCCACTTCAGATTCCCAGGATCAGCAGGGAAAAATCTTTAATGATTGCTGGAGACTTTCCTTATGCCACTTAATGGGATGCCCTCTGGCCAAATGAATGTACTCAGTGGGTTCCGAATACAGCCAGGTTAAAATCCACAGTATTTCTTCCTATGATGCAGAGAAGTAAGAATACCTCCATCTGACACCTAACATGTGGCATATTGGCAAGCATTACAAGTGATAAACAGAATGCCTGTTACCACTTTTCAGACATAAGCACTGATGGCTGAAGGCCCAATTTAAGAAAATTCCCCTTCATAGATCCAAATAAGAGGTAGAATAAAGTTAGCATGATATTCATAAGACACTTACTGGGCATTGTCAGATGTTCAGACAATGGGGCTGATACACTTGGCTGCTGTGCTTGTATGTACAATGGTTTGCATATGGCCTTTATGCACATTTCAAAACCAAAGAACTACAATTCACAAGTAGCTTTGCCAGTTGAAGGATAGCCAAAGACATAGCCAGAGAGCTATGCATGGAATTCAGGTGCCAACTCAGGGAAACAGTTTCTGTTGTAAAACTTTTTCATTACCTTGTTCATTAACCTTGAGCATTAAAATATTCATTACCGTTTCTTGTGCAGTATGTTCATGTCACATTATTTTCAATCATACATTCTCAGTATGGTGGAGTCCAGTTAAGATAATCTTCAGAATGGCAAACACAAAGTGAACCACTCTGGAGCTTAGTGTTGTAATAGTTTCGGACAACTTTGCTGCAGCTCCAGGGCAGGCTTCAAATGCTTCTGTGTGTGAACAGACAGCTTTGTTTTAACCTTATATTGACCATTAGAGAATTTTACTTGACAGTACTTGTTCTAAACATATTTTGCTTTTTTCTCTTTGCACAAACTTTTGTAGGCCTTGAACTCTATACAGAGATCCTACTACAGGTGCACACCACTGTCAAAATAACAGATGTTACAATGCTGATGATTCATCACCTAATTCTGCTGGCCTGCACTGTCACAACCAACACCTACTATCTCAAGACAGTTGGTAAGAGACATCCTAATTCTGCAGAAAACCCCAGATCATTCTGCAGTGTGACACTTAACAAAAACATTTCTTCCTTGCAGCCCTACAAATACTATCATGATGATACTAGTAGAGCAAGCAAGCCCCATCCATCACACCAGCAGTTGGGTTTTTTTCTTCTAAATATTATTTCCTCCAATTTTGTTCCAATGTGTGATCAAAAGACATAACATTGTAAGAAGAACTGGTTTCAGAGACAATCTCTCAGGAGGCCTGTTTTGAGAGGTGTAGAAGTACCTGTACAGCTTGACCTGATGCCAATGACATTAACACATGCTCACTTCCAGACCTGGATATAATGGAGTCAAAGAAGCCAATGGATAAAGTAGATCTTTGCTTCCTCATCCATGATAGCATAACCTTCAAAAACCCATTAACCCACTGAAGACCTCCCACCAGGCACTCTGCCTTCACTTTTTTTTTTTCCCCACTTGTCACAAAGCCAGACTCCAGTTCAATAAGACCATGGAATGAAATCACCACTGCATTATTCATTTTGGATGTAAACTTGCTGTGGCAGATGTCACCAAAGGATTTCAGAAATAGAGAAGGGTGTTCTTAGATGCCTTTCATCAGCAAATACTTAGATATTTGCTCAGAATAGCACAGTGACTCTTTTGAGAAATGTGTAAGCATAAAGAAAGATTTATACAGCAGTTTCACAGTCAGCAAATCAAACATCTCTTATCAAAATGTGACCTATTCAAATGGCAAGTGATGTAGTGAAGAGAGATCATCCCTTAGCTGAATACATGTTAAGTTCAACAAAACTGTCAAAGACATTTAAGGCAAACAGCCCATTACAGACCATGAATGTTGTAAACTATTAGCACTGCCAAGGTAATGTGGGATAATTTCCCCGGAACCGAGAAGCTGACATGTTGTCGTTTGACTTTTCCTCAGAAATCTACAGATAGATCACCTGTGCTGATAACTGGCTTAGCAACAGGAAGGTTCTCTGACTTCTCAGAACAGCCAACATAAAGCAAGCGAAGGACAAACCTGTATAGGCTGCAGAAATCACAGCAGCAAGAAAAACTTACAGCAACAAAATCTCTTAAGGATTCCATAATTGTGTATTGCTCTGCAGTAGAAAGCCTAGAAAAATCGACTGAAAGACTTTCAGAAATCAGGATGCTGATTTCTCTGTCAAAAGTAGCGATATATTACAGCATTGACTCCCAGAAGTAGAACACATAATCCCCAGGGAAAGCAGAAGTTTACATGATTAAGCTGCCACCATTTAACTTACTAGGCAGTTGATCAATACCACACAAGAAAGGCCACAAATTGCTTTGGGAAATACTAACAGGCATCATAAGGTAAATCTACTCCCTAAGTTTGTGCCCTAGTAGAATCTAAACCAGTAGAAGTGCTGCAGTTGCACAGAAGAATATACACAGAAAATATATTCAGCATTGTTATCTCTATATTCTAATTATAATAGCTAGCCATGAGGCAAAAAAAGGTCTTCTAAACATGTATGACTGTTACAAAGCCAATAAAAAAGCCTGAGGTTCTTCAGTAACAAAAAGCAGCAGCCCATCTACTGTACCTATCAGAATGGGTATTTTGGTACTCTTTCTACATGCCGGTTTAATACTGCCAGAGTGTCAATGACACCTTTAGAATAATTACTAATTTACTCTGATATGAAACAGACCCTAAATACATAATCACTTTATAACAGATGCAAACAGATTATGAAAACAAACAGGTATCCTATAGGAAACAAATAGAACACAATTATCTAATGGAAAGCAAATATTCTGTCAGACCTTCAAATGACAGTTCTGATACAAAAAACGGCAAGAAATCACATAATCTGGAACTTTCCATGACTTTATCATCAGTATATTGTCACAGCTCACCGAGTCCTCACTGGTTTGATATCATAACAGTTAAAGAGAACAGAGACTGAGTTCACTCTTCAAAAGGCTGAAAAGATGTTTTGTCCTACTTGAGTTTTAAAATACATAACAGTTTTAAAGACCAGAGACCACAAAGTGGTTTTAAATCACTAAGTACAAGGTCATAGGCCACTGCTTTTCAAACTGAAAGGCATAGATCTGTACTGCTGAGTATGAATTAGAGTGCTAGGGAACTAGTAAAGTTAACTATTAAAATTAACTTGCTAACTTAAACAAAACCCCAAGATCAAGACACCGGGTAATGCTCATTTTAGCTTAACTCAGCCATGTTTTTCACAATTGCTTTTCACTTTTGCCAAATAATAAAATATTCCACAATTCACAATGTTCACTGCCTTCACAATGATTTTATTTCAATCCATATAGCTCCTAAAATACTGTTAGTCACAAAAATGCCAAAGGTTTCGGCATCAGGGTATAATTTCATTAAGCCTTACTCTGAACTTATTAGGAGATCCTCTGGCTGAATTTTATGCAGATAAAGTTTGCTTTGAGATTCAGATTCAATATGTATGAAAATTACTTTGTTTAAAGCTACAGTATTCAAAGATTTTCTGCCTAAGGGAGCCCCTTTAACTTTCAGACTGTACTTACTGTATGTTGTTATGTGAGCCTTGAGTAATCCCAACTCTCTTCTTCACACTGCAGTGTTGTTAACGTTCACCGATACCTGTTCTCCATATCTTGGTATCTTGGAATTTTCCCTAACTGAACTCTGCCTCTAGAGGGTACTCATTCATCCATTTTCTGATAACTCATATGTTCTCTTGGGATTTCTGAAACAGACAGAAAATACTGCAAAAGAAAAAAAAAAAAAATAGAAATTTGAAATGCATTTGTACTGGCTACATTTACTACTTTCTTGTCTTTGCTTTACATGAATATTCATTTAATTGAGTTTCATCAGCATGAATGAACATAGAATGTGAATTTTTAATATGCTTCTTTCAAGTATTCATACCAGAAACTGGGCAGGTTAGACCCCTATGGATAATGAGGAGAAATACAATTTTATTAGCGAGAACTGAATAAACAGTATGCATCTGATGCTTCAAAGCATCACCAAAACAAATCCAGAACGGATACCCTTAGTTCTATAAATAACATCTGACACAGAATAAGGAGAAATTTTTACTCCCCATATTTGTTCCAGAAATTGCTTGATGATACTACATTCTGAAGCAAGTTTATGAGAGAGACACTAAACACATGCACACTTCACTGCAGAGAAAGCTAAGTTTCATCAGTTATTCCATGGTAACTCTGCATGGTTTTAGCTCATAAAAGGGTGAGGTAGTTTGTCCCTCGGAAAAAAAAAAAAAAATGCAATTTATCTTGTATTTTTTCTTGGATTTATCAGGGTATGAACATGCACGAGGATGTTTCCCATGTAGCAAACCAACTCGAAATCACCCCAGAGTGACATGTGTGCTCATACCCTATGATAAAAGGCAGCCCTTGCTGTGCTGCACAAAACAGCAACTCAAGCTTATATGGCAATACTCTTATGAGTACCCAACCTCAGAACAGAAAAAGCAGTAAGGAAGCACCTACACTCAGCTCAAATCACACAAACACGTCTTAAATAAAAAGAAAAAAATATTAATCTGAGAAAGTTGCAGGTCCTAGAAGATATTTCACTAAGAAAAAGGTGCAATTCATCAAGTAAATTATTCATTATAATTTATCAGCAATACCCATTAATAGATGTCTATAAACTTGCAAAAGGATCTGCTTTCAATATGCTTTTCAGGATAGATGAAATGTTTAGGATATCATGGCATTTTAACAAAATGTTACAAGGCAACATCTTGGTATGCTATGTAATAACTCATATGGACACAAACTTCCTTCCTTCTGCCCATCAACTGGCAGTTACAATTTAAATTATCAGTCTGGCAGTTCGGAGTTATGAGTCAAGAATGAAAAACTAAGCATGCAGAAGCAGCTCCTGATGGAGGCAGGGGGGTACTACAAACGCCCCTGCTCTTTTTCGCACTGCTAGCTATTGGAAATCATCAGTTTACATGACATGGTATCTTTCAAGCGTGTACTGAGAAGCAGAAATGAATTTGTCATTTTAGGGTTAAGCAGTCATTAAAGGCCGTAAATAGAAAAAACAGACAGCCCTAGGATTTTTACATTCAAACCTCATTTCTAATGTAAATTCTGTTGACCATAAACATCTCCAAAAATAGTTTTTTGTGAATAATGAACTTTTTCCCAGGTAATTCCATTTAGTGCCTTTGATATAGTAAATGCTGCAATAAATGTTTTATTACAAGTAATTGCAAATAAATGCTAGAATACCATATCCATATCTTTCCTGAAGGGGCTTATTCTCGCATAGCTATCCCAGACAAATGTTATTCCTACAGAAAAAGAAAACCACAGACCATAAGCAAGACTGCAGTGAGTGACAGACTTTACTGGATCGTACCATAGTTTCCTAGGAGATCTAGAACTTGTCATCACAGCCACTTGCTATTAAAGCTCAAACATTTTAATGAAGAAAACTGAAGCAGTTTGCTGTTGCAGTCTGTATGGCATCAATTTATATGATGGACTCCCCTAAATGACAGACATTAAATTATGAAACAGTTTATGATGCATATGTGCTCTCCATGCTCTGTTAACATCCTTCCCCAGTTCCAACTTCTTCCACATGCGGCAAATATCACCAAATGTCTTCAGCCATTTACAAAACTAATAGAAGTGCTTCCTTTTCAGTCTTTATCTTCCATTTAAAATGGTGCTAGGGCACATTTTGATAACAGGAAAACCCAGTATGCGGACAGGATAAAACAAATCCCCTTTTCTGGACTGTTCATTATAATGCAACAGCTAATAAAGCAGATGAGCAAGGTTTTGCTAAGAACTGGACAAACAGTGAAAATACTTCTATTTAAATTAATGCCATCATGAGGTCTGGAGGACAAATATTTCATTTAGCTGCTTAGGATGTATAGAATGACAAGCTTAGTGCCTTGTCTCCAATAGACAACAATCAAAAAGCTCTGCTATATGGGCGCTATGGGAAGGTCAGTCAGTCTCCACACTCACTCATTCTAGATCCCTCAGTTAAACTGAAGTCTGATCTTCAGATCTTAAACCGTGATCTGGTCTTTATTTGATGGCTCTACTACATAAAATGAGGACAAGAAGTATAACCAATCTAAACCACTATCAGCCTTGCCTTAACTCAAGGCAGTATCTGGGAATAAATGCCCATACACCACTGCCAAATCTTCAATCTGCACTTTTAAAAAGAAGAAGTTTTCAGTTCTTCTTGTGCCTCCAAATTCTTTGCGCATGTTATTCCAAGTCCAGGGAAAGACAAATAAGGTTATCCAGAAAAAAAGTTAAAACTTTACGAAGGGCAGACAAATAGAGTTATACAGGAAAAAAAAAAATAAAAAATTAAAACTTTAGAAATGGTAATCAGAAACTTTTTACATTTAATCTTTCCCTAAAAGTGTTTCACATATTTCACATTTGGTAGAAGAGCACTGAATGTTTTGCACAGCCACACACTGAACAACATATACCACACCAGCTTGCTATACTGTATTGTGTTTATCACAGTAGAAACAAACATGCCAGCTTTTTACAGGCTCAGAGAACACTTCTCAGAGTTAGGGGACAAAACCATTTCCACAATTGCAGAATTACTTCCATCTTTTCAACCTCTTGGCCCCCCAACTTCCCCTCAAAAATGCAACTACATCATTGGACACAACCAGGTTTAAAACATAGCGCTCCATTCATAAAGGCAAGATCTATTCATGCATACTAGCTCATGTTTATTTTCATTGCAACTATATCTAGGACTGATTTCAAGTGTTCACAGCGTTTCAGAAACAATGGACAATGCTGCACAGTATGTTCTAAATGCCTAACAGATATCCAGGACTTCTCTAGAAAAAATTTCATACATAGTAAGGATTCCATGGCTCCCTGTATAGTTAGTGGATTAAAATTTAATTAAAATACTTCTAATATAGTTTTAGAAAGACTAGCTTGCCAAGCATGAAAATGGCAATTCTGAAGCAAGGTGCTATAAGCAAACCTAAAATCCAGACCAAAAAAATCTTCTCCAATATGAGCTTTTACATTGGCTGAAATAACTAAAAAACCCGGGCATTTAATTACAATTCAGCTTTTAATGGAATATAGACAACAGCAAAATTCTGTGTTGAAAGAGACTGGGGAAGAGACAGTTCTTTGTTAAATATTGAAAAGTTCAACATGAATTCTGCTGTTTTGCAAACACAACCGATTTTTCTACAAAGCTTGGCAATCTTATAATCAAGTTGGGTTCTTCCTACGTAATAATAATTTTTACTAAAAAGGACTCTGGTAACTATGTTTTCTCTGCTGGGTTTCAAATGGAACTGTGATAGGAATGTAATAATAGGACACAATGAGGACTATGAATCAGGTCAGCGTAACTTTTCAAAATGCCTTTGAATGTGAGTTCTTAAACAGATGTTCTTGGTTAGGAATCTCTGATCTAGTGTCTACAGTTAGGGACTTCTTACAAACATTGAGGTTGAATGTCTTTGGAAGTCTTGAGTTTGCCAACTACAGCATTGAGCTAAAACCTCTGTGAAAAATCAAGGTGGGAGGGGAGCGGGAGGGAAAGGAAGAGGTTCAGCACAGCACACCTTACTTCTAGTTTCCCTTACCTGATTTCCAGGAGAGATGAAGTTATTTACATCTTTGCTAAATTCACTTCCAATGCAAAGAAATCAAAATGTTATTCTTCTCATTTATTAAATTTATTCAAAAGACATATTCACTTGGATTTTTAGTTCATTTATATAAGAATAGTATGAAACATTAGGAAGAACACAAATTATGTACTCTCAGAGGAGTATGTACCTATGGTCAGACTTCAAATGTCAAGTGTTCTCACGTCCTTGCTTGCTTAATGGAGTATTAAAACCATAACGATAAAGATGAATTGCTTAACAAGCTTTAAAGAACAGATATTAAAAAGTAGAAGAATTAAGAAATACACACCTGAAGGACAGAAAAAGCTTCCCCTGAAAGAATATTATGAAACTAAGGTTGAAGTAGTGCCTCTACTAAAGACCATATTTTCAATCACTTATACCAGTGAAAAAACTCTCATCATCTGTGTCATCTGTCTGCCTTGCCCTGAATTTTCTTGGAAAATTTCAGTCAAAATACTGCAGCCACTCCTGAGAAAAGGCTATGGAAACAGCACTCTTAGAATGTTCAAAGACTCCGAAAACCTTAAAGAAATACCATGTTTTAGAATAAGTACTTGCAATTTGGCAGAGATCTTGGGCCTTTTGCACCCTCAATGAAAAGCCACTCAAAAGCGTCCAACTTGCAAGCCTGCAGTTTGTGCACTGACAGTTCTCCTGGACTTCAGCTGCTGTACTTCCCAACCTTTCTGTCTGTACTGGACATGCTCCAGGGGCCTGAGAAGGTCTTTCTCTGCAATTTCAGCTTAGTGCCAAACTGGAGTCTAACAGTCTGAACTAAGGCCAGAGGTCTTTGCTGCTGTTTCACTACTTTCCTCACTAAGTCCAAGCAAGACAGAAAAGGCAGCTCTCAAGCTGTCAAACTCATATACAAAGGGGGATGACCAGTCCTTCAGGGGAACACAATGGACAGACAACCTTGAGGAATAAAAAAGAGAGATTGGAGAAGAGTGAGGAAAAGACAGATTGAGGCCCAGAACTTTTGGGCCAGAAGAACAACGGAGAGCAAATGGAATTAGATCTAGTCAGAAGCATGGAGAGTGCTAAGCAGAGAGACTAGGGTAGAATCCATAAAAGCTGAAGGGAAGACAAAGTTGAAGAACAACTCCCAATTAGGAGATATCTGGGAGTGAGGCTGGAGGAGCAGAAGAAAGACAAAAGTGAAGATATGGAAGTCAGACACTGTGGCCAAGTAAATAAGCCAGGTTGCATAAAATACGGGCAATGCATGTGAAAAATCTGCTTCATGAAGACTAAGAGGTTTTATATAAGAAATCTTTTTTTTTTTTTTTGTCCTTTCTCTAATTTCCTATTACATTAATTATTTACATAATTATACTAGTCTCCTCTGAGGCTAAGATTCTAAAACTTCTCTATTTGTGTCTCTGTGATTTCCAACCCTTTGGCTGATATGGCTGCTCTGAGCCCTAGAAAATTCTTCAGCATTACTTCTGAGCTGTGGTGTGGGCACTTAGTTATGAATTGTTTAGCTTCCCCAGGTATAGAAAAACAAAAAAGTTCAGGGAAGAATTTTATCAGTGCACTCAATTGAATGATGATTTCAGAGAATCTGTCATTTACTCAGTCTTTTACTATTCTTTTTTGTCTTCCTCTGTTAAAGTTCTTCAGTATCTGCAGGGAACTCAAAGTGCTAGGAGGAATTTGATATGCAGAGAGCAGTAGTAGTAGCCAATTATAAAAACAACTTTATGGCTGCACCTGTAGTTTTAAATAAGCAAAATAATTCCTCACTCCAAGAATACACTTTTCCCTCCATGTTCCATGTATCAAACACAAGACATAAAGGCCAGAGTTACTCCTCACACAACTTTCCACAAGGACCTTGTATCTGCCAAAAGCTGTTAGCATCGCTAGTACAGAGATTAAGCCAAATACTGTTTCTACAGCAGCTAGAGATATTTTCAGGACCAACATATTGAGTTCTAAGGGGTAGGGAATGTAATGGTTCAGCAGACCATGCAAGTGTATAAGAGGGTGAGAATTTAATTACACCTGCAAAAGGAGGGGTGGGAGAAAGTTTACAAAAGCTTTCAAACTCACCACAGGTACAACAGCAGAATAAAACATTCAAACAAACCAATTATGCTTTAAATATTCTGCACACATCAAGAAAAATTAGGTTCAATTTCCACTCCCAAACATGTTACAAATAGTTTCATAATATTATCAGGGAGTTTTTTCACTACAACTGAAGTTAGTGTAGGGACTCCTCCGGTTTCCAGTCGATTATTGAACAGTAACAAGTCCAAAGCAATCTGCTATATTATTTAAGCTGAGATGTTTTATAAGACTCTCGTCCTAAGTAATATGAGATTTGGCCATTCAGGACATTGGGTCTTTTTCTAAGGGTAATTGCTTACATTCTTGACCTTGATCAAAATTCAGTGAAGAGAGAGAAAAAAAAAATATCAGGTTTCATTCCATGCTCCTCTATGGAACTTGTGCTTTGTCTTGGTCCTCCTCTTCTGTGAAGAAAAATTACTTTGGAATTTTACACCCCTCTGAGAACTCTGATGAATGAAACAGCTTCCAAACTGTGGTCTTCAGACCTTACTCCCCCCAGCCGCAGGATTCCTGTGAACCTAATGCTCACGCTCCAATACCCTGAATAGCCTGTTTCTAGCTGCCCCCAAAAGCCTTTTTTCTCAAGATTTCTGAAACCAAAATGTTCCCCAAGATAAAACTTTAATTAATAGGTAGCAAAGGGTAAGTCCAGAGACTATTTTTTAAAAAAGTGAAAACATGTCAACGCTCACAGCATTTGCATCCCATTAACAAGTCAATCAATGGGATTTCCTTAAGGATTATTAGAATAAAAGATTCCAATGAGAAAATGTTCTTTGAACTATACATACATATTAAAAAAAAAAAGTGCAAAGCTTTCTTTAATGTTTTTCATTGCATCCATCGCTTCTGGCACTCATCAGAAGAGCTCTGACAGCTGCATTTCAATATTCAGATTTCAATATTGCCTTTCATAGGTATGCTTTGTACACATCTGCCTTATTTCTGAGCCTTATTCTTCTAAAGTAATCACTCGGCTGGATCTAGTTTTCACTGTCAATGGCCTGAACAAGATGATCACTTAATGTGAAAGGACCCATGAAGCAATATGAAAGAATGACATATCACAGTGTCAAATTTTGCAAGATTTTTCTGTATTACTTAAGTTCATGTCACTGAATCACAGTCTGGAAAACTTACTTTTGGAACTTAGTACTAAGTTTTGGAAGACAGGTCTTAATTGAAAAGTTCATTTCCAATGAAAATGTGAGGTGGTGAAAGGTTGGATGAGCAGACTAGATCATTTGAGTCTTTATTAATAACATGAGTTCATTTTAATTCAGTGAAGCACATAATTGGCATCAAGCTTTTCAAGATCAGCACTCTCTTCTGTGACTGGAATTTGTAATATTTTATGGCTTTTTTAATGTTTCGGTAGATGTTTTTATTATTTGCATTTTTAAATTAGGTTACTGTTAGATAGTTCAGACTAATTATAAGCTTGTTGATTTTATTGAGCCCAATGATATCCACTGGCAAGTGATAAATCTTTGTAAGTCTAAACCTGAATTCCTTATAATTACTCTGCAGTCATCTAGCACTATGGCACAGAGATGAACAGGTCCCTCTGAGATTACTCCACCTTGAATAACCAGGAGAGGGCAATGGGGTCAATTACTGTTTCAGTTTACCCCACTGATGCTGCATGTAAATTGGTTTACCAGAAGCTTAGAAAGTGCTTTAATAACATTTATTTCCATGCCTTTATTTCTGCAATTTCAGTTATTCTTGATGTAGGACAATAAAGTTCAGAAGTTAAAATACACTGGACACAATGGAAATGGTCCTAGCCTTCAGAACAGAAATCACTACTCTGCAGGTACAGAAACTGTTTAATGGTTGACATACTGACATCATCCATTTTACCAGGACACTTGTCCACAGAAGAGATATGCTTAAAAAAACCTGAGTAATACAGATCACTCAGTCACAGGTACCATTCTATTGGATATGAGCTTTATTAATAAGGTCCTGAGTACTTGTGCACTTTTATTGTGAGCAATGCCAGGATTTTCTGAATAACTGCTTTTTCTTTTTTTTTTTTTTTTTTTGCAAATCCACAGTCTGATTTTCAGACCAACTCCTGTGATTCAAAAGTCTAAGTTATATTTCATTAGTCTTTTAGGCACTGGCAAACTTTGGCCCAAAACAATTACCAATTAATACTTTTCAGCTAAGTGATTACCTATTAAATTATTGTTTGTTATTTTACTTTCCACAAGCTGGTTATTTCAGTTACTACAAATTGGGAATCTGCAGGTCTAATTTATTTGAAAGAAATGAGGCTTAGTACACAGGTAAAGATAGAAGCAATTTCAAACCGCCAGTGGGTATGTTGCAATTACCATCGTGCATCTCTGCACGGATTTACAGCCCTCATTACCCAAATCTTCTGATTAAACAGAAATAACATATTGGAACAGTCTAACTAAAAGTGTTTAAGGTCTTCTTAGGATGATTTCAGAGGCATAAATGAGAACTACCTACCAATCTAGCTATGGAAAACCATGACCTTTGAATGTTCAGAAAGCCTCAAACTTGCTATGACTGAGCAATACAGTAAGATTTTTTTCTCATTTTATTAAGTTGATAGAGCTCATGAGGATGGCAAGAGAAGACATATTGTGTGGCTGATGCAAGCAGTAAATTCTGACTTTCAGTTCTGCCAGGACTGATCAGTAATCCTCATGGCTCTACAGCATTTTCTTGGCTCCAAACACTAGTCCTCAAATAGCAACAGAAAATGAACCCTACAGAGCTTGTGAAGTCACAACCACTCTAAAACCAAGATTCTGCTTTCTGGAGCAGCATCTCACTAGAGCAGGAGCTTAACTGGATCCCTTCCCACACATTCTCTGAAACCAAGTATGAAAAACTGTCAAAAAGAAGACCTGACAGAACTTTGTTGAGATGAACATTCAGACTCAATTATATGCACTCGTTGCATACATAATTGTTTTCAAATAATTCAGAAATACAGGATATCTTAGATTCAGAGGATGTTCTTCAAGAGCCTAAAGGGAGAAGAAAGGAGGTACCAAAAGGACAGACAGTAACTTTGCACAAAACTCCGTAAGAAATATTTTACACAGTCTCTCAAGGTCCTCAAGGTTTGAAGTCATAACCAATCATGCTACTTTTACTTTAACATACTTTCTTATCCATAGCACTGAATGTGAAATTTACTCCAAATTTAAATTCCATATTTTTACAACATTCAGACAATGGAGACACATTTCTTTTATCTGCCCACAATTTACTCTGAAAGAACCTGCGGAAACAATCCTAGCCTGTTTCCTGCCATCCTCTCAAAAATGCAATTTTAAAAGTGCTAACACAGTGTTTTCCTTCTAATGAATTAAAAAGTGCCATTAGAGATTTTCTACTAGATTGTTTTCTTTTACTTGAGGACTTAAATCTGAACTCTCCCTTTGCTTGCTGTGCCAGCAGCTATCATTGTACTGCATGGCACTTCTTTAGAGAACATATCCGCAGACCAGAACTTTAAAAAAAAAAAAAAAAAACAACTTCATAGGCCACATGTTCCACTTAAGAAACACATGGATGACTGCTCAGGGCACTGCTTTCTACTGTGATAGTCAAAACTTTGAAGCTTGGTGCAGCTCCTCGTACTCTGCAATCTGCTTCGTGCAAAGGGCAGTATGTAGCTGCACTCTAGCGGAGGTAGATGAGGGACAGAATGGAATGTCACCAATTAGTGCTTTATCTGCTAGAGATCCAGATTTGCTTTCCTACACAGGAATCTCAGCCCCACTAGTATCATGCCCTTCTCATTCATCACTTTTGCAACAGCCTCTAGAACAGCTTCCCTACGATCTTTCATTTCAAAAACCTTCCAGAATCTCAGCAGACCCCTTGCACCATTTATGAAGCAATATCAGCTGCACACCAGTTCCAAGAACATACAATGGCAAATGGACCGATTCTGGCTGTCCACCAGCTCTTAAGCAGCAAAGTCAAAAGCACTGTTATCAGCATCCCAAGCAGAAAAGGACACACAGCTCTGAAGCCTGAGGTGGGCTGATACCAACCTTATGAAGTCTAACCATGCCAAGTGCAAGGTCCTACACCTGGGTCAGAGCAATCCCAGGCACAGCTACAGGTTGGGCAGAGAAGAGATTCAGTGCAGCCCTAAGGAGAAGGACTTGGGGGTGTTGGTTGATGAGAAAATGAACATGAGCCAGCAGTGTGCACTCGTAGCCCAGAAAGCCAACCATATCATAGAATCATAGAATAGTTAGGGTTGGAAAGGACCTTAAGATCATCTAGTTCCAACCCCCCTGCCATGGGCAGGGACACCTCACACTAAACCATGGCACCAAGGCTCTGTCCAACCTGGCCCTGAACACCGCCAGGGATGGAGCATTCACAGCTTCCCTGGGCAACCCATTCCAGTGCCTCACCACCCTTACAGTAAAGTATCCTGGGCTGCATCAAGAGGAGCGTGACCAGCAGGTTGAAGGAGGTGATCCTGCCCCTCTACTCTGCTCTCGTGAGACCTCACTTGGAGCATTGTGTGCAGTTCTGGTGTCCTCAACATAAAAAGGACATGGAAATGTTGGAACAAGTCCAGAGGAGGCCACGAGGATGATCAGGGGACTGGAGCACCTCCCATATGAAGACAGGCTGAGAAAGTTGCAGCTGTTCAGCCTGGAGAAGAGAAGGCTGCGTGGAGACCTCATAGCAGCCTTCCAGTATCTGAAGGGGGCCTACAAAGATGCTGGGGAAGGACTCTTCACTAGGGACTGTAGTGACAGGACAAGGGGTAATGGGTTCAAACTTAAACAGGGGAAGTTTAGATTTGCTATAAGGAAGAAATTCTTTACTGTAAGGGTGGTGAGGCACTGGAATGGGTTGCCCAGGGAGGTTGTGAATGCTCCATCCTTGGCGGTGTTCAAGGCCAGGTTGGATGAGGCCTTGGGTGGCATGGTTTAGTGGGAGGTGTCCCTGCCCATAGCAGGGGGGTTGGAACTTGATGATCTTAAGGTCCTTTCCAACACTAACTATTCTATTATTCTAAGCCAGTCAGTCTTCATGTGATAAGAAGCTTTGTTTAAAGCAGATAAGGAACCATGGCAAAAGTACATGTGCTGTAATTTTTTAATATGTTCTCTCTCACTCCCTCATGCACACTAAGAACAGCAACACAGAGTCAAATCATTGCAGTGCACTACAGTTAAATTCAGGTCAAAATAGTTCCCTGTCACTACAATATAGTACAAGTGAAGCAGGTAGTTAAGCAGAAGCAGCACTGAGGTCAAACATATAAGCATACTTTTAAGTATATCCTTTAGGACATACAAAATTGCTGTTTATTATGCATTTCCTTCGTAAAAATAAGTTATGTCAAACAAGAAACAGAACAATACATATCGAGAAATGTAATGACAGCTGTAAATGAAGTTAATAATTGCTTCAAAGACGAAAGAAGTGTTGTTTGGGAGACACGGTGAGTAAATTTGTTCTTATTTTATCTGCTACACCAAGATAAAGTGCATACTCTTAGTAGGTTGTCTGGTCTAGCCACCATTACTAGCCTCATTATTATTTCTCTCACATTTATGTAATTTTAAATACTGAAATCTATAATCAAGGCTATACTTCAATGCTAAATAAGCAATTAGCAGTCAGACACCAATATTAAGCTGACATTTCATAGGGATTTGAGGATCCTCTGGACCCAAAGTTCAGCCTGTATAATACATTAACTGTGTACACTATTTTTAAGTAGCACAATCTTTTCCAGCTAATCTGTTGATGTAATACCACAATTTTAAAAGGCTAATTATATCATTTGGAGAGGACTGTCCCCATCTCATGACAGGGTACAGAAACTCCACATCTCAGATTACCCTTAAGTTCATTGCTGGGATGAAGACCTAAATTCATTAACTTCAAAAAACCTAGTTTTGTTCCTGTAAAGGAAACAGTGGCCCCAAATTTAAGTACTCTCACCTTTCTGATCTTTGTACACAGTGTTACCTGTGTACTTAGCTTTGTAACTTAGCTTTAGAGACTATACAGATGGGACACTTCTGCTTGTAAAAGGATGGCCAGTTGTTGGCAAGAGGAATTCCCCTTTACTCCTTATACCCTGGCATAGCCTCTGATGCTGAAGTTGGATCACATGTTCAGATAAAGGAGCCATCATTCTCACAAATACTCAGGTTTTACTAACTCTAATATGTACATGTTAAAGAAGTTTTAAACCCAGTCTCTTCTTGCAAGAGACACTTCTATTTAAATCTTTGTTGTAGGACAGATCTCCACCAGAAAACTGAAAGTTTCTAGGTGGTTCTAGAGCTGCTCCTCTGCTATAATGTATTTTGCCTTTGTCACTTCTGAAACATATATTCACATCACATCAAAGCTCAGCAGCTCCTAGACCACTTATGAACAACACTCATCTTAACCACTCCAAGTCCTTACAAAAAGCACACACTTTCCAAATGCTCCTTCCTAATAAAACCAGTTTTGATGGTGCTAGCCAAGTACGTATTCATATCAGGATAAACATCTGCATGAACAGCAGTAAGATGCAATTACTTCTCCAACGTTACTTCAAACAACAAGGTAATATATCCATTTTTGTGAGAACAAGTCCATACCTCCAGGTTTTCTCTGGAGATACTACCACCTTCCTCATGATTATGTAGGGATAATGAAGTTATTAAATGCTAGTCAGTAAACAGCAAGCACGAACCACATTGTTCAGTAGCCAAAACCTGAGAGTAATGCAAGGACACTAAAACGAGAATGATATCTTACAGCAGCTGACAGCCTTTAGATTATTACCATTTTCCCACGGGACTGGCTCCAATATTTCTGCCATGACACTGAGTTTTTTGATGGAGATATTATCATCTACATTTTCTCCAGTGCATGGGATTTAGCCACAGGAGTTATGCAGCTAAATCTCGTTCATGCAATGCCTGGAAGATTTAAATGAAAATGATTAATTATTACCTTTTAGCACTATCTTCTGCATAAACAATACAGAGTTCAGGAAAAGTCCTTCAGGAAATTACCCCTTAACACTTGCCCCTCAGTGTTTTATAATAAAAAAGTTCATTGCAATAATTTTTCACAGATGGAAGTTTCTCTTTTTCCTTTATTCTCCTTATCTGAACATTCTTTGACTAATCCTTTTGATTTACTTTTTTTCTCCTCATGGATTGAAGAGACCATCATCTCTACTAAATTCTTTAGTAGTGATTATAATTAACAATCACAGCCTGAGCTACATTATTTACTTGCTGGGCATCTGGCATTTTTCCTGCAATCAGTCACAGAAGGTGACACTGAAACATTGGGAAAAAAAAAAAAAACCAAAAAAAAAAAACACAGAAAAATCAGAGTTCTCATTTTTTTACATTATTAATTTGAGAGACACCAGGCTGCTGTTCTTGGTGAACTAATAACAACACTTATTTGCTTTTTACTTCCCCTCTACTTCTCCCCAACAAGGTCATAAGGAATTTCAGATTATATCGAAGACTCTTCCTCTGCCTATAGCTACAATGAGGATTCTGGTGAAATTTAAATAAGCAAACATTCTTCCTTTATATATGTTGATGCAGCTTTCTGAAGGCATTCCCAAACCCTGATTACATAATTACAGAAATATTTAGGAAATCCACTCATATGGCCAGAGAATTAAACTCCAAAATATACAGCAAGCATTACAATAGCTTGCTCTAAGTTGATTTCATAGAAATAACATCTAGTTTGTGAAATAAAGATTAAATAATAGAGTGGTCTCTGCAAAAGACCTCTGAGCTGATTTCACATTATGAAGTGTTGCATAGTAGATGTCTTACTACCAGAAAAGGCTAAGGTCACTAGTAAGACCACCACAGTTCATGATACAGGTCATCCAACCTCCAAGCAACTGAGGGAAGGAGCTGAAAATGTGGAATGCAGGAAATAGCTTCATAAATTGGATGACTATCTAGACACATCAACCTTGTAACTTTTTTGTCCTTGACCATATGTTGGAATATTTCTGAATGTTCTGAATATTCACTCCAGCAGGAGTGGATAAAAAGGGTGGGAAGGAGAAGGGTATGAGGATAAAAAGTTGATCTCTCCACTTAACATCCTTATTTGTTACAGAGGTGCAAGCACATGCTATCTGGCTTAAAAGCAGAAAGAAATAGATTACAAAGGCAATGAATGAGTTAACTCAGGAAGCAAAACAGACAAGATAGACTCAATGAAGAAATGAAGAGACTATTTCTGCTCACCTACACCCTACACATGAGAATGTGCTGCATTCTCATTTTTGCAGGAGATAAGAGCACTGTAAAACATTCCATTCAGCCACATCTCCAGCTGATGTTGATCATCCAGTCCATTGACCCTTCAAGCTTGACCAAGCAATTCCATCAGAAGACAGCTGGAGGCATAATGCTCTGGATGTTCAAAAACTGTGACCTCCTGGAATACCACCCACTACCAACTCTTATTTTAAAGAGTCTTCGTCTACATAATGTGCGTAAGGCTTAGAAGTGGACAAAACTTCAGATGTGAAAGGCATGACATGAGCAGGCGTATTAACAGGCCGTGTAGCTGTAGTAAGGGAAACTGCCACTACCTCAGCAGAATTTAGGCTCCTGATGAGAAAAGTAGCACAAGTGACATTCATCTATATGTACAATATTACTGCTCAATGCAGATCTTAAATTCCTTAATGAGCTATTATTTCAGTATCCCAAAAGAGTTGCCTGGGCACTTCAATTTGGGGACAGAGTAATTCTTTTCAGGGAAGTGATGCTGGAAATCATCCAAGAATTCGTGGCAAATGGCAGTCTCATTTGTGATGCTGTAGGATGTTCCTTTCCCACAGAGAGAGAGCACCCTTAGGATATGCCAAGTACAAAGGAATTAAAATAAAACGAGTAACCTACAAAACTGCACAGCCAGATCTCAAGGGGAACCACACAAACTGAAAGCATCAAAGTGATATTATAAAAAAAAAAAAAAATTAAATAAACCCACTTATTTTTAAATTGAAAAAAGAAAGAAATCCACAAAACCTCCACTCAGCTCAAAAGCAGATGTGACAGTACTCTGGGACTGTAACTTAACTTCCATAATGCATTTTCACCTGTGGGCTCCAAGCTGCCCTGTAACAGTAGCAGAGGGAATCCAACAATAAAGTCAGATTAGTCAGAGAAAAGCACATCACAGAAAATAAGAAGAAATTGAAGGCTGCCATAAGGTTTATTTGCTGACCAACTCAGAGCCTGGAAAAGTACAGGGATACAAAGGCAACCATGCTTTGCAAATAATGCTGACAAAGAGAACTGAATGTGCATTTCACTGGGTATTGTTAAAATAGTATAGTATGGCAGAACACATTCAGCTTCTGAAGGAGCATGGGTAATTAGAAAACATGAAAAAAAAATCCAAAAATGGGAAAATTTTTATATGAGCTTTCTTGGTAGGAAAGAGTTAACATCTGATGCTGTTCGTGGATATTCTTAATTGGCAAGTTGTGCATTACATTTTAAAACAGATTTAATTGCAGTATGCTGCATTCCACTGCAAACAGTATCGCTGCAGTACCGCTGAAATCACATCGCAAAATATGTCCTGAGGATAGGCAAAAGTGATAAATTATTTTGCAGCAATAGCAGGGAGAGCTGGCTGATTAATTTTAGCTACAATGCTGATTACAGCTACAATGTTTTGTTGCTCTGAGACAAAAAAAAAAAAAAGAAAATGGCCAAATTAAGACATTCCACTAACTTCAACAGGAATTCATTCAGGCCAGAAATTTTTTAGGGAAATGCACAACTGCTCAGTGATATTTGACAGTCTTGCATCTACATAACATAACCAGGATATATTTTTCCTGCTCATCTTCTCAGTCAAACTCTTTTTCCAGGCTCTCTTTTTCCAGCATCTCATATACTGTAATACTTCTGCCTTCATCATCTTGCAGTTTGCCTTGGGAGGTCTCTTCCACCTTCAGTGAGGAATGCCATCTTCCTCCTCATCAAATTTGAAATAAAGCACCACTGAGCTTTGCCCTTCTCTGACAGAAGATATTCATTTTGTCCACCACATAAACCAAGCAATGTTATTGTTTTCCTCCCAATCTCTTCCTAAACACCTCATTTGCTTAGAGGGCTGCAGAGGGATGATGCATGATGATTAGGCTAAGGGTGAACTATGACAGCTGGAATAGGAGACTGACTGCTATTGTGTCTCTTCTTTGTAGGCCTCTAATCTATCTTATATGAGCCAGCAGATTAAACTGTTTCAGTTGGAAGTGACATGCAAGCATCACCTAGTCCTACTGGCAGACCAATTCAGGGCTAAACAAGTTAAAGTATGTTAAGGGCATTGTTCAAATGCCTCAAACACTGACAGGCTTGGGGCATCAACCACCTTTCTAGGAAGGTGGTCTCTAGGAAGCCTGTTCCAGTGCTGAACCACCCTCTTGGTAAAGAAATGCTTCCTAAGGTCCAGTCTCAACCTCCCCTGATGCAGCTTTGAACTATGCCCAAGTGTCCTATCACTGGATACCACCATCTCCCTCTTCACTTCCCCCCATCTCAAGAATCTGTAGAAAGCAATGAGGTTGCTCCTCAGCCTCCTTTTGTCCAAACTAGACAAGCCCAAAGTCCTTAGCTGCTCCTCATAGGACATCCCTTCCAGGCCTTTCATACGTCACTGAAAAAAAAAAAAAAAATAAAGAAAATAAAAAAAAAGGGGCGGATTATGTCTATACATAGGTATCTACTGTAATTGTATCCTGATTCAGGCTTCTTAATAATACAAGTATGACAAACATCAAAGCTGTAAAGCTGAAAGGATTACACAAAAACTAGTAACTGTTGCAGCTTCCTTATCTGGTGAATTGCTGATCAGAAAATTTCAGATACTGCCCCTCATGCAGCAGGGTGCATTTCCACTGTACATAGGATTCTTAGATAAGATCACTCAATGAAACTGTGTCCTCAGTTCTGGGCACCCTCACATTCTGTTTTCTCCCTTTTCCTCCGAATTGCCTTCTCTCCTTCAGCACTGATTGAATGACTGTTTAATTGTAATAATTTTAGCACTGCCTTTGCTGCTCACATTAGAGATGTCACTCAGTCGTGTGAGAAAGCAAAGATCAGCAGTGCTTAGTTTGCTTCTCTGTCCTTGTATGGGCCTTAAAAAGGAGTAAGCTCTAAAGTGTCTTCAGGGGAGTCACGCTGGTATTTGTTACTGTGAACACTGAATGCCTTGAGGCAGAAGGATCTTGTTACCACAATATATTTCACAGGATTTTGTGACCACTGACAGAAATGTCCAAAACACGTCTTGCAGAAAAAAACAAGCAGAGAATTTCCAGAAAGAACAAGTTGGCAATTTTATGGTAACTGGAAAATTGAACACGTCTATGCTCTACTGACAAACCATCTTCCTACGTGCCTAAAAACACCACAAGGCCCAGCCTTGCAGTCTCACTGTGCAAAGATGAAGGGTGGGGGGGAAAGGCTTTTGCAATGTCTTTGTTAACATCCTGTCTTCCTCTATCCTGGCCCTTATCCCTGGCTCTACCAGTTTGCCTATGGTCGCAACTGAGCGATCTGGAAAAAAAAAAAAAAAAAAAAAAGCAAATGTTTACATCACCAGCTTTTAATTTTGCACTTGTTTGACTTTTGAGGGCAGGCTTGTTTCAATTAAGGTACACACGTTCTCATCAGGCACCTCTGTGGTCCATGATCAGAGTCTACATTCTACATGAGTACATGTCCTCTATGCACTCAGACTGAACAAGGATGAATGCAGTACAAAACTTTACATGGAGCAAGAAGATCAAAGATTATTTAATCCTACTGTGGTACCATGGTTCACCAATGGAGAAGCTGACTGGTTGGATTCTCCTGTACCTCCCAGTTCTGTCCAGATTTCGGACCAAAGGCTAAGACCGCCCACATTATTACTCTTCTTACCAGTCAGCAATTCAGAAATCATGCTTTACTTCCTTTCCATCTAATTCACACCACAGACAGGGCCGTCATTCTAGCACAGAAATTTACAGCCAAGGAAAAAAGAATGGCTGCAAAACCACCACTAACAAACTATATATTATTATTAAGACAGCTGTTTTTAAATACAGATTAATTCTTCTCAGATTAGGATGAAGCCCCCTCACAAACTAACACCTTTAAAAGTAACCTTATGATCCTATGCTGATTACAGGAAGGAAGATAGAAACCATCAGGAAGCAACTCTGCAGGGTGAAATTAGGTGTCTAATGAGGGATAGTTTCCTTCACCCTATACGTACTTTGGTCAAGCTCATCACAAAGCCCAAGTACCACTGCCTTTTTTGGCAGTAATGAACACCCCAGTCCACAGAACCAACATAAAAGTGAAGAATGCTTTGATAGCAGAGTTCTGAATCATGCTGCCATTTAATTAATTTTATATCTTATGAGGACAGGGTAGAAATCTCTTGAGTACTTTTCTATTTGCTATTCTTTTGTAGCTTAAGACCTTTATAGCTGCAGTTATTCCTCTCTTTTCCTTTTACGTCAAACTCTCCCCTGAACTACATTTTAGCACTACACCAGACCAGTGAATCCCATTCTTTCTATTTAATTTCTCCACTGCTACTTAAGATGAGAATAAATATTGGTTTTAGCAATTGCCAGGGAAGGATTCCATAATGTCTTTAGACCAAATGAGATGATTTGGGTCTGCCTATAAGTATTTGAAGATGGGAACTATATCAGGAACAGATAAACAGGCAGATCCTAGTACCAGGAGGGCAAAATACTGATTTTTTTTTTATTCAGCAGATGATATGTTAGCTGACAAGCCATGTTCAGAGAGTCAAATTCTCTGTTGGTGAGGATGGACTTCTAAGGCTGACCAGATTTATGTCAGTCAAGGATGATGTTCATTTCCAATTTCTCTAGCTTTGTAAAATTCAGGGCTTGAGTCATTAATATTCAAGGCACTTTGCAAAGGCCATCTTTTCTGTGAGCATTTGCAGCAGAGATAGATTGATACATCCCAGTGGGTTTGTGATTCAGAGTTGTAAGGTGGATTTGTTTTGGTATTAGCATAGTCAATGATTAAATGAAGTGCATTTATTATATAAATACCCTATCAAGTGTTACATTTTAAATAATGTGAGGTGGCTGGAAGCTGCATAAGTGTCAGAAAACAATCAAAATCTGTGTCAAATTTAAGAAAGCTACCCAGAACACGCATTCCTTCTTTCTCTGATATTGATGATTTTTTAGTTTTCCTATCCCTTAACATTGTTTTCTCCTTCATTTGGGCTCTAACTAATTTCATAATGGTACAGTTGTTTAAAGCCATACAATATACATCAATTTATTATAGTCACTTGTTCACATGATATTATCTAGTGAACAAGAATTTTCTTTCACTATAACACCTTTAAAGTCAGATTGTGTCATGCATTCATGGGTTAGCATTTAGAAGAATTCACAGTTTTAGAGTAAGGTTAGTAGGCAGCAAAGTCTATTAATAGTGTTAATGAATCCCCATATCAACAAGAAAGGATCTAACTACTCTTTCATTTCAGATTATGATTAGCTTGGGCTTCAGGCAACCACTATGGTCATGGAAAAAAATACCTATTTGCAAAAGCATTTTGAATTTAGAATAAGATTGCATTTAACTGTCAATCTTTCCAGTTCTTGATCACTTTAGGAAAAAAAAAGAAAAAAAGCAAGGGAAGATTCTGTTGACTTAAATTAGTTTTATCACGTAATTTAAAGAAAATAAAAAATAAAACTATTTTCCACAATGACAGATGAAAAACAGGACAAACAACTGCCATATCACTAGATATCTACTAAAGGACAGTTCGATGCTGATTCAATAACCTCCATCCTCAAGTCTCTTTCAAAACCAAAGTAATGTCTATCATTTCCTTACCAGACCTTGGCACAAAGTCTCCTATGAGCTGTCCTGACTTGAAGGTACCGCATCAAGGTGCCATGCTATTATGTGGCCAGATGTGGTAGCTCACATTGTCAGAATATGAGCAAGCACTGTGTCACTCCATAGCTGAAGGTTACAGCTTTCCAACTATATCACCAACATACAGGTGTGTCCATGCCATGAAAACCTTGATTTTGGTTATTTTACAGAAGAGGATTCCTGGACTAGAAGATACTGGGAAGCAGGTCATGGGATTGATGAAACAATAAGTGTTTAATTCAGTCATGTCATCAGGTTGCCACTGCTGAATTAACAATCTTTCCATATATACAGTACATTTCTGGATACTTACATTGTTGTGTATCCAAAAGAAATGGGAGATTTATAAGATTTAAAATACGTTATGTTTCTTACACAATAAAATTCACAGTTTGAGACTTACTGGTCACACTTTAAAGAATATCTTTAATATTCTGTTACAGGCTATAGACTTATTCACCCTAGGCTCCCTTAATAATCAATAGAAATCTAGTTGAAAGTCAACGGAGTCTAGTATTCATTTCATCCTAAAATAAACATTTAGAGTAGATCAGACATACTATTCCTTCAGCATGTCTATAAAAAACAGAAACTGACTTTATAGCCCCAGTCTTGTGGAATTTACCTGGCATGTGGAGATCTGGGTTAGAGATTTTTAAACAAGGCAGAAATAATATGGTTTGATCCCAGAGCCTATATATTAGCACTTTAACCAGATCGCTACTGACTGCTCCATCCTGTGGTCTACTATTTCCCTCTACTTTTCACCAGAAGTTGCACTGTGGATTTAAGAAACCCTTCTGAAAAACAACACAAAACTTGCATTCTTACTAAGAACCTTAGTTTGAATCAAAGAGCATTTTCTAATGGGATTTTTGAGACATACAAATTTCATTATCTAAAGATCAAGGTAGAAAACTGTTGTTGCTGGATCTATTCTAAGCCACAGGAATGGAAGTTTTATTTTAGCAGTCCCAGTGTTCTTATCAGTTGAAAACAACAGACATGTAAAGTTCAAGTATACGCTCACAGCATTCATTTCACTGAATCAAAGGTGGCTTAATGAAAAAAAAAAAAAAAAAAAAAAAAAACCCAAACAACCAACCCAACCACAAAACCAACAACGGTATTTACTGGAATAACAAAACAATATCATATGCATTTAATTCCACTTTTCTAGTCATTTGTCCAAAATAAACAACTGTTGTTTTGAACAGAAGAGAATATGAACACATTTGCTCATACAATTTTGCCCAAAGTGGTAATATTTAAAAGTATGGGATAAAATATCACTTGAACTCACTTTTCATCATAGTATGTAGAAATTTAAGCCTTAATATAAAAATGACTGCTCTTCTTTAATACATCCCCCCAAAATGTATACTGTAAAGATGACAGTCAACTAAGGTATTAGGAAAAATGTGAGAAGAGCTCAAATGAGAAGAAAAAGAAAGTGATGAAGTAGAAATCCAAAAGTAAACTAAAAGAATTCTCTTATGCTGTTTAGGAAAAAATCCCACAATTTTCCTAAATTTTCCAGTGTCTTACATCATCAGAATCTGAGACTTAACAAGTGACATATTGCCATTAATCATGGTGAGATTTTTGTCCCCTCTAAGCATGTAAGCCCTTCTTGGTAAATATCAGCTTTATTTTATGAGTTGCCTAGCACACGCGTGGATGCATCATAAATAAATAAAATTTGTATTAATAAATTATTATGGCAATAAATAAATAATGTTTCAAATGACCCACTAGCAAAGCACAGATACTGAGTGATTAACTTATTTTAAATTCAGACTTTTTAATTCACTCTTTGTTCCATGCTGCCACAATATTACTATGCAGCTCCAACCTGCTGTTTCTCAAAATGTAAAGATTATGTTAACTTGACTGAAACAGGAACTGGACACTGGCACAGGGTGCCCAGAGAAGCTGTGGCTGCTCCATCTCTGGCAGCTCAAAGCCAGGTTGGAAAGGGCTTGGAGCAACTTGGTCTAGTGGAAGGTGCCCTTGCGCATGGCAGAGGGTTAGAGCTAGATGAGCTTTAAGTTCACTTCCAACTCTAACCATTCTATGATTCTATGATTTAACTATTTCTCAAATTGTCTGGATTCTGAAGTAATATATGGAATGAAGAAAACAGCCAAACAAAAGAAACAAAAAACCCATGCACCACAAACAAAACAAAACAAAACAAAAAAAAAGAGAAAAGAGAGAAAAAGAAAAAACCACAGATAAATTTGATTACATTGAAACTGAAATTTTATTTAGACAATATGTACCAAAAGTCAGTGGCTCTATACATCTCAGATCAGATGTTATGCGTACACACACAATGCTAGAAATGAAACATTTTTTAGTTAGAAGCATGGGCATATCATATGACAAAAAATGAGAAAAAATATATTGAAAGTTTAAAATTATTGCAATGAACAATGTTTTGTCTACTAAGGTATTAGCTACATATTCCAGATATGGTGTTATTTTGATTAACTCTCACTTACAAGTCACTATTAATGCTCTAGAATGAAATAAGAATCCTCTGATTCCATCTGAAAAGTACAGAAGCAGTCATTCATGCTAAAGCCAGCAACAAGCCTGTACGGTAGGGATCTTTGGAGCTATGAACAATTTATCCTGAAATGTCTCGCGGATAAAAAAGAAAAGCATCATATTAAAGCAGTATATACCATTAACACTCATCTAAACTATAGTAACCATGAATAAGTTCTTCTGTGAGGGAAAGCAACCTCAAGGGAAAAATAATGCCTCGGGAAACAAAACTTGTGCATCTGCAAGAAAGAATGTTTAAGGGAAATGCCTGTCCAGTCAAAATTATCTGATTGGCTGTGGGGATGAAGTGACCCAAGGGACAATCATCACAGAACATTTACTGCACAAATATGCAGCTTACAGCTTTTAATACGATAAAGTTATGCATATTTATCAATATGCAAATCACAGTCATTGTTTTCATATTCTCTCTAAATTTTCAGACCTTCATCCTTGAGAGTCATGATAGAATAGAATCACAGAATGGCTTGGGTTGGAAAGGACCTTAAGATCATATAGTTCCACACTCCCTGCCATGGGCGGGATGCCTCACACTAGACCATGTCACCCAAGCCTCTGTCCAACCTGGCCTTGAACACTGCCAGGGATGAAGCACCTTCACTAACTTTCTTTTAATTGTACTCACAAAGTCACAAGGTATGTGCATGCTTGTTTACAGTGCAGAAGCAGCAGTTTTAAATTCCAGTAAATAAAAAATTTTTGATTAAGTAACTTACTGAAGGATGTGACTGGTTTACTGGATTGTTTACAGGCATAGTATGCATAGACTGTTCCTACTTCTAGATCTTGTTTTTCTAACAGTCAAATGATATATTTGTGACTTGCTTAATCCTGGAGAAAAATACATTAATTGCATATTTACAGATTGATTTTTCAGAAGCTCATATGCAATGTTTTCTTGTTGGACATGACAATCTTTGATATACCCTGATGAGATAATTTCCTTTAATAAAAAAAAAAAGTACAGGTTTAGGTGACCTGAATCTAAACAAACATCTCAGGGATCCAGAGAAAACTTACATAACCAAATTGGATGGCATAAAAGTTAATCTGCTCCTAAATATGTCTAGACTTTAAAGATGTCACTGACTGACATTCAGAAATTAACTGTGGACGAAGTCTGGCACATTATTCTGAAACATGTTTGCACATGTTATTGCTTAACAACAAAACTGTATGAGAACACAAAAGAAAATGCTGTTCTACACAATGAACTTGCTAGATACTGATGTAAGTAGATATCAGAGCTGCTTAAAAAGCTAAGTTTTCTTAGGATAGGGACTCAGAAAAGATTCATTCAGGGCGAGACAGCAAAGTCTTGCCACAGTTTTCGTAAACTCAGATGCAGAGGTATCATGAGTCAACTTCATCAGCCAAATTAAAGAATATACTCAACTCAAAGAAAATATTGAGAGTTGAGGGTACAAGAGCTGCCTACGACTTTGATTACATACCCTTGAAAATGAAAAATATTGGACATTGAGCAAAATCTCATCTCACAAAACGTATCTGTATGTTCTTGCCAAGGTAGAGCACTAGATTTTGTAGTGAATATAACTCAAATATATGTAATTCAAGCTAAAATGGAAATATACAACTAACATTTTCATATATCCTGGTAAAGACACTGAACAGAGCAGTCTCAAATGAGACCACAACAGGGTACCACACTCTTTATCATATTGCTAGTTGTACCTAAATTATGCAAATAAAAAAATTAAATGAGAAATATCATCTTTCTTAGAATGGCACCAATTTGACTACACAAGTTAATGAATGAGAAATACTCTTTCTGCCTTTCTTTCATACTAGCATTAAATAGCAACAGAGATTCTCCACTGAAAATCAGTTCAATGCTAAGACTCACACTGACATAAATCACATCAGGAAAAAGCTCTGTAAATGTATACATGCATTGGTAAAATCCTAGTTTACATATAAAACTGCAGGAAACCGGTTTGGGCATTAATCTGGCCAAGGCTGCCGAAGTAGAGCAGAGCCTGTATTTCTGGGAACTTTGGTCCCATAAAAAAAAATACCCAACTATTTCTCTCACAGTGTTCTCCTTTAAGTAGTAACACCACAAGATCTGCTAGATCTAGAATTTGTAAGGAAATATCTTTTCCTGATAAAATTTCTACTGTTCACCAAAATATCTATTCATCTCCGTTACTGAGTGCTGGAAAAACATTCATTGGAGCAACACCACCACTGTGCTACAGGCACTGTTAGCATATATAACCAAATACACAATACACCACTTTCCCTTCTACTAAGGGAAATCAGTGACTGGGGCTCTAATAATACTGAATCCTAAGAAACAAAACCCAGCATGGACAAAAATAAAATTCAACTTAAAATTTCAATATCTTAGAGCAACAGTCAGGCAGAATTCAAATGGGTATCAGGTTTCATTATAAGCAAAGTATAAAAAGTCTCTATACTCATCTTCTTTCTTTTCTTTTTTTTTTTCAGTTTACTTCCAGCACATACTGCAAACTATCTAAAACTGCAAATTAAAAAAACCCTCCATTCCTCCATCTCAAAGGAAACCTTTCAAATACTCCAAACTTCACCCTTGTTAAGCAATGTTAAAGCATCTAAACCAAAAATTTATGGCAATGATCTGCTAACGAAATACTGGTCAAGCCATTCCAATCTTTTTCATACTTGTCTCACCTAGGGGAAGACAGAGGCTGAAATAAAATTCCATTTCTGACTGAGATGTGTGGATATCACAGCAGTACCACGCATAATAATCTTTATTCACCTCTGCTTTCTCAGCTGCCGAATTCATCATATCCCACTGCAAAAACTGATTGCTACCTTTTCCATTCATATTTGAAGAATGTGAATATTCCTATACATTCAAAGACATGATTTTGAGCACAAAGGTTTTAGTCTTACATACTCTTGTTAGGAAAAAGTTTTCAGCTCGCCCTAAAAGGTAGCTTCCTGTTGTACGCATCTGTACTTGACAGAAAGCAAATAGAAACACATTTGTTTGCTACAGAAAATATTGCATTTCTACCATGCAGACAGAGTGGAATTAGTATAGCAGTATGAAAAAAGTCCAAACGTAATTTCCTACTTATTTCATATTCTGAAAAGTGGTAGCAAAATATTCGAATATGGAAATGAAGGTCTCCATATTTGAACAATATTAACATAAAATAAGCTGTTTGCAAATAACATGCAGACATCACACATATAATATAGCTTAGCTGACTTCTCAAAATCTCTGGCCTTGACATTTCAAATGCAGGGCACTGACATGAAATGAATACTGTTAATATTTTTCCATTTATTATTAGTATTGTGAGGAGGGGGGGCTTTCCAATTTATATTTACTACAAGCTTAACTGGGCAAACATTTCTTGAGTTAACACTGGCTTACTAAACTGCTTGGTTACTTCCATAGCTGGTACCTGATCTCAGACAAAGATGCCCTTCCATTGATCAGGCTTATTGAAGTGTTTGTTGATTGCCTGCATCTGCCAGATAAATGACTACTTCATATGGAAGCCTAATACAAAGCAATCACTGGGAAGCAATTAATCAGATATGTTAAATGCAAATGAAGTAAATCAGAAAAGACAGAGCACTGATAAATGAACACAATATTTTTCTTAACCAATCTATTTCGAGCCAGTAAGCTGTGCTTCTGAGACTTCTAGGGCACAAACACGGTACTAACCCCGCCAAAGCATCATCTGCTATGCTGACCCCATCCAGATGCTAGAACAGCAGAAGCAGACTCAACAATGAACGTGACTATTAATACTGGAATTGCACTGAGCGTAGATACACCCCTTTGCAGTAGCAAGACCTTACACAAAGCAAGCATAACAGCTAAGCATCCTTCTTCAGCTTTAAATGCTCTTTACCCTGGGGCTCTCTTCTTTGTGTTTCCTTTTTTTCAAGTGTCAATAAACATTATAGGAATAGCATGCTGAACAATAACAGAGCCCTGGTTTTGCATGCTAAAACACTAGTTGAAAGCTTAAATATATTTTAAGAACATGTATCCAAGGATTCCTTACATGGTTTATAGATTAGTATAGAAAAAAATATGACATCAGTAGAGGAATGTAAAATTTGACCTTCAGTTAGACAGTGATTGGCATTGACTGTAATTCTTCATGAGATTCCACATAATCAACATGCTGATGCATGTGGGAAGAGTACATAATCAGCTGCTCTTGATCAGAGACCACTTTGCATGAGAAAACAATCCAGCACATGCATTCAATTGTTGTTATCACAACAATTGTAACTGAAAACTAAAGTTATATGGAAAATATCAAAGGGAAGTTGGAAAATTATTTGGTTTTTAATAAAATACTACAATCACTAAAGTTTTATATACTTCAGACTGAGAAGGGATTATTCACTTAATCAGATAATTTGCAACTAACATTCACAGACCAAAGCATCTACTTACTAATATCTACTTACTAATACTGTTTGAGAAGGATTTTACATCCTTCTAACAATATACTCAAGTTATTCTGCAGTAGATGCATATTCTATCTCCTGTGATGCACATCACCAGCAAAAGTTATCTACATTACCAAAACTTAGGTATTGCCTAACTGTACAATTGCACATGTAAATTCAGTGATTGCACTTAGCTGCAATAAACAGTTAATAATTGACTTAGAGAACAGGTAATTTTCTTATATTCATGTGCACTTGCAATGAGTGCACAAGCAACCACAAGTACACAAAGCAGAATTAAAACTGGGCCTCATTAAAAATATGACATTCATTACAATTAAATAGAAGTTTGAGGACCAAAGAATAAGATGTGCCTCCACGTTGAGTTAATTCCCATTCCAAACAACATCTTGCACCTCTTCTGGGAGATAATAATGTTCTAATGCAGTAGTTAAGAGGAAACAGAATTTAAATGAATTTTTTAGCACTGATCAGTTACAATTAGAATTTCCCTGTCAATAGGTCAGAGGGAGAGAAAAGTAAAACCACCTCATCAGAGGAAGAAAACCCTTCATTCTTCCAGCTGTCTAAAACTTCAAACTTACTACCTCTCAATTTTACCAAAACTACAGATGCTATACCACACACTTTAACACCCACAAGATACAAGCTCAAGATCAGAAATATATAAGACTTATATATACCTATATTATACTTATATATTAGATAGTAAAGTTTGTGACTACATTAAATACAGAAGTCAGCTAAGCCAAAGTTCCAATACAAACTGTTGACAAACCCCACCTCAGAAAAAGTTGTATAAATCCTCAGTAACAATTTATAATTTCAGAAATGTTTGATATGGAAAAAAGAAAAATACTAAAATGCCTTCCTCAGCACACCTGCAGTGTGTGTTGGGTTTCTAAAACAGCTAACTGGGTCACCAAAAAAATGTGAAAAGTAGTTCCTTACATAACATTAAAATAAAGGAAGGCAACAGTCAATTCAAATGGATTTTATCCTCATCCGGACAACAAACAGGAGTTGTCAATCAATAATCTGTTGCACTTATAACAATTTCAACCACTTGTGCAGTGGTTATTCACTTTTTATTATTACTTATTCACTGCTCTGATCATATATGTGCATAGGTGCATTTTAATTAAAAACCCATTCAGTGTCTCTGTTTTCCCTCTAATAGAAATATAACATGCTTCATGTTAAAAGGACTTCTAAGCAAATAAACTTTCTCAAAGAATTAAAAAGAAAAACAGAATTGACATGAACTTCCACCTTACTAGCTCTCAGTTTGAACTTCAATATAAACTTACGGTAGCTCCTTTTCCAGTCCTGAGACAAAATACTTTGATATTCCCCAAGCACAACTCCAAAAAGATGACTGTAAAGGAGACATCTCCTCAGCTGATTTGCAGATCACATACAATGACAGTGTTCTGGTCCTGGCTTTCCCTCTTTGAAGTAGCATTCACAGCAGGCACATTTGTACAAGTCCCTAAATATGTCTCTAGGATATATAACTAAAACACAGATATACCTATATGAACACAGCAGTTTGGATAAGACTTTCTGTGCTGAATGTGTAAACAGAAGTAACTCAGAAACAATTCTGGACTTGTGCACCTTTGCATGGAAAAATAACATTTTGTATTTCTTGGTTATACACACATGTTTATATATTGGGAAGAAGGTCATTCCAGCTGGCCCCTTTTTAAATTATTCATTGTTGCACACACAGATTTTTAGTACTAGAAAAGGTCACTCCTCTTCTGATTCTGCAATGCTTTCTTGTGGAGTAAAGAAGTGTCCCATGAATATGCAGACACACACCCCTGTAACACTTCAGTCACTGTGCATTAATGTGTGCTCTCTGTATATTTCAAAGTCAAACAAATAATACCTGTCATGAACATGAATTTCTAATACCTTCTATATTTCATTTTAAATGAAATGTCAAAATGATGGAAAATATTTTCCAGAAAGTTTGCAAAGGGCAGTGTCTAGTAAAAAGCTGCTGTATGTAATTCCGCAGTAGTGCGAAACATCGTTAAAGGGACACTGCCACAGCTTAAATCAGGTTTTTAAAATCATTATTTTGCTTACCTTTGGCAATCTTTACGAAGTGTAAACTGAGAACAGAAATCTGTTTGTAATCCTGATCATTCTCCAATTACAATAGCCATTTAGATTTCCATGCACCTGAGAAAATGGATGCCAGGATATTCTTTTTCTTTGTTATACAGTCTCATGTTGAGAAAATATTTACAAAACACATTGAGCTGGAAGCCAGGTTTGGATGCGTGGTGTTTACAAAACAAATTATTTTCCTGGCTCTGTCACCTAGCATGTATAAAAGTGCTTTTGTACATTTATTTAGCAATATGGGTTCAGCCTATTAAGCACCAAGGAAGACTTAAGTTTATGTGTATATTCCAGTCACTCCTACTCAAAATATAAGGTGCCTTTTATCAACAACCCAGGCCTAGCAGCTCTCCCCAGCTCCTTGACCTAACATCTTCCTCCTGTCCTTGGCAATCCTCCCTTCTTCATAGCACTCAGGCAATATTTTTTGTAGTCACTCAACAGCCTGCTTCTTTCACTTTTCTTCCCTGTCACGCAGTTAGTGGCTTCTGATGCTCAAGAAGGCCACAGTTTGGCTATCATCTTATATGCCTAAATCCTTACTGAATATACCAGAAGCATTTCTCATCCATTTTTCTCTCAGCCACAGGAGTTCTGTTCTCCCATCCTCTGCTTCTCTCCCCAAACCATCCAGCCCCTTCTCCCTGCTAACAGGAACATCAGTGCTTAAATACACTCAGCTTCACCCTGGGTTTCTTACCCATCACTTCCCACAAACCCAGGTTACAGTCAGTCTACCTCCTCCTCCGACACAGAACTTCTCAGTACACTCCCCTACATGCATCATGATGAGAGACTGCAAACATACAATTCTTCCTTGCAAATACGAAAGTGTTTAGCCTGAGCAACCACCAAAATGGTAGATAGTGCTAGATTGCTTTTCTTATTCTTTGTAGTAAACCAACAGACAGTAAGTAGTTATACCTGCCTTTAATACACTGCAGGTACAAGTTATTCCTTTTAGTCAGCCTTCAAGGCCAAATACCTGCACACTCTGCATTTTAAGTGGTCCAGTTTAACTGTTCCAACTCAAAGGAGCAGTTCCTGCTAGAAAACACTGGACTTTAGCAGGCAGTTCACAGCAATTCCATTAATTCAAAGGATCTATGCTGATTTCTGTCTGCAAAGGTTGTTAACAAATGCCTTGCTAATAAATGCTGCTGTACCCAAGTAGCAGTAGCAAAACAATTCCTTTTTGGCAGAAAATTGGTAGAGTGAAGCACATCTCCTTCTTTTTATTTGCATTAACATTTTGCCTTACCTACCAAAGCCACCTGTATGCAATATTTTTCATCTTCAAGCATTTTTAAAGACTTGGGTCTCAAAGATTGCTTCAATTAGAAGCAAATATCCAAGCAGCTGTTGGATATTGGTCCTGTTTACTAAAGGGTGTAAACAGATTTTGTGTTCCTGAACACAGTATTAACTAAACAGCATTTCTTTGTTCTAAGCCTTTTGACAGCCTGCAACTTGCCAAGATGCTAACTCCCACTCTTTTCTTTTTTTTCTCCATAGTTGTTTCGCGAATGCTTTTCTAACCACACATATGATTCCTTCATCGTCACATTTTGGAGTTTGGGCTTCCCTCAGTTTACCCACTCTCAAAAGAGCCCTTCTTCCAACCAAGAACCAATACTTGCACCTCTTCAGCTCTAAAATAAGTCTTAGGCCACATAACATAGATTCCAGACAATCCAAACACTTTCTCCTTATGCAATGACTAACATTGATTTCCTTTTGTTTCTCATAAAGAAACTTAAAGTGTGATGCTTAGGAGGCAAGAGGAACAGGTGTGTTTTGTTTGGGGGGACTGCTTTTCTCCAAAAGGAACTATAGCATTCACTGCCATGTGTTTCCTCTTTCAGCTCACACACATTGTGCTTGGTTTGTGGGCAGTTCTGGTGAATCTTTGTTAGCCCAGTAAGGTCATCTATCACTAGATACTCTATTTTGAATGAAAATAGCTAAAGTCATTAAGCCAAGTGACATAATTTTAGCATTAGCTAAGGAATACAGGAAAGTGTTGTTTAGTTTGGTGTTTTGGGGGTGGTGATTTTTTTTTATTTTGGCACAGTCTCAATTTCTTGCAACATTGTTATTTCAAACTCCGGATCCATCCAAACAGTTCACACAGCTGAAAAGCTGAATCTTACCAAAAAGAGAAAGCATTGATTTTCAGGGAGAAAACAAACCTCTGATGTCCACAGTACCTGCGCTGTGATCTCTAGCAGATACATTATTAATGCAAGTGTATGAACATCATTTTGTTGTGATTAGATTTCACTTAAATTTTAATTTAAAAAAAGTCACAGGGGATGGAAAAAGCAGTCACATAAGATAAGCGAGTCAGTCAAAGTTTTATTTTTCATGTTTGTGTGCCAGGATTATCTCAAGTCTTATCATTCATGCAGCAAATTACCAAGAACTACATTAAAAATGTGTATATAGCCATTTTCATTTTTGAAAGATTCAAGACTATAAATAATTAAATGGGTGAGACATCTGTTATTTATGAGCTGAAATGACAGTTTTAATTTAGTTTTTCGTTTAGCTTAGCCTGACGTATTGAGACTAAATAAAAGAAAACACAGGAAATACTTTAAAAGACATCCCACAGAGATCAGACCTTCCAAGGGCGCAAACCAAACACTGTTGGGTTTTCGTTTGTTTTGTTTTCCTTCAAGGCCCATCAGAAAACACTCTTGATTCATGACCTAGTACTGCATGTCCATGTGGATTCTGATGACAAGGTAGAGCAACCACAGTGGCTTCACAAAATAAATTAGCTATGTTACTTCTCTGCAGACATTCTGAGGAGACAAATTGTTTATTTAGTACAAGGATACCAGTCAAACATGTTGCTCAAACCACAGCACTATTATGAAGCAGATTATTTCCCATACTTTCCCCATTCCTTTTCTCTCTATAACCGTACTCCTGCACTTCTCTAGCTAAAATATCACACTGACCTTTTTCAGTGAACACGTGAAATTCATAGACTTACTTTCTCCCAGGGCAAACAAGAACTGGTTTATTAACAGATAAAAGGCAACATATGCAATGATTCATATACCAGTCCTGATGCAAGTCATACTGTTGTGAATGGAAATATGCCCCGTGAGAGACTCCAAAAACTCTGTAACAAGGTTGCCATAAAGCTGGATGGGTCAAATAAAAATAAAAGGTGCCCATCTCCATGTTGCCAACTTGCCTGCTGAAACTCATGCTTTGGTTTGTGGAGGAGAACAGGGATTGAGCCCAGATTACAGATTTAGTATTCAAAGCAGAACAAAAAACCACACAACACTTTCTTTGTGATCCCAGTTATTTGTATATACTCTGTCTTCAAAAAGCATATTGCCCTCAAAGCTCAAGGACCAGGAACTGAGAACTCCTAAACTTAAGACATGCAATTATTTGTATATATGTATCATTACAATTAATTCCAGATCAAGTTTACTTTGGAGTTGACTGTCCCCAGGTAGATTAATAGCTTGAGGATACTGGAGGGTTGGGATTCCTCCAAGAGGGAAGTTTCCCAACAGAAATGAACGTCATAACTCTCAAACTGAGGAGAATCAGGTCTGGACTCCCAAGTGGCCAGCCTGAGACAGAACTGCTTCTCAAAGATGGTGGACACACACAGTTTTCACAGAAATCAATGGTAGTCATCATAACTCGCTCTCTCTGAAAAACAGGTTCATAACACGTGTTGAACCCAATGATAAAGGAGGATGGTGGAAAAATAAAAAAAAAAAAAAAAAAAAAAAAGGAAAAAGGCCTAAGTCCAGAGACATAAATTTTGTAATAACAAACTATCTTTTATTAGATCAGTTATGGGAGGCAGACAAATGGAAAACATTCTGTTTTCCTCATAAGAGACTACCTGTGTCTGTGAACACCTCATTTCTTAAATCTTAGGCCATCAGTGACACAACTTTACTACCATGCCTGGAATCTTCAATAACTTTCTTTTGGTATCTTCTACTTTCACAGAGACCCAACTATATATTCAGAATTTCAGGGTAGTATAACCCTCCCACTGTTACACAAGTGTAGTGTTTATTATTAGCATGGAAATATATGAATGCCTCAGCTTTTTGATTCTTCACCTACTGCAATACTCGCAAAAGGCATTTCAAGAATTTGCATGCTTTACGTTTTTTTCCCTCTTAAGAAAAGGCAACACAAAGTAATGCTGACATTTCATTCCTTCAGAAGGTAAGAAAGTCTTTCTCCACATCGTATCTCATTCTCATTGGTCAATACCCATATATTTAGTAGGATTGTCCCAAGTTCAGATGTAGCAGTTATTTTTCTCACCCTTAGTAGCTGGCAGTGCTCTGCTTTGGCTTTAGTCTGGGAACAACGCTGATAACACACTGATGCTTTAGTTGTTACTAAGTAGCACTTACGCTGATCAAGGACTTTTTAGTCTCATGCTCTGCCAGGGAGGAGGGGCATGGGAAGCCAGGAAGAAGCAGAGACAGGACACCTGACTCAAACTAGCCAAAGAGGTATTCCATACCATAGCACCTCATGTCCAGTATAGAAACCGGGGGGAGTCACCTGAAAGGCCCAGATCACTGCTGGGGTCAGGCTGCTATTGATCAGTGGGTGGTGATCAATTGTATTGTGAAGCACCTGTGGACTTTGGTTTTGGTTTTTTTTTTCCCATTTCCATTTTTAGTTTTATATTCTCTCCCCTTGTTATTTCCATTATTATTATTATTATTGGTAGTAGTAGTCTTATATTATACTTTAGTTATTGGGCTGTTCTTATCTCTAGTCTGTGGGGTTTACATTCTTTTAACTCTCCTCCCCATCCCAACCTGGGAGGATGGGGAAAGAGGAAGGGTGAGTGAATGGCTCCATGGTGCTGATCTACTGCCTGGGTTTAAACCACACCAATGGAAGCTATTGCGGTTTTCCATATACACACACAGCGGGGGTGTGGGTGGTTAAAAAAATAAAAAAAGAAAAAAAATACCAAACCACAACTGCAAAAATAAGGGAAAAAGAATAGAAGAACAGGATTTATTCTTTTCACTGGAAGATCTGCCTGTCTATAATAAAAAAAAAAAAAAATCATGACTTCTAACATAATACGTAAGCAATTACCTTTCTCCCTGATACGTAGCAGTTGAAATGCTTATTAAAAGAAAACATGGAAGAAGGCAGCAGGTGTTGAGGAGCATTCAGTCCAAAGAAACCTGCTGGAGATGTCAAGAATATTGAAAGAAATTAGGGACATACAAAAGGACAAAGACAGGTGAAAGCTAGAAAAGTAATAGGGGGTCTGGAGAAAAATTAAACAGTACTAACCACACAGATTAAATTACAAGCTTGTAGGTAAGCATAGCTGAGATGCCCACCTCATGAGTATAATCATTTGTAGCCACAGAAATAAGTTTCCAAGTTACAGCCTGATGTAAACTTGGTCATATATATCCTATAACTTTTAAAAGGTACATGAGCTCATTTCAAATCCACCACTTTTTTTGGGTCAGAGGAAACTAATGTGTCCTGAAAGCACCTAATAAAAGATAAGAACATGAGAGCAGGACTGCATGAAATAGACTATTATAAAATAGTATTTTAGAACATCTGGAAATCAGATGTCAACTGTGTGGCCTTGAGTGACAAGAGAAACACCTGCTCCAGTCCCAGCATGTGGGAGCTACTTTGGCAGTGGAACTGTGGACTGCCTCATCTCCAGAAATCTACTGCATCTGGAAAAAACTTTGTTTAGGTCTACTGGAAATGCAGATTCATTTGAAGGTGCCAGATCACCAAGACATATTTTTAAATTCGTTAATGAAGTACAGTTTTATTTTTGTGAGTCAAATTTCATTAGGCAATTCTAGAAGATGTATAGAGCAGAAGTTACATATGAAACTTCCAACAGCATTGCTTCTCCTAGCCCTGAATTGAAAGAATAAAGGGATGCAAACACTGTACCCAACAGAAGTAGTTATTATTCATACACAGTGAAGCTCAAAGCCTGCAGGGAGAAAGTATTGGCTCTCCTTTAAACAAAAAGGAGACCAACTCTATGCATTAGTTTTCTGGACATGGCTCAGTGCTTGTCTGTAACAGGCCGAGAAATATTTGACAGGTTGATGGACACATAGAGAAAGTTAGCCTTGCCAGACAACAACCCAGTGGCCTTTGGTTCACTCAGGGCTGCAGCAGCACTGAGGGTGAAAGCCTTGCTCCCTCATGACTCACTGTAAATCTGCACATGGTTAATATGAATTGCTTTTGCCAGATTTCTTCAGCAAGTCCTGGGGAAAAGCACTGCTGGCAGATAGGTAATACTTGCTGCCACTTAACAGCCCAAGGACAGCAACTGATAGAAAGTTTTGATACTGAATCTAGGACACTGAAAATTGAACATAAGACCATGGTCAGATGAGCAGAAGAATGTTGTTGTCACTGAAGATAGGGACTGACCATAATGTAAAGCAAAAAAAAGTGCAGGCACGTGCTGAAACCGGGAAAGAGAAACCGCAAACAGCTTTAGCATTCTATATCTCAAGGTGCTCTCAGCTCATGATTGTACTGAACAAGGTGTATGTCATACATTGCAGAGATTCACATAGGTTCCTTCCCTCACTTGACTACCATGCTGCTCTTGCAGCAGGTTTGTGTCATTATAGAAAAACAGGGCAGATTTAAAAATGTGTATTGTTTATATAGGAATACACTATATATGAAAAACGTCAAAAAATGTTCAAGACTAATGAAAGGTTTTCATTTTTACTTGAAACCCACTTTTGCACAAAAAAAAAAAAAAAAGAAAAAAAGAAAAAAAAAAACCCAAGCAAACAAAACCAAACAAACACAAAAACAAAACCCAAATTATAAGAATTAAATAGCATTATTTTTAAAGCAGAGAAGTGGAATACTCCACTATCATCATCAACAATGATCTCATTAAAAATGAAATTACATCAATCCTTCACCTATATTCCTCACAACGTACCATTGGAAGAGCTTAATACTAGTGTGACCTTTGCAAAGTGCAAGGCTTATGAATTTTGTAGCCATATTATGGGTTAAATAACTGCAAACTATGGAATACATTTTATCCACATTAGTGCTACAAAGAGTTGCTCAAAACGTGCCATTTTGCTTCCCCACCAAGAGAAGTCATAAGTGAAAAATTTCCCAAACTAGGGTAAATCTGAAAAATAAATACCACTTCTGAAATAAACTCAAATTTTAATTTGAAATGCTTTTCTGAAAAAGAGTCGTCTCAAATTTTAGACTATTATGGACTAGTACAAAGGTTTTAAAGACCACTTTGCCTAGTTTACGGAGTGCTCAGTTTCTAGTTTTCCAACAAGTGTCAAAATACCAGATTTTGCGATTACAAACATGAGACCCTGATTTCCATTAGAGGATGTTTCAGTGAATGCTACAGTGTGGCCATCAATAAGATTTTGGGTTTTGGGGTTTTTTTTAATAAAATAAAACAAAACAGAACACCAGCTTGCCTGTTTTTCAGTCAGGAAGTGTCAGTAACAGGACATAGCATACTCCAATATAATAAGGTGCATCTTCTTCTGTGCGCCAATACTGCTGACATGTTAGGAAACCATTGAAGACAAAGTATATGATCTCCTGTCCTACTACTTATAACTTAATAACGTACTACTAAAAGTAAATTGACATATAAAAAATATTGGAACTAAATTTTTCAATTGAAAGAATTGAAGTGAGAGGGAATTTAGATGTTGCTTTGCAACTGACCTGATTTTATGACAAAAAAAAAAAATACACTTAACAGCAATGACATACTGCTTCAAATGAAATCCTAACATCAGGGCTTTTATGTGTCCACTGATAAAGTATCCTAAAGAGTTAAATCATAGTGTAACTATAGTCTGTTGAATGAACAGATAAATGCCTAATACACCCGTGTAATAGAAAGTACAGACAATTTGCCATTCTCTAACAATGCTTCTAAAATGTGGGAAAACCAAGTTGACAGGATTTTAGGTTAGCTTAGGTTGTAATTACAATGATGGGAAAAAAGAAAGTCCAACTCCAAGTTTTAAAATGATGAACAGTTCTGTATGCACAATTCATGTTTCACCACATTTTAAGTACATACATAACTATTTTCAAACTATTATGTGCAAAACTAAAGTAATGGTAATTTTGTAATCTCCTCCCACTTGCATAATAGCTGACTGCATTTAATTGAAACCTTCCTGAAAATTTTTGAGCTGAGACTAATGATGACAGTTTTGAGACAGCAGAATTTTTCAAAAATGTAGATGGTGAGGATAAAAAAAGGGCTATAATGAAAGTCTGTTTGCAACATTAACTAGAATGCTTACCAGTGCAGAAATACCAGAAATTATCAACATACATCTTTGCTCAGGTAAGCTGCAGGATAATTTACATGGCAAAAAGAGAAATTCTTCACTGGATTTACACAAATATAATGTATATTATCCCAACAGCTTAGCGTGAAAGACAAAAAACTTTAATTTCTACAACCCACTTACTTGAGTTCTCCAAAGCAGAGAAAACCGCCTGTAGATGTATAACAAAAAGTCAAGGGCAAATCTTGAACAAATAAGAACTATGTTAGCATTTCTCATGTGAGTTGTTCCAGTCATCCAGGCATGAAATAAAGGTTTTGCTGATCACAGTAACAAGCAGCGACACTTCAGGAAAGTCTACCAGAAACAAAAATTTCAGTATCACTGATCATTATACAGGTATTTACAGTCATATCTGGGAAAAAAATAGACATTAGATATAAAGACAACCTATCTCTGAAATAATTCAGTAGCATCCAAGCTAAGGTAAAAAGTATTGAAAATTAAGAAATAGTAACATGTCCCAGTGCATATAGTTTACTTTTTATAGGAGATGAAAGGCTAGATGCAGTAAAGGAAGTCTCAGAAGCTCGGAAGTCAGATCTTGACTTAGTACATAACCCCATAACCTAACAGCCTTCCTATTTTACTTGATGTCCTTATGCCGACGTCAGAACACATGTGACACCTACATACTAGCCTCCTGCCTCCAATTCTTTTGAAACACAGAAATGAAGCATCCCTTTGTCTTTAGGAAGCCAACAAATGAGCAGATTTTCAAAGTTAGGGCTCTGCTGCTATGACTTTTTTTGTTGTTGTTGTTGCTGACAGAAGCACGATCCCAGTGTGTCTATGATGTAGCTGTACATATAGCACAGGCTAATACTTGCAAACTTATATTGCATTGAGTGGCTTATCAAATGGACCCAAGAAAGCTGGATCATGAGCTCTGCTGCCCAGTACAAAAGAAAGAGCCAACAAAAGAAGATCAGCTACTTTAACACAATACCAGTCCTAGCCAGCATGCTGCAGGGAAATATGTGGGTCTCAAGCATCAAAAATGGCACCAAAGGAAAACACGCATTTTCCCCACTTTCCTTACACCCACCACTGAATCTATTTCATTTTAAGTAAGTCTCCCAGACCTTGACTATCTAAAGCATAAATAAGTGAATAAAAATGAATAAAGATATCCAGGCTTTCCCTAGATATTTAAGGGAAAAATAGTAATAATAAGAAAACAAATAAAAATCAACAACAAAAGGCGACCAAAAAAAAAAAAAAGAAATTGCAACCAACTGCTTCGTTGTCTACAAATACACCATACAAAGAAATATCTGTCATTGTCAAGCTTCTTCCTTTAGATTTCTTGCACCGAGAATCCAATTTAGAGATATATTTCTGTAGTGCAATGACGCTCATTCACCTATTAAGTTAATCAGTGGCATTTGTTCCCTCTGGATACGTTTTTGAAAAGTTCTTTTAATTCAGTCCCTTTTCAGGAGGGCAGTCAAGACTGGAGGCAAAACAAAATTAACTCTGATTGCACCAAGCTACCAAGCTGCATGACAAAGCACTACAGATTCTAAAATTCACCTGTGGAAAGGCACAAAGTGTTCACAAACACCTGACAAGGCCTACTTTTTTCTTACTTGACAAGCTGAGTCTGAGAAAATTCTTAATGGACTTGTAGCAATAAGGATCACGAAGCTAAGAATGTGTTTACATGGGATAGACAGCCAATCAAGCTGATCCAAGCAGTACTTCTACACTACATACCACAGTACTGCTTCGCAAGAGAACATTAGTGCTGTATTGCACTCAAGGTAACAGGTCCTACTGAGCTCTGCAGGCCTCTGTCACCTGCACAGCTTCCCACTGCAAAATAAGCCTGTTCAGAAATACCTATCCAGCTTAGTTAAAGAGTATAAAAAGACATAGAAAATTGTTCTGGCATAATGGGATATGATAAACTAATGCCCCATCCAGAATTTCTATCATAATACCTCCTTCCACTTTGGGCACACCTGACACACAGGCTTAGTTTGGTCCCTTTGATGTACCCTCAGAACAATGCAAAGAAAACCATAACTGCAGTAGCCTGCCATAGCTACATAGTGGGCACATTGAATATATGCAGCTGGCAACAGACCCGTCTGTAATGTGTATGGGAAGAGCGCCTCCAATGTCAACTTGCAACTCTACCCAGATAGTAAATGCTTTAAAGGTAATCAGCTGAGTTTTACTTTGTGTTTATGCAAAAGTTCATACATTGGATCCCCGATATTCATTTAAGCCTTGTAATAAGGACTAGTAATAGCAATTAAAGATATACCACCTTAAAAAAAAAAAAAAGATTTTAAATAAATACTGTCTAGAGGATGTTTGACATTTTCTGCCTTTGAAGAGGAAAAACAAAAAACAAAAGCCAAAACATAACCAAAGACTGTTGATCTCACGTCTTGTAAGTACCAAGGGAAGAGGAGTGGAAAGGATGCGTGTGCTGATTATTTTCAAAAACAAAGCCATAGATTTGATCCAGGTCATAAACCTGCCTTGGCAGATATGCAATCCTAGAACTCCAAGGAGTAGCTGCCGACTTTCAAAGTTTTCAAGTAACACAGATATGTGTCACAACTGAGTTTCCAGAGCAAAATTCCCCTACACATCTATATGGCTGATATGTGAAAAGAAACAGCAAAGTGTTTCCACAAAGAGGCCAAACCCCATGCTGCATAGGTCAGCTTGCTCTAGTCCCAGGATCTGTGACCTTACACAGCTTCTGTGGTATGCAAGGCTGCAAATCATTACAGCTTAATAGACCTCTAACAGGAGGACTAGCTCTCTGCTTTGCTCCATGCACCTCTGGAGAGAGGGAACAAACATCCAATAGAATGGTAATCAATACATACCTGACAAAAGCAATGTACATAAATTATAGATGAAGGGTCATTTAAATACATTCAAACAACACAGTCCTTCAGATGCACTTGAAATGCAGATCTTGTTATATGAAAATTGGCTTGTGATACATAACTGTACAGGGAACATTTTTCAACAGAGGCAGGTCACATCACAAACTCTGGCACAGGCAAAAGGCCAGCTGCTTCAGAGAGACAATACCATCAGACTAATAGTAAACTGCCAGGTATTTTCTGCTTTCCCAAGGTCCAGATCCTTTATATTAACTGAAATTTACATTTAGGAATTGATTGCCTTCAGCAAAGTGTTTCTTGCTTCATGGTTCCATCCCATTCATTGCCTGCTTACTTCCACATTTCTGCCTTTTCGATCACTTTGTCTTTCAGACCAAGGAGTGCTGAAGGCATTACTAACGATATTATTCATCTGTTGGCCATCCCTTTGCTCAAGGACCTGAGCTAAACTAAAGGCAAACATTACCATCTTGCTTATACTACATCTGCACCAGAATAACTGCTCCTAGAGCAGTTCCTTAGCCATGTCCCCTGTTCTTTCTGTGGTGTCAGTGAGAAATGAACTGAAACACTGACACAACTAGTCCATGCATTTGTCATGAGCAAGCTTCTCATTTTTCATTTCCTTTATTAATCTCTCTCACATTTTTCCTTCCAGTTGTCACTTTTCTTCTCTATTCTTCAAATGCTATCTGGAAAAACATGAGAAAGAGCAATCTAATTTGATTCAGAGGTATTCCCCCTCAGCTGAACAAAGGAGTGGGCACCCTCAAATATAAGGCACTATAGAAGTTTATTTTGCAACAAGTACAATGGAGTATGTTATGATTCCAGAGACAATTCTGCCTAAATCACAATAGCTGGCTACTTCAAAGGCACATTATCCTGTCATATGCAAGGTGTGGACAATTTCACATGGTAAACTGGTGCATTAGAAAAGTAATTAGATATAATTTGCTCACTAACCAGAAGTATTATGTCAGTTATAGAAACACCAACACCACACCCCTCTCCAGTTTTTCTTATGCTATACTTGTCTAAAATCTACCTCCTTCTATCCCATGCAGAATATACTCACAGCTTCTGAGCCTCGTATGAAGAAATTACAGAGAAGGACTATGTGCAGAAGTAATCCAGCACACACAAAAAATTGTAAAAGTAATTGAAAAAGAAATTTTGCACCAGCTATCACTTTATCAGTTGAGATCATGCCTCACTTTTCTCCTCAACGCAATCATTTTCTTGAGGAATACAACTTGATAGCCTGCCCCTAACATAGCTCTTACAGTCAAAATTACTTCTCATACTTTCATACCACCCAGCTTTTAATACCTATTCAGCTGCATGCAAGAGTGAAATATCCCATTAAAATTTAGACTAAGCAATTCCACTGAAAAGCTTGCTTTTCCCTTACTGTAAAAACTTGGTCTAGTTTGAATTTAAGCTAAGGAGACTTGCTCTGCTCACAGGAGCAACAAACTCCCACAAGCACAAAACACAATTGTTTCCAAGGGTTTTACCTTGCACAAAATGGCAAAAAGCAGCTAGAAATGCATTCACAGTATCACAGTATGTTAGAGATTGGAAGGGACCTCAAAAGATCATCTAGTCTAACCCCCCTGCCGGAGCAGGAATACCTAGATAAGGTCACACAGGAACGTGTCCAGGCGGGTTTTGAACGTCTCCAGAGAAGGAGACTCCACAACCTCCCTGGGCAGCCTGTTCCAGTGTTCCGTCACCCTCACTGAGAAGAAGCTTCTTCTCAAGTTTAAGTGGAACCTCTTGTGTTCCAGTTTGTACCCATTACCCCTTGTCCTATCTTTGTTTGCCACTGAGAAGAGCCTGGCTCCATCCTCGTGACACTCCCCCTTTATATATTTATATACACTAATATGGTCACTCCTCAGCCTCTATAGAGACCCAGCTCCCTCAGCCTTTCCTCATAAGGGAGATGCTCCACTCCCTTAATCATCTTTGTCGCCCTGCGCTGGACTCTCTCCAGCAGGTCCCTGTCCTTCTTGAACTGAGGGGCCCAGAACTGGACACAATATTCCAGATGCGGTCTCACCAGGGCAGAGTAGAGGGGAAGGAGGACCTCTCTCGACCTACTGACCACCCCCCTTCTAATACACCCCAGGATGCCATTGGCCTTCTTGGCCACAAGGGCACAGTGTTGGCTCATGGTCATCCTGCCGTCCACTAGGACCCCCAGGTCCCTCTCCCCTACACTACTCTCTAACAGGTTGTTCCCCAACCTATACTGGAACCTGGGGTTGTTCCTGCCCAGATGCAGGACTCTACACTTTCCCTTGTTATATTTCATCAAGTTTCTCCCTGTCCAACTCTCCAGCCTGTCCAGGTCCCGCTGGATGGCAGTACAGCCTTCTGGCGTGTCAGCCACTCCTCCCAGCTTAGTGTCATCAGCAAACTCGCTGACAGTACACTCAATTCCCTCATCTAAATCATTGATGAATATATTAAATAATACTGGTCCCAATACTGACCCTTGAGGCACTCCACTAGATACAGGCCTCCAACTAGACTCTGCCCCATAGACTACAACACTCTGGCTTCTCTCCTTCAGCCAGTTTGCAGTCCATCTCACTACCTGATCATCCAGACCACACTTCCTCAATTTAGCTATGAGGATGCTGTGGGAGACTGTGTCAAATGCTTTGCTGAAGTCAAGGTAGACCACATCCACCGCTCTGCCATCATCCATCCACAATGTTATTTCCTCATAAAAGGCTATGAGGTTGGTCAAGCATGACTTCCCCTTGGTAAAGCCATGTTGACTGCCCCTCATAACCCTCTTATCCTTGACATCCCTTAAGATGGCATCAAGGATAAGGTGTTCCATCACTTTCCCAGGGATGGAAGTGAGGCTGACCGGTCTATAGTTACCGGGGTCCTCCTTCTTGCCCTTTTTGAAGACTGGAGTGACATTTGCTTTCCTCCAGTCCTCAGGCACCTCTCCCGTTTCCCAAGACTCGGTAAAGATGATGGAGAGTGGTCTAGCAATGACTTCCACCAGTTCCCTCAGCACCCGCGGGTGCATCCCATCTGGACCCATGGATTTATGGATGTCCAGATTGCTCAACTGGTCCCTAACCCATTCCTCATCGACTAAGGCAAACTGCTCCACTGACCTGACTTCATCTGAGGTCTCAGGAGTACAGGGCTCTTCAGGACTGCCTCCGGCAAAGTAGACAGAGACAAAGAAGGCATTCAATAACTCTGCCATCTCTGTATCTTCTATCACCAGGGCACCCATCCCGTTCACCAGTGGGCCTACCTTGCCTCTGGTGTTAGTTTTATCAGCCATGTATTTGAAAAAGCTCTTTCTGCTGTCCTTGACCCCACTTGCCAGATTTAATTCTAAGGAGGCCTTAGCCATCCTAGCTGCCTTCCTACATCCTCTAGCAACAGCCTTATATTCAAAGCTCTCAAGCCTGAGCATTTCTACAGCATAAAAGAAATCCCTATCTAGCATAAAGCTAATTCTACAGCCAGCACATGTAGTAACCTGGTAGATACCCAGAGCTCAGTTTCTGCAACAGCTAAGTGCCTGAGTGCAAGTGCAGAATTAGCGCAAAAAAATGAACTAACAAAATGATTAAATAGCATGTAGCCTGCCTTGAGCTCTGTGCTGCCACGTAGCTGTAATCCTAGACAATTCAGGTAAATTAATACAAATTGCAGTCACCACAGCTGTATGTATAAAAAAATAGATTATTCTGATTCCAAGTAGACACAAACGCATAAAATCAGACCTTAAGCTGTTTATATTAGGTCCAGATTAGCACATGGCATAAGCCCTTTCCAGTCCCTATTCAGTTCTCCTAGAATCACTCAGCACGCAAGAGTAGAGGATGAGCCCTGAATAAAATAGCATGGATTTCACAAGGTCCTCTAGCCCAGAACAACTTTACTGCTTCCCTGAGGTCTTCCCCAGAAGGAGCAGGAGAGAATTTGTTCCAGTCAAGGACAGTCCACCTTCTCTTACACCCAACTGCCAGCCCAGCTCATGTGGTCACCTCTTCTGTCCAGAATCACTGGCCACAGGAACCATTGATGTTTCCCCATTCTGCAGCCCTCTCCTTCACTTTCGCACTGGGGAAGCAGGAATGGAGGATTAGTACAGAGGAAAACTGTCGCAGGGATTATTTTCAGAATTCCTATATAAGATGGATTTTTAAGAAGAGGTACCTGAGAGTGCTTTTCATAGCTACAGTATGCAAAAAATCAGTTACATGACAGCTACTCAAATAGGAGGGAAGGCACAAAGCATTAATAAAGCACATTAAAGTTCACTTGAACTGAGGTGATAGGATTACACTACCAGTTGGCAGTCAGACTGTCTGGCAACATCAGAGATCTCTGTGTCTCCTGATAAGACAGAAAGCAAGGGCTCCTCTCAGAAGCCATGTCTGATGTGACTAGCGGACAATTTGGTTAAGCGTTCACTATGCCTTTTTAGTCAAGACTTCAAAATGCAAATGCCAGGTACTGTAACTCGCTGCAGATCAAGGTGGCAAGTACATCCCTTCATGTATTAAAAAGCCAAATAATCTAAGAATATTCTGGGTTAAACTACAATACAGATTTAGATGTACAGATGTACAAAATATGACATCACATAACTAGGTAACTAGTATAAAACTGCCAAAGTTTAACTGGTCGACAGTCAGTATGACTCTAGGTAGAAATACCTGCAAGTTGTATCATACTGTGCAAGAAATAAAAGCAGCAAAACCGAAAATGTAAAAGCAGACTTGCAAAATGAAAGCACTGCAACGTTCCCAGCCACAACTGTAAATCCAGGTACAGTAATTTATTAGTAACACTAAAGAAATTAACTATATTATAGTAATTGTAATAACAGCAGTTATGAGAATGGACTGGAAGTTCAGAAGAAACCAGGTAATGCCTGACAAAAATATCAAAACCTTACCATGATCTCAGTGGTTTTCACTCCCATAGCTTGCTAGGGTAAGCAAGTGACTATGCAATCACACCTTTACACACTACCTGTGTGCATGTCATGCATGCCACCATATTCAGTACAGCCTGATGAAACAGGATTTTACTGTTAGTGAAACTGTGCTGTAATAGAGGAGGAAGAGAGAGAATGTGAGATCAAATGATGAGCTCAGCAAGCCCTGGCAGAAGTAACTGGGCTTAAATAAAAGCTTAAAGGTCAGAGGGGGGAGAAGAGAAAAAAAAAAAAAAAAAAAAAAAGAAAAAAAAAAAAAAAAAGAGGAGTTCAGAGACATGCACATCTATCTTCTTTGAGTATTACCAAGGCATTCAGGCACTTCCACTTCCTGGCAATGCCTACCAAGTGGTGAAGGCAGCAGTAAGCATGCTAAAAAGCACTGAATGCAGATAGAATCTCTCCTTTACTTGCTTCCTTTCTTCCTATTTTGTTGGGTTTTTAAGGGGGGTTTTGGTTTTTCCTCTAAATTTACAGTTGTGCAGGCTGGTCCTAAAGGGAACTAGCTTGCCAAAGGTGCATTTAGGCCAAGTTTGACTGTGTTATGAGCCCACGCTCTTGCTGAGCAGGCTGAGTGAAATCAGCATTAAAACTCACTGCACAAGGGAAGAGAGTTACTGGTAAACCAAATTTCAAAACAGTCAGAACTATTCATGAAGGAACCAAATATTTTTGCCCAAAGGAGGGGGAGAAAATATTCTGCATGGCCTAAAAATGAAAATGTCATGTCAAATACTTTAATTAATCTAAAAATTTAAGCAGAGTTCCAAAGGTTAAATTAAACAAGACATTGTTGTTGACTAAAGCAGTTTTATTTCTCTTGTTTTCATACTTGTCTACTAACAAAAATTCCACTTCTCACAAGACTGCATTGCCGCACAGAATCCCAAAAAGATGTAAAACTTTGTTATTAATATGAACTGCCCACACATCAAGGATGATATTGTCATTAGTATTCAGTCAGCTGTTTCACTTCATAAAATACTGTTCTTCTGAAATAAGGTGGTAAAAATTACTAAAAATTCAAAGAGAAAAGGATTTTCCTATTGTACACATCCCTCAGTTGACCTTTAGATGTTGCTGGTCTGGTGCTACACTAAAATAAATTCTTATGTTCTCCCATATTTTCCTCATCTTACAACAAGTTTGATTTACACATCATTTCTACCTCAATATAGCTTCTATTGTTGAGACTAATAACCAATATTTTCTACAATCGCCTCAATAACATCTATATAGACGTCACTCTAATGACTGAAGATCTGGATCTAGAAAACAATCTACAAGGTAGTATCTATTTCTAGTGAAAAAAAAAAAAAATACAGCCCAAAAACTACATGCCTCTACTTACACCTACACAGTCTTAACATTGCTTTTGTTTGCCACCGCAGCTTTGCCTGCATGAAGAGTTGAGTTACTGAGTGATCCACAATTGACAGAACAACGCTAAGAGGACTTGAGAATAAGAAGCCATGGAAAACAGGGCAACACAAGCTTTGGTAGACTTTCTGGGTTAACAAGTGACAGAAGAATACCTGAAATTGCTAGAATTGATACCAGCATGGACTAATTTGATCAGCAGCCTGTGTTGACACATGGATTAAAAAAAAGAAAATAGGAAGAAAGGTACAAAGCATGTATGCATATACCTGTCACCACATAGAAGCAAAGTGTGGAAGGCAAACCAGTTACAGATTGGTGCTGAGCTGACAGCCCCTTCACCACCTTACACTGAGACAAGTCAGAGCAAGTGTCCAGTCCCTCAAGGCTTGACGGCACCTACTTGCTGGAGTGATAACTGGGGCAGGTCTTAGTTAAGTCCCTGCATACATGTTCCTGTTTGAAGCTTCTCTAACATAGTTTATCCCTCACTTGGCCCACTTACTAAAAGAGCTTAACAGTGTCATGCTGTTTAGTGTGCCTTTTGCCATGGGGAAAGGAGAAGGCCAAAGGATTGATGCATGTTCTTTTTTTAGAAAGGAACAGACAAGGAGTACTTCCCCAAAAAGCTGACAGTATACTCAGTGTCAGCTAAAGCAAGCTAAGTCCCTGCAAAGGCTTAGAATTATAACTGTCCTCTTCCATACATCATTGATTCTACTAACAGGGCTGCAATTCCTTATTGCAATAAATTAAGTTTTCAATTCTTGCTCTGCAAGTTAAAGAATTACCTAAACAATTGTTACATGCAAGTTCCCTGTAGAAGGGAGGCAGCAGGTTATATTCCATCTCACATTAACAAGCAAGTTCATCTCATACAAAAGCCTTACTATAGAGCTACAGTCCCTCTTCCCCCAGACCCTAAAACCAAAATACCTGCCATATCCATAAATCCCAGATAGCTTGTGGAGTCCCAAGAGCTACTCTATAATGAGTTTCCACCTTCACAGGAACTATATTATTCAAAGGACCTTGCACTTCTAATTTGTCATTGTAATGTGTTCTTCAATACCTTGCACTGACATTGTGTAATTTGACAGTGTTACATGAATTGGTCTCTGAAGACAAGTTATCCAATAATATTCCCAGTGCCATTAGTTTCACTGCTGAACATGGCCACTTTCACAAGAAGGACAGAGGATGTAGTTATTGCAGAATAATTATTTCCATATTGGTTAATTTTCTTACAAAGAATAAAAGTGGCCTCACTAAAGCTTAAACAACCTCCACCACCCTCTCTCTTTTTAAGTCTCCTAAAACAAAGCTGAAACTGCCAAGATGGCAATGATCAAAATTTATCATATTCTGCAACAAAATGTTCTATGGCTTAAAAGGGCTTAAAAGTCTTTGTGGATGACACTACTTTGTCATAAAATAGCACCTAAAAGACATTGTACAGTAGCTCCACAGACTAAAATACGTACTTCAAACCATGCACCAGCAAATCACTAACCATCAGTAGCACTGCCACATGGCTGAAGTTCTTTATGCAAGGAAGAGAACAGATTTGAGGCCAGTAAGCAAAGACCAGTGATGACAAAACATATATGCCAAGTTTGGCACATCACAGGATTTGGTCTTATTTGGAGCATGCTGTACTTTTCATTTACATTTCTCTTCAAATAACATGCTGTTCTAAACAAGAAGTGCTCTAGGGTTTGTTGGATTATGGTTTGAGGTTTTCTGGTTTAGGTTGAGGAGGGGTTTGTGGGGGGTCCCCTCCCTTTTTTTAACAGCTATTATCCATAGTTTATTGTGATAATAACTAGATGAACATCATTATCATACAAGTCTCTTAAAGCATATTTTAACATAGTTTAAGTAAGAATTAAGGAACAGCTATCACTGCAGTCAGTGAAAAGTGCAACTCATTAGCCCAGACTATTACAGATGTGGGAAAAGAACTCTATAAAACAGACAGTTAGCTACTTACATTAAAAAAAAACAAAACAAAACAAAACAAAACAATGATGATATAAAAATTACTGGTAACAAAGTTGGCAGAAAGATACATTGACATTTCGAAAGAATATCAGTCAGAACAAGTAAGTATCACTTCTAAGCAAAGTAATAGAAATTCTCAGCTTTACGTCCTTCAGCTTTGCTGAACTAGGAGTTGCAAAGTTGCAGCTCAGTTCCCAATAACCCAGTATACTGCTCCCTCTGCTGGAAAATCCATTCTACTACACAATATAAAAATGCATAAAGATGAGTATTATTATAACATACTTCTGACTCCTCCTGCTGGGGGAGGTCGAGACTGTAACGTAAACACAGCTCAGTGCTTTTAGAATGAATGCTACGTTGCCTTAATTTATTAATTTGGGTAGAGTGCTTCATTTTTGTGAATTACTTGGAATCTTAAGTCAAAGGATTATAACAGTTACTATTTAAAATCTTAGTTGATGACAACTTAAAGAATGAATTTTCATGATTAATGCACACATTGTTTCCTTCCAGGCACTTTCTTTTTTTTCCAGAAAGGAGGGAAGGAATGCTGCGTTTGAACAAAATTCTAGAAGCCCATTTTTTCTCAAGGAGAAAACAATTAGTCAGGAAGCAAGTACTTTGTGAGAACTTCCATACACAGATACATAAACTAATTTTAGGTTCCAGTGATGCTGAAATTAATGCTTAGGTACCAACCACTAGTTGAAACCAGTAACAGTATAACAAGTAACCAACATAATTTGAAGAAAACTGCCTGTGAAGATTAAGAACCAATGGAATTAGTTGTTCCATATAACTATTTCACAACTAGCATAACTCATGCCACCATAACACTGCAAAGAGGTTTCCCTAACATATTGGAGTAGGGAGGTTCTGGAGTAAGCATGTGCAAGCAAACCTGTATACTGAGGAAGTACATATGCAGACATTACTTTTTTTGATACCGGCCCATGCTACTGGAAATCGTTGCTGCCAAAAATACAATTGCCACAGTAATGAATTTGGGTTGGATACATACCCAGACTCAAACCACTGCAGTGTTTCCAAGAACCAATTACCAAAATTCCACTCAAGTCATCAGAAGAACTATCAGGAAAATGAACGAGTAACACATCAAAAAGCAATTTCTTAAATGAGGCATTTATTTGTTTAATAGCTACATCATACACTTCAGGATGACAGTATTCAACTTAGTTATCTAAACTGCATCATGATTGAATACATTTTCTGAAAAGAACAAGCTGTAATGAGTTGCAAGTCAAAAAAATACGCAGACTTATTGAATGGAGGAGTAGTACCCATGAAATCCCGAGCACTGCTTCCTGTCAGCAAGGCCCGATTCATCCACCCCTCCTGTGCTGAATCTGCTCCTTGACCGAAAAATAATGTATTCTCCTTCCAGCTCTACAGTATTTTAAATTTTTTTGTTTGCACTTATGTATAGCTGGTATGCAGCCAGCTGAGATAAAGGGTACTGTCAGGTTTGCTGCTGAGAGGTTAAAAGGGTATAAGGGCCTTGCTACAACTCTTGTTCCTGTGGCCCTAACAGACAAATAATTCAAGTATTATGAAAAGGTTTTCATCTTTCTCTAGTCTCAATATTGTCAACTTCTCAAAAAAAAAAAAAAAAAAGATAATTCAAGCTGAATCAGCACAACTCTTGTGACAACCCCAAGTTTCTGGGCAGGAGATGAACTTGAAAAATGTACCCAAATCAAGTGCATTTGGGTGGTCAGAGTCAAACTTGTCCCATGTCTATTTACATCAAAACCAGCTCATGCATTAGCAAAATTAGAAAGGAAAAGGATTTTGCACAGTTGTCCATTTAGGATAAGGTTCTATCTACAGGCAATTTTATTGTAATGCAGCCACCTATAAACACAACAAAACTATTATACTTTGGGAGCCCAAATCTTGTGTCCCCCAACCATTACTCAGCCTGTAAGATTCTAGCATATAAAAAAGGCCTGCACTCTTCAGCACAGCACAGCCTGTGTTCACACTGCTGAGCTTTATCAGTGCTGCCTACTGCGAATAGCACCTACCTGTGCAATCCCCATGAACATAGTGCAAGTGCCAGCTGGCATGAACCATGCAAACAGCTAAACAGTTAAACAGTATGGACTACCACATGTCAATGTCTTGGCTCCTGCTGACACATTCACAGTTTTCTATCACAGACTACCATGACCCTTCAAAGGAATGCTAACTAGTATTTAGCATAGTGGTCCTGTTCAACTTAAGCCAGCTGATGTCTGCACCAGAAGCCTTAAAGTAAAAATCTTTTCTAGCAATAACCATTAAACACTGCAAAATCACATTTTTAAACCTGCCTGAATTGATGGCTTTCCTTTGCAAGCAACTAACCCACACAAGGCACACATGGGAAGTGGCACTGAAGACTGCCTTCTGGCAAACAAGCTCCACTCAGAAAATGTAAGCAATACCAGAAGTCGTGCCTCTGAACAACAAAGAATGTTAGCACCTTTGGAATTATTACTTTTTCAATCCAGGCAAGGGCTCTTAAGAATGAGTTTCAACTGATCAATTTTGGACATACATGATGAGTGACTGGAAAATAAGAAACAACAACAAATGAAAAGGTTTTCAGAGATTCATTCAACTCAAGAGAAATAGTTAGGGGAACATAAAAAATAATGGAGACGATCTGAAAATTGAGATAATATCCACAGAAATATGCAAAGGAAACCAAAACAGAGAGGAACAGGAAACAAATTACACTGCAAGTTTCACACACAGCTGCACAATCAATAATAAAAAAAGGAAACCTCAGAGTAGGGGATATCTCCACAGAGCTGTCTCAGAGCGAATCCCAGGTGGCAGATTTCTCTGCAGCATTTGGGGGTGAGAATTTTACAGTTTTAAAATAAAGAATATAAGCGTAACCAGTATTTTTCTGCCACTTTAAAATGTGATATATTGTTATAGCTGCTCTTCAGGGCAGTCTCCTTTTTCAAATGACATCACCACAGCTTCGTTAAAGTAAGGTATTGGACTGGGAATCAAAACTCATTAAATGTTTTAAGTGCTTTGACAGCATGCATTAGGCTGCCATAGATCTTTGACCAAAATGCATATAAACCCAAGAACAAAAAAGATACTTAAAACAGTACTGTGGCTGTCAGCTACAGTGACCTAACAAATCTCACAAGGAAAAAAAAAAAAGCGACCTCTTCAAATGAAGATGATGACTCATTTCTGCAACATTCATCAGCAAGGAAATGATCACCTAAATGAGTGAAGACACAGCATAAGCATTGGCAAGGAGGGGAATGGAAAAGGAGCATCAAGGATGACGGGGATTCTGTACCATCTAGATCTTCTGGGTTAAACTGGATTGGAAGTAACAATCCAGAAGCTTTCAAATCCATCCTATCCTATGCCTCAAGCTTCTCTTGAGACTGTCAAAAGCATTAAGATTCTTTTCACTTCTGCACTGTTTTTCTACAGCAAGAACTGAACACACAAGGACTTTCATCAACCTTTTTCTTCATGGAATGTCTTCTGAGCCCAGCAATGATGTACAGCATTTAAAAAAAGAAAAACAAAACAAAAAAAAACAAGTCAATGTTTCCTTACTCCAGATTTGTTTTTTTACAATAACTTGTTCCCATACATTGCTCCAAAGTTTCACGATATATATTTAAAAAAAAAAAAAAAAAAAAAAAAAAACAAAACCAAACAAAAACAAACCATATAATTTTCTGTATCTTTTCGTTCAAAGCAATCTTTTTCAAATTGCATAAATAGCACAGATCTACTCTCAAGTAGTAACTGAACATTTTCTGTAGATGACCTTTTCTTAAAGGTCATCTTAAAGCAAGGACAAGGGGCAAACAAATGAGAAGAGATGGTCTCCTTTGACTCGGGCTCTTTTTCCCAAGGAGTCTTTTTCAAACGACTTAAAATAGCCATTCAGCAGTTCAGTCCATTTAGCAAAACTGTATAAGCACTCTATTTATTACAAGTATGATTATTTTCAAGAGAATATTATATTGGCAGCCCTTCCATTCAAATAAGTAATATGCTATTCAAATACTGTATTTCAGTTACAGCTTTCATAAAACGGTATTTTTAGAGCTTTTAATTTCTGGGGTGATGCCAGAAATTAAAGTATAAAAGGCAGTCTTATCAAATGACTAATCAATCTTTCTAATTTAAACAGGCTTTGGATCAAGCTCCAATATAAAGAAGTTGCTGAGCTTTTTCCTGACACCATTGTAAAATGCGTTCGAATGTGTGATGAGATAGTCACGTTAATGGATTTTGTCCTGTTGATAGGTGTTTTTCAACAGTTTCAGTAAATATTTTAAATACAAACAAACTATTTGCTGACTATATTATTTAATTGCAGAATATGTATAAATGTTACCTCAATCGCAAGTGTCATCATTTTGCTTCCTAGGCTACATTTTTTAATGCAGAGGTTTTTTTCTCCTCCATAAAAGTACTTGTGCACTCAGCTCCTACTCTCATGCTGGGTAAATCTCTGACTATGCACGTCTAAATCTCATTTTGTTGTGGTTTTGTCCTTTTTTTCATATCATGCACAGAAGGAACTCAGAACCAGCAGCAGGGCTCACTGCATAATTATTAACTCCAGTGGGAGATTGTGTATGCATCAACAGTTTTGGAATTTTTTAATTTTTTTAAGGACTACTTCACCTCTAACTCCTGAGGGTGATTTTTAGTTTTATCACAGGCACATTTAGCTTCAATTTAATGCTGTGTTTTATAAGTGTTAGTATTGCTTAAATATACATAAACCTGTAATTTTATAACCTAACATTGAGAAATACATATTAAATGTAACAAAACACTGCAGCAGTCTCCGGCAGTGAACTATTATGTTTTCTATTTTTCTATTCATCTGAAATTAAACCTACTATTATTTGTAATAAATAAATACTTTGCTAAGTTGAGCCCATTTTTCTTTTCCAGAATTGTTCATGTTGAAAATTATTAATTTGAGCAAACATGAACTGGGAATAATGACTATTTGCACAAATACAAGTGAGCTAACAGGTTGATCAAGAACTATATTTGTCATTCTTCCCCTTTTACTGTGGTGTAACTTACTTAATTTGCCTCTCAATAGTATGATTTATTCTTTTGAATTCAGAAAAAAAAGTAGGAAAAATAGTTTCAAATACAAGGTAACCAATCCAAGTTCCATGCACATGTGTTTCTTCTTCCTACAATAAGGACTCGAAGCTCCTATTCCAAAGATAGAAATAACAAAATGTCCTATTCAAGACCAAACCAAACAGCTGTTTAAAATTAAAACAGCTTGAAAAGACTGTGTTGCGTTCACCCGAACCCAGCAGAATGAATCCACCTATTCTATTTACATACCACATTTCTTACACACATTTTTTGAAACACATACCCTGGGATGGCAATTTTTGAAACATTCTCTCTATGCAAAAGTGAACAGTTTGGAAAAACAACCTAACAAAAAAAAACCCCACAAACACCACGCTGCCTCAACCATTTCCTTTATCTGCCTACTAATGCCAAGAAACTGTAAATACTTCTCAATGGAAAGATACCACTGCTTGAAAACTGCATCCTTGGCATCAACCTCATGTCTATTGGCTCGTGTCTATATCTGATTTGTAACACAAATTAAATTACAAGACATAAAAAACTATGTTCTGAGTGTCAATTTGTTAAGACTTCAAATTTTGCTAGAGTCTAGTAAATTCTCAAAATAACTCACAACCTCCTTATATTCAGATCATGCCACTCACATGTGGTACTATATCAAAGAGAAAGTGGCTATTGTAGAGGTTCTGTTGAACATGCCTACAGCTCCTAGCAGTTGCTCCTCCTCACATGGATGTTCCTGTATTTCGTACCATTGGCTTTTGAGGGTGCAGATTGTCTCCTACAGTCTCTCCTATCCCCACTCCATTCTTCTAAAAAGCTGAGCCTAACCAAGAATTTTAGATCCATCCCCTCAGATGTAGGTTTTTCCATGCAAAAGCAGAAGAAATTCCCATGGGAGCTTATAGAAGTTTTTTTTATCAGCCATGATTTGAAAAGGTGCTTATTTAGAGAGATTAAAATCTGACTTAAACTTACAAAGTGCATACACAAATCAGCCAGAGCAAACCATATAATTTCATTAATGGCAGTAACTGTGTGCTACCTGTGCTCCCATCCAAACTTTGCCCTGTATCTATACTCTCTCAGTACATACCTGGACTCAACTGCTGAATAAGGCAAAAACAGTTAAGCCCATAAAACTGGTGGGCCTCCAGTTCGTTACTCTAGACATCACCACGCTCTGCTGGTGATGTCAAGTGAACAACAGCAGGCAGATATGTCAATTATAAAGTACTTCCTTGGAAGACCTGCCACTAAAGCAGATGGGATTTGTAGACAATCAGAACACAGACTGTCTTTGTGACACTCAAATGTCACACTGAACAACAAAAGTCCTATAGCTGTCACTGTGAAGCATTGCTGCTTCATCTTGCTGAGATGTGCAGGCATGTAGTTACATTTGATCTCTCACTTGATCTTCTTCCATTCACTTGTCTTTAAGCAGGCTCCACATGGCACCATCTCTTCCACTAAAATTCCTGTTGTGCATAGGAGTCCTCACATCTATAAGCTAAAGGCTAGTATCTTAAGGGCACATCTACGTGAAAGAAACATGCTTCATCACAACTATGTTAATGCTGTCACACTGGAACATATATACACAATATATGTCACACCTTCACAAGTTCAGCTGATACCAGTTGAACTTTATCCAGCAGCAAAACAAAATACATTATGCAACTATACAAAGTAGAGCCACTAAAACACAGATTAGTCTTAAGATAATGAGTTTTTAGAGGTTTGGAGCTGGCCAACTGTGACTGCCTACCAAGCTTCATAGCCTAACTGAATATATGCTCAGTACTTTAAGTATGAAAGAGAGTTAAATAACTCAGTCTCCACCAGAATATTCTTAATTCCAGTCTCCTCAGCAGGAGTGTCTCCCAGTATTGATAACATGAGAGGTATCAGACAAAGAATTGTAAATTATACTTTTAATTTTGTATTGTTAAATTTAGTTAATAAGAACAGATGTTGTTGCTTCCCTCTGTACATATTTCTCTGTTGTTAAGAAAGTACAGGCTATGTTTACTGTTTTTTAAGTAACTATGAATCTGACACCTTGTTTCTGAGCATAATTTTTCTTATTCCATCTTGACTGGCACTGTCAGAGCACAGCAATCTGCAGAGCAATCTCCATGCTCATGATTAAATAGCTCCTCATGGTATTATTCATTTCTCTGAGAGATATGATGAATATATTCTGTAGTTAAATGCATGCATCTGAAAAAACCCAACATTATATTTTAATATTTCAGCTCAAGTCTTGATAAAGAAAGACAGATACAAGAAAATCAATTCCACCACTGGTCTCATTTCAATTTCATGGATTCTCCTCTGCAATCATAAAGCAGAGTACTAGCCACCCTGAATGGAAATATCAGCTGCTCTAAATTGATCAACATTACACAGAAATATTGTGTGTATTGGAATTACTGGCCAGTAAAGGCTATAGATACTACATGCTTAAAAGAAACTTTGAGGGCTGAGTGACTGTTTTCAGGTTTATAGTCAGTTCCTTTTGCTGCTCATTGCAAGACCCAAACCAGCCCCTTCACAACAGCAGCATTTCTTGTGAAGCAGATGCTGAAGAAGTGCACCCATGCTCTCTAATTACCCTTAGCATCTTCAGAAAAAGGACCAGCACACTGCCAGGCAAGAAACATATACATTTCATTTTATGAAATAAATGGAACAGAAGTTTTGAACAAATTCATACAAAGGTAATGACACTGAAGTAAGGTCATAAATCATCCTAGCTCAGCTTACCTTCTAAAATGGAGACAAAAGAAGCTCCTGGGTTTAACATGCTTGGTAAATGATACCTGCCTTTGAAGAAAGTAGGATTTTGTCCTGAGTACAGCAATGCCAACAGGCTTTCTGCACCTGCATGCTGCACTGGGCTGGCTCCCATAAAAATAAAAAAATACTATCACTAATCTTGAGTGTATCTCTTCTCAAGAAAAAGAAAACACCAATATCACCACTGTACAGATGAAGATGTATTTAGAACTATAAGACTTGCTCAAGTACATGTAAGGAATTGTACCCAGATCTTCCTTGTGAAGTTCAAAGTTTACATCATCCCCCAGTTGAACACAGATAGGTTCACAACCTAAGGTTCTATATGCATTAGATTACCTTCTCCCCCCGCCCTCTATCTCTCTCAAGTCTTCTTTTCCTTTCTTACTGCAACTTTCTAAAGCCCAGAAAGGTACTAGCAAGAGTATATCACCTTTGTATGTCACTGAGGTATGAAACCTTGCTGCACAGCCTTTTCACATCCTCTGCTAGAATCATTACCTTGGAGACCATTCGTATTTAGAAGATGTATTTCCAAGCCTGAATATTTAGACAAACACTCAGACATCTTGCTACAGGTTGAACAACAATAGAAAAAAAATTAATCTTAAGGAACTTACTAGGACAAAACTCTCAATAACTTCAACAGTAAATTTTGCTTTTGAATAGGCAACAGTTGACCCATAATCTCAAAATACCTTGCCAACATTCACCACTTATTAAATGTATATGCAAAACAACAAATCAAGTCCTAGCAAAACAAGCAGGGTACAAAAGGGGGATGATAGTAGTGTAAAATAGTAAACCCAGTTTTCTGTAGAGTTACTTAAACCAGTGGAAGACAAGAGTAAATAAAATGTTACAGTGTACCATTTTAAAAATGTGGGGAAAAAAAAAAAAAAGAGGGGATGTAGGGAAGCACAAAACACTTTTCCCATCGTCATTAAGTCAGTGATAAAGTGAGAACTATTTCAAAGCTAGTTTTAAGTGCCTTTTTTCCCCCCTTTAATCTCTTTACTTAAGTTTATTCAAATTTGTGAAACTAAAGTAAGAGCAAAATACATACCTAACAAAGGCACATGGATCTCAAACAGTTTTCCCATAGGTTCTCTGAACTTCAGTTTTTATAAAGGAAAAAAGCTTAAAAGTTTTATACTGTACGTTAGTCCATAGCAGAATATAACCACTGGGTGTCACTAACGCTCTACAAAAAGGTAGCAAGCTACTGCATTTCACGTGTTTTCTGATGGAAATACTTCCACATGCTTTGGTAATTCTCCAATCTTCATAAAATACCTACATATTTAGGACCACATTAATTTTAAGCAGAATCTCAGGAGATCCCCGTGTTTTCCCAAGAATCAATACTATTCCTGCCTCGACTCTAACTGCATAGCATCCAATTTAGCAAGCAAGGAAATCCTGGTATAGAGCAACAATACATGAAAGCAACTGTTTCTATGCAATCGTTCTGAGAGCAAACCAAGACATCAACAATCAGCTGATGTCAAAGAGAACAAAAAACTCAATATGCTCCTATGGTAAAAATCAACAGCTCCTTTGTTATAATTTTTTACCGACTGATAATAAAATACAGCATTGACAAGAACTTTTCAGTGTGCTTTTTGTGTCTGCATGGTTGATCTGTAAGTAAGGTTTAGAGGTGAGAATACTATATACTTTTTTTTTTTCACTGCAGAAAATTAACTTTCCACAAGCAATGCTCTATTTTAGCCTCAATAAAGCAAATTAATTAAAAATATTTTCTTTCATCAGGTTTAGCAAAAGCAGTTGTTGTCAGCTTTTAATCACTTCACAAAAGATGTACATACAATAAATCATTCAGGACAAAATTAACCTTTTTGTTTTCACTATATTGTTTAGGTATTCAGTACAACAATATTTAACATACAGTTTTCTAAGTGAAATACCCAAGTAGTTCTTCTGATTCTTTTCAATAGGAAGGATCAGCTATAAAAAGCATAATTTTAAATCTCAAACTACTGAGAACACATTTATCCTTTATAAAAGTAGAGTATTACCCATTTCCTCAAAAATTGTTTATTATTCAAAAGCAGTAAGTTTTCTACTATTATTATACAATCTTGCTAGGAAACACTAAGTTTAAGGAATATAAAAAAATGTTATGCTAATAACAGTACATCTCATTAAAGTTTTATACCATCACCAATGGTTCAATTTCTTTCACACACCATCCCAAACTCATCATGTCCCACTTAGTGAAGGCTTTCCTTTGTGAAAACTGTATGCTGACTGATAGAAGGTAGTATGCTTATTTCCCTTTTAACATTAGATATTTAACATGCAAATCATACGTAATGCGTATTGTACACAATATACATATGTTACTGCTTTCCCTTCTCCAGTGTTATGCAGCTTGAGTATTCAGCATGCATCATTAGGAGAAGCCTGACAAAATGACATGAACAGAAACAATCTGGTCAAAATAAAGCACAGACAAGCTAGAAAAGTTATCTTGCTGTTTGTCCCCATACTTTTTCTTTAGATAATAAAATACGTATTTGATGGTTTTATTACAAGGAAGATACATATATGCATGCAGAAAGAAAACAGATATCGCAATGAGATTGAGAAGGATCCTGAAATGACGTCAGCAGATACAGATCTGTTAATGACAGCAAAGCAGTGCTGATTTATATCAGTTAAGGTCCAAAGTATCTCTTTGGCACAGGCTCTTTTCAAATACACTTGTCTTTATTACAGTATCAATAAAAATATTCTGGGATCAGAAAACTTACTTCATAAGTTCTCTGGCATCTGTCAATTGCACAACAGAAAAACACCCACACTTCTGGGAAAACAAAACAAAACACAACAAACAAAACAAAAAGCAAACACACACACATAAAAAAACCCAAAACACAACAAAAAAAACCCACAAACACAAAACCCACCACATCACAGCTAAAAGCCTGACTTGCACTATTGAAGTTGAATATCTTGTCTCTTAAGACTGAGGAAGGCAGAATTCTTTCATAATCACTTCTTGACACATGAAGCCCTATTCCTGAATACGCAATTCTGACTACGTAAATTGAAATAGGTTTGGATGTCCCATGGGTTTCACACTTTCTCAGTTTTACAAGTAGGAGGGGCATTCGTTTGAAACTACCTGTAACCTAGAGATATTTTCTTTAACTTACAAAAGCTTATAAGAAAACTAAAAGGCTTCTGTTGTGTTTCCTACATATCCATTCTGCCAGTATGTGCCCTTCTTGTAACATAACATGCTATGTGATGTTGCCTTTGAGGATGCTTAGTCATTTTCCTCAATGCAGCTATCAGATTATTCCTCAGGAAATTAGTATGACCTACTTCACAATGTTGCTGCTTACTAATTACCAGCAAGGAGGGCCAGATTTGAACTTTGAGACACTAAACTAGGAAGTGAATAGTAAATATTTCTGAACAGCAAACTGACAAGATGCTATACAAAGGTTTTTGAGGTTTGTTTTTTTTTGCTACTGTAGATCATCAGAATACTACCTTGCAGTTCTTGTCCCCAGAGAGTTATTTGAAGAATGTTGTTCCAGCCTACCCCAACCCCTTTTTTGTTGTTCTACTAGAAACCCCATTCCCCGGCTAATCTTCCTACTTCTTTTTCTAAAGTGGGGAGGAGAGAATTTAATCTAAGTGAAAACTCATCTCCTTTGATCAGTTACTGTAAACACCAGGCAAACAAAAACTCAGTGAAAATTTTTTATATTTCTGACTACCTCCCCTAGGGTTTTGAAATAGCAAATTTAAGGTCTGCTGAACCCTCAGATGGAGCTGCAAGCAAAAACAACTTACAATTGCATCTCATTGAGGAAAGCAACCAGGTTTAAAAGCAGCATCATGAGAAGTTTCCTTTACATCCACACCACATCTGGTGAGACCAGTGGTGGTTTCTACCATTGGCTGGACCTACAAGTCTGAAGCTCCTCATCTGCCACAACAAACATTTTACAAAATGAATCACAGAACTCTCACAGCTAACTCCATCTGGCAGAGTTCTGGAACACTGAAACATTACCTGATGGGTGCAACCCTTTCTAAACATAGCAGCACAGACTAGCTCCTTTCCCACTATATCTTCCTCCAGCAACTGAAGAAATTTTTGAGGCATGGATAACAATGTTCAAAACATACCTGTATATTTTTGCTACCTTTTCTGTAGTATATGCACTATCCTCCCAAATCAAAAACAAAGCCAAACAAACAAAAACCCACAAAAGTAGAAACAACACATAAACCCCCAATAAATTAATCACACTGTCTGCACTGGCTTGTCATTTTTTTCTCCCACTACCATCTGTTCATTTTTTTTCAGCTGGAAGCAAGAGAAAAAGCCAACAACATTCAACCACTCTGTGCCTTGGAAGTTGAAGAAGCCAAGAGACCAAAGTCTAGAGATGGACCCATATCGTAGATATGTTTTTTTGACACATTGGCAATTTATATATATTGCATGTCTTACCACCAAAAAAAAAAAAAATGTATGGTTTTGTCAACATGACTGTAAAATGACCAAACAGAAGTGCAGATAGTAGGATAATTCCCTTAGGCCTTTGGGCTCTATGTAGCAAAACCCATAAACCCACTCATCTCTTCCCTGACAGAAAAAAAAAAAAAAAAAAAAATATTAGAGGCACTTTTATTCTCTGCAGTTGGAACTGGAATGCAAAAGCTTCCAGGTTTCCCAAGTTACCCACCTTGGGGGGAGGGGGGAGTGGGGGGGAGGGGATAAAAAAAAAAATAAAGGAACAAAACAACAAAAAAACCACCCCACATTTCTTTTTTTTTTTTTTTTTTTCTTATTCCTCCTTCATAGTTAGTCTGGTTTCTATTTTTCAGTAAAATGTTTCAGAGTTTTCTTCAGAACAGGGATTCCAGTCAACAACCAGCACTAAAAATTATTCTGAGTTCTTTACTTCATTAGCACAACTGCACAGATGGAGAACTTGCACTGGTACTAGAGGTCTAAGCAACCAAACATCAAATTAAGCTGTATAAACCATAATAAAATATTACATAGCTAGATTACAAAACAGCTGATTTATAGCTAGTACATTTCTTGATCATAGCAGAACCAAATAATCCAGGCATTTGCAATGCTGAACCATCTATCCTAGGCATCTCTCCTTTTCAGTTTTATTTACTGATTTAGGACCGAGACATAATGGGAATAATTAATCTTTGTGCTGGCACTGGGATCAGTTCAAGAACAAAATGGAGAGCACTTGGCTGCTCTCAAGTCTGTCAGCGTTATTTTGGCTCTTTGATACAAAACAGGCAACATTCAAGGTTGACATAATCCACTACTTGGAGCAACTGGCAAGGTGTACTACGGTGCTACTGGTAAAAACCAGATGAAAAACACTGAAGTTCAGCCTGGATGCCTCCTGCTCCAGAGATTCCCAAAGAGGAGAGACAGAAGGTAAGAGGTAGCAACTACTGGAGTCATCAACAGCAAAATACTAACAGATTCTTTAGCTAAGTGAGAGCTTATGACTCCAGAACAGGTCAACGACACACAAAGAGGTGTTGGGATAGAGAAAACTGGAGACCATCTGAACATCAGAATACACTGCTTACAGATCCCCTATGCCTTATGTCAGATCCTTCAGTATAGTTCAGTAATAGAGCACAGCTGGTGTCCAAATGGCTATCTGCAGATGAGAAAATAGTCAAAGATGCTGAATGGTCCTACTCATGCTTGTGGCCTCCCTAATAAACACTGTCCTTAGACAATATAGTATCTGGCACTAAACACTGGTAGTCTGAGATCCTTTACAGACCACCCCACTGCCTGATGTATGTTGGGCTGCACAGTCAGTACTAAAAATAAAACTGTTTTAAATAAGTTATTTGGCCAAAAATAATGGCAAACACCCATGAGTAACAAATATGGCAGCAATTGTGATTAGTCTATTTGACCTGCTTAACTCCAAAATTCAAAATACAGACTGTCTGATAACTGACTACGAGGTCATTGTTAAGTGATCCCTTTTGGGGTACATTATTATTAAGACGTAATAAATACTATATGATCCACATAACAGACTGCTAGTCCTGCCACCTCAGTTACTGGGTTTACATATTTGCTGGAAGAGCAAAGCAAAATACACACAAAAGTCATTGTTGATCAGATATGGAAGAAAATATTATTTACATAGCTAAAGCCTCTTAAATTCATAAGATCCAAGGAAATTTCAAAATATTAAAAAAAGAAATGTCCTGGGTTCAGCAGTAGCAGTCAGTTTTTCTCCTTCTTAGTAGCTGTTGCAGCACTGTGTTTTTGACTTTTGGCCTGGGAACAGAGCTGATAACACCGATGTTTAGACTGACCAAGGACTTTGTGATTCTCATGCTCTGCCAGGGAGGAGGAGGGGCTGGGAGGAAGCAGGGACAGGACACCTGACCCAAACTAGCCAAAGAGGTATTCCATACCACAGCACGTCATGCCCGGGGATGTAACTGGGAGCTACCCGGAAGGGCACGTGCTCTGTTTGGTCGGGCTCTCTTTTCCGGCGAGCGGTATTGTGTTCTCTTCCCTTGTTATTTCTCTTATCATTGTTGTTGTTGGTGGCAGCAGCAGTGATTTGTGTTATACCTTAGTTACTGGACTGTTTTTATCTCAACCCGTGGGAGTTACATTCTTTCGATTCTCCTCCCCATCCCTCTGGGGAGTGTGGGGTGGGGGGAAGTAGACTGCGTGGTTCTAATTTACAGCCGGGGCTTAAACCACGACAGAAAGAAGAGACTTTACTTGAACTCAGGGAAAATAAATATTCAGAGAGGAAAAAAAAAATGAAAGCAAGTTTTTTTCCACAGGCTTTAACTTAAGGAAGATTACACAATTTTGTGCTCCCCTCAATGTAGCAAACCTTTGTGAACAGATGGTAGCAGTTCTGTGTGATGCAGTAGGCAGCATTCCATATCACGCTGCTGGCAAACATCACCACCATTTAAACGACTTACTCCTGTGCACACCCTCAGAACACACGTACACATCACTGACCTGTCAGAGGTGTTCGGCACATACCACTTAACTCAGCGGTAATGCAGAGGCGAGACACAAGCTAAGACAGTACAACAAAACCTCAAAGAAATATACACAAATTAAAGAACACCAGAAACACTCTTCCCACCAAGTCATTGGCAAAAACTGTTTGTTTACTTAGGCACAAATTTCACCTTTTATCTTGACTTAATTTGAGGTCTATGACTGGATAGCTAGAGTGCTCTTTCAGTGAATTTGTTTCATAGCATAATTAACAATGGCTAGCATTTGGTTCATTTCTCATATCCTGTTAGTGGTTGTAGGAACTGAGGGAATGTTTTTCCGCAAGCACACATCTTTATTATAATCACAGAATTGTCTGCAAGATAAGAACTCACAGTTCATATCCCAAAATAATCCTAGAGACTCACAATAATATGAGCAGTCAGGCGAATTTTACTTTAACACGTCCTATAGCATTCTGCAGATCAGTTTGAAAACTAGAGTAAAATCGACGTATTCCTTATAAATATGTTGACATAGGTATCAACAATCCTTAACTGTTCCCACATCGCGAATCTCCACAGTTCAAAACCTCTACGGACTTCTCACATTCTCTGCAGAAAAGCTACAAACAACTGAGTTATTCCATATGTAATATTCCGGGAAATAGATTCAGTTTATTGTCAACAGGAACTTGGTTTTTATTATTTATGATGAGTAATAAAGAGTCCACAAGAGTCAGTCACCAGTTCAAAACTATGAAGTCCATAGAGCTTTGCACATCACGATTTTTCTACTACCTCCAAAAAAACCTGATGATGCACGATTTTAGCAACTGAATACATTGACAGCATCTTGTTCTTGAGATATGCTCCTTAGATGCCACTTCTAGAATGCAATTTACAAATATATAGTGCATATACCTTCAATATTAATGTTCTTTATGTATTACTGCAAGAAATTCTCAAAGGCTTTTCTGTGGACACCGATTATGAGGTGTTAAACCAAGAAACATCTGAATACCTGAAGTTCAGCAAATTTCACAGCAGTTATGGCTCACTAACTCCACCACGCAAAGACTATGAACCTCTGTCTTCCTGAGAAAGAAATCACGATAGCAAAAGTTCTAGATAAAATACCCTCTGACTAAATAGGCCCAGTGCGAAAGGGTATCTAGAAGTCTTGGTAGTACGGCTTTTCTGGACTTTGGAGGATAAAAAAACCCAAAACAAACAAACAACAAAAAAAAACACCAAAAAAAACTAAAAAAAAAAAAAAAAAAAAAAATCCCAATACATACACACAAAGAAAAAAAAAAAAAAAAAAAAAACACAAAAAAACCAAACATCACCAACACACACAAAGCCCACTACCAAAAAAACCCAAAAAACCAAACCACAGAAACAATATAAATCAAGATACCAACTTCAAGTTTCACAGAACATATATGTTCCCTGTCAGAAGAGCAAAGACAAGTAAAATCCCAGTTCATTTTTCTGAGTAAGTCTCTCCCATTCATCAGAAGTCATTAAGTCACATATCAAGCAAATATTTGTCAGTCCATTTCCTAATCAGGCAACTGAATTCTCACTGAACACAGGACTCTGTACCTCTAAAACATTGTTTGGGTGAGCTTTTTCATCTAAAAATACAGTAAAAATTATAATTTGACCTTTCATTAAGAAAATGTCAGTAACTCAGATTTAACTCACTGAAATACTGCTCATTGGTATTACTGTTGCTTACTACCAGTTAAAGTTTCCTTCACTAAGACTGGTTTACAATGGATAAAAAATAACTAAAGACTATTCACTGGACCTGATTCTAATTAACTTAGTTTTCAGCGCAAAGCATTTAAAGTAGAGGTATTTGGGTTATTTTTTTTTTTTTCCATTTCACATTAGATTTTTACTGATGTTTACTGACTGATGAGGGGGAAGAATAGACTCAGGCAGTCTCAGACACTACTAAATATATCCCCAGCTTTTTAAAAGTCAATTAGACACAAGAACCTCCCTCAAGTTTTAAAAATAAATTTCACCACTAAGTCAAGTTGGTGAGAGATGCCTCAGAGTTATGTTACTAAGAAGGAATATTGGTAACTATTTTACTTGACTTCAAATGATCCATAACTGCCAACAGGCTAAATACTGGGGACCCAAATTTACTTGCAGTAGACACATAGGTAATGCTTAAGCCACAGCCCATATAGATACATTGCAATGTTGTTCTCAGCATAAGAAAATGCCATTGGGTTAATTAGCAATAGCTCAGGCCAAGTGTCAACAAGGTCACAACATTTATGCTATAGATATGAATAGTTAAGAGTTGATGATTAGAGCCTAAAAAAAAAAAAAAATAATCAGCAAACCAAACTAAACCCCAGCAATTAGCACACATTACATCAATTACACTGATCAGTGGTATACTTGCATAAGCGGAAAACACATCTCATGAATTCCCTTTATAGTCAACAAATTAGTAAGACGTTCTGGAGGCAGTTTGAAATACCTAGCTAGGTACTACACATATGATCTGCAGAGATTTCGCTGAGCATATAAAGAACAAAAATTAAACGGTGTGGAAACTGTTTCCACTCTTCTTCCTCACTCAGCATACTTTGATAGAGAGAAAGAGTGTTCATTGGTTATTAATATTGCAAACAGAAGAAAATAAGAAGTTCATAGTGACCTTTAACAGCTAAATCCATAAATGTACTTTATTTACATCTTCAATTCAAAGGAAGCAAAAGTGACAGCTATAATGTTACAAGCTTGGATGATTTTACTTACAACTTAAAAACCCATACTACAATCTTTTGAAGTATAATTATCTATTCTTCTATTGTAACAGGCTTAAGCTTAAGCTAGTTAAGGTCTTACCAAAAGCCAGTGAGTCTTAAGAATATGATGGTTTAGGATGCATTCAGGTACCTGTAGAAATTAAGCTAGGCAAAATAATATCAAGATGCACATGTTTTTAACAGTCTACATATGTACCAGTAAAATCCAAGAAGGGTACCATGCAGAAATCAAAAATGAAAATAACACAGGAGAGAAACTCTTCCCTTACAGTTTTTTTTTTCTTATTAGAAGAATAATAGCCACCTTATAAAGTTAGAATTTATTAGTGGCAAGGCACCTTGAAATTGAAGAAATAAATACACAGTACAAAAATTACTAAGAAATCAACACAAACCTTAACTGATGACAGGCTTTCCAAATGTCAGTCCAAAATACTTTGGCTTAAGTTCCCCAGAAGGGCTTTTAATTGAAGTCTTCCTCAGTCTTCGCTGTGGTGCTTATATAATGGTTGGTGCTGAAGACGTGGTCTGAGCCTGAAAACAGTCATCAGAAGTTCATAAGTGGAATCCCCTTTTGATGTCCTCGAGTTCCTGGATACAAGTCTGTGCTATAAATAACCATATGCAACACCATTCATGTCCTCCTTAAGGACAGAAACATCTGCCTTTGACTCAGTATGCATCTGAAATTTGTTTGTTTGCTTTTACCCCAATAAAGATGATATAAGGAAATTCCCAGGACACCTCTTATTTACATTTAGTGCCATCAGAACACTTGGTCTGGTACAGAATGCTTTTTGTTATGTTATGAAGTTATTTGTCTGCAACTGACAATAAAATCATTTGTCATTCTACTAACTCATCATTTAGAGTAGAAGTTAAAGAACTCTATGTATATGGCCATTTGTGACTTCACTGGAGGAATTCTAGTTTTCAGATACTTGAAAGATATATATATAGAAAAGCAAAATATACAGATGATCAGAACTGTAAGAGTACAAAGTATTCTTCCATCTGAAGAAAATTGTTTATATTGAAACATCCTACCATATATTAGGACCCAGACACTCAGAAAATCATGCTAAACATGTTTGTTCAGTAGAAGTTTCACTAAGCTTCTGTATAACACAAGCATTTGGCATATAGCACACAAATTCAGCCTACTGAACCAGCTAATACTTAATCCTATGTCATTAAAGTATAACTTCATGCCACATATCACTACTAGGAGTAATTTATGCTTGTTCTGCCTCTGCTTGTCTAGCATCTACTTAGTTATTTCCTAAAAATAAAAATAAAAAAAATCATAAAATAAAAAGGTCTTAACTCACTCCCCACAAAAAACTCTACCAGTCTGCAACTGCCATCACAATTATACAAGGCAAGAAAACAAAAGCCTTGAAGCTTCTGAAGAGAATTGAGACAGCACTCCTAGATATAACCTTCTCCTTAGCCACAGAAAGTCAGCACCTTCAAGTAAGTGCCTCAACTCCCCTGCACTGTTTAAATTGCCTGTCCTTTTTCCTACTTCACCACTTAATGCATTGGCATTTTTAATCATTAGTTACCTCCTCCACAAGTACTCAATTGTGGTTTAAAAGAATTACCGAAAAGTTTCATCTTAATGCCCTTTTTTGTCTTCTGTAAAACAGGAAGTACAGGTGACTATTCTACAGGACAGTAAGAGTCCAAACAGAAGAAGATGTTAAGACCCTCACGCACTACCAAAAGCATTCAGCACTTAGATATCCCTTGGGAAGCAAGACTGTCAGTTTCCATAAACACAATCTTTTAAAAATGTCCAAGCAAAAATTGTGCTGTAGCAAGAACTTTTCAGGAGTATGTAAGAGGTGACCATCCTTCACAAAGCCTTCAAGGCTTTCTACAGAAACACAGTGAGCAACACTTCACAAATTAAGACCATTATGCGGACAATGTTTACAAATTAATATCTTTATGGCAACTACCTTGTTCTGTCAGTAATAACAAAGGTTGGGAGAAAATCCACACTGTAGCTCAGAAATCAATATGAAAGAACAGGTGTTGCATCTTATGGATCAAAGAACAGGATTTTCTCTAAGTAAAGCTAATGGCTGAATTGGAGTTCTAGAGAAAACAGGCAAGTAATTTTTCTTCAGGCAAAAACACAGTTTGAAAAACACAGAAAAATACTTCAAGAACCCAGTGAAGATTTGAGACAATCATTCACAGAAACATAAAAGCATTATGCTGAAAAGTTCTCTTTTTTGTGGACAGGTAAAGGCCTTCAGGAGGAGCATGGAAAGCTGACAGTGTTAGAAATGGGGTTTGTTCTTTAGGTTTCAAGATACCAAGCCTGGAGTGCAGTATTTCACTTTTGAAATGAAAGGCAGTCCTGCATAGGTATTTATCTTGCATGATGACTCTTGCGAGTCTTGCTTTCTTTCTCTAGGCTGTGTGCAGCATATTGCTTTTGCACATGCTTTAAGATTCCTTCCCTATGCAGATTTCAGAGTAAAGTCTATTTCGAATTTTCTCCCTTCCCATAAAAGCCTCTCTCTTTTGCCAAAATCAGAAACTCTCATATTTTACCCTAAGCAAAACCAGAACAAACAAAACCAAAGATTTTCCTACATATAATTATGCTTTTTATATCAAAACATGGTATTTCCTTCTGATTATTTTGTATAATACCACCTTGTTTTGCCAAGTAAAAACACTTTTTCTTACAGCCAGCGGAACTAAGTTAATTACCCATGGCATCTGTGTAGTCCAGTGTCTGTTTTCTAGATGTGGACCTCCTTCCTTTGACTCCATCTCTTATTTGAGGCAGCAGCAAAGATTTTTAAGTAAAGTTTCAACCTTTGAATACCTATAGATTTTTTTTTTATCATCCCCTGTAGCCGGAGAAGCAGAAAGCAAAACCGTAGTCATCCTTATACATGATGCAGGCAAGGTCTTGAGAGGTCATCTAATCCATCCTGCTAGAGCAAGCCAAGAGCAAAGCACCTTCAGCCTTCCTAACACATTCTTAAAACTCCACCTAAGGCAGCTTCAGCTTAACAGCATAAATTAAATATGCCTTTTCTCAGGAGTAGAAAGAAAGTGACTGAACAAAGCAGCAAGATAGGTAGGAATGAAAAGAAAAACTAAAAGAATAAAGGCCTTTTGTCTTTTTCTTTTAAGTATTATTATTTTATATATACAAAATTGCTTCATGCTCTTGGGCACAGAAATCACTGTTACATATGCCACAAATTCCTTTAATGAGAGATCTTTAGGTCTCTAATAAGGAAGAATCAATTAAGGTAAATAAAACAACCTGCCAGCAAACCTCAGGTGAAAATACTTGTTTTCAGGAAGAACACAAAGGCCTTATCTGCAGATGCTTACAGAATGATTCTTGCTCAAAGCTTTGTGCACAGAGCTAGCAATGTCTGCAGGTTTCCACAGCCACAAATAGGAGTATCTTACTACTGAACCCATAATTTGACCTTTTTAAAAGAGGAACTTCATCTGCTTCAGGATAACATGCAGTTTTCTGTCCCACAGCAAAGTCTCAATGAAATCCGAGTACCACACAAGCCAAAAGCTTCTCACCAATCCAAGCAATAAGATGGAAGCCTTTCTCACAGTTGGCATGCCCAACAGTTACTGGCAGTCTTAGGCTGCTTAGGTGACAAGACTGGGCTGAAGACCAAAACTCCCGCTCATCATGTCTGTTACTCAGGAAATAACTGATCCTTGCAGGTACTCCACTTTCGCTTTAGACTTTTCATCATTAAAACCAAGATATTTTACTACACCTAAGATAGGAAAATGCTTTCCTTTGGATCATACTGTTCCCCTAACATCCTACTTAATATCATGACTGACTCTGCTAATTCAAAAGCTAGCTGTCTTTTCAGGCATTAGTTGGACTTCTTTTCACTTACTTAAAAAACAAACAAAACCCCAAACAAAGAAACCCAAACCAAACAAAAAGCTTCATGACACTGCTTTTGCCTCTAAGTCCTGTTGCATGAATTCAGGAAAAAAAAACCTACCCAAAATGAAAAACAACTGTAAATTAGCATACATTTTATATGGAAAAGTCTTCAATCAAAGAAGTTATGGAACACTAATCAGTGGAAACATATGAACATTACATAGTGGTTTCACATGCAACCAGGTCAACTGAAGATCAAAGTAGTTTTTCCCCTTTCATCCCAGGTAGAGATACCATTCCCATTAAAAAAAAAAAAAAAAAAAAAGATAGCCTTTAACACCTTTAACAAGCACAGCAGTAGATAAAACCGTAACATTATCAAAACGTTTTTTTCTGGTGAAAGATAACTTGGTTATGTCTTCATTTGCCTCGACATTCTGAGAAAACTCATTTATTCAGTAAGAGATGTACACTTTCAAGAAGAGGTGTAAGGCAAGACGAATCTTGCAGGAAAATTGCTATAGACTTTAAAAGAGATTGACCTTTGCGGGTTCAATCATTAGCACCAGCGGTACAATAGCAAAACTACCGTATTCACCTAGTACACAAAACCAAAGAACTTTCCTCATATCATGACAAACAGCCTAGAAAGGATTTTTTTTTTTTTCCCCTTCAGAGTTTAGAATCCTTTCCAAACACTTTTCAGGAACCAGCCTTCTTCACACTTCTGAGGCAGAAAGAGCTAAACACATTTAAAAGCCTTTGCTTTCAACAATGTCTGGCAGTTAACACAAATAAAGCAGCATAAACCTCACGATAATTTGCGTGAGGTCACACAATGTGCCTAAAATGCAACCACACACCTTAAACAACGGCAGTCCCCCACCTCCTTTAGTGTCCCCCACCTGCTTTTAGTGTCCAGTACTGGTAATTTTCTCACCAACTCCTAGTAAATGGGTATTTACAACGACCCTGAAACATGGTCTATTTCTCACCGACACAAAGCAGTTTGACTTAATGTCGGCCCCATTCTTGAATCAATAGCTAAGCACAACCCCTCAAGGATCAGCTACAGCACACCAGCCAGCAGCTGCTGGTGGCCTCCACTGGCAGACTCCCAAGAGCTTCGTAAAGAGCTTCGCGAGGATCCTTAAAGAGAACAATCCCAACCATCCTCAGAACGGCTGCGCATAAGTAATAAAAGTGCAGCGGCGACTGCACCTGCGGGCCACCAGCCAGGGAAGAACTGCCAGTCCCTTCTCTGATGGGACACTGCTCGGAACGGGAGACACACCACCCCAGCCGCTGCAGAGGCGGATAACCTCCTCCTCCTGCTGCTGCTGCTGCTGCTTTTCCTGCAGCCCGCCCCATGAGGTGCCCTGCCACTCCCTCACCTGACGGCACCAGCCGAGCGCTCCACATCCTCGGCCGTCCCTCCCTCTCCTCTTTCAACCCCGGCGCTCTCCTCCGCCCCGCCCCGCGGCTGGCCCTCACACTGACAGGATGAGCAATGACCCTCCCCAGGCACCCCCCGCGCCTTTAAATGCCTCGCGGGCGCGCGCACGGCTGCCGCTGCTCGCGCTCAACGGCCGCGGCTCGCGCGGGGGCGGTGCCTGGGCGCGCGCCTCACCTGACTCACTCTCAGCCCAGCGCGTGCACCGCCTCCCCGGCGCGCGCCCGTCCGCCCGCCCGCGGCGGCAGTGGGCAGGGCCTCGGCTCCGCGCGGAGCCATCCGGGTCTCGTCCGCTCGCCGCCGGCAGCGCCGCGATGCATCTGCACCAGGTGCTCACCGGCGCCGTCAACCCCGGGGACAACTGCTACTCGGTGGGCAGCGTGGAGGACATCCCCTTCACGGTAATGGTGGCGGTGCGAGGGGAGAGCCGGGCGGGGGCAGGGAAGGGGGGTGTCGTGTAGGCCCGAGGAGAGCGGTGGGAGGGGCTGGAGGGGATCAACCTGCGGGGCGGGGGACGGGCAGGATCTCTGCGGCCCTGTTACAGAGGTTGGGAATACGGAGGTGGGGAATACCGGTGTGGCTAAAGCGGGGATTATGAGCGGCGGGGCGAAGCGGTGACAGCCGGCATGTTTATGGGTGGGGTGCAGGCCGCAACCCCACTGCCGCCGGACTGCAGCCGCTGGGGCGGGCAGGGGTCCGCGAGTGCGCCCGTCATCTCTGGCGAGGGCTCTCGGGATGCTCCGGGTTCGAGGAGGGACCTGGGAAACCCGGAGTCGGGCGTCCCCGGATCTTGATGTGTGCTTGAGTTTTTCTGTGTGTGTGTACGTACACGATCCCCCTGCGAAGAGAATACAGAGTGTTGCACTAGGCTTTTTAAGAAGCCTATCCACTATTAATGAGCGTCTGGATTCAATTACCATGGTTAATAAAACACAAATTTGTCAAATGGTCCTTTTAAACTGGAAGCGGAAAGAAATTGAAGGAAATACACTAAGTAAATTTCAGGATTCCGGTAGTTTACATAATAAAATCTGTTTACCATCCAGTGGTCTATTTCAATGTTAATTTCCACTTTCTCAGTTTATGATGTGCTTCTCTAACTCTTAGGAGTGATGAGCCCCTGCAGTATTTTGCATACTGTGGTCTAATCAGTTCTTTATTATTTGGGAATAAACTGTCTCATTAGGGTTTTTTATTAACATTTACAAGACTATATCCCAAGCACAAACCAGTTCCCAGCTAAATGATACAGAGCATCATTTTTAGTCTAAGATAACTGTCAGCAGACTTGTCAAACATTTAAAGCTTATTTAGATCATCACAGATGTCTAATTTCAGTAATGGATGCTTCAAAGTCTTTAGGAAAAAAAATAGGTGCTGTGTCTGTCTTTATTTTCCTTGTTCTGGTGCTATGCAGCCATACTGCTATTAAAGGGACCTCTGTTACTTTTTATATTTATATAAGAAATAATTTACTCATTCAGATCCTAACATGTTTCTTTTTACTGTGACAATTTGAAAAGTCAGTCAATTTGTATTACGAAAGACAACCTTATGCTTATTCGTATAATATTGTATATATTTTATAACATCTATAATGAATAATATATATATTATTGTTTACACAAGAATTACCCAAGAACAGAAGTCATGTTTTTTAAAAAAAAAAAAAATGCAGAATCATTTGGTAGCATGTTAATTTTGGAACTGCATATAACAGACCTCACTGTCTTCTCTGGCTGCTGCATCCAATTTTTTATTATACAATAAAGAAGAAACTAAAAGGATAAGTATATCTTAATAAATGTATATTCTGGATTTCCACAGCTGTAATGTTGTTCTTCCCTTCTTTCTCTGTGATATTATTTACTGCTGAGCTAGACTTTGATCCTATAGTAAACAGTATGGCTGAAAACATCTGCTTGCAAACAGTTTGGGGTCTTATATCCAAAATCTTGGGAAATTAGTCAGCTATGTGACTCTCAGTAGCTTCAGTCTACCCTCAACTGCAGGTGTCACCTTTGTTAGTGCCTAACCTTAAATTCTGTTGGTCAACATCAGTAATGCTGTATTGACAAAACTTTGCCCCCCAAAAAAACCATTAAGCTGTTTGGAGTCATAACTTCAGGTCATAAAGCAGGATTTGCAGTTTAAAGATCATCTGTATTCATGACAGAGTCTGACTGTCTAGATGTGCTCTTAAGACCCAAGTCAGCCTCTAAAGCAGAGCAGAAGCAGAGCAGCAAAAGGGCAAGCGGTGAAGGGAGATCTATGCAATGTGTGCTGTACTTTATGAATCCATGTGAAGTTAGGCTGTGGCAGAGGAGCCTTTGTGTGCATGTATGCTTGCTTGTATTTTGGTTGATGTTAGGCATTCATTTAAAATGTGTGAGAAATAGTTCAGAATTGCTGCAACTGATTCATCATAGGGACTAGAAGATACAGCTTTTTGTGTGCAGAAATGAATCACTCATGTTGAAGTTACTCCACTTAACAGAATAATGGCTTGGGTACATGTAAATATGCATTTGCTATTTGATAGTTTGGGACATATTTCCTTTTATTTTTTCCCCGCTTTTTTTTTTGGGGGGGGAAGAGAAGGAAGGCCGTAAAATGAACTTGCTTTATTGCTTTAGGTGCAAGCAATCTCCAGCAATCTTAGGATTCTGAGAGAAGGAACGCATTTTTTTCTGGTCTGATTAGGGACCCTGCAGTTCTGAAGGTTCTTCATCCTTTCTTTTTTCTATGGTAAGCTTTTAATTTCCAAGTCAATGTAGCTAGAACTAAGATGAGGACACGTTCTGCCTCAACATTTTTAAAGCTTTGGTGAAAGTCATCTAGTTATTCTGAGAATAAGAAAAGGAAAGAAGTAACTTTGCCATTATTTTTTCTTTACTTGCTAAACCCCAAGTAGTGGGGTGACTCCGTAAGCAAAACAAATTCAGAGAGACAGAGACAACTGCTGTAAATTGGCTAAAAAGTTTTTGTCAGTCCTTTATCTGAAATGTGCATAGTGTTCCTCCCTGTGCTCCCACAGTGCCTGCAGCAATCCTGACATGTATCTAGCATTTCCCAAATAAGGGATGAAGTACAGAGGTGTTTGGTTAATAAACTGGCTTGTGGATGTTATAGCTGTGTTGTGCCCAGTCTAGTAGGGTAGGTAGTACACAGGAAAAAAGGTTTGAAGGGCAATTAGAAGAAAAATAGCTTCACAATGCTATGCTCTACCAAGCAGTCTCTTCAGCCTCCCTTCATTTGAGTTCCAAAAAAGACACTGCATAATAAAGGGTTTAAGTACTAAATGAAAGAAGTTCTGGTAATAATCCTGTGCACTATTCAACTTGCTGTTGCTTCATGTTCTCTTTTCAGCAAATATTGTTAACTGTGTTTCACAAGTGAGTTTACAAAAGGTCAGAGTTGAGCTTTATACAGAAGGGCCTTACAGCAGACCCTGCCTAGACAGAAGGGTATGTTGTTTGAACCTCCTAGTCTTAACTGGCAGCTAACAACTTTTTACAGGTAGTAAACTGCTTTTCTCAAATCACAGTCGATTTTGCTTAGCTCTTGTTGTTAAGCAGCTGTTTTATGTTGAGCTGCTTTCAGTCACTGACCTTAACTCCAAGTGGAATGTATGTTACCAGCCTGACTTTCTGTGATGTGGAGTAAGGTGTTTTCAGATAAAGATGATGAGCTGTTCTGATTCTGTTTGAATGACTTCTGCCCTTTGTCCACGCTCAGGGTTGTTTTTTCCTTCCCCTGAAACTCTGAACAGAATATGTAACTGTTTCTAAGATCAATCTAGGTTTAAAAAAACTGAGGAAAAAAAAATCCATAAGTATGGCAGTTACCTGCAGGCTAGATCCTATAAATACAAAAATTCCAAGCTCCCACAAACAGAAGATGAATGAATACTTACCTCTTGTAGAAGGTAAATATGGAACGCTTAACACTGATGAAAAATCAGAAAGTTGGATATCAGACTTACCTTTACAGAAGAGCTTTGCTGACAGAAGGGAATTTTTTTTTTTCAGTTTTAAAAAGGACAAGCTTCGTGGCATCTTCCATGCCAGTACTAGCACTTGGCCCGGACCTGCATATAATGCATTTCAGACGCTGTTACTGTAATTGAAAACAGCAAATTCTTCATCCAAAGCATTATGTCCACAAAATACAGTGAGTGAGAATAGGTTTCCTCTGCTGTGTAGGGTTCTCCTCTACTTCATCCTTCTTGATACTTATTAAAACCCTTATTTGTAAATCCTTGTCATTTATTTATTATACTTACATATATATACTTGTACATAGAATCACAGAATGGTTGTGGCTGGGAAGGACTTTAAGATCATCTAGTTCCATACCCCCTGCCATGGGCAGGGATGCCTCACGCTAGACCATGTCGCCTATGGCTCTGTCCAGCCTGGCCTTGGACACTGCCTGGGATGGAGCATTCACCACTTCTTTGGACAGCCAGTTCCAGTGCCTCACCACCCTCACAGTAAAGAACTTCTTCCATATATCTAACCTGAACTTCCTCCATTTAAGTTTAAACCCATTACCTCTTATCCTATCACTACAGTCCCTGATGAAGAGGCCCTCTGAAGCATCCTTGTAGGCCCCCTTCAGATACTGGAAGGCTGCTATGAGTTCACCACACAGCTTCTCTTCTCCAGGCTGAAGAGCCCCAACTTTCTCAGCCTGTCTTCCTACAGGAAGTGCTCCAGCCCCTTATCATCCCTGTGGCCTCTAGACTTCTTCCAACAGCTCCATGTCCTTTTTATGCTGAGGACACCAGAACTGCACACGGTGCTCCCAGTGGGGTCTCACGAGAGCAGAATGATGGCGGGGCAGGGTCACCTCCATCTGTATGTTCTCCACTGTGTCATGTTTATGTGAACTGGATTACAGACACTTAACATCTGAATCCTTACTATGTTCCCTTTTCTCTGTAGTCTGTTTGTAAGCATATTGTAAAGTGTTTCATCATGAATTTGTCTCAAATGTCAATTTAGGAAAATGTTCTACAGGCCACAAGCTAGTAGTGGGTTGGGTTGGTTTTGTTGGTTGTTTTGTTGGGTTTTTTTGCCAGTTTGCATTAATGTGTGTAATTGTACTAATACTTAGCCATGGGAGGGAGCAAGTGTAAGTGTTGTATCGTTATGAGAGTATGGAAACGTTTCAGAATTCAGGTGTCTTCATCACAGGTAGGAAGGTAGAGGAATGTCTGCATATTATATTCACTATCCATAGCCAGAAACTTAAAGACAAGTGGTGTTATACTGGAGGAGTACTATAAGGACAACACATGCTTTAATGCAGGTTTTAATACATATTTTAATTAATTTATGTAATTTTAGATGTTTATGAATTTCTGACGGTTTTTTTTAAATACCACTGTGGGCTGATTTTGTTTCCTCCATATCATTTACCTTCTTAAAGTGCCTCAGTACCCCAGATGGCACACAGTGGAGCTTGAAGACGTCTGGTCCACTTCGTTTACACCAAATTTGTGAAGAGTTGCAGGGTATAGAAAGAGAAGCATCTTTCTATAAGTGTGTGTGTATATATATGTATATGTGTGTGTGTATATACACACAGTGAAAAATATATAAAGAGAAAAACAAGATGAGAATGTGAAGGAATAATCGTTGCCCTGTCTGTTAGTTCCAGTGTTCAACATTAAAATTAGATAAAAATGCTGAGGAAAATTCGAAGGAAAAAAGAGGCTTGTAAAAGGTGGAAGCAAGGACAGGCGGCCTGGGAAGAATACAGGGATGCTGTCCGGGAAGCTAGGGACCAGGTGAGGAAGGCTAAGGCTCAGTTAGAATTAAACTTGGCTAGGTATATTAAGGATAACAGGAAGGGATTCTATAGGTAATGCAGACAAACTAGGGACAACATAGGCCCCCTCCGGAAGCTATCGGGATTTGGAGAAGGCTGAGGTTCTTAATGACTTCTTTGCCTTGGTCTTCACTGGCAAAGGCTCTGACCGCACCACCCAAGTCTTGGAAGGCAGACGCAGGGACTGTAAGAATGAAGACCCTAGGGAAAGGATCTGGTTCAAGACCATCTTAAGAACCCTAAACGTACACAAGTCCATGGGACCTGATGAAATCCATCCATGAGTCCTGAAGGAGCTGGCAAATGAAGTTGCTAAGCCACTGGCCATCATATTTGAAAAATAATGGCAGTCAGGTGAAGTTCCCGATGACTGGAAAAAGGGAAATATAACCCCCATTTTCAAGAAGGGGAAAATGGATGAACCAGGGAATTACAGACCAGTCAGTCTCACCTCTGTGCCTGGCAAAATCTTGGAGCAGATTCTCCTGAAAGACATGCTAAGGCACATGAAAAACAAGGAGGTGCTTGGTGACAGCCAGCATGGCTTCACTAAGGGGAAATCCTGCCTGACCAATTTGGTGGCCTTCTATGATGGGGCTACGGAACTGATGGACGGGGCAGAGCAGTTGATGTCATCTACCTGGACTTGTGCAAAGCGTGTGACAGTGTCCCACACAACATCCTTGTCTCTTAATTGGAGAGACATCAGTTTGATAGGTGGACCACTTGGTGGGAAAAGAACTGGCTGGATGGCCGCACGCAAAGAGTTGTGGTCAATGGCTCAATGTCAGGCTGGAGACCGGTAATGAGTGGTGTCCCTCAGGGATCAGTGTTGGGACTGGTCTTGTTCAGCATCTTTGTCGATGATGTGGACAGTGGGATTGAGTGCGCCCTCAGCAAGTTTGCTGATGACACCAAGCTGTGTGGTTCGGTTGATACGCCGGAGGGAAGGGATGCCATCCAGAGGGACCTCGACACGCTTGTGAGGTGGGCTGATGCCAACCTTATGAAGTTTAACCATGCCAAGTGCAAGGTCCTACATCTGGGTCAGAGCAATCCCAGGCACAGCTACAGGTTGGGCAGAGAAGAGATTCAGAGCAGCCCTGCAGACAAGGACTTGGGGGTGCTGGTCAATGAGAAACTGAACGTGAGCGGCAGTGTGCACTTGCAGCCCAGAAAGCCAACCGTATCCTGGGCTGCATCAAAAGGAGTGTGACCAGCAGGTCGAAGGAGGTGATCCTGCCCCTCTACTCTGCTTTTGTGAGACCTCACTTGGAGTATTGTGTGCAGTTCTGGTGTCCTCAACATAAAAAGGACATGGAACTGTTGGAACAAGTCCAGAGGAGGCCACGAGGATGATCAGGGAAGTGGAGCACCTCCCATATGAAGATAGGCTGAGAAAGTTGGGGCTGTTCAGCCTGGAGAAGAGAAGGCTGCGTGGAGACCTCAGAGCAGCCTTCCAGTATCTGAAGGGGGCCTACAAGGATGCTGGGAATGGACTCTTCATCAGGGACTGTAGTGACAGGACAAGGGGTAACGGGTTAAAACTTAAACAGGGGAAGTTTAGATTGGATATGAGGAAGAAATTCTTTACTGAGAGGGTGGTGAGGCACTGGAATGGGTTGCCCAGGGAAGCTGTGAATGCTCCATCCCTGGCAGTGTTCAAGGCCAGGTCGGATGAAGCCTTGGGTGGCATGGTTTAGTGTGAGGTGTCCCTGCCCATGGCAGGGGGTTTGGAACTAGATGATCTTAAGGTCCTTTCCAACCCTAACTATTCTATGATTCTATGATCCAACCAGAAAATATGGGCAGCTGAAAAAGAGAGATGCAAATGCTGCTTCTGTATTATTTGAAAATTGAGGATATAGCATAAACTCTTAGGACACAATGTCTTACTTCCATCTGGTGCTCCTGCATTCAATTAGAGCTTTGTTGTTGTTCATTTCAGTGGTCCCAGATTTTGAGTTAGAGCAGACATTGGCACACTACAGCTTATTAGTTGCTTATGGATCCTGCAAGTCATCCTTGCATTCTGGCTGTTTTGCAACTCCATTTAATTTTCTCTTAGAAGTTATCAGTGACATTAGAAATGGAGTTTGGCAGATACTCCATGTGGGTGGTTTTTACTGCAATTCTTTCATTCAGTGACTGCGTATAATTCTGTTTATTTAAGAACTCTATGCTGCTCTCATCCACAACAGTATCTCAGCATCTTATTTTCAATCTTCTGTTTTTGTATAGCTTACTGATTTTCCATTCCTTTCATCAGGCTATGCAGACTGCTGCCACAAATATTGTGGCCACTGTTATTTCTGGCAGGAGATGTCTGTAGAGGCATGAATGATCTTCCGGAAGATGTTGTCAGCTGAATCATAGAATCATAGAATAGTTAGGGTTGGAAAGGACCTTAAGATCATCTAGTTCCAAACCCCCTGCCATGGGCGGGGACACCTCACACTAAACCATGCCACCCAAGGCCTCATCCAACCTGGCCTTGAATGCCACGAAGGATGGAGCATTCACAACCTCCCTGGGCAACCCATTCCAGTGCCTCACCACCCTTACAGTAAAGAATTTCTTCCTTATAGCAAATCTAAACTTCCCCTGTTTAAGTTTTAACCCGTTACCCCTTGTCCTGTCACTACAGTCCCTGATGAAGAGTCCATCCTTGTAGGCCCCCTTCAGATACTGGAAGGCTGCTCTGAGGTCTCCACGCAGCCTTCTCTTCTCCAGACTGAACAGCCCCAACTTTCTCAGCCTGTCTTCATATGGGAGGTGCTCCACTCCCCTGATCATCCTCGTGGCCTCCTCTGGACTTGTTCCAACAGTTCCATGTCCTTTTTATGTTGAGGACACCAGAACTGCACACAATACTCCAAGTGAGGTCTCATGAGAGCAGAGTAGAGGGGCAGGATCACCTCCTTCGACCTGCTGGTCATGCTCCTTTTGATGGAGCCCAGGATACAGTTGGCTTTCTGGGCTGCAAGCGCATACATCCTTAAAGGAAGTAATGATGTTAAATATTATGACACTTCCCTGTTCTTTGCCCCTCTAGGGTTCTTCTACTGCATTACCAGCTTAAGGAGTGAAAGGACAAAATGAAAAGAGGATTTAATAGAAATGTGTTCTGTTCAAGTATAAACATGTTCAATATATTGAGTATATAAGAAAAGCCTCATAAAAGTAATCAAATGGAAAACTTGGTTTTAGATGTAAAAAATACAGAAATATCTTCCAGTACATTAAAGTATATTGATATTTTTTGTTTTGAGAAATTTGGAGACTTTAAATGTGAAAAAGTGGGCACATTAAAAGGAGGGGGCACCTTTTCTCAAAGGTTATGATAAATGTACTTCTTAAAGTAAATTTAAGGTTTAAGGTAAATATACTTTAATATACTGTCAAGAAATGAGACACATTCGCAGAATGAATATCTACACTGAGAAAATTACTTTCAGAACCAAGAGACAGCACTTGCTGAAGGCTGATACCCTGCTGTTGGAAATGTGTTCCGACTAAGCTTCCTAACAGACTGGATCCTCTCTGCTGGCATGACACTTAGGTGTGCTGAGTCACTTGTTGGTGCAGTGCCAAACACAGGCAATGAGTAGGAGGGATATGGATGACAGTAATAAAAGTACCCTCAGGAAAGAGAACTCTGCATCTCGATGATTCTTTAAGAAGAAAAAAACCCAAACCACTGTAAACCACGTTTTTAGTTCACAACCATGTTTTTAACTTAACTTTGTAAAAATGTGCTGAATAGTATAATTAGCCAAAAAAAAATGTACTGCTTTGTCACTGTAATACAAAGTGCATATAAGGGACAGGAGGGAAACTAAAATGTTTTAAAAGGAAGACATTGAATTGTTTTGCACAAAGTCAATGGACATAATTGGGTATTTTCTGTTTCATGTGTTATTAACTATACACACACATAAAAACATGCATGTTTGAGAATAGTAAGCATAAGCCAATTAAAGTTGAGAAGTCTTTTCCTTTGCCTATGTCATTTTTGAGACACACATCCCTATCTCCTGCCAACAGGATTGAAACTGGAGGTAAACTATGTTTAGTTTAGTTTGAAATTTGCCAGTCAAGTTATCAAAACTGACAGTGAAAAGATAGGGAATCAGAAAGGTTTAAGACCTTGCTTGAAGTGGATCTGTACCTTTTTTTACTGTATTAGATAACAATTTAAATCATCTCTTTTAGTAGATTTGTTTTAGTACTTATGAGACAGACTGTTGAAAAAAAGGTCTTTCAATCCTTTGCTGTTTTAACTGTTCACCCTTTGAAATAAATGGGAGAATCAATTGCTTTTGAACATAAAAATTCTGAATAAGTTATTGGAACAAGAAGACCTGCTTTTGTTTTTCTGTCTGCCTATGGACATTCACATCCTGGTCTCCATCATTTTCCTCTGTACTTGTGTACATTTGCTGGCCTGTCCAGCACTCCATGCCACTGATGGAGTTTGTTTTGCAACAAATTTCAATATTAAAAAGATAGGAAAACAAGAAAACAAGGAGACTTTCTGTTCAACGCCACAATCCCATTTTTCTTTCTCTTACTTTCTGGAAATAATCCTATTCCATTCTAATAACAACTGATTCCCTTCCAATTGTATCTAATAATTGCATAGCCCAATCATCAGAGAGCTGGGATATTCTGTTACATAGATAATCTCCCTCTAACAGCAGTTGGTTTTTTTCCCTCTTCTGCTTACACTGCGACTAACTCTAGTATCAGTTCCTCAGACCTTCCCAGAACAACGGCTGTGAGCTTGAGGACTCAGACAACACTGTTTCACTTTGTTTTTATGAGATGACCTTGGAAATCTTTCAGACAATCTATGTTTTGAACAGTTTTCATTTTTTTGTGCAATTGTATAGTGTGTTAATTTCTGAGGCCTGAGTTTCTGCTTCATTGCCTTTATTGCTGTTCCTTTATTGGTTTTAGCAGTGACTGTACTTTAACTAAATTAAACCTTTTTCTTCAGACTTTCTCACTTGTTGCTCCTTCCCAGGAGGATTAGAAGTAGATGTAGACGGTCATGAGACCTAAATTGTGCATTCTAGTTTCATCTTGCACTATTCTCTTCATGTACACATCAATGAGCATTGATCCTGTAAATCTACAGAAATACGTCTCATACACTTCTAAAAAATAATACAGGTAGCCTTTAAACTGATTGATCTTAAAGGAGAGGGCTAGGACTCAGGAATTTGGAAATTCGCCTGTGAAAGAAGCAGGGGACAAGTTAAAATGCCAAAGTAATTTTGTACGATCTGAAATTGACTGTCGAGGACTTGTACCGTCTGCTTAATTCACCTCTTGTAAAATTTCTGCCTACTGTATTGGAATTGGCGGAAAACTTACTTTAAGGAAAGAGAATTGTAGCTATAAATGTTTACTTTAGAAAGGCTTATTGGTAGACAGATGCTAGAGAGGATTTCTCTGCCTGAATGTGGGAGTCAGTAGAACAGATCATCTGGAGTGATTAGCTTTTTAGAATACTCTGACACACTAGGACAGGTGAAGGTTGGCAGGCAGATATATGTAATTTATTCTCTCAATAGCTGCAAGCTGTCATTGTTCTATAACTTATTCTTAAAAAAAAAATAAAGTGGAGGCACACATATTTAAGAAATTTATATGCAAATTCAGTTAGTCCACCCAAACAGCAGACTCTTGGCTGCCTTGCTGTAAGAGACAACAAGGAGGAGATTAAAAAACCCAAACATCTAAAACCTGAAAAAAAAAAAAATGAAAGTTCTCAAAACAAATGAATATATGAAAGTATAAACAGAGCTTGAGTTCTAGAGTAAGTTTGAGGCTTGCTTTGTTTGGGTTTTGTACTGGTTTTGTTTGCTGTGATTTAAGCCCTGGAAGATTTAAGGCCTCCTTTGCTACTTGTTGCTTATTCTCCCAGTGCTACTGAATTGGTTAGGATAAACCTGCTACATAATAACATCTTGTTTCAATGGAGATTTTCACAGAGCTCTCAAACTTGTCTAATACACATTCAGTTTTTCAAATTAATTTTTTAATTGTATTTCTTTTTCAAATATTTCAGGCATATGGCTCTGGCTGTGACATTGTTATTCTGGCAGATGACTTTGAATGTGTGCAAATTATTCCTGGTGCTAAACATGGAAATATCCAGGTCAGTTGTGTGGAGTGCTCCCAGCAACAAGGCAGGGTAAGGATTTTAATAAATTTCTATAGTTTTGGTTTTTTTAACAGAATACTCTAAATGAAATAAACAGCAATATAATACATTAATGTTGCTAATGAGTTAATTTAATGGCAAAGATCTTATTTTACTGATCTGTAACTTTGAGTAACACTTTGAGGTTTGTGTTACTCAGAGAATTGTTTCAATTTAATAGTTGTTTGGTTTGTTGGTTTTTTTTGGGGGGGGGGGAGAGGGTAGACATTTTGTAACAATGGGTTTTATTCCTTTCCAGGACCTGCAATAACAGGTCTAACAAAATGTGAAAATGTGTATTAGTTATAGTATAGTATCAGAACTGGAATGGTACTGAAATGTTTGTTATTGTTTCCACTATTGTATACTTTCATCTAGCTAGAGAACATACAGATAAATATTCATGTATACATATATATACACACATATGTGTAAGTGGGTGTTTGTGTCCTGCAAAGCAATGAATTAAAAATACTTTATTTTTCAGAAAAGCTTAAGCATGTTCAATGTGTTTAGAAGTGCTACAGTATGAGCAGTCACAACTGCGAGGGCCCTTACCTGGCTATGTGGTTTTATTTTTAATCCCTAAACAATGCTAAAGAAACAGTTCATGTTACTGGGAAAAACTTATAAGTTATGGTAATGCACTGAGCAAATTTTGTTTGTCAGTTGTCACTGCCTACTAATATTAGCTAGTTAAAAGTTAGTTGCAGTATTGAGAAAGCCCTAGTTAGGGTTTGGGCAGGTTTAGCCGGCAAGGCACCTCCACAGCAGCCAGGCAGTCCCACTAGGACTGGAAGAGAGATTCCAGCTGCACAGGTGGCCTCTGCAAGATCATCATGACCCCCTGGATGGTTCTGCATTCAGGACTCTGAACTCAAGGACTGTTGTTTTCTGTAGGAGTGTGTTGTTGCAGCCTCCTTCCCCTGCCCTGAAGAGGAAATAAGATTTCATAATAAATATTTTGAAACTTTTACATCATTTCTGTATTGGGGAAACCAGATCCTGAGTGGGAAGAACTGAGACAGTCTTTTAAGAATCTTTTAAGGAAGGACAAGGATTTTTAAAGATAGTCAGAAGTACTGATAAACACATGAGTATTAGCAACCTGACCAGATAGATTCCTAATAAAGACCATTTTGTGTAGGGAGGTTTCTGTGAAATAAGTGGGTAAAAGAAATTGAGGGGTTCAGTGGTGCAAGTACTTCAGTTTTTCCATTTACCATTTGTCTTCCTCAAAACATACTTAAGTATTCAAAATAGAATTACATTTCTTCCCATTTCTCATAATTATTGTTCAGTGATACAGAATGGAATCTGGGAACACAGAGATCCAGTCACTAATAATTCATTTATTAGTTAGCTGTGAAGTAGACAGAACATAAGCAGAAGTAGTGAAGGCATCAGCTTTCCCTTACGCATTAACAGTAGTTACCCTAGAAGAATGTATTAGATCTGACAGTGTTTATCCCACTGAACAAAGTGTCTTCCCTACTCAAAGTTAAAATCTTAAAGATGGGCTTGTTCAGAAGAATGTATTTCTCAACTTCCTTAAGAAAGTAGACGTATAACATAATTAATGACATTTGGATTAATTTCATTTTTCTTGAACAATGACACATAGAAGAGGTACTGGAAGTTCTTTAGCTATTTTGGAATACTGAGGAGTGGTTATACTTATCTCCTAACCTTACAGTTTGAGTCTTCAATTTTACTTTTTTCTTTCCAGATTGCAGCATCATATGGGAATGCTGTTTGCATTTTTGAACCGCTTGGTATAAATTCTCATAAAAGAAATAGTGTAAGTATGTGTTTCATGACTGCAATTTGGTTTAGGCTCTTAGAAGAGGCAAAAGTCTGTCTGCCAGTTATTAAATTACATTGGCACACGAAGGACTAATGGATAAACGTTTTCCACCATCCATAATAAAATTGGATGTGTAGTCTTCCACTGCATGAATCAGACTGGGGTCTGCACATCTGCTAAGTTCACAATAACATCTTGAATCTCATACTAGAATGACACAGTGACACGTTTGTGATTCTATAGCTTGAAGAGATCATCAGATTTGTGATACAGAAATATGACTTAGACTTGTATACATGTACCCAGGCTTGTATTAACTGCACAGCCATAGCTGAGCACTCAAGCATTAAGTATGTTCTTGGTATGGTAAATGCTCCATCCCTGGCAGTGTTCAAAGCCAGGCTGGACAGAGTCTTGGGCGACATGGTCTAGTGTGAGGTGTCCCTGCCTATAGCAGAGGGGTTGGAACTAGATGATCTTAAGGTCCTTTCCAACCCTAACTATTATGTGATTCTCAAGCAGGTTTCACAATCTTTGTTCCATCTATACTGACATCCTGTATACTGTTACAAATATATGACCTAGCTAAAGTAATCGATGTACATATTTATATCTGTGACAGGTCCTGGTGTGATTCAGAGAGCATTTTAATTTTTATAAAACAATTAAAGAAATTGTTAAAGCTAGATTCAGCCATCTGCCACGGGGTCCTGAATGATTTTGCAACAGGCTTAATATCAGTTTCATAGGGAAAGAATAAAATACCAATACCTTCGTATTTTGCTGTTGATGTGAGAATTAATCCTTTACTGTTTTTGAACCACAGCAACTAAAGTGTCAGTGGCTTAAAACTGGGCAATTCTTCCTCAGTTCTATGACTTATAACCTGGCATGGGATCCTCAAGGTAATGTGAAGTTTATGAAGTATTTGTTCAACATTTATAGTTAGGAGACCTTGTACACAAACTGTTGTTGTAGTAAAGTGAGAACATGAATACGCAAATTTTAGATTATCTGTTCTCAGGCAAGGTTGCATAAAATGCGAGGCTACATTTAACATCTCTGAAGATGCTGTGCCAAGTGTTTGAATCTCTTATGCAAGATCTTAGTTTGGGAATCACAGTGTTAAGTTGTTAACTGACTTAAATTACCATAGATAATCATGTAGACGTAATTTTATCACAATTAAAATCAGCAGTGTACACGGACACAGATTTTTATAAGATGTGTATTTGAGATGTAATGTTGATTATTTAATATGATTTATCATTTGAAGTCACAAAAAAGCACTGATGTTCTTTCTTAAAACATACTATAAATTCAAAATGTTTTAATAAAAAATAGCTGTATAATATGATTGAATACCCTATCATATTTAAAACTGACTTTATAAAGTTGAGGTTTCAACCTGTTTTGAATAATTCTCAGCAAAACATGATGACAGGCTTAATCTTTCAATATACATGCATCATCTTGCCTTCACAGCTTTGCTATTACTCACTTTCAGGTAACAGACTGCTGACAGCAACTGACTTTTTGCAATTGTGGGCCCCTCCATCTAGTGACATTCTAGAAGAAGATGATGATGATCCTGACAATCAGGTCAAAGATGATAAAGTTCTTCCAGTTCTAAATGACTGGAAATGTGTCTGGCAGTGCAAGTGAGTGAGATAATTTTTATTTTAAGACAAATTGCAGTGCCACCTCATTTATAAACTGTATCTTCTTTCCAAAACCATATTTTAAAATGTGCTTTTAAATCAGCTTAAAATGCCATAAAAACCCAAATTATGTAAGTTGTTCCAAATAAAAATTCCTCACTTTTGCAATGACCTATCACCAGACGAGCTAGTCAAAGGCTTACCCAGACGGTAGCACTGGCAGTGTATCAAAATTATCTCTGTTTTCTTCAAAAGTAGCATTGAGATATTGGATAAGGCTGAACAGAGGAGCAGTAGCTGGCAGATATGCTACACTGATAAAGATGAGAGCTGCTTTTTGAATGTTAGCCAGAGGCTCCCAAAACTTTTTGCCCAGTTCTATTTGAGATCCATGTTACAGAAGTGCTTCATGATCAGCCATTTCTATAAACATACATGCAGACTTGGGAAGCAGCTGCCTATGAACCTGTTTTCTCTTGACTTTTTATAAGCCATTTTAGATTTTGTGCCCACAAAGCACTGTATAGGCTACTTTCCTCTTTCAGGCAGCAGACCCTTAAGCTGTAGTCACAGACAAATAGTATCACAAATTATCTAGATGATCCTCACTTTTATTTCTTCCTATGATTTATCTTCACTGGGAGTAGAGGAGTAGGTGGGACAAACTTCTGTGATCTCATTGGATGTAGCCTAGGCTTGCCATACTTAAAACAGTGTATTTTATGGGCTGTTTTTCTGTAAAATTTTTAAAATACTAATTATTCTGTTTCATTGTAGAAAATACTTCTTCTGATTCTGCCATTTCTAAAGTATGCTTAAAGTAACAACTATGAAACACTAATACATTTCATTTCAGTAATGAACAGTAGTATTTAATCAACTGAATATATATGGAATAATACTGTGGAATAAATAGACTTTACTTACAACTTAAAACTTTACTCTTGTATTCTTTAGGACTGCAGTATCAGTACATTTGATGGCATGGTCTCCTGATGGTGAATACTTTGCAACAGCTGGGAAAGTAAGGACAAAAAAAGAATAATTGAAGAAGTGATTGCAATGTTTTTTATTTGTTTAACAAAAAGATACCTTTTGAACTGATAATATGTACAGCTCAGTGCACAAATTAGAAAAGATTTTCTCTTTAGTGAATTCTGGGTTCAGTTATCAGTTCTTAACTTCCATTTCAGGTTGCAGTATTTTTTGTCAAATTGCTATTCAAGCTAAGTTTTCAATTAATAATTCTCTTTCTTGCCACCCTCTCATTTGAGTGATTCCCTTTGGTTTTCAAGTCTGGTTAGGTAAGCATTTATTGCTTGCACTTAATGTTGGTTGAACAATTAGATGAATTTTGAGAAGCTTTGTTTTCCTGCACTTACTAAAGAGGACAACTGAATCATGAGCTATGTTGTTTTATAACTAAACTCTTACTTTCAACTCCTTAATAATTACTACGTATAGAATCACTATGGTTAGAAAATGATAAAAAATTTGCTTCGTTCTGTATTTCCCATAAATATACTTTTATATAGCTAAGTATTTGGTGAATTAGATGAGGCAGATGGTTCCAGAATTTTCTGTCTGTAGGACAGTTCTATTCTGTCTGTAGAACATGTTAGTTGTTTCGTGAGACAGATATACAGCCCTGATCATAATGCTTAACAGGGCTGCCTGTCAGACTTCCTCCTTGCAAAGTGTGTAGTCAGATAGTGTACTTTTTGATACTTGTCAGGAAATACTATCTCATATCTACACTCCGAGGTTTGTAATTCATATATTTATTTTATTCTGTATCACCATTCCAGCAACAAGTCCTGATATCCAGGGATGTGGCATCCAGCTGTGTACAATTACTGTAGCCATATTAGTAATGTGGACCTTAGCTCACATCAGTATAGTCATACTCCAGTCTCACTTATCAGCATTAATAGTATTGCTGTTTCAGCATTTCACTTCTGTTTCAATTAATTATGTCAGTGGTGCCCAACCATTTAAACCAGGAAGGTAGCATAGGCTGCGATGGTGGAGGGTAAGGTTGTAATATGCATCTGCTCCTCCACTCTGTGCCTGTACTCGGTAGGTACAGTGCTTTCCATGAAAGTCAGGCTTCCTGTGCATGGGAACCAACATGAGTTGTCTCAGTGGAGAAACTGACTGTTAATGAGCTTAATATTGTAGTGTTAGTAGCAGCCTGTTTCTGGCTTCTATCTTTGCAGGGAAGTGGACATGGCATTTAAAGCATGCATATGTGCTAAGCAGAAAATGCACAGTGAACCAAGAGAAAAGTAGGGGGCCAACTGGACTGCAAGAAAAAGTCCTTATAGAAATGGAATATTGCCAGTAGAATATTTCTTCAGTCTGTAGCTTATTCCAGTAGGACCATCAATTAAATAAGTGGTCTCAGAAATGGGTTGTCTGAAAAAGTGCAAATAGTACCAGAACAGCAGTTTCATTATTATTTGGGACTTTATTTTTGTGATATCTTTAATTATAGCTAGCTAACCCCATGGTTTTTTATTGCGTTACCTAGAATGACTGCCTCTTAAAAGTTTGGTATCCTATGACTGGTTGGAAGTCATCTCTTCTGCCTCAAGAGAACGAAGAAAAGAAAAAAAGCTCAGGGGTTGTCAACTTCGCATTTGTTTATTTGGCGCATCCTCGAGCAGTGACAGGATTTTCGTGGCGTAACATTAGCAAGTACATGCCCAGGTTCGAAAGTTTTCTTTTTAAAAAAACCCAGGCAAGGCTTTGAACAAGTATTTTTTTAACACTTCGGTTGACGTTTGGCCATCAAGAGCATGATTAGATTTCTCTGCTTGTACTTGGAGGAAATAAAACATATGAACATCTTCCCATAAGCTTTTGTATTACCTAGTACAATAGTGATAGTCATGTTAACAGGTGAGATTTATTCTAAAATATAGTCTAAACTTTAGTGCCTTCTCAAGGTATGCCAGGAAGCATGAATATAAAGGTCTGTCTTCACCAGTTGGTGCTATGACATTGGAAATAAAATACTTTTTTAAATGATCAGCATTTAGTAAGCTAATTTGTATTATATATACTGGTTATTAATTAGTTGTTCAATTTCACTTTTAGTTATTTAGTAAAAATTATGCATTCTTCACATTCAGTCCAACAAGTCAGGTAGTTCAGGCAGTTTGATAACTGCAGTTTTATGATAACTGTTGCATTTATCAAATAATAATCATTCCATGTTCACTTGCACTTTTGCCAACAATCAGTATAGGTTTTGCCAAATCCAGTATGGGTTTACCAGCATGCCAGAAATCACTAATGATATAAAAACTTTAGTTAGCGGAGAGGCAGAAATTTGGATGAAACAACAACTACTCTTCCCTAATTTCCGCTGTGTCCATATAGCTAATTTAACTGCACTGAGTAGTAACCTTGATATGTCTATTGTTAGGGGTTTGGTCTGTAATGTGTTACTCACGTCTTGTCTTGATGGCATCTGTCGGCTTTGGTCAGAGACATTGTTACCAGAAGATACTCTTCTTGGTGAGCAGATCTGTGAAACCAGCACTTCCAGCATTAGCAGCACCGTCTCTCAATCTGGAAAGCAAAAGGACAGTATACAGCAGGCACTTGAGGTACAAGTAAATACTTGTCACTTTTTTATTTCAAGATTTTTAAAATTTAAATGCTTTAAAGGATGTAGAACTCTATGAATGTGTATTATCTAGTTCTTACAAGGATAAAAATAGTCTGAATTATTACATACCAGTTTTTGAAGTTTGTTAGTAAACAATGAAGAAAGCAGACTTTGCAACTCTGCACTCAAGCTCTGTGTTCTTAAAACTCAACCTACTTTTTCTATACCTAATAGTGATGAGACGATGTTTAATATGGAATAGTGATAGTTTCATTCTGATTGGCTCTGAAAGTCTGTAATTATAGAAACAGAGAAAGCAGTAAATAAAATCTTTTAATTTTTAGTTATCTGATTTTTGATAACTGCATTTCCAAAAAGTGGTACTATACTATAGGGCGCAAAATTTCAGTGGCAGTCATATCAAGTCTATTGAGTTTACAGTAAGAGAAAACCTATCAATATAAAACCAAGAAAATAAAAAACCAAACACCCCACTATTCATTTGTAGACTATTACAGTCTGATGAAATTCTTACTTCTTATATATCATGACTGTCAACAAATAGGGAAAGTGGAACCAAATATGCTTTGGGCTGTTCAATCAGTTGTGCTCTCAGCAGTTTTCTATTCACAAAAATAATTCATTATAAAATTACATTGGAAAGGTTACTTTAGGAAAGGTTGCTTTTAGATTGCAATAATCTTGTTTATGAAAGTTACACAAAATAGTGTGTATTTTTGTGTTGTTGTTTTAGCAGATATTAACGTAACTTTCAGAAGACCGTTAGAAGAGCTTTGCCTTTAGCTAGAACTGATGTATATAAGTGTTATTAATATCTGCTGAAATATATTTTAAGTAATCCTTTTCAAATTAATCTTCACATCTTACATAGAAAGAAGTTAAAAAGCTTTAGGCTTTACTAAGTGTGAATTTTTACCTTACAGTTTTTCTTTTTTTTTTTATAAATATACCAGACAATTCATGAGTTGAAAAATGTGAGAAAAGGACAAAGGAGGTCGTCAGTTCTTGTTACCCATACAGATGTATTGCCAGATCAACAGGGTACTCATGAAGTTCAGCGTCACATTTCACATCACGCAAATGCACTTGGTCACTTCCACATAGCAGCAAGCATCAACCCTAATACAGGTGAAATATTACAACTATTTATTAAACTGTAATAATATATTTACACAAAATGGACAAAAAAAAGGGGAGGGGAAGAGGGGACAGAGATGTACATTGTTTGCTTTACCTAATTGAATACAGGGAATTTGTAGGAAGACTTATTTCACAAGCCTGTTAATTCTCATAGTTTTGTAAGACAAATGAGGTTAAATTTATTCTGAATACCTTCAGAACTTCTAAAAGCCAATTGAGTTCATCTTTCTTTGCATGTTAGAAAGCAAAAGAAACCTAAATTGCATGTTTGCTTGGTGTTACATTGTTGGGTTTTGGGAGGCAGTGGTATAGGATGGATAGAGTATTTGTGTCCTACAGAATAGAAAATGAATTAAGATTTTTTGTCAGGAAACCAGCTGCTTTTTATAGAATAATGCAGAATATTCTAAACAAGTGAAAGGCTAAAGAGCAATCATGTTCATTACCTTAAATCTGTATGTGAAATGACAATACTGCAACATATGAAATTGCCCAGTTAGAACTATTGAGTATCATTTATCATCCTCATAAGTATTAATTTTCATGTAAATTTATTGACTTTAACTTATAATTCTTTTTAATTTCAATTGCATGTAAAAACTTGATCTGTATCCTACCTTTTCTGATCTTACAGGCACAAATTATAATTTTTAGGTTCTACCTAAAATAATCTAAATGTCTTAAGAAATCTGTGTGTATGTGTTATATATATATGTTAAAGGTGAGCAGTTTAATATATAGCTTTTTTTATTTGTTTAAAAATATCCACAGATATTCCATCAGTCTTGGCTGGAACAGCTTTTAATATAGATGAAGGAAATGGAGGCTTCGTTGTTCACTGGTTGAATAATAAAGAATTTAATTTTACATCCTCTATTGAAGTGTTTATGCAGCATCTAAGAAAAATTTCTGAACAACAAGTAGAACAAGATTTTGATGTTGAGGCTGAAGAGGAAGAAGAAATGGAAGAAAAAGAGAAAGGTTTACATATGAAATTAGATCATGGTTAGTAATGTTGAGATATGTAGCACAAGAATTATTTTGAAGTGCATTAATGCAATAATTAATGCATTTATTTACCACAAGAATGAAAGTGCTAACATCACTAACCTGAAATAGACATTTACAGTTGAAATTTTGACTGCTGTAATTGTAGGCATGAAAAATGCAGTGATGTACTCTGTTGGAATGCAATAGTGATATACAGAGTGAAAAAGAAAGGTAGCTTTGGTCTTTCATTTCCATTTTGAATATATTCCACTGAGCTATGAAATCATGATTAAGACCTGCTCTCTATTTACCTTACTATCTGATTGTCAGTAATGACAAACCAGTTTATGGCAAGCCTGAAGTAGGGTTGGACATGGCTCCATTTTAATGCAACTTCAGTGTTTCCAGTACTGGTAAGATTTACATCTTAAGCTTTAGACCATGTGATGATGCCAATTGTAGCTGTTCACAAAGCAACAGAGAGACTATTTTGAAATTAATGGTGAAAAAGTGTCCTACCAGAAATATCTTACATTGCTGTAGGAGGGTCACTTGGTCAGTAAGCATGTGTAAAAATCTAAATCTGTTTACAGAAACCAGGAAGACCCATTAGTGACAGTAAATTGATGATATTTTTTGTTCTTTATAATGCTTAGGTTCTTAAAATATAGATTACCAATGCAGTAGTTAAGTGTATGATAATTCTTACTGAACATGCAATACATTCTACTTTCTCAATATGATCACTGTGATCAATGGGATTTCATTATTACCTTCTAAATACAAACAACCACCCACATTAGTTTGAAACCAGCATTCGTATAAAATATGTGGGTTTATATACTTGACCAGAATAATCTTAGGCAGGGCATTACTGTTAAGTATCTGAATTTGTATGGTTATATTTATTATTATTTGTATTACATAGTCAGAAGCAATAGTCAAGGGCCAGACCCTCACATTTTTCAGCAGACAAAGAAAGGTGTTTCTACGCACGATGCACATGAATGTTCTTATCAGACGCTACTCTTAGCAGATAAGAAATATTATGTTGTTTTGAATAGAAACTAATGGGGAAATATTTTTAAGGCATTAAATGGCACATTTCTTTTCTGTTACAGACTTGTCTATAGATAGAGAATCAGAGACAGGGACTGGTACAGGATCTTCAGAACATGACGATGGAGAAAGAGAGGGAAGCCCCAAAACATCTCTACTAACAGGCCCATGCATGCCTCTTCCGACAGTTTTGTTAGATCAGAAAATTGAGTTGCTCGTAACTGAATGGAACAGAAATCCAGATATGCTTTTTACTATCCATCCCATTGATGGTACCTTTTTGGTGTGGCATGTGAAATACTTAGATGAATACACTCCGGGCATCTTTCGGCAAGTTCAGGTATTGTATATTTGAAAATGTTTTATTATTTATGATCTTAATCAACAATCATTGTGTCCTTTCTTTTATACCTGGACATCTGTATGAGCTTAAGTACTTCCTGTGAAACAGCTAATATTTATTTAGACTTAAGCTGCGGTGTTAAATTCTAATTGTCTTATTTTTATTTTTTCTTTTAGGTTTCATTTTCTTCTAGGATTCCTGTCGCATTTCCATCAGGAGATGCTAGCTCCCTTAGCAAAAATATTATGATGTATGCTTGCCCCGTCTTTGTGAAAGATGATAGTAATGCTGTCTATCAGAAGACAGTGGACTTTCCAGATAAGACTCTAGCAAATAAAGGATCAAGCTTTGACCAGGATAGTGCAAATGTGAATGTAATTTCTCCAAAAGTAATGATGGTTTCCAAACATATAGATGGCTCTCTAAATCAGTGGGCAGTTACTTTTGTTGATAAATCAGCTTTCACTTCTGTGCTAACCGTATCACATAAATTTAGGTACTGCGGTCACCGTTTTCATCTCAATGATCTAGCTTGCCATTCTGTTTTACCATTACTGCTAACATCTTCTCATCATAATGCTCTATTAACTCCTGAATCAGACAGTTCCTGGGACTCTGATAGGATAAACAGAAAAATGGATCCAGTTAAACATGTGAAAGGTTCTTCCAGGCAGCAGCTTAAAAATGCAGCAACCCGTACATTCCATGACCCAAATGCAATCTATAGTGAGCTGATTCTGTGGCGTGTAGACCCTATAGGACCTTTATCGTACACTGGAGGAGTATCTGAATTGGCTCGAATTAACTCTCTTCATACCTCCGCTTTCTCTAATGTAGCCTGGCTTCCAACACTTATTCCCAGCTATTGCCTTGGTGAGTATACTTAGCATGTTTCCATGTAGAGTTAACACTATGAGTTGTAGAATTAATTTGTCAAAATAAATTACTATTGTTATTTGGAGTATACTTATATTAACTTTTCATCAATTTCCTTGTATTATGCAAATTAAGTATTTTTATTCCATTTGAGGCTAAACAACTTCAAAACATTTCATCTGGTCTGAGTGTGCCCGTAGTTACTGTGAATCAGCTGACATTCAGTAACTTCTTTGTGCGAGTAAGTAATCATCGCACTCACAAAGAATAAGATGATCCCTTTCCTCAGTGCTTTAGGCAGCTTCACTGAGTGTTCTCTGTATTGCCATCGTATTAATAATGCAGATGTTCTGACAACTTGGGCATCTGGTTTGGTGACCACATACGGGTGCAGGAGGCGGTGAGTTGAGCAGAACTAGTATTTGGCCCACTTGAACATCTGATTAGTTGGGAAAGGTTTTCAGCCCAAATTTACATTTTGATATAATTTTGATAAAAAATATCAAAATCTTTTAACATGCTGGCTTAAAACTCTGCTTAGAAGATCCTGAAACAATACCCAAATTCTTCAGGCTGCCAGTGTTTTACAAAAGCCCCATTAGAACAGGGTACTTTTAAAGATACAGGCTACATGAACTTTAGAGAACTGCAACTACTTTTTCAGAGGTCAGGCAGTACATCATCTGATGTATAATGCCCTAGGATGGCTCTCCAGGTTTTGTATTTTAGGGCTTTCTACTGCAGTTAGGAAAATAGTTTCCAGTACTGGTAAGACAAAATAGTCTGTACAACTATGACTCTCCTCAGCCACTCAGATAATTATTTTTGAATAATCACAAGGATGCTGTTGCACTAAGCTGTCATCTTTGCATACAGTACTAAAACCGTCATTTTTGCGATGGATGTAACGTTTTTTTATTAATAATGCCAAGTTATTTTATTATGCTAAGGCCAGTCTGACCTTCGCGATGATAAAATAGGTGTAAAAGATGTTGTACAACTTCAAAAATTGTAAATATGCTTAATAAGCGTGTAACGTGTTTTATTTATAATAAATTCTTTTCTCTGCTTACATAGTAACATTCTGTGCTGTCTAAATCCCACAGTCTTCTAAACACAAATAACTACCTGCTTCCCTTAAGGAATAGCAACATTCCTTCAGGCGTACTACATAATGTTTTTTGTATGTGTGAACCATTATTTGTAAATATGAGTTCTACTTAGATTATTCAACTTTAATGAGGAATTTCAGTTACATAAATGAGCAGAAAGGGAGTTATTTCAGAATTCAGATAATGGTGGTTTAATGCACACATTTGCTTAGGTTTTTTGCTTCGATACTTTATGGAAATTATGTTAGAAATGGATTCAGATGCAGTGATGTGGAACGTAATAGATTACCCGATGCCATTTCACTGCCCCTTTTTTTAACTATTAAGTTTTTGTGTTTTCTATTAGGTACATACTGCAATTCTGCTAGTGCTTGTTTTGTTGCATCTGATGGCAAAAACTTGAGACTCTACCAAGCTGTTGTAGATGCACGAAAACTTCTAGATGAATTATCTGACCCTGAATCATCTGTAAGTTTTCTGTAGCAATGGTTTGAAAGTATTAAAACTACTTAAGGTAACTCCCCTCTTTAGTGGGGAGTTTGTCTTCACTTGGTTCTGTATAATTTTTTTGCCATTCTGTGTATAGGATCTTGTGCCGTATACCTTACATAATTTTATGGTTTGCATCTCTGTCTAAACATCAGCAGTCAGAAATACAGCTATTACTACTAAAAGCTGCTGCACTGAAACAAAATTCCCCTGACAGGCTTCCCCAGCCTGTAGCAGGTGGGGAAAGGAAAAATGGAATTTCTTTCTTTGTTTTCTTAAAAGATGGGAAGTCAGAGTAAGTGGGAAGGTCAAGACAGTAGAGCAGACTTAGATGTATCCGCCGAAGTTACATCTGTATATGAGGAAGGGCAGAGATGGTGGGATGAGGGAGAATTGGCAGGTTATTGCCAAGGGTAATATTAGTTCTTAATTTTTTCATCTCTCTTTAATATTTAATTTCTATAACTTTAAGCAAAATAAAGCCTGATCTTGCACTGTTATTGTATAAAGAAGCACATCTTTCCTTTTTTCCATTATTTTGTTATTTTCTAAGCTATCCTGCAAAGTAGAGCCTGTCAGTATTCAGATCAGCCTGAGGAATCCGTTCCAAGAGCAGTAATAGTGAACATTCCAGCAAAAATCAATAGAGCCTTCAGTTTATGTAGAAGCTATGCTGATTTTTTTTTACGTGTTGTGACAAAACCTGAAGCTTTAAACAGAAGTGAAGCAGTATATTTGACTTTCTCATGTCACAGACACCAAGTTATGTTATTAAACTATAAGTCTTTAAATAAACACTATTTAGTTCCCATTAAAACCATGTTCATGGTGCACTATCCCCATGAATAGCTACAGACACAACAGTGCAAATGTCTTAAGAAATGCTTTTTAAGTGACAACAGTAAGAACTCTGTTACAGTTTATGCTGACAAGGAAAATTAAAGCATCAGTTTATTGTGACTGCAATTTCCTTCTGTCCGAAGGAAAAATATACTGACTCCTCTAATTTATTTTTTTTCTGTTTCAGAAACTTATTGGGGAAGTGTTTAATATTGTGAGTCAACAATCTACTGCTCGACCAGGATGCATTATTGAACTTGATGCAATAACTAATAAAGTAAGTAAATGGTTAATTCTTTATGGGTTTCACATAAAGGTGTTTAGTAGCTCTGTCTGTTAATTAACATAAATAACTCTAATATAGCTATTCATTTTGAACAATGAGGAGGCAGCAGCATTATATCTTGTCCTTACTCACAGTTATTTTGACCAGACATGTTCCAGTGCTGTTTTGTGTTAGGAAGCAGCCTGTGAAAACAGTGTTTTACCATTTCTTAATTAGGTATCTGGATGTTTTTGACACATATAAAGAAGTAGTTCTCTATTTGTCAATAAATTTCCATGCTTTTAAGTATTAATCACATTGGATCTTCAATCTTAAGTTCAAATTTACAAAATACTTGTCAGGAATTTTTATAGATGAGTACAAAAAATACTCTCCATGTTTCTCTGGAAAAAGAGGGTGTTTTGCAGCATGAAAATTTAGCCATCTCTGTCTTTGAGGACATATTTTTCCTTGCCTGCAGAAAAGGATTTCGCTGCCAGCAGCCTCCTTTGTAGAGAGGTGGAGGTACTGCAAGGAAATCTGTTGCTGTCAGGAAGGACAGCTGTTGAGATATACAAGAGAAGGAAAATCTAAAAATCATTCCCTTTTTTTAGATTTCCTAAGCGGTTCACTGCAGACACGTCTTCCCCACTGAAAAGGGATAAAAGTCTGAGAGTTTTTCCCACTGTCATTTATTCAACACCTAAAGCAATAAAAACCAATCAGGTACTAATGCATCTGTCAATAACTGCTGCAAAAATGTTATTATAGAATGTGTCTAGCAGAGTAGATCTCAGTGAAATAATTTGCATATACAAACAATAGGTTCTAGAATATGCTGTTCTTAATATAAAAGGAAGACATACAGGTTTTCGGATGCATTAAGATAACTTTTAACATTATAAAAGAAAGTGATCCTCATCAGTAGCTAGATTGCAGGAAAGAAATAATTGCATTAGTACTAAATGTTGCCTTATTTTTCTGGAAGCATAACTATTGCTTAATATTTCAGTGTGGCTCAAACACACAACTGCTTCATGTCTTTCAAGAAGACTTCATTTTGGGATACAAACCACATAAGGAAGATGTGGAAGGGAAGGAAACTGAGATATTTTTCCAGCCATCACAAGGTACAGAATAAAAATAGCTAATATGAATGAAGTGTAGGTACTAGAAATGTTTTTTAAGATACAGAAATAGCCAGCATCTGTTAGTTTCCTTTTTATGAGAATCTGTAGAATTTACACAAATGGCTGCTTCATGTTGCTCCTATGAGTTGTAGTTTACATGGTAATGATAATAAACAAAGGCATTATAATTTGCTTAGAGTGAAACATTTTAACCTATATGACAAAGTCTGTTTTTCAAAACACTGTACGTTGTATATATAAATGTGTACAAAATAGAGCAGAAGTATATTTTCTGCATCAATATGTAGTTCCAGGTGATAAGATGAACATATTTGACTTCCAAGCTAATACAATAAAAAGTAACTTGGGGATTTGGTAGTAGACTTAAAATTTTAAAAGGAAGAAAGCAGGCAGGTAGAAGAGTCTTTACAATATAGCAAGGTAGTTCAAGCTGATCTGGAAGGCAAATATATCTAATTAATTAGATTTGCTACTAGTACTCAGGTTGTCTGTAAGTCAGTCTACTTTTGTAATTGTTCTGTAGCCATAAGCAAACAAATGTTACTAATGTTAAAAAAGTTATTAATCATACTGTTTGAATGTTTTGTTTCTAATCAAGCGATTTCATTCAAAGATGAAAACAAGTTTTTTAGTATAAATAATTTTTAGGCAGTCTTCTCTTATTGAAAATAATTTATGTTGAAGATAAAGTTCATGATAGTGATGTTCAAATTACAGGGTATCGTCCACCACCTTTCTCAGAGAAGTTCTACCTAGTAGTAATTGAAAAAGATAGTAATGGCTGCTCTGTTCTTCAGATGTGGCACCTTCATCTCAAATCTGTGCAAGCCTGTTTAGGTGAGTGACAGTAATTTTCTTAGAGACAGACATTTCTTTAACATTATTTTAAAATAAAACTTAGAGATTGGTGTTTCATTTCAAAACACATCGTCACCTTTACTGAGCAGAAGCCTCAAAGTCAGGAACGTTTAGAATTTTATCAATGCAATAATAGCAGTAAGATTCCTTACAAACACTGGTTGTATTCTACACCATTAGCAATGCAAAAATTTCTTGATAGGCACTGGATTCTTTATTTTTAATTCTTGGTATTTCAGAATGTTATGGGTATCCCAAAATGAATAGTCATAGTATGCAGTAAAAGTAAACACAGCCTGCACACATCATACAATTATTTTCTGTGTAACTTAAGCATGGCTAAAAATAGGTCTGATATTGTAGGATATTCGTGCCTTATCCTTACTTACGCAATTTTTTTAACACTGTTGTCAATTTTTTTAATATAGCAAAGCCAACTGAAGCTACTTCACCAGAGAATAAGCTTAGTGTACCTGTGCAAAAGAGTGTGGTTTCTTCTCCAAATGTATCACCTGGCATAAGTCCCATTCCACGATCTTCATCAATTGCTAATCTTCAGACTGCTAGTAAACTCATTCTGAGCTCCAGACTTGTGTATAGCCAACCTCTGGATCTTCCTGCTGGTGTAGAAGTAATAAGAGCAACTCCTTCAGCAGGTAAATGTAACATTTTTTTTTTCTATCTAGTTTGTCCACTAATTTACTTCCTAGTTTATAGGATTGATTGTATCTCCTCAGCCTATCGCATTCTCATTTACTGATACAGGGAACACCAGACTTAAAAGGCTCTCTCAAGTCATTGTGTCCATGTCATATTACCCTTCCATAAATATATCGAATCCCCACAGGAAAGCTGTTCCTGAAACTTGCTGCTCTAATGGTTGGAAACTTAACTTCTAGTGTTAATTTTTTAATGAACAGTTTATACCTGCTTTATATCATCTGCCAATATTAGCATGTTGGGTATATAATGCTTTTTTCACCTGATGTCCTTACGCCTTCTTCTGTATATCTGTCTTCGTGTCCCTCCTGTCCTTCCTCCTCCCCTCCCCTCCTTAGGTTTCACTTTATTCATAGAGGCATTAAACTTCATATTACTAAAAGTAAACATGTAATGTGTTCTAACTTCAGGTCACCTGAGTTCTTCATCAATATACCCAGTCTGCCTTGCACCTTATCTGATAGTAACATCCTGTTCAGACAACAGAGTGCGGTTCTGGAGATGTACTGTAGAGACAGACCTAAACAGCAAAAACGAAGAAAGGGAAACATATCATTGGAGGAAATGGCCTTTAATGAATGATGAAGGAGAAGACAACAGCAGTACAGTGAGCATTGTAGGAAGGCCAGTTGCTGTTAGCTGTTCTTACACAGGACGTCTTGCAGTAGCATACAAACAACCCATACAGCATAATGGTTTTATTTCCAAAGAATTTTCCATGCATGTTTGTATACTTGAATGTGAGTCTACAGGAGGATCAGAATGGGTTTTGGAGCAGACTATTCATCTGGATGATTTAGTTCAGGTTGGAAGTGTACTTGATTCAAGAGTCAGTGTAGATAGTAATTTGTTTGTTTACAGTAAATCAGATGCTTTTTTGAATAAAGACAAATACCTGGTGCCTAGTATCAAGCATTTGGTGCATTTGGACTGGGTATCAAAAGAAGATGGTTCACATATATTGACAGTTGGAGTTGGTGCCAACATCTACATGTATGGAAGACTTTCAGGCATTGTAACAGATCAAACTAGCAGCAAAGATGGAGTAGCTGTCATTACTTTACCACTAGGTGGTAGCATAAAACAAGGTATAAAGTCGAAGTGGGTGTTGCTTAGATCAATTGATTTGGTATCATCTGTAGATGGCACTCCTTCACTGCCTGTTTCTCTTTCCTGGGTGAGAGATGGTATACTGGTAGTGGGAATGGACTGTGAAATGCATGTTTATGCCCAGTGGAAACACACTATCAGGTTTGGTGATGGAGAAAGTGATGTTTTTACTACTGAAGACTCAGCAACACAAGATCCACTCAAAACAAGCCTGATAGCAAAGAAGTCCAGTGTAATTGATAGGGTAGGTATTGTGGATGATGTTTTTGGCGCTCCAACTGTAATACAAGATGGTGGCCTTTTTGAAGCTGCTCATGTTCTTTCACCTACTCTACCCCAGTATCATCCAACCCAGTTATTAGAACTTATGGATCTGGGTAAAGTTCGCCGAGCCAAAGCCATTCTATCGCATTTAGTTAAATGTATTGCAGGAGAAGTTGCAATTGTTAAAGACACAGAAGCTGGAGAAGGAGCTGGTCCTAAACGCCATCTTTCTCGCACCATTAGTGTAAGTGGTAGTACTGCAAAGGATACCATCACAGCTGGAAAAGACGGTACTCGAGACTACACAGAGATAGACTCAATTCCCCCATTGCCACTGTATGCGTTGCTTGCTGCAGATCAAGATGCCACTTTTGTTTCTGAAGAAACTTCTAAAATACCTCAGGGCTCTGAACATCATGATAAGAGAAAAACAGAAGATCAGTACTCAGATCTATTCCAAATTCCGTCTGTTACAACTGAAGACTTTATTGATTTTGAGCCTGAGAAGAGGGAGAGTAAATCCAAAGTTATTAATCTGTCACAGTATGGTCCGACTTACTTTGGCCGCGAACATGCTAGCGTTCTCTCAAGCCACCTGATGCACTCAAGTCTGCCAGGCCTCACTCGACTGGAGCAGATGTTCCTTGTAGCTTTGGCAGACACTGTGGCCACAACAAGCACTGAACTAGATGAGAACAGAGATAAGAATTACTCAGGTTAGTAACTGACATATTGAATTAACATTCTTGTTCTTCTCAGCAAAGGTAGACTTAATCCTTGGGTATTTGGGATAACGAAGCTAGTATCAGTTACTCAGATTAGATACAGCAAGAAAGAAGAACTTAAGTATAAATCTCTACTTATAATTCATACATAATAACTTGTAGTTCAGTTCTCAGCAAGTTCTGAAATGTACATCCCTCACTGCATGTGATAAGTTGTATATATATGCTCTTATAGTCATCCACGTGTTCAAAAATTAGCATTTATATTTCGCAGGAAGAGATACCTTAGATGAATGTGGCTTAAGATACCTGTTGGCTATGCGTTTGCACACCTGCCTCCTGACATCACTCCCACCTCTGTATCGAGTTCAGCTGCTTCACCAAGGTATTTCTTAGAGTGAAGTTTTGCTTTCATTTGATCTACTTGAGTTGATAGGGTCTAGTTATTTTTTTTTTATTTCTATTATTTATATTATCTGCATATTCATTTTAGATGCTGTCTATTTCATTAAGGCTCTTATTTTGCAAAGATTTAGTACAGGCTTCCTTGCATGTACTGTGAATAGCAAAAAGCCAGTAGAACAGAACAAAGATTCTGTCCCATTCAGTTTCAGACATGAATAAGTTTTCCAACCAGATAACAGACAAATTGTTTATATTGTTTCTGCTGGAGAATGAAGATACTGCTTTAGATAGGATGGCTTTATCTTACCTTAAATTATTTAACTATTCAATTGTTTTCATCACAGCAAGTTTTTTCCCTGCTCAGTCTGAGTACATGCTGTTGTGAAATACAGGAAATAAAAGCAGTTACTACCTAAGCAAAAGACAGAAAGGTTTCTGGCACAGAATAGGTCTGCCTCTGCAATAGTAGAATATTTTTTGTTCAGTCTTTCACCATATAACATACATATATGAATGGTGCACTGGGAAATGATGTAAGAAGCACTGAAGAGGAGACATCCCTAGCAAATAAAAATATATTTGAGCTGTTCCTTTAGCAGCTCTACTTCTTGTTGAGGCAAACAGTCTCACTCAGGTCTACCTAACTCTTGGGTTGGAGATCCCACTTTGATCTCTGACATACTTCATTTGCTTATTAACAAGGCTTAATCTTCTCAATTTTATTATGTTACTGTTTAGGCCTTTCTACTTGCCATTTTGCATGGGCTTTTCATTCTGAGGCTGAGGAGGAGTTGATCAGTATGATTCCGGCTATCCAGAAGGGAGACCCACAGTGGTCTGAATTAAGAGCTATGGGTATTGGTTGGTGGGTCAGGAATATCAACACACTCCGAAGGTGCATTGAGAAGGTACTTTTCACTGCTTACATGTTACAGTTAACATGCTGTTAGGTATGTCTTAACAGATACACACATGATTTGCATATAGTAGATTCCTTTGTACTCCAGCTCAGCCAGCAGATAGTATAGCTAGTTTTTTCTATGCCAACTGATGTTGGCACTCTTGGCTTACAAGTTTCATTATTCAGTAGTTAGATATAATACAATTTATCTAGGGTAAAACCATTTCTGAAGCACCTAATTTCCCTTCCCCCCGCCCCCCAATATTCTACAGTATGTTAAAGGTCATACTAACTACTCTAATAAGAATCTTATTTTCAGATAGAGTCAGTATTAAACAGGGAATTATGCTTTGAATTCAGTAGTGGGTTTTATTTAAGAAATATATATATAAATATTAGTAAAAACATACAAAGGGTCTTTTTGCCATTTTTGTATTTTTCATAATGGAGTACTATAGAACATAAAGGATCTGAATTGCAACTAAGGGCAGCTTTTACTCTTCTGAACAGTCATAAAATTACTATTCTATGGAAACATGCACCTATATTATGTAAAACCAAAGTCTCATTTACATGCAGTTTTCCTATGGGAGGTGTAATAATGGATAAAATGCAACATATTTTTGAGATACCTAAATTTTCCCATAGGTTCCAATGAGATTTAAATCCTTGCTTTAATAAGAATTTCAGCTTTTTTGTAACTTGAAGTTTGAGGGATTTGAATAATTAATAGATTTTGCTGTGAATTACAGCAAACAAATAATGCAATCTCTGAAACGTCTGTGGAACAGAAGTACTTACTAGTTTACTAAATTTCCATCATATGCTGTAAAAATACATTTTGAAAAATTACAGCATACTGGAATCCAGGAGTAAAACTTGATTATCCTGGTATTCCAAATTACATCTCCGAGTCCTGTACAAAAACCAGCGTTCATTAAGGGAATACTTGTATGAACTTAGATATATGTAAATAATGGAATGCAAGAGGAATTTCATGTGATAGTATGAGTTACTGTAACACTTTCTAAGAAAAGACTTATTTGCATAGTTGTAATATCCCACTGTGGTTGAAAGGGGTTATATCTGCAATAGTGCAGTTTTTCTGAGTCTGAAGAACGTTTATAGTGAAATTAGTTGTAACATATGATAAAACATTCTGACAGAAATTACTTTTGCTTTGCAGAAATAATACAGTCACCTATACCATCCTTCCTGAGAGAAAATATACGTTATTTAGCTAAAAGCAGCCTCTATATTTTCAGTAATAACAGTAAGTTTTGCTTACTGCAGGTTGCAAAAGCTTCATTTCAGAGGAACAATGATGCCTTAGATGCTGCACTTTTTTACCTTGCTATGAAGAAAAAGGCAGTAGTGTGGGGTTTGTTTAGGTAAGTTCTGTTAACTGTAAGTTTGATTAAATCTTAATTGAACCAGGAATGCAAAGTGGAACTCATCCAGATGAGAGTTTAAATATAAGTGATTAATTATTCAAGTGATTGTATGCTAAGATGATATAATAAGTAGCTGTATATGTCACATTTACTTATGCAGGTCCCAGAATGATGAGAAGATGACTGCCTTTTTCAGCCACAACTTCAGTGAAGATAGATGGCGCAAAGCTGCTTTAAAAAACGCTTTTGCTTTGTTGGGAAAACAACGCTTTGAACAATCAGCTGCATTTTTCCTGCTAGCAGGTTCACTGAAAGATGCTATAGAGGTATCCATTTTTGAGAAATTCAGTTTCTAATTTGATCCATGTAACTGCATCCTTGTGAGCTGTTCTCTGCTCGTGTTTTCCATAAATTGTGGCAGCACAAATGATATGGTGTGCCCACACGTGACCTCCTTGTGCTCTGCAGACATACCATTTACCTCCACACTACTGTAAAAAGCAGATTGAAAGCTTATTTGAAGGCCAGAATAATTTTTCAGATACATCAGTTCTCAGTGGAAGCACTCTTGGGAGGAAGTAATGATCCTTCTGGCGAAATTTGGTAACAACGGTTAAGTTGGAGCTCAGCCTCCAGCTAATCTGCATGACCTATCGTTGCAACATTAAGCAAAAAAAAAGAAGTCAAGAGTTCTCTTCTGAAGCAGCCCTAGGATTCCTTTTTAGTGGAGCTGTGATGTTGACTGCCACAAGGGAAGTGAGAGCTGTAAGCAGGATCATAACCCAAGCAGTACTTCAGAAGAGAATGGGAATTAGAGAACCTTTAGTTCTCCTGCCTACTTACATGTAGTTTGTCTTTACCTGAGAATGTAAAGAATTTTCCTGAGCAATGCAATTCTGCAGATGAGACAGTGTGAAGAATGTCTTACCAGTGATGTATTAACATTAAAGTTGGAAGTTATCTTTGTTCTACTAGGTAGAATAAACATCTTTACTTCTGCTGTATTAATCTTTGACATGCTGATGTACCGGTATTCATATGATAATTCCTGAAACCGAAGAAAGCACACCTCTTTCCAAACATGGAAGAAAATACATTACTTAGATATCACCATGGGTTAGACCCAGAGATATGTATGTACTTAAAGAACTGGTATGATGAAGAAAAAAAAAAAAAAAATCTATCTGATCTGTAAACACTTATTGCTATCCACTTAATTGTTATTTTAAAGAACTACCTTTCCCTTATAAAGCAACCTTTTCCCCACTTCTCGTCTTAGGTTTGCCTTGAGAAAATGGAAGACATCCAGTTGGCTATGGTTATTGCTCGTTTGTATGAATCAGAGTTTGAAACCTCCATCACATACACTTCCATTCTTTATGAAAAAATTTTGGGCTGCCAAAAGGATGGAACTGGGTTCAGCTGTACTAAATTGCATTCTGATCCATTTCTGAGAAGCATTGCATACTGGATAATGAAAGATTACACTAGAGCACTGGACACATTATTGGAGCAAACCCCTAGAGATGATGATGAAAACCCAGGTAAGGGAAAAACCTTAGTCTGATGGGACAAACTTATTAAGACAGAGAAGGAGGAATACTTCCTATGCAGTTCCTTTCCTAAGATGCCATTATGCATTAATTGCCTTATGTACTGGCCCATTCAATTTTTACTTAAGAAAAAAAAAATAAAAGATAAAACCAACACACACCAACCATCTTTTCTGCATTTCTTCCAAAGATTTGTCCAATGGACTTAAATTCTCATTCTTGCTTCTAGGAATTCGCAGTGTTCTAGCAGGATTTCCTGTCCTGTCTCTTTCGAGATTAATGTGAAGGGAAAGGTAGCTATATGGGTTTGTGTGGCATATTCCCTCACTTGGGGAAAACTACCTGACTGATTACCACAGCTTATTTTTAGGCTTAACTGAGTAAAATATAACAGTGAGGTAAATGAGGGAATTTTGTATCTCCCTACTCATCCAGATCATACCTTTAATCTTTTTGTGGGGAATAAGTAATTCTTCATTTTGTTTTGGCAACTAGATCAAAAAGTGTCTTGGTTTTTGTGTTTTGACAAGTCTCTGTAATGCAGGAAATAGTGCAAAACAGAATAACACCATTTTAAAGCCATTTTCAATAGCTGTCGTATCTGTTTAATTCCTTAGTTATCGTCAAGTCATGCAATCCTGTGGTGTTCAGTTTTTACAATTATCTTCGAACACATCCTTTGCTCATCCGAAGATACTTCAGTTCACCAGAAGGGACTTTGGCCACCTTAGGTCTAAAAACTGAGAAAAGCTTTGTTGATAAAATTAATCTTATAGAAAGAAAATTATTCTTCACTACTGCAAATGCACATTTTAAAGTGGGCTGCCCTGTACTAGCTCTTGAAGTCCTTTCCAAAATTCCAAAAGTAAGAAAAAAGTCTACCGTAGATGCAGAAAAAGAGTCACCTAGTACTCCAACACAGGCTGGTGTTTCAGATTCCAAAGCCCTAAGGGATGGTGCTGGAAGTGGTGATACAGATTGGTCAAAGCCAATTTCAACTTCCTTTGCATTGGAAAATACTGTTGAGTCTTCAGCACAATTTGACTGGAGTCAGCCAGCAGTAAAATTTGATGATGAGCCCCTTACTCTTGACTGGGGTGAAGACAAAAATGAGTCAGATGAAGAGGACAAGGATGTTGGTATAATGATGAAAAACTCAAAATCTGATTTGAAGAGTGGAGAAGATGATGAGAGAACCTCAGATACCAACATCCCACAAACACCAGATGGGAAGATTTGTGATGCAGGAGATACTGAGGTTGATGTTATTGCTGAACAACTGAAGTTCAGAGCCTGTTTGAAGATCCTAATGACTGAACTGAGGACTTTGGCTACAGGTTATGAAGTAGATGGAGGAAAGCTTAGATTTCAGCTGTACAACTGGCTTGAAAAAGAGATTGCTGCTATGCATGAAATATGCAACCATGATACAGAGGGCAAAGACTATTGTAAAATGTATACCAAAGTAAATGGGGATCTGCTTGATCACGATGATATGGATAAGCCAGACATTGGTTCGTATGAACGGCACCAGATAGAAAGACGTAGGTTACAAGCAAAACGGGAACATGCTGAAAGACGAAAGTGGTGGCTGCAGAAGAACCAAGCTCTTCTAAGAGTTTTTCTAAGTTATTGTAGTCTTCATGGGGCACAAGGTGGTGGTTTAGCATCTGTAAGAATGGAGCTGAAGTTCTTGCTGCAAGAGTCACAGCAGGTAAAACATTCAACCAATTTCTGTTCACAAGTATGAATAGTTCTGGACTGTCAGTTTTGTCAAATGCTGAAGTTTGTGCCTAAATAGATGTTTCTCACGTTCTGCAAGCCTAATGTTCATGGTCATTTTAATGTTCTTGGAGACAGAGCTTCATATTTAAGTGTGTTGCTTTACACATCATCCTGATTATTTGGTCCTTAAGAATCTGTTATGTGACACTGAAGAATAGGTTACCTATAATTATGGCATATTAATGCTGTTGTTTATATTATAGCTGCATCATTATATAGGTTTTCCAATGAAATTCTAATTTGGATCACACTAAATTAAATTCACAGTTACTAAAATATTACAAAACCTGATTCCCTGCACCTCTGCAAGTCATTCAGGGGAGCTACAAGGAAAAGGATATTAGCTGCAAGACTCAACAGATCATATTAAGACAGGGTAGTGCTCCCTGTTACTATGGCATTCTCTACATTCACAGAAAAAGAGATATTTTCCAGCAAATGTTAATGGCTAACCTAAGCTACAGTAGATAATCTGATACCAGGCAGTATCAGATTATCTGCTCAAGTCCTGGATTTCTCACATTTCATAGGAGCAGTAGATGACTGTTTTGGTGGTACTAAGCTTAGCGTGTACTTTGAAGGATAAAATAAAAAATTCTGTTTGTTTCCACTTGAGAAACTCAGATTAGTGCAAATTTGATTTTGTTATTAAACTCAGACTGGTGAGTATTATGTCAATTTATTCTACTGCAAGTGCATTTTTAGTTAATGTTTCTTATTAGACAATCCCAATACTTCCAAATGAACAACATAAAAATACCCTTCCTGCACTGAATTAAAAGGTGTTCCAGCAAATATGGCTATCAGATCTGATCCATGTTGTTATAGTAAATAAGATATTTTTGACATCAGTCACAGTAAAATCTTGTCTGTACTGGGTAGACAGCAGTGGAAGAGGATAAATAACCCCAGAAAAACATTTAAGATGTAAAATTATCTTCCTTTTTTTTTGAGGTTTTTTTTTTTCCTCAGCAGTATCATTAAATACAATCTTTTGTTTTAAACAGGAAACTACTGTAAAACAGCTTCAGTCTCCTCTTCCACTACCCACAACACTACCGTTGCTTTCTGCGAGCATAGCATCCACAAAAACAGTGATAGCTAATCCTGTTCTATATTTAAACAACCACATCCATGATATTCTTCACACTATTGTGCAGATGAAATCACCACCACATCCTCATATTGAAGATGTCAAGGTAATGAAAAGCTTTCAGGAAATGCTAAATGATTTTTTTATAAAATGGGGAGTGAGCACATGAAAAAGAAAATGTGGTGTTTGAGTTAAATTTTCAACTTACCCTTTCACAATACTGACCTTCTCCCTTAAGTCTGATGGACTGAAAATGTTAGTTAACCACTTGCTTTCTGACACACCTTTTTTGAATCCAGTTAGTTCATCTGAGTTCTGGCCATTCTCAGGAAACTATTCTAAATGCAAATGTTCACTAAAACACTGAATTCTATTCAGAGTCAGTATATTTGGGGGTTAGGGGTGTCAAAGAGCCTGAGAGTGACACAGTAAATTAGTAAGAAGCTGCATCATTATTTTGTACATTTAAATCAGTATTCCTATTCATTAATTTGAATTTCTATTGATGAGATGAAAGTAGGGAAAAATCAGGAAATTAAATGAGCTGTCCCACTTCAAGGTAGTAAAGTTTCTAAAACTGTAACCCAAGCTCATTTAAATCTCATTTTCTCTTGTATTTGTTGACTCTTTTTCCATCCTGCATTGTACTACAGCAAGCATCTTTCTTACTCTAGAAACTCCTACTTCACATGCATTTTCTTTTAATAGAGAATTCAGAAAGAAAAGCTGACACCTCCTAACTGCAAAACAACCATTTAAATAATTCATAGCTTTAGTCTAAGGTTTAACATTTGATTAAACAGAAAGATGGTAGGAAAAGATAGAAATTAACACATGGTGAGTTTAAAAAAGTTTACATTTTTAACAATTTGACGGTACCATTTTCTACACACTGGATTTCACCGGACTTTCCAAAAAATCCTTGAATTTCTTCTGTTTAAGAACTGGAGAAATTCTGTTGCATTGTGTGGCAATAACAGAGTATTTTTCTTGTTATTCCTGGAGACTTCTGGAAATTTGTAAGCAGAGAACTGAGGTAAAAAAAAAAATAGATAAAACAATCATACAATGGTTACACAAACTTTTGTATTTTATGCATTTTGAGCAACTACTACTATACTGAACTGTGTTGTTAAATAATATGGCTTCCAGGAACCATCCCATCAAATTCATTATCATAATAGGACATACTTAATAACTCCTTCCATATACTCATTCAATGCAGCAGTTCTGTGTTAGAATCACATTAATTAACTTGACATATTAGAAGGGTTTGACTGCAATCAGATGAGCTTGAACAAGCAGTTGTGATTTTTCAAAATACTGTATTGTAAACTTAAAGGAACATTCAACTTCTGTTTCCTGCACTTGGTTTAAAACTAGGACGTTCCTGTATACACAGATTTCCAGTGCTGTTTAGAAAGAATTGAGGTTTACTCACCTTTAATATATAACTAATTGGCTCATTTTATTTCAGGTGTACACGCTTCATTCTTTAGCAGCTTCACTTTCTGCATCCATTTATCAAGCATTATGTGACAGCCACAGCTACAGGTAAAAGTGGAAGTTTTCTTACACTCCTATATTTGGAGTATACTTTGTGTATCTGAAACAGAAATCCTTCATGGACATGTTGAAAAAAGGGATTAAATATCTGTGTATGGGTATAGATACTTACACAGTTAACACATTTCTAGCTTTGATATGCCAGATCAGTTTTACACAGATTAAATAACACCAATCATTTGGATTTTTTCTGATAAATAGTAGGAAAATATGGTGTCACTCTCACTTGGGAAGCTTCTGAAAAATAACTGAATGCTGGCTTTCCATGGCACATTCATTGCTGTTTTGTGGTGCAGAGAAAACACTTGAAACCTAACTGAAGTCATGTTTCGGGCAGTTTATATTCCAAACTGGAACAGAATGCTATAAATATTCAGAACAAATATATCACTGAAGTTTTTGAAAAAGCCTTTTTCATACCTGGAGCCATGCACAAAACATATTAAAATTGATGATGCCACATGGCAACATTTCAAGTTTTAATAAACAATGTATTTTGTATACTGTGAAATTCTAAAACTCTTGACTTAGTCCTATAGAATTTTAGATGTTGCATCTTCTGATTAAAATGAGAAGAATGTATATATACTATAATTTATTACAAAAACATTCTAAAATTCTTTCTCATCAGAAAAAAATTAATTTGTATTTAGCCTTCAAGCAGATACAAATCAGTTTACAGGGATGGTTTATCAAGGACTGCTTCTGAGTGATCGACGCAGACTGAGGACAGAAAGCATTGAAGAGCATGCAACTCCAAACTCATCTCCTGCTCAGTGGCCGGGTGAGACAAAAATTAGGTTACTTTTGGCACCACTGGATCAGGTCCACATTTCAAAATAATTTCACTCCCCTATAATATGATGGATGGTCAGTGATGTATAAGTATTTCTGATTTAGTTTTCAAAGTAATAATGGCCTTTAACTTTTTCACCTACCAAAACAAACAAAAATAAGCTTTCTACATGGCAAACACCTGCCTTGAAGGAGAGACCACGATCTTTAAGATAAACTCAGAAAGCTGATAATTTGTCATCCTAAAATGTTTTCTACCAGTCTGCCTCACCTCCAACAAAGCTAATTCTGTTAGCTGTTTCCACAGTACTATCTTACATCTATGCTTTACATGGTATAGCTATCAAAACAACTACTCCCAATATATGAGCATAAATTCAGTTTTTTGAGGTCAACTGTGGAAACAGTGCAGGAATTTCATAGGCAAACTGGATTGCCCGTATTTACAGAGAGGTACAACAACACAGAAGTCCCAGACCCAAGAAGGCTTTTTCTAATTTTGATGTTTATGATTTTAAGAAAAGTATCAATAGTACATTTAAGGAAAGTATCATTAGTACAATTCACCTGAATAAAAATATTTGTGGCTATTAACATATATTTATCATAAAATGCAGAGGTGAAACATTTTTTTCCATTTGTACTTTTACTCATTTAACAGAGAACTTTTCCTCTTTTCTCTTTCCAGGCGTGAGTTCACTTATAAATCTCTTAAGTTCAGCTCAGGATGAAGATCAACCAAAGTTAAACGTCCTACTTTGTGAAGCTGTTGTAGCTGTCTACCTGAGTCTCCTTATACATGCCCTTGCAACTAATTCATGTAACGAATTATTTCGACTAGCGGCTCATCCTTTGAACAATCGAATGTGGGCTGCTGTTTTTGGTGGAGGAGTGAAGCTTCTTGTAAAACCTCGAAGGCAGTCAGAAAATATTCCAGGTACCTTGATCTCTGAAGGTCACGCTAATGATTTGCATTTTATTCCTTTTAGTAACCTAGTAGGACAGACTTCTTTCCTTTCAAAGACAAAAACCAAGCAAGCAGAATTTAAATATTTACTGGCAAGAAAACTGTTACATAAATTGAAAAGCAGAAAAAAATCAGTCTTGCAGTTGTCCTTTGTAATGGCACCCAGCACATTTTGAATTTGTCATGAAAACTGTGCAGTTATTATATTGCTAATATTACTATGAGATGCTTACTTATAACACTTTTCAGGCCTTTCAGTCACCATTTTTTTAGTGAAAAAACAGTATAAGTCAGTGTTAATATCTATGGTTTTCTGTATGTGAGAGATGAGTTTTACTGTTTAACAACTGCAGTAACTTGGAAGCAGTATTTCTGGAACCAGTTTCCATTGCAAGATACGGTTTCACCTTGCACAGGACCACAGAGAAGACATACCAGCTTCATCTGTTGAAAAACAGTTCATGCATATGTAAGCTCCACTAAACCCAGGAAATCTTGCAAAGATGGATGAGCATGTCTTAATATACTGCACAACAAAAAGCAATAATGAAGATTGAATTCAGGCTATGGAGACAAAAGCAAATGCAGCCATTTGTCATAGACTTCACACTGCAACAATACAGAAAACCATGTCACACAGACCTTCAAAATAGTGATAGGCTTGAAACTTAGGCAAAAAATAATGTTCCATATCTGAAATATAAAACCAAACAATAATAAGGCAATGCACCATTGTAAGTATGCACAATAGATACTTGGCATCCATGCAATAACTTAAACTTATTTAGAGTAGTTATTCTCAAAAGATGTTAATATGAATAACTTATATAAAGCCATGTGTTCATGTGAGATGTATTCTGTTTTCCTTTAACCTACAAGCTGCTACAGCTTCTGATGTTTCAGAGGACAGTAATGAAGGTTTGTAAAAACTTGCAGTGTAGATGAATGTTAGTAGTGGCTTTCTAAAAAGAAAAATAATTTTAAAATATTTAGCTCCTTTTTAATAAAGTAAGTGTGATTTTCAGTGTTGCCTGGTCAATAACACTTTGAAAACCAAATTCCACATTAATATTTTGATAACTCTTCAGGCATTTTAAATCATCACTTTAAATAGACTTCAGTTGTCAAAAAGCCTGTCTCTCTATTCAAATTTTCTTTGCCATGAATTCCTCAGCTTACCTTTTGAATAACTACTGCTACTTGTGCAGTTTACAGTTTAGTGAAATTTTATACATTTATTTCTCAACAAAATTTCTTAAATTCTTTAATTTTTTTAAAACTTTTTCAGCTAAAAGTTTTTTATTTAGAAGCTGCATCTCCTGAGAACTCAATCGAGATAATAAAATTTATTTCTCATGATATATCTAATGTATAAATGCCACAGTTATTGAATTCATTGTAAACAAACTTTTTCTATAATTACACTTACTTTATTTAGGCTGGCTTTGACTTCTGAAATGGTAGAAATCAGTACCTATAACAGTGGTTTTAGTTGCTTTGATTAGAAAATACAGCCACTTCTAAAGATGCAGTAGTAACATCAGCTTTTCAAATTACCTGAATTTAGCACCACCTCTTCCATCAGAAGAAATGGATAAACATCGCCGTCGGTTTAATATGAGAATGCTGGTGCCTGGAAGACCAGTAAAAGATAGCACTGTACCACCACCTGTACCTGCAGAAAGACCCTTTTACAAAGAAAAGTTTATCCCTCCAGAACTCAGCATGTGGGACTACTTTATGGCAAAGGTAATTAAAAATAGAAAAATTAAGTTTATAAAAGCTTATTTCTTCTTATTAAGTTTTAAAGTATAAATATAACATGAAAATTTTGAGTGCTTTTCATAGTCTGCCACAGAATATTATCCTTGTAATAAAAGAGCCTGCAAGTCTATTCACTCAACTTTCAAAACATATCTCTGGCCAATAAGAGATATTAACACTTTTCCCCTTGCCACCTGTGTTTTAGGGAAACTTACTTATCAGTTAAGTAGTATCTATGACAGTGATAACTGAAGTAAGAATTGAATATTGAGAGATCAGAAAATAGCTTTTATAGCAGACTTTTATTTTGTGTTGCAGCCATTTCTTCCTCTGTCAGACAGTGGTGTTATATATGACTCCGATGAAAGCTTTCACAGTGATGAGGAGGAAGAGGAGGATGCTTTCCTCTCTGATACACAGATCCAGGAACACAAAGATGCCAATTCTTACAGGTTAGCAGAAATCACCACTATTTCAGAACAGTTACAAGCTTACCTTTGCTTCCAAATTAAAGAAAATACAGGTCCTCTGCACCACCCAGTTTAAGTCAGATAATTCTAGTACTGTCGGTAGACCTCTCTCTGGCAGTGGTATTACACAAGTGACAATTTCTCATCACAGTAACAGTTCTGAATTTACTTGCCTAAAAAAACAGGATTAGGAAGTCAAAAAAAATCTTCATTTTTAAGACACAAAGACCCAATTCAAACATGCTTTTTAGCTTTTGAATGAGAGGCAGACTGAATAGAACACTTAAAAGATTAAATATTGCAAGATAAAATGAAATAAAATGTATCACTTCATCATTATAAAAATGGAGAAAAATTATGTTTCTTTTATGTGTTCTTCAAGTCTCTTATTAGTCATTACAGCTATACCTAATAGGATTTGCATCTTTAATATCTGTGAGACTCTTTCTGTGTGAAAGCTTCTACCATGAATTCTAAACTCAGGTAACATCTTGTATTCATCATGATTTCATGGAGAAATTCAGGAGGCATTTCAGGAAGCTTGTTCTTAATTCTCAGTCATACAGATGCTTGCACGTGCAAACTCTTTTATCTGGGGGAAAGAGTACAATAACCTAGGATTTGTGAAAGAGAGAAGGGGACACTGCTTGTTACAGTGAGGTGCCCTCAGAGACACATCTAACAATTACATGGTTGTATTTCTCTGCGCCTGGTAAACCTCAGTGAACAGCTATATTGTTCTTCTAATGTGGGTATTTGGTAGAAGGAGAAAAATGTTCTGCACGTAAAACTGTTAATGTTTTAATGCAACCAAATCTATTCTTTTTATACAGCTGGGCTCTTCTGCATCTGACAATGGTAAAATTAGTTCTGCACAATATTAAGAACTTCTTTCCCATTGCTGGTCTGGAAATCGCTGGTATGCTAAATTCTGCTTTACAATCTTAGTTTTCTCTATAAGTGGCATTCTGTCAGACTTTGCTTTTTACTTTCATTTTAAAATTTATATAACACATTATTTTTTACAACTGCAAGTACATTTTCTTTTTTTTATGGTTGTATTATTCTGGGGATTTTTATACATACTGTAACTTCATTGATATTTTTTATTTTCTCTAAGCCTTTATTAATATTTCTGTTTAGATCTGCCTGTAACATCACCATTGGGCATTGCTGTAATAAAAAATTTGGAACACTGGGAACAGATTCTTCAAGAGAGAATGGACCAGTTTGAAGGCCCACCACCAAACTACATCAATACTTATCCTAGTGACATTGTCGTAGGCGCAGGACCAGCTATTCTCCGCAATAAAGCAATGATTGAACCAGAAAACACACCATTCAAGTAAGCATTTTTTTCCAGCAAAACCATATTCTTTGATCATACAAATACTAAGGAGTATTTCCATCTAAACAGCTAAATAAAGGTTCTAGCCAATGCTTTACAGAAACCACTTTCCCATGGTTCCTTGACCCTTCTTATAGAGCTGTCTCCTGCAGCAGCCTGTAGTTACTCTGCTGCACCTTTCGCAACTGCAGCAAGAAAAGAAAATAAGAAGAGTAGAACTTGGAGGACAAGGGCAATGGCTGCTATGGGAAGATGCTATTCAGCCTCTTTCACTATTCCTCCAGTAGCAGCTGTTTCCCACCTCACCTTAGCAGCAGCAGAAGATAGTTACATAGTACATGCGAGATGTCAGGAGGAAGAGAGAAAGCAAGTTATAGTATAATGCTTGTAATGCCAGTCCTCCTGTGTTTAGGTCAATGTCATGCTTGCAGGTATCCCTAAAGGCAGATACTGACCTGTGTTTTCAACTCAAACATAGCTTGCTTTTATCAGTATACTAAAATGCAATTTTAGGTTTGCTCACTATAAATGACTTTGGATTCTTATGGTTGATACTGCTGTAGGATTTTACTTTAAAAATTCTTACAAACATACACAGCTTCTTTAGAAGTGTTCGTCCTCAAACATGAGGCAGTGAATTTTATTGGTTCATGAGCTAAATATTTGTGAATTCTTTTGAATACTGAAAGAAATACATAAGGAAATTCTATAGGGCCAGCATAATTCCAACATAAAAGCAGTTTTAGTAGAGTGCAAATACAGGCATAAATGCAAGTCAGCTAATTAAAGTGTAGCGCTTGGAAGTTAGTAACAGTGTGGATTTAAAAAAAATGCATGAAAAAAGTATCTCAATATTTGCTTAAAGCAAATTAGATCTTAAACTTTGGTTGATTTTTTTTTTTCTTCAGAATTTCATCTAAAGGCATTGAGTCTTTTTTTAGATTTTTTTTGCTTTCTGTCCAGCTATAGTTATATTGAAGCTTTATCTTCCCACTGCCCTCCCTTTTTTTTCCCCCCTTCTTTTGTTCTATCCAGATCAAAGGATTATTCAGCACTTCCAGCAAAAAGGCTCTGGCATTTTCTTGTGAAGCAAGAAATTCTTCAGGAGACTTTCATAAGATACATATTCACCAAGAAAAGAAAACAAAGTGAGGTAAACAAAGGATGTAACTTTTTTCTTAGGAAAAAAAAAAAAAAACACAACAAAAAACCAACCAAACAAAATCTCCTTCAGTTATAACTGTTCCTCAGTCTCCTCAGTATTTCTTTTAATTTTTCTTTCCATTTTTGTTGGTATTTCAATTTCCTTTCACTTAGTATTCTATGGAATTTTTTTTAAAATCAACATGACTGTCATGTTGTTTATTGAAATATCAACTAAACCAGATAATTTAGACAAGGCATATCTCACCTTACATGTTTTTGAATACTGTCCTCATAAAGAAACAGAACATTAACAATAAGTAATAAGTAAATAAATTTGAGTATTCATATATTTTTGTGTGTGTCATACTGAAAAAGAAATTTAAATGAGCTATTGCTTTGCCTATATGTATATATGCATGAGTAATATATACATATAAAATTAATATTATATAGTAATATATAATACAGGTCTTTACAAATTGTACCAGTTACAACTGTAATGAGTTCTAACTGAAAATTTAAACCAACACATAACTACCATGGGAATAAGTATACTACTTAGTATCTTTAAGAATTCCTGTAAGTATGGAGTTTGTGTGTGTATTACTCCTCCATTTATTTACTACATCATACATTTTATGTTCATCTAGGAGGCATTACATTTTAACTGAGCTTGTTTAGATTCCTGTCTTAGTTTCTGTGCCTTTTATAAAAAGTTAAAAATACATTTGTCATCATTTACTGACAGAGTGGCCTTTAAAATCTAGTTTGGAATGTTTCATTCTTTTTTTATATTTGTTTGTGCATGTGTTTTGTGTTTGTGACTGTGTGATGTTATGTAGTCTGTAGAAGATCGTGTGGAGCAGGTCAAACAAAACTGCGTAGCAGAAGATCACAAAAACAAGGTAGTATCCCTTCTCCCAAACCTCTAGCACATTCTTAAAAGTTCTGTGGAACTGGCTTTTCTTTCTCTAATGTGACTAACAGAAGCTCTATGTTCTTTGTAGTCTGTGTGACAGGCTTTTAATCCATGAATTAACTTTGGATGTCCTGATAATTGGGATGAGTGAACACCCTGTAAATAGCTTTGTGTTTCTTACACTCAAATAAAACTTTTGACTTCTAGAACACTAAAGAGTATAAGTCTGAAGTCTAGCTTCCTAAACAATGCTGAGGCCACTGAACTTTTCTTGCATGAATATTGTTTAGATTTTTGCAGTCTGAATGTACCACTACAAAATGGATTTTCATGCTAATTGCAATATCTTACACATGTTTTGTAGGTTGAAGCAGATCTTGGCTACCCTGGAGGAAAAGCAAAAATCATTCACAAAGAGTCAGATATGATAATGGCATTTGCAGTTAATAAGGTAAGCCCTCAAATGCTACAATAAGTGTAATAAAAATATCTTAATTGTAGTTAGTATAAACTTTCTTTTTGTGCTGCATAGGCAAACAGCAGTGAAATTGTTTTGGCATCTACACATGATGTTCAAGAACTTGATATTTCAGCTCTACTGGCTGCTCAGTCATTTATATGGATTGGGGAAGAATACGACAGAGAGTCTAAAAGGTAGGATTCCTTCTTTGTGCTTATATTAAGCGTAGTGGTTCACTGCAAGGATGCATATATAATACCTGTGTAAGCACAGGTGAGTCATAAAAAAAAAAGTAGATTAATCTTCTTCACTAGGATTCAGATTGCTTTATAAAGGAGTGAGGAAAGGCAAAAGAATAATTACTGTCTTTGTTTTACAGATGGAGAAACTAAGATTTTGAGGGGTTTGAGTATTTTTGGCATGTCTGCACTTCTTACACAGAAGTAAAGTCCTATGGTGCATGAGCTAATAAAGGAAGTGCTACCTTAAAAACACTGCAGTTGCATCATTGCAGTGTTGAGGCTAGTTGTAGTGGCTAATGCTAGTTGTATCATGCAATGGCCTGAATTACTGCCTCCTCCATTACCGTGCTGAGAAGTATAAATATATCAGCTGCACAAAGCACTCATCTTTACCATGCTCCATTTAACAGAATAGGTCTACATAAAGACATACACATCAGCAATATTCCAACAATATTGTTCTCAAAAGAGCTTATATTCGTAACATCTATCTACCACAGTTAGGACCATCTATTGAAGTTAAAACACAGATAGTTTTGGAACACGTGGAAAGCATTTGTACTATGTAAGTGCAGTAATTAATCAGTTTATAGTCTCATTATAATCACTTGTCTACCCACTTCCATTAAGCACTTGACAATGAGGTAACCAAACAGTACTAGTAGAAAAGAAACACTTGTTTAAAGCATAGCACTGCTGTTCTTTTACAGTTCTGATGATATTGACTTTCGTGGTTCTACCACAACACTAGCTCAATCTTCTGCATCATCTTTTGGAGCGACTCAGATACAGCCTTCTTCATCTATGCCATGGTTAGGCAGTGGTCAAACTAGCACTGGAGCTGGTGTGGTGAGTACTTCTGTTGCATGCAGCTCAAGACTTAACTTTTTTTAGCGTATTATTTGGTAGAGACCCCTAGTGTGCGCAAGTCATCATACTGTTAATTCAGTGTTGACAGAAAGGGCCTACAATGACTAAGACCTGGCCAAAAAAAGGCCAAACTAAGCATTTATCTTGTTTATTGTGGCATAGAATTATTGTGACATAGAAAATAATGGAGCAGTCGAGTTTTTTCTTATGGAAACTTTGAGGTAAGACCTTTAGTTTCTGGAGACAAACAAACAGCAAAGGCCAACTGAAACGAGAACAAGCCCAAACTTTAAATTCTTGCATGGCGACTAATATCAAAAGCATACACATCAGCACGTGCTAATTTTCTTTGTATAATAGAAGATAACATTAATACTATTTGAACTCTCATGTCTAAAAATGTTCTGTCATGAACAGGCTTTAATTACTATACCGCCACTAAACATAATTAGATGCAAATAAATTTAGCTTAACAGGCTTTTTTTAACTGGGGAAACTCACCATGTAGTAGTATAAACAAAATTGAAGAGTATGATTGTGTCTTTTTCTCAAAATAATATTAATTTTTATTTGTTTTATATGAAGCTTATTAAAAGAAATCTGAATAACGTCAAGAGAATGGCTTCACATCCAGTCCATCAGTATTGTAAGTGAATCATATTTACTAGTAAAGATTAGATAATTTTCTATAAAATACTGTGGTATTAGTGAATGAACATCTATCTTAATCTTAGATCTTACAGGAGCACAAGATGGTAGTGTTCGAATGTTTGAGTGGACAAGGCCACAGCAACTGGTATGCTTCCAGCAGGCTGGGAATGCCAGGGTTACAAGAATGTATTTCAATTCCCAGGGCAATAAAGTAAGAACAATGTTTAGAATTTTTCTCTTTTTCCCACTTTTTTTTTTTGATTGTTTATTTTTATCCTTAAGAAACATTTGGTTGTGCAGTAGCCTCAAAAGCAGTTTTAACTGGTGATGCACCAAACTGTTAAGATGTCCTAAAGCGATATCACAAACAGTGTCATACTATTCATTTTGTCTGCATATGGAAGCTTTGTAATAAATGCTGGCCCTTATTCTCCTTTCTTTTGTGCCAGCTTTACATTGCTACCCCATATCCCATTTGCTCCATTTTCAGACTTTCTGTTCTGCCTGTTCTGAGATCTGTATTCCTATGTGGTGACCTTTTTCAATTAAACATTAAAAAAAATACAATAATAATACTGAGCTTACATATTTTATAGAAGCAAACTTGTATCAATCTAGGCATGGGTCTTCAAGAGTGCTTCACACTTTGCATTCTGGCCAAGACCAAGTTTTGACAATACATTACCTAGGAGATACACATAATACAGTGTGTTAGTTTGAAGAATATAAATATACTCCAGTACAGGGTATAGCAGAAGGAAAGTGCACCATATGCTTTGGCCAGAAATGACTCCAGGGTATATGAGATGCAGAAAGCAGAGTGGCCAAAGAAAGAAACTGGGAGGAATATCCACCTCTTCAGTTTTTCATGTTGCCCATTCTGTTATTTTAGCAGGTCTTATCTCCATTTTTACTGTCTAACTGTTTAACCTCGTTATAGTTAAAAGCCATAAAAAGTGTATTAAAGGACTTTGGGCATGACTGCAAGATAGCTATAAAGCAGTGAAGGTCAACATTTAGAAATAGCTGGAAACATAAAGTATCTCCCAGCATACTTATTTTCAGGTAGCATAAAATCTCATTTAAACTTTTTTCAAAAATATTAGTGATTTGATTATATTTTGAGTCATTGCAATCTTAACATCACATGGGAATCAATTTTAAGCAAGAAATTGAGATGTACTAGTTGTTCCCAGTGTTTCACATTGGGGTTGCTCAGGCAGGACTCATGAAACCTAACTAAAAAGAGAATGTGAAAAATACTTCTAAATATTTCTAAAAACACTTTAAGAATACTTGCAGGTATAGAATATACTGTATAGCATATACAGTATTACTTGCTATGCATTTTGGTTAATAAATGTAACTCAGTCATTTTACCATTCATGATATGGTAGAGTCCTTCCATAACTGTTATCATGGTTTAATGGCTCGCTGTCATGAATCTTACTTCAATAAGCATTTTCAAGTAGAGTTATAGAGGAATCATGCCTGTGTAAACTTTAGCATTTAACATTGGGATTTGAAAGATAAGCTTCCACACTTAAAAAGCCTCAGTTTCCAGAAAAGAGTTAGGTACGTAGGAGAGCATCAATCATCAAATAATCATAAAACAATTCACACTGAACTCACTTGGCTTCTAAACTGCTTTTTTGTACTTGATAATCGTTATTTAATATAGTTTGGTGGTTCAGGTGGGTTTTTTCCTCATCAGCTGTTTACTCTCAGGAAGTAAAAATCCAGTAACCAGTACATTGTGCTAACAAATCCAGTTTATTCCTTTCAGTGCGGTGTTGCTGATGGTGAAGGATTTCTAAGTATTTGGCAAGTAAACCAAACCACCTCAAATCCTAAACCCTATCTGGTAAGTACACAGAATTTTTTAATTCTTTTAGTTTTCTTTTTATAGAGAAAAGTTACATCTTTGAGACTTCAGACAGGCCAAGAGTGTAAGGTTTCACTGAGATGTTTTGATTTTGCTGCTTTTTAATTAGCATATTTTAGCAAAACAACTGTAGCGTCTCAGTGATAAGTCTTTGGAAAACTAATTCTACAGTAACCATAAGCTGCAATGTAATTACAAATACTACTTCAGCGCTACTCTTGATTAAATTAAAAATCAGAGCTGACAGTAACAACCCAAGCCTTAGTAAAAATAAACCCTTCAATTCTTTTCACTGCTGCTTAACAATACGTGAAGACCAGACCATGCTTACCTGGAAAATCAGGCTATGGTGATACGCTATATTGTGGGTTTGTTACAGTTTACTTATTTAGTATCTTTTGATTTTATACTGGATTTTTAATCCATCGGTCTGTTCTCTAAGGCTTAAAACCGTGTTGCACATCAATTTCTAAATTTTGTCTAAAAGACTGCTTGTCTTATGCTATCAATGACATCAGACTGATAGTAACTTTTGATGCAGAACTGAACTGGTAAGATTGCATCTTTTTTGTTTGTTTTGTTTTTAATAGAGTTGGCAGTGCCACAGTAAAACCACAAGTGACTTTGCATTTATAACCTCCTCAAGTCTAGTTGCTACATCGGGACAGTCCAGTGATAACAGGTGTGTTTAAAGAAACATTGAGGATTTTCACCAAATTTACCTACTCAGCTCATTAACTTGCTAGCTCTTGTGCATTAATGTGTGGCTGACATCTTATCTTAAGGCTCAGTGTTCTACCCTTTGTTATATTTCAACTTATAGATCATTTCTTTGAACATATTCCTTCAGTTGCTGGTTTCCCAAATTTAGTTTTTGTGAGGAGGGATTAACAGCCAGTTCTTTCAAGGTGTATTCCAAATGTAGGTAGTCTGACATGATGCTGTTGCTAGGGGGGAAGAGTGTTCAGCAACAACAAGGTAATTCTTTTTCTCTGAAAAGAACAACTTGTATAATTTCTTAGTACAATTTAGTATTACACATCTTAAAAGACAGGAAGTATAGGTCCGCTAAGAAGCATGAAAGAGCATAGAAAGAATTAAAGCTCTTAACTCTTTGTTTATGCTCTCTGATGACTGCAGAGTAAAGGACTCCTTATTCAGTTCTGCCTTCTAGGCTTTGACATAAAATGTAAATGCTTTCTGAGTCATGTCACCCTAGGAATCACGTAGCAACAAGCCATAATGACTTTTTCCCCCCCCCAGAAATGTGTGCCTCTGGGACAGTTTGGCTTCATCTGGTAACAATCTTATACATGGTAAGTAATGCAGTGAAAATTAAACCTCCACTACTTACTGACTAAGGAAATAATGCATGCATATGTATTTGGGCTGAGGGGAAAAATTTGCACTGGGGAATTGGTCTAAACATATATTGTACACTAATGCATGCACCAGAACTTCTACTGCTTAGTCTCTAGCATCATGTCCATCAGTTCTATATAACAAAGTATGAAGAAAGAAGGCTATTCACAAAGCTGGTTTTTTAAGGAAAAGACAACTGTAGGTAACAGTAGAAGCAAATTCTTCTTTCTCCTGTCCTTGTCTTTCAGCACTTGGATTGGAGTCTTAAAAAACATTTGTGCCTATTTGACCAAGTTCAGTAATTACATCTTTATGTAATGAACCAAAGCGAAATCCTATCATGTTGCGCTATGAAAGAAAAATAAATCCAAATATAATATCCTGTGCTTTTGAAAGAGCAAGTACAACCATCAACATCTGCAAATAACTTCATTACTTGAATAAGCAATAGGTGCATTCTGAGATTCATATTGTAAAAGCAGGAGATTGCACAGTTCAGCCTCACTTTAAAGAGATATCTTAGTTCAGCTATATATATATATTTTTTTTTTTCAAATTGGGGATTTAGTTGAACTTAATATACAGAATTTTGTATTTTCTCATTTGTTCTAAATCCAGATATGTGCCTGTATTATGAAATGAATTAGACTGCATATTGTATTTTCTTGTGCATTAGATCTGCATAGCTGTTAGGAGAGTAACAAGCTGTCAGCTGATACATTACCTGTGTGAAGCAATGTATCTGTCAAGTTAGAAAATACTCAGATAACACTTTATAGAAGAAATGCATTTTAAGATCAAAAGCTACTTACAGTTTCAAATCTATTAATTTCTGACATCCTCCTTCTTCAGCCTTCACTTGTCACGATCACGGTGCCACAGTACTTCAGTATGCACCTAAACATCAACTGCTAATTTCTGGAGGTAGGAAGGGATACATCTGCATCTTTGACATCAGACAGAGGCAAATACTTTACACCTTCCATGCACACGAGTCAGCTGTGAAGGCCCTTGCCCTGGACCCTTCTGAAGACTATTTTGTCACAGGCTCAGCAGAAGGCAACATGAAGGTAAGGTATTGGATGAGCCGAGTTGCATATAGTATTTAGCTGAAGTAGTATATTGACACACGTTGATGGGCATGCTGCAAATAGTCAGATGAATGCAGTAACAAAACAAACCCCCAAAACCCAAACCCACATTTGACACACCAGGATAACATAAACTTAAATGTACTAATACCTTTCTAAAGCAAGTAGGTTTTGCTCTCCACTTAAACAGTCTTTTTGAAGTTGTGTAACTGATATTTAAGTGGATAAATCAAAGTGCCTGACTCTGAAACCTTAGCTTTATTTTTCTCAGTTAAAAATGATCTGGTTTTGCCTTTGGCTACTTCTCCCTGCAATACAGGGGGCATTCAGTAACTTCAACAATGCGTGGAGTTTCTGTAACACCAAGTTCTGTTCAATCTTGGTGCTTGAGCCCGACACAGCTATTAGGCTGTCACTGCAGTAAGAAACAAAAACCAATAAAACAGAAAACCAGTCCCTGTTTTAAACACAATATTTCCTGAGTACTAAAGGAAGAAAATACAAGAACATGGTAAAGAGAAGGAGAATACAGTTTCTCTCCTTTTAGCTGGACTGCATACTGTTTAGTAGGCTCTTTCTGTGCCTCTGTGCACTTACTGGGCTAGTCTTGATGAGGGCTTCTAAAACTTAGGACGCAAGAGCAAACAGCTCAGCTCTGCTACCACTCTACTTGCTTATTAGTTATACAGCTTCCTTTGTGCAGCATTCCTTAGCAGAAAAGCATTCCCAGCTGCTGGAAAGCTGACAGTAGTCATCTTGGATAAAAATGCAGCCTGTCCATTTCTGCAGCTTTCATGAGGAGAAGCTGGGAGGGGCACTACTGACCAGGCAAGCTTCACCCTGCCCAATAAGCAGCTGATCCGTATTAAGGCAGCTTTCTGCTGTCTCACATTATGCTTCATCAGGAGCCTCTCAAGACTCTAGGATTTGTAATTGATGCTAACAGACAACAAAAAAAATACCCTTTATCATTGCTGAATAGCATTTAGAACAGCCAGGAACCTGAAATATCAAGGGAAAAAATACAAATCCTAATTTTAATCTCCTTTTGTCATTTGTCATTCTTTTGATACAGGTGTGGAGACTGACTGGCTATAATTTAATTCATTCATTTAAAAATGAACATGCTAAGCAGTCCATTTTCAGAAACATTGGTGCTGGTGTCACCCAGATTGAAACTGTGCAAGGCAATCGTATTTTCTCCTGTGGAGCAGATGGCACACTGAAAATGAGGGTTCTTCCCCGTGCTTTCAACGTACCTTCAAGCATTTCTGACACTCTGTAGCATCACGTAAGCTAATCCTGGTTTTATATAATGTCCCTTTAAGTAGCTGAAAACACAGTGATAAGCACTGTGGAAAGGAAACATTCTGTTTCCTTTCAAAGCAGTTGCTGCAGCATTAAGTATTATAGGGGAAAAAAGATTAAAAAAATAAACAACAACAAAAAAAAAACCCAACCCACAACACTTACAACAGGTGTATTTTGAATATGCCCATTAGGATCACTGGGGTGGAAATGCATGTACTGTATTGTAAAAGTGAAGAATTAAACCCAGTACAGTCAGTCACAGGCAGGGTTATTGCTTAGTAACCCACAAGCTGCATTTAGTAAGTGTATTGCAAAGATTCTGACAGTTGTCAGTCACTTCACAAGCACTGTGGCTCTACAAGTCAGTAAGCATTTCTGATGTGATTCTGGTTATTTTTATTCCAGTTTTTCGCACTAATTGAAGCATGTTGTACAACTTCTCATTGTAAAATAGTTTAGTTTTAAATAAGAGTACGTGGTGTATTTTGATTTTCTCAAGAAAGTGGAATGGATGCAAATGCCGTGGAACATGTGCAATCAAGAACGTACTGTGAGACATATATCATTTTATGCTGAGATTTTTTTTCCTAGTGAGTATTAATACACGGTTGATACTGCAACTTGCACATCAACACATTTTTAAACACAATGTTTTTTAATTTGCACACTATTTTCCTTTCTTCCCAACAGCTATGTTTTCTATTGGACACCTGCCTTTACTTTAGGAATGTATTGTAAGCACTAAATGTTTGTAGTGAAGACAGCCATGATTCTAGTCAGCTTTTAGTTTTGAAATTCATTTGTCCTGAAAAATACTTCATTAAATGAAGCTGTTAAGAGAATACCAACGGAGCATACAATGCCACATTTCAGATGAATGTCAGGCTTTATGTGGCCAGCTAGTAAATAGTGGATAAAACTGGTAATTAAATTATTACCACAGTATATTGTATAAACTATGCAGAGTTCAATATTGTTTGCTTGTAATATAACTAGCTACTGTTGTCAGATGTATTTTTCTGTTGTAAACAAAAAATATGTTCTTAAGAGACTGGAACGGATGTCTGCGTATTTAAATGTTAACAAATTGTCTTATTCCTCCAATGAAAATTTTAATGTCTGTGCTGTATTGTAAAATATACTAGAATAAAAAGCACCTTTCTCCCAAGGTGATTTTAAATTGCAGGCTGTGAAGTACGAGAAGTATGAAAAGAAAGAAGAGTAAATGTCACTGTTTAATTTTTCCTTTGTAAGTTAAATAAATTACTTTTATTTCATGGAACAGTCCATTGCAGAACTCTTCCTTACATTAAAATGGATTTGACTAAACCTCCAGTGGACTGACTCTGGGTACTGCTGAGCTATCTTTAATTTGACCTCAGATTGTACTGATGCAAAAAGGATGAGCTGTTTGCATTTTCTTGTCAGCTGTCCTAGAAAAGCGTAAGATTAACAGAAAGTAGATTCTCATCTCCAAACAAAGGCAGCTGCAGGAAACACAGCCTGGATTTTTTATTTTTCTAGTAGCAGCAAAAACGTATACCTTTCATTTTATGACTTTGTTTGTATGGATAAATGTGGGGAATTTTTTTTTATAGATATATGCCCTGCTATAATTAAGTATAGGTATAAGCAAGTTGTAGTGGTATAGTTTACATGGCAGTGAGGAGTAAGGAAGAGTCTGCAGCAATATAAACACTGTTAAAAAAGAAATTTTAATCATAAGTTTTACATCTTCTTTTCAATTTTGTACCTCATTACTTTTTCCCCTTGTTCCATGTACTAAACACGATTTCATGTATATTCAATATTTAACAACGTACTTATTCCCATTTCCTTGTACTTGGGCTAGATTTTTCTTTTGATTTCATAACAGTTCACTGGGTTTGTCAAATTCAAAGCTGTCTCTTTTTTTTCTATCTAAACTATTTTCATCTTCATTTTTAATAGCTGTATACCTTTGTCCATAAAAAGCTCATACTGAAAAGTATTAAGTGAAAGTGGCGAAGGTATTTGTACACAACAGATCATTATTTCTGCTAAACCATAATCACTGACGAGAAAATGATTGCAGATAAGATGATTGTAACTGAAAGTTATAAATAGTCTCTGCTGAGTACATGACCATGGAATCAATGTACTTTAGATATAATTATTGGCTGAATAACAAGGGGAAAACAAAAGCAAGTCTGTGCTGTGTGCCAGCTGCAATATTGAACAGCTATTCTTATAAAGAAATGAGAATGGACTGTATAATTGAAGTGTGTTTATGCAAAGGCGCCTGCTCTCCCTTCTATACGCACTCAGAAACCACCAACAGTGAACAGAGAATTATCCCAAGTGAAGAGACCCCTGTGTGTGTACCATACAGCTTTAAATAATCTATTTAGTCAAACACAGCTCCCGTACATGAAGTTTTAAAATATATTCATCTCCCAAAATGTACAGGGTATACCATTAAGCTCCCATTCTCCCATGTATACAAATTCTTATCTCTTAGACTGTATGAAAGCATGGCAAGAACAGACTGTGAAGACCGTAACTCAAACCTTGCGTCAATCTGCTTCTCTTTCAGTAAATCAAAAGCAAAACTTACTGTCATGTCCTTAGTATCAGTAACATACATAATGCCACATGCTATGAATGCGTTACCCGCCTTGGACTTGGGGTATGTGGTATTGATTCGCCGAATGACTGAAAAGGTTTCTTCCTCAATATGCGCAACTATAATATTTTCATCAGTGCTTGAGGCATATATAATCCAAAGTCCCTTCTCATCCACTGCTACTTTGAAATATGTCTTTGAGTTAGAAAAGAGGTAGTTACGACCATGATGTAATGCGTTTTCAATTAGCAGTATGCCCAGCGATGCTTTGTCAAGCCCAAGTCTGAAATGAGATAAAGTATTTGGATTGTTGTGTTAGAAATTCATTTTTGTACACACTGGTTGAATCAATTCAGAGTGCATTATTACTGATAGAAGCATTGCTGAAAATACTTGTCCTCAAGGACCATTCTGATGTCTTTTAAGATTATGTACTCCACTCAAATCACCTTCCAAAACACCAGCAGAAAATTCCAAAGCAATAACCAATCTAAAAAGTGCACAAGAGCATGAACTCACTTTGGTAGGTTTCACTTTATTTAGTCTATAAGCTTTATTATCACTAGGATGAAAGCAGAAACTAAACAGAATGTGTATGAAAAAGAGTAAGATACCAAGTGAAGGCCCAAACTTATGAAATGAAATCTGTACAGAAGTTTACTTTCTACTAGGCGAGAACTAAAGCAAGAAAATGTGATTGACCAAACCAGCATGAATTCTGGGCAGGATCACCTAGTCTTAGAATTCCTTTTGAAAACAGCTCAGATAATGGAGTGCTCAAGTAAACATCAAAGGAATAAAAATTCTACTTTTGCAGAGCCAAAATCCTGACCTTATGCTGGCCTCCAAGAGGACAGACTGTACGTCTCATCTCTGATATATAAAATTGTTTTTATTCCTTGAAATTCCTTAATAGGATGATCATCTGAGGACAGCAGAATTGAGCATCTAGATTGAGTTCCTTTACTAGTTTAAGTGGGTAATCAGCTACTGTCAAGACACATTTGCAGTTAGCATTTAATCACTGAAAAATGCAGTATTTTAGCAAAGGCAGAGTAATGCTTTAAGCAATGTCTTCTGTATAAAGCACATTTTATTGTCTGATGTTTATCTAACTGTATAGCTCCATTCCTCAAATAGAGGAAAAACATTACTCAATACAGGAATACGCTACTGATACAAAATGTTTCTGAAAAGACAGGCTTAATGACAGGAAGATTTCAGATCCAGGAACTTACAATGGAAGGAAGAATACTGGAAAAATAAGTTTTCTGTGGAAGCAGTGTTGATAGCATAGTTTCGAAGAATCATGGTAAGAAAAGTCAAGACTGACTAACTAGATGATTCCCCTCAGCTTTTGTAAAACTCATGTCTGCAGCAACTCCATATTCCAGCAGCATGTATGGGCAATACAAAAAGGCTTCCAGGCTGGAGATTTCTGAGCAACGTATCAATGCAGTTAATCTTGCTAGTTGCTTCATGTTTGTAAATAACCTTCCAAGGGCTAGAAGGACAGCCCTTAAAGGGAGCAGTCACATAGAAAGGCAGATTTTCTTTAGGACTTTTTTCTGTAAAGAGCCAACAAGATAAAAAGCATCTCAAGATTCATTAGAAATGTGCAAAACTTGCAACAAAAACCACCCTATCTTTTTGTCTTTTATAGGAAAATCCTGAAGGGAACAGAAAAGTGAGGTTTCGTTCCTGAGGTTCTTTTCCATTCCCCCTGTCAAAGACAGTCTAGCCTAGAACTTCGAACAGTTCAAAAATCCCTTCATCTTCTGGCACACTGGGGTAAATCACAAGATGCACTGTAATATTTTCATCAACTGCAGGGAATTAAACCTATAATTTTTGATTGCTAATATGAGAAGTCAACCAAAATTAAAAAGAGGTGGGAAAGCATGTGACGAAACAACAGATGAAAGGATGAAGCAATCTAATGTCAGGGGTCATAAGAATACCTGTCAAAAGTCAGAGAAACCTAGTTCTACCAGCTTTTAAATATGACAGGAGACTTTCTTTAACTATATTTGTCAACATCTGCAAAATGAACCAACAGATCCTCACCTATTCTTTCCTTAAATCAATACCAAAACTCCCAGAAGCTTTTCTGCAGCCCAAAATCAAGGACTTTACTGTCACAGAATTCATAGTGCCTCATTCTATCTGTGCTGAAGATAAATAAGAATGAATAACTGAACAGAAAGGCCACATCTCAGCAACTTCTGAGAGAGGTTTTGAAAATTCCACAAATAGTTTGTGCTCATCTGTACATGAAGGCATTTCCCAGTTAACAGTACCCAAGCAAAAGTGAGGAACCTCTGTGCTATCAGCAAATATCAACACTGTGTGTTGTATTTGTATAAACAAAAAGCCCAAAAGATATCTGAAGGAGGTTGCCAGAAAGTGTGCTTGTCTTTGGCAGAATAAACCTGGCTTAAACCACAACAGCATTATAGAATCCAAGCAGCTTGTTCACATTCCTTGGCATCTAAATGAATATAGGAAGGCAGCACTCACACCTGCTTGAGAATAGACATCAAAGTATACTAATGTTCTTGGCTCAAACATCAGAGTCATGTAAGAGAATTTGAAAGCAGATGCAATCTTTCACTTGCCCTTGGGCTGTCTTTCTTTGGCTCTTCCCACAAGATGAGAGTCCAGTTTTGATTTTTATTGTCTGTCTCTGTCCGCAGTAGAAACTGAAGAGGGAGATGTAATTCCCAGTTCCAATTCAGGAAGATGCACTGGGAGAGTTGTAAGAACTTATTACAAGGAAATTGAACAGTGGAGCCACTCCACAGTAAGATGCGCAATCCACCAGGTCACCAGCTGGTGTCTTGGTGCATTCCTTTGCACTAGCAGCATAAAATCAACTGCCTAAAAACCCCTAAGCTAAGAACAGTGCTATCCAAGAGGGAAGCATGTGCATCAACCCAGCAGGAAGCTCTGGAAAGCCAAGCTCCACAGGTGGGCTTCAGTGATATAATTGCTCATCCATGTCCCCCAAGCTGCAGCTGAACCAATTCTTACTCTAATGGAGGTAGATGTACAGCTGCTTTAGTTTTGGGGTTGGTTTTTTTTCACTCAAATACTTGTTTCTAACCACCAAATTCCTTCATTCTTATTTCTTTATCACAATTATGAGCACAGCAAATCCAAGTGCAAGAACACCCACAGCAATGTAACTTAGAATAGAAACCTGTTGGATCTCACTATAGCCAGAAGAAAAAAATCTCTTCACTTGTGCACATGGCATCTCATTTATCTGGAGGCCCCATTATCCTACCATGCAGGGATCACTCAGGATAACCACTTAGGCACTTAGTGCTTAACAAACTGACTGTCACAGCAGAGTAAAAGTCCTAGACTACCGTCCCAGCTCCTTTCCTTCCACAGCATCTACATACACGGAGGGAAGTCTGGTAACACACATTCTACTTACAGATTGGAAAGCATTAGTAGTTCTATTCTGGAAAGAATTCTGAACCATTCCTCTATTCTTCCTATTCTGGACAGGATCAAAGTAAATATATAAAATGGTACAAGTGGTCTGCTTTTCTGAGGTTCACCTCTGTCACTGTAGCCCATTGCTCCTCCTTCCACATCGTCACTTGCCTTAAGCCAACTATGTGTGACTTACTTCAGAATGACATTGCTTCCTCCCTTTTGATAGTACAGATGATTGTTTCGTACTGCATGACCACATCCATGAAAGAATCCTGTGATGTTAATCATCCTGTAGCTGTCATTCAGCAAGGCATTGGAATTCTCATACTCTTTTATAGTGTTTCCTAAATGAAGGGGGAAACATAAGAAGAGAACTATCATGTATTTCCTCTAATTTTGAAATCTCTATCCTAAAATTCAATCTCTAGTGAAAGTCAATCTCAATCAAATATCTGACAGACAATTGTGTTTTCAGTAGTGATTCAACTTGCTGGAATGGGATAAAACAGTCCAGAGACAGATACCAAAAAAATAAAAATCTATAGAGATGGTGTTCTAAGACTGCTTCCCACAGACCTGATGGACCCTAATTCTGAACACAGTTGGTAAATACCCAGAATCAGTTTCTTCTTCTCCTTAGGTCCTGCACTAAATGTAGCTCATGCAGCATCTGATTCATTTTCATGCATCTCTAAATGAAAAGGCAAAACTAGCTACAGTTTAGGGAAGCAAAACCATAGGAAACTGTTGAAAGAATACAAAAAAAGGCATGAACAACAGATATTTAAACTTGGAAGCAAACAAAAAAACCCAACCAAAATCCTCAAACTATTTTCAAAATCTGATGTTGACTTTGAAAACATCTGAAGATACTGCAAATGTCTATAAGCATATAGACAAGTATTGTATAGGTAATACAGAAAATATTCTGAAAAAGATGTGGGTACAAACCCCATCATTCCTCATTAGAATTATTAGTTTAGGGTTCTGAAGGCATTCAGAAAGCAATGTTAGTATAACAACTGGTTTTTGATGAGTGACTACTCCCAGTGTACCTGAAAAATGCATGGTAAGCCAAATCCTTTCATCGCTTATATTTGCAGGTTCCCGCATCCAAGTTCCAAACGTTTGCTGTACACTGACAAAGTGAACAGGACTTCCTACAGATGTTATGACACATGCTAGTAGAGAAAAAGCACATGTCCGTTATCTGTGACATTAAAACAGTAAGTAGCAGATAGTTGCACTCTGTAGCAGGTTACCAGCTTTTTTTGAAGGAGCAGGGGCTCTGTCTTCAGCTTTTCCAGCCAGGGTGTCATCATTTGGTACAGCACATGTCTCACCTAGAGTTGAGAGAGAGTGAGTCAAATATGTCACTTTTCTGTATCTGACATGGCAGATATGCACTTCAGTGACTCCGCTAAAATCATAGCGTGACAACTGGGATTTTGTTTCATCTGGGACAAAAAGCTTAGGTTAGTCTGGTCAAAAAGAGACTTGCTCTCACTTCCACAAAGGAAATTAAGTGTTCAGGCTAGTCTTGTTTTCCTTGAAGTCATTAGACTGTTGACTTTGAGAAGTAACTGACTTTACTCAACAGATCTAATTCCTGAGCTGTGAATTTTTGAGTAGCTGCTTAGAAAGGCAGAGTTGCCCCTTTCCTTAGACAACCAGACAACTAAGATAGCTGGCAGCTGGCTGATTTAGCAGCAATACCAAAAATATGTTCTTGGGAGTGAGTGAAAGCTAAATTCAAAAGCTTCATGCCCAAATATACATACATCAGCAGAGGGGGTGTACTAATGCCCAAGACAGTAATAAAGTTTAAACACATACACTGACATGTAATGCATAAGAATGCAGGTCACTCATCCATGCTATTAATCAGTATGAAAGACTAAGGAAAATTTTACATTCTATTCCTTATACACATAGAAATGTCTCACATTAGAAACAAACACCTGGGAATGGTTTTCCCCATCCCTCAACAATTTAGAGTAACTAAATTCTAAATTGGGTTGGGTTTACTCTTAGCATTTACTGTTAAAACAATGCCTGAGTAATATTATTTATGAACCTTTTTCTATAAACCAAGATACCTATTCTGCCTTTAAAACAATGCAACACATTTCAGTTTGCTTAGAATGAATAACCAGAGAGAACAGTTCACAGTTCTTTGCAGAAGATACCCTGATTTAACTGTAGCTTTGTTTTCTAATTCCATTCTTAACCTTCATCTCCTTACACATTTCACACTGCTTGACATGCAGGCAGCAAATTCTTTCGAACGTGTATTTTTCACTGTTGCCTTCCAGTATATTTCTAGGACTTACATGGCTGTGCTGAAGTTTAAATGAGAAAGACACTAAAAATATGAAATAACTGTAAAATAATGCTGAAAGGTTACTGTGACATTTAGGAAAGAAAGGACAGATTATACTGCATTGTTTTTTTCTCCTTTAGGTTATATTCACTCTTTGTTCATGAAGAACAAAATCACTCCCAAGATAGAACAAGAAAACTATGCATATTTCTCCCACCCATTTATCTAGGACATTTAGTGATGACATTAAAAGTTTGTAAGTGATCACAGCGTATCTCCACAATAAGGCACAGTCAGTGCAACCAGGGGAAGATGAATGCCTAGAGCTAGAATCCAGCAGTCCTTCCAGATCCCTTTCCAGATTTTGATCTCAAAATAGTTTTAAAATATCTCAGAAAAGGAACACACTCAGTGTAATTTGTAAGTTGCAATGCACAAGTTAATTTTGTTGGACTAAGTCTAACAAATGCAGTTAACTGAACGAGCAGTGCCCTATGCAGCAGTTTATCTAAGACTATAGAGTAGTCAAGGACTAGGTCGGTGTTTGCAGTGAAGCTGAGTGTACTATTTGCATTTGATAATATCTGCAATACTCTGAGGACTTTAAGCTGCGTGAAATGGAAAGCAACTAAGATTAAAAAGGTGGTTTTCCATCAGAGATTCTTGGGTGGAATTTTCTCTGCTTTCTTTCCAAAAAAAAAAAAAAAAAAAAAAGAAAAAATAGGTTCTGAAACATTCTGGCTGAGAGTTAATGGTGTTTACAAGACATTAAAACTATTGATTTGGGCTGTCTGGGAGGGTGGGAAGGATGGAGCAAGGGAGTGTGGAGCAGGGATGTTTCTGTTAGAGTTAGCTAACAGTACTGGTGAGAACAAATACACCTGAGCTTTCAACTAATTGTTCTCTTCTCTTAAAGTTTTACCTGACACAAAATTTAATTTAAAGAAACCATTCTTGTATTCTATGTAATAAGTTAACTACAGTTGTAAATCAGCATCTATATTCTTTTTTCTTCAAAGAAGTATGAATATTTAATTACAAAAGCTGTTTTATTCCTTGAATTTTGGTAATACGATCTCGCAGCTAGTAACTCATAAAAAGTAAATGCTCACTGAGGAAGAGCGCATCTTTGCAGAGTTATTCGAGTATAACTCCTACTTGCACACTGGGATTTAAAATCCATCAGAGATCCATCAGGTAGCTTATCCTCCAAAGCACTTCAGTCTGTTTCAACACTTGAAAAGAGGGTACCTGAGTAAATGGTCCAATTATATCTTGCACAATAGTTCATGCATTTCTGAATTTCAAATAGGATGAGATTTCTGCTCCAGCTATCTACTTTCCATTGTAAGGAAGCTCTTTGGGCTCTGTTCTGATACATCAACACCCAGAATCTCTTGATTGAGATTCTTTCATGTTACTACAATTAAATGCTATAATAAGAGGCAGAAATAGTTGGTATGTTTTTTCAGCCAGTATTAAATATTCATTTGCTAATTTTGACACTTTTTTACGTTAGTGTTAATTAATGCATTTATAATAATAAAGAAGTCATCTCAGCAAACTGTGCTGAATGATGGTGACATAAAAAGATATCACCCTATTAATGGTGCGACATACAAATTGCTCTGCTTGTTTCACACTTAATAACTGTATGTAGTTCTTCAGTTCACAAAAGGGAAGCTATTCCCTTTTGGTATGCCTATCAAGAAACTACGTTCCCAATTATGAAAGAAATCCCACTTTACCAAGCAGTGCTGCAAATAACTCTCTTCCAGAAATGTCTAATATTAGTAACTGAGATATCCTTTGCTATTCCTAAATTTATAGGATCACTCTGACCTCCCCTGAAAACACGGCTGGGAGGATAATCCATCCCAGAACTCCAAGGGTAGCAGCAGTCACTGAAAGCCGCCACCCTGTTGAATGCAATACCATCCAGGGGTAAGGGACAAGGACAGCCAGATCTACTATGCAGATACAAACCCAAGAGTTTGCTTCCACTCTCAAGCTGGAGTAAGCTAAAAATACAATCCTGGCATGATTTTTCAACAGTCCACAGTATCAAGTTAAACCCATGAGGATTTACTAGTACCCAGCACAGCTGAAAATCATGCCAGAGATTTCTCATGGCAAACTCTTTATTATATCAGCACCTGATCAGGGACTTAAAGCATAGCAGCTGCTACACTTCCAGCATACAATCTGTGAACCAGCAGTCTGGATGCTCGTATTTTGGTTCTAACAGTAGCTGCTGTGCAATTTGCAGACATAGTTTGGAGGGAATCTACTCTATTTTTTTCTTTATGAATATTAAAATTAGCCATATATTTCACCAACACAGCTACAGCAAATGAAATAAAAGAGGCTTATGATCCACCTGCATTCGGGATACAATAATAATGAACAACAACAGTAGAAAAGAACTCAAGATCACCCTGCTCCAAAATTTAGATTTTCAAATGGACACAAAGTCTCAGAGAATCCTTTTGTATTCCTCCAGCCTTTAAAAGCCTTAGCTAGTTCAAGCTTGCTTCACTTCTGCCAATAACAGGCAATTTCATTTTGTAGAATACAGTGAAATGTAGCCTGGTTATTAGGTGTTACAGTTACACACAAAATTAAAATGCACCTTTTAAATGCTAAAAATTTCAACAGCATTTCTCTTACTATCCAACTGTATCCCATTCAACAGAAAACCCCATGTACAAATACTTTGCCCGAGCACAATTAAGTACTTTGCATTGCATGATTGAAAGACTACTATTATACTGGAGATAGCTTGCTGCCTTATCCAAATTATATTTCAGCAAAACACCTAACCACAGGCTCAGCTTTAAGTTTGTACAGTTTTATTGATGCCAGCAAAATTAAACATGTTTACTGGTTTATGAGACTTTACTATACTAAAAAGAACACTGGAAAGAACTAACCTGTGCATTTGCTGCTGTATACGTTCTCCTGAAGCTGTGCTTTACCTTTGCCTTTACGTTTTCCTGGAGGCCCTGGGGGTCCACGTGGTCCAGGGGGCCCTGGGGGTCCAGGTTCACCTTTTGCACCTATACATACAAAACAGAGTACAATGTCACAGGCGCTCTAGGGAACAGGCAACCTGCAGAGAAATGTATGTGTTCACATGATGGAATTTCAGAGATCTGTAAAACAGCCCCTCCCTTCTTAAGGGGTATCTGCATATAGAAATCTGGTGCAATAAACTCAGTGGGGTGCTGTTTGTTAGAAGATGAACCATACAAAACTTCACAAGTTGTACCACATCAGTGCAATTTATCTATCTGGATTACAGGCACATTAGAGAGTTATAAAGCACTGTTGGCTTTTACTTACTGTATTCTGAGACTCCAGCATCAGATCATACAATGCTGTAATTTTACACAGCTTATATTTATGGCTGCTTCACATATTCCTGAGAGGAAACCTGCCCTTCATTTTCTAATAGACAAATAAAACAACACTGCAAGAAAGAGCAGGAGGAGGTCACCTGGCTGGAAGTGTACTGGAAAGGTCAGAATCCATGTACACCTCAACTCAAAGCCCAAGCAGAAGAGTTTTTGTGAAGACTTGTATTAGAGAGAGAACATTTTCTTGTGCACAGAGAAACACTCAAACTTCGCTGTGGATAACATGTTTGTACTGGTTGGTCCTACTCCTGCAGATCACATTCATGCTTCAGAACCACAGTACATCTTTATCAAGCACACTGTTGCAAGAGAGCTCCTAAGAGCACTTCTTCCTACCTTCTAATATCACGTCATTGTTTGCATCCCCCTTTTCACCCTTTGCTCCTCTTGCACCTTTTCCTCCTGGCATACCATCCTTGCCAGGTAAACCTGTTTCTCCAGGTTCTCCTTTCTGCCCTTGATCACCTTTTGGTCCTGGCATACCTAGAAATAAAAAGTGATTCAGTACCAACAGCACTGTTCCAGTATTAAGCATCAATCAATACACTTTTAAAAACAAAACATGATCACTCTAGTTGGTTTTTTCGCCTGTATTTAACTGAGTAGCTGTAATATGTCTGATTCCAAAACAACGCTGTAACCTAACATGAAGAGAAATTTGGTACAATCTGTTTGGTGCTAATAATGCATTCTTTAGCTAGTGATCTCTGAGGTTTGAGCATGAAATATACAGACCTGGCCCTCATTAACACTGGCTAGAAAATTTCTGGGTAAGAAAGAATAGTTAAGGGAAGATGTGAAGTACTATATCTCACATTTGTAATGCACTGAAGAACAGCATTTTCAGGGTTCTAGGCTTTTTCTTAAAGCAATTACTAAACATTACAACACACACTGCACTTCTAACATTTTCCAATGTCCCAACAGAGAACAGGAACGGTTTCCTGGTAACATTTTCGCATGGCTACCATAACCCTCCCTCTACACTTGGTGAAAGCATCAGCCCAGGTACTTTTTGCACTTGATGATTTAGTAAACTAACATATTTAGCAAGGTATTTGTTCTTCTGTCCTGTGTGATTTAGTTGTGCAATAAGAAAAACAATGGTGTGTTTGCACAACTGACACATCAGAAGCTTGCACTCTCTACTTCTTGGCAATTTGTATTTTCTTGCTTTAGAAGAGGGAATCTTAACAGTTGCACAAGTAGAAATGTACGTGTTCTTGCAGCCGTAGGTTTCAACTGAATTACATTTGTTAATACTTGAGAATAAAATGCTTAGTTTTCAACTCATGATTTTACTATTTAAACTGATCTTGTGAAATCTGAAACAACTACAGTTCTGGGGTGAAATCTGAGGTGTGCCTTTGGCACAATTGCCACTGACTCTCTGAATACTGGTTCTCACTTCCAATTCCAATTTTAAACATTTACTGGGGATACTGCAGTGACAGATCATACCGTGTCTCGAGATATAGTAGGCAATTGTTCCACTTGTACCTAGCAGCAAACCCACACAGCTACGTGCAAAAGCCAGAATAATAGATGGGCCACTATAAATACCAATCTGCTAATGTCAGCCTGTTCACTCATGAACATACCCTTCTCTCTCCTCTGCCCCTCTCAAATTCACCATTCTGATGCCCTTTTTTCTCCTTATCCTTCTACCATGCACAGCCCAATTGCTTTTTCATTCTGCCTTGAAGGCACCAATTATTCATCAGTGCTTGTACATTGCTATTGTGCACCAGGTAAGTCAATGGATAAACCAATTGCTGCCACTTTACAACTTCACAGTACTTCACACGCTCTGCCTGAAGTAACTGCCTCGGCTACTGTGCAGTGATCTGTTGAACCTAGCTTTCCAGCTCTACTTCTGTTTATAGTCAGCCTTTCCCCGTTCCATTTCCTCATGATGAGCTGGACAGCTAAGAAACGACAGCACTTCTGCTGCTGATTCTCTCTGTTTTTAGCAGAAACATGTTGTGGTGAAATCAGTTAAGTTGGGCTAAATAGCTTTCTCAACCACCATGAAAAAATCCCTTGTGGGCTAAACGCATTACAAAGTGTACCCGAGACTGAGAAATAAGTTTCCAGCCTAAATAAACAATACAGAAAAGAAGCGAAATATGCAAATATGCAGCTCCTGCCATAGTTATTATGAATCTGGAATCAAAACTGTGATAATATGAAACAGATTCCACCCACAAACTCTGGCTTTCCTTTTTTAAGACATCTAAAGTCTAAGGGTCATTATGTTGGCAGGTGAGTGAATAGGAATATTCTTCCAATAACAGTATTTACTAGCAAGTTCAGAATACTGAGATCACAGTATCACAGTATGTTAGAGATTGGAAGGGACCTCAAAAGATCATCTAGTCCAATCCCCCTGCCAGAGCAGGAATACCTAGATAAGGTTACATAGGAATGTGTCCAGGCGGGTTTTGAATGTCTCCAGAGAAGGAGACTCCACAACCTCCCTGGGCAGCCTGTTCCAGTGTTCTGTCACCCTCACTGAGAAGAAGTTTCTTCTCAAGTTTAAGTGGAACCTCTTGTGTTCCAGTTTATACCCATTACCCCTTGTCCTATCATTGTTAGCCACTGAGAAGAGCCTGGCTCCATCCTCGTGACACTCCCCCTTTATATATTTATATACACTAATAAGGTCCCCCCGCAGTCTCCTCTTCTCCAAACTATAGAGACCCAGCTCCCTCAGCCTTTCCTCATAAGGGAGATGCTCCACTCCCTTAATTATCTTAGTTGCCCTGCGATCCAACAGCTTTAACTTGCAATACTGTATCATCTTCCTTACTGTGGATTGAATCAGACGTAATCTACCAAAACTTGGTGTAAGACCATGAATCTACAGAATTCTGGAATGTGCAGCTTCTTTGTAAACACTGAAACCCTTCTCCCTGTACAAAGGTCTAAAAGCAACTACATCTGAAATAATAGTAAGAAAGGATTTCCTTTTTAAGCCACCACCAAAAAGAAAAAAAAAAAGAAAAAAGAAAAAATACCTATTTTTCCTCTTTTTCCACTTATTCCTGGTTCTCCCTTTTGTCCTGGTATACCTGGGAGTCCATCTGATCCATTGTAGCCAGGTCGTCCATCAAGTCCAGGAGGCCCTGAACAAACCAAACAGAGTAAATGATAAACATTTGCACTGTTAAATGCAATTTATCCTTAATTCTGCTATAGTTAGGTATAGTAAGTTTATATATATAAAATACATATGACATATAAAATCCTCTATTTGGCCATTATGTTCTTCATGCCAATAGAGTATCCTCCTAAAACAAACAAGCAAAAAACCACCAACAACAACAACAAAGCCCCACCACACCACCAAACTAAACCAATACAAAGAAAGACACCCATCCACAACAAACAACAAAAAGCTATGAAACCAGACTCAAAGGTAAGATGCTTTTCTGCCCTGGCATGTGCGTAAGAACACTGACTGAAATTAACACTGCCCACAATTTGCCTTAAGGCCAGCACAGATCAGCCTTTTGGATTCCACTTCAATGACAAGCACTGTGGAACCCATTTATTTCTGAATTTGGCAGTGACTATAGCACCTTCCACAAGCCATGTAAGATTTAATATTGCTCATGATATTTGCTGGACTAATCTAACACAAGAACAACATTTACCTGCTTGTCCAGAATACTGCAGTGCCAAACCATGACTGGTTGATTGAGAAGACATCACTGCCTCTCACTGCTATTTGAACCCCGACAAACAAAATGTACCTGATACTTTTCTGATGCAGAGAATTATTCTAAGCAGACCCACAGCTAAAGCAGCACAGAAAGCAAGCAACCATTCACATAGCCTAGCAACCCGTGAGGGAGGACAGAAAGAATTAAATAAGCAAGGAGGAAAAGTTATGGGGGAGGTGGGAGGGTGGAAACATTAACCAACATTTTTTTTAGGTGATGCTTTTAGTGTTATATTACAATATCAATTTACCCAGGTTGTTGGGGTTTTTATATACATACATTCATGTCTTCAGCTACATGCTGCTTAAACACTCTTAATTTCACCCGGTTTTGATCAAATAAGTTTTGGCAAATGTGAAACTAGAAAAATATAATGTCTAAAACCTCCCCCTTGCTCAGAAGGGGCACGAATTGACCTAAATACAGTAATTATAAAGGCAGGAAAGGCAGACAGCCATTCAACCCTCTCACTCTAATTAGCAAAGGGAGACTGTGCCATAAAAGATACACTTCTACATTTTAAGGTTTTCTACTAGCAACTGTTTCAATTACCCAAAAATGTTAGTGCAGTTGTACCAAGCATCTTACCTGGGGGACCTGGGGGGCCTACAACAAGAACAAGAAAGAAGAAGTTATGAGTTTAAGCTAGTAAGAAACAAAAAACAATTCCAAACTGAATTTATTAGGTTTAAATCAGAACAGTAGAAGGGGAGGAAACCCTCCCAGATTTCAAAATAAACACCTATGGGTTTAACTGCTTTGTATTATAAATAACAATTTAAACATTAGCAGAAACACACTTACTGAAAGAGTATCCTTAAAAGCAATTACACATGCACATAGAAATTTGCAAAAAGCAATATGTATTGATAAAGGTTTGGCAAACAACCACCTCTATAAGTGCTCTCTACAATCCTACTGCAGAAGAAGAATAGTTTTAACAATACTGATGAATGTCATGGTTTAAATTCCTGTTGAAAATACACATTAAAAACACATGCTATATTTCTCATGTGTTGTATTTCATTGCAGTTCAGGATTCAAACTATTTAAATACGGAAAAAAATTAAAAAGTCTTGTCATTATTATTGACTACATCTAAATTACAATCAGGTTTTTCACACGTATTTGTTCTCCACTCTGGAACCCAAGCTTCCCACAGGCCCTGGCTGGTGTGTTAGAAACTGGCTTTGGCTTAGTTATTCAGCAACATGCCACACAATAAAATCTGTCTCATTCTCTCTGACTTAGTTCAGGTATAGGGCCTCAATGAGAATAAAGCACAGCAGGCAAGAGTAAAGCAAGAATAAACCAATAAATGTTTCTGTAATAAGATCTATCACCAACACATATTAAAAAAAAGAGCCACAGAAAACAAGCAGGAAAAGCAGGTTAGGAGAATACAACAAAAGGTGGCAGTTGCAATTAAAGAACCAAATTAGTTCTGTGAGCATTTTCATCTAGCCAACAAAGTAGTCTTGTTTCAACATAACTCTACAACAGAAAATAACAGTAATTACTAGATTTCCCTAATGATGACAATTTTCACCATTAATTAGAAAGCATTATGAGTAAAGTGAAAACTATTTTATAATACCATTACAGCAATTATCTCTTTAATCAGTACAGGCAGTAACGTCAGTTAACATCTTTCTGCCAATTTTCCAGTAAATGACCGTTTTTTCCACACTACAGTGTTACATCCATCAGTGTATTCAATTACTTCCTTATCTCAAAAACTGTGGATCTTTATTATCCTTGTATAAGCATAACATAAGCAAGAAAGGTACTTGAAAAAGCAGCAATTGTCACAAAGGCCTATAGCAGAGAAAGCCAGTAACAGAGACGAAGTTTAATGGTGTCAAGAGAGCAAAAATGTGCAGAAGGCACCCAGCAGCATGAATTCAGAAGTCTGTATCCCAAAGAAACGGACATCTAAGTTGTCTGTGGTTCAGCTTCAGTTGCAGTCAGAAATGACCTGCATTTTCATAAGCAGTATTTAGCATCTGTGTGTACTATAGTAATAGTGCCACGACACTCATTTATGTTGAAATCAGTTCAGCCACATGGACCCGCTAGCCATTTGAAAACACAAACCATACAGTAAGTGAAGTATTTTCTTAAACACATAAAAAGTGGCTTATATCTAATCTTCTCATCTTCAACACAACTCAGTCTGTTACAGAATTCAAAGCTGGACCATAGCCCTTAAAATGGCTACATCCTGACATTCTTTTCACCAAATCACATAGAAACTTCTCAAATAATCTCTTCTCCTAGCTATCAGCCATTCCAATTCCTCACTGATAACATGTGAAACCCAATGTCCTGTTACCATGGTCCAATGCAAAGCAGGGGTAGGCAAACACGTTACACATCTAAGCCTCATTACTCCACAGCAGTTAAACAATGGAAGTGAGTTTCTACATCCTATATGTTCATCCCATGTAGACTTGAAGTGTGGGGGTGTACACAAAAATACCAAGACTAAACCTCAGCTAGCATTTTTAACACCCAAGTCTATAAGATTTGCTTATGAAAATTACTTGGGAAAGAAATAGCTCCAACTAACATCAACTGAGCTCCTTAGATTCCAACACTTATATTAAGTTGGCATAGGTAAAACCCAAAGTAGCACCTATTATCTTTTTTAAATAAGTAGCATAATTGATATATACATTCTCAGTAAATAGAACAGCTCCTTGACATAGTCACCGACCTCAAGTTCTTTGAAGACACTGTAATTCTTTATTCTTGAAGGTAACATAGTTGTAGTGGTTAAGGCAATAAACGTACCTGTTAAGCATATCCCTTTTGTGCTGTTACATAAATCCACCATCACTCTGACCTAAAATTTCAAAGAAAGTGAAGTTGAAGACAATGCATACCATAAAAGCATCTGGTTTACTTTACCTACAGAAATAATTCCAAAAACAAAGATAAAACTGTCCACTCTGTGCTAGTAAGAATAAACTACCTTAACACTGTGACTCCATCCATCTCTTCAGGCAGTGATTCTCATAGGAATCTGTTTAATATATCGCATTTTAAATCTTACTAAAAGTAGGAAGAAACTATTTGGCAGACTACTCCATACGTCATCTAGGCATTAAAGTTCATACTTTACTGTAAAACCTGCGTGGCTGTCCATGCGTTGACTCTAGCACTAGAAGGCATTAAAAGCCAAAATCAGCCAACAAAAGTTACATTCAATTTAATTTAAAATTCATATCAAATAATGAATACTTGTCCAACATAACATATCCAGTGAGAAATATGAACAAAGTGATTTCTTATCTTAGAAAAACCAAGATCTACTAATTTGGAATGGACTTTTGTCCATTCAAAATATTTCATTCCAGTAATGACTGACTTTATAAAAACCAAGCTGAAAAACACATTCATACAGATGCTTTTAATCTAGAATAAAGTTTATACATAAAAACCTCATCTTTACAAAACACTTGGGTTTTGGCTGGGAATGCATTCATTTTACATGTCCTGCTTGCTGAGAGTGAGAGTCAACACCATAAAACGTTTTGCAACTCATCAAAAAACCAAGCAGAAATGAGAATATTGTGAAGCCAAGCACTGGAAGTGCCTCAGCTCTTCATTGGCAATTCTAATGTTTATAGTCAGAAATTAAAAAGATCATTATTTCAGAGCTGTGCAATATATGATAATTTAGGAACTATTTACCCAGAGTTGCTCATTTATTCATCTTTATACAACTACTCTATTTACAAATAATGGAACGCACCAGTCCCAAAAGAGAACAAACAAGTGCAAGTCAATCTGAAAGGCAGATTGATGTTTAATGCTAGCAAGGTTATTTGCTGCTGTTAATCTTTATTTTTAAAACTAACGCATCCTTAGCTTCAAGCGACAAACGTAACGGACTCAAATGAAGGACAACTATTTTGATGCAAGTACTCTTTTGCTGCAAAATCAAACGAAGGATTTTAACTCAGTCAGATACATCTGGAGAATTCACTGGATTCTAGACCGTACTGGAACAGCTCTTGTATTTACAAGTTTTAGACTCAATTTAAATTAGCTGAGAAGAGCTAACTGGTTTTGAATATCAGAATTTGCTTGTTCTCTTTCCCCTCACACCCCTCCAAAACACCTGGCTTTCACCATGTAACTTGCAAAATACACATTGTCCATGTGTGCTCTAATTCAAACTGCATTTTAATCTAAATGGTTTTGTTGAGGTTGCTGAAGTGACTGCAGATTGCTTTGGGGCCCTCCAATTATCTCAGCTGTATTATTTTACCAATCAGCACAATTCAGGTGACTAAAAAACATGGCACTCGAAGTTTGTTAGCAGATAGCCTACAGCAGAAACTCCTGATTAGCTATGAAAGATGAGTACACCAGTCATCCAATCAGCCAGCACCACCATGAAGAAGAGCTACAGATAAAAGTGTATTACTTAAATAATAAAAGCTTAGTTTTCTCACTAAGAAAGAGTGAAAAAAAGAAAATAAGACACAACCAAAGTCATGAAGCAACAACTCAGATAACTAGATAGCCATAAGCCATCACCTCTTGCACTGTTTTAAATCTCACTTTCAAACTTATTACTCTCAAATTTATTGGGCTGTTACCCTCTTAGCAGCCTTCCTAGAGCAGCAGATTTGCCAACTTCCTATTTTTATTCTCTTACAAAGTAAATATATTTATAAATACATAAACAAAAGGCCCAGAACCAAAAAACTATACTCATGTTATTAAAGATAAAATATGACTTTTGATACCTAAAGCTATTTCAAAGACTCTTGAGCAGTGGCCACAACAGATCTCCCCTGACCAGCAGCTGTGTATCACTGTAGGGTATTGATACCTACAGCACCAACCTGCAGAAACCTGTGCCTCTGCTACAGGAGAGATCCTGCTCAGGGGAAACCTCCATTCAGGGCCCACATTCAACAAAGGCTTGAATATCGTTCTAAGGCCTGCCAGTGTAGTAAAGATCATCTCATCAACTGCAAGTAACTTTATCTCACACTACAAGTGAGACAAAGAAGCATTCAAGTCTTCGTATTACCTCAGTGGGAGTTCGGCACAAAATGGAAAAATGAAAGAGTGGGAGGGGGGTGCTTGACATTTTTTCTGAGGACTTTTCCCCTTGATCAAGCGTGTCTGCACACAGATACACACTGAGCAACAGCCAGAATGAAAAACATTCGATGGAAACTGTAAGAACAAAAGAGGCACAAAACCTGCCCAAGCAGCTCCCTACAGAATACACATATTTATATGAAGCACATCACACACAGCAGTAGTCACAGGGGTGATTTAAATGGAGAAGCTGCAAGTGAATAGTCCTGCCATATGCTGATAAAATATACACCATGTCATTGGGTGCTGTTTGAAGAGGACAATGAAAGTCATTCAATCCACGCATGCTACCTAACGACAGCAGAGTAGCATATTTAACTGCCCCTGTCAAGATCATCTAGACATCCAACTGCCACTAACAATTTAAGCCCCAGCACCTAACAGAGAGCATCAGCAGCGTTCAGTCCCTGTCAGGATCTGAACCTTTTCTCTGATAATCTTATTTGTGGATTCCGTAGACTCAAAGCAGCAGTTCACGTCAGCTGGAACAAAATGAGCTGCAGCTGCCAAACACAAAGATGGTTTCATAAAAGAAACAGGAAGAAGTTTTGACTAAATGTTTTGATGCAAAGCTTAGCTACAGCACACGAAAATATTTCACTGGGCCTGAAACAGTTATTTATCCTAAACTTCCAACAAATGCATTATTGAAATGCTATGCTATGAACACCTGTACTCTACAATCTCATTAGCTTGAATATTAATGGAGATGCCATCACTGAAAAACCATCATTGCAATGGTTTATTAACAAAAATGCCAGTGGAACAATACTGAAAAGGTATTTTCTATAAGTGATGTTTTAAATCAGTAATACTGGTGACAGCAGTAGGAGCTGGAGTTAGCCTTTCCTGGTTTTTTGTGGGCCAAGGCCTGCAGTCCTCACTGGAACAGAGTTTCCACTAAGCTTCCCTCAATAGTAATACTTTTCTTGTACTTCTGACTGAGAACTTAAAAGCTTTTAAATCTATTCAGAGTTTTTAAACTGTATGACCTGTGTATCTTCTCAACTACATAACCTAGTTAATACCAAGCAAGGATAATCTTTTCACTGAAGTGCAAAAAACTATGCAATTTTGCTGGAGAAAGGACATAAAGTTCTCTACTGACCCATCAAGTACTACTTTTAAATTTAATACTTACTGAAAGGGTTCTATCAACTTCAGAGACATGTGCTGGTAAAGTGATGTCAAGTACCCCACCTTGAGATACTTAACAGCAGGTAACACATGGGGTTCTACTAGTGGTGAAGAGATTTAAAGATCCAAAACCTTAGAATAAGAAGGCTGACCCTATTACAGTTATATTTTTGAAGCTTCATTAAACCCATGCTTCTAACACATAACTTCACTCTGTTTATCTATGTAACTATCATTTTAGAAGCTTAATCATAACCTGTAACCTAGATGGCACATCAACTCTAATGCTTCATCATTTACAGATAACAGATGCTGTTCCTTAGGCACCACACTCTGAAAGCATCAAGCGGGCATTTTCGCACATCGACTCAGCAGCAGCAAGAGTGACCCAGACCTGGCAATGTCAGCATCGCCCATCTTCGGGAACCATTGGGCCGGAGCTGGAACAAGCCTCAGCTCCACTATCCCCCAGTCCCGCAGCCCCTTGGGGCTAGAGGCTGGTACTAAGGGCCAACGCCGCCGGTGCCGGCCCCCTTCCCGCCCCAGCCCAGGCGGGACGTGCGCTCCGCCGTACCGGCACCATGGAGTAGGTCATCATCATCAGCATCTCGTCGTTCTCGGCCCGCACGTGTCCGCGGGCGCGCTCGCCGCTGTGGCTCCGCTTGCTGCGGGCGGGCGCCGCACCGGAGCCCAGCAGACCCCGCAGGGAGCCGTTGCCCTCCGGGGGCCGCGCCGCCTCCAGCTCCCGCAGCGCCGCGCCCAGCTCCCGCCACTGCGCCAGCAGGAACAGCGTCCCTGCGGCGCTGAGCGCCGACAGCAGCCCCACGGCCGCCAGCGCGCACCGCAGCGCCCGCCCGCCCGCCGCAGCCGCCATCGCCGCGGGGTGCCGCGGAACGGCTGCCGCCGGCGGGGAGGGATTTATGTCCCCCCGGCGCCGTGGGACGCTGGCTGGGCGGAGGGGAGTGGCGGGGGGCCGGGAGCCGCCGGAGCGGAGGGACGGGGTGCGGAGCAGAGCGGGCAGGGAGAAGGACGAGGCAGGGGACGGGGGTGAGGGGAGGCAGCGCCTAGCACAGGGACCGCGGCCCGGCGCCTGCTCCCCGCTTCCGCACCTGGACCGTGCACCTCGGGGCAGGTTCCCACCGCCCAGCAAAGTCGGGCTGGACCTGACGGGAAAGCTGCTCCGGATCGACCGTTTCCATAGGGGAAAGCCTGGAACAGCCTTCAGTTGACTGCCGGTAGTCACGGTGTAGTTTTAAACGGCTCAGATTGCACACGACTTTGTCCAGGTATCACGATTCTCGTTAACTTCATTCCCCAAAGCTATGTTACAAAAGTAAAAATCCCTCCTTCATCCATACACTGTCATTCTGCGGCTCATGCAATCACAGTTTAAAAACATCAAATGCCATTCACTAATAGCACTTTACCTGTTGCTTTAGATGGTCATGCACTGACTTTTCCCAGATTACTCTTGCTAAACCTTCTGTGACATGGACTATCTTTACTATTTTGCTCCCAATTAATTCATCATGAAGACAAGAAAATGAGCTATCCAGAATGTCGCTCTTGTGAACAGCAGAATTTGACTGCATATAGAGATTTAATGAAGAATATGGAAGTTACTAAACTCAGAAACATTACTTTAAATGCTGGCATTTTACTTTCAAAGACAAAGCAGTGTGCTTTCTTACATTGTTACTACTTCAAATCTATCTCAAGACATTCACAGCTTTCAAATGCCAGGCTTTCTACAACAGAGGGTTCTGATCCTAACTTTACCAAGAGACGGCCCTCCGCAGATCTCTGCAGCTGATCAAGTTCATTTTGTCTCCATTCTACCTATGCCATGGACCTGCAATTCATGCCCATCCCACAGTGCACTGAAGGGTGAACCGTTAGATCAAATCACATTTGAATTGAATACATGCAGTTCTGCTGCCGTAGGTTAAACACAGAAGAGAAGCCAAGACAGGAAAACAAGTCCATCATATTAAAGTTCTCATCTCTCTGAAATAAAAAATTACTGCAAAAAGCAGTGGTGTCCTCGGGCATCGCATTGGAGACTCCTTCTGAAACTGTCATGATGGGTTTGGGTAGAGCAGAGTGAAAGTAGAGGGGACAAACATCATTCCATCTCATCCCACAGTGACAGGTGAGAAATGCAAATCATCACACATTCAAAGGAACAAGGCTCACCACCACAGAATCAGAGAAAGCAGATTTTTCTGCTCAAATTCTGCCATGTAACAGCAAGCTTTTCAGGGTTTTTTTCACCATTTAAAACTTAATTCAAAAACCAACCCAAACCAAAACAAATATTGACAGAACTACAACTTCATTACCCAAATATATTCCCACTACTAGCCTCCAGTGAAATGTTCACCAAAAACAGTCTCACTGAAGCTTAAATTACTGCTTGAGCCCTTCACCATGTATTGCAGATAATGCATTTTATGTTAGACTGCTAACACCACATAGATGTACGTATCTTTCTGCAGGATGAAGAGTCTTAGAATGGGTTCCACCAGTAAAATATTGACATTCTAAAGAATAATAACAAAACCAAAAATGTAAAAACCTCCTGAAAAAATACAGTCATAAAAAGGGTTCCACCTGTAAAATATTGACGTTCTAAGGAATAACAACAAAATAAAAAATGCAAAAACCTCATGAGAAATTGTTTCTGAGGCCTTGGGCAGACTATTCTGAAGCTATCACAAAGTTCTACTTATATGTAAATAGTCCTTGTGACACCAATGAAGATAACAGGACTAATTGTTTACTCTGTGTCATGGTTTAACAGTCAACAACTAAGTACCATGCAGCCACTCACTCACCACAGTTTATATGCTGAGCAGGATGCTCTGTGGTATGAAATACCCCACTTAGTTTGCACCAGCTGTCCTGGCCATGCTGCCTCCCGGCTTCTTGTTCAAAGCATAGGAAACTGACAAGTCCTTGATGATGAGGGTGAGCACTACTTAGTGACAACTAAAACATCCACGTTTTATCAACGGTATTCTCATACTAAATCCAAAACACAGCACTGTACCAGCTACTAAGAAGAAAATTAACTTTATCCCAGAGACATTGAACTCCTAAACAAGTACATATTTGAGTTTTGCTTATACTGTTAGTCTTAGTGGGGGGAGAAAATTAAAAAAGAACTATGATCTTGCATAGAAATTCCCAGAAGAACAGCTTAGTTTATAATTTCATAGATACAATAAACTAGTAAGCATTATCATAACAGCAAGCGGAGGCGTTCTTCCTGAGAACATGAATAGAACTGCACTCTAGAGACCAGACAGCATAACAAACAGTAATTTTTCATGTTTATTGTCCATTTCAGAGCATAACGATTGAGTTAAAAGAGTGTAATAATCATGAGCTACCATCTAGAGAATAACAAAAGCAATAGAACATTCTTATTTCCCCATCTGTCTAATCTTGCAGGTCTTTCTTTGCGTTACAATCAAAAATAATTTGAATATTGTTAACTTAAAAAAATGGGCCATTGGATCACTACAAAAATCCTATCCAAGGCTACAGAACCTGCTCAGCTGGCAGAGTTAGTAGGATTCTTACCTAGGCTGTTAATCGCTCCAGAGCTGCTACCTACACCACAAGTTACGTGGCAGTCTGTGCAGTACTGCCAAATTATACAGGAACTAGATAGAAACTATCAATATACATATACAAACTACAGATATATCATCATGTTTATGTTTTTCACATAGTCACATAGTCACACAGGTAAAATAAATTGTTAGGAGGCAAAACACAGGTTTACCACAAGAGGTATTTTTGTATCTACATCACAATCTATGTGTATAATAAAGATTATCACTTGATTATTCTGAGGCTGATAATGTATTCAGATAGGTTACATTTAACTAATATTTGCACTGATGTCTTACTTTGTAAAAATTGTTATTACTGAAATCTCATCTGTTTAGGCAGCTGTTGCAGGGATCAAGCACATTGGAGATTGGCATGTTATTATATATTATATGGAGTGTTATTTTCACTTGGATAACTAATGTTAAAGAAGGACTGACTTGCTGAGGATGATGCTCTTAAAGAGAAGCAAACTTCCGCTGGTGAGGCCATTTAAAGATTATACAGCTTATAATGTTTATGAATGCTATTACAAAGAAGGTAATCTCTTTTCCTGAACTAGTTAAAGTGAAATAAATGTATAAAGCTTTCATAACTTCCATGATAACTGACAGATTTTATTGAATCCCCTTCTTCTCAGGAAATATGATACAGAATTAATATATTTGTTTTGAGATTCCAAATCTACTCTACTCCCCAAGCCTACAAAGTAGAAGGGGAAGATCATTCTTTAGACTTCAAACTGATGAAATGCTTTTCAGTAAGTTTGGCATGCTTTTCCTTGCAATGGCTGATCCTGGTAACTGTTGCCACTCTATGTTCAGCATGGATGTACTCAGGAAAGCAAACGACAATGAGCTATAAAAGCCCTTTTTCTTCATCTCTGTTACCGCTGCTCCAATCGTGTAGCACACTAGCAGCCAACCAGCTGCAGAGCTCCTCCATCCAAATCACAATTGCAATTCAATATTGGCACCGAAACCAGCATTGTTTCTATAGCAAAGTCTTAGTTTGAAATGTTAAAATGCTTTCTTTTTGCCATATACAAAAAGAAAGGCTTGATTTTGAAATTCATATTAGGTCCTAGACTATTCATGTTCAGAAAAAATGGAATATGTAGGTTTGAAATGTCTTTGCATTAACTGTAGGTCAGCCACAATAGCAGACTTACAGTGATTCAGACTACATGAAGCTCCACGATTAACCTCACCCCACAGAATCACTTCAGGCTTGTATCAGTGACAGACACCACAATGCAGCCCACTCCATTTCTGTGCATACATTCCACACAGATTATATAGCACATTGGAGACACAGGCTTGCTTTTCAAGTTAGAAGGGGGGAAAAAGGAATAAAAACCAAGTAAGTATTTTTAAGAATTAGAGGAAGATAAAATGTACAGAAAATTGTACAATTCTGACCATTTTATATCCCAGGAGGTGGGGGGTTTTGTCATGAAAAGAAGCCTTAGATGCTGCTATAATATACTCCAGAAAGGTTATTTAATTAAGTTTTGCATATCAACCTAGGATGAAAGGTATTAATAGAAAGAAAGATGTGTGGAATTATTTCTTCACTGCTATACTTTGGCAGGAAGAATTAATCATTAATTTAGTTTCAGCAATGGATGTGCCCTAAACAAATGCATATTACCACCAAAACAGCAGCCAATAAAAAAAAGGAAAAGCTACAGGCTGAACAGTACCGGAATAAGTGAAATTAATGATAAAAAATATTTAGTTAGAGATAGGGTAACATCCTTTCCTTTTAAGCAATACTTTACAAATACAAATTCTGCATGGAAAGAGTTGGAATTCCTAGGTAATGATTATCAAATTACTATCTGAAAAAGCTGGAGCTGTACCCTAACCCCTTCAAGTTTCCATTGTGTATTTCATTGACACAAGGATGTAAAACTCCTTAAGGAATCAGCAACATATACCCTAAGTACCACATCTGATTTCAGGAAGTTCCTACTTAATACAGAGATGCAAGAATAAATACATTTATGCAGAGCAAAGGATGTACCAGCTGCTACTTTTTAATATCCAGTCTTAATGATAAATCATAAATGAAGAACCAATGAAAAACAATTTTGCATTAGGTGAGCCACAGGGGTGTTTAAAAACCAAAATAAAACCATAAATATCTGCAAGTAGTGCAGCACAGAGAGTACTATTCAGCAGCATCAACAGAATGTTTCATTGTCTTTGAATAAATGTTCAGTAGTCTTGGAGGAAGATGCCTTAGAGATGCATCATTAGGGCACTGGCAGCTAAAGACTACTTTCCCAGAAAACTGCTCAGAATTCCTTCAATATATGTGTGTTAGACAAAAATCAAAGCTGAATCATAGAGAAAGATGACTTAAGGAGTGAAGTCAAACAGAACAATTTAAACACCATGGCTACAACCACCCATTCATAATCTATGGGAATAAAAGCAACTGATCAAAACACATGACAAATGCCAAGCGGCTCGACATTCATCACATCTTTGTCACACCACTGGAATCTGAAAACAATGACCAGAAGTGCAGAAATCCACAGACATTAAAAAATGGTCCTTGCTTTTTGTAAAGGATCCTGCAGTTCGGTAAGGACTCAAAGGAAGAAGAGAACACTCCTCAACCACTACATAACCAAGCCAGGAAAAAAATACTGAGTATTCATTATCAAACAAAATATCTAACCTAAATTGTGTATATATTGAAAGCGGCACACAAAACAATAAACATTTTTTGGTAAAGGGTTTCCAACAACAGAGGAAATATTCAGAGTTTTTTATATTATGGGATCTCTCTTACATCACCTGCTTTCCAGGATCTGTCCAAGGAGAAAGTGTGGTTGTCTCTGTGGCACAAGGATTACAGAGTGGAAAAAGAAAAATAGCTGAATATAAAGTAGAGTAGCATTGAGGCTGCCTCTACTTCAGAAATTCCTCTCTTCGCATTACATCAGCTGTAGATTGCATCCATCCTCTTACAGCTAGTATTGCACATAGCGCAATCTAATAAAGAGCTGATTAAAGCAATCTGTATCACTTGGCAATTTTCACTCAAAAAGTACTGAATAGAAACAGTATTCTAGCTCCTTTCCCCTCAACTTTGTCATTCTATTTATTTACCATTTTCATTCACAGGGAATTATTTTTTTTAACATATTATTTTGATATATCACTGTACACACCGTAAACATACATTGTAAGACTAATTATAAAGCAGAGAGAAATAAATAGCAGTATATAAGCTGTTTGACAAATCATACAGAAGAAATCTCATATACTGAATTTACTATTAGTAAACTATTAGGTATCTACAACTTTCAGAAAGCTAAAGGCAATAATAGCCACAAAGACAGCTGCAAAAGAAATGCTCTGGGATGTGTGATAATTGGAGAAGATGGTAATGTGATCTCAGAATATTCACAAGATAAAGACAACTGCTAGCTGTTTTAGGCAGATTATTATAAGCGCTATATATCAACTCAAGTAAAAACCTCAGAACGTGTTCTCTGAGGTCCCGATGGCAAAATACATTGTAATTTTAAAGACAGAGATAACTGAAAGGTAACTGAAAGGCTATATTAAAGATGGCAGTAAAATCAGGCAGTAGAATGACATTAACTATATTAAAGCAATTTAATATGCCATTTTCTCTTTAAAGTCTACTAATAATCTAGAATTGCATTTTCTTCAGTCAGAAGAGTTATAGCTTCTGTAAGTAACCTACCTATTTACACATAATCAGGATAAAAATCACATACAATGGATTAACTGAAGAGCAACCCTTAATAAATTTATCTATGACACCTCAGTGTCTCTTACAGACAGGCATGAAAACCAAGTGACCAGACTTCTACCTGAGAACAAGGTGAATCACATCCTAGAAATGACTGCTTTTCCTCTACTGCTAACAAAGCAAGTCCAGAAGACAGGTTTAGACAGACATGTCTGACATTAAGGAAAATGAATTGTTTCCATAGCAGTGTTACTACTCAGGGAAAGGGGGATACTAAAACAGATCTTATTAAAACCCATTTCATAAAAGACTGTCTCTATTTCAAAGATTTTATACACAGCAGAAACAGGAACCAAGCAAAGAAGCAAGAGATGGAGTCTTTATATATAAGATTTTTATTATTAGGTTTGACTTTAAAGTAAGGGTTTTTAATATAAATTTTCAAGGTGCACAATTTGGAGGAAAGGTGCACATGTAACTCAATAATAGAATGTATACTCATAAAACTGTATTTTGAATACTTTGCCTTATTTAGGGAAAAATTGTGGAAGGCACCGAGGCTTTTCCAAAGGGGGGAGGGAAGAAGAAGCACATTCCTTCCCTTTCCCTAAACACCCTTATTTAAGAGCTGTGTGTGTCCTAATTAGCAGAGCAGAAAATGTGCAAGTCTGTGCAGATCTCAAAATGGCACATGGCTATGACACAACATTCAAATTGTTCTGGGAATACAGGATGGAGGGGGCACTCTGGCAGAATACTCAGTTCCTTCACAAGCATTGTAGCTACGGCCCACATCAACACGCAAACAATTTGGCACATTCCATGTCCGGGACGATCCCCCTCAGATTGCACTGTCTGAATTTACGTTTCTTGCCTCCATATTAAAGGATGTGAAGATATCACAAAAGGATCAGAAATGGCACAAATCATGACTCAAAGAAAAAAAATTACAAACAAGCGGATCTTCAAATAAAAGATTAATTTTATCCGACTTGTGAAATGCATGACAGTCTGGATGCTACAGGACTGCAGTCTCAAAGGTGTTTTCTACACTTTCTGCAGGGGCAGAGATCCTCTTATAAGAAAGAGGTTGGGAGTAATAATCAGATGTAACAATATTTTCAATTCTTGATAGAAACAAGAGATTGTATTGGCAGGTACATTTTTTATTACAGACAACAGAATATTTGGGCAACTGAGCTCCAACTTTTCTGCTATGCAACCTTTTTTACTATACAGTCTTTTAGCCTTAAGCTAACATTTTTTTTGCTATGTAACCTACTATGCTATTCAGTATTTCTATAAAAGAACCAGAGAGCTAAGTATAGCTGTCACTCTTAGTTCAACATCTCAACAACCAAGATGTAAAATGGATGTATTTAAAGTTTAACAAAAACCTACAAAATAAGGACTTAATTACAGAATAAAGGAACTGGCACAGCAACACAACTTATGTTGATTTCTACCTGTGTAGTACCATAATATTTTCTAAGGTAACAGCCAATTAGTAGATCATTTAGGAAATACCTTAGTGGAGATCACTGAGAAGCATGTTATGATTCTCAGAAACATACTGATAACTTGACTTTTCTTCTTCTACAGCTTTTGTCACTGTGGTATGAAATTGCATCCTCCTTCCCCTTTCGTTCTTGCTTGAAAATCAAGATTTGCATCTTTGCCTCAACAATGATAAATTAACTTAAAGATTTCCCCTCCTCTTTCTTCCAGAAATACACTTTATTATTCCCCAATGTCTTTTTAGTTCCATGACTTTTATCAAGGAATTTTCCTGAAGAAAGAGAGAGAAATAAGACCACAAACAAGAAGTGCCCAGGACATTCATTCCTTCAGTTTCCTCTGCTTCCCTAGTTTTACTTTTACGTGGTTATTCTTGCTCTGTCACTTTGAAAATTGCACATTGCTCTTGCATAAGTTAGTTTATGTGCATACTGCAATTAAACCTCCTTTGGTATGAGCAAGCCTCCCTGCATTGTTTTTTGTTTGGTTTTTTTGTTTGTTTAAACAAAATCTGTTTACAGGATGTGATACTGACTTTTTGTCTTATCAAAGCAGCATTAGCAAAAATACAGAAAAACAGTACTGTCATTGACCTGGAGCCTTGTATTTGTATCCTGCTATTTATAAAGAAGGCAATCTGAACTGCCTATTCAGACAGAAAAAATCCCGCAGTTATTTATCTCACTGGCAAGTTTGCCAATAACACCAAGCTGTGTGGTTCAGTTTATACACTGGAGGAAAGGAATGCCATCCAGAGGGACCTTATCACACTTGAGAGGTGGGCCAATGCCAGCCTCATGAAGTTCAAAAATTAAGGTCCTACACCTGGGTCGGAGCAATCCCAAGCATGGCTACAGGTTGGGCAGAGAAGAGATTCAGAGCAGCCCTGCAGAGAAGGACTTGGGGGTGTTGGTTGATGACAAACTTAACATGAGCCGGCTTCAGTGTGCGCTCGCAGCCCAGAAAGCCAACCGTATCCTGGGCTGCATCAAAAGGAGCATGACCAGCAGGTCGAAGGAGGTGATCCTGCCCCTCTACTCTGCTCTCGTGAGACCTCACTTGGAGTATTGTGTGCAGTTCTGGTGTCCTCAACATAAAAAGGACATGGAACTGTTGGAACAAGTCCAGAGGAGGGCCACGAGGATGATCAGGGGACTGGAGCACCTCCTGTATGAAGACAGGCTTCAGACAAGACAAAAAAAAACCCAATAAATTGACAGTTCCAGAGGATTCACCACAATACTGTTGCCCAAAGAAGTTATGAATGCTCCATTCCTGGCAGTGTTCGAGGCCAGGTTGGACAGAGCCTTGGGTGACATGGTTTAGTGTGTGGTGCGCCTGCCCATGGGGCAGGTTGGAACTTGATGATCTTAAGGTCCTTTCCAACCCAAACTGTTCTGTGATTCTAATGATGCATTGCAGGCATCAGATGCGGCCTGATTGTGACTTTTGTTTTTTTATAAAATGTGGAGGCTGATGAGTATTTTTACATAGCCAAATGACTACAGAAAGCTGCCTGGTTTGTCTATTTAGATACTAATTTTAAAATTAATACTCTTATGCCTGAGCAATTATATCTTTCAGAATTAGATCAGCATCTATTACAAGTATGCAGGGAGTCTGCTGGCATGCAGACATTAAGGATGAAGACAGGCTGAGAAAGTTGGGGCTGTTCAGTCTGGAGAAGAGAAGGCTGCGTGGAGACCTCAGAGCAGCCTTCCAGTATCTGAAGGGGGCCTCCAAGGATGCTGGGGATGGACTATTCATCAGGGACTGTAGTGACAGGACAAGGGGTAACGGGTTCAAACTTAAACAGGGGAAGTTTAGATTGGATATAAGGAAGAAATTCTTTACTGAGAGGGTGGTGAGGCACTGGAATGGGTTGCCCAGGGAGGTTGTGAATGCTCCATCCTTGGCGGTGTTCAAGGCCAGGTTGGATGAGGCCTTGGGTGACATGGTTTAGTGTGGGGTGTCCCTGGCCATGGCAGGGGGGTTAGAACTAGATGATCTCAAGGTCCTTTCCAACCCTAACTATTCTATGATTCTATGTCAATTTGTACATGAAGTAATAACCACAATGACTGATTTGATTATCCATTAGAAGAGAACATTCATAATCTAGAACATATCAACCTCATTTGTACTGCTGATCACTCGAGCCTTTGATCAATTATTTTCTTAGTCTGTATGGAAGGTCTACTGGACCTGGCATCTCCTGAGCTTTCAAATATAATCTGTCTTTAAGAAAAATATGGACCAGGAGATTTGCTCTTGATTACTTATACCAGCCATTTCACCTCGAACAGCAAAGCCAGAGGTTTCAGTCATCCAACCACAGCACCCAACTGCAGCAGAGAAACTTCCATCTGAGAACATTTACTAACAAGCAGAGTGAATTATCATGGGCAGAGCACAAAAACTAACATGGTCATTCTACTAGCAGCCCCCAAGGAATTTCCTTTGTTTATCTTAGGTATTACTGTGGAGCAGTGCCCTGTGCACTACTTACAAAAGCTTCATTTAGAATTGCTAATAATCCCAAGTGTTTCAGGTGTTAAAATTGACTGGATTCCAAATGCTGAGTCTGCAGAGGGGATTTTGCACTGTTTCCATTATGCTGCTGTCTTAGACATTCTCTTCAGCAAACACATCTCTTCAGGTCAAAAGATTTCAGTACTGAATCTTCAATTTGGGTTTAGTTTGTCACAACTAGGTTTTTAGAAAACATATTGCATTTTACTTGTGTACAGAAACTGTAATTGTGAGCAATTTTGTAATGGACAAATCAATATTTTATTGAAGGACTAGCTGATAAATGTAATTACAGATGATTCAGAAGCCTTACCTGTGCAAGTGATGATAAATTCTTCTTTGTTTGCATTTCATAGCTTATCAGAAGAGACCCGTATTAAGCACACTTACCTCATATAAAGTTTGGGATATATTCTGGGTCACATGCTAGATTATTCCCTCAGAGCTCATGAAATCTGAGCTCACTACCAAAGGACAAATTTGACTTTTTTGGTACATAATCACATGTAACTGTTTTGGCTTTGCCAGCAGTTTCTTCTGCAGTATTGCAGTGTTGTATAAGATGAAGCTGTAATATTCCCTCAAACACTTACACGAGAGGGTCTAAACATCCAAGATGCATGTTTTTACAAACTGGCTTTCAGCCTTTAAAAGGTGGAGGTAAGACAGCGGGTCAGAACAATACATTTCAACACGGAGGCAACTATTTTAAAGGAGTATTTTTACCTGAAATTCTACACAGCTGTAAGTTCAATGTCCATGGTATTTTTCTCCTCCATAAACTATTTCAAAATATTCTTGCATTTACCAAAGCAGCACATATAGAAAAAAAAAAAAAGCAGCATTTTATAAGCTGATCAGTCACTAAATACTTTAGAACTTGGGCTGATGTACAGGCAAACTTATATAACAGTAAAAAAGAACTTTCTGAGAAACCTCTGAACCCCCTCCCACTTCACAGCTTATGCAGCCAAGGCTGCCTTGACAGAGAAATCAGTACTATTAGTAAAATAGCCAACAGCACTTGAAGCAGCAGTTTAGATGATTCAGAACAACTAGAAGTGGTTAGTGGCATTTTCATTTGGTTACTGTGTACCTTCTTTCCAAGCTGTACTTGAGTGTTGTATTGAGCTTTTTAATTCTATTGCAGCACTTTCAGCACTGAAAATTGTTCTGTAAGAACTTTTACCATGACTACTTTGACTGGTTGAGATTACATGCACTAGAGGTTTGGCTATACTGTCAGCAAAAGTTTAACATTCTTATTTTGAACTCTTGGTGGAAATCATCCCTGTTTGTTAAAAAAAATGGCTTAAACATCCCACAGTATACCTAAGTGACCATTAGAAAGAAGTCTATGTGATACAATAACAGCACAGTGGACTCTTGTTCCCACTTGGATGGAATGGCCAATAATAGAAATCTGTTTTGGAAAATTAAGGGGATACTGGGGCTTTTTTCTTAAAGTGGCACCAATAGACAACAAGTGTATTCAAGCTGCTGAAGTCACCCCACAAAACCACGAAGTCCAGTGGCCTTAGTGGACCCATAGCCTCCTACCGTACCTGGAACGATTGCAAGGAGTAGGAGTGTGGTGCCAGCACATGTCCAATATACAGTGATTATCTGGCCAAACAGCAAGAATTTATTCTTTAGTATTCATTCAAGTCTGCAATCCTACCTTTCCCCTTTAAAAACAGGCCAAGAAACTGGAATTACAGTGCAAAGAAAGCTCAGACAGGCAGATATTCCCAACATTCTCTACTTCTGTACAGGACAAAGTGGTAGGAGTTAATGAAGGGAGAAGGTTTGTTCACAAGTCCAACAAATAGGAATAATTAGAGCAACAGAAACAGTGCTTAGCACGTTAAACTTATGAAGGTATAAGCAGCAACAGACAAGTCCGAGAAGTAAGGGAAAATGTTAACAGTGGAAAAAAACAGTACCTAGCAGCAGTGTGTATTGTCTATTTGGGAACTTCCCTTCAAAGGAAGACAGATGAACCTGAATCGTGTGAACAGGTTGAGAGAAATATACTCAGACTACATATTACAGGAAAGGAGGCAACAGCCATTGCAGTGGGCCAACATATATATGTTTGTTTATATTAGTGCAATGCAGAGCTGTTAATCACATATGTTCTAACATACGTGCATACCATTTTATAAATGAAAAGAAGCTGACTATAAGACACAAAAGTTCTAATAAAAAGATTTTTCAGCTTTTACATTTTCCATATGTCAGATGAAGAATTACTTTTAACCTCATGCGCAAAAGAGGAAATTCATTTACTGACATGAACTACTCAGGCATCCAAAGAATTACAATGTAAAGTAGATAATACTAACACTAAATCAGTGTGATAAAATCCTGAGTAAATCAGGTTCTTATACACAATAACAGCACATACTTGTATAGCATGCATATTACTTAAAAAAATTAAAATGAAGAAAAACAGGAGAAGTGGATTTAAAGTTTAACAGAATATACTTTGCTTCTGTGGCTGCACATTCAAGTAAAAGTTCTGCATCACTTTTACTGCAGTCATTAAATAAGAAAATGCTGCACAGGATGTGCAGAGACAGGGAAAAAAAAAAAAAGTATCTAGATGTCAGAGAAGCCTGTCACAATCTGAAGACTCGTCCTAAACTACTCTGAATAGCCTGCACATTTTATCATTGCAAGGGAATAGACTGTCTCTCAAAACACCTTTCCCCAGACCCCAAAGTACTGCTCTCTAATTATCTTATATCCATGGACAAAGAGAGAAAATCTGAGATAGCCCTCACTAGTTCCGCACATCAAGGCTAAAGAAGTCTTCACACACTCTTCCTTTTTCTCACCAGCAGCAGTACCAGTTCAGGAGAAGAAGAACAAAAGCAAACAAGTTGAACAGCTAACGAGCTGAAACTGTAGGCACTCAGATACTTAATACAAAGTTAGTTTGAGATAGCATGACTGTGACCTGTTCCTGTAATGCTTGATTATAGCTGCTTCTGCCTGTGACAAGAACACACTGTCCCCATCTTCAAAATAAGAAGTATTTCTTGAATTAACAAGTATAGATAGTTTTAAGATCTGAACTTATGCAGGCAGACTAATAGAAGGAAAATATCCATACTGTTAACTCTTTCCATTTGGACTATTATTCAGAGTTTTTTAATGCTCTTCTACCAACCTGGTGTAGACAGAATGAGAAGAATAATTTGAAGGGAAGTCACCAAGAAAATACAGCTTAATTTTACTACAAGATTTAAATCCTCTGAATAGGCAAGAACAGTGCTGAACAACAGCTATCTAATGCCTGTTTCAAAAGGCAATGGCAACATAACCCTATAATAATCTTTTTTCCTTTTTTTTTATGCTTTTGGAGGGCTGACAGTCACCAGCTTCTACAGACAAACTAATCCCAAGCAGAGAGACAGTTTTTCTTTACAGATATTTCTAAAAGACTTATCAATGAATGCCACCACCAGTCACTTCACAGAAGGGCTGTTTGATATTTAAATGTTTTGCAAAATCTAGTCAAAATACTTCCAAGTACAGTCCAAAATAGTAATCAGCTCATGCAGGAGCAGTTGAGGTAGACAATTCCCAAGTAACAGTAAACATTCTGATATTAATATGCCACAGTGAATTACAGTTTTTTATCAATATAGATCAGTAAAATACCTATTAACCAAAAACGCAGTGTGATGTGTACAGCAATTCCTATAAGCTACAGGTCTGGGAGGAAAATGGCCCTCAAAAGAAAAGCTGAAAGAGTCCACTAGCTCCTGTGCAGCTACACACATATCTATTATTCAGGGAAAGAATGTTTGTAACGAAGCACAAAGTACCCAAACACTGAAATCTGTTTTTAATAAAAACATACGTACAGAAATGGCTCTTAAGTAATGGCTCTCAGCCACACCACTTACAGCTTTTCCCACGTCTGTTCCAGATAAATGAAATTACTGAGATCTTTTTGAGTGTTCAAGCCCACATAGAACTTCTTTTATAAAGCTCTTTCCGTCAGCAACATAAACAACAAAAAACCTCGACAAACACCAAACCTCAAGTCCCCAGAAGTGACACTCTCTGAAGACTTGAACCTATCTCAAGGCCGTACAGACAGAAAGGATTTCAAGAGGCACTTATTGACTGATTTGTACCCAATGGTATTGCGAGCATCTCCAAAAGCTTTTCTTTCTTTTGATACTCCTTAAACATTTCTAAACAATTTTCAGCAAGAGGAGATTCGGGGGAAGCATCCTGTAGCTAGTGGAAGCAAGTGGAAGGCCTACTTAAGAGCACACACTGAACACAGGCATTTAGAATTTTACATATAATGTATTAACAGAGTAGCAGCCCCCACAGATGTGTAGCTGCTATGCGCGGCAGTGTTACAGACAGCTTATGCAGAAATTTTCGCTTTGTCAGTTAAAGAGGACAGAGCAGATGATAGTCAAAATTATTGACTAAGTAGATTCTTGAATTACAGATGACAGAAAAATGGGATCTCAAAAACCCTTTATCTCAATGTCACTGCTGTAAGGTTGAGACAGGTTGGACTGGGACCAAAAAGAGCAGCTGGAAAGATGTCAGATGAATAGGATGGCAGAAAAATTAAGGTAGAAATGGACCTCGGCCTCCTCCTTTGCACAGGGACAGCTGCTACCTGAGAAAAATGTGGTCACTCTAGGATGATTTTACACTTCACAGAACCCACCACAGAGCAGCTTCATCAGATCAGGGAACAAAAGGGAACAGACTCTGGATTGCCTCTTGTTCCAATATAGAAGTTTTTCCACGCCACAGTGGATGCAGATTACCCAGTGGGCAGCAGAGAAACCTACGATTGTTCCATCTGTTATTAATTATTCTTCAAGGGGAGACAAAATATGCATACTTATCCCATTTTTTTTGGCTGACCCAGGCTTTTTTCTAACCCTTTTAGAGGCAAAATAGAAACATAAATGGCAGAAAGCAGTTTTGGCTGACATGTTATGGAAACAGCTATACTTCCATGGAGACAGAAGAAACAAGTGGCTTATGCATACATCTAGCCCATTCTTTGTTAATCTAATTTACAAGGTAGACTACTTTTACTACAATTGGCAGACTGTATAAACCTGGCTAGCAATCACCACGCACACCAAATCTATTGTGTCTGGTTGAGGTAGAACACATGACAAGTCAAAGTCACCCACCTGTGATTATTTTCTTTTTTTAATTTTTTAATTCTTAGTTAAATTAATTAAAAATTTTTATTTTCTGTATTCCCACCAAAAAGCTTTGCCCAGAGGCAAGAAAGGAGGTGATTACAAGTGCCTCGCTCACAGCTAGTTTAGTAAGCCAAGCAGAGAGATTTCACCAAGAATGTTTTCCAGTAGAATTTCTCCATCAGCGTTAAAGCAGATGGTTTGATTTTGATCAAGTTTGATGAAACAAGAGGAACTCTTCTGGCTTTCCACTGCATGACCTGCTCTAACTCTCAGGAATTCATCTTGTGGGTTGAAGCAATATATTTCCTGATCTATAGTAAGATATCACACAAACAAGTCTGGATTCAGGCATCCTAATTCTTTTTCACACAGCCCTGTCCAGGGATTTTAGAGTTTACTCAGAGAAATGGAATTCCCTAAAAACAACATTTGTTTTAAAGTATGTGTATTTTCTGCCTTTATTACTCTGTTCACCCAGCACAAAGAAATAAACAATGCCACAAAATCATAAATAAAATTAATTTCCTATTCATTTCCAAAGTTCAGAATAACAGCAAATGTACTTCACTGAAAAGGAGAGGCCTCCATGGCACTCTAGGAATCATAGAATTGTTTGGGTTGGAAGGGACCTTAAAGACCATCTAGTACCAATCCCTGCCACTGGCAGGGATGCCTTCCACTAGACCAGGCTGCTCCAAGCCCTGTCCAGCCTGGCCTTGAAAACTGCCAAGGATGAAGCTCTCACAGCTTCTCTGGGCATCTCTAAATGTTAAATATCCACACAGAGCACTTTCCAACAACCTCTAAAGTTTGAGGGGTTTGGAATATATCCTAAAATGTGAGTTGCAAAGATTTCAGACACAGAATTGCCAAATTAGCTTGGTGTTAGAACTGCAAGCTACATAAATCTTGTAAAGCTATGCATAGAAGAAAAATTGTGATCTCCGATTCAAGCCCTTATAATAAAAACTGTAATCAATTTTATCACACGAGCAACTGGGTCCTTACAGGGTTGGCTACCCTTCTGCTCAACTATCAAGAACATTTTGCATCTTTTTTCCCCACAAGTCTATTGTAAAATATTTAGGAAAAAAACCTGCATTATTTTTAATGGTATAAAAAAGAACTTTGTTAATTCAGTGAATGCCTACTCAGGCTCTGAAGAATTTGTAGTATTCAGCCACAGATCTTTGTAGTGAACAACAAGTCCCATTATTCTGGTTTCATTATACAAAGTTCTGGGAATTCTTTGGCATGAAAGAACTTAAATACATTTTCTCTGGCATATGGAAATAACATTTGATTTAAAGATATATCCCTCAAAAGTCAGTCTTTACAAAACCTAGTTTAACTATGAACAAGTATTTTCACATTTTTTAACTACTTCTGTGACATCTTCATGACCAATTCAATTGGCTTCTTGCCCCCAATTACGATTCATACACAAATTCTTTGTATCAGTAAATAGATACATAGCACTGACAGAAGAAGCAGCTCCAAAAACACTTTAGCAGATTTTTCATTTTTAGAAATTCGTACTTTTGAGTAAATAAATTATCATAGAGCAAGGAAGCAAAATGTGTTTGTGTGGGAAACTGGACAGATCATTCTTGGACTCCCCTAAACTTCAAGCAACACATGCTGATGAAGAAATTTATTGGTTTCACATTCCCTATATTAATTTGCTATTTTACCAAACTTAATTCTAGACTTTTAAAAATAATATGAGTAGCTAAGTAGTTTAATTCTTACCATTTACATGTATACTAAAACATACCTAAGGGTATAGATGCTTCCAAATTAAACTAAAATTTGTTTTAATTGCAATTCAGCAATAATGAAAGTAACGCATCCCAGAGGTCTTTTTCCAATAGCCATGTTATTAATACTACTAATATGATTAATACTAATACTACAGCCTGAGCCAACACCTATAAAACAATATACCTTCTCCGGAGTCAGCGAGTGACAGCTGCAACCACACAAAGGTTGGAGTTATCATAATTTCCCTTTATATCCTAAGCAGAACACAAAAGCAATGAGGTGTTTGCAGTGGCAACAAATACTGAGTTTGACTTTTAATAAAAATATCTTGGGAACGCAAAGAAAAACATGAGAAAACTAGCAAGCAAAGTTCAATAGAAGCTTCTTCTCAGCAGCTGAATGTGGCATACATGAAACAATTACCCATCTGCTTTAGAACTGATCATTTATATTAGTTTGTCCACATTAACAATCTATGAGAAATACACCATGAATTGGACCAAAACTAGAATAAGAACGTATTTCCTCCAGAATGTAAATATCCCACTCTACAGGCAGCAAAAACATACAGCTGGCTTGTTAGAAAATATTCATGCATGACTTCCCCCAAAACTTTAGGTACGCTTAAAATATTAAAACCAGCTATCACCTCTCTTTGAAATAAACCAAAGTAATTTCAGTGCTTTCAAAACATCAGATATTATAAAACAGGTTTTAACCATTACTGTGACAAGCTCTAAACACAGGACACAACAGAATTGTTCACTAAAGTTCTGCCCATTTCTGCTTGTACTGCAAACAAGTCTATGCATAATAAACAGATATGGAAGAGTGTGTGCACGTGGAAGAAGAACAAAAGAGTTCAGTTCACAGACTGAAATTATGCTGGCTTCTGGTTTTGTAAGCTGTGTATCTTTAATGAGGTTGCGGTAATGCCGGAAGCATTTCCACATGAATTCAGTCCTTATTCTCCACAAACTGTCTGCATTATTTATTTATTGGCTGACTGACTTTAGGAAAGGCTTCTCAAAAGAGATAGACTGAACATTCAATAAAATTCTAGGCCTCTCCCATCCTTCACTGACTTAAAAATATTTCATCACTAGACCTATTGTATGTAACTCTTAAATAACTTTTGCTCCAAGTGAGATCATGAGATCATAGTCCTTCAGATATAAGACCCTTTTACCCATCAGCTGGGTTTTCTTATTATAAGTACTCTAATTTGTTTTATTTATTCATTTTAAATGCTAATACAGAAGCATTGGGTGAATTTGGAAAAAGAAGAATGAAAACATTTTACGGGAATCTTTTACATTTGTGGCTTGATAGTGAAAGACAAGGATGCAGAATGTCTTCCTGCCACAGGACATAACATGGCCTTGCTGAAAATAGACTCGTGTGACTGGATTTTCTAAACTTGAGAGCAATAAGCAAAAAAGATGTTTCTGATCTATTTCATAAAGCTGTCTCTTTGGACTCATAGGGATATATTTATAGAAGAGGCAGCCAAATCAGCAAAAGATTTCCCACAGCAGAAATTCAGGAAATTTGGACTTCTTTTGGTGTTTCAAAACAGCAAGTAACAGGCACAAGTACCTTATTCATACTTGTCCTGGTTTAGCAGTAGCAGTCATTTTTTCTCCTTCTTAGTAGCTGGTGCAGTGCTGTGTTTTTGACTTGCGGCCTGGGAACAGAGCTGATAAAACCAATGTTTTCAGTTGCTGGTCAGAATGTTTACTCTGACCAAGGACTTTGTGAGTCTCATGCTCTGTCAGGGAGGAGGAGAAGCCGGGAGGAAGCAGGGACAGGACACCTGACCCAAACTAGCCAAAGAGGTATTCCATACCACAGCACATCATGCCCAGGATGTAGAACCGAGAGTACCTGGAAAGTCTAGAACGCTGCGGGGTGGGGGCGAGATATCTGTTGGTGAGGTGTTGTATTCTCTTCCCTTGTTATTTCCTTTATCATTATTACTATTAGTCTATTAGTGGTAGCAGTAGTGATTTGTGTTATACCTTAGTTACTAAACTGTTCTTATCTCAACCCGTGGGAGTTGCATTCTTTCGATTCTCCTCCCCGTCTCTCCAGGAGTGGGGGAAAGAAAGGGCCGGGGGGGGGGGGGGAAGTAGACTGCGTGGTTCTAATTTGTGGCCTGGACTTAAACCATGACAATACTTCTGTGTAATTCTCATCTTTTAATAACAGCATCATCTTTTTCTATAGATCTCTGGTCATTATTTCAATGATTCCTGTAATTGCTTGATGCAGTTCTCGAAAATATTCGGATTTTCGTAAATTAAGTTTGTTCAAGCTGACCAAGGCTACAGCAAAAAAGGGAAGGATCAAAAAGCACAATATCCAGCCTTTAGCTTGCAAAGTAATTTCACAGTAACAAACCAACTGGGAATATAAATGAAGCTATGTACAAAAATATTGGAAATAGTCAGTAAGACCTTTCCAATGTCAGTGCAGGACTGTATCTTAAAAAGCAGTTATCAACAACATTGTGCATCTCAATTTTAGAGGAAACTTTTGGATTTCTCTTCCTTTCTGTTGGAAATTAAAAATGCATTTAGGTATGCTAGGCAAAGAATTAACATTTCTTCTAGTTGCACCTGAAAAAACCTGAATACTCAGAGCCAGTGAACCTAATTATAAACTTTGTTTACTTTTCTGGTTTACTCTCCAGTTACAATTCTAATCTGCATTATGCAGGTAGACGTCTATCATTGGCTGTTTTGCAGCAGATACATTGAGCTGTAGAGGTGAAATTACAAAATTTTCTTTTCAATAGCAATGCCCCCTGATCTATTACAAAAAACACAAACTTCCATCTCTAAGCAACTGATCTCTTAGCAACAAGAAGCACCTGCATAAAAGATGCCACAGAGAGTGATCACCAGAAAACCTATTCAGATCTTCAAAAGGAGCACATCAGTAACAAAGGTAGCACTCTTCGCTGGTAAAAACTGAGAAGTAACAAGGGAACACAGGTAAAATTTTTATTGATATTCGACCATTATCCTTCAAACAGTGTGAGTAGGACATTACTGAAATGTTTTTTATTTTGTTTTTGAGTGGGAAGTATACCTTCTGGAGCTGCTTTGATGTGAGTTACTGTAATTAACTGTGTAAATTATATGTTGTCACTATCTAAATGAAGGGAGGGGTTCTTAATAAAATATCTGCAGGTCTTAAATTCTTGGTATTATAATAGCAATAATGTGTTGTATAATTTGTAAGTATTCTACAAAGTTTCTTTTCTAAAAAAAAAAAAAGGCAATATGGTCTTGCAGAATAGTCCTCCTTAGTGCTCTCTTCATTCACCCTTTCAAACTGTTTTATATTACATCAAGAAATAAGAAAACTTTTTAGGTTTTATAGATACTGACTCCACTGATTTAAAAAAAAAATCTAACCTGTTCAGTGTTTCTGTGGTCTCCGATTTTGTTCTAGCTACTCTAAAGTGGATTTTGTTCCATTCACTACATCTCATGGAAATGATGTGACCATGACAAAGTTAGGGTAGAATTCGTAGCATAGAATGGACACTGCCAACTGTTGATGATGTACAGCAATGCAGAATTAGTTGGAAAGTGAGTGAATTTGGGCAAACCAACATTTCCAAGCATAATTTTTACAGCAGGAAAAAACAGATCATGAATGAGGTTAGAAAAAGTTCATCAGATAGAACAAGTTTGGAACTGACCCAGATAATCTTTTAATTCTATCATAGCTTGATCTCTCTCATTTGATGGTTGCTGTGGAAAAGGGTTATCTTTCTTTAGGCTACTACATCTTAGTTAGTAATAATTTCTGATTAATAAAATAATTTTCAGGAAGAATAGTTTGAGAATAGTCATGCATTCTTCCTTAGTGTTGTTTTTTCAAATACCCAGATAAATTTGTTTCTGGGTTAATTTACACACTTTGATAGAATTTACCTTTCTTATATAGTGGTTCCTTCTGTGTCAACTAACTTCTGCTGAAGTTGGTCAAAGTATTTGCTAGCAATAACAAATACTACAGCAAAGGCATAATTATGGCAGAGTGAGCTGCCTTCTATTAGCCAAATTAGAAACAAAACCACCAACCGTATAGTACTAGCAAAGTCATAGTAACTACATACAGAAAAACTTCCTCATACAGGTGTGCTTTGCCATACTCATAACAAGGAAGTCTGATAAAAAACATGTTAGAGAGAAGTTTCAGCTCTCTACCCACAATTTGTTTTCTGGTTAGTTTTGAGTTAATTAGAGCTGATGTTGTTCTAAGGAAACACTGAGGTAGACATGCAGTATATTTTTACCCATACTGCAGAAGTTTGCATATCTCCAAAGCTCTTTTTGATGGCCTACAAACACTGATACATCTCCTGAAGCAGAATAGATATATGTTTCAGATGAAACCTTTTTACTATCTATCATGGATAGTACTTTTCATGGACATTATGTTGGTTTCTAAGCAACAATGAGACCTTTCATGAAAGGTACTAAACTGGCAAGTTATTTTTCCAAATCATACACCAGACTGCAATTAAAACCTCAGAAGAGGGCACAGTCCAAATTTGAATTTCAGGTCATTATTCTTGTGAAAGAAAAATCACCATATAATTACAGACTATTCAGAAAGCAGAAACCCTTATTGTACAGTTACTTGCGAAGCACATAGAGTACCTTGCCTCACACATCCATGTTGTATAAATACCTACAAGAAAATAGTATGGACACTGATCAGAAAGGAGAGAAATGACTACAGATTTTTAGTTACAGGTTTTTCACCCCAAGTCTTGCACACTACAGACAATCATGGTTTTACAAACTGCTGGTTATTTTGAAGGCTTAACACTCCAGTGGAAAGTGATACTTCAGGATGTGAATATTCTTCCTCTGAAGATCAATTTAGACATCTAAAGTAACTAGAAATTTCTAGAATGGTACATCTGAATCAAGACTTTCAGAATACCGGAACTTTCACTGACTAGTCCCAAAGACAACATTCAAACCAACCTGACAGTATATTGTATATACTCTATTTTGGCAGCTCACTAAGCTCTAAGATCAACAGCAACATAAAAAGCTTATTTAGCCATTTCAGCAATAACTCATCATCTGGATAGTTCTTGGTTATATGTTAGGAACATCAGATCTCGGGCATTAAGGATCACTAAAATGATCCAGTAACTTCTTTGCAATGTTTAAAGGCAGGACTTGAAGCTCCACAGTACCAGAAAAATCACTTATATAAAACCTAAGAAGAGCAGCCTATAGGACGGGTATTTTGCTATCACCTTGCAGAAATTACAGCTCCAAGTTCATTACAGTGGCTTCAAATGGCTCCTCCATGATACCTGTATGTGTGTAAAAATGAATCCCTGTTACAAATTCTAATTTAACCCAAAACATACCTCGGTAGATGACCTGGAATGATAGGCACAAAGATGCCTTAAGTTCACAAGATGAAGGCTGTACCACCGTGTAAAGGCACAGAAAAGAGGCACTGCCTTTACTACAGTTATCCAAACAAACAGTAATATTCAAGTAGAGTCCTACAGTCATAGAAGATACTTTTAATATATTTGTTTCCCTGTCAGTGGGTTCAACCTGAATTGACCAGTTAAGTTTCATACACATGTTGGTACTAGCTGGTGCTCAGAAAATTAACTGAGCAAACAGACTCCAAACAATAGGAATGTCAGCATTTACAAAGAACTGCAACTACAACCTTGTCAGCACCTTGAAAGCTTACAGTACACTAAGTAGGAGGGGTGACAAGAAGTTGAGTTCTGTGGCCACTGAGGGAGATAAGAAAAGCCTACTATTGTTTACAGTTGTGTATGAGACACTGGTGGCCACCATTAACATATAACAAATATGCAGTAGCATTTTAGAAGTGATACTGAAGGCAGCTGACAGAACTTAAAAAAATCAGAGAAACATACTCAAGGGATAGATCCTATCCAGCTATGAAACAAGATAACAATGTCATAAGAAGGCTCAACTAAAATGAAGAAAATTGCAATTTCAAATAATAGCAGCGTCATCAAATCTAACAATTTTTCTTATCTACAGTACAGACATTTTTTCAACCCAGGACAACTGCATAGTCATGGATATTTCTGCATCTCCATCTCACTTGCCCTCTGACACAACTTTGGGCTCCCACCTCCTCCTTTACTTGTGAAAAGCCCTTTTAGATCGCCAGGATGACCATTATTAAACTCCCACTTCTAAGCTTCTGCTGAAAGCTGTCACCCCTTCCTTCCCCTCTTCCTCCTCTTCTAACCTAAATAACAGATAAAATTTTAAGGGCCATCTAGATCAGATTTCATAGTAAGCAAGTGGTATGGGATTATTCTACAAGGCTATAATAATCATTCAACCTTGCTAGAATACATTTCCTTAGCATTTAGGTATTATAGACCTCTACAACTACACAAATTTTAGCCCGCTGACTCAAACTCTAGAAATGACTGAGAAAGATAACTATATACAATGTATTCATTCCCTAACGTTCACATCTACCATAATCATCTTTTTTTTGAGCTGCAAAGGATTGAATTAAAAGTAAGAAAACACCTAAACAAGTCAGAGTGCTTTCAAAAGCAGAATAGTATAAACATCTAACTTTAAAAGGCTGCTCTGCACATTGTGATTGCAAATGAAAACATCTATAAGAAGACAGGTATCTTCAGGACCAAAGGATCAGCTCACTAAAGCATGGATTCAGAGCGAGTGAAAAATTAAGAAAAAAAAAAGTTATAGTCAAAGAACATCACAACAAGACTAACACAACATCAGATGACCACTGAATTGTGATACAAATCTCTCAGTGACATCCCCATTCCCTCCTGAAAGAATTACAGCATTAGAAGAGGCCACAGAGTATCAGAGAGAAATTTCTAGGGTGTTGCCAAGTAAAAATGCAATCTGATGCTTACAGAATAACTGCACAGCTCAGTTTGCAAGGAGCAGTAAGCACTCCCAAGTTTAAAAGAGTCTTTTGATCTGTTCTTAACTTTAAACCCCACAGACTTTCAAGGGAACAAGACAATCTCTGTGTCAAGGTTTATGTGACATATGCTGTACACCTGAGGATAATTATCCACTTCAAATTAATTAATTGCTTAAAAGGAATGTAACAGTGTAACAAAAAGATCTATTTTTTTTAATGGGTCTTACAATAGGTTCCACAATGCAACTAATTTTACAGTAGTTCCACATATGACCTCTTATTCAACAGCTGGGAACAGAATGCCTGACTTTGCAATAAAATCCACAATTTAAAGGCAGTGTTAAAATAGCTCTGTGGATCTTTTTCAGCACAAGCTCCATTACACAAGTCTGACATGCAGTTAAGAATCAGAGACAGTTCTCATCCTATGTTAACTGCTATACTACCAATACAGCAAGACAGTTACATGTCTGAAACTAATTAAAAACAACTACTTTATTTGTCGAAAGATACCGTGTTCCTTTAGGCCATATCAACGTTAGCAAACACCATGATACAATGGGAGCAGATCTGCCAAGCGAAACAGTTGGTGATGATTCACTCCCTACACTATACGCATTTCATGGGAGTTCACTCTGATATAGAACTAAACCTGGTTTGTCATTTGAATCCCCATTAAAATCCCTGGTGTCCTTGAGAGATAGCTTTAGAGAACATTACTTCATTTATTTTCATCCCAAAAGACCCCAGTTTGTCCAGGTCCTCCTGGACTACTGCAACATCAGGCAGCATCCACAGAACAAATACAAGAAAACCACTATTTACCTAGCTAGACATTAGCCTTCTAGTTGTTAAATGCACACCAAAAGCTGTCTACGTACTTATGTGTAAAAAGGTGAACCTTTACATTTTAAGCATCAATCTTAACTGAGGGAAAACAGACAATATGTAGAATCATGTTCTAGAAAGAGAGGAAGGCTACAGAATTTTATCTGGAAAAATAAAGACTTACTGGACTTATATAAGCCAATAGATTTCTTTTCATGTGAAATCAGTCTATTTAAAATTTTACTTTTCCAAACTGTTTAAATAAACCTATGTCACTTCTTCGGATGCTGCTAGTATTGGTCACTAACATTTTGGGATTTATAACAAGTAGCAGATTTTTGCCCTGTGTCTCTCCTGACAGAGGAACTGTTACAGAGAAAAGAACCAAAAATGATTCTTCAAGAATTTTCAGACTGTTTTATGAGGGCCTGCTCAAAATTATGAGTAGTTTTCAGCTCCAATTATAAAATACGATACATGATTTTCCTTTCATTGACACAATGTTTAAGTACAAAGCTTTAACTGGAATAAAAGGGGTCAAACAGAGTTGTCGTTTAGACATATGCACTTTTTTCTTTCCTGTGGACTGTCATAATTCATCATATCACTTTTTGTAAGAAACCATTTAAGAGCCTAGAATTTTCTCACAGAGCTTTATAGTCAAGACTTACAAACCAGTAATCTAAGAGGCCCTCAGCTGGCAGATGCTTTTCCAGCTGTTAAGATCCACAGTTCTTGTCAGGTCAGGCAGCCTGTGCACATCACCTGTATTTTGTCACAAAAGCACTTCCTTAGTATAAGTCTCTTTTCTCTTTTAAAATTTGATTTTAAAACCTTTCTCGCCCCATCTCCATCCCCCCTTTATAGTATAAGTAACAGAACTGACAAATCCCTCTGATCAAACACATACCTCAACCAGCTGCAAGGAAAGGAAAATTATGTGCAGAAGATTTCAGGACAAAATGAGAAAGAATAATTAAAGCTTCTTCTATGAACAATGCGCACTCAAGGTTTGTTCCATTTCTAAACTTCTGCAATCTATTCAGTGTCAACTTACTTACTTGGCTGAGCTTTTATTAGGAGCAATTGGACAGTTCTTAAAAAATACAATGGGTACAAGCAGGACGAGCAGTTCAGTTGAAGTAGTTTTAAGGTGAATTTTTCATGGTCTGGTTGGCTTTTGCAATTTAAACAAAAAAGCATTAGAAATGCAAACCCTGAAAGTGCTTGGATTATACTCATTGATATGAGGCAAAGAACCTGCCATGCAAGAAATGTCAGTTGTCTAAGAGCTTGAGGAGCCACGTTAACTAAGAATTAGACTGCTTTACATCAGTTCAAGAGTATGAAAAGGACTTAGATTTAATACAGTGCCTTTAATAACTTTTATCTACATGAGCGCGTGATCCTGCATATAAAAATTATAAATTTAACAGCACTGATGTATTGGATATCATGTAACAGCAAAAAATATTTTATTCCTTTAGTAAAAAATTTCTCTGTCAAAGCAAAGATAAGCTTTAGCTGTGAATAACTAAGAACTGAGGAAGATCAAAACTCAGGGTCAGTTTTTAGTAAATAAAAGGGGGAGACTCATGCTTGCAAAGTACACCATGCAAACATACCAGCACCTTGAACTCGAAGCAGGGCTTAACCTACAAATATAATATTCACGGATTCATGTCTGAACACATAGGTGTTTTTATTTCCTATCAAATGCAAAACCACCTAAATACTTCTCTTCATAGGGAATATGAGGCAGAGAAAGTACTGTACAGACATACCAGAATGTCTTGGAGACGAAACAAACAACAAAATCCAACAAAAGCCTATCTATTGCAATGAAGTACAAAGATGAAGTTCATCCAGACCCAGAGACAAAGCAGCAAAAAAATATGAAAATAAGTGCCCTAAGTGTAGTTATTTCCTTCAATAATGCTGTAAGCTCATGTGAAAGGCACTGAAACTAATACGAGTATTTAAACATACATAGAGGCACATGCTTGTTGTGGTAATAAGTAGCACTGAAGAAAATTTAAAGCTAGCATTTTTCCTTGTTGAACAAGCCTCATTAGTGCACAACAGCACATCAGTTAAACTAATAAATCCCATTATAGGATTAAAAAATGCTTCTGATTACAAAAACATTTTTTACAACATGCAGGACAATGCAACGGACAAGATACATGTCTCCATGTACTTATCACAAGAGGTGTACTGCTAGCTATTGGAATAGCACACATGTATCTAAAAGGTCATCTGGCATATTGTGTCATAGTCATTTTGGATCACAACAATACCAGCAGCCTTGCATAGCAATCATCCAAAATACTGGAGGTGTTGCATGCACTTGTGAAGTTTTGAGCTACTGCTTGCTGCCTTCCCCAGGGTTTTGCCTGTACACTATTGATTTTCTACTTCAACTACAATTACCAATCTTCTCACTATTTAAAAAGCATCCATGACATACTTGGCTTAGTTTAATATAATTATATCATTGACAGTTACTACAAAGTAACCTCTACAAGCTGAGACCAAAGCACAGAATAAACAAGAAAGCACTTGCTGACCGTAAACTGTTACTAAAAGCTTCCTATTAAGTGGACACATGCTTCAATTTTGAGCTATTGCTGCAAGAAGGACCAAAGCAAATCTATTCTTAATTACTGTCAGAGTAAAAGTAAGAAGATGCTTTGTTAAATTACTGTGCAGATTCAACAAGAATCTGTCTGTGGTTATGGAAAGGGGCTCTTCATCAGAGATAGGACAAGAGGTAGTGATAGGACAAGAGGTAATGGATTTAAACTTAAACAGGGGAAGTTTAGATTGGATACAAGGAAGAAATTCTTTACTGTGAGGGTGGTGAGGCACTGGAATGGGTTGCCCAGAGAAGTTGTGAATGCTGCATCCCCGGCAATGTTCAAGGCCAAGTTGGACAAAGCCTTAGGTGGCATGGCTTAGTGTGAGGTGTCCCTGACCATGGCAGGGGGGTTGGAACCAGATGATCTTAAGGTCCCTTCCAACCCTAACTATTCTATAATTCTATGTGAGGTATCATTGATAAAATAACATCTTCCTTCTCAGGTACAGTCATCTCTCATATTTTATGATTTAAGTCAAAAACACACAAAACAACTTTGAAGGAATCCTTCTACTCCTGCATTAACAAGCCTGTCCATTTGCTTGGGGTTTTTTTATCCTGTGCCAAGTGCTGGTTACTGCCTCACGAAAAATATGGTACCAGACATTCCATGATCCTGGTTTTTTGGGGGGTTTTCCTGGGTTTGGGTGTTTTTTTTCATGGCATACACTATATTTTTCAAATTATTTGGCAGAACCATAAAGCAATACAATACATTATATACAAAGGTTGACAATTACAAAAAACCCCACAAACAACCAAACAAAATCCTCACCACCATAACACATTGTTTCAAACAAAAACCTGAGGTACTCTTTATGTGCATCATAAAAAACTACTGTAGTCAGTCTGAAAATTCAAGGACTCTGACACTACAGGCACGCAGGAAGGAAAAAAAGCTAACAGAGACAAAAGCTTGCGAATTAACTCATTCAAGGCTTCCACACGTGCTAAAAGCTTAATTTCTTGTGTTTTGGTTCAAAATTTCAAGGAGTAAACCTCAGTATTGGCCAGCTGAGTCAGTATCAGAGATAAGAGATCTGTCAGCCAAAGTATCCAAAACTATGCTTCAACACCAAGGTCAGGAAAGCTTTGTTATGTCCAAACAAAAAGAGTGTCTCTGCTGCATGTCTGTTTTGACTTGTGACGCATCTTGTCCTGGCAAGCAGTCCAGGCGGCAGTCATCACTCTCAGTATAAAATGAGGCTACCTCAAGTGCTAATTTGCTCATTTACAAGACCTACAAAGGGGTTGAGAGGTACCAACTAAAGCTGAATCTATCTTTGAAAATAGAAAGCTTCGACAAACTCTGCCTCTTTCCCCTTTCTCTCTCCCTAAAGAAAAGCAGGATCTCCTGGAAAAGATGGTACTGGAAACTCTGAATCCAATGCACTACAACATCACGAGCCTCGTACCAGATACGATGACAGTGGCCACAGTTCCCGTACTCATTCTCATGTGTTTTCTGTTTCTAATATGGAATCATGAAGAAACTTCATCAATACCAGGTAAATTACCTTTTTTGTTTCTCAAATTTAAGTGGGAAGTAATGCTGAGTAATGACTGCATACCAACAAAATTTACTAAGAGTCAGTTTCAATAATACAGTTTTTCAAATAATTAATAAATCAGGCTCACTCTAACCTCAGAACCTCCATAATAAACCTGGCTTAGCTATGTAAGTATATGATATTCAGTTTTCTGATTTATTATGTATGTGCTAGAAAGATACTATACCATTTTACAGATTCTAGATGTTCATATTTTCATGTGCATTATAAACTAATTTTTACACACTAAGTTTAAAGCTTTCTAAACTGTCTTTACTAGACACAAACTATTATCTAGGAAATTGCTCAGATTTTAGAAGATTATAAATTTTTCTCTCCGTATTTGCCATCAAAGACCCTAAAGAACAGAAAACATCAAATGTTTTCCTTTTCTGAGGGCCTCTTCTCTAACGTGGGGCGTCTGTGGTAGACCTTACTGATTCAGCCTATATTTCATTAGATTCAATGCAATTACATACTCCATGAATGAGAGCAGTGTACACATCTCACAAAGGTGTTTGACAAGAATAATCCTAAATCAATTCAGAGGTAACTGAACAAAGTTCTGAGAGAAGATCCCCTCCAAACATCGCTCAATATGCTAAAACTCTTCAAAAGTTAAGGATTTGTTAAAATAAAAAATTAGAAACCATATGCGATTTTTCTAGATCATATCTTCTTTCTAATATGTAACCATGAAACAAAACATAAGCAATCTCAAAGCAGCAGTTTGAAATTGTACGAAGTAATGAAAGTCATTAGTTGTATGTACAATGCAGGGGCAAGTTTCTCCAATGCAGGCCTTGACTGTCATGTCTAAAAGCTCCTTTCATTCATGGGTGATGCTCAGAGGTTTATTCTTGTCAGTGACTACTGCTCAGACCAAACTTTTCTTACCTTATTTCTTAGGGCCAGGATACTGTATGGGAATCGGTCCCCTCATTTCACATGGGAGATTTCTTTGGATGGGAGTAGGTAATGCCTGCAACTACTACAATAAGACATATGGAGAATTTGTGAGAGTTTGGATCAGCGGTGAAGAAACATTTATAATTAGCAAGTAAATCCCTATTTTCTATCGTTAATAATATGAAGAGCTTTTCATATTTTTACACCCTCTTTGCTACTTTTTTCCTAAATTAAAATTGAATTGAATTCTATGGGAATTCTCTCATTTTCTTTGTGGAAAGGAAGATTAAACACTGTGGCTCAATCATAAGAAATGTTTACCATCTCTTTTATTATTCCATTTAACATTAGGATTATGTATTATACAGGAACCTAGAGTGATGCAATGCAGGATTAAGCCAAATTTTAGTTTCCTGGATTCTTAAATTTCTCCTTAAAATGGGAATAATGCTTGAAGATCATGGCTCCAATTCAGCAAGTTAATTAAACAAATGCAACGTTATAGGATTATAAGCAGTTCCACCCAATTAATAGGATTACTCATAGACTTCAATTATACTCAGTATTAAATGTAACTGCAGTCTGTCATTTTATTAGCTGTAGTGAGCAGTTGCTTTATTTTTACACTGGATCTTCTGGGTGCATATGAGCTATGCCATGAAAAAGAAAAACACACCCAAAAAATTAAAAATTATTACCATGTGTAACTGGTGAAGAATCACAAACTTTTTATTAGCAATGTCAATCAATCTGTACTCAGCTTTCATTATGCAAAAGCTTTTGAAAGACACCATAGTACAGAGGACTAACACAGGATTTGCCATGTGAAGCAAGTCAGCTTCATCTCTGGTTTTATCTAAGTAAAATGAGGTAAACATGACAAGAAAGCTATTTACATTCTTATTCTACACAAGTATTGCAAATATCAACTAATGCACCACAAAACTAAACCAGAATTTTGTAGAAGTGTACTATTTTCCTCAATGCCATCTGAACTTTGACCATGAAATCTAATCATACTGAGATACTAATGCACAGAGAAAAGGACTTGCAGTCTTAGTTACAGCAGATGTCTTTTGGAAGACTTAATTAAATAGTTTCGTAAGGAAGATATGCTTATACAAGGTCATATGTCAAAATCCTCCCTTAAAACATTATTTTGCATCTTCTATGTAGATGTGTTGAATAGCGGGAAGCAAAATGAGCATCCTGCACCTTTTCATTCCTCAGCACAGATGTCATAATTCAACATCATCTTCTCATGTTCATTAAAATATGGATGATGTCCCTGAATGTGCAAAAAGCCTTTAAGATTAACTTTACCTCTAGCTGTGCAAAACTAGGGTAAAACCCCAGCACTGCCCAAGTCAATAGCAAAGTCCTATGTACACTGCTTGACTGAAAAAATAAATTAAACCCATGTAAGAGGCCTGGGATTTGATCCATAGAATATGCTACATGGTAAAGAAAGTAGGGTATTGTTTCATTTCAGTCTCTATTCTGTTCTTCTTTCTTTTTCTTGGATTTCATTTGATCAGGTTTTTACTATGTCAATGATTCTAAGATGCTATCTCCCTCTAAAAGAAATTGTATCCTAAAGCAATAAAGCTGGTCACAATCTTTTTGCCAGCATGCGTGAATAAACCTAGTCAACTGTAAAAAGAAAGGCACATATCACTGATTTCTCTAACATGTCTAGGAATATTTATCCCACATATATAATCATATTGTGATGCTGCATATTTAAATTGTACATATATATTTATACTTTCTGTATGTGTCTGAGAATGACCAAATAGCTATAAAAAAATAGCTGTAATTTAATATACATCATAATGAAAATAGCAACTGTCAAATACTTACACCTTATCTTCTGAAATATGTGACATTGGTCATTGAATACATCATATCTATGTATTTCTATGTATACACACTATTTAGATTAAAATATTTTTTAAACCATTTGCATTTTAACTTAAAAATAGTTTTAAATCTGAACAGAATACATTATTGCTTTATATACAATCTGAAGGCATTTCTCAGTAAGATTCTTAATTACGTAAAAGGAACAACAATTAAGGTCAAGCATTATGTGTCCTACTAAATTAAGATTGCAAGTCTACTTCAGAGCTATAGAATGACAGTAGGAAAGGTCTGTGTACAATCTATGAAGCAGTATTTTTGGTTTGGGCTTTTTTCTCCCTCTGTTTCTTTCCTAGATCCTCAAGTGTGTTCCATGTAATGAAACACTGGCATTATGTTTCTCGATTTGGGAGCAAGCTTGGATTACAATGCATTGGCATGTATGAAAACGGGATCATATTCAATAACAACCCAGCACACTGGAAAGAAATTCGACCCTTTTTCACCAAAGGTAAATCAGTGTGCATTAATTCACTGCATCACTATCTCTTCTGAAATGCTTTTTGTCGTTTGCAAACTTAAATTACAGAAATCAGTTCTCTTTGTATATCCCATAAATTATTTTATTGCACCTTCTTTCACACTTATCCTGCTTGGTGCGCTATTTGAAATGCTCCTGAAGTAGTTTCACAGATTTTTAATCTCATCCAATTTAATGGTACCTACAAGCTGTGGTTTTAAATGTTTTACATTTCAAGTCCAGCACGTGTATTAGTTCAACTGGCACTTCCATAAATAGAGTTGGGTGTTCCTATCCCAGCTCTAGCTTCAGTTCTAACTGGGAAAAAAATAAAAAAGCTTTCATTACAAAACTAATTTAGAAGAGTTCACAGGAAATCTATTTATTAATCCTTTAATATACTAGGAATCAATGTAGTAACAGAGAAAAAGAATTAATTAACATCACTAAGTTGAAACCAAATAGGAATTTGCATTAACTCCTCTTGTCCACAGACTGAAGATTTTCAGCAACTAGTTAGAACTATTTCTTTCCTAACTGCCACGCTTGCACTGCAAGCTGCACAGTTCAGAAAAGATTCTCACAAGCTGAGAGACTGCAGTAGTTTCTGACAGTGATTCCAGAATCTGAAAATAAAGCCACACCTAGAAGAAATCAATTATCTGTTGGTATAAATTTTCTATATTATTTTATTGATATACCTTTGGTCCTCCATGAAACTTGGCCTTTCTGTTTGATTTTGCTATTGAAAAATACCAGCAACTTTGTACTGGTTGAAGATGACTTGAATTTTTTCATTTATTTATTTTTCTACTTATTCCTAGAACTACCAGTCCTTTCTATTCACAGAACAGACCTCCTCTCTTCTCAGTTACAAACATCCAATCCTTCTCAACATATATTGGAAAATGTTCTTGAAGCAAATATCTTCCCTTAATGTGGTGTGGACCTAGCATTACATTTGTGAGATGAAGTAGCTCAATGCAAGGCATGTTTGGACTTCAGGTTCATTGCCATTTTAACTCAAAATACTTACATTTTTCTTTCAAAATATGATAAATCACAGGGTTTCAAAACGATTTTAAATCAGTCATTCACATGATAATGTTTTACATTGTATTGACACCTTTATCACCAATTGATTAATTATAAAGAAGGTTCAAAAGTTAACCAATCTTTTGATCATTTTGCACATGTATTTCAGCTCTATCTGGTCCTGGTCTTGTGCGCATGATAGCAATTTGTGTTGAATCAACAATTAATCACCTGGACAAATTAGAGGAAGTAACCACTGAAGTAGGAAACATCAATGTGTTGAATCTTATGAGACGGATCATGCTTGACACATCTAACAAGCTTTTTCTTGGGATTCCTTTGGATGGTACCAACAGCTCTATTTTTATACTTTATGGTGGCTCTAAAATGCATGTCCAAGGAAAACTCACTGACATCACTCACCAGTTTCATTCCAGAAAACAGAGCAAGAACAGACTTCAATATCACCATATTATTAATTGAAATAAATGAGTCATTTTAGTTATAGAAAGAATTTTATATTAATAAAAATATACATTAACTTGTGACACTCACCTTAAATACTACCATTTAGAGAAGTTTTTTTATGCACTGAATTGGTGCAATACCAGTATTATATGCATGTAAGAATAGGAAGTCTTTCCATCAAACTAAATTATTTCCTTGAAAAGTTTGCCTGACAATTTATGTCTTCTATGATTTCTTCGTCCTCAAAACCATGTGACAGAAATAACATTATTGTGATGTTTAATTACCCCATTTCAACATGCTGTAAGAGTTCTGCTTCTGCTCCCTTGTGGGAGGGCATTTGGCTTTGGTTGACATACCACTGTCTCCTTTAAACTAGCTATCAAAAAGTTTTACAAAGATCTATACTTTTTCTACAGTGTGCTACAAATGTTTCCTAGTACTCTCTACCACCATTAAAAACAACCTTTTATCAAATCCCCATGAGTAGGGAACAGGACCTTATTAATTTTATTTTTTATTCTTTTTTTTTTAAGCATTTTGATATTTGACTATTGAGGCTTGTATTTTATACTGCTTTTTGTTAACATTTCTTTTCAGAAAGTGCCATTGTCCTCAAGATTCAAAACTACTTTGATGCTTGGCAAGCACTTCTATTAAAGCCCGACTTCTTTTTTAAGATTTCTTGGCTGTGCAAGAAATATGAAGAGGCAGCGTAAGTATCAGCAGTTTTACAGATCATTTGCATGGGATTCTTTCTTTCTACAAAGATTTTCCTTGATGTTTTCCTCTGACTTTTTGAAAATAAATTATAAAACTTGCAAAGGTGGCTGGAGGAAGTCCTCTGTCTGCAGACCTAAGATAGGATCAGAACAAGATTTGCCACAATGCTAAATGTGCTATCTTAGGGGACAAGTTAAGGCTGTTGTCTATTTAGCCCTATTTTACTCACCGAAATATTAGTTAATACCAGCTCAAATGGGAAATTAAATTGAAACCACTGGCTAAGTTCAAACAGACATTGAAAAGCCGTGATATGGTGTGAAGTTACCATTTGCCATTGAGTTAAAGATGGTCAAATAATAAGCTACAGCTCATCCAAACAAGAAAACCTTCTATGTTCATGACTGTGTCCCAGAATTGTTCATCACTGAACATAATTCTATATATTGGTTCTCCCAGCATTGATTTTTGAGCCAACCACTCATTTTTCAGTTAAAACTTGGTACTCAGCATGATAACCCATTTCAAGGGGTTTTTTGAATCCTAAGTAAGGAACAAATACATTTTGCCATCTTACTATTTTCAAAACTACAAAATGCATATTCTATTTTTATGACCCCATTCTCTGCCTTCTGCCAAAAGAGGACTGGCTATAAAAAGAGCTGGCAACCAGTTTGTTCATTTTGGATTTGGATTCCATCTAGTGAGAGAAACTACTACTTATAAAGCATGCGTAATAAATTGTTTTGATAGTGCTATATAACATAAAGTCTTCAAAGGAAAGATGGAGGTTCGTTTAAAATAACTGACAACTCTTACCAGCTAGACACAAGATTTTGCTTCCCTAACATTCGCTTCTTAGTTTTATTATGGCACTAATTAGTGCTTTACCCTGTGATTCTAATAATAGCTAACTGTGGTGGCCCAGTTGTTACTAGAAGCCCCTGCAGGCAAATATTGATGTTTCAAGAGCAATCCTATTAAAATGAGTTTATTCATAAATTTCTATTGCATAAAAATTATAAAGATCACTAGACTTAATACAATACAAAAAATAACTTCAGGGCATAATGACTTCTGACATTCTTCTGATAAAGTTTGCAAAAAGAACTACTTGCTATTTCTAATACATAGAAGATGTTAGAGATAATAGCAACTTTACCGGGTTTAAGGTTTTAAATGTATTTACCCCTTCAAAGCCAGTAAATTTTTCTATCCCAACAAAAACAAGCTCAAATGGAAGGCCTGAGGATTTAATTCAAAAACTTTTCAAAATACTTTTTAAAAAGCATTGCTTACACATCTGTTGCTAACTGAAAATCCCAGTTATAAAAAACTGTTGGACATTGCTTTGTTTTCACCTTTGAAATAAAAACTGTTGTCACGGTGTTATTTAAATATGAAAAATTTGGATCAACCCTACTTTCAAGATTGTCCAATTTTTCTAACAATTATTCCTCATGTTCTTTAAGTTCATTTTATTAGCTGATAAACTACAGTATAAAACAGAAGGAAATAAACAAATTCTTTGGAAATGTTTATAAATCTTTAAAATCTCCATTAATAGCATATACAGACATATCTTCATCCTTTTCAGCCTATCCTATAAAAAGATTCTAGCCCAAACTACTAAGCAATTATTTAATAAGAAGATGAAGATACATCTTCCCTTAGTACTATTCCTTTTTCAGAGAGCCACATAGCCACTCTTCAGAATATTTCATTTCTGCCATCCTTAGATATTTTCCTTGGTATAATCTCTATGTTTCTGGTCATACCCTAGTGCACACTAGAAGTCTGCAGATATTTATCAATATGTTGGATTTCATCTGTTTTCAGCAAGGATCTGAAAGGAGCAATGGAAATCTTAATAGAACAGAAACGACAAATGCTTTCCACTGTTGAAAAGCTGGATGAACACATGGATTTTGCGTCCCAGTTGATTTTTGCACAGGTATTGGCAAAGTACTCAAAATATGGTTAACTTTGATTTTTGTGACATTCCTGGCAATAACAACACAGGCTTTGACACTTAAACCGTATGTGTCTATCTGAAAGTCATGTCTTCATAAAGGGATACAGAAATTAGCTGGTTCTGTAGAGTCCCTAACAGTGATTCAAACATTGAATACTTACATTTTTGGGAACAGGTGCTTTTCTCTTTTTTTTTTCATGGCTTAAACAACATTCTTAAAACTCTTGCATCCATCCCTGAATGTCCTCCACTCTTTCTCTAACCCTTGTATTTTATCTTGATTTATTGCATTTTGTTGCAAAGGCTTTAAATGCTATGTAAATCCTATCTTGTATAACCTCCGACAGCTCACCAACTCTGTGAGGAAAGGCAATAAATCAGTAAGAATACAAGCTAAAAGCAAACTCTTGTCTTCAATAAGATAATACACACCCAGCAAAACATGAGGTTTCTGTTTTTCTGAAATAGAAAAAGAAAAAAAATTAATGAATGTGAGATAGACTGTAAGGATTTTTACTTTGCTTAAAACAGAGACTCTAGATCCTTCCCATTCTATTCCTATAGGACCTTTGTTGGCATCAGAGGTCAGCAATCCATGTTTTCTCCAAAATTTCCAATTTTTTTCAGAACAGAGGGGATCTGACTGCTGAGAATGTGAACCAGTGTGTGCTGGAGATGATGATTGCTGCTCCTGATACTCTGTCTGTGACTCTCTTCTTTATGCTAATACTGATTGCAGAGCACCCCACAGTGGAAGAGGAGATGATGAGAGAAATTGAAACTGTTATGGGTAAGCAGGAAATGCAAAGTCAATGATGTGGGAATATAATTTTGCTTCAGTAGTGAGTTGAGTATTCAAAGGCTGAAAATTCTGCTTTCTTTTATCAGAAGCATATGCTGTAAAATACATGAACTAAGATTTTATGCAACAGATTTTATTCAAAGTCAAAGGAAAGGAAATGAGAATTTACTAGATAATTTCAAATAGGAATCATCACAACTGACAATCTATTAGAAAGAATGTGCTATATTTACTCCTCAGTGACAGCACAGAAAATCAGTGCTCATAAGTTTCAGCTCAATAGGTTTAGTTGAAATTTTCTATTTACCTTGAAATAGCAAAAGGGGACACTAATTTCAAGTACTTCACCAATATTTCTCTGCATATGTCCAGAACCTACCTAATGTTTCACTATGACTGCAGAAGGGAAAGATTACAGAAAATTAAAATTATAAATTATATTCTGCTGTCATCCATTTGTATAGCAAACTGGTCTCTTCCAAGTACTAATTATTTACCATTCAAAACACAAGATATTCCAAATTTTGATTCTTCCCCTTCTCTAGACTTCATTCAAAGCCTGCACTGGAGTAATATAGAATCTAATTTCATCCATTCTTATTCAAGAGTTACTTCTGGTCAGTTAAACACTGAAAAATGTATAACTCCTTTACTCTTTTTACAAGGTGCTTTTAATAAGCCTTATTTTATTGTCCTCATGAGAGTTAAGTATACATCTTTCCTATTTCCTTTTGATAGCTTTGATCTCTAAGGCAGTAGCATATTGTTCTTTTTCCTTAAGCAAAAAAAAAAAAAAAACAAAAAAAAAAAAAACAAAAAAAAAAACAAAAAAAAAAAACAAAAAAAAAAAAAAAAACAAACAACTGAGGTAGTAAAGCTGCCTTTTATGTTGGAAATCTATTGCTGTAGATAAACTTCCCTGTAGTTCTTTAACTGCTTGTGGCTTGAAACTTAAGGTAAGGCTCCCACTAGCAGTCCATTGTGGCACTGACACTGTGCTGATGGCACCAAGCTGGGAGAAATTACTCAGGGTAACTGAAATAGTCCACAGTAGGACCTTGCTGTATATTCAGCCAAACTCAACCACATGGTGAAAATCTAAGGTCCCCATACAGTTCTTTCCTATCTGCAGAGTATTCCCAGATTCTGTTTGCTGTCAGCTCTCAGGAGTTTCCTTTGTTGTGTCTTGTTCTCAGTCATACGAAAGTCAGGGAAAGACTTTTGTCACTGACAAGAAAGCAAAACAAAGACTGGTCTTAAGAAGGTGAGAAGGTAATAAATTAATGAACTAGGGTTTACGCTGATGAACAATATACCAGATTTCCAAAACATGTAAGACTACATAAAACTTATTAGAACCTGTTGGATCCTTCATACCATTCAGGACCTGAGAACTTTCCAAAAAAGTTTTGTAGTTGTACAATGAAGCTATTAAATTCCTAACCAAATTCTTCGCCACCTGTTTTCTTCCACAAGGTGACAGAGACATACAGAGTGATGACATGCCAAACTTAAAAATTGTGGAGAATTTCATTTATGAGAGCATGAGGTACCAGCCAGTTGTGGACTTGATCATGCGAAAAGCTTTACAAGATGATGTAATTGATGGCTATCCTGTGAAAAAGGGGACAAACATTATTCTCAATATTGGACGCATGCATAAGCTTGAATTCTTCCCAAAGCCAAATGAGTTTTCTCTTGAAAATTTTGAGAAAAATGTAAGTTTCCTATCTTATTTCTTACAGAAAATTGGGTATTATCTATTGATAATGTCTCTTTCTCTTATTTTGATCAGGAACTTTGTGACCATAAGACTGCTTTGCCTTCGTCTAAGTGCCTCTTTAGCTGTAAATCATTATTTATGAAGCTGGGCCAATTTTTTCCTATCAAAATATATTTTAATTGAAAAATAGTTATGAAATCAAAACCAAAGTTTTCCCAAACATCTTAATTTTAATTTAAATTTCTGATTAAATTTGTCAAAGAAGCACATAGTTCCCATTATATCCCCTGACACTAGACAAAATAAAGAGGTTTTGGGGAGCTAGAGCCATACAAGTAGCACAAAACACTGAGGCCATGTAAGGATTCTCTGGAGAGATGAAGCAGTATAGTAATTCTTGAGAGTGAAAATCTAGCACCCATTTGTTTTAAATCCTAAATAAAATTAAACATATAGACCAAAATTAAAATACTAAATTTGAACCAGCTCAGCACTGCAGATGTTGAGTAACTCAGTCCCAGTTCAGATCAGCATTCCAATTTAAGTTAGAATATAACTCCCCAAAGAATGAGAATTTTCTTTAGTCTACATTACCGAATCTGGTATCAAAAGCAACATGTGAATTTTTTTACCTATATGTAATGCTATCAGACATCTTGGAGTACCATGTATGCCACACACAGAAATGAGCACTAAACAACCTGGTTAATTTTTCTAAACTCCTGTGTGATTACCCATAGCAAACTCTGCACTCAGTATTGAAAACAACAAATCAAGAACAAAGTCATAGTAGAAAATTCAAGAAAAGAGTAAGTTCATTGAAATAACTACTCACTGTGAACTGTTTCCATTTTGCTACCCATTATTTTCATTGTAAGTATTTCTTTCAAAATGGATTTCCTGTTCATTTCATAAGTACATTTTGCTTCTAAAAATATTTCCCCTTGACCAAATGTTTAACCACACATTTTCTATCTGACTTGATGCATTCTGTTTGCCACACTATTATTCTGGCAGGCACAATTTTCACACAGTTTTCTAAGTGAATAACAACGCACACCATCATTTATGATAAGATGAGCATTGTTAGAATCCAAACATTTTTCCATTTTCCCAGGCTGTGCATTTGCTATTGTGCTGTACTGCCAGCTGCTGTACTTGCTCTGTATTATAAACACTTGTATTTAACCATCATTTTTTTAAAAGTACAGCTCATTTTATTTGAAAAAACTTTAAAGGGAGAACATTTTTCAAGCTGAAAATGAGAAAAAAAGGGACACTTTTCTAGACAATTTAATATAAAGCAACCTTTTTTACTTTATTCTTGGGTTAAATAGGAAGTCAGAAGACAGCCAATATCTTACTTTTTAAAAGAAAACTACACAGATAAAGAAAAAAATTTATAGCCAGACTTGCTTTTTCTTACTCATAACAACTATCTTGGCAAATCATTAGCAGTACTATTTATGCTGTTGGCTGCTTTGGATAACTGATCTACTCAATGTCAACAGGAGGAGAAACTGGCTGTGCATTCTTCAACAGTTCTGGGAACCCTGCATTTCACATTTTAGTTGATAGGACAGAAGATAATTTTGTGTTAACTCTCTATCAGGTATCAAATAAAATTTTCACCATTACATTTTATGACTAATTCTCAGAAACACTAGCATTCCAATGACAACTGTAGTAGGTTCAGGGCTTTATGATTCTCTTTAGACAAGGCATCAGCCTGTTTCTCAGATATTTATGGGCTTTGTAATGAATATTTTCTGAAAAAAAATGTTTAGTGAACTCTAATATGGGTTAAAGAGCAAAAAGCTTTACTCTATTTCACAGCTTGTGGAAAAAATCCCTGTAGTTCACTGAACGAACAGATTGAAACACACAGGGAGAATTCAACTGCTTAAACCTACAGTCACTGCTATCTTAGCATTTCAAATGGTATGCTTTTCCTAGGTGTGTCTCTATTTTCATCTGACCTGGATGGGAGGGATTGTTCATTGTAAGGGAAAGAAGTAATTGCTCTTAGGAGATTCTTCCCACAAGTTTTTCAGAATTTTTCTACTACAAATTTCAATCATAATTTTCACAAGTTTTATGAAGAAAAAAATCATCTTAAAGTTTATGCCTCATGTTATTCTGTGCAGGTTCCTTCACGCTATTTCCAACCCTTTGGATTTGGCCCTCGAGGCTGTGTAGGAAAGTTTATTGCCATGGTAATGATGAAAGCAATTCTGGTGACTCTTCTGAGACGCTGCCGAGTACAGACAATGAAAGGAAGAGGCCTTAACAACATCCAGAAAAACAATGACTTATCTATGCACCCAATAGAAAGGCAACCACTGCTGGAGATGGTTTTCACACCAAGAAGAAACACAAACAAGAACCAGGGTGACTAAAATGGATCAGCATTAAAGTTACAGGGCTTTCTCAGTCATAGCAACTAAGAAATACACATAATTTCTAGGCAAAGATAGAGAGTAAAACATTTTGTTGCCCCTAAATGGCTAAAATTTCCACTGACAACTTGTTCTGCCTGCACAGCAGAACCAGGTTCCAGCCACAACTTCAAAGTCATAAAATAATCCTGTTGCTAGGTGATGCCACAATATATGCAGGATTCCTGGCTACTTTTTAAAACCAAGCTCAGATGATGTTACGCTTTGCTTTTCAAACAGTGCAAGTTAAAAGGTTTGGGGGTCAACAAAAGAACAAACCTGACATGTGTTTAATTCCAGGACTACACGTGTACCCCTCTCCCTCACCTCCCTGAAGCTGGACCTAGCAGTATTTTGACCATGGCAAAAGCTCTAATTATCTATTTTTGAACACATCTGTATGAATAATATCAAAGTTGATTTTAAGACTAAGAAACAGTTTAAAATATTTAGGACATATCAAGTTATAAAAAATGTTTGTATAAAAAGTCATTCAAACATTTTTCTTTGCTGTGTTTCGCTGTCATACCGTGCTATTTGATACCAAAGACTTACAGTGTCAGATTTTACTGAGGGCAATAATTTTCAGAGTACTGGGTAAAAACCATAGTTGAGGTAACTGTTTTAAAAAGCCAACATTGTGCTATAGAGTATGCTAGAGAAGATCTGTAAACATCTTGGTAAAGACCATCTAAAAATAAGATAATGAATATATAACATTACAACTAGTATTACACAGGAGCCAGGGGGCAACACCCATTTCCACCTCATGTGGTTAAAAGTAGAAAATTCCCACCTCACCTCAGTGACATAGTGGTATAAACCTTTGGAATATCTCATGTAACTTCTACCATCTCCATAACTTTTAAACTAGAAAACTGTTAGAGCTGTTGGGAGAAGAAAAAACAAACTAACACAAAAAAAGCCCAAATGGAACCTCCCACCCCCCAAAAAATTGTTGAATCTCATTCTTATTCATTCTCTATCATAAAACACCAAAAAGGGCACTTCACTGGACACACATTTCTTATTTGTACAAGAAATTTAAGAAGAACTACACTGAAGGGTCTTTTTCTTGGGAATAAACTACTCTTTTATACACAGTATGTATCTTTGCTTATTTCACACAGAAAAGCATTTTCATAGTGATAATTTACTCTCTGATTTTCCATCTCATAATTATAGGTCTCTCGCTATGTTTTTTCACAAGGTTGGAATTAATAAATTACTTTTATCATTCAAATTTTTAAATAATTATACAAAATCATATAGATATATGGAACATGCATGCTGCTCTCATTCCTTTAATATATTATATAGTGTTGAATTTGTAGGCTGGAATTTCAGAAACATGATTACCATGATTATTCTATGGAAGAAAAAAAGAAGTATCATATTTTATTTTTTGTAACTAAGACTGCAGAATTATTTCCCATTGTATTTTAAGTATATTCTTTCTGATACGCTTTGCACATAGTGTTTCTGGTCCTCAAATTTCTACAGTACTTAATTTTGTCCACATTTGGACAACAGACGTGTTAATCCGAGCTGTTAGCTAGTTTGAGCCGTTAGCTAATCTGAGCCCTGTTCTCCATTATCTGTACTAGGGCTGTTACACAGTGGTCTATTTGCATGAATGTTTGCACGATAAGGTCCATTTCCACTCCTCACATACTTAACATATGTTTGAGAACTGCAACTGGTGAAGCACTGTGTCAAAGCTTGCCATGTGGATATAAACAGTTTAAATCTTTCCAATGTATATATGCCATTGCACAAACAGGGCAGTGATTGTTACCAGGTACTGTAAAAATTTAAGAGACTTTTAAAACTACATCAAGTCTACTATCAGCAAGTGACTTTTCCATTAATATTCAATACATCAACATAAACCAAACCTGATGACTATGTTTTATACATCACTGTGATTATGGGCTGCTCACAGCACATAAACACGGATGTTGTTAGAAAATAATCTAATTATCAAATAAAAGTTGTATTCACAAAACCAAGCTTTAAATCATGTTTCACTGTGTCTTCCCAACCTAAGAATCACAAAAAAGTACTTAAATGTATGTGCATACAAGTGTGAACTGATTATTGAAGTATTAGATACGAGGATGAAACCTGGGGTATTCTAAAATCAAATTTACCACTGCTGTCGGGGGATATAGTATTGCAGATTCTTAGTAGTAGCAAAGCAGAAAATAGAAGTAATTTGAGTTCATACAAGACTGTTTGCCTAGGAATGCACTTTATTGAAGCTTTAAAAAAAGGGAAGAAGGAAGAGGAAGTTTCGGTGATTCTTAAGATAAGAGGGATTTGTGGATGTAACAAAAAAGCTTGGCTTGATGACACAAAGGGCTCAGCTATTTCTGGGGAAAAAGAAAAGAAAAAAGAAAAAAGTATCTGAAATAATGAAAAAATAAAACCAAGCAAAGACATAAACTGACTACGTAGTTCAAAGTAAATTTCATCTCTTTCTACTCGTATCATGATGGCATGACCCATTCAATTTGCATCTGTAGAATTAATTTATTTCACTTTCAAATGAAAGCTTGCAGACTAATGATTCTTGTATTTGGCTAAATGACAAAACTGGAAGGTAGTAAATGGCACACTAAAAAAAAATAAATCTAAACCCCCCAAAAAAAACCCCCAACCCCCTCCCACCCTCAAAAAAAACCACAAAAAAGAAAAAACCCAACAAAACCAAAACCAATCAAAATAAACCCCACAGGAACTCTGACATAGCAGCAGGAAATGGATACATTTGTCAGATGGTAACCAATCATGATACTCACCCAGTGAAGACATTTTCCTCTATTACTAATTTTTAAACATTAATAAACAATTGCCATTTTATTAGTTTACTTTCTGCATTCTCCAACACAATTCAGTGTTATAGCCTCAGTCAATATCCCTTTAAATTAAATTCTTATCTTTAAAATTCTAATTGAAATTTTACAAGAGCAAGGAATTTATCTCTGATGGACAGAGAAAAACAGTTGATATGTTGGGCCAAATCTGCTCCAATCTATTGTGAAATAAAATCCTTCTCTAAAACTGGAATTTGTTGCTGTCATACTGATTTTAAAGGGGCAGTTACCAAGGACTTGCGAGGTTAAAACCGTTAGGGCTCAAAACAACATTACTTATCTGCTATGATTGTGAGCCTTAAACTTGTGATATCTATTTATAAAAGTTCTGGGTTTGTATACTGTTACACACGCAATGTTTTGAAACACCGATCTTTAATTTTATGACATAGACAAGCACTCAATTCTACAGATCTATACTACTGTAGCAATAACTCTATTCAAATGCATCAATGCATTAAAAGCATAATCCAGAATTGTCACCTTTGTATATTGTGAATTACAGTCACTCAAAAAACCCTACTGCTTTCGTAACGTGAGATGATGTTATGCTGCTCATTTTTGCAATCATCTCTTCAGTTGCAGATAAGGTTATTTAGGTACAAATACAATTGAAAAGATCTGAGTTAACACTGCACTCTGAGCATGGTCCAGTAGATGGCACACACAGAAAATTTATTCATGCAACAAGAACAGCTTATATATTACCAAAGGCCCTGCTGATACATAAAAGCCAACAGACTCCTATGGTCTTACTCAGTTATTAAACACTTCTTTAGGAAGAAGTGAGTCATTCTAGATTCATTGAAAGTGCAGAAGGTGAAAGAAAACTGACCCTCAATAGTGTGAATGAATTTATTGGTATTATTCCAATTAGTCCTGGCATTAGAACAGTTTTTTCAAACATCACCTTTTAGTAAAAGTGTTCTCCCAGTCTACTTGAATGGAACCTGTATGCACCATCTGGCATCAAGACTGATAGAGCCCTGCTTAGTAAGTTTAAAAATTATTGCTGAGAGATTGTAAGGCTCTGATGGTATTTTAAGAATAATTTAGCTTACTTTATTAATTGGATGCATTGATACTAACTCACTTTCCCTTAGTATGACATTTTTAGATTATATTTTACCCTGACGCTTGGCTAATTTAATTTAGTGCTTCTATGGCATTCTTCCATAGTCCGCAGTGGAGCAGGATTCTCTAATGAAATATTAGCATCTTTGAAGAAAATTTGATTTTTGCATGTTGATCCTTCAATGAGCAGTGCAAGTCCCAGTACTTCATGCAGCCTCACCACAATTCTACAGTACTTACTAACTCATTAACACAGTCGAAGAATTGAGCAGGTCTTCTTGGTAATTCTTTATTCTTTAAATAATTGTTGGTCAAAAAGCAAAACCACTTAATTCAGCTGCTAAAAGGATACATTTGGCACAATGTGCACAACTCCATTAAAACTGCCTGATTAGGCCAGAAAATACCTCCCATCGGATTTCAATCATTTAATTCCTCTTCAGTTTTAGAAGAGTTGATTAGCACCTCACTTAATGCTTTATAAACTTACCCTTACCTTGTAATGATATGTAGATGGAGTTGAATTTTGTTCTCCATTTAGAGTCATTGAAAGATTCTTGCAAGTAATTATAGATCAAAATAGCTACGTTCAGAAACTGCATCTTCTAACACCTATACACATATTTGTATTTAGACACCTTTTTCATTCCAGCAAATGCAAGAAGATATTTTTGAATGTTAAACAATAGTTTGTGAGAGACATGAGAAGAGCACAAATCAGTATTATTATAATATTAAGTATGTACGGTGCTAACTGCATTAAGAAAATTGCCCCTTACTTCCATTTCAGAAAGCACATAATTAAATTTTGCAAAAGTGACTGAATGAATACTAAAGCAGCTGCAAATGGATCTTTTTCTGTTTGATGTGAAGTGAAATGTTTTCAAATGAAGTTTCACCAGCTCAGATATATAAATACAGATGAAGCTATATTCACAGGTCTTGTCTTTTTCCTCACACGAAGAATAATGCAAAGATACATTAAAACTACAGAAATGTTATCAATCCATTATACTACTGCACCTAAGGATCTCAAAGCATGTTAAGAGTATAAGTCTTGAAAACAGACCTGACTTGCTAAACTCATGCACCACATAAACATTTACAGTAAAAAAAAAAAAAAAATCCAATGTACTGTGTAGCTCAGGAACTAATTGCCTGAGGGCCCCTTCACCTAGATGAAAATCTTTGGTCAAAACCCCAAGACATCAGGATCATAATCCAGTTAAAATGCCTTTGCTTAGACACCAAGATATATGGCCAGGGTCTGCATCTATGAGGATGCATGCATTGTGTAAGTAAATAAGATTATATACGCAGTAAAAATTTCTCTAACACTATGTAAATCACATGATCTAACAATTTAGCCAGTGGTTATTAGAGCAAGAAATATACAATAAGTGACAATACTTTGGTTAGAATGTAGAGTAAAACTCAGAGATAACAATGTTGCAGACTAAATTAAAATGAGAAGGTAAGCCAACTGTTATTGTAAAGGCATTCATGCAGCTCCAGGGATCCTACATGTGCACAAGATGACACAACCATCAGATATAACACCTCCTTGTCAGAACTGGGGAGGCTAAAGTCTTCTTGTGATACTCCACCTAGGGAAGAATAGCCATCAGCCTGTAGACTCCACACATAACCAAGATGCAAGAAGAACGCTTCAGGAGGAGGGATATATATAGCCTGCTAAAATGTACTGACTATGGTTCATTAGTGCTTGCTTACTAACCAGGTTACCAGTAAAATATTGACTGACTGTCTTCCATTTGTTTTCCTTCTTTGCGGGCAAGTACCCTGCTTGAAACAAATGCAAGAACCTCAAGGCTTTTTGGGTTAGTTGGTTTAACAGCTACTTAAAATTACATCAAGGAATGACAACTCCCCATTTTCAGTTTCAGCTACACACTAGAGCTCTTTGTCATAACAGGGGAACGACACATTGCAAATACAAAAGCCTGTTGAAATTCTCTTAAAGTTGAGTCATTTACCATCAATCATTTCTGAAAAGTGCCATGGGAACTGTAGCACGACCCAACAAAGGATAAATTGTTTCGGAGAACTACATCTTACAGGGTTAAAATGTTTTCATATAGCATACTAGTACAAAACATTGGCATGAGATAGTGAGACTTGTGGTTCACAGAACAAGGAAGTTTGTGCAGACTATACACAGAAGATACACTCTCTGGTGTGGATTCTCACCTGGACTCTCTCCATACTCTTTGGAACTTGTGCTAGTCCTTAAAAGCCCTGTGGAAGAGCTCAAGTTTAATAAAGCCAAGGCTCTTCAGTTTAGCTGCTAATGCAGATAATAGAATCCAAGTTCAGACAATTGTAAAAAAATAAGATAAACAAAAATACCAACAACAACCCACCGTATTTTTTTGAAAGACAGGGCAATAATGTAGTGTGCAGTACTGAAGTGCAGGAAGTCTCCAAACATTGTAAACTACTGAAAACCGAAGTTTGCCATGTTCTTTAAAATTCTCATTACAGATCATCAATTTGTGAGCAGCTTAAAGTATAATATTAGGCCTACTTAAATTTCAAAGCAGTCATTGAATTTGTTTGAGGTCTACTAATATGAATCTCTTTCCACAGATTATTTTAGATTTTAAAAGAATGTTTTATATTTATTTATTTTCATTTTTTGGCTATTATTTTTAATTAAACTATTAAATTCCCAATTCTCCTCCAAGAAATCAATGAGTTCTCTGTAGAACAGGGTATAGTCACAGAGCATGGATAGAGCAATATGAGATTAAGCCTTCCTATTTATAGTTTCATTATGCCATTACACTACTAAATTTCTCTTTCTATAGCATTCTGAACTCTTTCATTCACTTCCCTATCCATTTTGCAATAACATGACAAAATACAGCTACAACAGCTTAACTGATTTATCAGGTGAGAAACTTTCCAGAGCAGAGACTTGGGTCACATATTGCATAGTATTTAGTCCTTGATCTCTTTTTTCCACTTATGAATGTCTGAAATAACCTAAGTTCTGGACTGGAGGCCTCCAATGCAGCATGAATTTATGCATAAAACTACACAAAACTAAAGGTTTTAATGCATGCTTTGATATAAATATGAGAACATGCGAAAGAAGTAAAGCCTGTTGGCATAATGGAGAAAACAATACTTGGAGACCTGTCACACTGTCCCTCTGTTGTGGAGAGAGCTAGTTAAAGGGCTCCAAAACACAGCCAAGGGACAGATTAGCATTGCTACAGCACAGGCAAACAAGAGCAGGTCTAGTGCTCAAGCTCATTCCTTAGCACTCTCATTTAGCAGCAGACAACTCCTAAAATCAAGGAGTTACTGATGCACAAGTAAACATCCCCAAACATTAAGAATCATAATAATGCACTGTGAATGGAAGAAACCATAGAATTCATCAGGAAGAACATGTGATAAGAAATAAACACATCTTTTGTGATATATTTAAGGTGGTTTATTACCCTTAAGAACGAAGTTCCTTTTCAGTGAAATTCATGATAGTTTACTAAGCTTTTTTATACCCACCCCTGCTGAATTACATTTAAATGGCCTGCTGTAAGAAGAAAACAAACCAAATAAACCCCAAGCTTTTGTATTTAAGACTAGTTTATTTTCTTCAGTTTGGGTTGAAAGTAGATTTAAGATTAGCACATAAAATGGGTTTAGATTCTGAACTCCCTTTGAGAAAAATGAATTCAGATATAATACTGGCTTCAAATCCATTTCCAGAGTATAAAACAAACACAAAAGAATATTTAAACCTTTTCAACTCTGGGAGATTTAACTGCAGGTTACATTCAGTGACACACTTTCAACAAGTTCCTGTAGTAGCCAGACATGTATATTAATCTGTTTAAAATTTAAAACTATCTGGAAGAACTAGGAATTTAATTAACACCTCTTAACAGCCATTTCTGAAATCTCCATATGACCACAGATATGTTCTAACCCTTCACTATAATTTTGAGCTTTGATGTTACAGAAAATGCAGAAATAGATATGCATTAGCTATGCAAGACTATAAAGCATATGGTCTCCTGATTACTTTAAAATAAGCACTCAGAAGTTTAATGAAGAGAAATAATTGCCCTCCCCTTACTAATGATGATTCTACATCTGATGCATCACATCTTTTGTATGTAGCATAGTAGGATACTGAAATGGAGAAACATGGATTGTTTTACCTACTACAGATGCATAGATAAGTGTGGAAATCAAAGAATAATGCATACATTGCTAATTCCATTTATCCAGAAGTAGGGATTACAGTCATGTATTGTTTTTCTGTGTGCTCTTCCCAAAAGCTTTTGCACTAAAAGAAAAGAAAAAAAAAAAAAAAAAAAAAGAAAAAGGAAAGGAAAATAATTAAAAAATATTTTCAATCTTACAAGTTTTCTAAACCATCCAACAAGACAGAAGAGAGAAATGCTGTAACTAAGAAAACCACAATAGAACAACAAACCAATCAAGCCACCTTTAATTTATTAGACATCAGAACATGTCTGATGGACACCCAATGGAGCCTTCTTACACAGATCCAGTTTTGGTGCTCACAATTCATTAAACTAGAAAAAGCTCAAGAAATGAATAAGAGTTTCCTAGTTCTGGTGCCACAGAACTATTAGGTTTCACCAAACAGAATTTTCATGTCTTCCTTCCAGCTCTTTAGGAGTCATGTACTAGGCAGCGAAACTGCTTTTAAGAACCCAAAAAAGCAGCAAAGACTGAAACAGAATAGCTAGATTTAAATCACTGAAATTCTTGAGAAAAACAAATTGCTTCTATTGAGAACAAACTGTACAGATCACTTGAACCCATCTGTTATCCCCTAGAAGATGACAGAGCACCACATGGATGAAATGCAGCCATCAAGAGCCATGCTTAGACAACATACTTCCCAAATAATCTTCTGTTTAATAATCCCTCAGTAATAAAAATATCAGATAATAAATTTAGACTGTAAAGTAGGGCTAGTTGTGCATTCAAAATTAATGTCCAAAAGATGCTAATCAAGACTTTTTAGAATTAATTAGGAAACAAGTTCTGTCAGATCTATTCGAAATCCTCAGCCTCCAATATCTCTTTAGAGTTAAAAACCTTTTAAAGACAAACAAGAACAAAGCAAACATTTCAAACTGGCCTAAATTATTTTTCAAAGCAGGTTTCATATATTAATAGCAATACGTTTTCGCCAAGTGGGCATAATATCTTTGGGCCTAGAACAATGACTCAGAAAAGTAATTATTCTTGTGTAGACTGATGTTTGTGCAAAAGGCATATAGCTGATAAGCAACAGAGTTGTCCATGACAACTGTACTGTTAGTTTCTTATTAAAGAATATCAAAGGACTGATTATTATTGAGCAATGATTATATTAATTGTGTGTATGCATAGGAAAGGTTCTATAATTTTATTTACCTATTACAGTCAATGACAAACCTCTTAGGATTTTTTCCCCTCAACCTTTGAAAGGAAACCCATGCTTTCTTTACTAGGAAAGATTCCTTTCTTTGCATGCCATCATACGTTTGAATACATGTAGTAAATCAAAGTGCTTATTTGCAATCGTATCCTTCTGCTCATACACTGGAATTGAATCTTTCAATAACTATTTTATAAGACAGTTATCTTGCTGTTCTCATGTATTCTGGATTAATCTTCTTTTCACCTTTGCAAGTGTTATTAATTGAAAATAAACAAAGAGCTAATTTTACATTGGACAGTCAGCTTCAAAGAAAGTCTAAACCATCTGGAACGGATGCGAGAGGACTCATAACACTCAGTTTCATTAGATTCTCATATGATCCTGAATGACTGCATCAAAGCTCAAATCTCCCTAACACTATAAAATATGTAACGTTTTGTTTATTTTAGTTTATCTGGTCAGCCTAATAATGCCATTACAGAATGCATATATTCAACTTCTTTCTTTTGTTACTATTCAGAATCACATTATTCAGCCAGTCTGCATCCTGATTTCAGGCTGAGCAGTAGCAACAGTTGCTTCAAAACTACATTAGAAAAGGATTTTCTTATCCTCATCTTTATAGAGCACAGACTTATACAGATAGTTCTAACTGCTATGGTCCAGCATAAATCCACAGGAAATTCTAAAACCATTAAAACTTTCAGAAACTTTCCAAACTAGAGATCAGAGTAGTAACATCAGCAGATATCAGTGCTTTTGTCTTTCACTGTTATGATGCACAGAATACACCAAGCATGACAACTGAAAGCCATTCAGTACTAAAGCAATGTGTCAAGTTCCCACTTTCCAAAATGTTTGCAATTGACAAAAAAAAGTCCAATTGTTCTTATATTTTACAAATACAAAATGGGAAACATTTCCACAGAAAAAGTGATCACTTCATAAAATTCTCATGAAAATTTCATCTCTGTACCTACATGAGCACAGCATGTTCACAGCAAAGAGACATGAGCACTAGTTATTCTCTTTAGAGCTGAAAACAGAAAAAAATGTTGTGTGAAATATACTCCTGAATCAAAGCAAAAGTTTACTACAAGACATCTTTACTAGAACAAGTGGCCATGAACTCCCTCTCTCTCAGTCCTTGTTCCTAATAATAAAACACTGTTCATAACAGGGTTGGCACAAAGCCCAATGAAGGCACAAGAAGCTTTTCCTTTTATGCACTTTAGCTCAAGCTCTGTATGCTTTTATAAGAACATTCTAGAATTCTGCTTTAGAAAAATGACTGATGAGTGACAGGGTGAAGGAAAAATGGGAAAACATCCTGTCAGATTGCAGACATCTCCTGCACTGCCAAATGCTGCTTAAAAAGCTTAGTAAGATAGCCCTTACTAAGTTTTAACATGGTCAGGCATTGCTGTCTGGATTACTAGGACTCACAGGCCCTTCTCACAAACCATAACAAAGTCAAATCAATAAAGCTTTAATAATACACTTTGTAAATATCTTAACTTTATTCTAATTTTGAACAGCTTTACCATGCTCATCAGTGATAAAAATCAGAGCAGAAACACTAATCAAATGAGATTGGTCCCATCATTGCAGACAATTGAAGAATCAGTAACAACTTTTTGCTATCAAAAAGTCTTGTAAGGATGTCCTTGCCTTTTTTCATAAAAATTTGCACCTCTGTCTTCACTACCTACAGCCTCAGAAATCAGGACCTGTTCCTATTTTATGTCAACATACTGCTGACACACAGAAACCTAAGGATCTATAGCTGGGACATAAGGTATTATTTTACTTTGTTCAACTGAGCTAGCAGACAGCAGACATTGGCTGGCTTTCAACAGCACCAGGAAATCTTGTGGAGTGTTCTCTTTCCCCTCTTATCAAAGTTCCCCCTTTTACTACTTAGACACTTCAGACACCATAGTTCTCAAACCTAGATATTATATAGGACATATTGTGCAGATCTCAAAGTCAGAGGGCACTCAGAGCCATTATATCATCACAGCAAGTTGTGAAAGGTTCTTTTCTCAGAATTATTAAAGGCAATCCTTATGAGTCCTATTGATAAAATGTGCCAAAAAAACCCAAAACAAAATATCTCTTCTCTCCTGACTGCCTCGTCCTAGTCTGTCTCTTGATGAGATGTTTTCAGAGACTCTACTCCTTCCGTTTGCTTTTCATCAAAGCTGATGTCTGATAGTTTAAAAGAAAATCTTTTGTCTCACATCAAGCCTCAGACATTGTCCCATCACAGCAGCTAATAATAAGTGATGTTTCACATAATTCTCAGGTGTGGATGTAAAATTCTATGCAATTCCATAAACAAGACCAGCCTATGAAAATACATAAAAAAAAAAGATTGATTAAACTGTAGAAAACCTTGCTGAATCAAGTATGCAACCATCAATAGTTTCCCTCTCTCTTTGCCACCTGTGTCATAATATAGAAATATTTTGCTTTTAAGTCAAAGACTTCAAATATCAGGGAATATAAACATTCTGTCATCAAATACTACACATTGCACTTTTTTAATAAGTGATAAACATTAAAACATACTTTACTCAATTCATCAAGTTTTACTGATCATCAGGAATTGAACAATTAGTCCAGTGCAGTTTAATTGAAATCAAAGATTTACTGAAGTGGTATTGCATTTGTACTGGGAGCTTGACACTTTTTCTCCTCCCCCCCCCCCCCATCATGTTCTTTCAAAACCCCCATATTACCATATGATAAAGAAGAATTTATTTTTTTTTTAAGCACATTTCAGTTATTCTAGGAAAATAGAACGCTGCAGCCTTCAAAAGTCCTGCAGCTGTGAAGACTTATAGGCTAATTAATCTTTCTTTTCTATTTTCCCCCATAGAAAAATAGCAAGTGTACATACCACAGTTTAAAGGTTTTACTAACTACATCACTTTTCTTCCCAGCATTCACTCAATATATACTCCTCCAAAATGCTTCAGCACTTTTTTTTTTTTTTTCCTCATTAAAACAAGCTGACAATTGTATTATGTTTTAAAACTGTATGGTAGGGGGGTTGATCATGGGGTTCACATCATTAAATTACTAGGTGAAAACCTATAAAGTTAACTGCCTATTCTTTATATTACCATCTCAAGTTTCTTGTAGGCAGGTATGAGCATGCTTTGTCCATGGTTCTGAACTGGGAGGGAATCATGCAGTTTCAGCAGCTCCACAATAAACCTGCTTCTCAGCAGGACTTGGTAGTTCGAGCATGGCAATACAACAACTGCAATTAGGCTCTTGCAGTCATCTTGGAAGAGAAAAAAAAAATATTTGGTATACAGGATAATGATCACATGAGGATAGAAAGACACAGAGGTCAGTGCTCCAATAGATATCAGGTAGCCTGAATCAGTCCTTTCTCAAGCCCTACTTAGCAGTGCTCCCCAAACAATCAGATATAGTGAAAGGAGGGACTTAAATCTGTTTCTTAGAACCAGACACACAAAGAGAAACTTTTTTCAGATCATTTATGGACAAACAAAAACCAAATAAACCAAAAACTCAACATGTCAAACTTACTCAGTATTCTTTTTTATTATTATTTTATTTAATTTTCAAGCAGATGTTCAAAAGTTCTGAAAGGGTAAAAACTGAAACTTCTTTGTGACAAGTTAAAGTGTACATAATGATGCACAATCTCTGCTTGAATGTAATGAATTATCAAACTGAAAGCACTGAAGTGCTCAGAACAATTATATCCAGGAGAACGTCTAATTAATGTAGCTGCTATAAAAGGAGCATTGCATCTTTTGATAATTGAGTTTTATTAGAAATGGAGGAGCAGAGGCATAGGATTAAATTGATTGATTAAATTGATCTATTGTTTTCTGGATGAAAAAGAACAATAGCTAATGCTTGGCACTCAGAAAAAGAACCATAATTTTTGAGAGACTGAAGAGTAGGACTCCAATAAACCTTGTTAAAAGACAAAATCTTTCTAAAATCAATTTAAAATAAAAGTAGTGAAGAAATGGCTATAAATTGCACTTGGAATAATCTACTTAAAACAATTTCTTTGCTGATCAGTCATCACAACATAACTACCACAGCTTTTTCTCACATACCAAACACAGTAGAAATTCCAGCTTCTTAGACTGTTACAGGTAGTCAATCCATAATGCATGGATCAAGCTGTAAAATTCTGATATCCTGGACTGCTATAGTTAAATAAGTTTATTCTAATGAGTAAAACTAATCATACTTCTTTGACTCTGCAAGTCCTAAATAGGACTGATATTCAACAACCACTTAGATAAAGAAGCCAAAAGAGTAATTCAACTGTCACTCCTTACTGGGCAGCAAAAGTATTGCTCAGTTGGGAATAATTTAGCAATATATATTTGGTTCATTTACATGAAAGAATAACATCTGTGCGAGAGAGTTTTCCTGCATGTCAAAGACAGCCTTCTCCTGTGAGTGGTCCTTGGCTCACTGTCTCTTGAGTATAACACAAAGTGGAAACACAAAACCCCCAACAAGTTAGCAAAAATTGACATATAAAAAAGTGCTTTTCTTGGTATTTTCTCTTAAGTACTCTGCTGTGATATCGCTGATCTGAGAGTTCAATATCAAATAAGGAAGAACAGTTTTGGATATTATACGTATATAAATTTATTTCTGAACTGTGAGGAAGGTAAAACCCTGTAAATTTACAAAGCTACCACGCATGCAGCTACTCATAATTTTTCAGAAACTAGATATACCGTGGACTTCATTCAATCTGATACTGATTTTTTTCCTGCTCTCTGCTTGAAACAGGACACGCCCAATCTGAAATCATTTACCTAAACTTCCTAATTTTCCAAGTTTTGTTGAGTTCAAACAATTTCAGAGAGATAAGAATTTAATGAGATAATGTCTCAAGGAAAAATCAAACTAACAGTGCCCTGGAACTAGGATTATGTTTCATGCCTTTATATATTGTATTTGTGCTTCAGAGATTAAAGGTGAACTCAATTCATCAGCAATTATACAAGGAAAATGGATCAGCAAATGAAACTCTGCTACATGATAAAAATGGACACATCGATTGAGCTCTTTTTATGAGTTTCTATTTTTATTGTGTTCCTATATTCTTCTTTGTTCGATAATGAAGGGGAGGGGATGTAGGCGTCCATTAGCTTGGGCCCCCATATGTAGAACAAAGTTTCCATCACTGCACATTAGCAAACTGGTCTTTAATTTCTTCCAATTTTATTTAAACTTTGCCATGGGACATCTGTTCTTGTGTGCTATATTGTTGACGCTTTCTACATACTCACAGGAAGATGAACAATAATTTTGAAAGAATGTTTCTGCTTTAACTTAAGTATTCTAGAATGTCCTTTTTAAAAATTAAAATGCCAGCACAGCTCTCTCCTTTCATTATGGTAACAGCTGAGTATCTCTTTCTAAATTGAGGATGTAAGAACAAACCAGACTTAGTGCAACATGTGCTGCAGCAACAGACTTAGGGTACTTACTGGTCTGCATTATACAGACCAAATAAGAGATACTTTCTTCCTGCTAAGCCCTTTGAATCTGTGAACAATAAATGGGATCCAGGTCCAAATGATTCCAAGTTCTTTTTTATGAGGCAAAACCCAACTGCAGTATTCTTTTCTGCAGCAAAATCAGCCCTATTTGTTCTCAATTTTAATTGAAAAAGAAATCAGCTAAAGGTGGAATCAGTCAGATTCCTTTTCTACTCAAATGTCAGTGAATTTGTTTATATAATTGAAGCTGAACCCAAACCAGGTTTTATCTGGAGCTTTAAAATTAACATTGCAAAGACAACCTTATGGGTTTAATCCATCATGCAGCATTAAGTTAGAACTGGTTGCCAGTTTCTAATAAAGTATCCTTTTATCTGAAAATGTCATTTGCCCAAACTAAGCATATTCAAAACAACAGCATTATTTGAGAAAAGGGAGACAGCAATCCCAAAAGTAAGATTTATTTAAAGCTATTCTCTGTTGGCAGAAACTTAGCTTGAAGTTTCTGCTCTGAAGAGCATTTCCATGATCTTTTGTTTCATAGTTTAAAAAATTAAAGGTTTCCAGACTAGCATGGATTGTGCTAAAACGTAAGTCAAGGAAAAATAATGACAAAATATTTTGACCAGATTCCTAAATGTCAGTGTAAGATTGCAAATATCTTTCACTGATATCTAGAAGAACTGTATTGGTAGCCAAGACAGAAGACTGCGCATGGGATTAAATAGGTTCAAGTTTATACTGCATAGGTTATTACTGAAGCCCTCAGGTCAATGGACCACAGTAGGAAAGAAAAGAAAGGTCCTAGCTTGCAAAATATCTTTCTCTGGATTCCTTAGATATTTATCTCTTGTTTCAACTTGCTTACCTAGTGAAAGAAAGAGCATGAAGGCAAAAACATGGCTTAAAGTGGGTATGGCTTAAAGTACAATAGCTGCTACTCATGAACACTCTCTGTGGATGCTTATTTTGGTGTAAGAGAGATTTATCCACAATTAGTTTCATACATTTATTCTGATATTATTGAATGCAAGCATAGAAAGTTACTTTAAAATGTCAGGAACAAAAGAAGTTTAAAGCTTTTGTTTGATTCAAATACATTTTTTAACAAGTATAAAACTAGGGATTGTATTCTAGGCCCTTTAAGTTGACTGAATTAATATGCTGGTTGGGGCTAAAGGAAGAAGAGCACAAGACAACTGAGAACTTAGGATGATGTATGTACAAGAAAGGTGAAGTGCAAAGTGTGACACATGAGTTAAGGGCTCTGCTATTGTTCAAAATACACTACTTAGACTTTGCCAAACAGCATACACAGCTTTCTTGTGGCATGTAAGTAATAAGCATTTCTTATTGCAATACTAACATTATAGAATCATAGAATAGATAGGGTTGGATAGTCTTTTCCAACTGATTTAAAGTTGATAAAAGTCTCATTCAATTGAATTTACTTGACAGTGAACACTTCTGTACTGCTTCTTACTGAAAGAATTTTATTTTAGTGACTGCTACTAAAAAAAAAAAAAAAAGCTTTATAAGTTTTGAAGAGTTCACTTATGCTAAAAAAACCCACAAAATCTGTCAAACCTGACTAGACTTTGTTCACATATTCTACCAGATAAATGCATAGTGCAAAGAGTTAATATTTTCACTCAGAGACCTTCATTTGGACATGAAACACACAAATCAGATATGCCTTTAAACCTGCTAGCCTGCCAATAATCCAGCTGTGTTACAATGGCAGACAATGGTATGGGAGTAACATCCCCATCATAATAAACAGCTAAATCAGAGACAATTTCATTAGCAACCAAAATGAACATTTTGTCAGCTGTTGCTATAATACACAACTGCTGAAAATAGGGTGTCACAAATAATGATAAATATCCATTAGGACATCATTGCAAGGTTTTGAAAACCATGGCTCAAGCTGACTACCATTGCCAGTGTGTCCTTTTTACAAGTCATTATACCTTGTCTCTGAATGTTAACTCTCTTAGCTGATCCTGAGCAATCATTTGACCTCGATATCAGTAGGAAATGCGCATGCTTAGCATTTCACTGCAGACCCTCAGTGCCTCACAGGAGTGAGCTTTTAAAAGAGAAACAAAAGGAGAAGAGAGTCTACAGGCAGATGGTAGGCAGACAGAGAAAAGTCATGCTGGGTTGGCTGACCAGCTAAAAAGAAACAGAGGGAGATGGTCCAGCAGACCCATTATGGAAGAGCCAAGGGGAAAAACTTGGGGGGGGATCACACACAGCTTGCTTCTGTTGCTGCTGTCCCTATTCCCTGAAGTGCAAGGGGTCAGAACAAAGAGGAAATTGGCAAAGAAAACAGCAGCCTTGGTCAATTCACATACCAACAATAGTCGGCACAACTGCCTCTTTCCTTTCTGCTGTTGTCACTGCTTAAACTGCCACAGTTTCTGTAAGTTTATTGTACTGAAGTTGATTTAGACGTTCAAGCAGTAAGCAGATAACAAAACAAAGATATAAGAGAAAGTCCCAGGTTGAGCATGCCTTAGAAGACAGGATTACTGTATCAACAAGCACTGCATCCATTCAACTGGGTGTAACAATGTCCTTGAGAAGTTCCACAACAACATCTGCAGTCAACAGTTACCCTTTATTATAAGAAAACTGCGACTATTGGCGTATATTTATGTACTTATATTGCTCCTGCAACCTCCTAAACTGTCATTAATTCTAAGCTATACTGATGACACCTTCAGTTTAGAAAACTAAACTAGGAAGTCCTGCTTTCCTTTTCCTTACCTTGTTCATGTCTGGCCCTTTCTCACTGGCACTTGTGTGATTTCATGTTAAATTTTTCAAATTAAATAAGTAGAAAACTATTAACTTTTATTTTTACAAGCTATTTTTCTGCCAGTGTTAACTCTCTTTACTGGCTTATGGGAGGAGATGGCAGGTAAGTTGGACAACAATTATGGCAAAAGTAGAGTGCCAGCATTTATGGAGAGGGAGTGGAGAAGCAAGCTTGCTCTTTTTAAGCAACATGAGGTCAACTTAGCTCTGTTACCAAGCTATATCCTGATGTGTTGCGTAAGGAAACAGCATTTAGTGTGGTGAATTATACTGGTCAACCTTTACCAAAAAACAAGAAACAGAAAAGCCCACTTACCATTGCGGTGTACCAAGAATGGCAGGTGCATTTCTGTTACAGACCTTTGAGTTTTCATGATGTTAAAAAGAAACAGATGACCACCTCCTCAACTCCCACATGTGTATATTTATGTATGTACGTGTTAATGTCCTAGCTTTGCAATGATCACCTGGTTTCTAAATGCCATCACCATCCACAAAGGTTTAAAAGTCACAAATGGAGCTATACATCATTGTGAAGAAGAGATCCAGTTAATTATAGCATAATAATATAATTGCAATATAATAATTATAAATAGTTCATCTTTTAAAACACAGGTTCTTATTTTGTAAGAAATATGAAGCACCAAAACTGTGATGGTTTTCAGAATGTTTATAAGGTGTCTGCCATGGGCAGCCAAATTACAAATTTAAGCAGATAGTACAGCCCCTCCATCTTCTGGCTACATTTCATGTATGTGGCTTGCAAGTCACTAATACAAAGTTTAGGTGGGAACTCGTAGGCTACATTTAGTTGTACAAGACAAGTCACATTTTTCATCCTTTATTCAAGGAGATTTTATCAGCTAATGGGTCATACAGATCACAGAACCCAAAATTTATAATGATACAAATCCTCATAAGAACAAAAACCAAAAAACCAACAACAACCCAAAACACCACCCGAAAACCAACCAAAAAAACCCCAAAACCAAACAAACAAAAAAACCCCAAACAAAACAAAAAACCAAAAACAAACAAAAACCACAACCACCAGGAAAAAACAAACAAACAAACAAACAACAAAAAAACAATCAACCCCACACTGGAAATTTTAATAGATGATTTCACCCATTTACCAATTGAGACCTAAATCACAGTTAAAATATTTGTTCTTTTCAGCGTATTTTTCACATAAACATTCTGCATTGTATCCTAATTGTTCACTGGATTATCAAATAGTCTGGCAAGGTCACAAAATGAGAACACTTATTTTGAGAAGATGAAATTCATAAAAGGCATATTTCTCTTAAGCTTTACCTATAAAAGCACTTAATTGTACGTAAAATCTGACAGAGAAGAGGGTAGGTAGAACTTCCCCATTACATTGAGTGGATTACCAAGAAAGTGAGTGAAGAAATGAGGGACAAAAAAACACCCCAAAAGAGTCTTGCCTGTGACAAGAGGCTGAATTTTTAGCAAATACCCAAGACAAAAATCTCATGCTTGTTCCAGGAAACAAACACACTGTGTTCCTCACTGAACCATGGAAATTCACCTAAGTGTACAGGGAAGAAAAGAATTTCTTCATAAGTCAGAAATAAGAGAAACAGTGAATAAAGACTGAGTCATCACAACTAAAACTTCAGCTTCCACCTACATCTCTTACACATGCACATACACAAGATGAACAGCATTGTTTATGAACAGACACATCTTAATATCAGATGAGTCATTACAGAAGGTATTTCAGGATTCATTTTATCACAGCATAAGAGGGATACAACAAATGGACTAAACTCCAACCCACACATGCTTTGTCCAATGCTTTTTAACACTCCCTTTTCATACAGTATTTTTCAGTACCAAAAGCATCTCACTTTAGACAGAAGTCCATTTCTGAAACTGAACCTGTTATCCCAAGTAGGTTTGGCTAGTGTTCAGTGTGATAATGTATGTTCTGTCATGCTAGTTGTATATATCTTTGTACTACTTCTGTTTATTGTCATTTTCACCTTGTATCTATCCTTAACTTGAAAAAAATTAAACAGCACATAATTGGTGAACTACGGGTCACCTCTCCTAACAGTTCCAGTAGTTCACATCAAAATCTGGTTGCAATGGTATCTCAGCTGTGACTATTTGAATCATTCCTCATTCTCACTGTAGATGCTGTGAGGAGGTGAGAAGAACACCACAGGTCTCCTTCACAGTGTTAAGCATTGTTCATTAGAATTCTTAAAACTCCTAGAACTCAATAGAACAAAGAACACTGTCCTTCAGTGAAACCATGAGTAGCCAGACCCTGGAAAAGAAATTTCTATCTCCAGAATGACATCAGCTACTAACTACTTCAGATCCTTCTCTTGAAATTCTCAATACACTGTTAGAACTTCATGGTACATGGCTGACTTCAGCAAAGCTCCAAACACTCTGTTTAGAGATACGTGGCCTCATTAATAGAACTGGCGTTTGTTGTGCATGATTTTCAGTTAATTATGGGGTCCAATCACAGTTCATTGTCCTTCAAAATGGTGGGAACCTTATCTCATTTCTTTACCTAATGAAATGGCATGCTTGCCTTGGTACCCTGCAGCATTTCAGCTTGTAGACTTTGTAATGGCTTTCTATCATTCTTCAAATTCTTTCATTATAACACCTGCTGCAGCAGTTGATCTGTCCTTGGGTCTGTAATACCCACGATGAATCTCTGCAGTGACTCAGCTTGCTACTCATTGTAACTGCTGACAGAGAGCTGAAAGCGGTATATAACCAACCCATGGATACTGTCTGAAATCTGTTGGATCTGTTGGTTTACTCTTGTTCTCCATAATGAACTGGGCTTCTTAGCCATACACAGAGAAAGAGGTCTTGGATTCTCACATTCTAAACCACATTTTGCTCCACATGCTGCTCATCAAGTCATCCCACACTAGCATCCTTCACATCAGTTCCCCTGTCAGAGCCCAATCCCTCTGTGGTGCTCGGTGCTTCCTGTGAGATACTGAGCCTCTGCTTCTACCCGCTTGCCTGAAAACAGAAAATGCTCATGCCTTCCTGTGCCTTTATCTTTACTCAGCTTTCTTCACCCCAATTTTTCGACTGTCAGCATTTTGTACTCTTTTGATCTGCCTTTCATGATTAAAGCATATTATTATTTTATCTCACTACAGTTTTCATCAACATGAATGGGAAAAAAAAAAAAAAGGAAGTCAGGACAAATCCAACTGCCTTCTGGTCAGAATAAAAATGGAATGGATCATAATGAGTCATAAAAGTGATTTTCTGCACTAGTACAACTGTATTTCCACTTTCAAAAATGCTGTTCCACATGCACAGGAATTAACATACTTTCTTTCCTGTAGATGGGGGTCACTCCTATTTTCTTCCTCACAGTAAGTTACAAAATTTACTTTCCAAAAGACCTACCAACAGAGTGCCAGCATGTGATACACTAGCTAAATCTGAGTAAATGCATAACAACTGCCCAGGCACTTGCTGCCAAACAAACAACAGAAGAGATTTCCCTGCTTTCGCTTTAGCAGAGACACCAGTTTGGTTGCTGAGTGAAGGAGGGAGACCCAGTTTTCACAGTTCATAGAAACTGAATCATTTTTGAGGCATGCTTTCCTCTTCTGACCTTTTGGAACTGGTTAGTTGTATTAAGAGTTATTTGAACAAGACAGAGAAAGACAGCCTGAGCTTGTTTTTTTAACAAAGTCAAAGACACATTAAAGCAATACTCCTGTCTACCTTCCAACAATTTTCTTCATAATTCTGAAATCTGTATCTCCTAGGACAGAAGTACATCTGCTATGATTTGCCAGCTGCAGGTATTCCTATATCATCATACCTGCACTAAGGTATTAAGCCTTGTTCACAAAGAGCAGTGAACCCAGGTGTTTTTGTTCTAAATCACACAATACCGGGTGTGTTAATAAGCACTTTTCCTTCTTAACCCTATGGTATGCTTACTTGCTGCATTCTCTTTTTTTGCTTCTCAATATTACTCTTCCCCTATATACGCTGGAAATAGGTAGAATTTACATAAAATTCTTGAGTAGACATCATTAAGCAGACACATCTCACAGTGCTGACCTCGGCAATATTAAAGGAAGATGGTCTTGGTATTATTTATCAAGAGAACAGGTGATTTACATCTGTAGCCACTCTTCCTAAAGCTATTCACTTTGAATAACTATGTATACGTGCAATGAATCAGAACAACTCATAGACACTTCGTATGATACAAGATAAACAGATAGGTGAAGTCTTCATCTTCAATATGGTAAATGAGGACGGTGAACCAATCTAGATCCAGTAGAAAGTCCTAAAAAATAGGACTGCGATTTGCTTTTGTTCCCTTTACCCCCAAGTCCGAAGCCTTTAAATCCTTCTCAATGAGATATCATCTTCCTCCTCACTCCTGAAAAACATTAATAATGATTGCAACAATTCTCATGCTCAATGAAATGCTTTTCCTTGAAAAAGGTGGGAAAGAGGGAAGATGGAACTAGTAAAATTCTTATCCAAGCTTTTCCATAAATTCTCCTTTCAGGAAACAGCAGGACTTGCCAGCTGAACAAAGGATTCTCCCTAAAGACACACAGCCATCAAGGAGGGGCTTTATTGGAAAAAAAAAAAAAAGACATCTGGCTTGAAGGCTACCTCTTGTACTGGAGTAGGTTGTCCTTAGTGCTTGCTAATGGCAAATAGTCTGTAGAGCTCACTGAAGCACTATGGAAAGGTATTGACGGCTTTTACATTTTTTGTTTTCTTCAAAGTTCTACCAGTACTATAAAGGGTTTATGTACTTTAGCTGCAATCCAAAAGTTTAGTCATAGAAAAGTAAAGGCTGTAGATCTACCTACCTACAGTCAAAATTTGTGTTGTCCAAGTTGAAGTCAAGTCATTCAGATACTGTATAAGTACTTCGAGTCCTTCAATGTTTGCAAGAGAAATAGTTTACCTGGAAGAGATCTGGACAGCAAGTTTCTAAGTAATTTCATTCTCTTTGCTGGAGCTGTTCTAGGACTACATGTAACCTAATTACCTATGTTGCGTGTTTGTAAGACTACCCATAAAATGCAATTTTATGTCTGAGTGGATGACAGTCATTTATAGATAGGTGGGTAGCATAGTACCTTTTGCCATGCTTTGAAACAGGCATGAAGTAATGCCCATGCACTGTCAGATGAAGATGATGTTTCTATACTGAAAATCACATCAAGCTCTACAGAAGCCAGAAATGAGTAGATTAGCATTCTGCCATTTGAGCAAAGTCTGTAGATGCTGGAGAATTGCTCCACAAAAAAAAAATTGCTTTCTCTCTCTGTGATTGCCTCTCAGAGATTATGATTCCCTTTAGTCAAAAAGAATAGATTTTAGGAGAAACTCTATACCAAGACTAATCTCAGCTGTAGCACCACTACTTCAGTTACAGGTGCATCACTCCTGGACCGAAATCCACTGCATTAATTCAGTCACCTTTCCAATGTGCAGACAAGTCTTATGGTTGTAAAATGGGAGTGACAGCATCCAGTGTAAAAGAGCAACCAGACCTAGTCAGCTGGAGAACATTGTATGCTTTAAGACTTCTCCTGATAGTATCCAATTTGAAAAATATTACTAAGTTTCTATACAGAAGGTGCAACTGCAGATCTCATTTGCCTTTTGTCAGAAAGCCCAATCTACCATATCCTAATAATGCAGCATGTCTAGCCTACATTATCACATGAATAAATATTAGTCTTCAAAACACAACAATCTGAAATATTTGGTGGAGTGGGTTTTGTTTGCTGAAGAGCAGAAGAAAGCAATATAGAAATAACCACAAAAAGAATGCATTTTCTAGTATAAATAAGTGTATAACAAACATTGTGACTAGGAAAAAAAATGTGGGTTGTTTGCATAAAGAACAGGTTAAGAAAAGTTAGTGAAGTAACTGATGCTAACTATAAAACATTCTGGAAAGACAATACAGTATAGGTCCTCCATAGTTTCCTAGCAACAAATTTCTCTCTGCTTTCTCAGAGTATCATGAAGTTGTAGAATCCTCCTACACGTAATATGAAATCATGGATGAAAACAAGGATGACCCATCTTCCAAACTGGAAGAAGAAAACAGTTTCAAACTTGCTGAAACACAGCTCAGTAACAAGCAGCATCTGTTGCTGGTTTAACTGCATTTTACCTGCATCACAGACATGGTCAAAAGCTTATATGTAGCCATCAGATAATCAAGCCTCGTAATTAACAGCATAACTGAGCACGTGGAAAGTAAGGAACGTGACATATTTTAACATACCTTCAGCGACTATCACTAAATTAAAAATACAACAGTGGCAGACACTAAAACAGTTTTGACTGCAGCTGTTCCTGAGCTTTCTCCAGATAGCATCAGAATGGGGACAAAACAGGAGGCAATCCCCTGCCTTACCCTGTATTTTTATAGTGATACCTAAGAAAAGAAAAAAAAAAAAAAACACCCCACAAAAAAACCTTTAAGATTTATTTTCCCAAGCCCTGAACAAACAAAGCAGAAACCAAGCTCATGTTTTGACTAATCAGTCTTCAACATTATTAGCATCCCACTTTAAATTGCAAGTAAAATAAGCATCTATCAGGGCTTTAAAATAGTAATGCCTAACTCCCTGCTCACAAAAACAAGTGAAGGTCACAGCCTAATCAGTAAAATTTCCACACATAATTTCCTCAACAGAAATTTTCCGCCACCAGAACTACCAGGTGTGTTTTCCATTTGGGAAGGTAGCTTTCATTACTTAAATCACTTAGAATGAAAGGTTTTGAATGCAAGAGTTTGCCAGTCTATGGCAAATTGCATACATAACTTATAAGATAGGCATCCTCCCGAGCACAGAACAAATCATCATCCCCAAAAAAGAAGGGTAAAGCATCTTTAAAAAAATAAACCCAAATATCATTAAAGCAGTACAAAACTGAAATGCCCATGTAATTCAATTTACAGCTTAATATAGAAAAATCTTATTCTATGAGCCAAATCCTACTCTAAGGGAACAGAAAAGTAACAATATTCTCATGGTCAAAAAGTGGACATGAACATTTATGCCATTCAATTCCTGTAGGAGCCTGTTTGTATAAGGTAAGTTACTACTTTAGATAAAAAAAAACAATATACAAAGCCAAGCATGCCACACAAGAAGTATGCACTACTCCAGCTGTGCTGCTTTCCTGTGTTAATATGCATAGATGTCGGCAAGCTTGCCTCCTTGTTTAACTAGTCCTTCTTTAAAAGTTGCTGCCTTTGTTAAAGGTTGCATCAGCTCAAAGATATTTATTGTTTCTTCTTCCTTTCTTAGTATAAGCAGTCAGAAATCAGATCAGACCAATTACTTACTGCTATTAAACCTTACCTGGGACAGTCAACTCACATTCCTAACCTACTCTTAGCCTACAGATGAAAATATTATTTTCTGACAAAATTACCCTTTCTGATAACCTACCAAGAGTAAGCAGTTCAGCAGGATGTAAGTTGCACAGGAGTACAATATTTTTCCATTCTACTTTATTTCATAGGGGATTAAAGTATCTAACAGCACCCAACAAGGCACTGAAGCACACACAGCTAAATTTCAGTCCTAGATTTAAGTCCAGTATTCCAAAAACATCACAGCACAGGTTAGCATCAGTACTAGGCTGCAGTCTCAGTCTGTAACTGCTTCCTCAGCTCTTCTTGAACAAAAGTCAACACTATAAAAAGGCAGAACATAATTCAGCAAATCTAGTGGCTAAATATATGTCTATACTATGGCAGGTAGTTAGAACACCTGGAGGCAGAAAATACTGCACTCTTCAATGCTGGCACATGAGTAGGAATTAAAGAAATTCAAACATCTTGCTCACTGTTTGAATTCTAAATCGAATATTAAGAGTGTTTGCAGAGTACCAATAGGTGCATTATTTCAACTAAAATCTACTAAAACATATGCAAAATGCACGTATGTATATGCATGTTGACTAGCTTCCAGACACCAGTAAGAATCTCAGTTCCTGGCACAACAAAGTTGTTATCAGAGAATCCACTGATCCTTGATACCAGTTAACCACACTATGCCAGTAATGGTGCAGATTGTGTGTATATTTCATGAAGAAAACTTACACTGACACCACAAAAAAACGAGGGGGGGGGGGGGGGTGCGGGGAGAAGGATCTAAAATCTGCCAGAGTACATTTACATGAGTGTATCAGCCATGGGAGATGCTTCTCAGTAGCAATGGCGCTTGAATATGAAAGATATACTATCATAAAATGCGAAGCAAAATATTAGCCAACAATATTAAAAATAGTATATCCTAGGGCAGACCTTTACTTAAATAATGTTAAATTATTTGTGAGAAAAATATATTATCTTACATTTTTACATTTGGAACCAGAAAAAAAAAAAATATAATCCTACCCATGCATCTTTACAGTCTAAACCAGGGAAGTCAAACACAAAGGTGGTAGTGCAGGGTGGGTTCTGGTACGTTTAGTAATGGAAAGAAAAGAGGCACTGCTTCCTGGAATAAGCTTTAAGGCTCAGTTTGAAGGGGGAAAGCTTGAGTAGCAAAGCACAGAGGCAGCTTGCCAATCTTTTAATTAGCAGAAAGTGATAATCTAAGGGTTCAGGTACAGCTCTAAATACAGGTGAAAGTCTGTGCTTCATGTTGGACTTGAAATCACAGCTTCTCAGTATCTCATTTCCCTCTCTCTGAAAGTGAGAAATACTATTATCTTATTTCACAATAGTTCTGTAAGGATAAATACATTAGACATAGATGCTATGGTAGTTGGCCTACTTACTTAGAATACAATGAAATTGTATTTGCGTGAACATGCAAGTATGATTTATAGCTAGAACAGTGAAAAAGCATGAATCCTAGAAGCTCTCCCAGGCAGATCTCCAGCGCTCAGATACAATGAGTGGGCAGAGGAGGATTTCAGGTAAGTTACATATGGAATGAAGATCAAGACCACATGTAGCCAAAATGTGAATAGAGGAGCCATACAGTGATGTAGCCACTACAGGATAGACAGCATCATCTAACTGGGAATACATGCAACAGTTCCAGTCGGCTGGGTTGCCAGCTCCCCTCATAAGTCATATTTGTAGAGACTTGCAGGCAAATGTATTAACCGAGCCTTGAGAAAAAACATTCCAGTGTTTAAGTATCCCAACAAAATATAAGTCTACCCTAGTAATAAGGAAAACAGTCACAAAGCCGGAGACACAGAACTTTAGATTATAATAATGAGTAAATAATTGTACACTAAATTAAAAACATAAGTCATGACATGTCAACTTTCTCCATGCGGAGTCTCATTTAACATGCATCTACCTAGTACATGCATTACTGTTGATAAACCTTTTGTGCTTTTCTCTGCACCAGTATTGTAATGAGTGGAAAATATGTAGTTCAGAGCTGTACACGCATGGAATTTTCCAGGCCACATGTTAAACCAAGTGCTGGACTCTGCTGGGCAGAGAACATTAGGAAGGAGAAAAACTGAATTTTAACCATATGTTTTGAAATGAAACAATATGCTCATTCTGTGACAGCTGAAAACTTTAATAACTGCTTTACAGTTAGCAGCAATAAAGAGGGAAAGTAATCTTGAAATAGCATTTACTGTGGAATAGAAAGTAATTACAGCATACTAGTAAGAATGCTCCATGTATATATCACAACTCTGACACAATACAATACTGATTGAGTTACACCATTTCTATCATAATCATAATATATTATTACTGTGGTAATGCAAGGATAAATTAAAAAAAGGCAAAAATTAAAACAAGCGGGATTCAGTTTCCTTTTAAACTATTCCATGCCAAGAATTTTGTCTTTCAGAGGATCATGAAAAACAATGTGTCCTTTAACCAACTGAACTATAATCAGTGCAGAGAAGTGTGACTGTTCAGAGTTTAACGTTTAATGCAATTGTAGCATGGGTCATACACTCAGAAAAAGAGCCCACACAGAAAACTACACCAGTTCCAACTGGGGGTTGGAACCCGATGATCTTTAAGGTCTCTTCCAATCAAAACCACTCTATGATTCTATGATACTAGAATACCTCGGAAGCACATGCACAGCTGCATTGTATCATGACCCAGAATATACTGTAAACCCTTTGCTGCTGAGGGAGCAGGAAAGGTTCCACTGTACACAGGTCCCTGCATAAAACACTTTGGTGTTTGCTTATGTAATTACAGGCATTATCCTTAGCGAGGCAGAGGCAGAACTTGTCCAGGTCAGAAATTCTGATTTCAAGTTAGATTCTAATTTTCAACTGATTAAGAACCATGCAAATATTTGCACCTCAAATACAACTTTCTCTTCCCATTAGACAAACTCTTCTCTTATTGGGGAGATTTTTAGGTTGCATTTCTGCTGGTGAAAAGACAAAAAGAATGACAAAGAGTCTAAACCATTTCCCGTTTTCAGATTCTGTCCTTGGTGTGGTAGCTAGGATTATTTTGTGTAACTTAATATTTGCATTTTTCTGTAGCTACATTGTTTGTATATCATGCTTGTAGACTCTCCACATCTACTCCAGATTTTGCACTGGCTCCTCATAACAGAATCCTAAAATCGCTTTAGTTTAGATGGTTTTCGTTAGATGATCCTAATTTATAGGGTTATAATCAGCAGCAGTTGGAACATCATTTAAAATTTAATGAAAGCAATTAAAAACAAAAGTCAGAATTTGTTTTCATAGAATAAAACCAAGAAGTGCCTTAGTACAGGCCTAGGGTATGACAGCAACATTACAAATAACTAACTTTATTCCAGAGGCTGAAGATTTTTGTGTCCCAATTCAACATACAAATGTGTGTACTCCAGGGCCAGAAAACTTGAGGTCTTCTATCTCTTCAGGCTCAACCTGATTTGAAGGCAAGGGAGTGTGCCAGGATTCATCCTAGAACATAAGGCAAACTCTGGCTTCATTTTTACTACTGTAGTTTTAGTTCTTATCCTCAATATTGCACAGGATAAGACATCATTGTCAAGAACTTAACAGGACCCACTGAGCTGAAAACCAACCATTCTTATCTTTTCTTAAAGCCACGCTATATGCTAACGGAGAAAGTCTTTACATTTGTTGAGAGTGTTGGGCATAGCCTGATGACAATAACTGCATACATGCAGCTTCAAAGCAGTGTCCAGGCATTGCTTTTTCCAGTAATGAGGACCTATGTGGTTTTGGGGGAGAGAGTTACAGAGTGAAGAAAGAGATATTTGTGGTCTGCAGCTACAAGCATAAGGCTCTGGCTGGAGATTGCAGTAAGCTGCAGTTAAGTGTTTCAGGCACTGACTGGCTTTCAGGGGTGGATCAGTTAGATTATGAGGTCTGGTTTGGGATGACATTCGGTTTCCCATTAGAAAAGTACTCTTACTACTGTCTTCCTGGCATTTTTGTTCTAAAGTTCAAGTGATCTTTGGCCTATAACAGCGGGAAAAAAAATAGAAAGTAATAAATGCAAAAGGAAAGAAAGATTTACCTAACCTCAGAGCTGAACAAATGGCCTTAAACAGGTGAATTAGGGATAGCTCATGACAGGAGTAGCTTGTAGGAGGACACAAGCAAAGCCTGCTTTGCATTCAAGCTATAATGTTTTCCAAGTCAGAGTTCAAAACAATCTTCCAACATGGCCTTCATTTACCAAGTATTACACTTTCACCCTGAGCTTGTGAATAATGTACAAACAGGCAGCAGCAAAACTCACTCCTTCAATATTCTTTTGGGCACCAATATCCAATGGGAACTGACTCTTCCCCCCGCTGTTCTAACGACTAATTTTTTGTGGATACTGATCATTAAGGAGAGGGCACTGGTGAAAAGTGGCAAGGCAATGACTGGAGGTCAGTGAAGGTGCCCACAAGACAAAATAAACGGGGATGCAATGGCAGCAAATGTAAAGGACTGTCATTTCGGTAGTCTTAAGTCCTGCCTGAGCAGCGGCCCTGGCGCGGGTCCGGCTGTCAGCCCAACCACCGCCGGCGACCCGCGGCCCCGTGTCCCGCTCAGCCGAGGCTGCCGGGTCGATGCCGGCGGCTGCGAGAACTTGTGTAACAGGCTCGGGGAAGAGCCCGCTCCTCGCCGCGCCCCCGATCCCTCCTCCCCTCGACGGAGCCTGCCTGTCTCCGCTCCTCCTTTGCAGCCAATGGCACTAAGCGAGGTGGCTGCATGCGGTGGCGCGGACCCAGCGCCCGGGCTGGGAGAGGAGGAGGCGGCAGCCGGCTCTGCTCTCCGCTCGCTCCCAGTTCCCGCTCCCCGGCTGCGGGCACTCCTCCTGCCAGCGGCGGCCAGCCGCACTCCGCCCGCCCCGAGCCGCCCCTCAGTACTTCTGCCCCGCCGGTTCCGGCAGCATGGACTCGGACTCCGCGGAGCTCAGCGAAGGCGAGCTTGTCTCGCCCGCAGGTAAGAGGGGCTGCTGCTGCCTGGCCCCTCGAGCGACGGGTCGGGGGCAACTGCGGGAAGGAAAGGGTTCCCCACACACACACACCCCGCTGCCGCCGGGGCAATGCGAGGCTCAGCGCCGAAGCGACAGCGCCGCTGACCCGCAGCTGCCGAGCGGTCCCTGCCGCCCCGTGCGAGCCCCGCCGCAGGACGGGCACTGTCAGAGGCTGAAACCTCCCCTTGCCCGCCCGCCCGCCCGCCCCGCGGTGGTGCGAGGGGCGCCCGCTGCTCCGGCGGCTGCTGCCGCACAGACAGACCGCGGGAGCGGGACGGGTGCGGCCCGGCGCTGAGCTCCGCTCTGCCGCGGGTAGGGGCGAGAGCCGCGCTGAAGAGTTGAACCGCGACGTGACAGCCGGTTGAATGAGCAGCGCTGGCGTGTAGCGGATGCATTGTGCTCTGTATCCAGAGGCTGCGAAGTTTTTTGGGTTTGGTCAGAGCTATTTTGCTATCGCTCCAGGAGCACAGCAGTTAGCCCTTGTGCAGAAGAGGAGAGTCCCCCTCAGCGGCCAGCATGCAAGGCCCTCGGGCCCAATCGCTTTTGTTTTCAAGCCTTAACTTGTTACCAAAACCCATAACGCTGTTTGTGTAGCTGCTGCAGCCACATAGTTCTGAGATGAGACAGAAGAAAAAAAAAACATAAAACTCTCCTGCCATTTCCAAATCTCCACATTCCTGTGCCCTGCACAAAACAAGCCACTACTGGTGAGCCACAATTAAAGGCTGTCCTGCACAAACAGTAAGTGGGGACAAACTTGTGTGAAAGCCAACATTACCCGGAGGTAGGTTTGCTCTTGGGGCACAGCAAGCATCCATGCATCCTACTGCCTGTCCGTGGGGAGCTACTGTTGGCTCAAAGCCACCCCCTTCCTCATGCACATGAGGTCTGCAAGTCATCCTCGGTCAACAGTGGTGTTACCTGGCTTCAGCAGAGCAGGCTGCAGTGGTGCCACACACTGGCACGTGATGGATGCTGGGCCATTACTGACAGTGAGTGCAGAAGGGACCTGTTTGACCTCCAGCTTCCCATGGTGGAAGTCACAGGCACCTTCTCGGAAGCTGTTTAACTTTCATCAGACACGAGTAAGCACAGTTGGAATGTCTGAAGCGATCCTAGTGATCATAAATCCCAACAGAAAGTTACCATGTTCCATTACGAGATCTTCAAGAAAGGTCTTTTTGCCAAAAATCTGTCCAGTTTGGGCATGCCCTTTATCCCAGCTGGCACCTCCTCCCATCCCCAAAAAGAAAGGTTTCGACACCAAACAATATTTTAACTACAACAAGAAAAAAATGCCAGCTATTTCGTGAAATATATTAACTGTCCTATTAATACAGCAGTGATGAGCAATGATAGGATGAACACCACCCTTACCATAAGATCAATAGGTGTTATCTTGCCTGGTCTCTCAGCAGAACAGGATTTTACAGCAGTCAAATCCCATTCAGTTTTAAATATTAGGAGTCTAGGAGGGGCTATCTTTTTTTGTATTTTCCTACTTGTGATCTAGTAAAATAAGACTAACAACAGGTCACAGAGCTCCTTACATCCATAGAGCTCCATTAGACTGAACTTACTAACAAAGACCACCAACAGCTATACTTTTTCAGCCAAATATCCAAAGCAGTATGTGATGCACAAGTTACAAACATTACATTTATAGACAAATTAATGTACTAGCTCCTGCCAACAACTTACTCCTGTTCTGAACAGGATTTTCTTTTAAATAAATTAAAAATAACTATGCCTGGAGATTGCCATAAGTGCTTTTTATGTCATCACTTGCTAGCTGCCAAGAGTTGATGTTCATCAGTCTCCTCTTCTCTTTTCTATTCCTGCTTTGTACTATCTAAGACAAGAAAAATCTGGAATTTTGACCATATGTGGCAGATGCCTGTGCAGTAGAATAGAATGAAAACATGGTGGTTTTGTCTTAACCAGTTGCAATAATTTTTTCTGCAGTAAAGAATTTCTTGCCATTTGTATCCTTCATCCTCTTCTGAAAAATACATTTTTCCTAAATTTCATTTGGTCTTATTTCTGTGCTCTACCATATGTACAGTGCTGTATCTCCCTGTATGTGGGTGTTCAGTAGTCATGCTGTCAGTCACTGTTGCAGGCACAAAAGCTGAGGGGTTATGGTGTGGGAATCAGTCACCACCTTCAGGGAAGCACTACACCACACAGATCCCAGTGACCAGGAGCATTCTGCCTGCGGCTTATAGGGCAAGCAAAGTGCATCAGAGCAGTATCTGGGACAAACTCCTAGTAATGGTTCAGTTTTGGCCTTTGGTTAGCTGGGATTTTGTACTGAAAGTGGCACCAGCTTGAATGTTTAGCTTACTCTCTTAGGTTCTTAAAGCAGTGACTTCATTTTACACAGTTAAAACTCCTTGTAGCCACTGCCTGCTTCTTGGGCTGTCTGATTGTTCAAGCCCAGTGTAATCCAGTTTAGTTTATCACTAGGGCTCCATGATGCTAATGCAATACAGATGTTTTAAAACACATCTCATTTAAGGGTTTGTACTACTTGTGCAGCACTTATCCAGCCTTTTGCTGTCCCAGTGGAGCAGCACCCCTGCCATTCCTGGGACTCACATGGGCGTGCACAGGATAGGCTACCTTGTACGCCCCTACCATCTGCCACACATGCTTGGCTTCCAAAAGCCAGCTGGAGTCCTACTCAGAGATCCCAGCAGCCTCATTTCCTTTAATAACCAACTTAAAGCCGAGTCTCCAAGGAGGCAGAACTATTTTTTCTGTGTTTATTCTGAACATGTTGTCATGATAGCATCTTCAGATTTCTTTGGTGCAAACAAAAAAGCTCCTTGTACTCAAGTAGTGCAAGATGTTAGCTGTTCTTTAAAACAAACAGAAAGCACCACACCTCTGTGCACAAGAGCATCGAGCTCCATGGCCTTGCCTTCCACGGTCTCACACCCATCCCTTACTGCTTTGCTTTTGAGTTGTCTATATAGTAAAAAAGTTTGGGTTTTGCCAAGAAAGTTACTCATGAGACAAACCCCCATTTAGAGCATTACAGAGGTCTTCATGATTCTGGAAAATATATATATTGTACTGCAAAATAGAAGAGTTACATGCTTACTAGCACTACCCTCAGTGAAATTCCTTGAGTTTTACTGCAACCGGTCATATTTCTTTTCCTATAGATAAGCTTTTGAGAACTGAACAGGTAATTTTAAAAATAGAACACTGTTCTCATTTTTTAATGTCCACCTATTGAGAGGTGGGTTTTTTTAAAGAACTCTTTGGTGGAGCACTGGACTACTTGTTCCCAGCCCTTTCGTAGGCAGCTTAACACATGAAAGTATGAATCACCTGTACCTGCTTTCAGAGCAAGATTGCACAAAAATCCAGGTCATCACCACCAGCAGTGATTTTTGCAGTGGGTTTGGAGATTCTGCATGTGAGAGAAAGAAGGCAACAGATCTTCATTTGGTGTGGCTTGCCCTAAGTGCCCTGACTGAAGCAAGCAGGAATTCAGCCATATAGCTTTTAGGCAATATTGATTTAAACCTTTCTACAAGCTCCTAAGTGAGAACATAATAGTTCCATTAAAAAAAAAAATAAACACGGAATTCTATGTTACACTATTAATATATGATAACTAGAAGCTAAATTGCCTGCATAGTCCTTGAAAAAAAGACAGATTGTTTTTATTAACCTTAACATATCTTGGAGAGCTGGTACCTTCTGGCTTTCATCCTGCTGAAGTCAACAGGTATTTGGCCTAGGAAAGACTACAGCTTGCACTCTAAGTGGAGCTCTAAACTGGTGACAAGAGTTTTGATTTTTGTATTTGAAGCATTAGCACTGTGGAGCATGCAACTTTGTCTGATGCCAGGGATGACAAAATGAAGACAACTTTATCACCAGGCTTGCATCCATAATGGCAGTAGGAGTTTTATTACTGTGTTCAAGAGGGCCAAGATCTTACCCTGAAACTCCTGGCACAAGAATATTAATGCATTTCGGATTTTTAATAAATTATCTGAACTCTACCCTGGACAGGAAATGTATTCTTAGTAAAAACAAGAATAGGCTTAAACATTATTTACTGTTGTAAAACAGCCCCGACAGACACAAATAATATTACAGCTACAGAAAAATTATTTTATTTGTATTGGTTAGCAAATAATTTTCCTTAAAATCATATATCATACTACATGAACTGCCTGTACTTTCGTGATATTAATCTTTTAAGCCTGTTACATATTTTAATCAGTTTTACAAAGTTAAATGCCATTGAAAAGCTAATATATTCTTGTTAAAATTAATTAGAAAGTGTACCATAAGATATTTAGCACAATTATTTGAGTCATCAGTAATATACTTCCTTGACATAAAATGCAAGTAGGCATTTTATAACTCTTTTTGCAGTATTATACTGGTCATTTGAATAACATTTGTCATGACAAAAGGTATATTTTGCCCCAGAGTGTTTGAACAAGGATGGTTTTGATTTAACAAAGCTGTATTTTGATTCTACATAGAAAGTTCCAACTCAGATAAGCAATAATATTTATCAGACTTTAGACAAGCCAGCAGAAATGGTAGATAAAAGCATGTTGTAAGTATGGAAACTAGAAAATAAACAAACAAACCACAAACCAATAAAACCTGTTTGGAGTGGAAGGTGCAGACTCTACTGGATGCTTCTGTTATGAAGTGTTTTCTAGCACCTATCTAATAAACGGCTCTCCTTTCCCTTCTGCTGGAAAACAAAGGAAAAACAAAGCTAGTTGAAAAAAGATGGACAGATGACAGACACGAACTAGCACATCATGGGGAACCATGCTCCAAACTCTCTTACAGGGCTTTTTGGCTCACTGCAAACTGAGGCAAGCATGTGTCCAAGTTTCTCTGCCAAGAGCACGGGCAAGAGACTCTTCAGGATGAGCAAGCAGCAACTGCCTGTAAGAGCAGCAGCTAGGGCAAACACATGAGCCAAGAGCCTGGTTGGGTGAATTTTCTTTGGATCTCTTCACTATTCCCTCCAGGAAACACCTGGGCTGCTGATATACACATAGACCCCTCTTTAGCACAGTGACTGTCAGATTGTCCAACTGGAAAAATCCTGCTTCTGGCAAGTTGAATAAACAACTTGGACAAGCAGGATGGACAGTTTAGCAGAGCAAGTCAACTTGTTCAGCTTTTGGGTTGGGTTTTTTCTTTTTTTTTTTTTTTGTAAATCAAGTGGAATTATGAACTTTATAAAGCACTGGATTGAAGCCTGAGCTGGCCTGCTGCGCAGTAGCCAATAGTAACTGCTAAGCATCAATAGCCAATGTCACTTTTCAGTAGCTTTAATAGTTTCTTCCTACTTTTGAGGATGGCATATTGAAACATGTGACCTTAAGAGGATTTGTCTTCATGGGTGAAGCACACTCTGACTCCCAGGTAAGGATAGCAGGCACATGAAGGATGTTGCATTAAGTTGTTTTAGTGCATAAGTATTTGATACTCCTGATCAGAACTACTCATTTTCAGTACAGGGCATGCTAGTGCCACCTAGATACACATATAGCATGAAGAAGATATCCACAGATTTGCAAGGTCAGAGATAACCTGTTTCTAAGGCATGATGGTTGATTTTACACTCACATGAATCATGTTTGTAAGGGGCTCTCCATAGCCCCAGACTGAGCTGCTCCCACCTGAAATTATGATGCTGTTAGCAGTCAGTGACCAGAAAGCCTCTACTTTTCCTAATAGGTGAATAGGGACAAGCCTTGGTACAGGAATTTATGATGCCAGATGAAGTTCATAGACAGCAATACAAAGCAATATCCTGACACACAGCAATCATCAACCAGTCCTGTCTGCCTTGCCAAAGGCCTGGAATGAGAGTGAGTTCTATTTGATGTGATATTTTGGCAAAAGTCGATGCCTGTACAAGGCAATGAATGCATCTCCTCAAAAACCTCACACTTCTCCTTTGAAGAAATCAATCTTTCATCTTCTCATCTACACCAAAGACTGAGATGTCATGGTAGGAAGACTATCACCTGACTGTTGGTAACAGAAGAACAAAGCTATAAACCTCAGATAAAAGGGAAAACAGTGGGCCGGAAAAATGAGAAAGTTCCTGAAGACCTAGTCTGCCTGAGAAGCCATTGATATTTGCATTTACCCACAGCATCAGCCTTGGGGGTAACAGGCCCTCCCAGGAAAGTAGGAGAACCGTGTAACTTTTTAATGGCACTCGTCTTTTCTGGTAAACTAAGCAGGACCTGGCTGTGAGCCCAAGCAGTGGTACACAATCCTCTAAACTGTTTATCTATTAATATACTTCCTGGCACTGTTTCAGCCCATGCCAGATAGCCTCCCACAGAATGTCCTGGCACTAGACAGAGGATAACAGTGGCCAGTATGAATTAAACAACATTTGGAGTGTGGGAAAGAATTCAGCTTGAATCCAGATGGCCGTACAATGCATGTACAACAGGTTCTGTCCCAGTTTATTTACATAGAGCCTGTGGTCAGCGCAGGGTGCAGAAATTCTTCGCTATTACCATGACTTCTGGTGCACTGCTCAAGGCTGTCCAGCTGCTAGACTGCTTGTGGACCACTCTCAGGGCAGCTGCCCTGGGCCAAGACCTGGATTTGGAGTCTTGCCCAATTAGAAATGTGTTGCTTGCTGTTTGTCTGCAGAAATCTCTCTGCCAGTTTAGAGTTTGGGAGGGCACCTTATAGGCTGGTAAGTCTGACTGAAGGAGGCTTATAGGAAGCTAAGACTAACTTGCTGTAATAATTATGACTTTATACTCAAGACTCAAACATCATCTGGAAAAGCCAAGTTCACTCAGACACTGGCTGGTAGCCCATGATTTTCCTGCTTTTAAGGCAACCATCTTTAATAAAAAAGGCTGAGAAAAAGCGAAAGTCACTTTGCTGTCCTTTTCAGCAGTCACTAATCCTTCCTTGCTAGAGATTCTGTTTGAAGTTTTATCAGTTGGTTCTGTCTAGCCTCCCTGCAGAGGAACTAGTCTCTCTGTATAGATGTAGGCTCCGTTTAACATATGTTGATGCGACAACAGGAATTAGAGCAAGATTATTTCCATCTATGATACAAAACACACTTCACTATTAAGATGTTCCTTTGGGTCCTCTTACTGGTGCTAGTTTAATATGAAAGGTAATCTTCTGAAACACAAATACTAAAAACTAGGAGAATACCATGCTACCACCAATGAGCATCTCATTTCTGGCATTAACTTTGTTTATCCAAGCAGCTTGTGTTACAGGAAAAGCCAAATTTTCTCTTTGAAGAAATGCATGAACACTATTATTGTGTTACTGTTTCCTTTCCAAACAGTTTTCTATTTACTTTTAGAGCACATAGTTTACATGGTCCAATCACTGACATATGCAGATCAAATACAGGTTTATTGAACTTGAAAGCAAGTTGCTCTTTGTTTGGTTTAATTGTTTGTTAATTAAAACAACCATCTTTCAGATGATTCTTTTAGCAAAACCTATGTGCCATATAATGTTATGACAGGTGAATGTCTGGGTTTTGTTTACTTGCATTTAATTTTGACTTTATTTGTGCATCTTTTCACTTTAACTCCCAGAATTCAGAAGGAAGTAGGTTAAAGGTATCAAGAGCAACCTTCATGTTCACTTCAAAGCAGGTTATACTTGGTGCCTTGCTATTTTGATACTCATTAGCACTTTGATACATTATTTCATTAATGATCTCTGTTAGCAGAAGTGTTTACTAGTAGAGGCAAAAAAAAAAAAAGTACACCTATTACGATGGACCGCTACTGGATTTTTTTAGACAATAAAAAATCTATGAGGAAAAATGTTGACCTGGATTACAGATCTGCAAATGGGATAACAAGTTAAAGCCTAAGTATATGTAAAGACCACTTCCACAAACGTCAGCAGGAATAGAGTATACTGGCACTCTACAACTTATTTTTACAGGGCACCAGTTAATCCAGCAGGGTCTTTATACAAGAGGAAGGTTCTGTTCAGTGATTAAACCTCATCTCTATCAGAAACCAGCTTCTATCCTATAAAGGTGTCCCTGCCCATGGCAGGGGGTGGTGGGGAAGCTAAATGATCTTTAAGGTCCCTTGCAACCCAAACTATTCTATGACTTTAAATCTAACCTGAGCTCAGCTATGAGGTGTGTCTAGCTTCTCTCTTACCTGTACTTAGAGGTCTATTTCCACAGCAGTTCTTAGAGGTTGGTATCAGATATTATCCTGCATAAGAAGGAATGTCATAACACTGTGTGTGTCCTTGGGGCAAATATGGCTGAGATTTTACTCCTGCCTGCTTGCCTGACAACCCTCAGGGGAAAAAAAGACCCTAAAACAAACCAACCAACCCAAGCCCAAACCAACCCACAACACAAAAAGACCCCCACACAATCCAAGCCCCCAGACCAGTATATTCATCCAAATGGCATTTCTCCACGAAACACTTTCCCTTACAGAAATCATACGGAACTGATGGAAAAATAAGGGGGGGGAGTCATCCAAAGGACAGATAAATTCCAATGTTCTCCATGATTCCATTATGTCTGGGGGCTTAGGGCAGTTCCAATACCTAGCTGTTAATCAGCTGATATCTGTTTATCCTCCAGACAAGGATCTGTCCTGTAATTTTGAGGCTGACTGTGAACTAGGGTTCTTTTTATCTAGTTGGTATCATTCACTTCAACAGGTTCAAGAGAAAGCTGTGCTGATTTTACTCCGTGCTAGGCATTCAAAAGCATAGTTATGAAGAGCCAGAAAATAGCCACTTCCAGTGTTACGTTGCTACACGCAGCAGCTCATGCTGGTAAAAATGGTTATTTTGACTACATCAGGAGCAGTGAGTGGAACTGCTCCCTGGGAGGGCAGGCAGAAATGCCTCATGCTTTGAAAAGAGGCCTGGCACATGCAGCACACTCTGGCTCTCGAAAGGCAAGGAAGGTCAAAAGCCTTTCTGAACCCTCTCTTTGAATGCCACATTCTAGCAGAGAGGCCAAGTCCCTTGCAGGAATGCAGATACCAAGGTTTTGTCTATATTCTCCATCTTCTAACCTCTACAATCATTTTTAATTCTTTCTCTTTCCACCTATCCTCACCTTTTAACACTAACAATTTGCGTTCCTTTTCCGGGTATTCACATCATTCTAGCATGTAGCTGATGTCTCATTTCCCCATGCCTTGGTCAATATGCTATTCTTTACAAGCCTGAATTGTTCCCATATCGATCTGATTTTACTTCCTCCACTCATTTCTTCTCAAATATTCTCAGGTTTATGATTTCTGCCACTGTAAGAGGGAGTAAATGCTGTCAGGTTATATTTAATGAAAGGGAAAATTGATGGGAGTAAGATTCTGTCTTGTCTTTGTAATTAGAGGTATTAGAAACAGATTTGCCTTCCTAGAGGAACCAACCTGCCTCCTCTGGCAAACAAACAGTACAGGCAGTGGGTTTGAAAATGAGATTGGTGTCATCTTGACTAGTAACGCATGCCGAGAACAGGAAAGTTAATTTCATCTTGAAATACTGAAACAGATCCAATATTTGCCAGAGAGAGAGAACACAAAAGCATCTCCACAGATAACAAGAGCTTCCCTGTTATTTCCAAGTTATTCCTGAACAAAACAACTACTTGAAGAAACAGTATAGCCTCACCCCTGTAAGATCAAATCATTGAGCTTGAACAGCAGATCCAGGGAAGAAATTGCATTTCTCTCCAGACACAGAAGCCTATGACTGTCATTGATAAAATGAGGTCAGAGGAGGACACTGCTTTCTAGTGACATAGCTTAATTACAGGGAAAAAGGAAACCAGAGCGTAGCCCTTTTGCAGAGTATTGTGGTGAACCACGGCGCGCAGATCTTCTCCTCTCCCCCCACCCCCGCAAGTTTACCAATATATTTTCTTAAAAGTTCTCATAATTTTTCATTAAGAGATATTGCAAGAGGATTCACAGAGGCTGCCTCTAGAAATCAAGCAAAAGCTTTAAACAACTGTAAAGAGGTAGCAAAGGTGAGACATGCTTCTAGAAACTAAACTCATGTTCTCTTAGGACAAAAATGCCTCTTTCACTGTTCTTCTGCCATTGAGACAAGTGCTTAGAAATACACCAAGGTAGGCTTTATGGAAACGACCTGAAGTAGAAGAATTGCCAAGAAGATGCAGGTTCACCAGAACACCAACACAGCACCTGCATCCACCTTTCCACTCCACTGCTGACCTAGCTGAGTTGAATCAAACACAAATCAGAGCAGTCTGTCCATTGCAGGGCTAGCAGCTTCCCTGACACCCAGGTTTCATCTTCCATCTCCAGGGTGGCTAGAAACAGGGTCCTCATTCTCATGACAACATCTCTCTGGATCTCTAACTCTTAATGCCAGGCCCACCTCATTCATCCTCAGTCAGCAGCATCTTGTGTGCGATTTGCCCGAACACACGAGGACACACAGTCCTACCCAGCAGATTGGGTGACAGACAGGGAGAGCACTGCTTTGCTCTGGTGCAGCCATTGCCCATGTACATGGTGCAGCACTGGAGGAGAGACATTAACAGTACATGATATGATTTTGCAGCCAGGATGCCTGTGTAGCCTTCAGATTCCCAAGAGCTGTGTCTACACTTGCCCATCCATGTACAGAAGATGAGTAACAGTTGCTTTCGCACTGCCTAGAGCTCTGTGTACTTACCTTTTAGAACTTCTCTAGGAAAATACTGCCTTAGCAACAGCTGAACAGTATTGAGACCGAGACAAGTGATGTGTAGGAAGAGAATTTAAGGTGATGATGCGGGGAACCATTGTTCAATGTTTTACATATTTTCACAGAAAATAATTTAATTTTCTTGAAGTTAGCACAGTCAGTGACAAGGAGGTAGAAAGGTGCATGTCAAATACCTCTGGCTCTGTATATATGAAATATAACTAGACTTACCAAATAACCAATGCAGGCAATCACAGGCTGCGGGTGGTTTTTTATTAATTTACTTGCTAATGCAATGGCTTTTCTATATTGGTGGAGTTCTTTTTCCTCAGCCACATTTGATGGGAATTCAGATACTTGCTTAACATAATGGCACACATGCTAATTCTGTAATACTTTGTTTCTTTCTTCACTTTTACAGGTAACAAAGCAGTATTTACACTTAACAAGGATTGTAATTTAGGGACAGTTGATGCCTGTGTTTAAATCACTTTATCAATGACATACAGATTGTCTGCTGTACAGATCATGTGTTACTGAAAAGATTGGAATGAAGAGCAATCTTTAAATAAGGACTCGGCTTTGAAAGCAATGTGGCTTCTTTACCATGATGAAGTGATGCACAGCATCATAAAGCTCATAAAACTCACAGCAATTTTGTTGCCGCAATTGACAGTTATTCAATTCTTTTTGGGTTGAAACTTGCCTTGGTCTAACTTCTGTTTTGTTTTTTTTGTAAAAGGAGCACATGTCTGAATGAAACTGAGCTTTTTCTTTTATCCTTATGTAAAGCGGACAAAACTAATTTTCCTTAAGGAAATGCTATATATAGAGAAGCTAAATACTTTAAAGTCCTAGACTTCAGTAGTTTTTTTGACATCATCCCCAGAGAGGCCGAAATGCAAACAAACAATATAAAAGCAGTTTCCTCCATGAAAACACACAGCACCAGGAACAGCTTAGTAAGTAAAGAGACCAGTGTCCTGCAAAATGGAAGTCTTTATCCTGTTGGTTCACATTTTTCACTAGCAATGATCATGTCCTGTTACCACAAATGCACACACATCAGTAGGCAAGACTTTAAAGCCACATTTTAAGTATTTTTAACAAATGTCAAGAGCTGAATAAATCATAGAAGGTGCAGGCTCTGCCACTCAGCAGGTACAGTGTGGAATAACAGCTCTGGGAAAGAAGAGAATGCTACTGGGCATTTTTGTCCCATCAAATCTGCAGACCTATGAATCAATCTCTGCCTCCCCATAGCTGCCCCTGGGGAGCACTGTGGCTGGAAAGCTGCCTCTCGAGGGAGAGCTGCACACAATGCTGCTGCAGTGCTGGAAAAAAGCCCTGCATTTTGACCTTTTGCAGCTCTTTCTCAGGCTTTGAGGGTAGCACACCTGCATTGTGCCAGCTGTTGGAGCAGGTTCTCTTGATGGGGTTTTTCCTGGTTTGTTTCTAGCAGATCCACAATACAAAGGTTTATATACACAGACACACAGGAAATTTATATTTAAGGTTACTTTCACTTGGGCTTATACATACACACACATGGTTTTCATGATGTTAAGGGAAAATGGACCCTGGCTTGCCTAAAACAATTTATACTGAAATGGCAAATAAAAATTGATCTCAGGACAGTCCTATCTGAGCCAGTGAAAGCAGGATGACCAGTTCTGCAATAGCACAGTTACTCAAGTAGAGGAGACACCATAGAGGAAACATTAGATAGCTACAGTTAATAGGACAAGAGGCAATGGCTTCAGACTTAAAAAGGGGAAGTTCAGGTTAGATACAAGGAAGAAGTTCTTTACTGTGAGAGTGGTGAGGCTCTGGAACAGGTTGCCCAAAGAAGTGGTGAATGCTCCATCCCTGGCAGTGTTCAAAGCCGGGTTGGGCATGGCTTTGAGCAACCTGGTCTAGTGTGAGGCATCCCTGCCTGCGGCAGGAGCATTTGGAACTAGATGATCTTAAGGCCTTCCAACCCAAACCATTCTATTACATGGTCAGATACGTCAAATTTCAACAGTTGGAATGCTGATTTGGCGTTTACATAATTCTAACATTACAGAAGGATAGACATGTGCAGAGTAGCAGAAAGTGGGAGTATTAAGAAGCTTCCTCATGTTTCCACATGCTCATTTGGAAGAAGACAGAAAGAAAATATCCTGGTTTTCCAGGTTGCCTTTTTTTTCTTTTTCTTCTCTTTTTCAGTTTTTCCATCACAAAAAAAGAAAGCGCCAAACTATGGCAGGATTCCTTTCCTCATATAACATCCCAGGGGCTGTGTGTACTAGTAATACTGTATTCATATTAAGCATGGACTTCCATGTTAACAGTTTGTCCACTGATTTAACACACTGTAAGAGTTATATGTCATACGCATGTCTTCTTAAACTTCGCCACTTTGGATTAAATAACACCTTCCTGAATTTCAAGTCAAATAGGATTTGAAATTTAAGGACATTGTAAAGATACTGGTCTAATTTCTTTGTGCAGCCTCCCATATCATATCCTTTAAAATCTGATGGATGAAGTACTGGACTGACAGCAGGGTCTTAATCACAGCCTTAAGCAAGTATTTCAGTTGATCTGTTTCTCCTCCCATTCCTGGTCTGTTTTGTCTGTTTACCTTCACTATTTTTAGGCCAGAGGTCTGCGTTTGTGCAGTAAGAACCCCAAGATGTTTTATTAAAAGCTAGTAAATAGCAATATCAATGCACTGCATGGTCACTGCAAGTACTTTTATAGGTATAACTTTCAACCCTGAGAAAGAAGCTGCACCTCCGCAGTTAGCACTTAAATATCATCTTAAATATAAAAGCTCCATATGCATTCAATATGGTCTTTCAGAAGCCTTTCATAGAAGGCTGCCATTAGAGCACTAATTCATCACAGTTGACTTTGTCATATTAAACACATTACTGGGATTATTTTTTCTCCAATAAGCAGAGCTACTGCATGTCATGAGACTATGATGTCTTGTGACATAAGATATGTCTACTTCTGTCTACAAACAGAAGTAGAAATTTCGTATTTTTTAGTAATTAAACCAAAGAGAACACACATTTTCCCCCCCCTCATTTTTCCATTTGCTTCCGATTCTGACTGTCCAGCTCTCTGGCAGTGAAAGCATGTTTAGAATAAAAATAGAACCCACAATTTGAAACTTCTCTTTGTTTTGCTTTTCCCTTTTAATACATGAGCCTCTGACTGAAATGAGGAAAGTCTTTCACCCAAAGAGAATTTACCAGAACAAAAGCAGCTTGGCAGAATTAACATGCTCATATTTTGGCATATTTTCTGATACAAGTCTTCCAAAATACAGGGTGGATCAAGAACAGAGAGATCCTGATCAAGTGATAGGACACAAACTTCCTTCCACGACTGTGATAAACCACAGTCTAATAACACAGTCTCACTAAGAAACCCACTGTAAGTCATAGAGTGAAGAGCATTCCCTACAGCACGTAGAGTCACTGTTTTCTTTATAACTCCAGTTTCTGTTCTTCCATGTAAAACAGTGTGTGTTGACCTTACGTACGTAACCCACCTACATCATAATCTTCAAGAGGTTGCTTGCTGCCACACTCACTTGTGTGCAACCCAAGGAATATGGACATTTTCCAGTCCTGTCTGTTCAGACTTTTCTGCAGGTAAATGGCTTTCTAGGATACGGAATTTGTGCTTTAAAACCATTCACCTTCCATTGCTTCATCTCAGGCAATGCCCTGGTGGAAGGAATAATAGATCCTCTGTAAGGTGACAAGATCTGGTAACCTGTCACTAAACCTCAAATTCTAGAAATTCAAATGAATTCTGGCCTGAAATATAACAAACTCCAAAAATAGATCCATCTGAGGCATAGCTTTTCATTAATAGAGCTCTAACACTAATCTTGCCTGTAGAAACAGAGATTGAGGTTTTAGTAGTGAACAGTTGTAGTGGATAACATTATTTCCTTCTCTTACATCTCAAGATCAGTTCATTCAATCTAGAAATGAGATCACTAAAGAACATTTCCCACACACACACACACACATACTGGAATATTGCTAAAGTTAGTTAATGCACACAGGGATCAATGTCTGTTGGAGACAGAACAAGAAGCACTCAGCATATTTAGCATACTTGCAGCCAGGGAGATGGAGTCTGACATTAGAAAAATCTTTCTAGCTGTAGGAGTTACAAGCACTGCATTAAGCCATGAAGGGATGTTAGTCTTTAGCAACAGATTAGACAATATCTCTTCTAGCCTGCTGGTCTTATCTCAGAGAAACAATGGATTGAATGGTTGTTAAAACTTTCCTTCAACCTCATGCTTCTGCGATACTGAAACAATAGACAGCAATTCGAAGGTTAGCTCCGTGATATGAACGATTTTCTACACCAAACCAAATTGTTATCCTGACTTCGCTTTCTGTGTGAGCACAATAACCTTTGCCAAAAATTGGTCCCTAACTCTATCTCATTTTCAACACTGATAGTCTTGCAGATAAAACCTCCAATCTTCCTGTAGAGTGCTCACTTCAGTTAATATCTGCATAGAGAGTCCACCAGTTCTAATGTTAGACAAACAACCCTCACTGTCTCCAACTTTAGAGCTTCTGAGCCTTGGTCACTGATGGGTTACCTAATCACTAGGCTGCAGGCGGTTAACAAACATTGATTTCTAAAGTGTAAATGCAAACTGCGCAGTTTTCAAGGCTCATACGACACAGCTGGAAAAAAAAAAAGAGAAAACCACTGGATTGTTCTTATCCTTTCTTCTCCACAAGCTGAAAAATCACAGATGTTAAACCATGAGATCAGGGTGCACCACTTGTGTGTATCTTAAGCTATCAGATCACATTCACCATCCATTCTGATCTCCCTAGATTCAATTCAGATTAACCCCTCCCAGCATCACCTCAGGTGTTACTGATGCTTAATTGCTACAGCAGGCACTGCCCTGTAAACTGCAGACTGCCCTCGCCTCTCCAGATGCTAATGTTCCTCCAGAAGCCAGGTGCAGCCACCCTCTGTGCCAGCCTGCTTGGAAAGCAGAAAAAGAGGCAGTCTAGGTCATCGGCAAACTATTCCTGGAGGTCTGTCAGTGATATCTTGTGTTTACATACCATGTAGCCACTAGCCATTATTAACACCTAATGGCAATCTTAAATAATACTAAAAATATATCTCCTGTAGATGTTGTAGATGCATCTTGCTTAATGCCCGCTAGAAGCATTTTGTAGGTGTAAATTACACCTGGAGAAAAGGAAGGTGGATTTCTGCTCCATTAAATTACACCATCCTCTCCCAGCCTACACACTGATTAGGTGTTGCTTAACACTGCAGTGAGACCAGGAGGCAAATTAGACCAAAGCATAACACCAAGTGTGTTGCTGAAGAGCAGATGACATTGTTAACTTTGCCAGAAAGTGTATTTTATACATTAAACATTCAAGTTCCCATTTTAATCTTGTTATAACAATGCCATATATAGCAGGGAGGGGGAGAGGGGGGGAAAAAATAGAACTGTTCCTGAAGTGAACCAAGATAGACTAAGCACTCATCCATCTTAGGAATCAGAGTTTTATCCAGGAAAAATAAAGCAAAAAGCAATGTTAAAAGCTAGGAATTATAGCTAGCCTTATTCCTTTCTTTGTAGAGCTATAACTTTCCCCTGGAAAAATCAAAGCAGACTGAAGGAGGGGGAAAATACTGGAATATTCCAGAATCCTGTTGTGAATTCCAACCTCATCCTGGCCCATAAAAGGAGAGACTTGAGACACTTCAGCCTTTCTCCCACAGGCTTTGGTTTCTATGCAAAGTAAGGGAGAAGAGATGCCTTTCAGGTGGTCACTGTGAGGACCAGGTCTTGAGTTGCTCTGTCAAGTCTGTAGCCAGGAACACCAAATCTTTTGTTCAATTTTTATGAATTCAAAATAAGGCTGAGAAAACAGACTCTGCAGCTCCAGACTACAGAAGGAGAAAGATGCAGGCTGCCTTACAGAGACAGGAGTCCAGACCAAGTACAGTCTTGCCTTCCATCTACCTGCAAGCCAGCCTTTAGGAGTTGCAAGTTTGGAACTTGTGAGCACAAAGGTTTTCTTAAGTTTAATCATAGGAGGGAGACAAGGGAAAAGCAATTTTTCCTCTCAATGAGTATGCCACAAAAGTCACTCTGGGCTACGCAAGGAAAGCGCATCAGAACAGAATTACTGAAACACAATGCATGAATAAAACTACTACAGAAAGCAGTTGGCATAATGCTCAGCTATTCTGCTACTAGAAATAAGCTAATCAAGCCTTGATGATACTCTTGAATATTAAAGAAGGAGTTAAACACTCATCTACATCTTAGATGAAAATACCTCAACAGAAAGCATTTAAATCTAATAGAACAGTATTCCCACAGACCCTTTGAGCTCACCATGTAAGAAAACACCATTTCTGTTAACACCACATGAGTATGGAGTATGTACCTGCTTACTTGCTTATACTGGTTAACCCAACAGTTTCCTCTCTTTCAGACTACTAAAGAATATCTCTACTTTAAGGAAAAAAAAAAGGGGGGGGGGACACACACAAAAAACCCAAAACCCAAACAAAAACCTACACAAACTAAACAAGCAAAAATATAAATGCTGCCAAACCAACCTTCAAGTCACAGGGTAAACAAGACCCCTTTAAATACACTGTAAAACAGTCTGGTGGATGTGTTACTGCACATAGTGCCAGCAGACTTGAGTCCTTCATTCGCGCAGGACTTTACAGAATGCTCTGCCAAACTCCACTGTAAGTTTATGGCTGCAGAATTACAGCTTCAGGTTTTTATATGTTTAGCTTGGCTTCTTCCAGCAAAAATCAACAACTTACACAAGCAGTTGAACCCATTCTCAGTTCCATGAAATAGTGAAACAAAACTGCAGTGGCCAGCCAGCCAAACTCCAGTTCCACCTGTGCCTCATGCCAGAGCAACATAAAATGACCACAGAAACTCTACCCTGTACACATACCCTGTAGTGGTGTGAAAAAGCTACTGTCCTGCAGAAGTTTTTCCACACAGACTCCACTATACTGTTGTAGGCTGCACAGAACAGTCACTAAGTTAGACCAAGGCTCCTTTCAGCCCAGCACCCAGCTTCTCACAGCAGCAAATGCCCAGACAAGAACATTGTAATACCAGAAAGTTTCCCACAGCCTCCAACAAGAGCCCCAAGATGTTCCAAGTTCAAAGACAGACCAGCAGCACCAAGGAGCTAAACACCAACCTCACAAGCTGTGCATCCTGTGTTTCAGCCTTCTGTCACTGCCTTCTCCTCCATGCTCCCCTGCAGTGAATAACACAGCAGGGTAGACCCTCCCTCTCTCCCCTTTCAAGCAGCAGGTGAAGCTGGTCAGTGAAACTCTTGATTTGCTGATGAGGAGCACCTTGCGCTATGGGTGAGACAGCAGCAACGCAGTGTTGCCATGTGTATCTCCTATTACTACACGTCTCAGATGCATAGACCCAAATCTGACTCCATGGTTTATGTTATTTTGAGCCATTAATGAATTTTTATCCTCACTTTGGTGCTTTGAAGTCTACTGTGTGGTTTTCCATTTCAGACATTCCCATGCTCAAAAAGCAAATTACAAAGAGGATCACAGAGACCAATCTTCCAGCCCTTCCAGAATACAAATTAAGTCTGCAGTATTGACAATGCCATATGGAAGTAGCAATTGCAGAGTAGGACTGCATAGCAACGCATAGAAAGATTCTGAAAGTATTAAAGGAATTTAATTTTTAATTGGATGTTCAGCTATTGACTGGTTTTAAAGTTCTATGAGTATTTTTGCAAATCAGTGACAGCAGTGTTTGTCGTGCAGTGTAAAACCAGTTACTATATGAAATAAGTATCTTCAGAGTACAGCAAGGCAATTTAAAAGTTCAAAGATACTTTGTTAGTATTATGGGGAAAAACATAATTACCAATTTTGCTCTTAATTAAATTAATTTTGTTTATTAGGCCTGAAGCAATGCCTAATCTTGCAGTTTTGCTTCAGTAAAACTCCCATCAAGTGAGGGGTTAGTGCTAGACACAATGTGGGAAGGAAGCAGGAAAATACTTTTCTAATGAACTTTTACAAGTTGGTTGGAGTAGGTAGCTGGTATTACCAGCTCTGTGGACATGCAATACTTCAGTGCCATCTTGGACGGTGAAAATCACAGTTAGAGCCTGCAAGGGACATAGCTCTGAAGTAGGCAAAATTTCTAGTTAATATACTATCCCACTAGCAGGGTGGTTTAGGTGGAAGTTCTCACTCTGGAAAAGATGTTATTTGTGTCTCTCTCTCACATCCTTCACTATATCTTTCACGGTTGCTAAGAAACAGCAGCATTACAGTAGAGTAATCATTCCTACTCCATTTGAAATTGTAGCTAATTAGCCTCTGTGTGAAGTGGGATTACTAGCATGAGAAGAGAGAAAGTTTATGTTTAAATGCACAAACTGATACTATTGAATAACTGAGGATTCATTGTAAATCAAAATATTCAAATGGCAACAAGCCCTGGGAAGTTCACATGTCCCAGAAGGTTTTCTAATACTTGGGTAGAAAATAGGAATCATGATTAGCTGCATCCCAAAATCTATGCTTTTGCAGACCTTAATAAAAACTCTCAGCTTGAGTGTGAAATCTGATGGGTACAAAGACAAAGATGATGTGATTGGACATGGATAGCATATACAGCAGGAGGAGGTTTACAGCTTAGGAGAAGGTGAGAAGTAAAAATGTGCAGGTATAATTTTTATATGGAAATAAAAAAGAATCTGGTACAAATTATTGGGGAATAAACATGTTTAGGTTACACATATGTATCTGATTATCCATGTCTTCTGCATGTCTTATTTATCTGAACAAATTTAAGCATCCTGGTCTTAACAGAGATGTCTTGGTCTTGTCATTTACCAAGGAATTTTCTAATTAGTGCCTTTGTTGTATGGAGCTGTAGTCAAAGGATTTTGTCACTTGATTTCCAAACGTGAGTGAGAATTTGGTATTTCATTACTAAAGGACAATGAACGAGTGCCTGCTGTTTGAAGCTCAGGACAAATCCATCGTTATCTTTCTAGCAAATTTGTGGTAGCACTAATACCACTTTTTAACTCTTTAAATACTTTAAGTTTAAAAACTCTTTAACACTTTTTAACTTTTTAAATACCTCAGAAACTGATTGCTATGAAAGCCTTATTTTTAATTCTCGATACAATTTCATATGGAGAGAATTTTCATAACTTCCTGTTGGAGAAGAAAAGGAAAAGTTGTTTCAGTTTTTGTTTTTCAAATAGGGATGTTACAGAATGACCTTTCTAGCACAAATGCAAAGGACTTCTCAGTTCTCACTGAGCAGAGACTCTCATAGACTATGTAGGTGCTAAGTGTCAATATTAAAAACCTTCTATATCTACACTGTTAGGCAGCCTTCATTTTAGTATGTATTTTAAAGAGCCAACATGCTATGCATGATACTTTATTAAGCAAGGTACACTCTGTAGGCAAAATCTGAAAGATATTTTTGTTCAGTGTGCTTTGAGAGCTTTCAAGTTATAAAAAAAAAAATGTAGAAAAATATGTTTAAAATCCTTATTTTTAAGATATGTGTGTGTGTGTGTGTTGGTATTTGCAGACTAAGATTCAAAAGTTATTACTCTGATTTATCTCTCAAGCCTCTATTTTACTTCCTCTACATAATGGTATAAAGATTGATACATCTTGTAAGAAATCAATGATTATTTCATTTTACTACTGATTGGGATGTCAGGGGGCTTTTAAGATGTGTTGTAAATAAACAGTTTGACAGAGGCTGTGACCCGAAAGAGAAGCTATGATGATTTTTGGAGCAGCAAGGTGCTATTTTGGAAGTGAGCTGAACAACTAGCTGTTGTCAGAGAGGCAGAAGAAAGTTAGAGCAAATGATCAGCAGGGATGGATGCAGCCCTGACCTAGGAGAGTAGGATGCATTTTACAGCCACAAGCATATAACAAAACCAATGAATGAATTGAGCAGAACTGGGAATCAAAAGGGGGTAAAGCTTTCCTTTCTCCCACTCCTTCCTCTATCCATCCCAACTCTGACTCAAATTCATATGGGTAAAAAAGATCTCCATAAGATATACATTGATAAGGACTTAAGGTCCATATACTGCTGAGAGCTTATGGTTGACATTAAGCAATTTGCAGAGTTTTGCAGGGCTTCTTTGTATGTTCCATTACCACAAGACAATATAGTATTAAGAAATTCTTCAATTCTAGGCATAAAAGATTATCCATGGTTGATCGTGGTTTACAGAAGCTGACTTGTGAGAATGAAGTTTTAAACAGCAGAGTGCACATTCCACAAAAGTCTGTTTAATGGCATGTGATTAAAGTACATAACTATGTATTTTAGTGTACCGTTACTCTTTGAATGTCGTTGTGAAAACATAGTGAGGTGTGGTATAATTCAATGAGATGGTGAGTTTTGTTGCCCAATCCCAAATCTAATGCATCATTTGATTGTAAGGAATGTTACCCAAGGGACTGACAGTCCTACCTGAGCGTAGCACAGTGGCATTAAATTATCTTTTATGAGATTAATCTGTGAATAAAATTAACCATGAGTTAGAGCAGCTCAACTATAATAATCATAAATTCATCCAGTATCTTGTGAGTGCTCTTTGGTAATGCCTCACAGACTAACTCTGTTCTGATTTGCTCCAAAGGACTTTTAGAGTAAGAACTGCATTCACTGGGAGTAGCCAGGGTTCTGACTGCCTATATACAATGTAAAGGAAAAGCAGATGTATTTGGCACATGGTCAGAAACTGTCCTCCCCCTACGCAAAACACATCAATCACTACCTTAATTCTATCAGTCTCGTCAAAAACTACCAGTGTGTTGTCTCCTATGCAGAGATGAATGCAATGTCCTAAAAGCATCAATTTAGATGGCAGTTCCGTGCCCAGAAAGCTTGAGGTCCTGAAACTAACCTAAAGAAGCCTTTATTGAAACCAGTAGATAGGTCTCTAAGTGCCAGCTCCTTAACATGCGGTTATATGGAACAGCATGGCAGGGTAATTCCACTCTGTAGGAAGGAAAGCAGTTTGTGTCAAGCTGTGCTCTGCCTACAAGTCTGAGTACTGACCAGCATTGTTTCAGGGAAGTTCTTGTAGAGGCTGGTGAAGATGTGGATGAGTTAAAAATGGATTTGGCTGCATGAATCCTCTGGCTAAAACTCCTACTTATGGCACAAGCAGCAATAGCCACTATTAACGGCGTATGAGTTGTTGTAGCAGAACGGGAGGCGCTGGCAGGATGTACTGACACTAGGCAAGGGCCGAGTTCCTCTGTTCCCAGTGGCGCGCTCTGGCAGATCTCTGTGCTCCAGTGTTTCAGCTTTCAAAAGGAGCTTTTGGAAAAGGGCTATGGAATAGCCACTCAGTTTCCCCTTGACAGAAAGCAGCAGTTCAGACCCACTAACTGTAGAGTCTTTTTAGGGAACAACCCTAGAAATGAATCAGTGAAAGGCATAGCACAAAATAGGCTGCTGTTTCAACTGGCAACTGCAAAGTACGCTTGTGTTGGGCTATTTCTGTCCTCCTTGTATGAGAATAATTTCCATAATTTTAAATCATTTTTCCAAGTAACACAGTCTGGTTTCATTTTCCAACACTAATGGAGAAGAAACCTTTATTTAAATCTTGCAAATGAACATGAGTAACTAGATGAGCCTGTAACAGAGCTAAATAAATACTCCAGATACCCAAATGAGCTTACATATCTACTCCAAAGTACTGGAAAAAATAAATGATTCTGATTAGTTCTTTGAGTGGCACACTTCCAACCCCAGCAATAAAGGCAGGCCTCATGTACTCTGGAGCAGACGTACTCCCTCAGCCTAGAACAAAGTGAACTCTGCAGCAACGATGACTATAGCCAGCTATGGGAAGGCTGATCTGCCAAGGAATAAGCACTCAATAGTCTACTCCAGTGATTTTCAGTGTTTTATTTTGCAGTTTATTTAACTTTTCTTCAGTTGAGAGTGCTTCTATAGTAAATTTAAGTTTACAGATAATTGACAAGGTTTTCTTTGTTACCTTTTTCACTGACATCTTGGGAAAAGTTCATGGACTGCTCTGATCTGGGTATGTCCACAGTCTAAGACTCAGTCTAGATACGTAAGTTTCTGTAATATGGTTTACCTAGGAGATAGACCTCTGAGGAGAGCTGTGATTTTTTTCTCTACAGAGTTTCATCCATTGCAAGTGGGAAAGGGAATGCTTTATGGTTTAGGGATTTTTTTTTCTTTGGTTTGTTTCACATTTTTGTTTTTAATTAACGTGTCTTTGTTCCTGTGATAATAAATTAGGCCATGGAGTTACACCTATCTCCTCGCATAACTTTAACAGCACAGGCGCTACCACAGAAGCCAATGTTTTCTGTGCTGCACTGTTTTCAGTAGGCTTTTTTTAACATGATCACTATCAAAGAATGAACAATACAAATATAAATGAGCCATCAGAAGTTATAAGCTTTGAAGCTGTGTATAACAACTGGTCCTGAATAAAAGGAAGAACTTAAGCACCACCAGCAGCATATGGACAAGAAAGAAACCTTTCATGTAGTGAGTACCTACAGAGAGGCTCCTACTGATCACCACCACATGAAAGGATACCAAAGAGGAGATGTGCAAGACTTCAGTGGTAGGAGGTTAATACGTTATCTACATCAATCGTGAAAAAACAGAAGAAAGAACACAGGACACTAAGAAGTTAAAAAAAAGTCAGACTGATTTAATTGGAAAGCATCATTCGGCTCTCTTCTTGAATAATTGTTGGAAGCCATCCCAACTCTTTATATATTTAGAAGCAATATAATTCAACTCATAAATAATTTCTTAATAAGCAACAGTGTTCCCAAAGTATGTGATTTAATCCTACTGATCTGATGAGAAATAGGGCTATTCCCTTCATACAAAAATACATTTAGAACATTTTATGACAACAATAATTCTTCCATTGTATTACTCCCGTTAGAAGTAGGGTATCCTAATAAATGCATTTGGTAGCCTGTGAAATGACAAAGGGTTTGGACAGTAGGAAATAACAAATGCTGAACAAATCATTATTGTCAGTCCTGTGGTGTCACAGAGATGAAATTACAATATCATTAGGGAAATCTACATAAATATATGCAAGATTAGACCTGATTAAAGGCAGTTTTAGAAAGACTAACAAAATCCAGTGGTGCTGTGTTGTCACTAATTTCCTGAGAAAATGTAAAAATATGTGTGTCTATACATATTTATGTGTATATACACGGGGGGGTTCGTGTTTGGTTTTGAGTTTTGGTTGTTTGGTTGTCTTCTTTCCTCAAAACAATACTGAGTCTACAAGACCAAGGTCAATATCAGCTCTGTTTGAAGAGGAGCAAAGACCTGGATTCCCTATCATGCAACAGGAACAACTCATTTTTTCAGCTAAAATCTATGCAGCAAAGCTAATGCAAATGGCAGACACAGGAAGAAAGGGCTGTCTGACAGCTTGGGAGATTGACAGGAAAACATACGGAATTTTATAAATAGTACACACATTTCCAACAGGATTACAACCAGTCAATATTTTCCATCAAAATAGCTTAATAACAACATTTCCAGCTTATATTAATGCTAGGTATAACCCATAATTTATGAGTTTCCCTGTTCGTAATTGCATAAGTAGATACAGTAAATACAGCCATAATACCTGTCCAGTCTTAAGTCTCTTTAGGTCCAGAGTGATTATTGTTCCTCAGTCAACATGTCAAATATATATCTGATGAAGGGAGTGCGCCCTTGCTTGGTATAAAACCGCAGTGGTTTATCAGTGCAGGTGGAACTGTGCCAGTGTACACCAGAGGATTTAGCTTCTTAGATTAAAAAAGAACAAATAGTTTCAGAGGCTGGATCTGTACTTTGGGATGAAAAGACCACAAATTCTTTTTGCTTCAGGGTTTATGTTTTTCTATGACTTCAGTGCAAATTTCAGCAATGTTCTGACTCATCTTTGGGATATTATTCAATATGACTATTAAACATTAGATCCATGAACAGGGTTACCTTAGTACAGGCAAAAACTTAGGATGTATTTGGAAAAATATTGGGGGGGGGGGGGGTGAGAAATCAGTTCTTTTTAAATTCAGTTTCACACTGAGGTCTGTTCGTTTCACTCAGAATATACCCTATAAAATGACAAAGCTATTTACATGAGTAAGTTTAAGCAGGGCTTGGGTGTGAAATCCCTGGCTGTTAAAGAAGCGTGTTTTGATCAGTTTCAACTTGCATAGGTTTAAAAAAAGTAACAAATAGTGCTGAAAATCAGCGAGGTGCCAAGGCTGGCAACTGGGAGTCCCCCAAGCCGCCAGCCATTCTAATCAGGGTACTGCTGAAAAGCGCTGTTTGGAGAGCTGTTCTCTGGCAATGGAGAAAGAACTGGCTTTTCATTCATTTTCTTCCCACTTCAGTGGGTTAGTCAGGACTAAGCGAGTAGAATAGGCTCATTATTGTAACTGTTCAAAGGATAAGGATTTTATATTTTTACATGGAGGTGGCTTTGCTGGTGTTACTAACCTCTCACAGTTAGTTAGGACTTCAAAAGTGTTACTTCGCTCCACTTACCACTTAGATAATTCAGTTTATTCCTGTGCATCTCAATTAGGGGAAGCAGACCAAACAGCTTTACTCTCAGGAATTCATTCATGAGCTGTGCTGTAACGTAATGTTGCAAATCCTGCAATGAATCAGAGGAAACTTTTCCCACTGAATCTTTTAATGGTTCCACATAAACCTGTCCATTACTATAAACTTTAGCTAAGCATTTCCCCCTCCCAAGTAAATACTAAGTCTGAAACATTAAGCCAACAGTGACCATCTTAAGCTGCAAGTCCAGAAATACAGCAAAAGGCAGCAATTAAAACTAACTGACACTTTAGGAATTGCTATACTTACAGATCACTTTTGCTGGGAAATACCACACTTGATAGTGCATGAGTAAGAAAAATGTAGTTGTGAAAGAGAAGTGATAACGCTGCTGAATTTGGTGCTTTACATCCATGTTACCCCAAGGGTTGTATCTATGAGCCTGTTTGCCATGCTAGCAAATGGCTCCTTTGCTGTGTCAGTGCTCCAGAGGCACAGAAGTGCAGGGAATGACCTGTTTGTTAGATTACATGCAGGCTTTGTATCTTATCTGAGGAAACCAAGAAAGTAGCTCTTCAAGGACATGAGGAGGTCTTTATGAAAGACACCTTCTTTTATCAAGAAACCTCATACAGCCCTGTACTTACCTGCTAAAAAATATTATCCAAAGCAGTTCCTGGCCACATTAATCTCCTCGGCCCCTAGCATGATAGCACAGCTCATTCTTAGGGCAGGAGGAGCTGAAACCACATTGTCACAATCACAGCCCTGTGTTTGATGAACAGTTTCCACCTCTGCATCACTGCTGCTCATGTACTGAGCAGCGCAGAGATAAACCTATTCGGAAGCATGGAGGAGAGCATGAGGGTGCTTGTGTGCCTACTGAATTATTATTATAAAACAAGATATCTGAAAGGACATTATTTTGTAGAAATGAGGGAGGAAGGAGAAGTCCATTTAGCTTGCACCTTCACCACTAAAGAGAAATAAACCAGGTACATTTTGCAATGGCCTTGAACAAAACAGGAGGTACTGCTATTAATGCAATACAAAATGTCTATTAAACAATAAAGAGTGAGTTAATGCACTATGTGTTGTTCTACGCTCTCCATCTAATCTTTCCTTACCAGAGTAGGTATGTGTTGTAGATTTTACAGGGCAAATGAGTACCTACAGACAACTGGGAAAGTAGATAAAATCGAAATCCATAGAAGTGTACCCATTTCATTTAGACCATGCTAGATGCTGTCAGAGATCTAACCTGGTTTTTGGCATGGTTTTTTATTTGAAGTCCATTTTTCTTGTATAACAAAGAAAGGGGAAAACATTACACAAGCAGGCCCTGAAGAGAGAACAGAGTGTGATTACAGTTGCCCATATTTAACAAAACACATTAACTAGCATATGTGATAAGAATGACAGCCAAGAAATAACACAGAACTAAGAGTTCCAGAGATGTTATAAATCACGAGAGCTTGGTAGAGCTAGCCTATAATATTTCAACACTTTGGAGGTTCTCATCATTCACTGCACACATTTATCCATTCCTATCTCTGAAGCTGTTCTTTTCATTTAATGCTTTGGTGACCTATGCCTTTTGTCTCTTTACTTCTGAAGCTAAAGCAAATATAATGTCATTAAAAGTCACTCCTAACTCTAGCCATTGACTGAAGTAATTTATATTCCCATATTCCGGATGAATTGCATAATTATTTTATGAAAAGACAAAAAAAAAAAAAAAGGAGGAATGAGGCAAGAACAGACTCAGTAAGATTCAGCTTGTTCGCTGTTTGAGAAGTTGTCATAGTGAAAAATAAACATAACTAAGAGAAATCAGAAAACAGTCCTGCCCTGCACTTACTGATCCAGTCCCCAGTCTGGAGAATGAGAGTATGCGAAAGACATACTGTTTGCATTTAGGACATTAATTCAGGCAGTAACTAGTGTGCAAAGCCTGGCTATCCTCTAGTACCTGAGGGAAATCAGAACAATAACAGAAGGTATCCTGTACAGAGACAATACAGTGAGAAACATGATGCAAGGAATCTCAAAAAATATGGTTGATTGGAATATGTCCCCTTTGAATAGTGAGTTCCCGGTAATAGAATTAGGAAAGAGCACCTGCTGGATATTAAATCTGTCTTGGATGAGAAAATGGCTGGAGGCAAACCAAAGTACGTCACGGAAAGTAAAGAAGCATCTTTGGAAAAATAATCTCCCTGTCATCATACATGACATCATAATTTTACATGGCCAGTTTAGGCTATTATCACTGGTATCAGTAGAGACTTTCTCTCATGAAACACTAAATATAGCACAAGGATTCTGATCTATGCAGGAGCAGGTAGAATCATGTCCTAAATCAGCTTGTTCATATACAACCTTAGGACCTAGATGTATTTCAGGGACAGAGCCTCATATAGCAAATGCTCCTACACAAGGAGGGTGTATCCTCTGTGTGAGTTTCAGGAAGAAGATGCATCAGCCAGCCATGGGCATGAGCATGGGACCAGTACGTGGGCAGTGACAGCTGACTACTTTTTGCTTTTTAAGTGACTGTTTCCATTTGTCAGAAATTTTGCAAGCTGTGGCATGCTGCTTGGGGTTCGAGACAGTCTCTCACTATATGAGAGAGAGATTTCTGGCTTTTGGAGGTTTATTTCTTTGATAAAAGCTTTCAACAAGCAATTTCTGTGTATATGAAAGTCAAATAAGTGTCCACTGATGCAACATCATGCTAGCACCACTGGGCTGCACTTGATGACAGTTCACATAATGGGAAGCTAGTCTGAGAGGCTCACTGGGGTGCCCATTTGCTGTGAGAAAATGTGATTTTATCATGAGCATATTTTGCATTGGAGGGATGGTTGTTAAGCATGCCGGAAGGGTAAAGCTTCTGCAGTGTTTTCTCTGTAAGCATGAGCGTATTTAATATTTAGGCAGAGAATATTGAAAAGCAGCGAGTGGTAAATCATATTCAGGCTTTAGGCTTGAAGACAGGACAGACAGCTGGCTGATGGGGAGATGCTGATAGCATATCTCCTACAGCAAACCTGAGAGGACTGTAGCTAGGGAGGACCCAGTGCTGCCAGGAGCTGAAGAAGTGCAGGTGAGCAAGTTCACCCCAAAGGCAAAGGCAGGCCTGAATACTTAGCACTATGCCAAGGAGTCCTCAACAGCACACCATGAGGCCCAGAGGAAGAGAACAGATTGCTGCAAAAGAAACTGTTTGAATAGACTTGGGTGGGAAAAAAGAGAAAAAAAGCATGCCAGCTCTTGAGTTTGGCAGCAAACCCAGCTCCACTAAGGTGAGCCCAGCTGAGCTACAAATCTGCTCAGTTATTTGCCAAAGGAAGCTTCAAATAGATTGTAGTGTAAGGCTTAATAGCATAACACTGGCAACTCAAATTTGCATTAATTAAAATGAAGAATAAACCAAAGGGCTCCTCTTCCAGACCTTTCATGTTGAATAGATAATGTACTATGTCTCTATCGGGAGGACTGAGAAATGTGTCTCTTTTGGCTTAAATCACCCTGGGAAGTTCCATTGAATTAATAATGACTGTTGGTAAAAGTTAAATTATTCTAGAGCATCATTCAACTTAATGATAGAATTTACTTAAATGTTCCTGCAACAGTTATTCCCTATGAGCAGTATAGCAATACCTATATTCAGAGCACTAACACTGGATTATCATCCTCTAGGCTTTGTGGTGCAAACCCGTAGGAATCTCTTGCGATTTTTTGGTATTTGAAAAAATAGTAATGAATGACAGGTACTCAGTCATGCCTTTTTAAGGCTCCAGTCTCCACTTAAAAGCGTACAAATATATCATTTGATTAAAGGCTCTGCATGGCAGTGGTTGCTTTCCACTAATTGTTTAGCAGATGTGAATGTCTCTGGGTTACGCTACTGCGGGAGCACAGAGCAGGAACTACAGACAGATGTTTCAGGAAAAGCTGAACCCTACAAAACTCATGAGCATAGCAGTCTGTAATCCAGTTCCCATAAACATGACACAGTGGAGAACATACAGATAGAGGTGATCCTGCCCCTCCACTCGTCTGTTGTGAGACCCCACTTGGAGTATTGTGTGCAGTTCTGGTGTCCTCAACATAAAAAGGACATGGAACTGTTGGAACAAGTCCAGAGGAGGCCACGAGGATGATCAGGGGACTGGAGCACCTCCCATATGAAGATAGGCTGAGAAAGTTGGGGCTGTTCAGCCTGGAGAAGAGAAGGCTGCGTGGAGACCTCATAGCAGCCTTCCAGTATCTGAAGGGGGCCTGTAAGGATGCTGGGGATGGACTGTTCATCAGGGATTGTAGTGACAGGACAAGGGGTAATGGGTTAAAACTTAAACACAACAAGTTCAAGTTAGATATATGGAAGAAGTTCTTTACCGTGAGGGTGGTGAGGCACTGGAATGAGTTGCCCAAAGAAATGGTGAATGCTCCATCCCTGGCAGTGTTCAAGGCCAGGTTGGACAGAGCCTTTGGTGACATGGTTAGTGTGAGGCGACCATGGCAGGGCATTGGAACTAGATGATCTTAAGGCTGTTTCCAACCAAAGCCATTCTATGGTTCTATAAGTCCCTCTTCAAGAAAGGAATTCTTTTTCTTCATTGTCTAAAAAGTTGAATAGGAAACATGAGATAGGGCAGAATTTGGTTTGTTCCTACGGGACTGGGGAGACCTGAGAAAGAAGTAGATTTTGTCATGCTTCTTCAAGCAGAAAGAGCACTGAATTCAGCAGAGCCTTAGAACAGGCCTAAGAAATGCAATGTTAGGTCTCTCTGAAAAAGGACTTACCTCCCTAAAAAGCAGTGGTAGGAAGCTAAGCATTATTTCCCGTCAGGCAACTGCTAGACTATCTGAGGAAACTCCACAGGGTGTTCACTCTTGGAATACCATATCAAAATCCAGGAGAGATAAAATGGGTCTAAATTCATCTTTGGCAGCTTTCTTGGTAAGCCTCAAGAAGATGCCTATGCTTAGAATGGCTCCAGACAGAAAAGTAGCTCTGTTTCTTCAGCATGTACTACAGACACTAAAAAAACATGCTTAAGATTGAGAAATGGCAAAGTTGACCAAATTACAAGTTTTGATGGAATGATTTTTTTGGTCCCAAGCACAGTATTTTAGCAGAATTTTCTATTATTCTGTTACCATTAACCAGATCTAAAGGCAGCAGCAGTTTTGCTGTTATCTGAAACAGCGAGATGGTAACAGCATGTGAGCTGTGCTACATTTCTTTTTCCTAATATCAGGCAGGGCCTCATTCAGTTCATGTGGAGTCTCTCTAGAGACTGTTGTTGCTGCTGTATTCAGAGGTAACAATTCTGCATTATGCTGGATTCAGCTGATGCTTTCAGTACAGGTGTAGGTATCAGCACATATAACCTCAGTACATATGTACTCAGACATTTCTCAGAATTGACACCTCAGGAGGGATGCCACATTCTGCTTATCTGTGCTTATCGTTGAGACTTGTCCTTTCAGGGTTTTCTTTAGGTAACATAAAGGCAGTGATTTTTTTCATGTTTCCTCTGCAGATTCCATCCTCACTCCATATAGCTGCAGTATCATATGATGAGGATACGCATATGTATATTAACAAGAAACAACACATCCACAACACATTGCTGTTACTCACATGCCTCAGAATAATGAAGCAGACCTCCTAAGAGCAGCCTTGGCTGTTTCAGTACTTGTCCAGCATCTCTTCCATTTCTGCTTTCTTGAAATAAAGAGTTGCACTTAGAGTGAACTTCTGCACCATGGGTGGTTACAGCAACTGCTGTTAAACTCTTATTAGAGACTCCCTGATGACAAAGAAAGCGTCCCTGTTATCAGGATACTTCTCCTAACGTGATATATTTTGCAATATATGTACACACCATGAACAAGATAAAAGTGCAAAACCAGATTATTTCATTAGCGTTTATTCTCTAAAGGAGTTTTGACTGTAAGATGTTATTTATGCTGCTTGGGTCAGTTACATCCCTGTGAAAGTATTGATGATATGCTTAGAACTTTAGCTTAAACCCATAAAAAGGACATTATCATTTATAGTCTAGTTTCTCCTCCTTGTTTTCCAGTATGACCTCAGGATTCTTTTCTTTCCTTAGTCTAAGACAGCAAGACACTGTAATTCTCAGCAGATACTGTTCATGCAGATCTTAAACCAAGGGGGAACAGAACTGATCTGCAAATCCACCTTACTGGATTTTGTATCCTTCCACAAGAAATAAACTTTTGCTCTTACAGTTAGACTCCGCATACGTTTTCATTAGGCTGTACTAAGGTTTTCATGGCTTCAAAACTATTCCTTTTGGTAAAGAAAATTCTGGATAAATAGTGGTCATTCTTCACGACTGGGTTAAAGAGAATGAATACGGAGAATACAGCAGGCGTCCTACTTCATGTGGGATGGACAGATAAATAATCTGTGTCTTTTTTTTCCCACGGGGATGGAATCCATCACATATTCCATTCTTAGTGTTTTGTGCATCTGGATTGGACGCTTGACCCAAGAGTGCAGATGAGCAGGCTTAAACCACGACAGCAGGGCAGGGCAGATCAACCTAAGGACATACTAAAGTCCAAATCAGGCTTCATCTTAAAGGAAAGCAGGGTTACAGATCACATCTGAGACATGAGGCCATATGTGCTTTCTTCCTACCAATAAATCTCCAATCAAATGCACCAAAACTTGTAAAAGATGGAGAGCATGATGGATCCCAGCTGCACTGACCAGTGTTAATTTTTCCTTTGCTCAGGAGTTTTCCATTTAGAATCAGGGCTGGCCATCTCCCCAGCAGCTAATCCTTCTCTAGAGGCAGGGTAAAAAAATCACCAGGGAAACAGTAAAGAATTGTTTAAAACAATAAGTAAATGAAGACTCCTCTAGTTTTGTTGTCCTTTTTTTGGGAGCGACAATAAACAGGCATAAGCAAAGTCTGTTTTTAAGTATTCATGTCTTTGGCTTTCCAGTTTCAGCTTTGCTGCTAAGAAGTACTTTTCTAACAGTTGCAGACTTAAAACAAGACATTGTTTTCACGCTAGATTAACAGTATTGACACAATCAGTTTAGATTTTTCTTGTAAAGGTGCTCAGAGCACCAGTGTTTGTGCATGGCCACTATTCCAGCATACCACACACCTCATCTGTTCTCTGTTGAAGAATGGGGGAAAACCCTAAACTACAAGGAAAAGGAATTTACTTACTTGCTTGTCAGCCAGGGTAAGCAATGACATTATATATATATATATATATATATATATATATATATATATATATATTTCAACTTGTAACACCACTGGTTCATCTATAGCTATACCACTGAACTAATTCATTAAAGATGGATTCTACAGTATCATTTCTGATGGTTATAAACAAACAGCAAACTGGTTTTGTTTCAGCAAGGCCAGAGTGGGATTGTCTGTTAGAAGTCTCTAAAGAAATCTGTATAATTCTACTGGGAAAAAACAAATAAATGCTTCAGATGAGTTAAAAGAAACCAGAGCAGGCACCATTCAGGCAGTGATATTATCAGCAGCTCTTACTCAGAAAGGGAGGATGCCCTCAGGTCGTTTATGGACTTGCACAAGCAACATTCCCATCTGGTGTTGCGCCAGTATTGTAAAGCTGTCCCACAGAGCATCAGATAATTTGAGCTGGAGGAAACAAAACTGTCTGCTTCAAATGGCAGTGAAATTCACACTGCAGTGTTTGTGCGGGTGGAGCAAGGACCTGTTTACTGAAAACTACTATGCTAAGTTTAAAACCTGGGTCTGAAAAGCTGATGGTCCCTCTATCCGGCAGGCAGGCACAGAGCAAGGGTAATGCATGGCCACCTGCTGAGGCACTGCGTACTGAGGCAGAAGGATGTGGGGCAAAGAGAGCAAGGGATGCTCTGCAGCCAGGAGGGTCACTGGTATGGCAAGTGGTGAGTTAACCTGGAGCATTTCCTTTACCCCAAAAGACTTCACAAGTTGCAGTAACAAGATCTTTTATAGTCCTCCTCTCCCTCCTGAATATTCTCAGACTAGGAATTAGTATTTTGGACTGCGCTTAGTGATACATCAGGTATTTTTAATCTAGGCTTTGCATTATGGAGGGGACGAAAACTGTTGTAAGTACACAGGCATAGGTCGCACCCACATACCTTGTAAGTAATGATGCTTTAACACAGCAAGTATTATAAGTGGGCATGTGATTTTTTCTTTTAATTGACTCCCCCAATGCACATAAGCAAAGAATAAAAATAGGACAACAAACAGTCTATGCATAAGGTTAATTAAACTTTCTTGAGAGTTTTAAATGTTTTGGTCAGTATAGTGTGCCTGTTCCTGGCTTGGAAAAGATAACTGCTGCCACACTTCTTGCCACTGTTGCCTGCTTCGTCTTTCCCTCATTTGATTTTCTTCTCTGGTTTAAAAACAGAGTTTGGAAGCATGGCTGGTGCTAATTGGAAAAATTAACAGTTCCTCTGGCATTTTATTTAGGGATCCATAGTATGTTTTTCCAGATATACATGATCTCTGCAATTCATTTATTCCGCTTCTATGCATCACCTTCTTAAAACCTGCTGGTCAAGCAACCAAATACCAAAGTAGCAGGACAATAAAGCGCATGGTGTTCATAAAAACCAAAACAATCAAAGATACACAAATGCCATGAACTTAAATCAATTCCAAAGTTAAACAGCCTGCCTTTCCCCTTCACCCCCAGATTCCCTTGGCCTCTTCCCATTTACATACACACACTGTTCAGTGTTACCCCTACCCATCCAACACTTACACTGTCTCGGTGTACTCAAAGCATTTCAAGCACAGAAGGCTAAACAGTACTGTCATGGGGTTTTTGTTTTTAAAAACAAGACAAAAACACATGACAAGAGTGAATTTCAATGTTGCTTCCAGTCACTCCCCTCTGTGGGACAAGGTGGGCTATTTTGGGTGTATCTGAACAGCACACTGGAGGATGGTGAACAGAGCCATATGCTTGGCAGAGATAGATACTGGTGTAGTTCTGCAGGGATGCAGTGCTGGAGCTGCCAACCCCCATCGTCTCCCCTTGGATGTAACAGAGCTCAGACTTGTGCAGCTGGGAGCCCGCTTGGTCAGCAGCAGCTTGAGACCTTCTGCAGTTACAGCCTATAGTGGGGGTTTTGAAAGTTTATTCACCTTGACCTGCTTTAACAGAAATACTTTTCCCCCTATTTTTAAGCCTCCTATTAAGCTATAGAGAAATGCCAACTTGGAGCTTCAGAGCATCTTCAGACCAGCTCCCCTCGGGTCTCGATTGCTTGCTTTCTCACGGAATTTTGTACATCCCTAGAGCATAGATGTGGTTATTTTTCATGCCACTCTTAATATATTAGAGTTAAAAATAGAATTACTCTATGTAAAAGGCAAAGACGTTGTGACTCTGGAGAAAGAATAGTGTACTGCAACAACAGGCAACTTTAAGGCACAAAAATAAACCCTCAATTTTCTCCCTGAGGGGGATGAGAAATGACAGGTGGGGGAGAGAGAGATCTGTGAATCAGTACCCAATCGCCTGTTTCTTAGCTGCACTTTTTCTGTTTAAAGCACACATATTACACAGAGGTTGTTTAATATTTAGGGCTGATACTGCCAAGCCTTGCTTTACTAACAGCATATTATTATGTTCCTACTGGGAACAAGTGGCTCCTGCATGCTAAAGAGACTTATGTGGAAGGAATAGAAAGCATTCGGGCTACAGAAGCACAGGGAAATCTGCACCTCCTGTTAACCAGGAGTGATAATGTGGCAATTGCCAAGCATCAAGCCCACAAAAGCACAGATGCTTCTACAGCCCTCATCTTTCCCTCACCTTATCAGAGAGGGTATGCAAGAAAACACAGAAAAGCTTACGCAGCCTGATCAGGAATCCATGTAATTCATGAACATGGACTCAAGCCCCCCAAGATCTGTTGCAACTGTCATATTGGTCAAATAAACATCAGAAAAAGGGAATAGCTGCTTCTGGACACCAAATCCCCCATCTACAGCAGGAAAACATAGCCAGAGGTTGAACCAGGAGATGTGCTTCTGCAGGTGATCACTGTGCACATATATAGCCAGTGGAAAGCACCTACCATACAGTCGTACACTGCCTGCCCCGGCTCTGTTTTCTGTGCGTATGTGGTCTGAGGCAGGTGGTGATGTGTTTGTTTTAGAGCGGCAAGAGAAGGGACCGAATTGTTACTGCATTTTTGGATCAAGGAAGATTGTATGTACTGAAATCAGAAAGCCGCAGCAGCTTTAAGCGATCCTAGCTGCTGGCTTCCAGGATGTATAGCTGTGTTCCCCATGCTTAGATAACACAGGCTGGATTGTCTATGATTCAGTGCTTGCAAGTTTGTTTTTTGTTTTCCTCTTCAAGTCTTTGTTCAAAACAGAATTTACTGGCTTAGAAACCAATCATAAAGTAAAACTGCAGGCAGGTTTTACAGATCATCTACAAAGAGAAGTTGCTACAATAATTGCATCTGGATAAAACCAGAATAGCTGCAAGATCTTGAAGGGTTTCTCATGGCTTCTAAGAGCCACGGTAGCAAATAACACTTTGGCAAGAAGTCCTTTCTTTTCTAGGTAATTGTTACTTTTGTGTGAAAGAATGCGATGGCAGAGTCTTTTTAAAGAAGCCTGTGAGGCTTTTTACCTTAACAAGATAATTGGTTTATCATTCATTATATGCCTGATGCTTCCCCAGAGACTTTGTCCCATCTAAGCAATAAACAGTTCCTTAGCACATATCAAAGAACTCATTACTGTCCTGTTGTGAAAATTACATGGCCAGACATTAAAACAAGCATAATTTTCCTATAGAGATAATAATTATTTGTCTAATTAAGTATTTTTGCTATGTAGTCACCATGATACCTTATTCTTAAATGAAGTGTGGTAATTGTGGAGAAGACAAAGGAGATGAAACACAACTGTTTCAGAGACTGAAGTTACATTCTTTAACAGTTACTGCCCAGGATTTGCTAAGTAGCATATATTAGGGGGTGAGGAAGAAGTCGCTGACAGCTTGAAGGCCAGAAAATCCTCACCTGTTGCCACCAAAGCACTGTCCTAAGATCCTGCTGTAGTATTTTGCACGTATCAGCATGCCTCTCTGCTCCAGAAGACTTTTTTTGATCAAAGTTAGCATTTAAAGAAAAACCCACTAATATAATCATAAATACCTATCTCAAAATATAGCAACAGGATCAATAGGTCAATGCAATAGGTAGTAACCAATGCTCCCACATTCCCATTCCCTAAAGATCAGCCCAGGCAATGCCTTGGTCTATTGTGTCTCAATCTGTTGCGCATTCCTCCCTTGTCAAACCTTTGCCATCAGTGTGCAAGCTTTGTCTTGTGGTGTCCAGGCAGAGTTAAATCAGCAGCTTCTGGGGTAGGGGTGCTCAGTCTTTTCAGTGGAGCTTGCCACTTGCTATCAACATAATGAGTTGACACTGAGAGACTTCAAACCACTTTATGAAATACAGCGTTCAGTTTAAAATCTGTTTTAGTTCCATAGGAAAGCTTCAACAGCCCAGACACCACGGTATTTTGGTATCACTCCTGGCAGACAGAGTTACTTAATTCTGTAACACCTCGGCACTTTCAGATAAGAGCAAAGCCTTCTTCATACTTGGTGTGTCCCCCACGTGTGCTGTTTAAGCAAGCTCTGCATTGTTTACACACCACCAGCTGCCAGAAGCTAACCAGATGTGTTTGCTGCCTTGGCAGAGCTTCCCTGCATGCTACAAAATGGGAGGTGCAAAGTTTAAACTGAGCACCTGTAAGTCACTCTTCAAAGATGCCATTTCCTGGGCTGCAGCTACGTTTAGGTTTGGTTCTGATATATGCTATCAGGATAAAATTAGTATCTTAAGTAACTGGTTTTGGAGAGGCGACTTTCCTGCTTGCATGTGCCAAGCTCGTACTTGGCAAGCCAGACTCCAGGGCTGGGTTGTTAGCAAAGCAGTTGCTGCCTGGTACCGGGACCCAACACATGGAGATGATCCTCACTGAGCCTTTTGTCAGGGAGTGGTTTCCTCTCTCACATGCTGGATGTGAGTTTACAGGATATGGCCAAGTGTATTAGTGCCAAATAGCAGCCATAAAAAATCTGGCATAATGTCAGCTGTGCCATATAACCCAAAGGAGCTTTTCTGAAGGTTTCCACACCATGGGCAGTTCCAGCCACAGGACAGCACTGTCACCCAGACACCACTTGCCAACTACTGTGTTTAGACAGGGTAGAAGAGTACAACACTGTAGTTCAATCCCCAGCCAGCTACAGGGGGTAGCAGGAGAACATCTTAGCCAAACCCTTTCTTGGCAACTCCAGCTGAGCCGATGGAAACTGCAGCTGAGCTCCTCTCCCCCTTGGTATCATCTCTGGAGGCATTACCAAGACAATGACAATAGTTTCGAGGCTTGTTCTGCATTGTGCCTCTTCTTTTTACACAAGGGGCTCCCCAGCCTACCACCACCTCTGCCAGGTACTGAAAGGCACGCTCCAGTATGTAGCAACAAGAATTGTTAATAAAGTAAATGCTAAATAAAAACCAGCTGCTGAAATAAGACCATCACTACAAATTTCCAGTTGCTAGATTCCCAGCGAGTGCTTTTTTGTGGCATGATTGCTGCTCATATAAAGCACTGAAGGGAAAAATGGTCTTTTTCCTTTTTCCATTCAGTCATGTTCCCTCTGTACAGGGCTATTGCTGCCATTTCCAGCGTGTGCAGCTTTTGCCTTCAGACATTTGGATACCCGTACATTCCCCCAGAATCATATAATTATCAGCCTGTAATCTCCTGTTCCACTATGGAGATGAGCAACTCTTTTATGTTCATAGTAACAATATAGAAGTGTTAAGAGTTTGAGCATCGAGCCCCTGGTGCTTACACATGTTTACATTGGCCCTCCCAGAAAGCTGATATATTCCATCTGGTCTATTGGATTTCTTGGCTTAAAGTTACTGGAAACACTGAATGTTTCTTCTGCAGTGATCCTGTAGCTGTCCAAGAGCAACACACTCACTTAGAGCTAACACCCTGGCCGCCATGCTAAATGCTATGGAAGAAGTGCTTTTAGTGCACTTTTTTTCCTGTCTGCTTTTAGAGCTATTTTGAAATCCTGAGTTCTGCGGTTCACTTTTCTAGTCAGTCTTATAGCATGTAAGGGATTCTTAAAGGATAAACAAAACACACAGGTTTGCAGCTCATTACTTCTATTTTGCCCAAATGCTGCAAATGAAACAACCAGATCTTTTTGCTCTTTGTTTTTCTACACTCTCATTTCCAAATCTGCACTAGATTTTTCTTTTCCTTATAGCTTTACATATCAGCTTAATAAAACTCCTTGCTCTTATTTTCCTCAAATGTTGTTTATGCTTTCTTAACTATTGATGTCAAGAAAAAGAGACATCACAGATCACTCCAGGTTATAATGGAACAAGCTGCCAGCCTTCTAAATTACCAGCAGCAACACTGGAATAACTGTGCAGATATCCACCACTCATTTAGCTCTCTGCAAGAGCTTTATCATGCAGCTGCCTCCTTCCTTCTGCTTGGCTGTCCGGACTCTCCAGGCTCAGGGGCAGGTAAGCACCAGGTTAAAATACAAACTGGGTCACACAAATCACCAAAACAGCACATTCCTACACCAGTATTCACAACCCAGCTATCCCATACTGTGGCAGACTCCTTCGAGTGTGCCTGTCCCCTGGCTTAGTCCATCTCCCACAGTCTTGAGCAACTGCTAGCAGCTGGAGGGATGCCTGCATTTCCAACAGCACTGCTGACTCCTTAAAGCCTGTCTTTTGCTGCAGAAGCTGTTCTGCATTTGAAAATTGAGGATTCAGGAGTATTAAAAGTATTTCAGCCTTACATCATCTTTACTTTCCAGTGTATTTCTCACTTGTTAAGATTCAGCCCTTTGCCTACTTACAGCACAAATGGAACACAGATGCAGGGACCTTTTCACATTCCCATCACCTCCCATTCCTGCCAGGCTGCAGAATCCCACTGCAGTTCTGCAGCCTCTTCATGCCTTTAGCTCAGTCCTTTAACTTACCACAGCTCAACTCACCTCTCAAGCTAAACCCCTGTCCAATACACTGCTTGGCAATAGGTTGAAAACAGCCCATCACCAACCACTGGAAGCTGGGGTTGTACTCGCAGCACGTGGGAGATCAGACACAGCTCCAAGTGTGATTCACTTTAGACCAGGTGAAGTCAGTGGTGGAGGTAATTGATTAATTAGTGCAAGCTGGAGCAGGCACTACGGAAACAACTCCCCGTGTCAGGTGTAACTCCACAGAACCAAAGAGGTTGCTTTGCATCCCTCCTCTCCAAGCAAGCCTGCTAATACAATTAAAACTGCACTAGACAAACTCCACAGAGACACTTCAGATTAACTCCTACTCTCCCCATTTTCACCTGTGAAGCAGCACTCCCTCCAGAGCTCACTTCAACACATCTTTCAGCCCTTTGCCAGCAGAGAAAATACCCTGGCTGCAAAACTTTGTTAAGGCTTTGACTATGAAGTGGCAAACTGGGAGGGAAATGGATTCATATCAGGGGTTTGTTTCTATGTCTGCATAATTGCTTTCAGAAAACGTCGACCAGGCTCTCTCCTGGGCATTGTGGGAGCATGTTCTGGTTCACTGGTTCTGCCATGTGTTTTGTACCGAGTGGCTGAATGCATATTTACATGAAAATAGTATTGCTGAGCATTTAGTTCTAACCATTTTGTACTGGGTACAGCCATCTGGAACCAAACTGCTTCAAGAATATTACAGATGCTCTTGCATGTTTGTCTCAAAAACTTTTAAAATACAGAACTTCCACATCCACCCTCTAGAGTTGCCAAACTTTTTCCACACTTCTGTTATTAGGCAACTCTGTTATTAAGCAATCCTGTTATTAAGTTTAGTGGATGTGAGACATCTTTGTCATACTCAGCACCATGTGCCAGAAGCTGGGCTGTCACTGGCAGGGAGCGGTGTACCATCCTGACCACAGGACTGCCCAGGCACGGGGAGCCTCTCCCTTTGGTCCCTCACGAAGCTGGGTCTGTGCCATTCCCTCTTCAGGCACCACAGCTGTGGAAATACAGGTCTGCAGAACTGCACTTTCTGGAGGATGGAAGATTGCTGTGAGACCAATCCCATCACGAGGGCCTTTTTTATTAGCTTTTATCATACACATCTCTCCAGATGACAGAGAGAGAGGGAAAGAACAGATCTGAAGGCAGAACTGGTCCTTACTTCAGTAAAAACTAAGATGTCAGACTTTCTATAATGGAAGCTAATCACTACCCAGCAAAGCAGTACACTCAGAAGTTGGTTTCTCATTTTTAGCTTTGGTGTAATGTTCCTGAAAGCTAATGGCATCTATAATGTTGTTGCTGATTTGTTTTGCTGTATGAAAGCAAGCAGAAAATAGAATTGCTGTATGTAGGAGGCAAAGATGTTGTTTTTTTGTGTAATGAGCAACATGCTGCAGTAAGAAAAGACTGCCACAGTCAACCTGCAGTCCCCATGAAAGCCTGGATTTAATCATGTGGCTAACTACTTGTGATCTTGGAAAGGCAAAGCATCACCTTGGTGTCTGAACACGACGTGATTTTGGAGGCAGGGATCCAAACAGCCTCTCTCACGCCTTCCAGCATACCCTGCTGTAAAGCTGTGCATGCCTCGAATATAAGCAAAGCTGAGCACAGCCCTTTGCAAACAGCCCCCACACCATTGTCTGGGCTGCACAATGGGGCTGATGACTGCGATCTACCTCCTCCTCACTGCATGCACATTGCCTGACCTCACCAGCAGGCACTCAGGCAGCTGGAGACCAGGGACTGAGGCTCTGCGGAGTGCTGATCCCGGAGTCCAGGTTGGCCACTTGCTCATGCAGCTGGGATGCACCAGTTCTCCTCCTCCCTGAGCTTTCAGTGGTTTCTTGATGTGGTGGAGGGACTGTGGCAGCAGGCTGCAGCTTCTGGATTAACATACAGCACCATCCTATGCTACAGGTGCTGTGTCCCCACCAGGCACTGCCCTTCTCCACTGGCACCTTGTCCGCTTGGGACAGTAGACTGGGAGAAGTGCATGGCAGTCTTGGTGGTGAAACTAATTACCAACTATCACAGATTTTACAATAGAGCAGCACAAATCATGGAAGGAGGCAGGGAAAGGAGTGCACAAAGTAGTTGGATCTATCTGGTTTCCGAGGGCTCTGAGCACCCATGGCTGGCCCAGCTTAGGTGTAGAGCTGCCGTGGTGAGACAGGCTGGAGAGACAAGAGCACAGAGTGGTGAAGGGGGCCACAGGAAGGATAGGAACCATGAAACTGGGGTCCTGGTTTGAGCAGAGGAGAGCAAGAGATATGAGAGGAGGGGATGGATATAGCATTAGGGCCTGGTAAAGGATGAAGGAAAGGGGAATACAGCTTCTAGAAAAAAGTTTAGCAGCGCCAACGAAATAACAGTGTTTTATTTCACTTCTAGAAAGGTGAGAAGGAGCTCAGCCTCATGCTGTTAAGCAGCAGATACCACTCTTGGGATTTGCCATGGAAAAGTGCTCCAGCCCTAACATTCAGTTAAACTCCTCCTGATGCTCTCTAGCTGCGCTGCCCATTTCACAGCTTGTGCACCTTTCACTGGGAGCTGTGTTACTGTCATTTAAGGTACCAAACCCAGGGGTGTCTTGGGGGAAGAAACCCACCTTTTAAAATCATGCTCTGTTCAGTTTCATGGATGACAGCCAAGGCTTTGAATACAGGAACATACCTCAGAAGTACTTATTCGGGGCCAGACAAACCTCACTTCTGCTAAGTTTACTGGAAGCTTTGATGTGCTCATATAGCATCAAATGTCTCTCAGAAAGCACATAGATGGGAGGGCAGCTGCATGCCTGTGTGTGTGAGAACGTGCTGGTGGTTGTGCTGGTCCTGGCTCCCACACAGATGTCCTGGCACACCAGAGACGCATGATGGGGATGCGGTGCTTTGCCAGCCACTGCTTTCTGTGCTCCACGACCGCTGCTTTGGCTCCAGCTGTGGAATTGCCATGGCTCGGCAGAGCTCTCCCTGCAGCGGAGCTGGGCACAGCAGGAGCCATCAGGTCTGTGACCTGGTGCCAGTGACACACAAATGTCATGAACATTAGAAAAGTCAATATTCTAACTGCAGTTATTTGCAGGTTTTGATCAAAACAGATACCGAACTTGATTAATAGCAAACACTACAGGAACAGACGCTAATATTAATCTTCCATTTTACTGTATCAAACGCATATAATTATTCATCACTGATACTATTTATATACCCATGTACTGCTAAGTGAAAGAATGCTTTCATCCTGGTTTTATCATTTCTAGATTAAATCACAGTTTTTTCCATTTCCTCCAGTCGGCAGCTCAGCCCCACAGTTTTCTCTCCAAATGACAGACAATTCTTTTAAGCACATTGAATTATTTTTTCCAGGTGGTGGTTCATTTGCAATTAAATGTTACTCTTTCATGCTGCGCAGTAGTACAGCTGTAGCACACAAAGAAAGATGACAACTTCAATATTCCAGCTAACTTGAAAAACAGAATTTAAACAGAACACTTGAAATTCAGAGGGTTACTTATTCAAAGTGAACACAGGCACCCAGCACCCCTTTTTCCTTATGAGAGGATGTAGGGAGCACGGGGAGGAAGGAGAGGGTGAACCCATGGCAGCGTGAGCGAGGCTGCGGAGCAGACTGAGCCATGGACAGATGTGACAGACGGCAGCTGCGCAGTGGGGTGACAGCATTCCCATGCTGAAGGCTAGAAAAGGGCCCCAGAGCTCACCCAACCAGCTTCAACCCACCCAGGCTCCAAAATCAAACCAGCACTGGAAACTGTGATTGTCACTGTTATCCATAACCTGTTGGTGGTTACCTCCATCGGTTACCTCAATTCCTCTTGCACCAGCCAAGGCTCTGGTCTACCAGTGAGCAGAGTGAGGTCTACGGCTGGCAGGTAAAGACAGGCATCACCTCTGCGTGAGCAAACACTGAGAGGAGGTGTGAGGGAAAGGTGAGGAAGGTATCTGGTACCAAAGAGGCCTCTCTGCTGGCACTCAGCACCCACCTCATCAGCTGTAAGCCCAAGTACATACCAGAATTTGGCTACAGCGACAAAATGCACTTTGATCCAACAGAGACTTCAGTACCCTAGTATTAAACTGGATGATTATTTCATACAAAAGCGTTCTGTTTCGTTTACTTTCTCCATACAGGGTCAGTTAAAAACCAACATTAATGTGAAAACCAGAGGAAGGTCAAAATAACCTCTAGCAATAATTATAGAAGCTCATTGGATAGAGTCCAGCAGGAGTAGCCACATGCTCACTCAGGTGCTGAGTGAAACTTGCACAGATGGGTAAAAGATTAAAAAATCCAAGATATTTATTTGATAAATGTAAAGCAAATAGCTCGGGTGCTTGCATCTGGTGGGACTGCATGCACTAAAGTATCAACATGTCACAAAAATCACATCCTGTAACTTCGCAAACCTGTAACTATCAGGAGAGGCATTGCTACTAGTGATTAAAGCAAAATAAATCATAGACTCAGTCAGGTTAGAAAAGACCTTTAAGATTATCAAGTCCAACCATTAACCCAGCAGTGCAAAGTCCATCACTAAACCATGTCCCAAAGCCACACTGATGAATTAGATCTGTCTTGCTAGTCCTTGGCTGAGATGCTGCTTAGTCTAACAGTGTAACAACAGTGCCTCCCAATGATGAAAGTCTAACTCTTCCAGGGTCATGTATTTATTTGTCACTATCTCATTTTGCTTGTCTCTGATAGCTTATGTATTATTTTGACCGCAACATCTCAAGGGATCTCTCTGCCAAGAAAGCTCTAATATTGAACTTCAAAATTAAAAGCCTAGCAAAGAACCAGAACAAGATATCCCCTGCCAGAATGTTCTGTTCTTAATTTGTAAGCAAAAAACCTCAGTGACAGCAAGACCTGAAACATGGATGTCTGAGACCCCAAGGGTACCTGGAAATAGTGCTGGAAGTGCTCCTGTTACTGCAGCTATGACTATATGTAATGATCAGTGTCACACATAATGTTAAGCACATGGGTCCTACTTTCTTAAGTGCTTGTGAAAATTATTCACCAAATAAAATTAACCTTTCCTCTCTTCTCTCCTATTCTGAAACAGGTCCTGATTATTTCAGCTCCAAGAATCTCGCACTGCAAGCCCAGAAAAAGATCCTGAGTAAAATGGCAACCAAAACCATGGCTAACATGCTCATTGATGACACAAGCAGTGAGATCTTCGATGAGCTGTACAAAGTAACGAAGGAACATACGAGAAACAAAAAGGAAGCCCATAAAATTATGAAAGACCTGATTAAAGTGGCAATAAAAATTGGGATCCTGTATCGAAATAATCAGTTCAACCAAGAAGAGCTGGAAATCGTAGACAAGTTCAGGAAGAAGCTGAACCAAACTGCGATGACAATTGTCAGTTTCTATGAGGTAGAGTACACTTTTGACAGAAATGTTCTTGCAGAACTTCTGAATGAATGTAAAGACCTTGTGCATGAACTGGTAGGTCGACACCTGACACCAAGATCCCACGGGCGCATCAACCACGTCTTCAACCACTTTGCGGATGTGGAGTTTCTAACTGCCCTGTACAGTCTTGATGGGGATTGTCGGCCGTACCTCAAAAAGATCTGTGATGGCATCAACAAGCTACTTGATGAGAAGATCCTTTGAAACTACGCTCCAAACCAAGAAGCCAACCAAAAACTTCTCTCTAGAACTGGCCACCCTTCATGAGCCACGGTGAGCAAGCGAGCTTCCTTCCCACTGGCATCTTAGTACAGTCTCCAACAACGGCCAGAAAGTGCTCACCAGGCTCATGATGAACTTCAATCAGAAAGCTATCAATTTTAATGTTTTGTTCCAATAACTTGGTCTTTTCCAAGAAGCAGAGAGAACAAGGCTGCTGATATTGTGGAGAAAGAGATTGCTACACACCATGATCTTACTACCTTTGTGTACAAGGCTGACATGGGAAAAGAAAAGTAAACTCAAGTGCATGGCTATGTAAAACTAGACAGGTGAAGGCTAAAGAGCAATGCGTGGAATTTACCCCCAGGCCCTTAGTGCATACGTTTTTATTATCTCCATGAAAAAGCTGAGGCAGAAAGTAGGGCTGTAATGGATTAAGCTCACTCCTTTCAAAAGGATCAGGAACCAATATGAGAAGCCATCTCTGATTTTGCATGGTATTTAAGAAGTCTGATAGGAGAATAACAAATAATACAAACTGAGTAGAAGTGAGAGAAAATTTAAAGAACTGCTCAATGAAGCAATGTTTTCATTAGAGAGTTTTGGTTCATACCTGCTAACATGAGGAAGGTTTCATTTTAAATTGGAAAAGCAGCTCAACAGTTTGAGCTCAGTGGTAATCAGAAAACTAGACAAAGCAGTACATCAGTTTCCCCACTCTCAGGGCTTGTGCATCTGGTAACATCAGGCAAGTTTAGGTCGAAGGTTGTGCTGCTCTTTGCACTCTTACTGTTTTGCCTGACAGAATGAAACATTCTTTGTGAGGATTTTGAAATTGCACTTGTGAAGAGGAACATGACAAAGACACCAGTGGAGTGACACCAATGGAGCAACGTTTACATTCCCTATCCTCAAAACATTCAGCATAGATAAAACGCTCAGTTTAACATGACATTAATTTGTGCCTACAGTGAACCAGGTGTGATAAAGGAAGCCCCACTCATGCTTGCAGTGCCATCCAAGGGTAGTACATCTGCAGGAGCCTGAAGAGAACAGTCTTAGACCCTCCACGGAGCTTCGTGAATGATTTTTTTTCTTCAGAATGTTGTTGGTGACTTGGTTTTTTTCCCCTTTTTTAATGAAATAGATCAATGTCTTCAATCTGGAAACATTTTGCAAAGAAATATTGGTTTCTGTCCAGTTTTGTTAGGATTAAGGGAGAACAGGAGTTGAGCAGATAGACAAGCTTGGCACTTGTAGAATCCTGGAGCTGGGAAGGTGCTGACACTAAAGGAAGTGTGTTCAGAAATCTATCCTTGCCCTCTACAAGTTATCCTCCAGCCTCACTTTCATCTACTGGCATTTTAGGGTCATGTACCAGCTCCTTTTAGTTGACACAGATAGCAAACAATCCCATTATCTGGAGATAACACCTTCCATATCACGTATTATACAAAGATGCATGTGCTTGAAAATTGACAAAGACAAGAAAATATATTTGAAAGCCATTCCTCTCTATGGAAAACTTCCAGTGTTGATAATTTATTACTCTAGGATTAAAAAAAAATCATGTTTCTCATTTGAATTTTTAAACACTACGATGGTAGAGAAAACTGCTCAAAATTTTATTCTTTTTCTGTCTTTCCTCACCATAACTGTATTTTATCTCTTACAACAACAGTTCTGGCTGTCACACCTTTATACAGAGAATACACACACCCAGATCATATTCACTTGGATTGTGCTACATGGATTTTTATCTGTTCCCAGGAGAAATCGTTTGGAGCACAGTAAAAATGGCAGCACAAGATATTAGCAGAGCAGCTTGTAGCGATGTAAATTTTCCCCTCATCTTTCCTTTAACCATAAAAATTAAAATTAGTGTCAATGAAGGTGGACAGCTCCTTTGCAACACAGCACAGTAACAAACCGCCAACATCTGGAGCTGCAAACTCAGTCATTTGCAGAGCCATACGTACATGCACCATTAGCTACATTTTTTCCAAGCACGTACTTGTCAGACGATGCTTTTGAACAGTATTTATTGTATCCAACACTCTTGTCTCAGTGCCCACTTCAGATTCTGTGTGCTCGTTTCACTTGTGGCAAACAGATTTAAGATCTTTTGTTTTTTAAAGCCAGAAGAAAGGATTATTTAACATTCAAGATGTCCAAAGGAAAGGGATCTCTGTGACTTTCTGTTTGTGTGTTGCAAGTATCAATATTCAGATTCTGGTATTTTAGATACACCAGCTGAACATCTGTGTTTTATTTATAAATCTGAGTAGCCTTAAGCAAAGAGATGTTTTCAAGTATTTCTCATACTTGCATATCCTGTATATCCATTGTTTACTTTTGTATTTGTAGCTTGGTATGTAATAACATTGCTAAAATATGGGCAATGTTCAGGTCACCCTAAGTATATGATGTATTATCATATTTGTGGATTAAAAATGCGTGATTACTGCCCTTTTTGCTTCCTTTTGATTTATTTATTCTACCATCCAATGTAAACTGAAATTAAGCAATAAGAGAAGGGAATTCAGGGAATCTCAGTGGTCACCTTCTGCAACCTGCATGCTCTTTGATGACCAGATTTTTGTGAAGGTAGGAGCTAGGTATAGTTTAAGGGCTTAAAAAAAACCTGGATATCCACATTTCTGTGCTGTCACACAGATGAAAGACAAACATGCATCAGCAGCAAATGAATTCTGTTTGCCAAAGTTCTCAAGCACTTGAGCTAACAAATGACGTTGACTCAATGTGTTCAGCAGTGCAGCTAGGTCACCAAGGCTCAGCCTAGAAAATGCACCAGCAGTCTGTGTCAGAGCTAGAGCAGATGGAAAATGCTACCAAGCCCCTTCCTGCAAGTTTTCCATGACGTATGTAGCTCAGTTTAGCTAATGTGATTTAAGTTGGGCAGAAGACACATCCTGAAAGATTTCAGATCCCTGCCCTAAACATAGAGATGCTAGAACCTATCAGAATATTTTAACAACAGCAAGCATATATTCTTCTATCCTTATTCCCAAAAAAGGCAAAGTGTTTTGGCTGAAAGAGCTCAAGATTTGCAAACAACTCACATGGCAATTATACTGGAAGCAATTAAGAATTGGCACAGAGAAAGCTGCCAACTACCTTAAAATAAAAGTTTAAAGCAATCTTCTTAAATGGTGTTTTGAGCCGCACTGCTCCTAAAACATTGCTGCCAGATTAATTTTATGAATCATATCATGGCAGGACACAATATTCTTTGCTTCATCACTGCCAACCTAATGTAATGAAGAGAAAAGAATGATCAAGAAACTCTCAAGGGAGTGACCACTTCTGGCATCCTAATGAGATTGCACGTGTACCACAGAACAGTACACTGCACTGCACATGTAATCTTATTTGTGTTGGAGAAACATTCCCACAGAAAGGTATATAAATAGCTGACCCTGAAGAGAACCAAGAGGTAAAGCAGAATTAAGTCTTATCACAACAGCAGAAATGCAAAAGCAAGTCTTAACTGGACGATTTAAGCAGGTCCACTTCTGTCTTCACATCCTTCAATGCCAGAGACAATGTACAGTCTCACAGAAAAGATAATACAGCTTTTCATGCTGAAAAACTACTAGTGGGACTTTACAGGAGGTAAGTACCTTCCCAATATTTAGAAACCATCAGATAATGTCATTTATGACCTACTTGCAAGCACATTAGAACCTTAAGACAGTGCCATGCATAACACAGATTTATTCTCTTGGGTCCTCAAAGGATGAGAAGGGATTTGGAATACCTAGCAGAAAGTAATATAACACAATAGCAGATCTGACCTATGTTTAGGCAAAGGTACTGCATCATACTGCCGCGTTGCACTTCCACCAATTTTCTTACCTAATCACTAGAAATACTTGAAAATGCTCGGTTTAAGTGGGGACAACCTGACAAAACACTTGAAATATGGATCCAGTACAATCACTTACCTGTTGACTCCAAAACATGCAGAACTCCAAGCTGCCCATGGCACAGAGCAGTAAACAGTGTCATCTCCTGGTACCGAGGGTTTTGATCCAAAACTCCATTAACCTGCCAGTTCAGAAAGGTCAGTATATGCTGAATGGCCTCTGGTTGCCTCTTCAAAGTGAATTTCTTTGTGCTAACCAAATTACATGCTCTCTTCCTTCTAGCCTATTTCTATGCACCTTATCTCCCTTTCCCTGAAAACAGGCTAAACCCCCAAGACCTGGTAAGTTACAAAGAAAAATAAATGGGAACACCACAGACAGTGAAGATACTTGCTAAAGGATTTTCAATACAGAACTAGATGAAAGAATACTCCTTTGTGCAATTACTTATGCAGCTATATCTCATTTTTGAGACAAATGGATTACGGATCACAGGGATTCCCAGCACTGAATTGCTGATGTTCTTTAGGGCCTAAGCTTCCCACTTCAGCCAGAACTGCCGTGCCAGGATGCACTCTTAGAACATACCAACAGCCCTGCCATAAAAAACAGCCTCATGGTTTAGATGAGGGCTGCAACCACCTTCAACTCAGCAATTACATCAAACTTCCCAAAATCCCAACTCCTTCTCAGCACTATAGCAAATGGTGTGTTATGTTAGCATTGGACTTAAAAATAAATGCTATTGCTGTCAACTATGAATAACAAGAGACCCTAAAGTCTCTTGTGATGCTTAAAAACAAATCCTACAATCTGGCAGCATTACAAAAAGAGTATTGGGTAACATGAGCTGGCACACAGAACGCTGTTCAAAAGATCCGAAGTGTACGCCTTTGCTCTTATGCCTCCAACAGGCTGCAGGACATATCAAACACCAATGGATTCAAGACTTCCGCAATACATTCTTCATCACTGTTCAGATGCAAAGAGAAACAATTAAAATAGAACCTTGTTCTTAATATGCAGAAGTACCGCTACGTGTGGTAGCAAAGAATATTTAACAAGTATCAAGCTAATTCTTTCTTAGTGAAACTGAATTTTATTAAACTACAAGAAACACAAAGATGGTGCTAGATTAAGAAAAACATTTGCTGGACAATCTAAAAATAAAAACTGACACGGGTACAATTCCCTGCAAACTCCTTTATGTGATGTTACAATACAGCACTTTGAATTCGCATATTGATAGCTTAACATACACTATTCATGTGGTGAAAAAGGTTATAAAGAACATTATATGAACAATAGAAGGCATTATTGTCTTTTGCTGTTCTTTTTAAACACCAGGACATCGAACATCTCATTGCTGAAATGGTTTAAATGCATAGGCCACAAATATACTTGCATAACACAAGTCTGATTTACCAGCAGGGAAACAGTTTGCTCGAAATTATTCCATTATAAATCAGTTTTCAGTTATATAAACTATCTTGAAGTGCCAAGTAAACATGAAAGTATGCAGACATTAAGTATATTTACAGGTTCAGTGCACTTTAAATTCTTCAGTAAGAAATTACTGAAACAGCAATAAAAAAGGAGCTTATATTACACTTGTGATAACACAAGTGGCTTGACTAAAACAGACAAACAAACAAACCAACCAACCCACCAAAATCCAAAACTATCAGCACATTTAACATTCTTATCATGTTTTCATGAACATTTACCAAAACATTAGCAAAGTAACAGAATACTTTATTTTCCCTTACAACCAGTGTTTATCAGGCAAGGATAACACTGAAACATAACAAAGAATTTCCTTGTTACTATAAAACACAGAAAGGAAAGAATGCTGCTGTAGAATCCATTTATACCATGTCTGAACTGTGTGTACAAACCTTGATGTTTTTAAATAACAAACATGAGCAGTCATAAATAATATTATAGTTTTCATTTAGCATCTAAATGAATTAAGACTGCTGGATTTTCAAGACTGTGAAGTTATTCCAGGAAGGGGACAATCTAGACAGGCACATTTATCACATATGCTGCTCTAGTTTAGATGTCCTATGCTTTACTGCAGTTCCTGGCCATGCCACCTCTGTGCAAGTCAAAGGTTTAAAGAGTCATACTGAGGTTATAAATAATTAGAAGTAAAAAGAAATGAAAATTTCTTCCATGTGACTTTTCATGGACAGAGGTATCGGCCACATTAAATTTAAAGGATTGACTGGAGAGTCATGAACATGTCCACTAGCCAACTCCCAACAAGTCAACATGTCCACAGACATCTATCTCCAGCTCAGATATCTCAGACTTGATCCACATTAAACCTAATTGTCAGACATACACACATATTTAGTGACTGTCACAGGAAAGGGAATGTGACTGAAGCATGAAGCAGGAAGAACCGCAGGCAGGAATTAACCTGAAGGGCCTTAGATCACCAAGTAGATGCTTCCATACAATTTCACATGCCTGCTTCCTATCACAAAACTACTTAGCTGTTACCACTTAAGTAGTAAATACCAAAGATCATGAGAATTGTGTTGCTCTCTAAAATCCTTTAACTGTTTTCCAAAACATGCATTTGTTGCTACATCAGTTACTTTGTGCAACCACCAATATGGGTCTTGTTGCCAGCAGTGCTTAAAAATAGCTTTACAAAAATTATCAAAATAAAATCAGGTGATCCTCATGACTGATCAAGTCTGACCTCATAATGAAGATACACTTTAAAATCATATTTAAGAGCTTGCTGTGAGGAATAATTGTAGGCATCTATAAAAGCTGCATAATAAAAATAAATACTTTTAGTCATTTACAACAAAATTGAGAAATATACATTTCACTTAAACAACAGGTAACAATACTTTAATGGATTACTTGTTCATCACTGTACAGTCCTGAGCATGTTTTTGCAGGCGTAATTTAGGTCATCAGTCTTCCCCCACGTCCACATGAGATATGCCAGCTGGAAGAGAGCTTTTAATACTTCTGAGAAGCAGTATCTTAATTTAGCTTTGGTAATTATCTGTGCAACTATATAAATCTTTGATTTGCTTTTCACACACCAAGTAGATTAAGTCAGGCACTATTGTTATTAGCATTCCTCCATCACTTTTTGACACTGATAGAGCAAACCATCTGGAAGAGCAGAACAAGGCGATCTGAACCACAAAGCCAGCATCCCTGAGTGAGTCCGACAGTGCAGCAGACAGGGCACAGATGGAAGTAGCTGGCATGCCAGTATTCCTTCATTACCTTAAAACAAGAGACCACACAAAAAAGTAATTAATAATTAATGATAGCTATATTCTAGTTCACAGAAAATGCATCCTTTTCTCAAACTCCACTTTCACTGTTCTTACTCTTCTAACATCACCAAAAATCATGCCTCCTGCATCATCCCAGCTTCAGATTTCTCATATAGCTTAATTCCCATTTTTTTGTCCTGTCCAAAACTTTCCACAGTACAACAGTTTTCTCCCTTGTAAAATTTAGTGTTTGCTGTACACTTGTACCTTTATATTCACACAGATCCCTGAGAAAGGCAAAGTCCATAGGACAACACTCTTATGTTTACTATGCTCCTAAACATTCCCTGCCTTAAACTGTTAGATACCTGCTTCCATGTACTTGCTTTCTTGGACAAATTACAGGTTAGAAGCAACCTTACAGTACACTTTCACTCACCTATAACATCAACTATATGGAGTTTCAGCTTCTGCTGCAGTGTATTCAGAGTCGCTGAAAGGGAATCTTGAGATGACGACATTTTTATATTCTGTTTCACATCGTTGGAAAGGGACAACCATAGCTTCCCAAAGTCTTCTGTAGTCATTTCCATTGGCCTAAAAATAAGTTTACCACTAAATTATCATAGCAAAATAAGATATATTATTCAGCATATATTTAGTATCCCAAAAAATAGTATCTTGAAGCAACTGGACAAGAGAGAAAGCAATAAGCAAATAAAGATTAAACAAACCCCTCCTATTCCCAGCTTAACACTTTTTAAAGTTTGCTTTCCTTGCTTTAGATTTACAAATTAAAAAAAAAAACAAACCAAACACATTATTCTATGTCAATGGAAGACCAAAGCGAATGGCCTTGAGATATCAGCCCATTGAATGAGACAAAACAAGTTCAGCGAGAGGTAGGAAAACAAGGTGGATTTCACTATAAAACAGAAGTCTACTGGAAAAAGAGTGCTTGCCTTTTCTACTCCTAAAATAAATGCAGCGTTCAAAAATGGAAATAATGAGCTTTCTTCTTCCCCTGCAAAGGTTGTCAGCCTTTTTATATAATGTATGGGTCTCTATTCAAAATCACTTATTTCAGTTTGACATGTTTATATTACGACACAGTTAAAACAGCATGCCCTTCTGTTCACTCAGTTCTCTTAGCCCCCTCAAAAACACATTCAGTATTTCAAGACTATTCTAACCTGCAGCTACTGTCAATATTCTCACTAGATTTGTACTTCCTGGGACTTTGCCCCTTTTTTGTTAAGTTTAGAAATAATCATTTACTATCTTTAACAGTCATCTCAATTAGATTAAAACCAGCTGCTCAAGATGAAGCCTATTTTCATAATCAATACCCAAAACATTCTGCCCTTGTCTAATACTTGTTTGAGTACACACATTTTTAAAAACTGCAGTTTATTTTATTTACCTGATGAAGTCCATCAAAGATAAAGTGACTGAAAAGTCAAGGCGCATTTCCGTCTCCGACTGGTAATAAACAGAGCCAGAAAGAACTCCCTGTGTACAGATTTTGTCCATCCACACGCATTTCTGGCAACATTCCACACTTTCAGCTTCAATTGCAGGAAACTGATAGCTGGGACTCTCCAAAATCTATATAATTTTTTTAAAGGAATATAGAATGTAAGTCTTGCTGTCAAGTTGTGTAAGTGGCTAAGATATAGCTATAACATTGTGTAAGTGCTTTTTATTTCAATTAATTTGTCTCAGACTATTTGGCAAGTGAACAGAGCTACCATTTCTCAGTATTCATTAACCATAAATCAATCATTAACATCTACAAAAGTTCTATGAGAATTAAAACACTGGAGAAACCAATCTCTTTCTGCCAGTTGGCTTCCCCTCTGCCCCTGAATGATTGCTCAAGAAAGATTAAGAGCTGATGACCAGGAATCTGGATTCCTTAGTTCAGTCCCTAAGTAAACTAATATACAAGAGCCCTAAATAAACTAATAAACAACACTGCAACATATAGGCTTTACAGGCTGCCCAGGGAGGTTGTGGAGTCTCACTCTCCCGAGACATTCAAAACCCGCCTGGTCACATTCCTGTGTAACTGCTCTAGGTGGTCCTGCCTTGACAGGGGGTTGAACCAGACGATCTCCAGAGGTCCCTTCCAACCCTAATGATTCTGTGATATTCCAAGCTATATGCTAAAAGCAAGAAGTTGAGAAATCATCCCTAATAACAAGGAGAATTTCAAGATCACTCAGCATTCCCTGGCCTCTCCAAACAAACCAGTAACACAGATTCTCTCTGTGAGAGTGATCTTTGTGGAATTTTAAATGAATTACAAGCGAAATCTAGACATGAGATACCCACTTTCTATCAATGTCATGACAGATTTGATTCAAACCAGAAACAGGAATGAAGGAGACTTCATAACCAATTAGTGGTTCCTTGGTTAAGTCAATTCTAGAAGAAACATTCTCCTTAATTCTCTTTATCCAGTTACCACTTGTAACTGTATCTACCACTTATAATTCTGTGCTTCTTTCAGCAAAATCCACGGATAGTCACACCAACAGGCAATTCTTAAACAGCTTTCCAATTATTTAAGTGAAGTTTCAATCAAGACTATTACATGCTTTTACCAACCAGTAAATCCCAGATGTAGCCAGTGTCAAGTAATAAACTGACAGACTCTTCTCCACTATCAACTGACTGCATGACAGCAAGAATGCAATATGAATGATGTCTTTGGAAAAGCAAACAAACAAATCTTGAAGTAAGCTTACATAAATTTTATGTGAAGGAAGAAACAGCATCATGTCTGCCTATCATAGACACAAACGAATGCACAAGCCCAACAGTCACACCCAGACAAAGTTACACAACGACTTCTCTGGCAACTCCGGTTATACCATCCTGAGTATGACTGGTTAGGTTTGCATTCAGTCTTAAAGACCAGGAAGATGCTGAATTCAGAATTGGAAAATCATATATATTTGTTATATGGAGGCAAGCTCTACTAAGGTTAATTAAAAAAGTGATATGCTAACTTTTATACCAAAGGGCACTAAGTGTAGTATTGAGATTTCTTTCACTACCCGTTAGGATATAATAACCATACCACAGGTTTTATGGACATGCAGTGGGAAAAAGGCATGGTTATTACATTAAACCAAATACCATACACTTAAATGCAAGCAAAAAGCAAGAAGGTCCAAGTGAATATGAAATATAATGGAAACAAAGATTCTTACCTGAAAATATTCTGCTTCTTCAAACACTAAGTTCACAGCATTAAGTACCGCAGTGGTTTTATTTGAAACAAAAACGGTGAGCAACAGAGAGTCATCTGTCCACACCTTACATAAATACAGAGCTAAGGCATCACTCTGACAGAGTTCCACTACTTCAGAGTGAGTGAGCTCTTCCAGCTCTTCTGGTAAGGAAGGGATTAATGGTGTTTTAGTGGCACTTTCACATTGAGCACTTGGAGAAGGCTGAAAAATTTCAATATTACTATCAGCAAACAGAGACGACTGTGACAGCCTATTATCTGAAAGCCTCTCATCCAGCCCGGATTTTCCAAGGGACTGAGGCATTTCAAACACTAAATTATCTTCTACAACATCTGAAGAAGACAGAGAGGCTTTCCTTAACCTTGTATGCAAATTTCCCTCAGAATCTTCCATGTTAATAGGTCCTGTATCAAGTAAGGGACCAAAATCTGAAGCAGCATTATTTTGGAAGTCTGACGCCTCCTCACTGTGTTGAATTTCATTTATCTTCGATCTTCTTTTGAACTTCTGAGTAGCTGTTTCCGCTTTCCCCATCTGGAAAGAGAAAAGATTAAAAACAAAAAAAAAAGGTGGGCAAGTTTCTAGCAATCAGCTGTGTTACTGTTAACAGCATGAAACAGAGTGAGCAAGGACAAATCAAGACTACGGAATCAATTCAAATGACAAATACAAATAGATTCCAAACATTTTAATGGATCCAGTAATGGGCTTTTGTTGTATTTTTTACAGGGTATTGGGTTAGCCTGTAATGCCAGACTGAATCCAAGCTTCTAAGAGACAAACTAAAAGCTCCTATTAAAAAGCAGGCAGAGGTAATTTCTGGTTAAACCAGTGATAAAAGCCAAGATTTGAGCTGGCTAATATGATAATGCCAGTCTTAAACAGATTACCTAATGGTGACTTCTTTAATGTTCTGCATATTACCATACATAAATAATAAATGGTCTTGACATAGGGCATCAAATTCCAGCCTTACTGACAAAGAATGTCAAAAAAGCTCCGCAATGTTGGGTCAAGGAATAGTTGTTAGGGAAAACCAAAACTAATGCTCAAAGCACAACTTTTTAAAAGGGGAGTTCTAGTCACTGAATCAGATCTGACCCAGAAGTTGCTTGTCAAGTAATATCCAACTCGTTTCAGGTTCTTAACAGATTATCAGATTACAAAAGTAATTTCAATAGTTTTTCAGTGACTCAGAGGTTTTTTTGCCTTGTTTTACCAAAATATTAATTTGATCTCCACTTGCATCTGTAACTGTAAATAAGGCAATATCTAAACTTTAAACTGGGAAAGTCTCAAAAGAACCACTTACCAGACTGACACCAGCATTTGATCCTAGGCCAATAAACAAAGTTGATGCTAACTGCTGCTTCTCTTTGTCTTCTTCAGAGATGCTGGCAACTTGATCAGACCGCAATGCAGGAGGGTCACCCAGCTGTCCTGCTGACAAGGTGCCACAAGAAGCAGTTTGTGGCTCTTTTTCTTTCCCTTCTTTGCTTTCTTTCTTTGGAAGGTAGCCTTCTTTACCCCACAGCTTGCGTACTCCCTCAAGTTTCAGAGTACTCGTCCTAAAAAGGTTAACAAAAAGCAGGATCAACCACATGAACATCACATTTATAAAAATATACCAACACTCTACTTCAAACACTACTCACAACTTTGGTACGTTGATAAACACAGCAATTAGTAGAATACACACTTGTTCATGTTCGTCTTCATTACCTTTAGAACACCCCACAAACGCAAACCTGGACTAGGCTATATAATCCTAAGTATAGACCTATACTAAGATAGGTCTATACTGTTAACCCCTACAGCCACTTGTAGACTGTGTTTGCCAGCTCCAGAGTTTCAGACTACATTTATTATGTATTTGAATAATTTTTTAAAAGTGAATACACAAAACACAGTCTGTGAATCTCTAAGCGTATTTAAATAGTTCTACTGCTGATTCCTTAAAAAATCATTTATATAAGGGACTGAAAACTAGGAGAAACCTGGAAAGTGTTCATGTTATCAGATACCCTGAATTCTAGCAGAAGTTAGTTCAACAGACACAGGCTAAATGCTGCAAGTCCTACACCTAAAACCCTCATTCAAATTTTCTTACACAAGCTGATTAAAGAACCTTAATTCCTAGATTTCCTGCACACCAATTTACCACCAAAGTATAAATAAAGTTATTAATTTGTGTAAGACTGTGGATATGGAATTTATCTGCAGTGTTCTGAAATTTAAAGAGTATCTTACACTGCAAATCTTAGCGTCACTTTTATCTGAATGAGTTTCCTTAAAAGGCCCATTACTGTAAGCCCAAAAAAAGTAAGCACAGCCTGTAAGAAAAAGAAAGAAGCCAGGAAAAAAATACTTAATCATGTCATCATCAGGCAATCCTGTCCCAATTTACTGCATTAACCATTAGTTAATTAGTTTGTGAAGAAAGCAGAAAAACACCCTAATCACATTAGCTTTTTTCCTAGCTATTTCCAAGAAGATGCCATCTGAATTTCTTCTTACATGATAGAAGTTTCCAAGTTCAACTGTTCTTTTTAGTTCCATGTAATGAAGAAGCAAAGACATATGATACTGACAAGAACAGAAGCTTACATGTACTTCATTTCAAATACAAATTAACTCACTCTTTATGCCCTGTCTCAGCACTATTCACAGACGTATCAGAACCAAAAGATAAACCAGTAGGGGACTGTCTGCCGGTGATGCCAGATGAGGACACACTTGAAGCAAATGACAATCTGTAAGGTTCAAAATTCAGAGCTGCAAGACAGACAGAATCTTAAAATTACAAGAGGCATAGAAAGGTAAAAAGGAAATCCATTTTCTGAGAAGAGATACTCTGTACAACTGCACTTTTCAGGCTTCCCATTCAGGATCCTCTATCCTCATAAAAAATAGACATTTCTGCTCTCAGGTAAGTTTTTTACACAGGCAGAGGATTTCTCTACAATGTATTAATTTGATTTTAAATACTGGAATTAGAAATAGTGACTTTACAGTATATCACTAAAACATCTGCCAATGCTTGCAGTATTTGTAGACAGAAGTACTGTACTGGATCTAAATAAGTGAGCTTTTCAATTTCTAAATAACATTTTGAGTCCACAGCATTATGTCCATACATCACTGTTTGCTTTGCAAACACACTTGACACCTTGGGCGAGAAACTGTTTTCACTAATACTTACAATCAGGATTCAGAATCAGCCACTTTTGCTACGCTTTACGAATCAAAGGGTAGTTTGAATAGCTTCTAAAAATGGTTTTGGACTAGAACACAAACAGTCATTGTTACGTATGAAGCAGAGCGCAGACTCTCCTTTACAGCCCTGGAGCTATCAAGGAGTACAGTCCTTTTCCCTCATCTCCATCCCAGCCTTACACTTTCTTCTTCCCAGCAAAGTGAAGCAGCAGGGCAAAGCTGTTGGGCATCTGGGATGAGAGGTCTCCTAATAAAGGAGTAGGCAATGCTAAGAAGTGTCCTGTCCCATAAAGAAGCACGAAGGAACAGAGATCCAAGGGGCTTTGTGATAAATAGCATCCACATAAAGATATTCAAACTCTATCAACCCATAAATTTAGTTATCCATAAAAAAGAATTGCAATAAACTCAGTAGACTCCCTTTCTAGAATACTTATGAATATTCCACTTCACCTATATCTAACCTCCTAAAATATTTATGAGCCAGTGAAGGATACTGATCAGTACTTGTGATTACTGAGAAAATCCAGCAATTCACAATCTAGTTCCTACAATGGGGTAACACTGCAAACACCAGAACGCTAAACAGATGGTCTTCAGCAGGAAAGACCACTAATTTCACTCTTAACACCTCAGTATGAAGCACTGTTACAAGCTCAATCTGACAAACAGGTTATATCCCTCACTGGGTTTATGTGCATGCAAAACCAGTGCACAACATTCAGTTTGAACATATCTGACCTTATTCAACATTTCCCCACCACAATTTTGAATTTTCTAGTAGGCTTAAATTGGAGGTGGCAGATGTAATAGTCTCAATTTATAAGTATCTCAGAAAAGTGTTAAGTTCTGCAAGCTACAGATGCAAGCAGATGGCCAGTATTATTTATTGTACGCATTAACCTGCGCAGTCAAAATAATCTTTTAGAAACAACAACTTAATCGGAGACAATGCAATATACAAGACTCATTTTTCTAATTCCTCAACAGTAAAGCTGAGAAATGGTTTAGAAAAGCTTCCCAACCTCAAAGTGAATTATTCAATGTCTAAAAGAAACCCTTATGTGACAGGCTATGATAAAGTAAATGAGTATTTCTACAGGGAAAAAAAAAAAAGGTCAAAATAAAAATAAGCACTTTAGTTAATGTTTTGGGGTATTTTTAAATAAATAAAAGCACATACTGCTGTCTTATCTGTACCTACACCAGGTATGAAATGTAAGTTCTGTGTCATAAAATAAGTTCCAATGGTTAATACTGCAAACTATGATTCCACAGTCAAGACTAAGTGCTCAGTATAGCAAAGTTAGGAACCCTTTGCTTTCACTTTAACAATCCCCATAAATTTCAAATCCCATAGACTAGCAGAGATTGCAATAAAACATTCTGATCTGCAGAATAGCAACCTACGATAAATTAATAGTTACATACACCAGGCAGACAGATGTGGAACTTAACTAACTTGCGCTTGGCTAAATCTACAGACAAGAGATGTATTAAGATAACATTACTTTAAGAAATAATATTAACTATACACTTAGGATTGTTAATTAACACTTATCAGGTAATTTACCAGCTATTTTATAAATGCAGTAAACAAAGTGTCACCTTTTTCCTGAGAAAGTTTCTCCTCTTGTCTCTGGTGATGAGGCTTATATGGTGCTGCACCACGACCAAGTCCCTCAGCCACAAACCCATCCAGAAAAGATAAGGAAGCATCTACCTACACAGAATTAAGAAAGGTGAGAAATCAGAAGATAAACCAGCATATGAAGTCATAATTTTGTTAAAAGCTGCTCCAGGTTACTAATTAAAAATCACAAATGCCTGAAAAAGCATGTTTCTGAAAGCTCACTGTAAGCAGACTGAAGACTGGCACCACTCAGAACTGTCGAATATCATTCATTTGAAAACACTTTCTTATCAAAATATCCAACCCCCCAACTACAAACTGGCTCATGAAGAGCACACATTGCAGCTGTCTTACCACCATGTCACTGCAGCTAGCGTCAAATGGAAGCAAGCTTTTCATCAGTGCTTTGTCCTCACACAGATTCTTCAATTCAAAGGCATACTGTCTCATGCAAGTATCCAGGGAGTTGCTGAACTCCTGGATTATTTCATCAACTGCTTTTGAGCAGGAGGTACGTGATGCTATCTTGGTGACTGTAGCCATTATCCACACTTTAGTTTCAGAAGTGACAAAAGTCTTCTTCAGCAGGCTGTGTAGCTTTGTCAAAATAACTTCTGGATCAACATCTGTAACAAGGCTAGAATATTCCCCCAACACCTAATTCATGAAGAACAGACAAAATAGGCAGTTAATCACACAGAGCAGTGCTTTCAGTTTTAAATAGAATTTAGTACTAAATACCAGCACAATAAAATCCACCTCACATTCAAGAAACTACTATTTAAACATGTTCTACATTTATTTCTTTACCGTTTTGTGGCTTAAGCGTCAAAGGTTTAAAATTATTTGTGTGTTTACCTCAGCAGACTCCAACTTTTATTTTCTTAGAAATCAAATCGCTGTATTGAAAAGAAAGCTAAATATAGCAATTAGGCCATGACAAAACATGATCTGCTCATACTGCAGCTTTTCCCTTGGGTGGAAGCAGAAGCTTATGCAGATATCAGACAACTCTAGCATCACACTTGGCCAGTCACCTGCAAGGCTAAAAATGCACTTCGCAACCACATCTGGCCTAGTTCTGATGAAGTCAGAAAGGCTCTCAGCATGCAGTCAGATTCATGTGGCTGCTAAACCATTCGAATAGTCACCTGCCTTAAAGGGAGCAAGTCAGCTTTTTCCACAAACTATGACTCGGGCACCAGAAGAGGTCACTAAAAATAGATTTTGGCATATTATCTTGACTTCAAGTCAAAACAGAATATTCACGACTAAAAATAAAACAGTTTAAAATATCTATTTAAAACACCACCACCTTTGACAGTTTTCTCACATTTGTGTATTCAATTTTGACCATGTGTCTGCCATACCCAACTCATAACTTGAAGAAATTTCTGTGGATACAGTGCATCGTCCTCTTCTAGTAATGCTAAGTAAGACTTGACTGCATACATCCGTAGCTTATCATCTTCTTTTCCATCATCAAATCCTATACAGAAAACAATACACACTTTGCCTAAAATGCAAATAACACATCCCGTCAAACATTTCAAAGTTCAAGAAAAAAAAAAAAGCCAGATGATCAAGAAACACGTCTAATTTTTCAGAGCATTCATGGAATTACTCACCTTCAGCCAATAGCCTAAGAAAGTTGTTTGGGATATCCGTATGCACAAGATCACCTCCAACTGAAAACACTGCATTCATTGTTTGGATGAACCACTCATTGTTAGGGGCATACGTGTTCAGATGTTAAGGAATTAAGTGCTAAGGCATAACTTTTTCTTTTTTTAAGTGTGTTTCCTAAGGAAACAGATTTTCCACAATTAAGCTACTGTCTTGCTCCCCGCAATAAGTTGGAGGCCTATTGGTCGAATATCAGCTCAATCTAGCTGAAGATGAATTATTCCTGTATCTTTTATAAAGTGTTCCCTGTAAACTTCATGAAAACTGGTGGTAGGGAGAGAAGTCTTAAGTTACTGCCCTGTTGAAAAATCCTGCACGTGAACCTAAGTTATCCATTTTGTGCTATTTGCTGCCTTGTCAATCAATACATCTTAAGTTGTGCATTAATAAATGCTAGAGTGAAAAATAAGAGTTTAAGCAGAAGTCACAGTAGGAACAGACAAGGATTTAGCTCTGGAAAACTGTACTACTGTATTTTAAGTTCAGACTTGTTCTGTGCCAGCTTTCCAGCATAATCTTTCGAGTTTGTTTATCCAGTATCACTTGATCAAGACAGCCAAGCTGTTCATCAGTGTTTTGCTGGTGATTTGCTGAAAAACAATAAACATTTTCAAGTACTCCACAGAAAGCAACATTGCTTTTTTTTGTATATTTAAAATCTGATCAGCCTTTGCTAACTTTGGACATTAGCTTCTGCCTTTCCTTAAATAAAGCCTGAAAATGCACACTTACTGAATGGAAATTTTCAACACTACAGAAACATTAGCATTATTTTTGCATACTGCATGACAACACAGCTTTTTTTGTACATTACTCTGTGCCAAGCAGTGTACAAACAGGATGGTAAGGTAGCTCTCCATTATAAAGAGCTCACAACTCAAATTATCAGACAAGAATACAAATAGAAAATCAGGCAATGGCAAGTCTTACAGCAATGTCCACCATATGTCAAATCCCTAATTTGGCATAGTTAAAGAATCTTTTCTTTATTTCTATGAAAGTGTATATTCTTAAAATCTATACATCCACAAAGAGTTCTGATAGGAACATAATTAGAGAACACCACTCATTGTAGCACTGAAGCATCCTCTCCATGCAGCGGTGTAAAATTTCAAAGGTTTAATTTCAAAACACAAAGTTTTTATGCTAAACTCCACAGCCAAAATGAAATCTTTTAAGTGCTATTACTTTCTCAATGAAATACAAGAGATACTGTAGTCATTTTCGTATGCATTTTCTTTTGTGTCTTTTTATTTGTGTTTGAAAGAAAAGCATAGCTGTAATACTTCCTGCTTCAAGACATTATGAAAGGTGCTTTGAAAGGTACAAATGCTACATTTGCTTGAGCTCTGACTCCAAGGTTTCAGAAAAATAAAAGGATATTTCTCAGCTAGTTCTGCTATTTTGCCAACTAAGTTGATGATAGCATATTCTTCTTTGCTTTCTTTTAAGTAGTCAAGCATCTTCTGAACTATGACAATTACATTCTGTCCATTTGTAATTCTGTAGAGAAGCTCCAGAGTCTGAAAGAGAAAGCAAAAGAATATATTTAATTTGCTCTGATGACAAAAAAGGAAGCAGGCAAACAGAAACACTGTAGTACGATGCCAAATTGAGCAACCGCCTTTATTTGGCAAGTCTTAAATGAAATACACTGCTTGTCTACACAGCTTGTCACATTGTTTGTAACGGCTTTCACAATAACCGAGACAAAACATGCCTTTTACACAACCCCTTTTAGAAAACCTTTCACCCATCTTAAAAATTAACTGAATTTTGAGGTTTAAAAATTCACTGACCTCCCTTTTAACAATGGGATCTGGATGGTCCAGACATTCAATTATTGTCATTTGGTGCTGAAGTGCCAGATTAGGATCCTGCTGGATAACATAGGTCAGAGCCTTTAAACCTAGAATACAAATGACTGGAAGTGATATAAGAGAACATATGCTACTATGACCAAATTAATAACATCTTAATGAAATCAGGTATCCTTACCTAAGTATTTCAAATTAATTTTGGGTGACAAAACAAATTTTCCAATGCACTTGGCAGCCTTTTCAAGTAGTTCAGAATAGGGATAAATTGTATAAATTGTTTGGACACATTCAGACAAGATAGCTGCAGGGGGGGAGAGACACATAGTTAACGTGTATTAAATACTTCTATAATGCAAAACTTTTGAACAAGCAAACTCACTGATTGTACCAAGGACTTACAGTGCCATCCCACCTCCATGAATCTAACTGTGGAGTACCTACTGATGTTAAGTAAAAATAGGATGAAAGACTATCTCCTTTAGCACATATATATTTCTTATTAGCTTTTGCCACTGTGCATAGAACTCTGAAGACAAAGTTCTTCCAACCTCAAAATCTCCTATAGTTGCTCAAGGGACTGGGACAGTCTGTAGAAAGCCAACAGGCAACTATAAAGGATGTGAGACAAAGCATTTTTCAATAATGCATTAATAATACTCCGATGATCAGAAGCTGCACTGTACAGCAATGTATCACTTGCTTTACAATTTACTAGTTGGGCACTTAAGAATTCAGTTGTTGAATAAAAATATATTTTCAAACTGTAAGTATTTCAGCACGATCAACTACTCACATTTTCAATCTTTCCAATATCAATAACTACGTAAAAGAACCTCACCCACCATATGTAATGTTATGATTTATCTCTGCTCTTCTTAAAGATTCATCTAGGACATCATACATCAATTCACTTGTCCTGTTTAACAAGAAAAACTAAATTATTTGCAGCACCAACAAGCATGTAGTCTTATATTACCAAACAGCTTAAATCCTAGTACTGAAATCTGTAACACAAATTATTCATGTCCCCAGGTTTGCTTTAACATGGAAGAGCTCCATAACACGTTCCTAAATGGCATCTAACAAGACAATTGCAGCTTTCAAAAGAAATATTTACTACATCACCAGACTACAAACACTTCCCTCACTGCTTGTATAAAAAGAAAACATCAAGAGGAAAAGGACCACAGACAACAAGGTTCTCACAAAGCAACACCACTTTTTGAAGTATCTTTACTCTGGATTTTCACATAGTTGTTTGGTAACCCAGTAACAGAAGTCCGAGCAAAAAATGTATTTCAAGCATACCCCACAATAACCAATCATTTATTCAATCCAGAAGCTAAGAAACTAATTTTGCAGTTTAAAAAGTATCTACTCACTGCATTGGTTAATAACAGGTATGTAAATTGGCAGTGTAATTCACTTATAAAAAAACCAAACCAAACCAACCAAAAAACAGCAAGCTGTCTATGAGATACAGGTCATGACTGTACTCTTTGTACCTTCAAAATAGTAATTAGAGAGAAAGATCTGGTTACCTTGGATCATCTTTTCCTAATAGCCTCAATATTCTTAAAAGCTGAATTTGTAACCATGGTGCTGGCACACTGTGATAGTTGAAGTCAATAGGGAGCTTTCCTCCCACTACCTGCTTCAGGATGGCTACAAAACTCCCAGTCAAGTCCTTGTACCCAGATGAGTTTTCCTACATAATGAAAAAGAAATATAATCCAAATATTTTCAAGCCACACCTCAAAAGTAAAAATATTCCACAACTTGAGTAAGATCAAAATACCTACACCAATGGTTTCATCTCTTTAAAATAGAACTTCTACTCTCATCCCTCAACACCTGTAAGCTCTACACTTGAAATCAATGCTATTTTCTCACACATTTGCAATGGGAGTGAATGTAACTTGAAGGCAACAGTAAAGAAAGATTCACAAGCAAATTTCAGCAACCCCTTTAACACAGAGTAGAAGTTAGATCTTCTAGCTAAGGATGCCAATGATACTGAACATTCAGATCATGCAAGAATTGGATCTGTCAAGCTAAATGGAGACCTAGCACAGACATAACACATATCCATGATCACATAAATTAACTTTTCTAATCATTACAAGCTTTTTTCTGTGAAACTTCTGTACAGTACACTGTGCATTGAAAATTACATATATGTTTATATATAAATAGCTCCCAAGTTAAATTGTGCTTCTAATTCTTTACCTACCTTAATCATTTGAAGATAAATATGCAAAGAAGCAGCCATGACTCCAGCATCCCTGTCACATAAGGCTTTCCGGAACTTGTCATGAATATGCTGAACTTGGTTAGGAGCAATGAGATAGAATTTATATAAAGCTTGAACAGCTTTTCTTCGGATAATTTCCCTTAAGAGAAATGAGATTTACACAAAATAAAATGAAGCTGCACATGCATTTTAAGTACTTGACTTAACAAAACAGCTTGCACTTGTTATTTCTACAGCAATGTAAAATTATGTGTTCAGCCATCAGAACACTGAGATTTGGAGAGGCAAGAACCCATGTTTTACATGTCTGATAACAAATTACTTCGTAAACAATATCTGAGGAAGTGACAAAGCAAAATTAAAAGAATAATAGGGCTTGATGCAGATTGACAAATCAAAAGAATGGCCAACAAATGAACAATGAAATTGGACACTGCTAATCTGTTGTGGTCACATATGCAGCTCCAAATAAAACACCTGTCTGGAAGTTACTAAGTCAGCTCATTTTGCAGTTCCTTTTGTAATCAACACCACATTTACAAGGCTATCCTATGTGATATTATGAATTAAAAATCAATCAACTCAAAGGTATTCATATCTGCAGATACTTTTATCAAAGTTTCTATGAAGAGCTTTATTAAAAAACGTATCAGTGAAGTACATCAAGGTTCCCAATCTGCTTCTCCACTCGCTCTATAAACACTGTTCATCCACATATTTCCAGCAGATAAATTCAATTTCATTTATGTATTAGAACTGGTTATGAAAAAAAATAAGACCAGAATAAGAATAATAATATTATAATAATTATAATTATATTTTATATTTATATTATAATTATATATATAATTATAATATAATATTTATATTATAATTATAATAAGAATAAGAATTCCAGAGAAAAACTATACAACGAAAAATCTCTGAAGGTAATGATTAGAAAAACCAACTCAGAAAAAATATCAGTTTACTAAAACTACCTACAGAATGAAGTCATTCAGCTGTACAAGACCACTTGAATTTCCATAAATGAGTACGTACTTCGAATGCTGGAGCTTGTCTTCTATTAGAGGAAGAACAGCTGGAATCATCTCCCGTGGAAAGATCTGGCTGACAACGGTTAATGCCATGCAGACCTCTACTAGATTAGTGCTCTGTAAGTCCTGTTACAATCAGTGAAATAAGACAGTATTAAAGAAAATGACACCTCTGAAACATTATTAGGTGGCAGATTTTCAGTGTCACTCCAAAGCATATTTCCATTTCCTATTAAAATTATCAGAGCTCAAAGAAGCAGACAGACAACTTCTGTCAGCTAAAAGCAGAAGTTTATATTGAAATATGCATGCATGGCTCCTCCTGGAGCTAAGAATGTGTATAATTGGTACATTTTATAAAGGAACTTTTAGGGTGTATCTCCTTTGAAAACATTTAAAAAATGCCTTCAACAGAAGGAATGCCAAGATTAAATTAAAAATCCAAGAAAAGCGATTTATAATTTTCATTGCTAACCAAAGAAGCAACAACCTTAAGAGAGCAAGATAGAATTAATGAGTACATAGTTTAGATGTGTGAAAAAAAGGGAAGAATTGGTCCAAGTTTAGTTTATAGAGTCATTCAGATTGGAAAAGACCTTTAAGATTACAGAGTCCAACTGTTAACCCAGCACTGTCAAGTCCACCACTAAACCACGTCCCTGTGTGCAACATCTACACATCTTTTAAATCCCTCCAGGGATGCTGACTCCACCACTTCCCTGGACAGCCTGTTCCAATGCTTGACAAACCTTTCCATTAAGAACTTTTTCCTGATATCCAATCTAAACCTCCCATGGAATGACTTGAAGCCACTTCCACTTCTCCTATCACTTCTTACCTGGGAGAAGAGACCAACACCCACCTTGCTACAACCTCCTTTCAGGTAGTTGTAGAGAGAAAAGGTTCCCCTGCTTCCTCTTCCCCAGGCTGAATAACCCCACCCAGCTCCCTCAGTCACTCCTCATCAGACTTGTGCCCAAGATCCTTCACCAGCTTCATTGCTCTCAGGACCCACTCCAGCATCGCATGGGGATGGGCCTGCTCCTTATGCCTTTAAGATTTTCAGTCATTATTTTACCTCCAGACCTCCAAAATCACTGTACCTTCACAACTGTGTTCACAAGTAGAAGTAGCAGCTCATGATTTTCATGTAGAAATAAAGAAACTGCCAAGTAACCTATAAAAGAAAGCAGCCTCCATTACTACTTTCAGGCAAATAAGCAACTTCAAGATAGAAAACTTAAGACTGCCTGTAATACAAGAAGCGTTAACTCAAACAATTACAAAAACCCAACAAAAACCCCCGCAGTTGGATGACAGTTATTCATGTTTTACATATCAAGACTTTGTTTTGTTTCAAGACAAATCAGTTATATGCAAGTTGCAGTAGAGCTCAACAGCTAAGGATACATAAGCTGTGAGAAGTAAGAGACATAATAATACTGTTAGAACTAAGGAGAAGCTAAAAGCACTATGAGAAATCACTTCCTGGAAAACCAGTACTGTCTGCACAGAGAAGATTATTACCTCTAGACTCCACAATACAAACACACTTGTTAGGTACGTTTCTCTTTTTTCAAAAAAATAAAGTTCAATTTCAAATAGATTTCAACTTTCCATTTCAAATAAATTTCAACAATGTATTCAACTTGGAATACAGCAGAGTAAATTCACCATCCCATGCCAAAAACTTCCTTGTTATTTCTTAATAAGGAGAAAACAATTCCAGAAGCCCAGAAAATAAACCTTTTTCTTCAAGATCCCTTTTCCTTTTTACCTAAGGGACTTAAAATGGGGGGGGGGGAGGTGTGGGGAGGATGCCAACTCATGACAATATCTGTGTTACACAGGCAGATCTTAGAAAAGATCCGCCCCAGTTCATTCAAAACTCAGGGATCAAAATGAACAACTTAGATACAAATAACTATTCTCTTGGGCTACCAGATTGTCTATCTTCATGTGAAACTTGATCAGCTTAGTACACTACAAAAACATAGCTCACTCTCATTCACTGAGGCTCACAATGGGTAAAAATACAAGGTAAACCCACCTTGACTGGATCAACAGACAACAATTCCTTAATAAAAACTGGTAAGTTGCACTGAGAACTGACAAGGTCATCCTCATTTATCACATAAAACTGCACAAAACAATGTCAGAAAGCCCACACAATACAAAATGCCCACACGATTGATACCATCCTTTTACCAGATCAAAGCTTAAGGGGCTTTGCATCCAGAGAACATTAAGGCACCTACATTAAAAAAAAAAAAAATATAAACCAATGCTGCTTCACCAAACCCTTCTCAAAAAGAGCTCTAGTATGGAAAGGTCTCAACCCAACTACTAGCAAGATACATTGGTTCTTGACACTTGGAGAGGTCACAGATTTTTCTTCGTATCAGCTTACCACCTGCCCTCCTAGGTTTGGTGAAGACAGAATTTCTTCATCCCTACCACAGCGTCTGTGCACTGGCTTTCGTTACTCAGGGTTAAAGCAACTTTAAATCATCACTTGTAACGTATTCTCTCAGAAACTCCAATACATGAGTAGATGATCCAGATGAAATTCAAACAAAGGATATCAAACAAGCATATCCCGCAAGACATTGCCTTCCGTGTGTGCAGACATTGCTTGGAGTTAAACCATTTTCTCTGCAAACAAGAAGAAATGTCTTCACTAGGCAGTTGAATCAGCAACTGCAAGGAGATTCTCCAGACGAGACAGGCTGACAGCTACTTCAAACTAAATCTAGTGGAAACAAGTTAATAGCCACACTGGCAGGCAAGGAAATCCAAACAGCATGGAAGTTCAAAGACTGCTGAACCAGCCTTTCAGATTTCCTCAGGAAATTCTGCAAATAGGATTGCTCTATTTGTTCACCTCACTTTCTACAACTGTTTCTAAATTAAAAAAAGAAATCCTACAAGCACCAAAACGAAAAATATTTGCCTGACAAATCTCTTGTATCAGCATCCTTGTCTAGACTTGTACTAGTACTTGAAAAGAAACCAGATCCTGACAGAAACTCTTTTTCAGCTTGATGTGTTTTTTAGCAAAATCTCAAATTATTTTAGTGCTGCCATAATTCAAAACAATGAAAGAACAACTGATGATGTCAGTGAGTCCCCCTGCCTGCTGCTCTACAAGCAGATACCAAGCACCTCACAAACCAGGGAGTTAGTAATTTTCAAACAGTAGTGAGAGACTATGAACCAAGGCCAAGAGAGCAGAAGAACATTTTAAGTTGTATTTTTACATGAATTATAAATTCTAAGACACTTTAAAAATACAGTTTGAGAACATTACAAAGGCTACAGCTCCATGCACATACCAACTCTTTTCTCCAAGAGATTTCCTTGCTGGGCAAGCTTGATTGCATGGATGTATCCAAAGGAAGAGTCGTACCCCAGCATTTCACAATAGATGAGTCTTACCATACATTCTTTCATTAGTTTCTGTAATACCAAGAACAAATAATCAAGATTTTGAAGTAAGCCATGTCTTATTCTCTTCTTCACTGCTGTAACAAAGTAGAGGATTTCATCTGACAGAAACACACGTGCACTTCACATTATTTGCTAAAATCAGGGTACTTGTAACTTCTCCTCTGCTATGAACCTCTTCTGTGAATCAATATTAATTTCTGACTACAGCAGCAGAATTCCCCACACTCTAGAGATGTTACCTTGATTACATGTGATAAAGAAGATTAATTATGCCTAAGATAAACAATATGAGTTCACTGAAGTGTTAAGACGATCACACTGCTAATGCAGATTGGTTTTTACCAATAACTACACTGACCTAGGATGGGTTTTCCCTATGTAAGAGTTCAAAAACTCTCACTCATGGGACTGAGATATGCATCAACTAACTCAACCAGAGTATATCAACTCCTGCAATTCAGACATGAACAACAGTGCATACAACAAAGCACAGCTGCTTATACAACACAAATCAATGATAAAACTAATGTCAGCCTGCAAAGAACATTATTTGATGGAAGCAGTTCATCACCTAGCTTTTTTGTCCGCATTATTTCAGGCACTACAGGATGACAGGCTCTGCATACCACACTGTTACAGCTTGTTCACATCACACAGAATCACAGTGTTCTCACTATTTTAACCATGCTGCAAAAACACAGACACTGATACCTTTTAATGCTGATAATTATGCCTCCTTATAATGCAAGTAATCTGCACACTCCACCTGGCAAAAAGAGTGAGAACACTGCTTTTCACCACTTTAGGTCTGCTGTTCCTGTACAGCCTGTAACCACTAACCACACTTACAAGTGTTGTGGTGGGGGCTGAAACTGCTGCTTTCAAACTGGTTAGCTCCTGCTGGATTAATTTTTCTTCTTCCTATAAAAAAATCAACTTATTTTAACCTTGCAGAAGTTTTGGGTACAAACTATGAAACAAATGTCAAAGACGTGTTAATTTCACAATATTCCAGGGTCTTCTCAAAACCAGCGTATGCCTCAGCAATAACATCGGGCTGCTTGCTGCAAGCACCGTGGGCAGCAGTATTTCTCGGCAGTACTGTGCTTGCGCACGCCGCATCGAGCAGGTAACACATAACAGCCCACGAACGCGCACCGCAGTGGGGTTTATCGCCGGGCTCCAGAGGATGAACCCCAGGCAGGACCCAGCGCCGCGGCTGAGAGGAGACCGGCACCGCGCACACGGCCCCTAGCACCGCGCCGGCACCGCAGGGACGACCGAGGGGTGGGAAGAGAGAGGAGGGAGGCCCGGCCCACGCCCGCTTCTAAGCGGCGGGAGAAGCAGAGGGCCCGCTCCGGGGAGCCGCCCGCAGCCCGTACATGCTTGGAGGTGAGCGCCGTGATGCTCCGGATGAGGCTCCCGAGACGGGAGGTGGCCGATGCCCTGCCGGGGCCGCCGCCCCCCGGCCCGGCGCCCGGGTCGTGCTGCCCTAGCAGCCCGGGCAGCACGCTCAGCGTCCGCTCCACCACGTCGCTCATGACGGGCCCCGCCGCTGCCCGCCGCCGCCCGGAAGGGACCGCACCGCGGCCCTCTCCGGCTTCGCACGCACTTCCGGGACCGCCCGGCGGCAGAAGGCGCTGCACAGCGCGCTGGGGCGGGACAGGAAGAGCCGGCGGACCTGGAGCCGCCCGCCCGCTGTCGGCCCGGGCCTTGATAGCGCCGGGTGGTGACGCCGCGCTGTGACGGGTGGGCAGGAGCCCCGGGGACGGCTGTGGCTGTGGAGAGGCAGTCACCCAATCCCCCGCCTTCCAGAGCGGGCAGCGGGCCCTGCTGTCAGATAGCACGGCCCGGTCACCGCTGAGCCGGAAGGTGGAGCTGAGCCACAGCGTCTAGAGCGGGTCAGCCCGGAGCGGGGAGACGGCAACCCCTGCCCTGCCTCCAGGGGTTGGTGCCCGCGGTCACCGGTCGCGTCGAGATAGGAGCAGATCCACACTCCGAGGGAAAACGTACATCCAGCCCCGTCAGGTTTACCTGATCGGTTAGGCTGTGCCTTCCCAAATTTGTGTATTGAAATCCTCCGCCAATTGCAACAAGATAGATACTTTACTGTATTTTTTAACAGAATTGGTTTTCTTCCAGTTTTTCCCGTGAATAAGGAAAAAGCATAGCGCTACTTAAAGAGTCAATCACCTCACCAAAGACAGCAGACTAGAATAATAGTGCATCTATGTAGGTTTAGATGCATAATTCCATTTTAGCCCACGTGTGGCTTTTCCAGTTACCCATATTTCTCTGAAACAAAATTACTTAACACTTTCTGGTTTGAATGTCAAAGGGGATATTTTTTTTTCTAGAAAGGGTGGGCAAGAAACTGAAGTGATCCCTTCCGAGCTATGTGTTTGCAAAGAAAAAAAGTATCCCTCCACCTCCAACATGGATCTGGTCAGACAATCATGCTGAAACTTGAAGCTATGAAGTGATTTATTACTGGGGAAAAAAAAAACAAAACAAACAAATAGGGACCAACTGAAGTCAGTAGTTCAAAAAGTATTAAAAGTTGGCATTTCTTTGAAGCTAAGTTGAAAGATTGGACACTTATTTTTTAAAGTTCATTTTATGAAATGAATTGGTTAAGAGTGTCTCAGTTAAGAACTGCTCATGTAAAGATGATATATCATATTATGTATTGATGTATTATGTATTGATGTATATACCATATATATCAATACATCATATTATGTTGTAGAAGCTAGAAAGCTTGTGAGCTTTGCAGACCGAAAATGTAAAGTCAGTAAGCAGAGGAAAAGCTGCTGGTTAAGCTGACGGAACTTCAATAAATGCTCAAATCTCAATAATTTGACTTTTTCCTTTTATTGATTCCAGGGTCTCAATTCTTTCTCTTTGCCTCAGGTGGTGTACAAATAAATGCTATATGTAAAATGACTTGTACAAACCCTCGAGCTTGTGTGTGATTAATTTCTCATACTGTTGATGATTGCATTGAAACCAGGAGGACTATCCATAGTGCACGCATGTGCACAATACGTGACTTATTGTCAGATGATTATCTATATATCTGATGCCTTGCAGAATACAAGATCACCAGTAACTCCTCCAACATATTTTTCCTTTTAAGCACTAGAATATGTAGTATATCTTTTAGCATAATATAAGATAGAGAAAGCAAATCCACAGAAGTAAGGCATGTCTGCCATCTAGGCATAAACTTGGCAAGGTGGGCTGTTGGGTTTTTTGGCTTTATTCTGCTTTCATCTGCCTTCTGTTTTCATCAGCTAGATGAAAAACCTTGAAGTGTGGTTATAAAACAACAGCAAAAATGTCACTGAAAGGCTGTGTTTCAGTTATTTCTCCAGGCTCCATATCGACTGCACTCACCACAATAAAAAACCATTCTAATTGCCATTCCTGTAAGTTCTCCTTGGCATCTGACAAGCAAGTGGTATTCTTTCTGGCTCATGAATCATCTCTGGAAATCAACAGTTCCAGAATAGAAAATGGGTTGATTGTGCATGAGCCAAAACAGAATCCAAAATAGAAGAGCTTATGTTCTTCACCGTATTGTCTCTGCTCTGGGAAGTAGTAGTTGATATAAATGATGCCAAATGAAAACAGAGATATAGTGAGAAACAACAGCAGCGCTTTTACCCAGGCATTTTCCTATGATGATTAAACATATTTTGTTGTAATTAGCAGAGATGATGCATTATCTGTCCTGTGTCACACAGCTTACCAGTGTGCTAGCCAGTAGTGTGGCACTGCAGGTGTGCTCTGGGTTGCCAGCTGCAGCCAGCCTCTATGAGCGCGTTGCCTTGACATGAAGCCTTCACGAATGGGGAAATGGTTTGTGTTTGAAGGTTCAGGCTTGGCTTTCCTGGCATGGTTTCTTTTAGCTTGTGATTTCAAGAGCTAGGGTGACTATTGCAGGCATACTCTTTTTTGATGATGGCAGGTTTTGAGTTCTTTTCTCTCTCCACCGTCAGCCCCAGACCCTACAGAGTCCTTCTGCATCATTTCTTGTTAGAGAGGCTTGGCAAAGCAGAAAGCGATTTAGCACAAGGAAATAACAAACTGTATAGAACTGGGAAATTGTATAAAAAAGGTTTCATAGAATCACAGACTGGTTTGGGTCAGAAGGGACCTTAAAGATCATCTGGTTCCAACCCTTCTGCCATGGGCAGGGACATTTTCCACTAGACCAGGTTTATCCAAACCACATCCAACCTAGCCTTGAACACTGCCAGAGATGTGGCATCCAAAACATCCATTTACCACATAAACAGAAGCATATCATGGAAAATAAACACATTTGAACACAATTAGACACACCATTAAACACAAAAAGCTATAGGCGAACATGTCACATATATAGGTGTATTTTTATCCAGCAACTTCTTTGCACTGTCGTCACCAACTAGAGTTCCTTTTCTGACCTGCTTTACAGCTACCTTCTTTTCAGCAAGTTTAAAATGTATTCACTGCTTTTGTATTGTGTGCTGGCTTTTGTCTGAATGATGAAATGTATAGAGTCCTATAAATGGATGCATGTTTAAAATGCATTGCAGGAAATGTGCAGGTGGCATAGAATATCAGGAAGGGTAAATGAGAGTAAGTATATATTTTTTTAACATTGAGAACATTAGACTTGCAATGAACTGTTGAATTAATACAAAACTGGGATAGAATATCAAGAGCATTGAAGTAAGAATTGATCTTTTTGTTTTTCTGTATCAGTAATATTCTGCAATTTTGAGATTCCTCTTGATGGGTATGTGTATATATACATATATATATATGAGCTAAAGCTGGCAGGCGAAGAGTCTACACGTTCTTGTGGAAGCTCTTGTCTTATGTGCTTCTGAAGTGAGGGAAGTTTAGTTTAGTCTAATAATTTTCTTGTAGGTTACCAGGCAATGTGTAAATAAGCCTATTTTGTTCTAACATACAGCCAACTGAAACCAAAATATCCTATAAATCCTAAATCTGGTGCAGATCCAAGGGTAGGAGCGCAGTAATAGGTAAGGAATATGGGGTTATTGGTGCACATCTGAAAGTTAGTGCTTTGGATCTGTGGATCACAGGCATATTAATTTACAGTAGTGAGCCTGATGTAAAATAGAGCATCAGGGTTTGTCACTATTTAAATTAGATACAAAGGCTTGAGTATTAATAACAGGGGAAAAAGAAATTGCAGTTTTAGTGCTTTTAGTCCAATTAATTATTGCTCTACTTCTTTGTATTCTTCCCAGCTTGTATTGTAATACACTGGTAAGGGATTGAACAGTACCCGTGTTCCTGGCTTTCAGTTGCAAAACCACTGATCCTCTTCATCTCCCCAAATAGAGGTTTTAGCCATTTTTTTAAGCAGTTAGCAAGTATTGAGACCTGTGATGTTGACGTGTTTTCAGCTGACCCCTGCACATATGCATCTATCAGTACAAGATGAGGAGGTCTTTTTTGAAGAAAACCCACTCTCATCTCCCATTTTGGAAGCTGATCCTATCGTGCTGAAAAGAGCTCCTGCTGCAATCCTTTGTTCTGCCACAAAACGCTGAAAATGTCTGCTCATCTCTAGGGATCTGTTGATGCTCTGTGTCTGCAAGGGCTAAATTTTAATTTAAGAACCTGTTCAGAATTAGCTGACATGCTTGTGGCCATCTCTGCTACTGCTTGGTTTGATTTCTAAATTTTGAAGAGCGAGATCCTCTCTCTGTAGGAAAAGCATCGTTGATGGCTGTGCCTTTGCCGTGGGAAGGTCTGGGCTAGATGTACGTGATTCCCGGGTCCCTTTGCAAGGCCGCATTGCACTTCCCCAGCTCGGGAAGCGTGCGCACACGGCCTCCCCGCGCCGGCCACAGCTTCCCCGCAGAGGCGCTGCCAGAGCGGCTGCGGCCTCCAGCTCCGCACCGCTCCGCACCACCGCCCCTGGCGGCCCCGCTCCCGCAGGCGGTGGGGCAGCCCCGCGGAGGATCCGGCCCCTCTCCCCCGGGGGGCGGTAGAGCCGGGGCAGCGGGCGCGGAGCGGGGCGCGCATGCTCCGCCCTCCCCCGTCTCCTCCCCCCGTGCCCGGGGCCGGCGCGGGGACGGTCTCGACCATTTCTGCGGTCGTGGGGCCGGGGGACAGAGCGCGGTGGCCGGCTCTGCTCTGCTGCGCTCTGCGGCTTCAGCACCGCACCGCTGGACAGCGCCCGCCGGGCCGGTGCGGGCAGGAACCTCGCGGGCAGCGGCCCCAGCTCCGGTCCAGGCTCGCCCTCCGAGGGGGCTGGGCGGCAGCAAGATGTTCCTCAAGCTGGCCGTCGTGGTGCAGGTGCTGTCGCTGCTGGCAAGCCGGGCGCACTGCTTCCCGAAGCCCGGGGGCAAAGGTAAGCGCCTTCCTTAAAACATTTTCTTCATTTTCTATGAATGGGGAAAGTTTCTCAGGGTACAGATAAAGTAAAAACTTTCCTTCCACTTACCTAAAAGCAATTAGATCCTAAAGAAACAATATTCCTCGTGCAAGACAGTGGATCACTGAAGTTGCAATCTAATATGAAAGTGAAGAGATAGGTGCTGGTAGAGGGAAAAGCTCTGAATTGTTTCAGTCTTTTCCAAGAGATGTTTTCAGCCATTCCACAGCAGTTTCTGCACAAGTCTCTCTCTCACTCCCAGTCTCCCCTGGTATTCTGGATGTAAGAGATTTTTAATCTCTTGGTTGTGCCAATCCGATTATTGCTATTTTAGTCAATCTCTTACAGCGTTTCCCCCCCACCTTTTCTTTTTACTAGTTTTCTTATCAGAAAGGGGTTACTAAGTCTGTATCTGTATTTGTATTATGTCTTTTGCAGAACCTCTCCTTCTGCCCCAAACAATCACGCTTTGTTTATATGTTTGACTTTTTTATTGTATTCTCATTCTTCTAGGAACACTGATTTTTTTTTTTTTTTTTTTTACAAGAAGTAGCAGCTGGCATCAGATTTAAGACTGTTTTATGAGAGAAAACTAAAAGAAAAAACATGCTGTCCTTTTGTAGTTGCATGCATCATATAAATGAGTGTATATATGTGTGTGGTTTTTTATTCTAGATAAAGCTATACACAACAGACAATTGAGTGTAGAAAGACCTTTGGAGGAACAGGTAAGTGAAATAAAAAATATTTACAATGTTTTTTGATTTCAGTATTTCCATAATGTTTTGAGCCTTCAGGTACCAGATCCATGAATATCCTAATGGCTTAACAAATGAATTAATAGATTTGTCAGTAAAGTAAATATTGATGGGCTTGCATACAAAATAGAGAACTGGCACATAGAGTTTTACCGTCCAGCATTCCAAAAGCAGGTTGTCAGCTCCAGCAGCTCACAGGTGTATTGCCCCTTTGTATTGACATCCTATGGGAATATAGCAGGAGCTTTGCTTGAAGTGGGAAAATGTAACTGGCATTTATATTTAAACGGAAAGCCCATTGCAGCTTCTTATAATGTCCGATTCTGAACAAAGGGTGTGATGGAACTGACAAAAAGTGCGAAGCGCTAGATCATGTTCTACTTATTAAGGCAAACTTCTTACTAAGAGTGAAGATCAGGCATTAAGGCTTCTGCTGATATTGATAAATTAAGAGATCACGTATTTTAGTGTTTATTCCTTCTGCCTGTTTGTTGTTTTACTTGTTTTATCTTTGTATATCAGATTGCTGAAGCTGAGGCAGACAAGAATAGGAAGATAGCTCCCACAGGTAAAACATCTTTCCTGGTTTTATAGCAATATTCATAATGAATTCAAAGAGGTGTAAGATTTTGTGTCATGTGTGCATTGATATATTTTCCAGAAAATAAGCCAGAGTTCAGGAATTATTCCTTTGTCGATGACCTGAATCTGCTAAAATCAGTAGCAGAAAAAGAGAGGAATGAAAAGGAGAGGGAGTCAATTAGGAGCTCTTTGTATGAACATCAACTGGCCATGGATGATGCAGACTCCACCAAGAACCGCAGGCTTGTGGATGACTATGACTCCACTAAAAGTGGGCAGGATTATAAATTCCAAGGTATTCTGTAATTATCTTTTGGTGAACTTTAGGTTAGACTTCTCTTGCAGTCTGATTGCAGTCATGAATTTTTCACTCACCTTTGTTACTGGAATGCAGTTTCGATTACTTCCAGTAGTGGAACCTTGTCATATTAGAATTAGGTTTTGAAACACAAGACTAAAGAATTGCTGTTGATTTTCAGTCTTCTTCTGTGGAGGAAAATCCAACTGTGTAATTTGCATTATGTTTTTTTGCAATTTAGATTCGATGGAAGGAAAATGGGACATGCTTCTAAATGAAAATATATTTATTCTGGTTTGAAAGGAAGATCCACTTTTATATAGAGCTAAATCACATATATTTGTTCTAAGTGTTCTGTGCAATGCTAGATAATTCTCTTCATCACAAAACTAAAAGTTACCGAAGGCCAAAGAACACTTGCCTTTACTACAGGAGTAGTTAATTGACTTGTAGTTTAAGTGAGTCCTCTGAGAGCTGTGAGCAGCATTTGTTCAGGATCTTCTTAATTATATCAAAGTATGCTGACCACAGACCAGGGTTTCCTCGTCATATTCACTTTCCCATTAGTCATGATGATATTATTTGCCATAAGTAATGATTGCATAATTAAGACTTCATTTGCTGAAATCCAAACAAGGAGATAGTACGCTGTTCTGTCATGATCAGTTTTTGTCTTTAGTGGCCATACAATGGAAGTTGGTACCAGGAAGATGCATATAAGCAGATATGTGAGCAGTATTCTCTCATTTTTACATTCTTTTTCTATAAGCAGGAGAGTATGCTCCTGACATTCATCTTTGCTCTTGCAAAAGAACAAGTCAGAATGGCATTTTTCAGGTGTGGAAAATGGACACAAAGAACTTTTTACTGGGAGTGATGTAATGGGTTCTAAAGTGTGTATCAAAGTATATTCCTAATGTGTCTAAAAAGTGCTGGTTTGCTCTGAAAAGATGTGGGCAGATATTTCTTTTACAAGATGTCTAATCCAGATGAGTTAGGACACTCAGCACACAGTTAAACTGTAATCCTTTTAGATGATCCAGATGGCCTCCATCAATTAGATGGCACTCCTTTGACTGCGGAAGACATTGTTCAAAAAATTGCTGCAAGAATTTATGAGGAAAATGATAGAGGAGTGTTTGACAAGATTGTTTCAAAACTTCTAAATCTGGGGCTAGTAAGTATCTTCTTAATACTTCATTTAGCTGGTTTGTGGGTTGGTTTATTTTAAAAAGCAATTGGATGAGCGCTGTGTCCTGCTGACTTGAGTGAAAATGAATGGGATTTAGGCTCTAGGCAAGCTTCTTGAGTTATTTGGGCACATTGCAATAATATTGTTGTTCCTGTGATAGCTTTGCAAAAAAATAGGCCAAGCTGCAGAATGTTTCTGATGTTGAGAAAACATTCACTGACTGTACTCCTCCCATGTCTGCTTGTGTTTTTCCTGTAATTTCTCTTCTCATTCTCATAGAGATCTTTTGTATTTTTAATTTCTTTTGGATCCTTACAGGGAAAGGCCTGAGCCTATTCCTATCCACCTACTAATTATTGTCATCAGCAGGCCTACAATGGTGCTCATTAGATGGGGATACATATCTCATTGTTACTGATTTTTGGCAAGACTGAGTTTGTCTCCCACCTCTAGATGTCTCGATGGTTTTAGCCGCTGCAATATGGGATCCTTATAGTTTCAAATACAAACCTTATCTTTCCTGCAATAGATTTTGCAAGTAGCTGTTGCATGCTGAATCCCACTGATATGTTGCAGAACATACATATTTATACACTCACACAAGTATATACACATGTATACTGCACTTGCAGCTCCATCTTTCGAGCTAGATTTAACAAGTGTGTTAAGCCCTATATTGCTTTGCTTTCCTACTGGAGGCTGTATGGGTGGGTGGGTGTTTTTTACGTATACCCACCTATTTCATATGTTTGTATGTGTGTATATATATCTTTATAAAAATATAGACGTATATATGTCTATATGTATAAACATATCCATTAGTAAAAGTATTAACCTAACTTGTCTGTGCTTAGCTTTGAAGCAAACATATTTGAAGCAACCTATTTACAAAGCTCAAGTTTCATATCAACAATTAATCTAGGAAAACCACAGTATTCTATAAGTACTCTGCACAAATGTTTTAACAGATCACAGAGAGTCAGGCCTATACCCTGGAAGATGAAGTAGCAGAGGTTTTACAGCAGCTAATCGCAAATGAAGCAAAGGACCGTGAGAAGGAGTCTGAAGATTTTGATTACCCTCCAAGCAGAGCAGAAAGTGATACAAAAGAGAAGCAACAGGAAAGAATGGTAACTTCTTAGCTAATTATTTTGATTCATCTGCCAAACGTACAAGCAGACCAATACACTGCTTTGCTTTAGGGAAAAATTAGTTCAGTCTGGAAACAAAGGTGTTCTTAAAGAAATTCCATTAGAGAGAAAAAAGAATTTTGAGTTACTTTGAGGTTTAAGTCAAATGCCAAATTGAAATAACTTTGAGAAAATAGTATAGTCTTCACCTCATAATTAGGAAAATGTTGGCATCAGATACTGATACTATTTATAGCTCTATTAACTCTAACACCAATAGCAATGTGCTTATAGATACTATTTTTTTATGTCTTTTATGGAGATACCAAGCAAAGCTGATCAGGATAGTTTTGTTAATGGAGAAATTGATGATACACTGGATAACACATGGTCATCATCTAATATCTTGGAAAGAAGAAATGAGCTGCCCTCTGAAGATAATTTTGAAGATCTCCAATATTTTCCAAACTTTTACGCACTATTAAAAAGCCTCAACTCAGGTGAGCTCATTGTGTGCTTGCAGGAATAATTAGGAAAAAAGTTAGAAAATCTGTGTTTTCTCTGTTTTGTTCTCATGCTTTCCCTTCCCCACAGCTGCTCTAGTTGCCAAAAGACCATGTGCTTTAAAAGCATTCTCTAAGATGCACAGCAGAAATTAACGATTAGTAGCAGAAATTAATGATTAGTGAGTATGGCAAAACACTGGGAGGAACAGCACTCAAAACTGCAAACTGTGTGACCTAGGTAGCCCTTCCCATCTTGTGCTGTAAGAGTCAGGACTCCTGAATTCTTTTCATTCCCGTAACGGCTTGATGGAAAAACTGGCAAATTGTTTTCTCCAGAGATCTTTCCAGTAACATCCGTGTCTTCTAAGCCAACAGAGATATGAGTAAGCCACAGTAGAATTCTCCCAGTGATGGTACCAGTAAATGAGTCTGAGCCACCCAGACTTTTCATAAACCACAGATTTGTTGTTTATTGCAATGAAAGCCCTGCATGTCTCTTCCTATTCCAGTGCTAGACATCATTGCCTTCCAGTTGTTTCAGGCAAGATTGTGGCAGCTCGCCACAGCCCCTTTGTCAGCACGCTCTGCCACACACCCACTCTCACCCTCTGCAGCCAGCATATCTTCTGCTCTTTACAGCACAGTCAGCAACAATTTATTCTGTAAATTCCTTGCCCTGCAGGAGCCTTAATCTTGCTTCAAACTGTCCTCATAAACACCTGAGTGGAGAGCTAGAACCTGAGGGCATATTTTGCTCAAGTCATAGAATCATAGAATCATAGAATAGTTAGGGTTGGAAAGGACCTTGAGATCATCTAGTTCCAACCCCCCTGCCATGGGCAGGGACAGCTCACACTAAACCATGTCACCCAAGGCCTCATCCAACCTGGCCTTGAACACCGCCAAGGATGGAGCATTCACAACCTCCCTGGGCAACCCATTCCAGTGCCTCACCACCCTCACAGTAAAGAATTTCTTCCTTATATCCAATCTAAACTTCCCCTGTTTAAGTTTGAACCCGTTACCCCTTGTCTTGTCACTAAGTCCAATCTACAAACTTCATACTCTTCTTCCTGTTCTTTTCATTTTCCCATAGCAGTTCTGTATGCTTATTCTTTCTTCTTCTACTCACAAAGCAGAAAGCCATGTTGGGTTTAACCGGTTATCAAGCAAATCAAACCAGGTCCCACTGACTGCACATCTCTGCCTGTCTCCTGCTTTATGCTGTTCACCTGCCGGCTTGTGTCATGCTGGAGGGCAAGGGATTCAATTCAATTGCATCCTACAGATACTTGTTAAATTGCAGGCAGCAATAAAAAACCTGCTGAGCAGCTCTCTAAAGGGGCTGACCCTCAGCAAGGCTGGGAGTATGTTTCTGACTGTCCCTGTCTGGCAGTATCCCCTGGCTCTGTTGGGTCCTTCAGCAACAACCTGGGGTGCAGGAAGAGCTTGTGTAAACTGTATGATGGGGGAGTTTCATGCTGCTAATGCAGAAATAGAGTCATATTGTTCAGCAGATAAACACAATGGAAAAACAAATCTAATAAGCAATGATTGTGAAGATAGAGATATGTATGGGCAAGAAAGATTGATTTTTATAATGAAAAATCATTCTTTGTATCCCAGTCTGGAGTCAGGATCCTTCCAACCATGTAATATTATGTTTTCCCAGTACCTAAGCCATGATGTTGTGCATGCTAACAATCTCATTTGAGATACTTTATATTTTTGTAATCGAACTCATGGATCTCACAGGAGAAAGAATCTCTGAGCTATCTTCCTGATACAGAGCCTATATGTGCCCTCTGACCAGCAATTTGAACTCTGTCAAGTCACTTCATCTCAGTGTGTTTAGTTTTCTTATCTGTAAAATGGAATTCATACCATTTGCCTTCCATAACATAGACCTTCAAGACAAAAAGCTATGAAGAACCAAGGCCTGAAGTTTTAAACTGTATCCATCTGTACTTTGCAGGAGCAGTTTAAAAGGAAACATATATAGGAGCTCTCTTTGCTAATCAGCACAGCATTTTACTTTAGTGAGTAGGTAATTTTTTATGCATTAAGTTTGTGCAGAATCTGCAGAACTGAGTTTTCCAAGTTACCTGAAGTCTGACCAGTTTTGCTTTATCTCCTCATGCAGAGACAGAGGCAAAAGAGAAAGAGACCTTGATAACTATTATGAAAACCCTGATTGATTTTGTGAAGATGATGGTTAAATATGGAACAATCACACCAGAAGAAGGGGTTTCCTATCTGGGTGAGAGCACATACTTTATGCAACAGTGTTATTAATGCTATGTTCTTACTTTACCAATAGTGGTAATTATCTTTTCTTTTTTGCTTTTATGAATCCTATTTTAGACTTGTTCATTCAAAATGTTAAAGCTGTACTTGGAAATGATTCATCATTCATTATAGCAATGTTGAATTCCAAACTGCTTTAATATTTCCATCAAATGAAGGAAAAGTTATTTATCAGATATGTATTCAGAAGATTATTCCACTTTCACACCTGTGAAGCACACTTGATTTCAATGGCTTTAATGTCAGGGGAAGATTAGTGTTTTGCTCAGTTATATTGATGTGGATCAGGTACTTGCATTTTCTAAAAAGAATCCAGCACTTCAGTACCTTTCGTCTGTCACCTGTAAGTAGCTAGAGTAGATGGGACCTGATGCTATAGTCTTCTACCAAATAAAACTCCTCCTGCCCATGGAAAGCATTACATCTTGGCACAGGAGTAGTTTTTGAAGCACTTTCTCCTGGATTTGTTTTAGAGTCTGTGGCTATGCAGACTTTGTGAAATTCCCTGAAGAGGGATGTTGGAACAGCCTGGTTTTGTTGTTCTGTTTTGTTCTGCTTTCTCACACACCTCTCCTGGTTTTTACAAACTTTTCTGTTAACTGTTGGTAGCCTTTCTAGATAAATAAGCAAAGCTACAGAAGGGCTCATCTGCATAAGCTCTGCACAAACCTTTTATTTCTCTTAGGCGTTCCTGGTCTGAGTTAGCGTGAAAGGGTTTTGTTTACATCAGGGCAATTTCTCAGCTTAATAAATCAGCCCATTACAGAGATGGGACTGGCAGCGATCTTTCATGATTTCTGCTGGCTTGTTTGATATGGGCCATTGCAGATACATGGTTTATCCATGCAACTGTAACTGTATAGATTATCAATTACTTGGCTGCAAAAAATCCAATGTATCATAATTCACATTCAGGTCATGATTGCATCTCTTCTCTAAAGAATTCATTATAACTCTAACCAACATTATCCCTTTATTTTCTGTAGAAGTCCTTGAATTTTACAATTTTTTTACTACTTCTGCTACAGTTCAGCTCTTTACTTCTCTGGTTAACTATACATTTAAAGAAAGATAAACATAAAGAAAGGTTGGCTACAAGCTCAGTGGTTTCAGTGGCATTCTACAAATGAAGATAATACAGCTTGAGCATATATTGCCCTCACTGATAGTCTTGTGCCAAAACTTAATAGGCTAAATTCATCCCTGATGCAAGACCACTCAGATAATGGAATTACACTAGGGATGCATTTTTTCCTGCTAAAATTCAGGGCAGTTGTTCACATTGGCTTTACTTTGAGTAAATAAATACTGTAACCCTGGAAACAAATTGCCATGATGACATAGTACGGAAGGCAGGGATTAGGTTCAGAGATATGATTCAGTCTGGATTTAAAGTAGGACTATCAACTGATGTATACTCTGCCTTGCAAATGAGTGATTTATGAAGAGATGGATTTTGTACTCCATCCGAGCATCTTACTGTAGTGGAAAGAGCTTTCTCATAGGTCTCAAATTGCTTCTGTGGTATTCTTTTTTTAGATTTGCTGTTAAGAAATTGCTGTAAAACTGACCTTCATTTATTGGGCTAATACTGTCAAAGATTCAAGAACAGCAAGCACTGGAGAATCTTAGCTTCTTGCAGTATCCCTAAGCGTGGTAGCAGTTTCACTGCCACCCTTATTCAACTAGAAGTTACATCGTAATATAGCCAGTAATGCTTGAATAGGTACTGTGTTTCTGGTGCAGTTTAGGTTAGGGGATTGATGCCCAGCTGTATTTATTTATAGCAGATAAAGTAATTAGTATGAATGACTGGCAGAGAGAAGAAACAATTTTTAAAATGGGCAGCTTTTTGCATACTGAGTCTGTGCAGATGGATTATATCCTTTCTCTGTTCTGTTACAGTAGGAAGCTGCCTAAATTACTTTTCCCACTCTGTGGCTGAAGCCATGCATAAGCTATGTCCCTGGATTATACATTCAAAATAATAAATCATTTACTGAATCAAGTCACAAGCTTTTGTGCCTCTTGCACAGATGCAGACAGTGACTTTGAATGCGTATACCAGTAACAGCTGGTTTGGGATTTGGAAACCACAGCATTATGTCATCATCATTGTATCCTACTCTAGGGAAAGTATCTTGCTGCTGCAGTGAATGATTTTATTAGGTTTAGCTTTAAGTTACAAAGGATCTAGCTGCAGTGTGATGCAAGAAAAACACACATGCACATACATACAAATGCAAGGAGGGGGAAGTTAATGTTTTAATATACATATTCAATATTAAATAGAAATTTAAAATGTTTCCATATGCTAAATATGTAACTAAGAACCCAGAAAGCCAGGAGAAAAAGTACTGCCTACCTTTTACAGTATCTATTCAGGAAGTATAGCTCTGGAAGCATTAAAGACAGGCTGTAACAAACTGATATAAACCGTGTTCAGCTGAAATGCATCATATGTGATAATTGCCCTGCTGTGGCAAAATGCCAGTATTTTCCATCACTCTTTACTTCCTTAACTATGAATGCTGTATTTTATTGTACTGGGTACAAATTCTTCTGTGGAGTGAAGGCCTCATGATATATGTCTAGCCTGCTCAAAGGCTTTCAGAAATCCTTCTAGAAAGCCTATCTGCCTTCTGAAGATTGAAAGCTGCTCTAATATAATTTTTGCAATTAAATTAATGGACATTCCTGGTACAGAAAGCATAAGGTAATTAATCATATCACACAGGATCTCAATTACACAGGTGTCTTATTAATTAGATCCAACTGTGGTATCAGCTTACCCATCTATGGGTTGGTTGTCAACATCCAGCAAATGCTGCCCAAACAGCTGAACTCTCCTTGCTTGCAGCAGCCTACCAGAGGCACAGGCTGTTGTCACTGAACAGGCTGAATATGAGGAGGGACTTAGGGTAGCTATTGAAACAATGATTGCTGTTGGCAAGGATGCAGTGACAGAATGGAATGAAAGAGTTGGAATCTTTCCACATGATGACCAGCAGAAAGCAGGAAGAAACTTTCAGAGAAGTTACGACTGATTCAGCATAACATATTTCATTATTCATGGCGTTCATACTGTTTCTGTTGCATAAATAGCTGATACTGTATATTCCATGCAGAACTGAAAGGGCTCTATCCTTCATGGTGCTTCAAGAGCAGAAGTGCTTTTCAAGCCACTCACTTTGATTTCAGCGGAGCAGAATAAGGAATGCATTGTGTAGATACTTTGCTGTTTGAATGTTAGTTTGGGAATAATACCATACTTTTCTTCATTTTCCTTCTGTCTGCTGAGTAGTGTCATGGTGGAGATTGACTGTGAGAGCTTTTCTAGCAAAGCCATCTATCACAGGGAAGATAAACATCAAGGAAAATATTTGTCTACACCACACAAAGAGGAATTTTTTGTGTGCTGAGCGCCTTTTCCTGCATACACCAGGATATCTAGCTAATTTTAAAATGAAAGCATACCAGTCCACTACCATCCCAGTAAAGCTCTGTTTGTAGTAATTATATAAACTATAGTTTTGTAATACATTTTAATAACATTGTTGTCAGCTTAGAAGTAGGAACAAATGGTTCCTGCTAGTTTGTTCAGATGTATTTGTAAGTCATCTCCCACCAATAAGAGTGATTTTTAGAACCATTCTAGGAAATATTTTTAATTAGATCCTAGTGGACCATAACAAAAAGAGAGCTTTGAGAGATGCTAGACAAATTCCTAAGAGGCACCACTATGTAGGTATGAACTCTTTTTACAAAGTACATTGATTATATTCTCCTGCTGTAAGATGCTTACAAGAGTAGAGTTGTAGAAAATCTATCTATTGCCACCCCAACCAAATGAAAATTGTGTTATCTGATGAACCCTAGAAATGCAAATTAGTTATGTGTACATTGTAGTCTTGCGTGGAGTTCTCACTTATTGACTGGTACATGTAGCACAAACTTTTGCCATCAGTACTTCTCTCTCTCACAGAGATATAGAAGCTTCACCATGATACCGCATATTTTATCACATCACATGATTGAGGTTGGTAATTTTGTTTTCCGTTTCTGAATCAGGGCTCTGTATCTTCCAAAACTGAACAAAGTTGGAAAAGAGGCAAAGTGTAGGAAGAAAATTAAGTTTAAGCACTACATAGCTTTGCTCTTTCTGAGGCAGATCCCACTTTTCACCTCCTTGGAGTAGAGCATTTTACTTATTGGAGCCAGTGTATAACACACAGCCCACTGCAGACTGGCTGGGGAGCAAACCCCCCTTTATTTAGGGGGGAAATGGAGAAATTGCTCCAGCTCATCAGTATGCAGTGTTTGAGTCACAGTTGCCTCCCTGCATAGACCAAACCAAAGCCATCTCTCACACTACCTCCCTTTGGCTCTGACTCACTGTCAGAATCCACACTCTCCCCCATGACTGAGTAGGAGATTGTGTTGGTTAGAAATGGACATGAACAGATGTCTCTGTTTACCTCTTCTACCCCCTCATCATTTGTTCTCCATGGACAATTGTAAAGAAGGCCAAACTTCAGGATTGCACTAGCAATAAACTAGGTGCACTAGCAATAGGGAGGTAGATGGTTCACTGGTGAGCTATTGCCAAGGTATACATGCACTCATCAGTTTGTCCTTTCCTAAAGTTACTGTTGCATATTGTTCTACTATAATACTCTCTTTTAGACAGACTGAGGCAGCATGAAATTCCCCCTGAGGCCACAGGGGAAATAGAAGCAGAAAGTCCCCTATTTTTAGGGGACATGATTTTTATCATGTCCCTGCCTCTGCACGCTAAGGAGTATGTAATAGCTATTCTGTTCTGCCTCTCACATTTGCACTTGGTAGCCTCCACAGCTTCACTTTCGATCAAGACAGAGCTCTGCAATTTCCCTGGCATAGGCCAGTGCGTAGTAGGTGCAATCTGGCCTTTTCTTGGTCAAGGAGAACTTGTTCGAATGTGATTAATGCTTGAAGTTCTCATCAGCACAGATGCTGCAGGCCAAAGGTCTGATCCTTATATTTGTTTAGGCAAGAACAGGCACAGAGCCAAAGGTGAGAGGCAAAGAGCAGATCACAGGACGGACTGGCATCACCTTCCCTTACTGTCCCCAGAAGCAGATGCTCCCTGACGCAGACACTGCGATTTCAGAGGGGTGAGGGAAGGTGTGGCTAAACCAGTGCCAGAAGCTGCAAGCGGAAAATGGACAGTATCATGTGAACCTTTTGTTCTTTCCTTCATTTTGACCTTGGAGATGAAAGGCACAGACAGTATTCCATAATACAGCTAAAAACAAGACAAATTTGCATGAACGTAAAATAAAAGGATGTGGGGACAGAGAGTGTGCAAAGGTCCAAGACTGGAACCTATGAAGCATGTTAATCACAGACCCCACTGCAACTTTATAGCTTTTCTTTCTGTACCTCTATCCCATGCCTCACCCATGTCTGTCTCATGCTATTTTTGCCTTGGAATGTTTTGTCACCCCTACTGCTTAGATCTTATCACCTATTTTCTCTCATTCAGACTCAGTGCAGAGAGAAAAAATGGGTAGCTATGGTGTGAAAAGTCTATTACAGCTAACCTCCCAGGTCTTAAAAACCAGGACCACCACACACTACAGTAAAGTGGGCATCACCTGAGAGTGGCAGTGAGGGCATGGTATTTCCAGTATCCATACGATCTAAATTTTCTCAGGAATCTTTCTGGGAGAGATCCAGAGTAGCTTTGTGATGAGAAAAAGAATTAGTAATCCTATTACATGACTATCAAATCATATGTCCAAGAGCCAGAATGAATATATTACAGTTCATTCCTTTGCTTATCACTATCTACTCTTTATGTTTGCAGCTTTTTCTTGCAAATATATTACCTCTTCTTCCATTTCTCTTCACTGCCTCCTCTATGCTTTCCCAACTGGATACTTTGTCAGAAATCTCCATCTCCACAGTGTCTCTTTTGACAAGTATATTGCTTAGTGCTTGAAAATCTAGGCTTTGCATCCTACCAAGTGGCTTGCATTTCTAAAGAAAGGAGGGCAGTGCTTTTATTTCCTTTCACTGTATTTAATAGCTGCATAAAAAAATCCCCTTACTTTCTGAATTCAGTATCTCTGTTGACAGCTGAGCACCAAGACCATAAGTTATGATTTGAGATGATGATGTGGGTGCAGGGTAAAGAAGGTGTCACTGAACTTTCAGAATTAAGCTCCATCCCACTCTTCCAGTAGAGGCGGCTGCATGCTGCTTCAGTCCCAAACCATCATGCTTTTAAAGTGCATGCTATCAAAATACATAAAATGTGCACACAGGCCATGTAGCAGCCTCAGAATTGGAAAGGATTAGGAAAGGACTGCACCACACAGCTCTAGGAGACCTGGAGCAATGCAACAGAAACAGGTTTTAATCTGATTGCCCAGCGATACTGCTGATGTTGTATTTCAAATCACTCTGACCATCTATCTTGCATGCAATGCATTTACAAGTGATGCCACTACCTTAAGTTTGTCATCCAACATGTCATTCCTCATGCACCATCGTAAAAAATCTGTCAAACAGGAAGATTCAGAAAGAAAATGCTGTATCTTGTAAGGCAGGGAGTTAGAAAGGAACAGGAGATTTGCAAGGCTGTAATTCGACAATGGAGGGATTTCTCTTGTTCATCTCAGTTTAAGCAGTTTATGTGACAAATGCAAGATACATGCATGAGCTAACTAAAGGTCAGACTCTGCTTTTGACTACACTGGTGAAAATCCAGTGGATATTGAAAGTTCTTGGACCTGCAGTCATGTAAACTAAAAGGAAGATTTGGCCAAAGAATTAATCAGGTATGCTATTCCCCACAGAATAGTCACAAGCAAATGCTGTAATGTCCTGAGTTTTGTCACAGATGGAAAAAAGCTTTATGAACTCTTAAGGATCATCTACTGCAGGAATCAGAGCCCTGGGAGAACTGTGCTTTTTTAATGCATGAAATATGTACATCTCATACAAGCAGTCATCAGCACAAAGCTTTCCAGCTGAAGCTTGCTGCAGTGTATGACCTCATTAAACTAATTTTTTTATCTATCATTAAGATTCTCAGGTAGCATGATCATCCTTTTTGCTCCTTTAATAAACACAGCCTATCTATGCTGTATGAAAACAGCAGCAAAGCAGGTCCTTCTGTGGAACTTTAATGACATGAAATCAATTCAGTCAATTTGATGAGGATAGAATGTGAAACTGCCTCCCGGGTGCAAGACAATTATGCAGATGAAAAAACCCTTTGCAGGAAGGTTCACAAGAGTGCAGAAAACACTGTAAATCTATCTATAGACAGACAGATTGGATCCTATAGAGAAGGGTCCATTTCAGGCTTCCATTACGAATTTGTAAATGCTTGAATGGGTACGTTAGTTTCTGCCTCTCTAATAAGAACAAAGTAATTGAATTTGTAATATTTTTTTTCACATCATGTCTTTTTCCATGGGTTTGAAGGGTGTTACCACAGTGCTTTCTCCCAGAGTACAGATAAGCATTCTGGTTTTATGCAATTCAGATTTTTGGATGCCCAACTCAGAGGACTTACAAGTTTGAAAACTGCTAGGAATCTGCATTTTCAGCTGCAATTAATAGGATCTATTGGTGTGTAGTGCCTGTAGAATGTGGGCTTAGGGTGTCTCAGAATGCCTACTCAAAATAGGAGCCCTCCTGCAGCATGAATGCTTCAGTGAGTCATCCCACATAAAAGAGCAAGTTAGAAAGTGAGGCAAGGCAGAAGCCAAATGATCTGACTCCTGGTGTCTGGTTCCAGTGATGAGATTATAGTGCTCCACAGAAAGCCAGCCGCCAGAGGAGTGACCTATTTTACCAACGTAGGTCACTTCCATTAGCTCAGTAGTTATTGTTCCGTTGTTTTAATTAGTGCCATTTCAAATAAGTGGCCAGCTCTGGGGAAAGGTCAGTACCTTTCTAAACTCTTCCTCTGTAAAAGTCACGTTGCTAGGGAAATGATACCGGAAAAGTAATCAATTCTTGTTAGACCTCCAAATCTGACATGCAGTTGCTTAGCTGCTGGCCAGGCACATCTCAATTGAGAAGATGACTCACTCCATCAGCCTAAATCAGAGCAAACATTGTTCAGCCCTGGCCTAGCCAAATATGACAAATACAAACACGTTTTGAAACAATACCAGCTGTTAAAGACAGGTAATTCTAAAGGGGGGAAAAGCACAATAAATCCTCTTCAGGAAGAATATGGATTCCCTGGTAATATTTTCTCAATGATACATATGTAGGTACACCACATAATCCCCATAAACATGAGCAGGCTTACATAATTAACTCTTCTGTCACACCGAAAATACAGCTGCTTATGAAATCTTGAGATGCATGTTAATGTGCCACCCAGGTAGCAAGATAGTGTCACTACTTCTCCTGTAAAATGCAGTCCTTATTAAAATGCCTGTCATAGTAAATTGTCCATTCTTTAGTGACAAAATAAGCTTTTAAAATGGAATATAGTTGATATATTCAGTCTGGATTTAACAGCAGAGCTTGGATTATTAGTGGTCAACATTGCCATATTATACTTGGTACACAATGTAACTGTTCAATGCATATGACTGGAAACCATTGCACATTACCATGTTACAGCAGGGGGGTTGGAACTAGATGATCTTAGGTCCATTCCAACCCCAACTATTCTATGATTCTATGAAGTATTATTTATTACTCATATATTGAACTCAAATTGTTAGCTAAAACAAAAAGACTCAGAACTCGTAATGGTATTTATAGAAGTAACTGAATAAGGGAGGAGTATAAATCCTATTGCCTTCAGTAGCACATGCTGTATGTGGATGTGTACAATTTTTAAACACTATCAACATCATAAAAAGCATCTAGAAATATTATCAGTATGCAGACATTTAAATCTGAAGATGCCTAAGTGGGTTATAAATCTGTCTTGTGGCAGAGTCTTTGTTTTCTGGTAATACAATCTTACTGCAGCAGTGCCTAAATGCAGACAGTTTCATGACAGGACATGAAGGGCACTTAGGAATCAATGCACTTACATATGTGTTGTGTTTTAAACACTTAAATAGTCCTATTTTAAAATACTATTATACTTAAAATTAAGCCTACTTTAATACATTTTGCTGGATTAAGGTGTAAAATCAGTGACACTTCTGCATGAATTAGCGTAGAAGAATAATCTATTCACTTGAATTTACAAAGGGGTTTTAAGTTCTTAGCTGTATAATCTTATTCTAAAAACTGTGCCTCTTGCAACAGAGGAACCCTTATATTCCTGCTGGAATACTAGTATGATACTGATTCAGGATAAAAAATAGTATCTTAAGCTCAACTGAAAGAGATGTTTACAGTCCTTTCAATAAGCTTTGGATCAAGTGATTAGTGAGGCATCAATACCACCACTGTAATTCTGGCTTGGTTTTTAGTTCGTCGGTCTGTCTGATCCAGCTTGTAACCCAGCCCTGACCTGCTTAGCTTAGGGCATGCAGCAAGGTCAGAAATCACATTAAAGGAAGGGACACGTATCAAATGATAAGAGTTTTCACAAAAAGATAACAACCCTGAAGTGATGTAGAATTGTCTGGGTGCAATCAGGCAGGGTGCCAACAAAAACTGCTTATGTTTTCATTTTATGTAAATAACAATACAGAGGACTCAGGCAGACAGGATTATGTGATCTCTGGTCAGATGGCAGGCAGAATCGCTTACGGTGATATGCCATGGAGAGAGATGTGCTTGCTAAAAACCTAGTCTTTAGGTTTCAGTGCTAAGTATCTTTCTGATGGAAAAAGATGCTCCTCGTTGATGGACAAAATGTTGGCATTACGTGGAAGATACAATCTAAAATATTTTCTTGCCCTATAATATCTATTTTACAACAGTTACCACATCTCATACTCTTTTATCTGTTTATATAGAGAGAATATTGACAATTCAAAACCAAGTCTCTCAAAAATACCCCACCAACATCTATCAAATTTTGGATCCATGTTTAATTGAAGCTTAAAAAAAAAAAAAGTTAATAAAGGGAAAGAAAATTTGACACCATGTCCATAATATGACTAAGGAAAAAATGGCACTGTATGATGTTATGTATTTAGAATTATATAATCGAAAGAACAGTTTGGGTTGGAAAGGACCTTAATATCCTCTAGTTACAACCCCTTGCCATGGGCAGGGACACCTTCTACTAGACCAGGTTGCTTCAAGCCCTGTCCAATCTGGCCTTGAACACTGCTAGGGATGGGGCAGCCACAGCTTCACTGGGCAACCTGTGCCAGGGCCTCACAGAGGCTTCACTAGCCTCACAGAGAAGAATTTCTTTCTTATATCTAACCTGAACTTCCCCTGTTTAAGTTTGAACTCATTACCCCTTGTCCTATCACTACAGCCCCTGATAAAGAAAACATATTTGGAATATTTAGATATTTAGAATAGGTATTTGTGAATATCTATAAAGCATTGTATCACAAGTACCTTTTTCTCCGCACACATAAGCATACAATGCTTATATCTAAAATATCCCTCTTGATAAAAAGGTGCTTTTACTTTCAAATTAGTCCTGAAATTTGCATTGAGATACATTTTCTAGGCTTCTAGAGCTGTATACATGGCAACGGCTGTCCACTGGGTTTTCAGGTAAATGCTTGACTTCAGCGACTTTCAAAAAATGTGGTTTAGTCAGTTTGATTTACATATTTATTTCATCTAAATATGATTTTAAACCTTTTACTAGACTTCTTTTTTCAATGAAATCATATCAAATCCAGACAGATAAGCAGTTTCAGATAATATTTTCCTACCAGGATGAAGCACAGATTTCATAGCCTTGTATGCTTTCTGGAGGTTAAACCCTTTCATTGCTTTCATCAGAATAAATTGCTACAGATACTGTTATTTATATTTTGTGACTTATGTGATATAAATAATTAGAATATATATGCAGAATTTACTGTCTTTATGAATATTGGCTCTACTTGGTGCACCTATTGTCATGATTTCGTTGTTAATTTTTTTAATAAGATTTATCAAAGTTCCATATAGCTATTTGTTTGTTCTCTTAGTGCTGGATCTGCATTAATTCTTCAGAGGCAAAGATGAAGACTGTTTAGAGTTCTCTTTCCCATTCAAAGCAGTGTTGCAGAGAATTTAATATAGATTCTGGATCATAACTGTTGAAGAATAACTGGGGTTTTGTGTTGCCTTGATTTCTAGAAAACTTAGATACAATGATAGCTGAGCAGACAAAGAAGAAGCTTGAGAATCCTTCCACGAAAACCAGACCAAAGCTACCAGCAGGTACTTACTCTATAGTTTTCACTCCTGGATAACACATCTTTTTAACATATTCAGTTAAAAGCATGCTAATTGCTTTAGAAGCCAGACTGCCAGTTAAAGATACAGTCCCTCAAGGACCTGTAGCCACAGCTTGGATTCCAAAACACACAAGAGGAATTTTTACTTATCTGATTTTTGAGACGTGTATTCACTGTTCTTCTGTAGAATGCAGACATTACACACATACAAAAGCAAGTTGTATTAATGCTTTTTAAGACTTAAATAATGAAAAACGCAATCTTTGTCAACTTTGGATCTCGTAAATGCAAATCTATCACTTTTCTCTGCACAAAGTAACGTGCCTTTATGAACTACATATTATTACATTTTAGTCACCTGTGTTCAGCTACTGTTTGTAAAGAGCAGAAGCAGGCATTCCTGTTTCCAGAGATCTGGGGTATAGATGACCTTTAGAAACCACTCTGAGTCACTCCAGTGAGGTTATTCCTCAATCATCAGTCAGAATATTTTACTTCCTAGAGATTGTGTTGATGTGATTTAGAAGTGCTTTTAATACATTTGATACAAGATTGCTCTTACTTTAGACAAAAGTAGTGAAGAAGCAGACAGCACGAAAGAAGCAGCAGCTAAAATGGAAAAGGAATATGAAATTTCAAAGGATTCTACAAAAAATGAAGAACAAAATGCAGCAGGAAACAGTGAAGAGCCCAGAGGTACAAAAGAGTCCATGCTTTTGCTACATGTGTACTCTCCAAGTGATTGGAATATTTTCCTACCTTTGGTATTGTTTTTCCATTATGTTATCATAAATATCTTCAATTTGTGGTTACTGGGGGTCAGCACACAGCAGCTTGATTCAGAAGTGTACTTATTTGCTGAGTAAGGCCATAATCTTTTATAGAATTCACAGCCTCTTTTGAGAGCAATATGAAGTGCAGAGAGATTTTGCATCTTCACGTGTGGTTTTTCAGTGAAATCAGCTCATCAGGATGTTCAGTGTGCTGAGTAAGCCCACTGATTTCTCTAGTTTGTGTTAGAACAAGCTGTTAATGAAAGGAACTGAAAAGTTCTGCAAAGTGACACAACTTGGCAGAGGCTAAGGGTCATCAGCAATTAACGTGTTTTGCATAACTTTGGGAACCTATTACAGTAAGTTACTGTCTCAATGAGAAAACTTAGCACAGTAATACTTTTAGTATCATAGTTGCCTTAGCAAGCATAATGCCATGTGCCATGCTACATTAGATTGTACTAGCTGAAGACTGCCCATGAGGTGCAAATCAGCTGCTATCTCTCAAACCAAATCTGCAGAGGACACTGCCTCCTTGCAGTGATGAACTTCTGAAAGAGGATGTTTATTGGTGCAGAAACCTTTCAGTGAGCTCTTATTGCTAAAGATCAAGCATAAGCATCTATATTTTATAGTCCGTTTGTTAAAAAAATGCTTATAATCTATTTTGTGCTGATACTGGTTTATGCCTGTACTTTTTTTGATGCATGTTTTCACAGCAACATGCGCAGTAATGAATTGCAGTAATCACGGCTACACTAGATTGTAGTTCATTGGTCACCTGTTTCAGTCCTGTGGGCATTGCAGACATGTAAACTATCAGCCACTCATAGATAGAAGGTGGCTTTTCCAGCAATGGTTATTTAAGCATAGAAAATAGCTCAAGATAGCTCCCTAATTTCACAGTAAAGAAAAACTGTCACCTGCTGAAGTGATAAATAGCATTTGCTGTCTGAAGAAAATGTGTCTGTTCAGTTTGGTTCAGGTTATTTTCCTTTACCTTCAGAAAAATGTTCAGCCCAATAGCTTTTAGGAAGTTCAAATTGGATCCCTATTTAGTTCTTTGTCTCATCATGCAATGCCCTTTGCTCTTTCACAGAGTAACTTACTATAATGCTAATCCTGGGCTTCCAGATGAAAAATCATGGTATAGCTAATATCCATTTACTAATGGGACCAGACATGCATAGTTGGCAGTAGTAGCCTTCTACATGCTAATCACAGTAGCATTTTTTTTTTTCCCTGACAAATGTAAGAACATTACATCAGTAAAGCTCCAGCCAAGTTAAGAATTCAAAACCCATTAGCTGAAATATTTCCTTAGGGACCTTATTAGGTAATCCTTCAACTAATTCTGTCCTGCTTTCTGGTCCAAAATAGCCATCACTTTAAAATTTCAGCTATAACAAGGAGTTATCATGGTAATTGTAATACATGCTGTATCTCAGTAAATTAGAAGTAGCTGTGTTTCAACTTGTCTTTCCGGAATATCACGATCTTAGATTTGTTATATGCCGTTAGTACTACTCTATGGAGGAGTTTTCTGACACTTGTGTATGAACAGATTTTCAAAGCTCTCAGCCTTAAGTCATTCCTTGCTGTCTTAGCAACTTCATCTTTGCTGAACAATTATGATGATCAAGAAGTTACAGGTTGCTTTTGATCCCCATATGCATACCACCAAAAGCTATGTATAAAGATCAAAAAAGCCATGATCCCAAGTTTGTAGATGACTCATCTTGCACAGACAAAACCTGCTAGCCATCTGTGGGACTTTTGCCTGACTGAGCTTGACAGGACTCAGCTTTTAAACAGAAACTAAGAATAGTTTTAATCTGCCTTTGCTGTGCCCAGTTAAGCAAGCTGCATTATTCATTGATCTAAGTGCCCAATTTTTCTCTCACCCTTTCCTCTAGGGAAAGCTGAGGCATATTTGGAAGCAATCAGGAAGAACATAGAATGGCTAAAAAACCACAACAAACAAGGTAACAAAGAAGGTATGACATAAAAAGCCTTGACATTGGGGTGGGCACCATATACATTATAAAGAATGCAGTTTGTCTTCTGTAACTCAGCAGTATGCTGTAAGTTAAATAATAATGTGAAACTGTGCTTGTCTAGGTTATAGTGACAATTAGTGGTGTTAGAGTCATGTAAAAGTTCAGGTCATGTAAAAGTTAAATCAATCAATGAAAGTAGTAAACTAAGACAAATTTATGTAAACTGGCTTGAAGAGCTGCTGGCCACAGAACAGCCAGTGACTCACTAGCTAGAAGTGCTGTCCAGGTAGTCATGATGGTCTGCTGTCACTGGGAAGCAGGACATCAGCTTTGTCTAGTGCTTCATTTCTTAGTTCAATACATCTTTCAACTACCATTTTGTACGTGAGGAAAATGTATTTTAAATGTCTGGATGCGTCTAGAATAGTGCAGCATATCTGGCTAGCACTATGCATGCCATCACAAAAAGCAATGAGTTTTGTTTCATTACCATAAATAGTTAAGACACAAATTTATGTCAGTAACGGTGTAATACATTGGATTACAGCCCAAATCAACTGTAATGACTTGTAGCTCTCACACAAAGCTGTCTAGAAGGGGAGCAGTGACTGAAGCAGCTGCACAGGGCATGTTCAGCAGCTGCTCCACCATTTGACTTCCTCAGAGGCAGGGCTGTATGACAGCTGGAGGGAGGATTTCCATCTTACTTTTCAGATCTTTATTTATCCATACCAATTTTGCCCTGAAGATCTTACTTAAAACCAGCCCTCTGTCCCTTCTCTTTGCCATTGCTGCATCTTCTGGCATCACCCTCTCTATAAATGAAGGTTCCTAGCCAAGGGATCAATCCCTGGAGTATAACTGGCACCTGGCAAGAAGGATCCTTGCACCAGCCAAGCAGAGGGGAATCTGAGATGAGATTAGCCCTGGGTAATCTAGCCACCCTCTCTGTGAATTGAACTCCATATGAATTACATTTCAGAGTCAAGTGCATGCCCACAGCCCAACACATCAATTTGCCTATACAGAAACCTCCTTAACAGGAAGGACCTTCTAAAAATTTTTCCATCTCTAAAATCATTTCCACACCATAGTAGCAATGGCAATTAGCAGCAGCATATCTATTTGCTCAAGAGTTTTCCTGCCAATTCTAATACATGTTTCTGTTTATCAATGTACTCATTATAGTAATTAGACCTCAGTCATGTGTGATTATTTCTCTGTATCACACATGCTGACTGAGCAGCTCCTCACTCCTCTTCATAGTAACCTCCCCTCTGCACTGCTGCAGCATGAAAATGGCTGTGACTGCAGATCAATAGCATTTTATGTGCCTGTGAAAGCATTAAGATAGATGCTTGCTGTGTAGATGGATTTTCATTTGCACTAAAGTATCTTTATTGCCCTCTGGCAATGGAAATGGCCCTGAAAGTAAGTGTAAGTTATGACAGAATTAGAACAGTGTTCTGACTTTTCTGATACATGATCTTTATTGTGCATTTCTATACTTCTTATTTTTGTAAAATGCTAATTCAGTTCTCCTGGGATGATGTTAAAGAAAGTGCAGGCAGGGTAAGCTTATCTAACCGTGAATGCATTGTGCTGCATTTCTTCCGTACAAGATTAGGTGGTATTGATGTGTTCATCAATCATTTTTCCACTTCCAGCTAGCACCTGGGAGCTGGCAGAAAAGTGGTTCACAAGAAATTTATGTATTAAAATAGCCAATCTTTTCCACACCTGTTCATGGATTGTTTTACTCACCAAACATACTTGAAGAGCTTTCAGTTTTCTTCAGGCAGGTATTCATAGAAACTTGATTTGGTATGAATTTCAGTAGAAATTGTTCATTCAATGACTGATGACACTGGAAATGTTAACTTGCATTTTGCCAGTTAAAACAAAATATATCAATTTCCTGTTAAGTAAGCAAGTAAACTTAGTGGTCTGTATGATTTAAAGAGAAACTTGTCAAAAGCCCAGGTTCCGACCTGATTGGCTTTTGTGTCCAAAGGTTTTTTTTCATATATACGATCTATAGGCTCTGTGGGCTTGTCCTTAGTATCTCCCAGATGTCGTTTCATCTCTGAATCTGGTGCTCTTTAAAATCAGCTCCTCTCCTGTGTAAATTAACATCACTCTCACAAGTAGACACTGGCTGCTGGGCATTCTATTCCAGTTAGTCTCCAAAGAACATAACTGTGAGTCACCTAGTTAATGCATGCAAATAGCAGGTTCAGGTTTTTCACAAAATACTTAGGTAGTTTATAGTTTCATAACACTAACAGTAGCCATTTAGGAATGAAAGTAAATTTCATAATTAATTGCAATGGCAAGTGGCTTGTTTTGAATATGCAAATAAGAGCTCACTTCATTTACTATAGCAGTTTTACAGGAAAATGTAATGTTGCAGCTGTTGTGGTGAATATAAATCAAAACTGATTTTTCTAATTACTTGTAAAAATTAATAGGTTTTAAATAAGTATTATAAATTAACTGATATCAGTTCGTAGAAAAAAATCCAATTAAATTGCCATGAGATATAAAATGAGCCAGAATTGGATAACATCATAATGCTTATAATCTCAATAAAATGTGTAGTAATTAAACCTTCACATGTCCACTTAATGATCTAGAATAGTATTTGCAACTCTAAGAAGAAAAATAAGCTCAGAAATGTTAATGCAAATAAAGTGGATATTATGTTAATTTAATATTTATTCTTCAGTTAATTTCCATTCCGTGGTGTCTTTCACTGGAGACTCTCATTCTGTCAACATAAATGAAATCTCCCAGCCTTAATGATAAGTTGCTAGATGCTGTTTGTCCCTGTTACTCAGACAGGATGGCGACACAAACAGATTACATCCTCTTCAGTAGTGCTGGTAACAGACCATACATGAAATCCTGACCTAAGTACAGCAAATGGCAGAATTCCTGTTAACTCAGATATAGGAAGACACTTCTGCAGGAGTGAGGAGTTTTGAATATCAATTTTCTGTATTACTCACTTGAAATAGCCTTATACTGTTATAAAAATTATGGCAAACTTTAATTTGCTTCTTAATGTCTTTCTATTTCTACCAAATTTCGGTCACTCAGCTATAAAAAGACAGAAAATCATTATTGCCTGGTTTGCTAAGAATGAAAGAAGGTTTGAAAGAAGACCCTTCCACTTATTGGTATATGATGATATATATGGGCCTACATCACAAAATTGGTATTAATATAGTCTGAAGGTTCTATCCATGAAATAAGTAACTTATACTGAAAAAATCAGGATGTATCTATTTTTGTGAAATATATTAGTTTAACTTCATATGGACCCTTAAGAGACACAGATGTTTTCCACACTACTAATTTGTGATGCTAACAATTTAATTATTAAATTGTGTAACCAAAACTTGCATCATGTTTCTGTGCAAATATACTGGATCTGTTCCAAGAGTTATGACTACACAATAGGTTACACTTTAATGTTATTTAAAAGATTGCTCTACAGCAGATTTCTTTTCATGGAAAATAGTGATTTTTCTGGCATACAAAAAGGCTAGTTAATGCCTAGATGCTGCATAGCGGCACCCATCTATTGGAAAAGGAGGAAGGACCTGTCAGCACTGTACTGGAGATTGTAAAAGACTAATAAGACAAAGATTGTCAAAGACTACTTTAACCCTGACACTCTCAGAAAGACTACTCACTGCAGTATTTTTCATGCCAGGATATTATGTTCTGTTTCAAAGTAAGCATGTTCTTTATTTTCAGGAAGTTGCTTCAGTGAATTTTCACTAGAAGTGTTTGTAGTAAGTGGGAATTTCACTGGGATTTCTTTAGGAAACAGTCAATTTAATACCTTCTTTTGAATCCATGACAACTGTGAAAACAGGGTTTTAACAACAGTTTTTGCCATGCAGAGTAGAACATCAGATCTCTGGACCAGAAAATAGCCTGCCTTTAGCATTTGCCAGCAAGCAATCAAGAGCAAGAGATGATTATTCTCCTTCAATATTAAAAGTGCCATGATGTGTAAAAAGACTTTGTGCAGGTGGTAGGGTTTTTTGCATTGTTTTCACAAGTTGCACTTGTATTGAATTCTCTTCATGTTGGATAAAGTGCATTTCTTGGATAAACTTTACAATGACATTGTTTCTTAGGTGAAGCAGTGTAATGGCAGTGACTCATTGTACAAATGAATTCTTATTTTTCAGACTATGATCTTTCAAAGCTGAGAGATTTCATTGATGAGCAGGCTGATGCGTACGTGGACAAGGGCATCCTGGATAAGGAAGAGGCTGATGTAATTAAACGCATATACAGCAGCCTGTAAAAAGCTAGTGGCTGTCAAACGTGTAGAAAACTAGGATAGTTTCCCTCACTCCTGGCTCAATGACTTATGATCTGTTAATTTGAGGATACCATTAGAAATGCTCTGTTTACATTGTACCGACAACTTTCTAGAAAAATGAAGAGCTGTAGTGCTCCGTACACTAACTGCATACTGTATTTTCCTACACTCACAAATCAACCCTAAATGCCAAATTCCAACACTGAATTTCTATTTGATGGGGCAAATATTTATGTAATGTTCTCTTTGATTTATTTGTGTTTGGTTTACTTTTGTAGATCAACCAATTGTTTGTGATGGAAGGTTCTTTTAATGCTACTTCTTTTTGCTCTCACTCCACTAGCTTTATATAGATGCAACTATGTAAAGGGCATTATTAGAAAATAGTTCATAGTTCTCTAAATAAAATATTTGAAAATAATTCACCTATTAAAGTTTTCATTAATCTTAATATTTTATACCCAGAAATCTTGGTTTTAAGTTCTCATTCTTCCTTGACTTTTTTTATTTCTTTATTTAGTATTCAGTAACTTGGACTACTGTATCTTTAGCTTACTGATACATCTTGACACTACACTGCCTTTCCTATTGCAGAGCTGTATTCTCCCCACTAGTCAGCATGTATAAACATTCTCTTTGGTGCACCATTTGATGCTCTTGCATGCATAATTAGTTGAATTCCTGATGTGAGTAGTCTGATAACAAGTGTAAATAGCCATTATTTCCTTTAAAGAAAAAGGATATAAAAGCAATTTTGCATGGGAAGGGGAGTTTGCAACCAGGATGTTTGTAGGAATGTGGACCCTGCTTTTCAGAAAGACGTAACTTCAAGAACATCGTATCTCAGCATCTCTGTTCACTGACTTGTGTTAAACAGTATTGCCTTGGAAATTTTTTTCTTTTGCATATATATATGTTATTATTAGCCAAGAATTTGGTAACTCCCAAAGAATGGAAAGGGAAGACAAAAATGTCATCCTCCTTCTTCTTTCTCAGCTTACAGAGCTTCTGAAGAATGGTTTATGAGATCTTTTATATTTAAGTGAATGGATAATTTTGTGTATGAAGATCTCATGAAGAAAGACTACAGGTGAAGAATTTTTTAGGAAAACAGATTTTAAACCAAATTGCAGAAGATCTACATCTGAGACCCATTCCCTGCAGCAGTCACTTGTTTAACTAAAGAGAACAGAAATGGAGTTTATTTAAGAGGTTCTTCATTGATCATTTGAGGTTATCCCTCCTCTATGTTCTTAGAAAATCTCACAATACCTCCAAGATTGATACAGTCAAAAAATGTTAGCTGGTGCAGAGGTTGGTATATGCTTGCGAATGAAGGTAGATGCTGACTTACAGCATTGCCCACACAGCACCAAGTTCTGCAAATGTTGAATCATTTTATGTCATCTCCTTCATTTTCTCAGCACAGTTAAGAGATTGAGGAGGGGATTTGAGCAATGTTTCTTAGCCAACTGAAGTAAACTTTAGAACCCCTACAAAACATAATTATGAACTGAACATTATCAACAGAATATTATTGGTAACAAATATAAAATGAATGTGGTAGCAATAAGGTGTAGCATATCTATTTGAAAACTGATGATACATAAGCCAATTAATGCTTTCTAGCATACAAAAAGTACATCACTGCCTACTCATACATGTCCTGATATGGATCACTAAATTGCAGGATTAGTCACTCATGGCAATATCTTTTTTAACAAAAAAACTTTATTGAGAAATGTAGTCAATGTAACCTTCCTGTTTGACAAACAGGCCCTTAGAAACTCTAGAGAAAATGATGGGGAAAAAAAAAATCCTGTTACTTTCAATCAGTGCAGCTGTCATCTAAACCATTTCTATTACTATTATTATTTGCCAATGTTCCCCAAGATCAGAATTTCTTCTTGTCCCTATAGACCTCAGTTGTTTCCTGCAACTGTTTGTGCTTTAGTTTCTGATGTGACTATCACATCGGAAAAGCAAACTGTTCCCCAAATTTGGGTTTATGAAAGAAATCAGGAGAAAGATAACTTACCATAGACTGACATAGACCTTTACATCTGGGGAAGTGGCACTGATCTAGGAGCTGCGTTCAAAAACAAAAAGGAGAAACTTTCCTTCTTCAATGGCTACTTAAAAAGAAAAAAACAACCCCACAACAAAACCCCAAACCAAACAACTTTGGCCTCTCAGGAGCCTCATTTTAATAGAAAGATGCCATCAGCTAGCAACTCCAGCATCACTTAGGGTACATACATAGACCAATTAGACCAGCCTGATGAGTAGCTGAGAGCAGAGCAAGACTTCTGTCAGGTAGATAAGCAATCTCAACTGAGGTTCTTCAAACTAGATTCACCTCCCATCCTGCCCAAGCCCATTAAACTTGTTATTTGAATGCTTCAAATACTGGATTCATTGCTGGTACATCAAATGAACATCAATCAGCACATCATACCTTTCAGAACTAGGCAGTAAAAACACAGCCAGCCTGATGAATCAGCCCTCATTTCTAAAAGGCAATGACTTGTGCTAAATAAAATCAAACCAAGTGACGCAAGTTTCAGCCTGCATTACAAATCAGTCCTTATTCTGAAGGGAACACTTGGAGCACATTAGCCCTGGACATCTGCTGCTAGTGTGCTAAGTACCTCATTAGTAAATCATATTGTCAGTGCTTTGCTTTTTCCTGGTGAAAAACATATTTTCAACACCTGTGTATCTCTGGGTCTAAACAGACAGAAATCAGTTTCCACATTGTTTGTATCCCTACTGGATCCTTCAGAAATCCTTCACTCCGTAAATTATCACTGAAAATGTAACAAGTATAATACATATGGTATTCATCTTTTACTCTTTTCTATTAGAATACTGTTTCTGATACTGTGCTTTATTAAACACTTGACTTCAAGCTACAGTTGTGTCCTGGTGTTGGCTGAGGTAGTTAATTTTCTTCATAGTAGCTGGTACATGGCTAGGTTTATGGATTTGTGCTGAGAACAGTGCTAGTAACACAGGAGTGTTTCAGTTACTGCTGAGCAGTGCTTACAGTGTCAAGGCCTTTCCTGCTTCTCACCCCACCAGTGAGTAGGCTGGGGGTGCACAAGAAGCTGGGAGGGCACACAGCCAGGACAGCTGACCCCAACTGATCCAAGGGATTTTCTGTACCATATGACATCATGCTCAGTATATAAAGCTGGGTAAAAAGGAGAAAGAGGGAAGATGTTTGGAGCAATGGTGTTTGTCTTTCCAAGTAACCATTACATGCCATGATCCCTTTCCTGGAGATGGCTGAAAACCTGCCCACCCATGGGAAGTGGTGAATGACTTCCTTGTTTTAATTTGCTTGTCTGTGGCTTTTGCTTTACCTTTTAAACTGTCTTTATCTCAACACAAATGTTCTCACTTCTATCCTTCTGATCCTCTCCCCCATCCCATTGGGGAAGAGCAAGCAAGCAGCTGAGTGGTGCTTAGTTGCTGGTTGGGGTTAAACCATATTAGTACAAGGCTGCTCTTGAGCCTTAAAGAGAAGGTAAGGTTTTTTCATCCACTGCCAGGTTTTTGAGGACACCCTGCATTATGGAACAATAGGAGTTCATCACAGTGTCCGCAGGAAACAGAGGGTGCCCCTCTTAAAGTGTTAGATACAATTACAGCACCTGATGGCTGAGCTAGCTGGATTTACAAAGGGTTTAGTAGCCTCCAGCCACATTACAACTAAATTCCAAATTAAAGTTTTCCATCATCAGGTATGTCCCACATTTAATTTTAAAGCATTCTAGTCCAAGCCTGCCTAGGTTTTGGCTTTTCAAGCTTTGCCTGAAGAGATATGCAAAAACAAAGCTACAAAAATGCAGGCTCCCCCCCACAGAACCCTAAACCATAGCATTTTATCTGCACCATGTGCTTTGCTTCTGCCTGAGATTGCCCTGCTCCAGCCCTAAACCACACCTTGGAGAACCAGTAGAAACACATAAAGAAGGAAGTTATAATTATGTGAGGAATAATAGTAGAGAAGCAACAAAACAGGAAAACTTACCTTCTTGAACAATAACATGACAATGCAGATTAAGATATCAAAACATTAGGTATTTCAGAGCTTCAGGAATTCTTTTCTGAAAGTATGAAAACTCTACCTTTTATTATTTTAGCTACATTGCAGGCAATTTCTAAGAACTACCTTCTCCCTATGGTCAACTTTCCCCATGAGTAAGGAGACCAAGGTGTCTGTGGAGAGGTATGCGAGACCAGCCACTGCCCACCGGGGTGCAGCCCAGCCACAGGGGCTCCTACTAACAAAGGGGTGCAAAGAGCTTCCAGACCCACAGCAAAGTCATTTTCAAAAGTACATTATTTATCCCTGTACTTGCCATAAGAAATATAAAACACCACAAGGTGTAACTGCTCACACACACTGCATCAGGCTCCCAGACCACAAAAAAACCCACCTCATGAATACTCAAGCTGCTACAATTACTTCCCATTGAGAAGGCCCAGACAGGCCAGGGGCTTTTGAAGGCCCAGCTGGGTGGAGGGCTGGTCAGGCCCCACAGCCTGCTGGGAGGCCCCAGGACATAAAGAGCCACTGCACCAGAGCAAAGATTTCTTGGAGCCAAAGAAGATGAAGTAGGAGTGGAAGCTGAGTTTTTCTCTGGCTTGGTACTGAGCCTGTGGAATAGGCAAGGAACAGTGAACTATTCTGGAGCTACAGCTGGCAAGGTAGGGCCTCATACAGGCAGCATTGTGGTGGTTTATAGTAATGTCAAAATTCTATGGTAAGATGTTTGTGTGGAACAGATAACAGGCGAGTTAAGCATTTCTTCTGGATAATGTTTGTGGCTTTGTAGTAGACACTAGTGTGGTGGGGTTTACAGCAAGGAGGGGTGTCCTGGGCTGATCAGGGTGCTGCAGGGCTGCAATCTGCTGGTTTTTGGGGGAAAGCTGTGTAGTCATGGGCCTCTACCTAAATCTTTGGTTTGTTTGGGCTAGTGTAGTTGCTACTTCCCTTGCGCTTCTGTGTAGCTTGTTCAGGTAAAATAAGTGTAAATGGCACAAGTGATCTGTTGTTGCTTGTCTTGAAGGTTCTCCAGCCCATAAGCACAGCAGTGCTCTTAAGGATGGAGGGGACTGTTGCTCTGCCAGGTGTGTTTGCTGTGTAACGAAAGCTGTGCTCAGCAAAGCACCCTGGTCCTGTGTGTGTTGGACAGGTGTGGGTATTGCAGTAGGAGGCCTCTGCTAGAAAAGGTTTTCTTTTCCTGTAGGGTTATAAAATATGGCACAGCTAGAAGCCGGGGTTGCCTTTAAAAAAGTGGTTTATTGTCTCTGGCAATGTCCCAGTGAAATTAATGGGCAACAATAGCAATTGCTATTCTGTATGGAATAGATATAGTTCCCAGTTTAAGAAAGGTACAAGATTAAAAACTATTTGTCCAGTCTCTTAAAAAAAAAAAAAATTAATGCTTTCTTTTATTCATTCTAAGCTTTCCCTGTTCTTGCTAATTTGTGTGCCACTGCAGACTTCTTCCTTAAGATCAAAAATGATCTGAATGAACCTGCCAAGTCTGAGCTCCTGAAGGCTCCAGGGAAATACCAATTCCTGTCTAGCTTTGAGTTTTTACTCCTAGCTTTAGTAAATTAATGTAACTTTCTATATTGCTTCCATCTTAACATATCGCAGGAGGCTTTTTGCTTTGGAAGCAACAAACTATGTAAATGAACTGGAACATAAAAACCAGCATCTGTCACAGTGGGGATCCAGCAGTTCTTTACTGACAAGAGTTTTGTGAAGGTTATTGAATACTTGAAAAACTGTAGGATGCTTAACCAAGAAGATGCTAGTACGTTAACTTGAGGGCAAAGAGTGAATACAATCTGCCTTCTGTCTTCCTGAGCTTCAGGTGGGGTCCACCTACAGATTAGAATACTGGCATCTCTTCTCAGAACACTGAAGACTTACCCATGTGGCTCTTCTTAAGTATAAAGTTTTCTTGACTGCACAAGTAGATCAAATAGTTCTTACAGGCCTCATTTAGGAGGGTGAGCTTTACAGTGAAGGGCATTATTTGCCCTGAAGTTAGCATTTAATAGCTCATGTGACAAATCATTCTTCACTAAAACCAGACTGACTTCATTACCAACAGACAAATCAGTATTTCTGTATTTATTAAATTAAAACCACACAAAATATAACTGCACACAAGAACACACACCTTGTATTCCAATGCCATATCTCACAAAGAAAAATATTTCTGGAGCTCTTCCCTTTTATTAGCAGAAATCCAATTTGCAAACAGTTGTTTACCCATGAAGGCTTTAACTACTCACAACAAGTTGAATTCTCCTTTGTAGGAATACATCATAACCACACACAGAGACACACACAGAATTCGGAGGCAAGTTCTGCAGCCCTGAAGTAAACAAAACTTCCACAACAAACTTGCCTGTATTTGCTGAATAAGTCAATTTCTACTACTTCCATAGTTTGTCATTTACAAGCAAACTTATTCAGTATTTTTTAAATACTTAAACCAAATTTCACTTTAACAAGTATTTACAAAATCTTTACTGAAGATCAACATCCTGCATAAAAGTGACCTCAAGGATATATCATTGCTACCATGCTACAGTTTGCACAGAAGGGGTATAAAGGCCATTGCTAGTTTTGGAAGGCTTAAACCCTTTGTTGATATAGCATAAGGACGTTAACCTATGGAAGGCAGAAGAGGTCATAATTTCAGTGCAATTACCCATTCATGACTTGTTTTAAGTACATCAAGACGATGAGTCCAAAAGACTTGGGTTTTGAACTATTGACCATTTAGTTCTTTAAGAACTGATTTCATGGAAAGTTTTCAGGCCATCACATCTGTCTTCTACTGATGATATGAAGAAGTTGCATAGAGGCCCTCCTCATTCTCCTCATCTCTAAAAAGAAAATGATCATAGTCATCAGATCAGGAATATACCATGAACAGTAAAACTGTAATGCAAATACAGATAACCAGCTTCTTTAATGGATCTAAATAGGTCAGAGTGGCTCTGCTTAACAGGTATACTATTCACAGCGTATTACTGTTCCTTATGCACCTCTGGAGTTCTTGTTTCAGGAGCAGAATGCTGAAAATTAAAGCTGTGTAAGTTCAACAACATCAGAATGCACTTAGATTCTAATGAACTGGCACTACAATGCCAAATCAATAAGAAATCCTGTAAAGGATAACAAAGTGCTGGACTTCAGTACTGTAGCTTTCTTAGCTTAGTTGTAGGCTTGTTTCAGCCTTTTGAATGGCAGGGGATACAGATGGACCAAATGAAGCAAGAACATCTTAGCTGTAGCTGGATCTGTGCCTTGGTGCTGCAAGAATATTCCTTAAAGTTGGGCTTCTTGATGTATATACTTCCTGTGCATTAACATTGAGAATGATCACTTTGATTTTCTTCAGAGAAAAAAGGTACCCCCAAGTGCTGCTGTTAATGCAATGACTGCATAAACTGAAGTAGTGTTGCTATTAAAAAAGATCCTCAGGAAAAATCATCTGCCTACTGTTTATTTGACAATATTGCCTCTTAAAGTGGTTATGTAAACCTAGTGCTGTGCAGCATCCAGTACTAATTCGAGCATGCTATGTTCTCTAAATACCATTTTCTACCACTGTAGCTTCAAAATTATGTTCCTGAGAGCCTATTCTTAAAGCTGCTGCCAATTTTAGTGTTTTGGTGAGAACAAAGACTTAAAGAGTTGCCACACTATGAGCTTCAAAGGATTCCCAGTCACTTTTAATACTCTATGTGCTTCCATACAAAAGTACAGTTATTGAAATAGTGTAACAATAAGGTAAAAGCTGCATATTTCAACAGTATTGCAAACCCCAGTCATTCAGACTTTTCCTTATAACTTCTAAACACGATTATTTATCTACAGTTTAAATTTTCTATAACCTCCCCTGAATAGAATCTTGGGAAAGAATGTGAGAAACTAAGCAAGCAGCTGTGTAACTTGCATTCACTTTCCCAGCCCTTCGCTGTTATTGGCTAGTCCAGCAAAACTACCTTCTGAAGCCAAAGGCATGCTATTTTTGCCTTGAAACAATCTTGTAACAAAAAAAGGGAGTGGGGGATATTGGATGAAACTGGTTGTTACTGCAGGGTTGTGTGGTTACAGTAGTACTGAGAAAAGGTTTTAGCTTTTCTTACAAATACCACATGATTACATTCGTGATGCTACAGACCCAGTACCAAGCATGATTCTTAAGATACAGATCTGTGTATGTTTAAGTAGTATCCTTATGTCACCAAGTCTGCATTCAAAACTGCTGTAGAACACTACAGTTTGCAGATGCTGTTCGTAATACCTGGCATAACAGTAAAATAAGGAAACAAACAATTCGTGTCTGGCTGAATAAGCACTAAAGCACTTATGTATAAATTGTCTCAAGACAACACATTTTAAAACTTATGTTTTTAGAATTAAAGCCTATCAACATACCAAGTTTGTAAGACTGGGCTGCAGGACTGTAACAGACAACCATAACTACTTGGCTGAAGCTGAATATTTCAGAAAGTATATTCTGAAGCTAAGAGATAAACCGTTCTGGGGCAATGGGCTTCTAGCTACATGTGACCGGAACACAGTTGAAAATAGCAATCTCCTGCTAGTTTGTGAGGATGAAGGAGAACTTTTATATTTTCAGAGCTTACCCTGTCCAGCAGGGGAGAAACTTACCTTTTTATGCTGTACACTGAAAATTATTTTGTAGTTCTTAGGTTTGTTATACCTGCCCTTTTAAGAGAATAAAATGTGTCAAAGTTACCACAAAAAGGCCTCCCTTTTAATCAGCCTGCCAGAATTGGCCTTTCAGGCTTTCTTCTTGAAAGCCTTAATACAGGAATAACATCCATCATGACATAGCAACAGCCAAACACTGGACTGGAATTAGTGCAGTTGATTATGGTGGATAATAGAGACAAATATGGAGAACTGAATTACTGAAATAGTGATGTTGTATTACCAGGCCTACAGACATCAAAGTAACAAAACAGCTAATCTGTGCTTGTTTCCACTTCCCTTACGAAATGCACTGGGACTATGGGCTCCTGGCAATTGTCAGTGGAGGGCAGATGACTTGACACTTGGGTTGCAGCTGTTTTTTGGGATTTCTTTATGTGGCAGGATGTAAAACACATGTAGCAGGTCCTTATGCTTGAACCTAAGTGAAGCAGTGACTGGCCGTAATGTGCAAAGTAAGTTTAAGACAAAGGCTCAGGCATGCTGTAGCTGTCAGTAAGGGCTGGCAAGAATAGCTTGTGACTTCTGTCCCAGGCTGCCGTACTAGGCTGTGATGAAGTCTACAACACACTCCTGGAGATTACCTTGGTTTGGAGTAAGTATTGCTACTATGTATCTTCAGAACTCTACAGAGCAAGTACATATCTGTTCTCATGGCTTAACAAGCAGCCAAGACTTACATGAAATAAAATTACATTGTAGTAGCCCCTAGCCCACAAGCACCAATATGGCAGTGTGTTTATGTTTAATGACCAAATAATTTTCTTCATTTCTAAGATGTTTAAAATAGCAAAGTGGTAAGTCACCGCAACATTCTCCTTCAGGCAAAGTGAAAGGAACAGCAGAGCATTACAATCCTTTCTAGTGCTGTCTCCTGTTTGCTGTTGCTGCTTTGCCTGTAGGTTACAGGAGCTGAAAGACATCTACTGCAAGCTTTTGTATGTATCAGTCCATAAAAAACACTAATAACATCTTCTCCAAGACCAACTGCACCTGAGTGGACAAGCAAACTTGAGTTCTTGCTTGAATGCTTCTAGAATCCACAATTAAACAGGGCAGCAATCTGAGTTTATGAGTTAAAAGCTTTTGAAAGCCTGAAAGGATTCTCCACAGTCAGCCTCCTTTGATCTATGTCCTTTCTTAGCTGATAGCCAATGATGGTGAAAAAATACCAGGCAAATTAAACTCAATTAGTTATGAGTTTCAAATTCTTTTACACCCTACTCTTTCCCAGTCAGGTCAAGGAACTGAGAAAATGACAGTACGTGTTCTGTTCTCATGCTGAATGTCAGTTCCATGGTCTTGTACAACTAAGAGTGGTTAGAGTGGCTCTACTCAATTAAAAGGTTTTCAAAATGAGTCACTGAAAGGCAATTGCAGAAAGATATGAGCTGTCCCAGAAGCACAGTGTATGGCCCCAGTGTTTTAGTCTACCCTAAAAACTTAAGGACTTTATAAAGAACTTGCATTAGACTGCTCTACAAGGAGAAAACATTTACATTCACTTCCTGACAGACTATAAAGGGGTGGATGCAGTTGCAGAAAATAAGGCAAGGATAACTTCTGTAAGCCATGACTGAAAGCCAGAAATGGTGGGGTGGAATGTGACATTATGAGAACTTTGAGACATAAAGGAGGCTTTTCTCTTTAGAATCTCTGGGTAACATCCTGCTCAGCAGATAGCCTGCAGCTCTGTACTTTGTGCTTCTTGTAGCATCATGACCAATAAAAATCTGTGTTCCATGCATAACTAACATAATTACCTGCTAAATCTGAACAGGAGGTGGAAAAGTAACTTATCCTCCTGTATACATTACTCTCTGGGAGGAAATTTAATACCAGGCTCTCACTTCCTAAGTTGTAACTTGAGCATTACAGGAAATGGATATTAGTTGTAGCAGTGTACTAGCTGTGTGGTGTCACTCTCTGTACTGGCTCTGCTCATGATGCAGCAGGGTCTAAGTGAATTTTCTTCTGTAAATTAGTATGTTTGCTTGAAGGGATGTTAAAATAATTGCCTTCCTCCAGCAGGGACTGCTGGGTCAACACCTACTCTAATGTGTTAGATACATGTCTAATGATCTGGGAGGCAGCAGCAGCACATTTTGATAGATAATCTATATTGTTTCAAATACAGCAATGCAACTGAATGAGTTTGATTAGAGAAGGATCTGAGTTCCAACAACTATTTTTCCTATTTAATGTAATCAGTTTCAAACAAAATAATTGCATATTAACAAGATGTGAAAGTGTTCCAGCCTGCCCTAATTAGACTAATTCTAAGCTAGTGTCCTTCTGGTTCTGGAGAGCTGTATGTGGACTGCAATAGGTAATGAATTGCCTTAAGCTGTCTTACAGGATATTTCTCCAAAGAAAGCTTGTCCAATTGCTAAATGCAATATACTGCTCCCCTCAAATTTCTGACTACTGAATTAAGTTTTTAAGTTGCTGAAATAATCCCTTAACTTGTTAAAGAAATTATGGGATTCAAGATTAATTCCTGAAAACTTACTTTCTTTTTAACATTAAAAGTATGTTGGTGCACTCAAAATCAGTATGTGAAGTGAACCAGGATGATGGAAGAAGTTTTGCATTAAACAAATTTGCAAAAGTGAAGTACATATCTGCAGGCACAACATCTCCCCAGCTCTCAAGTAAGAGAAGTGATACCAGTCCCCTGCAGTCATACCTTTTTTATCATAGAATGGTTTGGGTTGGAAGGAACCTTAAAGCTTATCCAGTCCCAACACCCTGCCATGGGCAGGGGCACCTTCTACTAGACCAGGTTGCTCAAAGCCCTGTCCAGCCTGGCCTTCAACACAGCCAGGAATAGGGCAACCACAACTTCTCTTGTGAGCCAGTGTCTTGCCACCCTCATAGTAAAGAATTTCTTCCTAATGTCTAATCTAAATATCTCCTCTTTCAGTTTAAAACCATTTCCCCCTTGAGAGAGGCCACCTTGGCATCACGCACTGAGAGGAAATTTCTGCAGAGAATACACAGGCAGACAACCAGCCCAAGAGAACAAGCTGAGGATATTTGTCCCAAGGACATGGAAAAACAAACACTACTGAAGTCCATTCTTGCTCTAAGTCTTGTACTCTCCATGGGATGTCTACACATGTGAGAGGATAATCACTGTGGCAGAAAGGTCAAAAAGTACTGCTTTTAATGAGTCAAGCGTATGTGACCTCCTGGCTGTAGAAGAAATATTGAAGAAAAGTCTGCATAGGTGGATCCACAAAGGGAGGGAATGCATAGGCAAAGGAGATAGCTTAGTTGAGACTGCAACATGAAGAATAGCTAAACAATTATAAGGCAGTTGGGACAGAAAAAAATGTCATCATGCCTTGCTGTAGGGCAATCAGTTTCAACACAGGCCTTGGCTGAGTACAGAAAATTACTGGTTTGCTTAAATACTTGCATTACAAGACATCTTGGGAGAATACTAGCCTTCTAGCTTTCATGGAATATTACTGCTATTCTATAAACAATGTGTTATAAGAAAGCCTTTATAACTGCCAGATCAAAGCATCTGCTAATGGTGTGCTCTGAATTTATCTGGTGCATGGTAATAGCATAGACTCACTGGTGACAAACTAAAACTACAAAAGCTGCCCGAGAATCCACAAAGAGGGTTCAGCTCAGACTAAAAAACCCTTAGGATGACATTAAGAAGCTTAATATTAGAAGTGGCATTTACCTGACATTGTCATCTTTTAGTTTCCTGGCTGCTTGTTTGGATAACTTAATCTGCAAGTCCAATCTCTGTAGGAAATCTTTGGCAGATAGTTCTTCTGGTGCAGTGGGCTGATTGTCAGGCTCTTGAGGACTGGGAGAAGAACTACTTTCTTCCTGAACTGTCATTAGTCCTTCGTCACAAGAAGGGGAGCTGGCAACAGTTTCATTCTCGGGAGACTCCAGTGAATTAAGTCCATTGAACAGTAATGGTTTCTCTGATATAACAGGAATATTCAGAGTTTTTCGCAGAAATATACAGTCATTTGTGAACAGTTTATTTGCCCTCTTTATTTGTTCCATCTGAAAAAGATAAGAAAAAGAAGTTATTAGGTTTCGACAAAGTATAAAGTACTAACCTTCCAAAGCAAACAGTAACCTTTAGTTACAATAAATCTGTACTTTCTTTGCAGGAGCAGTGGCTTCAGTTAGTATCTTCTTGCATTCAAAGTGACTTCAAATTGAATGTTCTGTTTTACAGTACTTTAACACCCCAGCTTCTTCCTTTTATGTAGACTCCAAAATATTGCACTTTAAAGTCTTGTGCTACGTAAAGATGCTTTTCAGTCTTCCCATCTCTGTACAGGCTCACATGAACAACTTGCCAAAGAATAAAATTCTACCGCAAAAGTGCTGCTGATTTGGATTTATATTAGAGTAAGGCTCAGAACTGTTAATAACTGCTCTAGGTAAGCTCTCTGGTAAAAAGCATGCATAATACAAACAAGGGGTGATAAAGTTACCTTGCATGTTTGAGGACATACTAGTTTTGAACAAGTCTTGAATACAAGCCTAGTATTTCCCACCCCCCAGTTGACGTAACAAGACTTCGTATCAAGTCCTGATGATAAGTCAGTGAAAAGAATGGGAGTCTCAAACACTTTGTAATGCAGCTGCGCAGAGTAGTGATTGCATTTGTTCAGTAAAGTGCATGTACAGCACGATTAACAGCAGCCTTGTGTGTAATAATGCATGGTAAAAGCCACCAGATGATTGTTAAATTTTGCAGCTTTTACCCAAAGTACTACTTATAACCTACTGATCAGTACAATCTATCTCACGACAGAAGCAAGAAGATTCCATCTTTCTCAACATACTAATGCATAAAGCCCCACTTGTTCTATACTTAACCTGACAAGCTATTATAATTTCCATTGCTTTACAGGCAAATAAAAGCTCCCAGTAAATGTTTATACTATCTCACTACTAAGAATGTTGTTTAAGTTCTTGTTCATCAAAATTTCCTTTCTAGAGTTTAACTTCCTATTTCTCAAGTGCAAGCTTTAAAAAAGCACAGAAATCAGTATCCATTGTTATGTGACTTTAAGCTTTAGTTGTAACCTGAACTCATTATTTCATCAGGAAAACTCCTATGTGACACTGTTACATAACTGGGTTAGCATGCCTATGTGCTGGTTAGTGCATACTAACACAGGAAGCTGTCTAAAACCGAGGGGAAGCAGTGGAGATGTTAGTTTTTCTCCTCTGCAGATGTGAGACTGTGTGGCCAACTTGCAGAACTGCAATAGACTACTGTATGCAATGTAGACCTATACTGTATGACTTCCAAGAGTATCTGCAGCAGTGCTATTATGGATCTGGTGTCATGTATGGATGCATTTGCTTGGGTCCTGGCAGCCTGATGAAATCTTTCTCCCTAAAAATAAATAGGAGATTCTCTCTGGAAGCGCTAGGTGTATGGGCAAGTAGTGGAAACAGTGCAGTAAATTTTACCAGTAAGCTGTTTCTACTCATTACATATCCAGTAAATGGTGTTCTTTACTTACAGACAACCCCATCCAGTTGATGTAGATGACTAAATGATGAAATTATTAGATTAATTCCTTTTAAAAACTGAGTAACATCCAGAGCCAGACAGTAAGTTATTACAAGTAAGAGAAGCTTGATACTACTCCAGCTCCTGAAACTATTTTAGTTAGCCTTACACAGTACAGGGTACAAGTTCTTTCCCAGGCTGAGCACCATCTGAAGGGCAGAAAGGAGGCTTCACTTGACTTAGTAATGAGACCTATAATGGCCATCTGATGCTAGTGTAAATGTCAATTGCCAAAACTCAAAGTTGTCTGTCTTGATGGGTATCAAAAATGTTTAAAATGCTAACAGAAGCTTTTCTCTAAAAACAACACGAAAGCTGAAAACTAAGATCTCTACTATAGGGGAGATGGAAGGTGATTCTTCAGTAGCTAATAAATAATGCACTGTACTGCTGTTCTCTATCCTACTTCACTGTAACTCTACCTCTGATTATTTCTTCCTAAAATACCTCTTAAATATTATCTTGTGGCATTTGGAAGACCATGTACCTCTGCACTGTGTAATAATGAAATGGGAAACACTTGGTTCTAAAAAGAACATCCCTCAGCCTTGACCAGATTACTTGATATGTGTAGTACATACTCCTACAACTCAATATGACTCGACATGTTCATAGACGTATGGAAAGGAAGATTTAACAATCGTAGTTTTAGTGTTAGGACAACTGAGCTAATTTGATAGCTACAGATCTATAATAGTGAAATCATATGCTAAAGCCTTTGCTCTCAAAACTGAGACTGCACTAATGCATAAACTACTGCTGCTTCTACTGACAACGAAACATGTCCTCTTTCTTCTCCCTTCAAAAGGGACACCTTTTGTATGATGGAAAACAGCAATCCAACTGAACCATAAATAATATTAATTCCCAGTGTTAACTTACCCAACAGTATTCAAAGGAAGATCTAATGAACACAAGCCATATAGGAATAATAATATTTAGGGAAGAGAGGTGAAGAGCAGAGGATGAGGCCAAAGTACACTGATCTCTCTCCCCAACATACTGGGGTTTTCTGTTTTAAACTGCCTGTGCTGTGTCATGCCAAGGCAGGCACTGGACAGGATGTTTCTTGCTACAAACTAACTACCATTGAGGGAAAACCACAAGGGAAGACTTCTAAAAACACTAATACTGAAGGCAATGGCAGCCAAAGATAATGCTGATGTTTCCATTACAGCAACTCTCACTTCTAGCCAAGTATATTGGATGCAGGAAGCAAATGCAGTGAGTCTTTAGAAGAAGTCAATCCTTGTCATTGCGTGAACACACGTGATTCTTCATTTTGCTAAAAGCAAACATGTTTGCATATATTCTTACCCCAGGCAGAAACACTATGGCTGATTTCAGCTAACCTCGCATTACTCTTGGCTAAACAGACATGAACTGCCCCTTTCTCAATAAGTTTATAATGATGCAGCACTAGTTTCTTAATCAGAATACTAGCAACATTAAAACAAATGATTTTAAAAAAATGCTTTTGTACTTTAAATGCGTCATTAGCACAGCAAAAACTTACTAAACTTACACTGTGAACAAAGTTTGTAGTATGTTTTCAGAGGGTACAGATCTGATCCACAACTTCACTTCAGCAGGAGTTGTAAAGTGTTTAGAAATGTCTTTTCATTTCCTAGAAAACTATTTTAGTAATCTGATTACATTTTCACTTATTGCAGTGAGCAAATACACTTCTGACTAGAGAACGATACAGCTAAAATAATTCAGGCCAGGGACTTTGTTCATTATGGAAAGCACTGCCAAAAAACCAAAACTTCAAACAAATCCAGGGAGCAGCTCAGGTCACTTTGCTTTGCCACCACAGAAAGCAAAACTCTGTTTTAATGTGGACCAGTGTAAATCCAAAATGCCAGTAATCCTGTTGCCAACAAGATTTGGTCAAAAGTGGCTTAATCTTTTAGTGAACAGGAATACTTTTAACCCTTTTCTCAACACAGGCTGAATGCTCTTGGAGTTCCTGGAAGGCTTTAGTAGATCTTGCACAACCAGAGAAGGAAAAGAAACCTATTTCAGTTGGAACCTATTAATTCAGGGCTGCACTTCACCTTTTCCAGAAGGAGCCCAACCGGAAGGTTGACTGTGACCAGCATCATACTGTTAGATATGCTTATCAGCTGCTTGGCCCAAGTGACTTTGCATGTTGGGACTACCAAGGCTGTGCATAGGTATGTCAGGTGGTGTTCACTGGGCCTCAAATAAGCTGGAATGAAGGCAGGGTATGTGAGCTCTGTTCTGTGGGAAAAGGTAGTGTTGGGTTAGGCTGGCTGACCCTATTGGCCCTGCATGTCTCAGGCTGGCATACACCTTTCAACATTTTCCACAGAAGGAAACTTTTCTTCTTTATAGGAAGAGAGGAGAGAAGCAGTGACACTTCCAGATCAGTTGTAAGTCAAGTCTAGGCTGATAGATAGCAGATGACAATGGAAGAATCTTTAGCCCTGAGGCTACTGGAAGAAATTCTTTATTTTTGTCACAGCCTATATGTGTCAATCTCAACATAATGATTCTTTTGGAGAGAAGTTTACACTGTTTTCTTTCTCATCTGAAGTGAGTGCAGTGGTGAATTGTTATGTGAACACAGGTTTACTCCGTGGGAGCAAGTGCATCTCGCTTCCCTAGGGAACATCAGCCAGTCCTGTGGTCCCAGTGCTTGTCAGTCACAAGCCCATGCCGGAAAGAGACCCATGCCCTGCCTCGGGCAGTGTGTTGGCCATTGATTATGAGAGCTGGGTGCTGACCCTTCCAGGCAGGTCATAAGATCCAGATGTCAGCATTTTAAATACTGAAACTAAACCTACCACTGTATCCACGGTAAGAACTGAATTGTCTGCCCGCTGTGGTAGGAAACGCTCTATGGGAAAACTTCAAACTGTAATCCCTCAGCTGTTTTCTACTTCCAGTTTCTCTTCCCCTTTAGCTCCGTTACTTTCTGGGCCGAACAACTGTGCGCCGCTGTTACGAGATCCAGCTGCCGCTACCGGCGCCGCAGCCCCCGGGGTTGAGCCCCTCCCGGCTCGCCCCGCCGCCCTCCTGGCTCCGCGGGCTGGCAGCTCGCCTTACCGTGACGCCGTACTTGAGGGCGATGCCCTGTAGCGTGTCGCCGGCGCTGAGCCGGTGCTCCACGTAGCGCTCGGCCAGCGGCGCAGCCACGCTTGCCGTGCTGCCGTACGAGCGGGCCTTGGTGCGGGCCAGCCGCTGCGACAGCTCGGCCTCCGACTCCGGCCCGCCCGGCGGCTCCTCCCGCAGCGACTCGGCCATGCTCCTGCCGCGCCTCAGCGACCGCGGCTCCGAGCCCTCTCCGCCGCCCTGGGCATGGCGCAACCCCCCCGCAGGCACCGCCGACGCGGTAGAACGCTCGTCTCCGCTCGCGGCCGCCGGCGGCGTGAGATGCGCATGCGCGGGGGCAGCGCGCATGTCCCCTGCGGCCCGGCTCCGCGTCTGCGCAGTGGCGGTGTGCGAGCGGGGCGGAAGCGGCGGGCTTCGGGGAGTCCCGCAGTTGGGGGTCTGTGCGCTTTGCGCGTTCCTCATCTTGGGACGAGGCCTCTCTGCAGGTCTTCAGCCCCTGCCCTCAGCTGCCTTACAGTCGGGGCCGGAGGCCCTTGCTGTGGGGTTGGGAGCACAGCGGGGGAAGGCCACAAACGTGGGAGTATTGTCTGTGCGCGGAGACTTAACTGGTTGGTTGCCAAGAAAGCGATGCGTGTCTCAGAATCAGGCTGGTTTGGGTTGGAAAGGACCTTAAAGGTCGTCCAGTTCCAGCCCTCTGCCGAGGGCAGGGACACCTTCCAGAAGAGCAGGTTGTTCCAACAGCTGTCCAACCTGGCCTTGAACGCTGCCAGGGATGGGGCAGCCGCAGCTGCTTTGGGCACCCTGTGCCAGCGCCTTAGCACCCTCACGGGGGAGAATTTCTTTCTAATGTCTGATCTGTATCTCCGTTTTCAGTTCAAAACTGTTCCCTCTTGTCATATCACTACATGCATTTGTAAAAAGTCCAGTTTTTCTGTAGGTCCTATTTAGGTACTGGCAGATAAGGTCTCCGCAGAGCCTTTTCAAGCCCAGTTCTCTCAGCCCATCTCTGTAGGAAAGGTGCTCCAGCCCTCTAGGCATCTCCGTGGTCCTCCTCTGGACATGCTCAAGTAGATCCACATCTGTTTTGTGCTGGGGGCCCTAGAGCTGTATGCAGTACTGAAGGGGGGGGGAGGAATGAGAGCAAGGTAGAGGGGGAGAATCCCTTCCCTCGACTGCTGGCCATGGGTTTTTTGATGCAGCCCAGGGCATGTTTGGTGTCTGGGCTGCGAGCACACACTGCTGGTTCGTGGTGAGCTTCTCATCAACCAACACCCCCAAGTCCTTCTCCTCTGGGCTGCTGGGTGCCCTTGTCCTCAGTCCGAAAACCTCTATCAGCCTAGTAGAAACTTACAATTCCTCTTTTACTGATTACAAAGAATACTGTTGGCTATTGAGACTGCAGCCCATTTGTCAGTTCTAGTCTCATTAATGCAGTTTGTCATTGAGGATGAGAAGAAAATACTGTGAAGAGGAAAAACAAACGAACAAACAAAAAACAAAACCAAACAAAACAAAAAAAAAAAAAAAGAAAAAAAAAAAAAAGGAAAAAAACCAAAACAACCCTCTTGGGCACAAGTGCACAAATTGAAAAAGGCAGTAATTATGCCAGAATTATTAGAACAGTAAGAAGAAAAATGCGTTTGGAGAGGGGAGAGTAAATTTCCTGACTAGTAACTTAGGTCTTACAATATCCATGTTATTTTAAAATGAATGTAACTGCAGCAGTTTAAGCGCTTCTTGCCAAGAAACCCGTATGTAGGCTTCCTTTGAAAGCTGAATCTTTGTTACCGAGCAGGAGCTTTGTAACACAAACTCTGTGGTACATCATTTACAGGCACAATATGTACCAAACTGCCCCGAAGTGGCCAGGGCAGTTTGACTGTGCTTGAGCAGAGGTATTGGTCAAGATGCCCTCCAGAAGCCACTTCCAACCTCAAACATGCTGTGATTCTGGGAAGGGCCTATGAGTAACAAACACCTACTGCGGTTTAATGTTTTTCTGGGAAGTCCTAAAAGGGTGGACCTCTAGCTTAAATTTGAGCAAGAATGACATGAATATGATAACCTCAGCATTGCTTACCCCAGTGTGTATTCACATAATTGGAAAAATTAAATGGATCAACTGATATAATATCTAGCTGTGGGTTTTGTGAGGTTTAGATTAATTATGCTCACTGGGTGGGTCATGGAGTCTGTAAGGAATACAGTACAAAAAAAGTCAAAGCAGGTCTGACAAGTGTTAATTATCTGCCTATGAGTTCCCAGGCTTAAGTTAGGAAAACATAAAAGGTTCCTTGCAAGATGCTTGCATTACTGCTAAGGAATGGAGTCAGCACTCCACTATCATGTGAGAGCAGCCAGGGTTACAGTTCTGGAGTGTCCAAACAGAGGAACTGTAGGGAATGTGTGGATCAGAGCAGTGGAAGAGATTATATAAATTGCTGGCGAGAAAAAGTTCACTTATATTGTAGTCTGTGGAAAAATTAATTTGGGAAGTTGGAGGCTCCTGAGGATGTCCAATTTAGTTTATACCAGCTATACAAAGAGAGCACCAAATTGTGACATCTCTGTGTTTTCAGTTCCTTGTGAAACAACTTGATCTGCTGAGCTGCATCAGCAATTCAGCTGTGACCCACCTAGCAAAAGAGATGAGCTGCAAGTTTGCATTTAGTAAAAATGTCTACGTTTAAAATGTGTGTGCAGTTTGGAGTCATGGACCAACTTCAGCCTCTTCAGGCTGATCAATGGAAAGCACAAACATTTGGATGTCTGCCTAGAGCTGGAATTACTCAAGCCTGTTACTTCAGCTAAAGTGGCTTTTAGTAAAAGGGAGCTGCAGTTAAACCAAATGGAAATGTTTTTTAGCATCACTGATAGTGGGCTGTACATGCAGTATCAATTAGCTCGAAAATGTTTGACAGAGGCACTAATATTAGGCAGTATTATTCCCTCTGTTATCTTAAACTACTTGTATGCAAAGTGAGTGCGATACACTTTGAATCAGCCATTGCAACTCTGAGAACAGCAGGAGCATCTCTTGTATTAGTATAGATACCACAGATATTTTAATGTTAAATGATTTATTTTAACAATAAACCTTTTCAAAGATATGTATGAGTGGGGGTTTTGTTTGTTTGTTTCCTCTTTCTGGAGTTGCGGGATTGTCTTTTCTTTGCATTAGCAATTTAAGGAGAAGTTTTTCTTAACCTAAATCCATATTATAGCTAGAGGACTTTTAGATCCAGGATGTCAAGGTACTTGATCTAATGAGTTGTCTGCCTTTTCTCTACATAAAGCTTACCAAAAAACTGAGTTAAAAAGTTGAGCTAGAGCTTAAATGAGGTAGCCCATTTTTACCTGTATGTTAATATACATTGAGAATGAGTTACGGAAGAAACCAGAAGTGTCTTGGTAATGAGACTTCATTTTCAAGGAAGAAAAAGTGAGAATGTGATGTTCATGCTAATGAAATATCTTCATAGATGGTCTATGATCTTGTGAAAGCTAAGGGAAATATGAGCTTGCCTAGAGTTTCTTGGCTTGAAGTTTAAGATGAGAGGCTCTGAGGGTCTATTAGTTGTCAGACCCCTGTCTGACCTTGGTAGAAGTTGAAGCTCAGTTGATTCACAATGTCATACTAATGTGGCTTGAGTAGTGCAAACTGGCGTTGTGCCTGCACTGCTGGCTTGTTGGGTTGCCCTGTGTCTTCCTCCAGACAAGGGAAGAAGCTACTCAGGAGGAACTGTCAAACTTGCCACCTTAGAATCCCTGCTGTAGCTTTGGGAGTCTGACTTCCTCACAGCTATATTCTCCTTCCTGATCTCTGAATCAATAAGTTATTGACATACATGGGTATATTCTGATGGGCAGGGGATATATGGCAACTAGTTTTAATTTATTGGTTTACTGCCTGATCATGACATTCTCTGGTCATCAAGGGAGTCTCTTAGCCCTACTGACACCACTTCCTCCTTGTTCTCTCCTGACTTTCCTCATTACTGCTTCTGTGATTTCCTTCCCCACAGTAGCTTCCAGTTCCAAGGAGCTGTACTTGCCCAAACCTGTTTCTTGCATTAAAATCAGTAATTCTTCAGGTAATGCTTGCAGGGAATTGGACTTGACACTCTCATCAAGACTTACATGGGACAGAGGAGTTCACTCCTCTGAGTCATTGTTCCAAAGCTGGCTGCAGACATTGTTACATCTATTACTCATTTAATTATTGCTGCAGCTATAGCAGCTGGAAACATACTTTTAAAAATGAAAGCTTTAACTTCAGAGACCTCAACTAAGCATTGTGGTGTGTCTGCCTGACCTAAGGGTTCCTTAGAGCTGAGTCTGAGGCAAGGGAAACCTCTCTGCTTTTTTTTTTCTCAAGGACATGTTCAGACCTAGATAGTAGTAGCTTTGCATTCTTATGTAAAAATCCTTGTACAAGAATTGGGTAAGGATGTACAAGATGTATGGGAGCTAATATTGTAACATCTACTCATGCAGCAGTAGTTAAAGGTAATTCTAATGAATCATTAGGAACTCTCACTGCCTTTTCTGTCTTTCTGAATTTGCTGTGAGGATAAGTGTTTTCATTAGAGCTTCATGATGAATTTTCTGAATAACCAACCATATTTAAGCCTACGCAGTCCGTTGACTTCCAGTTAGTACTGGATACCTAGCTGCCATTTTGTTACTGAAAATCATCCATACCTAGATCAGTAAGTGCATAATGGTCTTGATTTATTTTATATAGGCTGCAGACTAAAGTCAGCATTCAAATAAAAGTCAGTACCAGCTCAGTCTAGTTAAGGTGGCATATGATTTAATGGCAAAGTAAGTAGAGAAGAGAATGCCTTCTAGCTAGGTAATCATTCTGTTAATTATCAGATATTCATTGGTTACTTTGTCAGTAAAGAAACCCAAATTCATTTAGTAAAGTGTTAAATGAAACAACGAGCATTTCCTAACTTTCTTTGTGATGATGTAAGCCAGGAACATTACCATTTATAATGTAGTGATGTAGGACAGGGATGTTTTAGTTTCAGGAAGGAAAAGCCCTATCCTTGTGGGCTGTATGTATGGGCAGATTCACAGTAATTAGGGCAGAATAGACAAAAAGAAGGCTACCCTCTGGTAATGAGTGGTGTACGTCATCCATCTCTGCTCACATTGCAACCTCTGACAAAAACAAAGATGTAATGTAGGACAAAGATCAGGGACAAATCCTGCCTTTGAGGAAAAATAGCCCTGGGTTCTGCAATTAATTGCAGCAAGGCAAGAGGGTCTTGCATGAATTTCAAAAGGAAAACAGGTTTGTCTGAACTGTTGCACATTATTTAAGCTGTGCCCATATTCCTCATCAAAATAAGCCCATTATGTAGCAGTAGCAGCTGTAAGCCATTATTAATATTTAATGCTCTTAGCAGGGGTTACTGCGAGTTTCTGTAGTCAGGTTACAAGACAATGTTGCAATATCATGTGCTGTGGGTTTGCGTTCTCAATTTCTGGCTTTGTGTAAAGTGGCAGGAAAGTTTCATTTATTCCCCTTCCCTACAATTTCCAGAGGCTGAATATCTTTCTAAGCTGTGTTGTAGTGCATGCTTATCCATTCTTCATTGCCTCTAGCTTTACTTATGCATCACCTATTACTTAGTAATGTGAGTGTTGCAAGTCCCATCCTGGTAGGAGCAGTCTTGCACAGGAAGTGATGCAAGTGGTTTGGGTCCCCTGGTGAGAGCTGGCTTGTGCTCTCACAGATGTGTTCTGTTTCCTCCAGCTGTGTGGTTTTTGGAGTTATCTGCTGGAGAGTGATGATACCAGTCAGCCTCTTCCTCACTACATCTTTTGACTGATGCTTGTTTTCTATCTGTGCATGTTGAAAGGGCAGGTAATTCTTGGGCAATTCATAGTTGTTTCCACTGAAAATAGATGGCTGAACATGCTAGGTGGAATCACCATGTTCTGCACATCTGCATCTGAGAGAGGACCATCCATGAATTACATGTTTGGTCATGGGGCCAGCAGGCAGTACACAGCACAGGGGACTTGGCAGGCTGCTGACACTGCTTTGGAGGACTGTGAGACAAACTGTCCAGTGGCTCTTCAGGGACAGCTTCTGGCCTTCAAGCTCTGGCTTTGTTCAGATTTTTTTTGCCTTGTATTTTTTGTCAACTTCTCCTTTAGGTCATAAAATACTTGAAATCAAACTGTTTACAGCTTTGTCTGGTTAGTAAGCTATCAGACAGCAAGGTCAGCAGTTCAGGAAGAGGGAACATTTAGCTCAGCAGCACATGTAGTTCACGATGTAAATGGATATATAAAATGCTGTTCTTGCTAAGAAGCAATTCTTAGGAAGGTGCTATGGGAAAGTATCTGCTGTTCTTCAATGACTTCTGGGTTAATTGTGTTCAGTTTACAGCTGAAATGTCAGGCTATAGCCTTCCTTAAATTATGACTTGCTGATGCATGCAACCTCGAATTACGTGTACCAGATGGATACATGTTGACTAACTTTGTAATGTGTCAATAGTGTGGTCCCTTTTACGCTGTTTAGCAAGCATATTAGTGACAGGAGATACTGGCAACATACCTTTGACCTCCCAAGATGGTTTATAGATTTGCAGGTGCTGATGCCTTATGTTGCTTTTTGTGTCCATGTAAATCGTGTGAATGATCACAGCAGGTCATACTCATTTGGAAAGGGAGACATACGGAGAAGGACACCAGAAATAATGCTGGGACTCAACTTTGAGTGATTCCTTTGTCACTGAACCTCATGGTACCATATTTGATTTCAATTTTCAGAGTAAAATTAATGTAAAATACATTTTGCATATTTCATTGGAATATTAGGCATTGCAGAATACTTCTAAGCGTGTTTTCAATTTGGCTTCTGTATGTTTCTATTCACACTGCTTCACCTTATTATTCTTATATAATAAGAATAATTTAAAAAGTATTAAAAAAACCCCCACAACACAATGAATATGGTCAATCTGAATGCAGTATGATAGTTAATGGCACATCCACTGATGTGTAAACCCAACAGCGAGCATAAAACAAACAGCTCTGTTGTGTGGGAGATCTGTGCAAAACAGCCGGAGGGATGGTAACAAGGAAGTGTCTTGTCTTCACCCTGTTACTCCTTTGTGAGCGGCTTTCACTCACAACACTTTTGGTTGGGGGATATCTTATTGAAAACTCTGTAAACAGGTGATTCACTACTAGAAATGGGTTATGCACACAAATATCTTTAAGAAACAATATTAATTTATCAGTGGGTGTTTTTTTCTTTAAAGTGTCATTATGCACCTCACTTCAGCTTTTCAACAACATCTGCTACCTACTAAACTATGCCTATTCTCTCTTTTGCCTGCTCAGTGAGTCTATCTCTGTTAATTGTCCATCCTGATCCTACATTTTCATCTTTTTCTTGCCCTTTCTCTTTCAGGTTGGATCTGGCTTCAGGTACAAGAATCTGAACCAGTAGACTTGGTCTCTGTTCTCCAGTTGGCTTCAATGTGTGGAGTCACTTAGGTGACTAAGAGTGTAATTTTTAAATAAAAGCTGTAAATCTCAGATTTACAGATATCCCAACAGTCTCCTGCCCACTTGCAAGAGCTGGGAGAAGCGTACAGATGCTTGCTCTTGCAGTGTATGATTGCAGGGCATACATGTGTCTGGAGAAAAAGCTTAGAGCAGCAGTTAAAAATAAAAATAAAGGGGAGGGGGTTCAGTTTGTGAATATTTTCCTTCAAGGAAAAACAAAATTTGACTCGTCTTGGAAAGAGCAACTCAAATTAGTGTTTTGCTGTGAGTCACTTCCAGAATTACCTGTCTTCATTGAGTGCAGAGGATGCCCCAGATGACAGCTTCCCCAGCCAGGCCTGAAGGTGGTGGCCCTTGTGATGCTTTTCTGAAAGCAGCCTGTTGCTGGTAAGAAGAAAAGCTACTCTTTGCATAAGATGACAAAACATTGACAAGGGTGCCTTTGAAGCTGTATAGCAAGTTTCTATTCCAAGAGCTCTCTTTGCCTACCAGGGTGTTTACTAGTGTGTATTTTCTTCCTGCAGGAATATTTTAATTTGCCGTACTTTGCCTTGTTGCTCATGTTGTCATTCAGTGTCCAAAACTGGAATATGTTCTTGGCCTGTGACTGGTTTTAGTTGGTGTAAATAGGGCAGTAAACCAGCAGTGCTCATGCTCTTTATTACAGGCTTCTCACCTTGGGCAGTTGGCCTTAGCAGTATTACAGTGGCATTACTAGAAGTGAGAAGGTGATGATGAACCAAGTGGGTCATTCATTTGTACCCTGACAGTTTCTGGATTGCTATTCTTTAGCTTTTAAAGTCACAATTGTACAACAACTTTGTCTGACCTGGTAGAAGACAGTTGGCTGATCTGAGTGAAAACTTTTTCCTTATCTCAGGTAAATTGTTTTCACTGGGGAGTAGGGTGCGAGACGTGGGTGCGGGCGCATCTGTCTTTCCTTCTGGTAGCATAGCTAAGCCGTAGGCAAGTGCTCTGGTCTTATTTATCTGGTATTGATCTCATTTTGATTCACTGCTTACACTTCGGTACTCCTCTCATATTGCCGCTCTGTTTATGTAGACCCAGAGAGCTTTGAGATCAACCTGCAAAAATCTTCATGGTGACCTAAAGCAGTCTGGCAGTTTGGTGTCCATTTTTGTTCCCGTGTTGGGTTCTTTTGTACTGAAATGCTGCCCTCGAGTGGCCACCAGCTGACGGATCCAACTGGAGCTGTTATTCCTGCCTTGCTGGAGCTCTTCTTGCCCTTTGAGGGTGAACATGCCCAGGTAGCCCCTGAGTGCAACGAGTCAGCTGAAGCCAGCCTGCTCTCTGCAGGAAGTGATCCTTAATTTCCAGGTGATGTTACAGTACTGCAGCTGGAGCTCCCCGGCAGCAGCAGTGTCCTCAGCTTTTAAAGCAAATGGACAACTGTAATTCTGGAGGAAATTTAATGTTTGAGATGCTACTCTGACCACAGACCCTCTAAATTTAATTTATATTAATGTGTTTTTTTTCAGTAACTCCATCTGCTGCACTATTTCTGGATTATGGTTCATTGTTTTAAAATAGAAACTATAACTTTGTAGAGGAATAAGATAAAGATTTCTGAGCTTGTCTAAGCAGTACCTCTGCTCTACTCTCTGGGTCTCCCCACATTAATTTATAACTTCCTTTCTGTTAAACTCCAAGCAGGCTTGAGTTAGTCTTTGGCAATGTGACACTTATGGAGAAATGTCATGTAGCAAAGGTCCTGTATGAAGGTAGCCTCTGAAAGAGCTCCAAAGTATTCTGACAGTTTACTAAGTCAGAATCTTATAATCACAGAATGATTTGGGTTGGACAGGACCTTAGAGATTATCCAGTTCTAACCCCATGCCATGGACGGGAACACCTTCCACTAGACCAGATTGCTCAAACACCCGTCCAACCTGGCCTTGACCACTGCCAGTGATGGGGCAGCCTCAGCTTCTCTGGGCACCCTGTGCCAGTGCCTCACCACTTGCACAGGGATGAATTTCTTCCTAATGTCTGATCTAAATCTTCCTTCTGTCAGGTTAAAACCATTCCCCCTTCTCCTGTCACTACATGGCCTTGTAAAAAGGCCCTCACCAATTTCTTGTAGGCCCTTTTAGGTACTGGAAGGCTGTTATCAGGTCTCCCTGAAACCTTCTCCAAGCTGAACAAGACCAGCTATCTCAGCTTTTCTCCATAGCAGAGGTGCTCCAACCTTTGAAACACCTTTGTGGCCTCCTCTGGACTTCTTCCAACAGCTCCCTGTCCCTTTTATGTTGCTGCCTCAGCTGGATGCAGAACTACAGGTGGGGTCCACAAGAGCAGAGTAGAGGGGTAGGATCACCTCCTTGACCTGCTGGTCATGCTTCTGTTGATGCAGCTCAACGTATGGTTGGCTTCTGGGCTCAAGCGCACACTGAAGCCAGGTCATGTTGAACTTCTCATCAGCCAACACCCCCAAGTCCTTCTCCTTGGGGCTGCTCTGAAACCACTCTCCATCCAGCCTGTAGTTGTGCTTGGAAGATACAAGATGAAGAGTTAATAAAAGGATGGATAAAGATGGCTTGTAGAAAAGCAACTTGAGGCATTACTGCTTCCAGTTTTATACCACAGCTCTGTGCCAGAGGTTAGTCTTTACAGCAGTGTTGCTAGAAGCATAAGAATGCTGGCTTCTCAGTCAGTAAGTCATAGCTTAGTGTACTGGTTTAACTTGGAGATTTTTGTTTTTCTGGGCCACTGAAAAGTGTGTCAGTGTGTGACTTGTTTTGCCTGCAAGTTAAAAAGCGAAAACAAATGAGGAAGGGGTTTTTATGTGAAGGGTGCTATGTGTTTTGTGAGTACCTTGTTTTTAGCATCCCAGGGTATCTGAAGACTCTATTTCCATGCTTCATGGTAGGCTAATTATCCAAAGGGGTATATAATCCTACCTATATGTTATTAAATCTGGTAAGTACCAAGTGTGTCCTACTGGGGTATTCTCGTGCTCTCATCTTTTCATAAAGACAGAGGATAGTACTTTTCTTAGGTACTGTAAACTTCTGTCATCATGCACAATGTGAAAATAGCATACATTCTTTCTGCATTAACACATTTAGTGATAGGCTTGTCTGTGCAAGCATCAGCATGCTTGTGGAGTCAGATATAAGTGAGTATATAATGTCGTGCAAAATAGTTTCTTCCTCTACAGAGAATCTTAGCTGCAGAGTCTTTTCTATAGGGAGCCCTTCTGGACTGGTTATTTAAGTTGCCTACTTCCCTGTTGGTTTGGAATCTCCTCAGCTGCCAGTTTGGTATTATAAATATATATTTGTTTATATATATTTTTTTATTTTTATTTTTTTTTCCGAGTTATTTTTCCCCCACTGCTCAATCCTCAGCCCATAAACTACTTGCTGCAGTGACCAGCTGATTCTTGCTCACCATCCCTTTAGTGATGAGTCTTTGCAATAGTTATGTCTATGTGTATATGACTGTATGTCCTGTCTTAGTATATGAAGACTTCTGAGAGCCTATGTATGAAATATCTGTCAAATATTGCCAGTAAAATAATCTCCTTGATGACTTGGCTCAGCTGAAGACTGCCTGTACTGAAGAGCTGTCTCAGAAATTATTTACATCTCTATTTCTGGTTGCTGAGAGCTCCTTGATTAAGACTCTGGTACTGGCCATAAAATGTGATTTTTCAAATGACTGTATTGGCACTTCATCTGCTTTTACCCAACTTTTACCTATCTGAAATCCCATCAAAATAAAGTAGGGGAAGACTGTCTGGGGAGTTATTACCACAGGCAAGAATACAGAAAGGAAATTACCAGAATATTACAGTAGTAAACCAAGTGCATAACAAGTTTATGCTCTGAATTTGCAAACATGAATGCCAGACTGGCAAGCAGATGCTATGGACAGTAATTCTAGAGCAGAAGTTAATAAGTTGGAGTACTTGAAGCAGTGGTTATCTCTAATACTAAACATTAATATTAAATCATAGAATCATAGAATAGTTAGGGTTGGAAAGGACCTTAAGATCATCTAGTTCCAACCCCCCTGCCATGGGCAGGGACACCTCACACTAAACCATGTCACCCAAGGCCTCATCCAACCTGGCCTTGAACACCGCCAAGGATGGAGCATTCACAACCTCCCTGGGCAACCCATTCCAGTGCCTCACCACCCTCTCAGTAAAGAATTTCTTCCTTATATCCAATCTAAACTTCCCCTTTTTAAGTTTGAACCCGTTACCCCTTGTCCTGTCACTACAGTCCCTGATGAAGAGTCCATCCCCAGCATCCTTGTAGGCCCCCTTCAGATACTGGAAGGCTGCTATGAGGTCTCCACGCAGCCTTCCCTTCTCCAGGCTGAACAGCCCCAACTTTCTCAGCCTATCTTCATACAGGAGGTGCTCCAGTCCCCTGATCATCCTCGTGGCCCTCCTCTGGACTTGTTCCAACAGTTCCATGTCCTTTTTATGTTGAGGACACCAGAACTGTACACAATACTCCAAGTGAGGTCTCATGAGAGCAGAGTAGAGAGGCAGGATCACCTCCTTCGACCTGCTGGTCACGCTCCTTTTGATGGAGCCCAGGATACGGTTGGCTTTCTGGGCTGCAAGTGCACTCTGCCGCTCATGTTCAGTTTCTCATTGACCAACACCCCCAAGTCTTTCTCTGCAGAGCTGCTCTGAATCTCTTCTCTGCCCAACCTGTAGCTGTGCCTGGGATTGCTCTGACCCAGGTGTAGGACCTTGCACTTGGCATGGTTAAAGTGCTGTACAGTATAACAGTGCTGATTTATGCCAACACCGATAAGTATATCAAATTGTTTTTCTTACACTAAAACAGTGGGCACAAACATAAACAGTAAAATATACAGTGGTGTAGAGTAATAAATAGAAACAATAAATTAATGTGATCAGTTGGAAAGTAATAAACTAGCAGTAGTTCATTGTTAAGATTAATATTTAAATTGCCTTGTTCTTCTGTAAAAGAAATTATATCAAAGCACCTAATGTTTTGCTTGTTGGGGAGGTGAATTGGGTATTTTTGTATGAAAGCTTTCTATACCGATTACGCCTTTCTACAGAGTTTAGATGAGGTATGTTGGCAGAAGACTGAGAAACCTGAATTGAATAGGAACCCATTGATTTACTTGCTGCTTACATCAAGTAATTTTTGTTTCCCTTGAATTTCAAATTTGATCCTGTATAGCATAATGGATGCTAGTGTCCTGTGTCCTTAAAAAGATAACTTGAAAGGAAATGAAGGGAACAAAATGGACAACAGTAGTAAAACATGAACACTTGCTCCCTGTGATTCAATGCAGAAAACATTTTTCTTTCCCTTTCCTGGCTGAAATCCTCACTATACTTTTGGCTTTCGTTTCCAAGCTCAGTCCAGCATCCATTTGTTACTGTGCAGCAAATCTGTGTATGATACTAACTAGATGTGGCAGCTCTTTTCTAAAATAGACTGTGCCAATCTGTCACTTTATTCTTTGGCACCGGGTGTTTTCCTTTTTCCTGAGATTAACTCCACTGCTGGCCATCAAGCTGATGGAGTGGAAGAACTGCAGAACAAACTGCTGCCATCAGCTAGTTCACCTGAACGAAGTGGTGTGGGGAACCTACCTTGTCCTGTGAGTGTCCTGTCATTAGCAGCAGCTGTGCAAATATTTACAAGATGTCAAGTGAGCCACTGGGAGGAATTACCTGAAAGAGCACAAACACTTTATGCAAACATCTGTGCTATTGTCATACACATTTGCTGGAACTTGTCTCACATCTTCTTTTGTTAACTGATTCATTCAAGATTATTTGAGTTACTTAACTCCATGCCGTGTGAAGAGCCTGAAATCTTCAATTTCTCAGAATCAGTTGTTTTCTGCTTCCTGGTTAGCATCCCTCACAGGCTTGTTCCATTAGGAAATAATCATGGAATTAATTAACATTTAGTACCAAGATTGAGTTTCTTGTAAAAATTATATAAAGCCCTTTGGAGACCTATTTGTTACAGTGGTTATGTTTATGGCAGCCAGGATGCTTTTCTCCATCAAAACCATGCAGTTTGGTCACTAACGTGGCACCCCTAAGTAATGCCTTCATGTATTGCTCAGCATCTTGCCTCTAGAAGAGTATGCCACATAAAAAAGGAAAGAGAAAATGAAGGAGACAAGGGGTAAGGAATCCATCAGAAGAGCAGAGGGGTCAGGAGGTGTGTCCTGACCTCATATGTACAAAATGTAGAGCTCACCTCCACAGCTCCATAGCTGGAAACAAAAAGCTCAAAGGCTTCAAGCACATGTCAGGAAGAGTCAGAACAACCTTTTGGAGCCAGAGTCTCTGTAAAGCTGTGCCTGTGCCTCTCCAATGACTTGGGGGGGGGGGGGGAACTAAACCCAAAATAATTGTCATGATTTGATCCTTGTCTTGTATGGATGCTGGGGAATTAGAGTGGCATTGAGATGGGTGTTCAGACCCTTTTATTGTCTTTGTCCTCTTCTGAAGCATAATGAATAATGTGACTCTAGCAAAAAGAGCGAGACTTTTTTCTCCTCACCCCACTTCCATGCATCTAGTCACATAGATTGAACTTGGCAAGCTGACCACCAGTATTTAATGCATGAATTGAGAAACAAGAATTACTGAATATATTAATCTCTTAAGTGTTATGACCTAGTTGCTATCTTTTAACTTTCCTTCATTAAAAGTATCATTTCATATATCAGTATACTTCTGCTCACTTATATGACTGATGAGTATGAAATGTAAATTGAGTACAAAATATGCAAGAAACAACTTTTAGAAGTAAACTATTACATATTAATTGGTCTTCTGGTTGAGGGTGAGGTCTGCTTGTGTGATCAGGCCAAGTTACTGCTGAGAAATACATGAAACCTAAAAAAAATCAAGGTCTGCTAAAGTTTTCTCGCAGAAAGATAGGACTGTGGGTAACAAGTGGCTTTGAGGGCATAAGTTCTGTGAATTTGCAGGGGTTTTCACCTCCTATGAAGTGCACTTTCTCATCTCAGTGAATATTTGTACAAATGGCTCAAACAGCATGGGAACTCTTATAGTAAACAATTACGTGCTTCCTAGGGCAACGATGAGTGCCTTAAAATTAGCAGGCAAAAGGAAAATGTTCAGCAGCAGTTCTGAGATGCTGGCTCTGAATTAGATACTGAAATTGGAATCCTATTTCACAGCTTTGAATAGGAAAAAGCTGGGTTTGAACAAGAATTGGGGTTTTGTTTTGTTTTAACTAGCAATTAATTTCTTTGAAGGAAAATGTGTTGTGAATTGAGCTTTGTCCAGCTTGGTTTTACAAAGATTCATCAGCCTGTTTTACTGAAGTAAAATGTATAGATGTGTTTAATCATCCTGTGAATTGGGATCATTATTTTAGTATAGTCATAACTACAAAGGAAAATGTTAATCACTGAGATTGGATTATGCAGTGACCTTTTAAATCCGTGGTGTTTGCAGCTATTAGACTTGCTTCAAAGTAGAAGTCAGAAACTACTTTCAGTACTGAACCTTTTGGATATAATTTAAATGTTTCTGTGTAAAAAAATACAAATTGAATTAAAGAAATTCTACTTTCCGGTTAAAGACTCTTTGAATTCTCTGTATAATTCACACCATGAATACACATTATGTTCTCCAGTGCCTCAATGTCCTGAAAAAGGACAGCAGTTTTCAGCTTTTGTTTATAAACTTGTACAATTTTCCTATCTTGATTTAAAAGGACTTGATGCTCTGGTTTGGTATTTACATTAAACCTGAAAGTTGAAACAAAAAAAGTTCTTTCAGGCAAATCTTTCTCCCAGGAGGATGGCATCTGCTTGAGTTGTAGCTCAGTGGCTGTGATGGCTCTGGTCACCTGTGTGGGGTTTCTGTGGGGAAACCACCTGCAACCAAAGAAGGGTTTCTGTGGAGTGCAGCGGGTGAGGATTAGGAGGTGAGGAGTCCTTGCTCTGCTGTGGAGGCTGAGTGAGGTCCCTGGGCACCCAGTTGTGCCTGGGCTGGTCCTGCCTGCAGGTGCTTTAAGAGGTACTTGGCCTTGAGGTCACTGGAGAGCAGAATACATGAAGGCAAATGCAGCTGAGTTTCTGTACGTCAGGTACAATGGAGACAGACAAGAGTTTGTAATTTTGAACCGTAAATTGGAGGTAATAAAACTGCTGGTTTAGTTTGTAATCTTTTTTGCAATGGTAACTATACTTTTGCTAGATACATGGACTCTGCATGGCACACTGGGGCCTCCCATTCAGGTGAGGCTCTTGGCTCTGTAAAATGTAAAGAGCTGTTACAAATGCACATGCAATCTTTAGAGCTAGTTTTGTAGCTTTTAATTGGCCCAAGTGATTACCTAAGCTACAGTGAGAGCACTACCTGAGCACTACCAGTGCAGGGCTTAGACTCATCTTCTTAAAAGCCTCTTTATGAATCATAAGTATTTCTGTCCTTGAATAACTTAAATCTAACAGCATTGCAAATCTCAAGATTAACAGCCCAAACATCTTAATGGTGGCTGGTTTTGACGCACATCTGAAGTAGGTACCATTACTCATCCTTGCTTGAACTATATCCCTAGGTCCATTTTGTAACATCCTGTAGCTGTGTTTCTTCATCACCGACTCCTGACCTGGTTGTGTAAACAGGCAGACTTCTGTTGTTGAATGTTAAATCTGGCAAACAAGTAAACCAAGTAGAATGTGTATTTCAAAGCTGACATTTCAAAGGTGGAGCCTATGAGGATTAGACTAGGATTGAGTTTATTTTTCCAAAAGTGATCACACTAAAAATTACACAGAAACATGCTCTAGAGTGGACATGCTGGTATTGTACCATTCAGTCGTTTTTCTAACTACACTCACTGGTAAGGAATTCTCTTGGCAAATGCGTTTTCTTGCAAGGTTTTCTGCTCATCATCTCAATTGCCAACGTATCTGTGCACAAAATCTACCTTAGCTTCACTGGCAGCCTGTAAGGTTTAATGTTAAGGTATTGGCTATTACGTTAGTATGTACGTATTGGTTTTCTATCTGTATTCTCTCAGGCTCTCTAGTCCCGAGATAAAACCAGATCTTGGCGGTGCAGTAGCATTTCCTTGTAGTGACCTCTGTCTCCCTCAGTCTTCCCTGAGTGTGGCTTTGTTTTGCGTGGTTACATCTGGTGGGGATGATGCTGCTATTGTTTCAGCTGTGCCATCACACAGCAGTGTAGCTGCTCCTCGTAGCTGGATGGCAATTACTATTTGAGCTGAATTTCAGGAGACTCAGGCCAGTCTCACCACGAATGGCGTCGGTTTCTACCTGGGTTTATATTTTGTCTGGGTACTGTGTGGTGTGACATGTAGCAGACCTTTCAAGTCAGTCTGATCTGGGTTCAAATTAAAATCATGATTCTACTCCCAAATTGCATATGTAATAGGATGAAAGCTCTATGTTCTTTATTACAACTGGACTGGTCATTTTGAAAATAAGTTTAATCTTCCCTCTGTCATCCTGGCAACAATACTGTAAATAGGTTAGTTCTACCTTGGTAACATCAAACAGGCATGAAGTGCAGGGCAAGAAAATGTCCTCTCATTGGAAAGAGCATTGTTAGTTATGTTTCTTTCAGCACCCAGACAGGTTTTTTTCTATAACTTATTGAAGAGAAAGTGATGTTGTGGAGAAAGAATGTGTCTGTTCCTCCTTGAGCCAAAAGAAGCCCTCAGGCCTTAGACAATCCTCAGGAATTTCTTCTGGGCAGGTCAGTCATTTGCCCCTAGTAAGGAAAGTTCAGCAGGAGCATTTTCTGGTGACAGAAAATGGCATCTGAGGAGTGCGGCAGAGGGGGAAGTCAAATGCTGATTTACGTCACTCAGTATTAAAGAGCTCCTACGTGGTATTAAAGTAGGGAGCTCTTTACAAGTCAAAGCTTTTAGCTAGAAGCTTGGCAGTATCTGGAGAAGCCTTTTATGTAATCTACATTAAGAGAAAAAGCACTTCAGACTTTGAACCTTGAAGTCAAATTGTAGTCTTGAAAGGACAGAGCTCTGGTTTTATCCCCCACACTGCTGATCCTTTCTTTCTCTGGACATCAGGCAATTAGGGGGACAATGCTGGTCTTGTTCTGTTGTTTCTTATTGTGTACCTCTTATGTAGTAGCAGTACTATTTATTTTAAAACCTATTTTATACGTGTAAAGCAGAAATCAACTTGAGTGCTTTCAATTAAAGGGAAAATGGAGGTTCTCAGTGCAGTGCAAGTAGATCAGTAGCCCTTTCTCCAACAGCATAAAAAAGATTGGGAGCAGAATGTATTAACTAGAAAGGGAGTGCAAAGGATCAGTGAGATCTGGGCTCTGTAATGTGACTAGAGTTTTAGTGATGTATCCAATGGTGTGATGAGTATCAGTGAGTATATGAATGTAGCTGTGGTATATGTAATGACCTTGTCATTAAAAATAGATGAATCTCAGCTGTTAGAAGTAGTCATCACTGAGTCGTCAATCCTGAAAACCTCTAATGGTAACCATGCAAAGGCCACATACTCATGGAATGGTGACGTTGCTCCACTCCGCTCTACTGGAAGAACAGGATATGGCTGAACAGTTCTGAGTACTTACAGTGGGTATGTGCTATTCTGGCTATGCAGTGATTTAGGGATGAGTTTAAATATTTTAAATCAGGCCTGTGAGAATGCAGGTTTTCACATTTGGAAAAGCAAATTTCTTCATGTTCTATTTTTTGAGTATTTTCTGTCTTCCTTGTATACTTAATTTGGTCTATAGATCTCACAGGTTGCCTTATTACTTGAGGCTGTGGATTTCACTTGCTTCTCATTGAAAGTGGATCTTTACAGTACCTGTTGTGTACCTATCCCAAGTTGATTTTTCTTTATTAGAAAATGACTTTCAGCATCCACTCTGGATTGATGTCTTCCCATAGCACATGCTGTGACTGGAATTTCCTTTATAATAAAGAGTTTCAAAAATGTCATTCCTAAAATTTACAAGTATGTAGTGCTAGCCTTTCTTGTTGTCTTTGATTTTTTGTATCTCTTTCCTGAATGATTACTTGTATAGACTCTCCCCTAAAAGAGCAAAAAAGCCCTGCAATTTCCAGCTGCATCTTCAGTTTTTAATTCTATGCTGTAGTAGTTTTTAGCCCATGATTTTTGGATTCCTGAAGGTTAGTGGTCCACTGTCCATCTACCAGAAGATGTGAACTTGTGGTAGGTCTCAGTCATCCCACCGGGAGGAGAATGGACAAACTCTGACCTCTTCCTCCCATGATCAATGATACAACTGAGGGCAGCTTCTGATTCCAAGTGTACCTTTTGCTTCCTTGCTCTCATACTGAAGGGACTTTCTGAATGTTAGAGGTTGACAGGTGCCAGCAGTGAATCTCACTCAGGTTTTCCAGTGATGAGCACACTAGCTCTGGGCAGATCTACTTGGTGTCCATCATCCTGGCACTGCCCTTTTTTGAGGCCATGGTCAGGCCACGCAGTGCCCTTCATCAGTGCTCCTTGAAGATCTGGCCTTTCTCCCACATGCTGTGTGGACTGGCTGTAGTCTCTGCTCTTTGCTCTCTGCTCGAAGTGCAGTAAATATTACGACTGTGGGAGAAAGGAAGGAGTGAGAATTAAGCCATTAATTAAAGGCTGCCTGATCCCAGTAATGCAGTGGTTAAAGCACAGTTGCCATGGCAGCACAGCCTATGGATGCTCCAGCCTGAGTCACGCTCCTGCTCCCCTCTGCTTCTGGGGCGTGTGTGTGTGGAGAGGGTGACGCTGCTCCTACCCAGACAGTGAGCAAAGGCTTGGGTGACTCACTGCAGAGATCAGAGGGGAAGGAGACGTATTACTGCAGCCCCAATGAGCTCCCCTGGAAAACAAGCACATGACTAGTAGATAAATCCTCGTTGACAGGGCAGTGCATCAGGCTGTGTAGGAACTGCTACAGGAAACATCAAGGGACTTCTATTTTTAACATTTTGTTGAGTGAATGGGAAAAAGTGTTGAATGTATTTGTCTTAGTTTCCACCTGTGTAGTGTGAAGGATATGTACAGTACTTGCTGTTTGAGTATTTTTACACTTTTGCACCAAAACTGTTTGCAGAATGCAAGCAAACTATTTATTAATGATTTGAAGATGGTCCACAAATTGAAATGTCAGCTGTACCAGTCAAAGGGGGAGTGCAATTGATAGCCGCCCCTTCTAAAGCAGGTATTAAAAATGACCTATTTTTACATGTCAAGTTGACAATGGATGGGGTGTTCTGGCAATCAGCAACCTGAGAGGTAGCCATTAATGCCCAGTTTAAAGAATTATATAAAAGATGGATCACACGAAAAGTACTAATTTTATGTGCTTGGTGTATTCCTCAGCTTTATGAAAATCTCAGTACACTTACACTGAGGCCCACACATTCAATCCGAATCTCTTCCCACCTCACCTCCCTCTTCAGTTAACCATAAGTAACCTGTTTGTCATCCTGTGACTTCTGTCACTGGAGGCAAACCTGCTGTACTTGGCGTCCCTCGCAAAGCAGCCACCAGTACTAACCCACCCAAAGCCATAACAGGGGATTGAGGAGCTGTACAGCGCAGGGCACCTCATGGAATGCCAACACTAGTTTTCAGAGCTCATTTTCTCGTTCCTGCTGCTTGTAAGGGTAATGCTGTCATTTGCCTTTGCAATAAGTTGTTATTAATAGTAGGTGACTGGTGTTTCCAACACAATACATGTGTGTTAGCTATTAAAACCCAGCAAACTAAGCCTGATTTTGTGGCAATGAGCAGTAATTTGCTGCTTGCTTGGGCTTTCCTTCACAGTGTAGGAGTACTATTTGTGTCTTGTGCTGCAAGATAAGAGATGATTTCCAAATGCAACTCAGCACAGCAGCAGTATCTATTCTAAACTCCTACCAGGTAGATGCACCATCAGCACTCTGATGATTGCTGCAGGTGCTGGGCATGGTCTGAGTGAAAGCACTTAAGAAGGGCTTGCTAATTTCAGTGGTGATGAGGTTAAAGTGTAGTTGTGCAATGTCAGATTGCTCAGAGCTGGGACCAGGGTTTTACTGTATGAACCCTTTGTGGTATCTAAATTCTTTTTGGGGTAAATTTCTCTTTAAGTTCACAGCAGCTTTATTCAGAGGAGGAGATTCAAAGGGTCATCCAGAGGGCTGATTATCTTGGCGCTGGTTTAGACATTTTCAAGTAAATTAGACTGCTGAGATCTCTTTTGTTAAGTTCCAAGCAGAGCCAATGGTTGGACTCGATGTGAACTTCCATAAAAGAATCCAGAATGCTTTTTTAGTATCTCTGGCAGATCTTGTGTGCCAGACTGCTCATGTGTCCAGAGGTAAAACTTAATCACCAGCTCTGAGCTGATATCCCTCCAGCCCAGCTGAGCTGACAGACCTTAGGCTTTTCACTCCTTCTATAGCAGGTGGATTTTACTGTCAGCACATAGAAATATCTGCAGTATGTCATACCTAGCTCATTCCTGCTGTTGCATTGCTTATTCTCTGGAACACAGTTCTCGTGTCAACTTCTTTCTGTTATTCTAAATGATGCAAGTATTCAGCCTGAACAAATTATAGGCTGGGTACTGGCATGCAATTTAAAGATATCAGATGCACAAGAGGCTAGACTAGGTGGCCCCATAGTCCCTTTTATGGAAAAATGAGACCCAATAGGATCATTATTATAAAGCAACAAGCAGTTTCAAAGCAGCAGGAGCTGGAAGTAACTCATGGACAAAGCTGTGACCTGAACCACTAAGGTGAAATACACACCTTTGTGGCCTTCGCAATAGCTTATATGACGCTGATAGGAGTGGCGTGGCTGGACACTACAATGACTGCATGCATCACTGGTAAAACAATAAGCAAAACCTTTTGCAAGTCTGCCCCTCGGCACCCAGATCTCCTTGGATCCTTGCAGTGATTCATTCTGACTCCAAGCTCACAGGACAGTCCGGTGAGTCCTTCACAGCACCAGCGGGTACTTCAGCCGGTGTCTCTGGGGATTGCTGCTCTTCTGCGCACTGGCTATGTGCAGGTTCAAGTCCCAGCTGATTTCAGGGCATGCAGGATCATGCCTCTTCTTCTTGGAAACAGTGGATTTTCCATTTGTTTTTCATTTCCCAGGACACCATTGTACAAATATTAAAAGCAACTTGTTCAGACTTGTTCATTTAGTTAAAGTAGGTTTGAAAGGTTCAGAAGTGAAGGGAAATTATGTTTTTAATTGGATTTTCTTACTGGTACAAAAATAGAATAGGAAATAACGAGAAGATTAAGTACAACTGTCTCATTTTACTGAAAAAATATATACCAAGTGGAAGCAAATGCATTTTTAAATGTCATCACATATCTTTGTGTAAGCCTTCAGTCTTTCTTGTTGTGGAAGTGAACTTTCAAACTCTATGAATCTCTAATGCTGGAATGGACTCAGCTCTTGGCAGGTGGCATAACTGCTTATGTCCCTGCTGGCTGGGTTTGTCACAGCTGCTGAGCACTTCTGTCCCCTTATGACAATCAAACTTCCATTTCCCTTCTGCCAGGCACTCTGTTTTTTTCCATAAATGCATACGAGATAAGGGCTCTGCCAAAAGCATGGTAAGGGGAGCAACTTACATGTGAGGTAACCAGGTCCAGCTTCAGCGAAAGTGTTCCTGACCTTACTCCAGGCTCAGGAGAAGTGCCATAAACTTCCCTGTGGTGTGTTTAAGCAGATGTCACAGTAGTTAACCTGGATCAACCAGCGCTTTTGGAGTGGAAAGGCAGAGAGAGCTAAACTGGAGCTTTAATCAGGAACAACAGCACAGTCAGTTCTGAAGACCAAAGTTTAAAGATTATTCTGAGGGGCTATCCTTATTTTCTAGTGGGCTTGAGACATTAAGTGACGCTTCTTTTTTTCTCTCCAAGCAGCCTACAAGCATGCAGGAAAAAATACAGGAATGGAATAGACTGACTGTGCCACCCATTGCTGCCTGGCAGCTGGGGAGGCTGGCCATGGGGAGGCCTCACCACCAGCTCCTGCCCATGTCTCTATCTTCAGTTCCCAAATGCAGAGTTAAGTGAACTGTTACAATGGTAACGTATTTGACCTCTAAGCAACCTAGTTGATGTGGTGATGAAACCCAGTGTGTACAGTGTGCCAATGTTGATAGAGTACAAACCAGCCAAAAATGCCAACACCCCTGTTCACCAGCCACTTACATACAGTGACCTCTTTCTCCACCATCACCATCTGAAAGCTTTTGATGCTCATTTAGACAGATGATGACTATATAACCTTTCCATGGACAAATGGTAGAATTAATGTGAGCTTCTCAGGTTTGGGGAATTCTTTATATGTAGTGTTCATTAATGTAGATTAAGAGCCTAGGCAGCTTTTAGGTGACCTGTACCTGTAGTGACAGCTGGGAAATAAACAACTTGCAAATATGAAATGTTGCTTCCAGATTCTGTTCAGTATGCTACCAGCACAGTCCTTACCAGAAAAGATAAAGTGAAACAGTGCATGTGATGGCTTTATCTGACAGTCTTGTTTTCTCCTCCCTTGCTCATTGAGTGAGTCTACCTAATGTCAGACCCAATAAAGTCAGCAGCTGTCTATAAGAGGCAAACAGACCCTCATTAAGGGAGGCCCCTCATGCTGCATTTGTTTGTGCTCATCTGCTTTACGGGAATGGACTAGGAAAGCATGAATATTTAAAGCAATTTGTTGTGCCTGGGAACCAGCTGAACACAGTTCTGCTGTGTCCCCCCCTTCCTCAAAAAGGAAATCTCAAATGCCATTGACCATTCTGCTCCATTCAGACAAACATTTGCTGTAGCTGAAACAGATTAGAATGACAGATTCCTTGCTGGTTGTTGATTTTCATGTGCAAATGCTGTCATCTATTAAAATAGCTGAAAAGATGATTTGAGAGGTGTGTGGTTTAGCGGTTTCTGTCCAACATCCTCACGCTCAACAGAGCACTTGCTCTGTGGTTTCTCTCCCTAGCAGTCTGCTCTCCACAAGCTGCATTTGAATGCCAGCCTTCTGCAGGTTTGGCAGCAGCTTGACATTGGGCACAGAGTGCAGAGCTCCTGGCTGTGATCAAAGAAATACACAGGCAGATCAGAGCTGCTGCAGTATGGCAGAAGATGTAGTCAGCTTGTGCCTCTTTGGTATGAAAACTCTCTTGAGTCTCTGTGTCAGCCAAAATAGAAGATTTTTTTTTTTTTTTTTTTTTGTGTATATGTATCAAAAGAATACAAGCAAGGCAACTTCTATATGGCGGCAGCAGGAGATGGATGGCCAGTAGTGAATGCAGCTTGCTGAAGTTCAGGCTGTTGCTCCATATCATGTTCATGGGGAGACCAACCTGGCATTCCTCATAGAAAATATAACACCTGGGGTTTGCACTGCCGTTGCTCAGGCTTGGGAGAGGAATGGAACAGATTGGAATAGGAAAGAGATGAGGATGCATGCTCAAGAGACTGTAAGAATAGTATCAATCCTTTTTCTATGTTAGTTACTTTTCAGTCCTTTGTGTACAAAGTTTCCATTCTGAAAAATGGAAGGGAAGAAGCCGATTCCTAAAATAAAGTCTCAGATTGAGAAGGTGGGATACAGTATTTGTGTTCCTTGGCATATATTACATTTATAGTCAAAATCCCAAGGGACTTCAACACAACCCTTGTAATGGAAGGGATGTAGGACCAAACTCAGTCTTTTTGCAAAAGATGTGAAGTATGTAGAAAAATAAAACCCCATCTTGGAGATAGGAAATGGGAGTGCATGACCTCCTGAGCTTCTCTGCAGCTGTACTCTCTCCTTCCCTTACGACTGAGGATCTGGGAATTGTGCTGCATAGTTTCCATGAGCACTCCTTCTGATGATAGTCTCTGTGAATCCCAGCAGTACCACATATGGGGACATGGGTATCTCCTCTTCTTTCACTATGAGATTTCCTCATTTTTTTGAGGAGTCTCATTTTTTTTAACATGTGAGAGAGCAAAGGATACTCTGAGATTTTGGAGTTAAAGTAATAACATAATAAAAGGCTGCCTTTAAATGGGTAGGGAAGATGTTTTTACTGTGGGTGAGCTGTGACCTTCTTTGGGATCACAAAGCACATTGTAGGGAGGTGTTCTGGGGCTGGGGTTTCCTTTTTAACTACCCTTATGTATGTGTAGTTATGTGTATTTTGCAGTGTCTTTTAAGGTGCAGCGCAAGTTCTAAGGGTCAACTTGCCCATTTCATTAACTCAGTCTATGCTTTTAGGTGTTTTACAATGCCCTGGATTCCTTTGAAGCTTAGAGCCTATGTATATCTCAGAAGAAATCAGTGTATGTTCTCAGTGTCAAATGAAGTGCCATATGGAAAATTGCTGAGACACCGTGTGGAGAAGAAAGTGGCTTGGCAATGACATCACTCAATTCCCCAAGACTTTGGGATACACCTTGTTACGTTCCATGAGTTTATGTATGTAAATCTGGGAAGTCTGTTAAATCTGGGGAGAGGTTTCTCTACTTCCAGTGCTGGTTCTGAGCACTCAGCTATCATTCACAAAGGTCCAGCCCAGTGTATGTACTGTGCGGGGAAGATGTCAGAGCATCAAAGGAGGCTTCGATTCAAGGCCCAAAACCATGAGAAATTGCAAAAGCCAAATCCTTTATGAAGATTTATTTAGAAAACCCATGATGCTGGGGAGTCACGGTTACATAGCGTGGGGATTCTCCCTCGAGTAATATGCACCACACCGTGCGCATGCTATTACTTCTGTTCCAGAGATTACGTCTTCATCTAGAGTTATACATGTACACATATGGTCCTTAGTGCACACACCGTTCACATATATGTTAGGACACGTACGAAGTTGAGATTTTTCCATGAAAAAAGTATAAAAAATACAAACCAAACTGAAGCTGTCAACACGAGAAGCAATGTGCAAAACCAGACAAAGTTACTCCTGAATGTTTGCATAAGAAAAAAGGGCTCTTCTGTCCCTGGTCTCCATTCAGTACTGCGAATAGAAAGTAGAATTTAAAATAGTCACATCCCAACCCCCTTCATGTTAGTTGCAGAGATTTTTACCCAGCTAAATGATATTATATCTATATTAATACAAAGATCTGCCTTCACACATCACCATTGTGTGCTGCTGTTGTACTGAACAGATCTTTATATTGTTGCAGTTATTTGACTTGTGATGCTCAAGGCCAGGTGACAGCCAAGCTCGTGTGGATCACACACAAGAGGCAGGACAGAGATGTCCCTGGTCACTGAGACACCCAGCAGGGGAGGGCAGCAGCTGCCTGGAGAGTATGGCCAGGGCTGAGGAATTCTCCTCATGCATGCTGGAAGGGGCCAGATCTCCCAGGTCCCTGCCATGGGGGCACAGCTCCAGGCACTCTCTGCTAGCGCATGGCGGGGCTGGTGTTTGAACAGATACCTCCAAGTGCCTGAGGAATCCTCCCTTCAGAGAAAACGTGCCTGTGCAGACAGCATGGCACAGGAAGGGATGGAGAGCCCCCAGGACCTTCCCTAGCCAGGTACATTGGTCCATGGTGCAAACTGTAGCTAGCGTGGATGGAGTTACCAGAATATATAACCACTTTGCGGCTCCGAGGAAAGCTATATAGAATGACACGCTGCAGACATCATGGAGCAGTCAGACCATTCCATCCTTGTAAAACTGCTGCATGCAAATACCAACACTTTAAATAGCAATTAAGACTAGTACGGATTGCACTTGTTTCCCTTCAACACATACATGTACCGCCCTTAAAAAAAAAAGTTACAGTAAAAAAAAATCTTCAAAATACATTAAAAAAAAATAAATTGTTGGGATTCCCTTGATTGGATCAAACGAGGAAGAAATAGGGGCAGTGTGAGTCTAATCACTGAAGTTTGTTAGTAACCATAATCTTTAGGTTTTGGGAATGAGGATTTTTCCTGTCCATAAGACTTTGTGCTGCAAAGCCCAGTATTCCCGTGGTAATGCACAGAGGTTTTAAGGAGTGTTTCTTTAAGCCCATGCAGAGTTATGACTATGTTACAGAACTTGACTTTTTTTTAATGAGATATCAAAGTTTTTCACAACAAATCTTGCATGGATCCAGGGAAAACCTCAGCAAGACTCCCTGGTGTGTTATGTTTTCTGTTTGCAAAGCAAAGGTTTCAGCCTTATTCTGAGGAAGAGAGGGAGAGGTGGAAATTGTAAAGCCTGGGAGTTCTCTAGGGAGGTAAACTGTGGATAACACTCTTTACATCCCAGCTCAGCAGACTTCTTAGAATAGTTTGCTAAAGTGGGATTTAAATGTATGGTACTCAGTTTGGACCCCAGTGTGAGGACCAGTATTTAACAGTGAGTTAAATAGACAGTGTTGCCTTGGACCTACTTATTTCCATTATAAAAGGCACAGAGGGAGGGTTCATCCTGTCAGCTTGCACCCCAGCTCTGGTCACAAAGACATCACTCAGGGAAGTATGTCAAATGTGTACCAACTGCTTATTTGGATCCCCTGGGTTCTAATCCCTGGGTGCCCAGCTGCACAGTGGCTCACAGCTCTCCCCCCAGGTCAAGAGTATGCTGTAGTGACCATGACCTCCAGCATTAATCCATCATCTGCAGGAAGCAGTGCTTCATCCCTGTTGTCCCAGAGGAGAGGCCAGTGTTTCCCAGGTAGCAGCTCTAGTCCCAGGTTGTTTTTGCAGCTTTCTGAAAGCATTACATCTGTGTGACACACCTAACCTGAGCCTCCTTTAGCTCTGCAGCATGTGTGTGTGTAAGCAAAATGAACCTCTGGCTGTTAGTTAGAGACAACTGTTGGCAGTGATAAAACAGTGGTAGAAGAATAGTTTTAGACTGTAAAATACACAAAATGAAACATCAGACTGAATTCTTACTACAACGTTGATGCTTTTGAGCATTGGGGTTAGCTGCTGCTTCTTCAGGAGTGCTTTCCACTGGGTTAAGATCATGTCCCAGCATCTGAGTTAAGGCTCTGATTTAGCAAAGCATTTGTGCATGTGCTTAAATCTGCCTTTATTCAGGTAAGCGCTGATATGAATACTAAGTGCTTTGTGATACAGGGACAAACCTGAACTGGAGCCTATAAATGTAAGCTACATAGCTGTCACAACTACCCTTTTGATGGTTTTTTTCTGCGCAGCACAGCTGCTTTCCTGGATTAATTGTTTAATTAATCTTCCTCTAAAAGGTCCTGAGAACAGTTCTATAATACTAACAAATGTACATAAATACTAGAACTAAAAAAGTCCAACACGTGGCTCAAAGCAAAACAAATATTGCTGAGAATACTTGTTTAGATTAATAGCTGTAAACTGTGCATTCTAGTAGCAAATAAAAATCTGTTGGTCTATAAAAACCAAAACATTCAAAATCTATAGGATTGGCAGCACTACTATTACTTTACAATGCGGAGTAAGGATAACAAATAACATTGCAAAATGACCCACCTAACCTAAGCTTATGTAAACAAGTAGACTTTGACAATGTTTAGATGTCTAGGCATGATCCTGCGCTTGGACCTGGATGGGTGGAGACCCAAGAAGGTAGAAGGGTGCTGTTTCAGTTGCCCAGATCCTGCCGCAGGAGAGAGGCTCAAGGGTGTGATCCTGCAAACCTGGCTTTACTAGTTCTACTCCTGGGAGCATCCCATTGCAGGACTTAGTTCAGCAGGACTATATAGAAAGGATTATTCACAAACATAAGGCATTGCAGAACTTGGCCCTAAAACTTCTATTTTCAGCAGAGAATCCCTTATCATACACAAGATCATATTTTAACATGTCAAAAGGTGTCTAAAATAAGGGTCAGAATCACTATGTGTTATGCTCAGTAACACAGTTAAGATTCTGCATATTGGCTTCAGATATTGCAAAACATTTTGGTGTTTTTTCCATTAAAATTAAACCAACTGTGATTCTTTCTCACAAAAAAATAAATTTAACCTTGAAAGTTAAAAACAAACAGGCTGTGCTTTCAAGGTTAAAAGGAGACATTAACAGAAATGAGCAATTCCCATTATATACTCCCTTCTGACCAGTGAGCACTCTGAGATTGCAGTTGTTGGTGGCCTCCAATCTTGCCTTGCATCCTCTATGGCGTGGCTACTGCCGCTCTGCTTCCACCCGCTTTTTACGAACTAGACCAATAAAACAAGACAAGAGCAGTCATTATTGCTTTTCCGATTGCCTAAGGACTCTTCTCACTAACACACTCCCTTCCCAGTACCATGAATAGGAAGGAAGAAGCCTCTAAGAAATACTCAGCAGGATTATGACCATAAATGCTGTAATTAACAGATCTCAATGCTAAACAAAACATTTTATCTAAATTGCACTTTTCTATATCACAGACTATAGAATTTCACCAAGTGTTCATATCAACCCATTGTCTATAAAAATTAGATTCTGAGCTAAAGGTTTTAGATGATGAAGAAATCACCATTTCCAGTGCTTCCTCCCAATGATTCCATTTAGATTTTTGCTACAGTTTAACTGGTTTTTTAAAAGCCACTCTGTTCCAACTAAATTGACAGTTGTCTGCTCTATCTGTGTGACAGTGCTCTGGAGTATTTAAGCATTAGGCATCAAAAGTAAATAACACTTTTAATTGTGAAAGTGTATACTATAGGTGAGAAATAATCATACCCTTTTAGAAAATAATTTGAAGTACTTTTAAGTACTGATATCAATGAATATTGGCAACAAGGAAAACAACATATTGGACCTTAAATTATCTCTTTTAACTTCACATGCTCTGACTGCATCAACCATCTGATAGTAAGTTAATTACCAATTAACTCCAGATTCTCACTAGAAACCAAGCAGGTTGAAGTTGCCATTTAGCACAGCAGACAGTGATGAGCTTTGTGTATGGGCAAGATTATTTTGACAAGCACTTAATTGTGAATTTTTACAGCACTTAAAATACATTACAAAGCAGGTCTAGTCGGGCAGCATTTGCTACTCCTTGCCCTAATAAAAATGTATTGAGTCTTCTCTGACTTGGCCAGAAAAGATGAGTGAGGTTCTCCTGTTTGTGCGATACAAAATTTGGTGTTACATCAAAATGTCATGTGCCATTTCTGATATTGAACTGCTGAAGTACAGAACAAAAGCAGTAAAACTGGAGGAATGAATGTTTTTCACTACAGAAAGTCAATAACAACAATATATTACTACAAACATCCCACTACTTTACTATCGGGAGATTTATCTCATAGTGCTTTCTTGACAGACTGCGTTATTCCAAAGCCTACAGTGTAACATCAGTTATTTCTGTCTGCTTTCAGTGGTTTTGTTGCTTCATTTATTTTATTTGGTTCTTTTAGGTATTCTGTCCTACTAAATCTTGAACCAAACAATCCAATACAAAAGCAGGAAAATGAAGATTGGGTACAGAACACATGTCTAATGGCATCTGGTTAAATAGTGAAAAAAAAAGTCTTTTTCTCTTTGTTGTTTGGATGATTCAAATACCATTCCAGAATGTTAATAGTTTCAGGACAAATAGTATATAACTGGAATCTTAGGTATTGCTAAAAATTAAAGCTGAAAAAACATAAAAGTATGTGTAAAAGAAATGGATTCTAGCTCAACTCTTGGTTCTCACAGACATAAACCCAAGCTGAAGCCAGCGAAGGCGTCATGGTTTAACAGCTCACTTTGAAGTGGGCTGATTAAAAAACACAGTTAATATTTCCCCACTCCCCTTCTTATTCTAAACTACCCCTGCATAGTCATCTCCTTCCTATTCCATGTATTGAGCACACAGGGCAGAGCATGTCATGCTCAGGTAAAACTTGTAAAGCTTTATTGTCTTTGCCTGTACTTTGTCACACAGACAGGAAAATCTTTTTTGTTCCCTTGGTTGACCAAGCTTGGTTTGTCATGGGCAGGGCAAAGAAGCAATGACTTCTGCGTTCACTGAACAAACAGGATGGGTTTGGCTTTCTACTTACTGGCCAGAACAGCTGACAGGGCAGCTGGAAATCCAGGGTGCTCCATGGAAAAGACTGAAGTAACTCTCCTTCCCAGGAGGGGTGGGAGAAGAATAAGAGTAGCTTTTAATCACAGTGAGATCTTTGCTTTTGTCTATATTAGAGTCAGTGGAGCTATGCATCACCCCTCACATATAGCAGATTGAATGCTGTAGAGGTGAAATTCAGTCTTATGTACAGACAGGAAGAATTGTGTCTAGGAAGGTCAGAGCTTGGCTCACATAAACAAATGATGAGTAGATGTAGTAGCATCTTACCCAGATCATTGTTTTTAGTGATAGCTGCTGCTACTCTGGTTCTTGGACCTTGCTTGGTGAACTGGTATCCAAACTTGAGAATCTTGGAGTTCTCCTCCAGCATCTTGGCAATCTCCATCTCTACAGCTGTCCCCAGCTGCTGCCTCTGTTGGTCATGTGGTGAAGTGTCCCCGAAAGAAAAGAAAATATTTGTTCTCATATGAGAGAGAAATAAGTAGTTATATTTCAGTACTGTGCTGCAAACTACAAAGAGAATCCCATCCCCAGAGATTTTGCTCTGGGTTTTATATTTGGCTTTGGCCAGTTTTATTTAGAAGTTTTCCAGTGTTTGGCTGCATAAACATGGAATGTGAGCTGCAGAATGACTGAGTCACAGCGGCTGCCTTGACTTCGCCAGAGCCCTCTAGGAGAACCCTCTTAGAATCCATATAGAAGGGAAACAAAAGTGGACTCACTCAACGTTCTCTCTTTACCTGGTTGTCAATTTTAATCTCTGTCAGGGATTCATTCTCTTTCAGTGCATCAATCAGTGCCAAAATACCCGTGCCAGTGATGAAGTTGGATTCTACATTCAGACTCTTCAGTGTTTTGTTCACTTTCAACATATCTGCAAATGCCTGAGGGTTCAAAAAGAAGGAATATGAGATAATGTCTTAAGGGTTTCAAGAAATAATAAGGAATTTGCAAAACATAGTACCTACAAAGAAATAGAACATAAATAAATAGGCTTACAAGGACACAGAGGTAGATCAGAAGAGATTACACTTCTACTTTGCATAGTCATAGAGAAATTCTGTGAGGGAAAATGAAGAATGCATCCTAAAGCAGGGTTTTTTTTTCAAAGCAGTGTTTAACTTACAATAGCTACTGGGTCATTGCTTCGAGTAGCTGCAAGGCTGAATGTCTTCACATGCGTGTTGCTTTCCAAAGCTTTTGCAAATTCTTTCAGTGTTGGAATAGGAATATTCTATATTAAGAAGACAAATCCAGTAATTAGGAAATCCAGTCATATCACTAGACACTGATTTTAATTACTATCAACCTGATTGATAGCCACAGTCTATGCAGTTTAAACATCCCTGATAATTTTAAGGGTAACTCAGAATGGACAAAGTGTCCTCTGTTCATAGAGGCCTTCAGAGACCCATGAGACGCCTGCGCCAGGATGCGATGTCAGCACTGCCTTTAACTGGGTCAGGCCACCACAAGCATGTGACTGATCTTGAGCTACTTTCCTATTCCTGCTATTGGTTGTTCAGTCTCTACATGCCAGCTCCTCCTCCATTTGCATGGGTGGGCTAATTGAATTTGGCTGGTGATGATTACATAGTGCCCATGAGAGATCTTGCTTTACAGTCTGCTAAAGAAAGGCATCCAGAGTTACCCCTTGGGCTTTTAATTGGCAGCTAATTCAGTACCAGGCATTGGCGACCTTGAAACCTCCACAACAGTTCCCTCCACATCCCTTTCCTGTGTGTCCTGCTTTTTCTGAAGAGTAGAGAGAGACAAAATTTGAAGATAAAAGGCAAGGGCTTTGTAAATATTTGCATAAACTCTCCTACGAATGACACAAATGAAACCACAGCATCTACCTTTATGTTGTTAAGATTAATTTCTACGAGACTAGGATCATTTGCTTTTATCCTTTGTAAACTTGCTTCCACGTTGGTTGGATTAGGTGGCTCCTCAAAGATGGGCTTGACCTTTTCACCTTTCACCACATCTGCAACACAAGATCTTGATGTGAGGATCAAGCATCATTAGTAACAGCCTGACTTTCCAATTCCCATTTAGGTTTGTATGATAGCATTCAAGAAAGGGTTTATATGAACCACAAAACTTGGAAACAGGAGTATTAGCCCTGTTATCCCTGCCATACCCTTCGCACCTTCTGTGCGCCCAGAAGCATGTCATTGGAGGCTGTAGTTACAGAGGCAGGGCAGTATCATCATGGGCAAATTCCTCCTTTACGTACAAAAGTCATGGTGCAATAAAATTGAGGGAAAGCAGCTTTAAAATGGGATAATATACACTGTAAAACACTGCAAGGGCTGCTTTGTTCTTTGTCTAATATCTGTAAAGGAAGGCGTGCTCAGAAATTGCCCATTACATTAGTGAGAAAACATCCCTGTACCTATGAATAGGCTGTGCTAACAGAAAAGAACATGAGAAGGAGGCCCCTCACTTTCCTTCTCTCGGCTGATTCTACGAGCCTTGTATTTCAATTCAATTAGCTCTTGTAAAATTGCAACATCTGCACTTTCTAAATAATAAAACTATCAAGGCATGAAAAGTAAGTCTGTCTGCCAGTACGAAGATTTATGAAGTCTATGAGCATTCATGCTCCAAAGAGATACAGATTTTAATGCTGGAAGCTGTGGCCTATAAGTATTTTTAGAGATTCATAAAAATCATAGGTTAGAACACAATTACTACTTCTAATTCCCATGCATGTACTTTCAGAGATTAATTTATAATCCCTGACCACCCAACCCACCAAGGAATGTGTTACTGACCACAAGTATGTTTAAACCCTTTTATGTTGCAGACAGTGAGTGATTTTGAAGACATGCTCAAGTCTCAACGTATTGCACATTGCTGTTCAGTGAAATGGGTAAAGTTCATGCCATATCACAGGCCAAAAGAAAACCCAAATATTTTTTTAGAACTCATACTCTTAGTAGAGATGAAGTCATACACAAACCTTGAGCTGGTTTTCATTCTGAACTTTTTATTTCACTAAGTCCCTGAGAGACCTCACATATCCCTAATAACACTCCAGCCTTCCTAGGGAGTAGGTACAATGAATATAGTGAATTCACCTTAGATGCAAAGATGGCAAGTAAACAAAAAACAGCAAAGCATGTTTTGCACTAGTGGTAACACTGTGCCAAGCTGGGAGTGAGAGAGACACTAGCACCCTGTCCTCAGGTTAGACATCACAGTATGCTCAGTCTGGAGCCAGCAGCATTTTTCATTTTCTATTTCTTGTTGCTTCTCATGAGTTATATCTTGTTTCTTTAATCATCATTCTGTTCTGCTGCATTGATGGGCAGCTGTTGAGATGTCTCCCTCTTACTGAAGCATTTTACTTGGCTAAGAAAAGGTCTAGCTTTTGAACCAAAGAATACGGAGATGTGACTTTCTGGTTCTTAACTGTGTGATTGGAGCATGGTGTAGCTGACTCACATAGCTGACATTTTGACTCAGTGCAACAAAAATATTCTGAAATCTGTGTAATGCTTGCAGTGCCTCTTACGAGATAGATGGCAGCTCACACAGGGCCCTGTTAGGCAGGCTCGCAGAGCAGTCTTAATCCTGAGAGAAGTGAAGTGGCACAGTGTCCTGTCAACTTTCCCACCTCCACTTTAGTAATGAAGCATGGAAACTAAAGTCCTTGTTAAAGATAGCTGCTGTTCTCATGGCCTTAGAAGAAGCTTCTTGAGTAATTTCCCTAGACAAGGGCGTTCCATGATTTTGTCTTAAAAAGCAAAATTTAGCCCACTTGATATTCCAGAGCTTGGAGGTGACGAGCTCCTGATCAAGACCTGGCAGTGCTCAAGAAAAACTTGGAATTCAGACGTACCCAATTCTCCCCCATCCAGCCTCCTGTTGGTTGCTGAGCTAAGATCTGATTCAGCAAAGGTCTGTTTATCTAGTGCAAACATTTCTGGATTTGTTTTTAGTAACTACAGCTGTTTCTGTTGAGGGATTTCCTGAACGATTACACTTCCTGTGTACCTAAGGAACCATGTAACAGACAACACATAAACACACTGCCACAGGTTAAGGTGGGAGGTAGTAGATCAGAGAGAGTAGCTGGGGCAGGAGCACATCCATGCGGTTGTTGGCTCCTTGTGAATGCAACTTGATGTGACTCTAGTCACCAATGTGACTCTGCTAGGGATTCTGCCACATTTGAGCCCCATGGTTACAAGTCATTCTTCAGCTGAGCAAATATACTTGGGGTGAGATGGCCTGGCCTGTGCCGCGGCCACCTCTTAGCTACAGCTCACTATGTTTTTCGTCTGCTACCTAAAGTGAAGCGGAACCAAAATATGTATGTCTTAGCTTCTTAAATACTCCCATACTTTCAAGCACCTCTGCAGAGCCAGATATTGCTTTCTACGAAAGCAAAGCTCCTTAGGAATGATTTATTTGCATAGTACTGTTGTCATTATACATAATTAATTTTAAGATTGTATTTATCTTAAAGAGCTACCCCTCATGAATAATTAGATCAATTAAGGTAAGGCCCAGTTACATTACACTAAATTAGACCAATACACCCAACCTCTAGGTGTGAAGTCTCTGAACATGAAATACAGCCCACAAGAGAAATCAGCTTGCTTACTTCTTACAGTTCCTTTTCCATCTTTACTGCGGGCTCCTCCTTCATCGAATTTTGGGTTGTTGACCATGTTGTGCACTCCAAGAACAGCTAAAATGTGTGAATACCAGCAATAGGATACAATGTTAATGGCGGGAATAAAGATGCAGAAAAATATCTGCTACAAATTCTAGTTTAGGTCCCCAAACAAAACCCCTTTATAAAATATTCACTCTGAGTCATGCTTGCTTGTAGGGAGGGTCTTAGAGGTCTAAGTACTGGACATACAGACATTTTTAACATGGATTTTTTAGCAATTGAATCAATGTAGTATGCATGTCACAGAAATGCCAGCTGGAAGGAACCGCTGCGGGTCATCTTGTCCAGGCTGCCCCCTCAAGCAGGAATGTTGCCAGCATTAATGAGGTCAGCCATGGCTTTGTCTAGCTGGATCCTGAAAACATCCAGGGGAGGAAATCCAGAAACTCTTTGGGTTACTCCTAATAATTCCTTTTTTCCTCATATACAAACTGAACCTCTTACTGCTTTCTGTTTGGCATATCTGAGAAGAATTTAACTGTACATGCTTGAACTTCTGTAGTATCAGAGAATAAATTGTGCTGTATTTGCTGATACGTCTCCTGTAAGTTATCTAATTAGATGTTATTCTGTAGGATCATGTATTAATTAAAAGTTATTAACTCTGTGTAGATTTTTACTTTTATCATCAGTTTATTCTCATGGAAAAGTGAAACAGCAGATGCTTGGGAGATGATCATGAGACACTGCTGGTGGCAGGTTAGGCAGAGAAGAACCAGGCATGTAGGGGGATCATACCTATACATTATCTAACCTGCAAGATCATAGAGCTCAGTATCTGAAGCACTGGCCAAGGCTTCTTCTAGTTCCGGATCCAGGGTCACTTTCTCTTCTGTACGGGTTTCTATGGGCTTTTCTTTAGGGATAAATATTTTTCCTAAGAGAAGAAAAAAGCCAAAATGAGTAATGAATTATTGGAACAACTCCTCTGCCTCCTGGCAGTGGTGAGAGTAGGTCTGTGACAGTGGAAATGCCTGGTTTCCTCTCTCTTACGTGATGCTATCTTCCACACCAGAGTCTAAAAATAAAAGGTGCAGACTTCTGCTCTTTATTGGTGATTTTTAATGTGGAAGCAAATTCCCTAAGATAAATCCCTAGGAGCAGTCACAGCTGGGTTTTTTCTTAAGTTCCTTTAACCTTAAACAGGGAGAATCGTGTCTACACAAAAAGCTTGCACAGATTTCATCCTTACAGTTAAATGAGGCACTAGAAGCAGTTAAAACCATCTGACTGGAAGAACCTTTCAGTTTACCAAATTCCATACAAGAACCTGAAAGCTCAGTAAAGCTGTTCTCCTCCAGTTTACGGAATTTAATTCCCACCCTCTCCATGAGTCTTTCCTCTCTGTGTCTCCTGATGATCATTCACATAAGTAGCCTTACCCTAAAAGTGCAGGCCTGAAAAGCATGAACTGAGTTAAACCGTACGTTCCCCAAGAAACACTCCTGACCTCTTTGTCCCTCTGTGTATGCTGCTATTACATTGGGGTCAGCAGGTGTGTGTTTCCATGCAATATCCCAGCAGGACTGAGATCATGGTCCCTTCTGCTGAAATGAGAAAATTGTAGGATAAATCCAGAAACAACATAAAAGATCCCACTTCTCCTTTGGCCTGCTATTGTAGTTAACTTTAGGAGTGTGATGATGTAACTGCAAATGCTTGGAGTGAGGCCCTTGACATCAGAGCTAAGGCTGCACTTCAATCACCAGCACTGCTGGGGCTTTTCTCCCATTCAACACTTTCCGATACCAAACCCATAGCCAGTAATAGAGCAAATGACGCCACATGCAGCAGATGGTGAAATTGTTCTGATAGTTCTGTGAATTCTCATGTTTTACTCTGCTGTGGAGTAGTTCCTCTCATCTTGTCCCTAACAACTTCTCAAGCAGGCTTTAGTTAATCCCATTGTAATGAAGCTGGGCTGACCTCTGGATGCAGGTGGCTTTGGCCCATTGTCAACTTTAAATTGTCTTCTTGCGCAGCTTTGTACACTCTAAATGTCATGCTTGAAGCATATCCCATGGCTTTCTGAAATGTCTCTAAAATAGCTTAATTTTGACTGTATTAGTGATATCATTTTGTTACCATTAATAAATGCAGTTCTGATATTTAGTGTTGAATTACAGATTCTTTGCCTCTCTTTTTTCAACATTGTCATCCTTTTGTCGCTTAATTTTTCCCCACCATGGTCCAAAGTATCATTTTCATTTAGATAATACCCAATTCATTTATCTCTTTATCTACAGCAATTTCTGTACTGTCAGCTTCCATAACTGAGGTCACTGAATAAGCTCAGGAAAAAAAAATTACATTAATGGAAATTTCTGGAACTCTGGCAAGGTTTGAATTATTTACTCTAGAAATATTTGTACCAATACTAAATAATTTCTGATTACAAAACTGGGCAGAAGGTTATGCAGAAAGACAGAAATAACATATTATGATTCATTGTTTAGGAGATATTTTAAGTAGGTCATTTTTTTAAGAGGCTTCTAGAAGATAAAAGCCTTTGTGGGCCAAAGGTAGGAATCATTTATTTTTCACCATGCAGTAGGTGATATGAATCAGAGAAGTTATCCCAGTAGCATCAAAACAAAAGTCAAGTGGAAATCTGGGGTGAGAAATACTCTGTGAAGATAGATTAGTCATGTCCCCCAGATTTCATTACAGCTCAGGTGCTAGGATTTCAGACTCTCTCTGTACAACCACCTAATCTGGAGTGTTGGATGGCAGCTCCAGACACCACTGACCAAGACTTGATGCCAGTTTGACTTGTAAGGATAACACATAAGGAAAAGTAGTCATTACTATGCTGGAAACTAGAAGACCAAAATTAATCAGACTATCTGAGTAAGCAATCAATAGTAAGCAGTGCTATCCATAAAATATTTTCCTTTCTCATCACTGGTGGTTCCACATGAGTTTCAAATAATCAGTAGGTTGTCTGAGATCTTGAGGGAATCCTACTTTCCTTTATCCTGACTGGTAATACTATCCCCTGACAGCTATACTCCACAGCTTGCATGAAACCTCTCCATCAGGCACTAAGTGATTCTTCACAGACCCAAACCTGAGCCACACTGTGAACAAATGCTGATAGAAGTCTATACTTTCACACATAAGGAGACACGGGACCTCGAGTCTGGTGTAAACTGGACACAATATGTAATATAACTGGTCCTTCTCTATGGATAGTGGACATGGGTAGGGCAAGTATCTTGTGCAGCAAGGAATCCAGGGATAATGGAAACCAGTACAGGCTCATACTTTTTCTGTGCAGTTCACATATATAGGAATACAGTTTTTAAGCATTTGTTTCAGGCATATGTAACTGTTGGATGGCAGCCCAAATCTGTTTAAATGTGTATATGACCCCAATGATAGTTTCATTTAAAGCATTCTTGGCAAATGTTATAGAAAAAAGATTCTATTATTGGTTATCTGAAATATTTAAAGGGGAAAGGTCATGTCAAAGCTGGTAATATATATCTTTAATATATGTGGGCCTTGCTGGTGTCCAGTGGCGTTTTTAAAATATTCTTTTCTGCTATCTAGATAAGAACATTCTTTTGCATTATCCCACTGTGAAGAGACGCTGTAGCATAGCAGATAAAGGTTAGGAGAGTTTATGCATTTAGCATGTTATTAGTCCACCACCAGCAGAAGTGATATCTGTGTTTATAGACCTTTCAACCAGTTTTCCTTCATTATTTTAAGGACAGAGTTTAAAGATTCAGGCGGTCCCTTCTAGTCCCACATCCATACATTGTAAATTCATTATAAAGTGCCATCATGGAATTTGCTGCCAAAATAAAATATGGATTATGGCTTGCTTGTTCCAGTGGTCCAGCTTAAATTTAAAATGTATTATTTGGAAGAAGCATTGGAAGAATAGTAATGTTTATTATTTTAAAGTGAGATTTATGATGAAAGGCTGCTGCTCTTGGTGCTATTTATATTCATGCTGTATTTCAGAAGGTACTTTATTATAGCATTAATTGTGGTAAAATTAATTGTGTTACATTTTGCCTCCACAACATGCTAATGTTCTGTTCTAAGTCTTAATACTAATAGTTTATCTTTCTATCAGTAAAAAACACCGTGACAAAAGCTATGTTTATACATATCATACTTGAGCTACGTCAGAGTTAACAGCACAAATATAACCGCATTTATGTACAAAAATAATCTGGTGTTTAACTGCAAAACAAAATTCAATTTCAGAAAAAAAAGAAGTAAGTAAGCGTTAAAATATCATTTTATTTTGACACATGCATTGAAACACAAACTGTCTGGAATCCAAAGTGCTTTTTTCAACATGAAATTTTAAACATAAATCAATGCCATTCTCCCCTTCCTTCAGTCAAACTGCGGATAAGTCCCTGGGGTGACCTGGAGATGACTGAGGAGGCTTGGACCCATGGACTTTCTGATTGTGAATGCAGTGGGTAGAGATCTGTCCTGCTTCAGCCTACTGCAGACCTATTACTTTTCACACACTGCAAAACTTCAACTTGAAATATGATATAGTTCATGTTTTAATCAAAAGAAGCTTGGGGGAAAAAAATCCATTGAAAACCAGAGAGAAAATTCAATACAAAGGACTATAGAGAGACACAGAAATGCAGAGTGAGGTCAAAGGAAAAATACTATAAAAAAAAGAAAGAACTCCTGGTGGTACAGTCATAAAACCCTGGACATAATTTTGCCACTTTGTTTCAGCAAGCTTTGATTTCCTGCATTGTGCCAATGACCCCATTAAAGCAATGTCAAAGTAAAGCAAGGAAATGAGACGCATCCCTAACTTCATCTCATACAGTAATAGTTAACTGTACAACCACATATGCACATCTTAGGAAATTGTATTAATTGAGCAGGGAACTACTTCAAGTGCATTTTCTTGAAGTAGGTTTATTTGTTTATTGTTATATAAAGGGAAAAAGAAAAGGCATTTGAACATTTTGAGGATTTCACCTTCATTTATAGTTTTCAGCATTTGGAACATCATTTCTGGTATGTCTTCCCTCTGCCTTCCTGCTTATGTTATTACACTTTTCTGCATAAATATAAATTTCCACCTTTTTTATTTAGTATAAGTACTTAAGTGTTTATTCCCACCTTGTACAAGCCAAAACTCAGCAAAGCACAGAGCAATGGGAAATAAGCCATTTATACTTGCTGTAAAAATGTCCTTTTATTTAACATCAGTTTACTAAGGATAGTTACTTGATTTTATAATATAAATGCACTTCCTGCCACAACTGTAAAACAAAAATGTACTCTCTTTTCCTGTAAACTGTACCTCAGATTATTGTATTTTCAAGAAAATATCTGGTTACACTTATTACTTCCGACTTTTCAATGAATCTCTGACTACAGTCAGTGCCTGTTTATTCTCAATTACAGAATGCGACACTGACCTCAGGAGTGAAATTCAATAGTCTTGGAAATCTGCCTTCCATAAATCACAGGCACTTGATTCACTTTTCCCATTTTGCACTATTCTTCCCTTTTGAGCCTTACTTAAACTCCTCCCTACAAATACTCTACGAAAATGGAGCTCAATTAGTTCTTATCAGGAAAAAACATGGTATTATGAAAATGAGCTAAGTTCAAATAAGTTTGAAACTGAAAGCTAGTAGTAATTAAAATGCAGTGTCATAATTGCTGCTGTACTGTTACTCTTGGATTTGTGTCTGCATATTCCATGTCTTAAAATTCATGATAATGGATAGAAAGGTTGCAAAGCTAAGCTTTCCAAAGTTCTTAAATCTATTGGAAGACATGCTAAGGCACATGAAAAACAAGGAGGTGGTTGGTGACAGCCAGCATGGCTTCACTAAGGGGAAATCCTGCCTGACCAATTTGGTGGCCTTCTATGATGGGGTTACGAAACTGATGGACAGGGGCAGAGCAGTTGACGTCATCTACCTGGACTTGTGCAAAGCGTGTGACAGTGTCCCACACAACATCCTTGTCTCTTAATTGGAGAGACATCAGTTTGATGGGTGGACCACTTGGTGGGAAAAGAACTGGCTGGATGGCCGCACGCAAAGAGTTGTGGTCAATGGCTCAATGTCAGGCTGGAGACTGATAATGAGTGGTGTCCCTCAGGGATTGGTGTTGGGACCGGTCTTGTTCAACATCTTTGTCGATGACATGAACAGTGGGATTGAGTGCGCCCTCAGCAAGTTTGCTGATGACACCAAGCTGTGTGGTTCGGTTGATACGCCGGAGGGAAGGGATGCCATCCAGAGGGACCTCAACACGCTTGTGAGGTGGGCTGATGCCAACCTTATGAAGTTTAACCATGCCAAGTGCAAGGTCCTACACCTGGGGCGGAGCAATCCCAGGCACAGCTACAGGTTGGGCAGAGAAGAGATTCAGAGCAGCCCTGCAGAGAAAGACTTGGGGGTGTTGGTCGATGAAAAAATGAACATGAGCCAGCAGTGTGCGCTCACAGCCCAGAAAGCCAACCGTATCCTGGGCTGCATCAAGAGGAGCGTGACCAGCAGGTCGAAGGAGGTGATCCTGCCCCTCTACTCTGCTCTCATGAGACCTCACTTGGAGTATTGTGTGCAGTTCTGGTGTCCTCAACATAAAAAGGACACGGAACTGTTGGAACAAGTCCAGAGGAGGGCCACGAGGATGATCAGGGGACTGGAGCACCTCCCATATGGAGATAGGCTGAGAAAGTTGGGGCTGTTAAGCCTGGAGAAGAGAAGGCTGCGTGGAGACCTCATAGCAGCCTTCCAGTATCTGAAGGGGGCCTACAAGGATGCTGGGGATGGACTCTTCATCAGGGACTGTAGTGACAGGACAAGGGGTAACGGGTTCAAACTTAAAAAGGGGAAGTTTAGATTGGATATGAGGAAGAAGTTCTTTACTGTTAAGAGTGGTGAGGCACTGGAATGGGTTGCCCAGGGAGGTTGTGAATGCTCCATCCTTGGCAGTGTTCAAGGCGAGGTTGGATGAGGCCTTGGTTGGCATGGTTTAGTGTGGGGTGTCCCTGCCCATGGCAGGGGGGTTGGAACTAGATGATCTTAAGGTCCTTTCCAACCCTAACTATTCTATGATTCTATGATTCTATTGTGCGTATACACCAAGAATGAACTTAAACTGCACCAGCATCTTTGATCAGCGTGCTGTGTTTGCCACCTTAGAAATTCCCTGTATTCTTCTGAAAAGTGTACATTCTCAAATAAAAATAAACAAAAGCCAGCCTATAATCTTTAAAACAGAAGGAAGCCCAGAATTTAATCAGACCCTCACATGGATTATCACATTATCCCAACTGTTTCGGATCCCTGTAGTCCTACAGCAGTCCTCTGGATTACCACCTGGATTAACCTGTTTCACCAACAGAGGAGAAAGCTCTTATGTCTGATGTGGAATGGCAGCAGAGTCAAGCTGTGCTGCTGGGCTTCAGGTTCTCAGGGATATCAAAGAACCTTGAAACTTGGGCCAGATGCCACTAGTTACATTCTTCTCTGGCATCTCTTCTATTCCTTATATCCTTCACTGCCCCCTGTGCCTTCTCCATCTCCTGTGTCTCCTGGTTTTGCACACCTTTGAATCCTGACCCTTCCCACCACCTCTGTCTTCTCTTCTTTACCACTGCTCTCTTCTACAGGTTCTACAGCAGAACTACTACATCTAGTCCCTCATCCTGGACATATTCATACAGCTCCTTGAAAACCAGTCCCTCCCTCTCTGCTGGCTATTCACTCTTTTTCTTTCCTTTACAGCACCCTTACAAAGTGAGGAAAGTACTGTGAGAACAGGAGAGAGACTTCCTGCCCTTGGTTCTGGTGTGGCAGTGGCCTCTCAGATGAGCAATTCCAAAGAGCGTCTTGCACATCCTACACACCTTCCAGCCGGCCACGCCAGGTCTCCGGCCGCTGCTGTGCTATCACGTGCGCTCTCTGCATATGCAGGCAGAAGCTCTGAGGACATGACTAATACTCACTGCAGGAGGGATATTTGGAGAATACTATCACAAACTGGCGGTACAAGAAAACATAATATTTTGAGGATGCCAAATTAAAGTGTATTTCCCTGGGGATTCCAAAGGCCATGCATACATTTCAAGTCCCTTCTTCAAAGCATGGAGGCACTGCAGCTCATAAAAAAACAGCTGGAAAGATTTACTTAAGAGGGCTAAAACAATGTGTTTTCTCCTAATCTTGTTCTTGGGAACAGCCAAGTCCTTTTTGCTGACACTTCCCAAAAATTCAGCCTGAGGCAGACTCTCAGCATGGGAAATTTCAGTGTGAACTGTGCAAGTTTGGCAAAGTCATAAGCAACTAAAACAGGGTCTTATAAAAGCAAGCAGTGAAAGGCACTGGCTGAGGCATTACTGTCAGCAACTGCAGCACCTTCAATGCTTTAAGAGACAAACATCAATTCTAAATTTAAGCCTTGAAGAACAGGAATATGATGGAAAAATTTAAACAAACCATTTCAGCATCGGGGGTGAAAAGACTGCCCTTGTTAAGACAAGAAAGATGCCGTGTCTCTAAACCAAACCCTAACTTTTTTATATACAGTCTGTTAGAGAAACTGTAATGGGAACTCATCAGCATATACTCTAATACTTTGACCTGCTGAAAACGACTGTCGTTATTACTAGTACTGTGTATTGATACTCTGCTTGGCACAGCACAAGCAGCAAGATAGATGGGCTCTGCCAGAGCAACTGGAAACAGGGCTTTGGCCGAAAGTTCTGTTTAATCATCCTTATTTTCTTCCTTTTCCATTTTATCAGTTGGCTAAAAATGTCAGCATTTAATCACATACAACTGAGTTCCCCTTCCCGTCCAACCACAAATAATAATAGCCCAATCCACTGGAGTTTTTCCATGACTTTGATGAGAACTGGATGGGATCCAAAATGAAATGGCGTGGCAAGGAGTGGAAGACCTTGTAGAAAACAGGGATAGTGGTGAAGAGTTGAAACAACAATCCTTATAGCAATTAAAAATGGCATGGCTTACTTTTCATATCTAATATTTCACAACAACAGAACTTTTTCAATTATGTTTCATTAGTATTATGTAGTTATGAGAACCACTGCAACAAAGCAGGAACAGAAATGTTAATAGTTCATGTTTGTATTACAGTAGTACTCGGATCTTAATTGAGATCAGATGTGCATACTGCACTCAGTGAGAAAGAAAACATGCAGCATTGACATTTCTCTAATACTTTGTGCCTACACTGCCCCTTACTTTCTCCACCTTTGCTTTTTATTCCTGAGACCTTTCATGAACTTGAAAATGATACAAAAAAGGCTTCTCAGTGATTAAGTGTTATAACCAGCTCTTCCAGCTGATGCGTTCAATGCAGTGGGTCAGTTTAAGTAACTTCCATGGTTCATCAGGCTCTATGTAAGGATTTCTAGAATATCTGTCCTAAGTAGGAACTAATCCAAAAGTACATAAGATAAATACTTCCAAACTGCCAGTTGCTATGGCTACAGTTATCAGCCCTAACTCCCTATACCTCCATTCCTCATTAATAATGAGGTTTCACTGAAATTTGAGAGCTGTTCTGTACAGGCTTAAAGCCTTCTTTTGTACAGCAATTAATGTAGCATGTTAACAAGCTGAAATATGGCAGAGCATATATAATCTAATGCATGCCATACGTTTGATTGTTTTTGTCAAACATCTCCAACTTTTCCAAACCATGATTACAATCAAAACCAAGGCAATTCCCTGCACGATCAGCCCCCCAACTTGAGCTCATATTTAACACTTCCTGTGTTGCAACCACTCTGAATATCCCTGTCAGCTCTGGAATTTGTTTTGGCTTGTTTTCTAGCACAATCAAAACCTTATGGCTGTGTTCAGTATATAGAGACCAACGCAGGCAACTGAATTTTATCCCTCAGCAGCTGCCTGGTTTTGCTTTTTGGTCAAGAACTTTTTAATAAGCTATTAACAACAAAAACAGAGAGACAGAGACGATAGATAAAAAATAATGATGTATCACAGACTATTCTGGAAGGAGCATATTTTAAATGCCACCTTCTTTTCAGTTCATCGTTGAATTTTGAAATTAGTATCAGCTTTGCATGACAAATGTAGGAACTGGTAGAAATGTCACTTAACATTTGGTAGCAGCATCCCACTTCATAAATTTGAAAAAATAAATGCTCTCCCAGTAGCAGACAAATACCAAAGTACAACACACTGACAAAAGCTTAAACCACACTTAACATATTCTAATCCTACTGACATACAAATATTCTCAAGTGGTAAATAGTGCCAAATGGTACATTGGCACCACACCTCCCATTTCTAATTATACACCACTGGATGCATTTTAGAGCTACTGCAGAAGTTATTTTTTAACCAGCAGAATTAGTGTAAAATTAAGTTGGGGCTATTTATCATATGGCTACATTACAGTGCTGCTATAATGCAAAGAAATCATTTAACAGGCATCTATATAATAGAATCATGTATTTACGAATCTTTAAATACACTTTAGAGACTATCAACATGCAGAAGGTGAGGAATAAGCTTTTCCTCAAGAGATATCCTTCTTTAGCTGCTTTTGAGGACACATTTTAGAAATGCAAGTTATTTATCTTGAACTAATTACTAAGCTTTGGAAGAACACTAATTATTCTCTAATTAAAGTGACTTTAAATCGAGCACGTAGTATCACATCTGGCAGAACTGCTTTATTTCCTTGCATGGAAAATATCATCTTATAAATGCAAATCAACTAATTAATATTTTAATACAGTTATTTTGTTATTGTTTTTTTGAATTGAGTGTCAAAATAAGTAATGCTGCAGTTACAAGCACGGATTCCATGATCCAGAGCCAGCCACACACGGCCTCTGTGTAGCAGTCCTCATGTTTCACCAGATTCACCATATCAGCAGGATTATGGTACAATTTATGGGCAGATTTCAGTGCATTCGGCACTCAGAGGTTTCAGTCATGTTTATAAGGCTCAGATCGTGCGTGAAGTCTTTGCAGTGCAGAGCAAGGGGACAGAGAACAAGGAAAGGAGGCAGCAAAGCCCAGTGCTTGAAGTCTGGTGGTTTTTCTGTAGGATACCTTCTGCTGAGCAAGCAAGGGGCAGCAGAAGAGAAACTCAAGTACCAATAGGGATGCTCCAAGCTTAAAATAAACAGATTCTTTCTAAAAGTCAGTTCCCTTACAGCAGCATGGAAATGAGACTGTGCAGTCCATCCAGTTTGCAATTGTCAAGGTACTGGACCTCACCAGACCTCAGATTAATTCAGATATTTCTAATACTAACAAATAAACAGAGGGTATTTTCATGGTATTTGGCTTTTGACTTCAAAGAAAATTCAGTAGAATTCTTTGTGTTAAATTGTAATTGTAAAATGACTGCGGAAATCATGGAACATGTGGCTGTTTTCATTTGACCTAATCTGCTAAAGCTGATAATGAGGACTTTGTCAGGAACTGGTGGTGTACAAGGAACAGGGGAAATTAAGGGAATAATTCCTTTAGCCTAAAATGTTTCATAACCTTGTAATTGTGGTAATTCTTAAAATTGTAATTTTGAAGTAAATGATCACAGTGACTCAAAAGCCAAATTAAGAATAGCTTTAAGTGCTAGCATGGCTGAATTAACCGTGCTGAGGAAAAAGTGAAATGCGTGGTTATTGGTGTTTGTGAAGCACTGGTACTTCCACACCTGGGACACCAGGAATTAATAAGCAGCATTAATAAGCGCTCTAAGGGTATCTGGAAGCAAACGCAGGAATAATACTGCTTTAGCCTCATCAAAAGAAAACTGAAATAGAATAAACAGGCCAGTATGTACAATAACACTGTCAGGGACAATACAAGGATTAGTTTTGTACAGATCAAGTGCCAGTCCTATGGGTATATGCGATTCCACGCACTGCTGGTTTTTCGTGTACTTATGTTTCAGGCATGTTTAGAGATCTCAGACATGACTACAGTGCAAAATGCAAAGTCTTAGCCCTAAGTCAGTAAATATCAGTAAGGTGAGACCTCACTGAAGATACTGGTGTAAATATGCAGAGACCTGCAAGCCGTAACTTGTACTACTCTGACACAGCACTGTGTAGGAGACTGAAAACAACTGGTAATAAATCCAAACTACAGTAAATCATTTTCCTTTCCGTACAATATGTGCTTGCTCAGTCCTGCTACCGGCAGGATCACTGCAGTGTCACTGCATTTCAGTTGGCTCAGAATCAACCCTGTGAGCAGCACTAAAGCACAAGTTACGATGGAGGAAGAAGTAGGTTAAAGAACATGCTGCATGATAAAATGACATGTAAATCAGATCTAGCTGAAAAATGTCACATTTGTCTAAAACCATTGTTTCCAAGACTGATAACACAATGTAATGATAGTAACAACTCTTGGCCTGCAAATAACATTTTCTCTCTTTGGTAATGATACATAAAGTAAAAAATGCTGCGTTTGACTTTCTTGAAATCTGTCCTTTTCCTTAAGAGCATCCCATTGAAATAATGGCAAATTCAACAGATGGCCAGAAATGGACCCAGACGTAGTAAGTTCCTTCTTGAATAAAGGGGTGGCCTGCGGTAGGCATTTTTATTCACTTCACATATAAATGAGGAAAAGGAGATAGTGGTGCTAAAGGAACACTGTTTACTTAAAAATATGACTGTTCCTGTAACCCTAAGGTTATTCTACCAATGTTTGCATGATTAGAATTAGGTTTTCCTGTTTTTCCTTTTTTTCCTGTAGCTGTAGGACAAAGGGAAGCAGAGAAACTGTCTGCATTAAATAGCATTGCCAGATGTTCTAGTAAACAATTGGAAAAATACTCATTTTCCGTAAGTGTGTTCCCTGAGGTATTACTTACAGCAACTGGAGGCAATACTTACTCAGAAAGGCATTTATATGTTTCCTCCTAAACACTCCCCCACTACAGTACCCTTGCATGGGCCTAATGCTGGACATGGGAACAGTCCAAGTCAGGTTAGCGAGGCCACCTTTGTCCATGCTTGACCACAAATATTTGCTGATCTGGGAGCTGCTCTTGGAGCCCTATGCTGGATGGGTATTCATGTGTTCCCATTCCCTGGTTAAACTTGCCATTGTAACTCCAGTGTGTCAAGGCAGACCACTACACGGCAGATTAAACCACCACTTCATCTCCTGCCTCAACAGCTCTAGATCCAACTCCTGAGCTTCACCCCACACAGTAACAGCCTCCACCTCTTTTGTCCGAGCATATTCCACATAAAAGGCCAGGCATGGCAGATGCCTGTACCAGGCAGTCCATTACTCAACACCCACATGAAGATGGCCTGTACCTTTTTTTTCCCCTGTAAATGGTACAAAGTCTTCTCTGTCTTTGTGCTCCAGCGCTTGCTTCTCCAGGTAGGAGAGCAGGCGCTCTCTATCAAAAGGGCCCGTGGCAGGTTTCGTGGTCTGGTCCTTTTGCCGAAATCCCGCTGGAAGCAAGGCATTCTGTGAAAGAGCGGGAGGCATGTAAAGGAGAGGAGGCAATTTCATACAGTGTTCCAAATTTCATTTCAATGGTGTTAGGTATTAAGTGAAATCACTCTTTGCATGTTACTTCACATAATGCTCATTGGTGACAGCAATAACACACATTACCTAAAGGTAACCATTAAACCCAGTATATCTTTCAGGCTTCTTGATTGTACCACCTGTTAGCATTTTTATTAACCATATTTACAATCTCAGCAGCAAAGACCTAAGCAAGATCAGAGCCCTTTGTGTTACACATAACCACAGAGTTTGAAATCCAGGTAAACAGACCAGGATAAATTTTCTATACATTTCCTTCTCTTCATTTACTCTTTTCCCTCTCCATTTTCTTTTTCTCTCTCATTTCATCTTTTAAAAAATTCCTTTCATGCTAATGCAAATGTCTCTTGGGCTTCAGAAATGAATGGCATACACAGAAAGTAACTGGTGAATGATGTAGACTTTCACTATTTAAAATATGCAGGAAGTAAAGAGATGAAGCCCGCTTTAAACATGCAACTATGTGACCCTGTGATTGCATCTGCACCCCTTAATATAGGAAGATGTGTAAGGCTCCCACATTTCAGTCCAGGAAATCCCAGAAAGGAGTACAGGTATGTGGACGTTGCAGTACATGTGCAGTAAAGCCAATGTGTTGAAGATGCCCCGGAGTACTGCAGAAACACTTTGTTGTTGGCCAGTAAATCTGATCGATGGCAAATACCTGGTGAATTCTGAGTGCATCCAGTGAGCTCAAGTCACTAGACACTTCACCTATGGATGCACAAATGCACCCAGGGCACTACACATTTACTGCACATATGCAGCCTGACTACAAATGCACCATGGCCTGTTTTGGTTGGTTGGTTGGTTGGTTGGTTGGTTGAATGTTCTGTGTCTCCATCGGAGATGGCAGTTACTTGAAAATACCAGAAAATCACTGTAGAAGTGTTAATAGTGAGGGAAGTGACACCATGGAGGGAGAGAACAGTAAAGCCTACCCTTAATTTCCAGGTAAATTTGTACTATAGAACTAGGAGTTATAATTCAATGTCAGGATGATGGAGCTAGGCTTTTCTCAGTGATGTCCAGTGATAGGACAAGGGGTAATGGGTGTAAACTGGAGCATCAGAGGTTCCATGTGAACATCAGGAAAAACTTCTTTACTGTGAGAGTGACAGAGCACTGGAACAGGTTGCCCAGGGGGGTTGTGGAGTCTCCTACGTTGGAGATATTCAAGGCCCGGCTGGACAAGTTCCTGTGTGATGTACTCTAGGTTACCCTGCTCTTGCAGGGGGGTTGGACTAGATGAGCTTTTGAGGTCCCTTCCAACCCTTGGGATTCTGTGATTCTGCGTTTCTTCAAATGTATTTTGTAAGATGTGAACTCCTTTTCAAACTCCTACAGCTTGGTTTAGGGGTAGGTAGTCAGAATTCCCATCCAGCACGCTTGTGACTGTAACCTCATTATTGTGGGACCAAGTAGTTCCTAGGCCAGAGATCTTTAAACCCTTTGTGGGAGTGCCTTCAAATATCCATATTATCTTTGCTCTCTAGAAAATGACAGTTGTGTAGCTGAGCCTTATTTTTCTTAATCATGCCTAAATATATTCCCTTCAGCTAGAACTATCTGTGCTGAATGACACCATCGACAGGTTTCAGAAGTTCAAAAGATCTGATCTGCACAAACACACGTTATGTTTGTTTATTGCTGCGCTCACAAACAGCAGCCATAAAAAGCTTTTCATCATGCTGCAGTGTACAAACATGATTAAAGATTTAGATTGCAGACAAGCTCATGTCTAAATAGACAAGGGAGAGAGAAAGGGCACAGTGTCTTGTACAAAAGCAAGTAGCACATCACAGCAGGAATAAACCCGAAATGTCCCTAGCTGAGCTGCTCCTACTTTAGGATCCACTGCCTCTAGTGTAACAGAATACAAATATAAAATGCTGAAGTATGTGGCATTTATAAAAGGCAGCTTTTGAACTATGAATCCCCTTGGCCACCGTCTCACTAACCTCAGGATCAAGGTCATCGAGAACATGCTCTAGCTGTTTCAGTTCATCTTCTGAGAGTTTGCTGAGTATTTCATCTTCATTGATATTCTTGTATTTCTCCAACTCTTTTCGGAAGGGCAGAGACATGGCTCCAGCTGCACTGCCCAACTGATGCTGCTTGCCAAGATTTCAACCATCCAGGAGTACTGAGCTTCTTGCGGCTTCACTCACTGTTAACAATAAAGCATTATGAGTATCTCCATTTAGCTGATAGAGTCCTGAAAACCCACATGCTGAGAGTCACATTTACACTTGATTAATGAAAACAAAGCAACAAGATGTCCTGGCTCAGTGGAGGGAGTGTGGGAAGCGCTGGGGGGGGCTGCCTGTGTAGCAGTAGCCAAGAAACAGCAGGGAGGGGTATGGTACATTTGGGAACCTCACGGGTGCAGCAGCAAACAGAAGCTTTGAGACATAGATAAGAAAAAACATTAGGAACTCATCCTTTTCCATAGAGATAAATCTGTTTTATTTAATTCTCTTAGAAACAGCAGAATCCGCTTGTAGATTCACAGAGAACAGTCCAATGCTGACAAAAAAACGATACAAAACGATATGCCTTGTGGTATTCTATCTTATCCCAGCTTTGCTGATGGCTGAAAGCAGGCCTACATTGTCTTGGCTGGCTTTTTGGTACATATTGGTTGCCTAAGCAGCTGTAAAGTATGCTGCTTGGTAGTATTATTTCAAAATGTTTGTCTACAACATGTGATAGTACTTATCAAAATAATTCTTGCAGTAAGGATATACTTAAAAAAATCATATGTAGATTAGTCCGCTCCATTGGGGCACCTGCAGGCATTCAAAACACAGTCATGAAAAAACACGGACTTAGTATTTCACAAAATCTTTAAGTTTGAAAACATGAACTTGGTTCCTTGTTAGATGATCCCAAGTGATCAGCAAGAAGAAAGTGTCATTTGCATGGCCACAACAGTCACTATGATATAATTTGTCCTTATGAACAACTGTGTCTTTAGTCCCTCTTTTTTTTCCTGTCCAGAACCAAATCTAGAGCCAGAATCTGCCTGTAAATGGATGGAGAGAAAGAGAATTAATCTATGATCAGGAACAGCATTTGCTGGGGACTTTTGCTGTGCTCCAGGCCCTCCCAAGTCTGCCCTGTTTCCCACTCCAGGACCAGAGCTCTCTGAATTGCACAGCCAGCTGTGCAGTTTTACAGCTGAGTTTTTGCATTCACAAATTTCAAAGCTATGGTTGATATGGGAAACAGCCAACTGGCACCTACAGCTGCCTTATGTCTGAACCCAGACTCTGATTTCCTTTGGCCAGGTCCTTAATTGTCATAAAGTAAAAAACATCCATGTGGGTCCTGTTGTTCGTTGTATGCGCTGGAAGCCAGATGTTTATTTTTCTTCTATTCAAAATCCAAATGAAAATGTTGCATTTACGTAGGGTTTCACTATTAAAATACTAAATATTAAAACATATCTATTTTTGCTATCTAGCAAAAAGACTAGAAATCAGCAACCTGTAGAAAGGGAAGAGAATAATCAGTAGAATTACAAACTTGAAAGACCTGGAATTCTATGAATACTGCAAAGCATGATAAGCCTTGACTTGAAACACTTAAACATCCTATTCCAAGAAAAAGCATTATTTCCCCTATACACTCTCATTTTCTACCTTATTACTGCTCTATTTGCCTGTTTTCATAGCATGGTATCATTGTCAAGCCATTCCCAATGTTATGGTAGAATTCAACTGTTCTTTAAACTATGAGTAAATTTTAGGAAGTTAGTCAGCATCTGATGTTTCACAAAGTTACAGCCATCGTGAAAATTTCTTATATTATCAAGGTTCTATCATATGTGATATGTTTGAGAGAGATTTTGGCAACAAAAAAGTCCAAAAGAGCTAATGGTTTTCTGCACCTAGTGCTTAAAGAAAACACTAGTTCTACGTATGTTTAATTGATACAATTTGCTATCAAAACTACTTGTTAAATAATGAAAGCATTTTATTTAAAAGAGATAAGTATATTTGTTTAAACTGTAAAATCAAATTCAGCCACAATACATTGCTGTACTAAGGCACCAGGTGCCTTCTCTAAGTTTCTTTGCATAAACTCATTAAAAATGTAACATTTCAGCCAGCAGTCATTAAATGGGCTGGGAACTTTCTTTGAGGGGATTAGAGCTTTTTAAAACTATTTAACAGTTTAAATGGTTATTTATTAGAGTTTAATCTCATCCCTGGAAAAGAAGGAAATGTAATCACAAGGTTAGGTTAATTAAATAGTGTTGGGAATGTAACTAGTAAGAGTACATCAAGGTTTCCCTGGCTGAGGTTCAGCACTTCTATTGTGCAGGATGTCTGGTGCCAGTACCTCTCCCTTGGCTGTATGGCACTGAACGATTCCCACCCGGGAACACAGCTAAGAGTTGTTTTACTGGGAACAGCAAGGCCATGCTTGTAATGGCTTTTGTGGAAAGGTTTGCAAAGTTGAATCCAGGTGCTAATAGGTAATTACTGCAGAACTTCACTGGTGTGCACCAGACATTTCTGATTTCTCTGTGAACTACCTCCATGCTTAGCCATAGAGGGAAATGTGCCAGAGGACACTTTCCAACAGGGGACAGTTTTCAGTATAACTGTTTCCTTTTAATTATTAGGAAGAGAAGGTATTTGACAATGTGCAGCAGGGACACCCAAAGAGAAATATAAACCCAGGTATTAAGGATGTATCAGTCTAACTTCTCTCATGGCACGAAGTACAATGCTGGATAGCCCTTGTTAGACCAGCAGTGCATGGAAGAGCTTGAAACCATGCTTTCTTGCACACATACATTTGCAGCAGAAATTCCCTTGATATTTTCCCTTTCACAACTGAATCCTACTCTCCTGTGACTGAAAAAAGCAGAAGACACTGCTTAGGGAATTTATTTGTCCACAGTCCCTGTAAGTAGTAAGGCTTTCATGGAGCTTGCACCCTGCTGAAAGCTCTGGTGAAGCGCCTGTCGTTCATGTCCTAGCTTTATGCTCTCTATTGACCTTTCACCACACTCACATTATGGGAAGCCAAGGGAATGAGATAAATGTGACAATTCAGCATCATTCAGTCTGGGAAGGAAATGCTTAAGCCTTGACTTCCCATACTTTGGGAATTGCTGTCTAATGTGATGATTATAATCTCCACCTTCCTAATTGGATTTCATACTGTTAATTTTGTTTATGTAAACAAGACCATATGCTGTTTGTGCTGCTTCTGATTGTGGTTTGACTTTTCTGAGTGTGCGCATACCGTTTACTTTTTACAGATTATATCCACTTGATTTTCTTTGTTATGGTTACTGTATGAAAACTTTCATCTGTTAAAAAGCAATCCCAACTAACCAACAGCTCCTAGAGAGTGTTATTTTGAGCATACAAAAGCAGATCAGTGTCAAACAGTAGGAAGATATTCAATGTAATCACAGAGACAATATGCTACACTCCATTAGGAGCACTGAGGGAAGCGGGATGAAGGACCATGGGCATGACTGTGGAGATCCACTTCAAACTCACTGGGAAAAATAAACAATGAGAGTAAGGAATGAAGAAACACAAACCCCATTTGGCTTTTTCCATTTAGTTTAGGAGCATCACAGTTTACTAGGGGCTCCAACACCCATTGCCAAACAGCAAAGCATGCTGTTAGATGCCCAGGAGGTGAGTTCTATGCTGATACAAAGTGCAGGTACTGGAAGGGGTAGCATCTCTGCTAACCAGGTGCTACTTTTAAATCTTTGTGGAGCACAGATATTTCTCAGTGAGCTTCAAAGAATCCGTTGCTATATTTTTACCTTTGATTCCTTCTAAAGAAAGAAATACATACTCCTGTTTTATTTGGGACAGCTTTTTCACCCATGCCTGCCAACATCGGGAGTCAAAATATGTTTTCAAAGACAAAAAGGGTGTCATTAATCAGCCTGCATAAAATCAGTATTGTTCTATGTAGTCAACTCTTGCTGTGATGTAACTCTTGTATACTTTTCTGTGTTCCATAAGTACTTTTTGGTTATAATCCTTATAGACTACTGATAGGGTTTTCTAGAGTAGCTAGGCTGTAGTTTCTGCTAATACCATAATACTGTTGGAATTTTCTACTGCTCATACAGATATTTCTTTCTGAGAGGGAATCAGTCCTCTGCTGAATTAATGTTAGATGTCAGAGAGGTCCCACTCACATTTGCTTGGATTGCTTCAGAAGTGTTGGAACAACCTGAACTGTAGAACCTTCTATGGACCAGGAGCTACAAAGGCACATCAAGTCACTCACACTGTCTAAAACACAGGCTATATACCTAGGAAAACATAATGTCCCTGGAGTCCTGTAGCGATGAGAGTCCTGTGGTACAGATGATGTGGATTTCTAGCTTTCGATAGTGTGTACAAGCTAAGAATGAAGCTGCATGGCAATGTGTATTTATGATGTAAAATGACATGTGCTGAATGGAAAATAATCCATGAGAGTTCTTTGCATCTTTATAGAAAAAAGATCTTTTTTCATGGTCAGATTTGAGTTGTTCTCACTTTTCCAAATCACAGCGACTGATGTTCAGAAAGGAAATACTGATACACAATCTATTTCAAACTATCTCTGTATCCACAATGGTGGATATTTGTGTTTTGAAAAACAGTTGTGAAACTGATCTATGTGGAAAAATTCTTCCCTTTCTTTCAATATTCTCGAGTAGATAAACATGAAAACAAGAAACAGGTGGAATAAATCCCAAGTTAACTTGATACTGGACCAAATAAATAGGATTGGGGCCATTATGACTAAGAGTGGTGTTTGTGCAACACAAGCAGATGCTGAGTAGAAGGGGGGTGGTTGTCCCATGCCATCCAGGCAATGGAGTGCTCCCACCAATACAATTAACCCAGTGCCAGCCAGGGGACCTCTCTGCTGTCCAGGAATTGCTATGAAAAATAAGGCTGGGCTGTTGAAAGCTCAAGCTTAATAAAAAAGAGGGAAATACTTCATTATTTGATACATAAATAAGGTTCCCTTTTTGGTTTTATATTTAAAAAACAAGACCAATATGTTCGTTCTGACTATGAACACATGGGAGATGTATACCTAGAGATCATGTTTTGTGGTTCAAAATTTCCCTTGGTTTTAAACTAGGAGGTTCATAAATCTCACAAAAACTAGAGAGAATGTACTGGGGCTAGCACAGCACAAAAGTATGATAGGAATGTACAGTGAAGCATTATGAAACTGATTTTTTGTGTGTATGATGAAAATGGTGTTAGCTACAGGTCCTGATGTGCTAGAGACAGTAACCACATGAAAGAAACTCATGTAGGTAGAAAATGGAAGAGATGTGTAGAAAAGCATTTTGTCTTCTAGAATCTATCAACTTTTTTGCCTGTTTAACCAAAAAAACCTTCTGAAGAACTCATTCATAAGCAGCACTGAACTGCTCAGGTTTGGTCACCTCTTCTAACCCTTTCCATCCAGAACACAGCACAATCACTTGGTGGATCAAAGCGAATAACCTGTTTAATGATTTGTAGAACCGGGTCCTTTGAGAGGGTGTCTGGGGGGAGCACACTCAGGTGCATATGGCACTGAGCTCGGGGCTGGCACTGAGCAAGTAATGATGTGGCCAAACCTCTTCTATTCCCAAGCCCCGTTTGCCATCTTTTGTCATACTGTAGCAAAGAATCCCCAAAAAACCATGTATGTTTAAAATGCTGGTTTTCTCCAAGGCTAATGTAGGATGATTTCATGTTCTGTTCCTAGTAACAGTCCCATATACACACTGTTAAATAATTAACAAATATGTTGTCCTAACATTAGACTAGGCCTGAACCTTTAGGATAATCATCAGTGATCAGAAACTCCACTTCATAATTTGATGAGCCCTTCTGAACGTTGGTAATGCTCACACCACTCTGTAGTTTACATGACAGTTGGCTCCTTTACTGAGGGACTGATGACTCCTATGCAAATAAAATGCAAGACATCAATTCACTCTAATGGGAGTTCAGTCATGCCCTTTATGAGGAAATAACCATCATGTGTATTGCAAAATTATCCCTATGCATGTACTGCTATTATAGCAGATATAAAGGGATGAGTGCCCTTTGATTCAGATAACATGAAAGATTCTTCACTGGTGATCAAAGATGAAACATTAATGCTTCTTCCACTGATGCAGAATGAAGTTATATAATAACTAATTTCTGATTGTTTCTAAGATAACATTAGGGGTATTATATATATTCATTCAAAACATAAAACCAAGTCCTGGGAAGGAAGTAGATCTCTTCACAATGCCTGATGAATTATAACCTGTTTCTGGGTATCATCATATGTGTAAATCATAATCACTAGAATTGTTTCCATACAAAAATTATGACTAATTATACAGTGACAATATGATAATTAAAGCCAGTCTTACTTAAAGAAAGCTACCTTTAAATCCCTCAGTTGCTACCTGCAGGAAGAAGATAACAGAACAACCTAAGTGTTACAGATGTTAGTGGTATTCTGTATGGCATTCTGACACTCCAGTGAGGCATCCAAGTATGGGAAATGAGAAAGACTAAAGAGACCTGCCCATCTGTTGTGTTTCCTGCAGGGAGAGATTCCCCCTCGCTTTTAGAGGGGTAAAGTTTAGTTCTAAACCAGTGAAGCAACCATCTTCTGTTTCTGCTCATTGCAGCTGGTCACCTTGTGGAACTGGAAGGGAGGTTTCCTCCATCTTTAGAACTTTAGTGATTCTTTGAAAATCCATGCAAGGTTAATTAGCTTTTCTAAAATAAAAACATAACATAGCTACTGTCTGAAACTGAGGCTGGTGTGAAGTGCTCAGCTGAAAATCCTTGACAGCAGTCTTTTTATACAGAAAATGGGCTATGAAATGGCAGATCCACCCACAATTTGTCATCTGTAAGCTTCAGCTCTGACATGAACAGAAACACCCAGTGCTGAGCTGTAGAAGAAAACAGCCCCATCATTTTCTGTGGGGCACCAGTGATATTTTAACCTCTTTTGATAACCATCAGATTGTGCAGGTTTGATTTTGCAGTAGATAGGTGCTGACTGACCTTGGACAAGAGGTTGCACCTCCTCAAGTGAGCACCACCACAGAGCATTCATGCTCTCAGTCTTGTGATACAGTAGGCCATGGGTCTGTGGTCCCCAGATGAACATGGATAAATGAGTTCCGACATCATGCACATTACAGTAATAGCTGTGACATTTACAAGATAGTGTCTTCATCCTGTTCAGTTTCCCAGATTTTGTGTTGTGTAAAGAATGGAACCAATTGTTGTGGTGCCTTACCATCAGCCACTCTAGAGCCTCCCCACTTCACTGTCCTGGCAGAGGAAATGCCTTGTTTGAGATCAAGCAAAAAGTCTGTGGCATGACAAGGAACTGAATCATCTTCCAAGTATCAAGCGTTGGATCACTTTTCCTTTGGCCATGGGTCCCTTCTTCCATGGACAATCTTGTTTATTTAAGTGCATCTTTTAAATTAATTATATATACCAAGTGAAAACATAGCAGAAAGAGCTCCAAAGGCTAAGAGCATATACTACTGATTGCACAACTATGATCCTTAATAATGATCACTGTAGGGTAACTTCTAAAAAACCCTATTTTTGCACCTTTTGTAAGCTTTTTTTTCTCCTTACGATGTACGGAGACATCGTAACTACCTATATTTTTTGCATTTCGGCTGTAAACCAGGGCCAGAAACCATCTGTGATGTGTCCATCCTCATAGCTGAAACAATAAATAGGAGAAGGAAATGTCCCTGGAAACAGACTTTCTATTTTCATAGAGAAACAGATCAGACCAGCCCTGGAAAAGACAACCCTAGGTTTGTTTTTCATTGGAAACATCAATAGGAAAAAGGACACTGGGCAACATTAACAAAAGAGTGTTCCACCTTTGCTGCCAACAGACAGCACACAGAGTGTTACCTTTTTGTCACTGCTGTTCTCAGATTTCCCTGCTTTAGAACAGCAGCTGGGCCTTCAGCTGCTCCTTGAAATAACCCCAGTAAAGAAGGATATAAAAAATAAGTTTACAGATTTCTGTGGCACCAAGTAGTGTTGACCAAGTTTCACTGTTAAACAGAGCCATTGCTGCACTTGCTAATTTCTACTTAATTGCACTTGTTAATTCTGTTAATGGCCAATTAACAGAACATATGCATTCACCCCAGTGTTAACCTACCATGTGCAAATACATGTGGTTACCGGACGCTGCTCCATGCCCCTCAATGCCAATTCCTGCTCAGCTACCACAGACTGTTAAAGGAATACTCAGTCACAAGAAGACACCAAACTATGAGATTCAATAACTTAGGAATGCTACAAAAAAACCCTACAGCAGATTAATAACAGCAGAAATCCATAAACATTGCTGGCCAGAAGTTGTAAAATACTGGAAATAATACTAATTGGGAAAGGAAGAAAAGTTACGCAGCGAGAGAGCAAAGCGTGCCATTCTGAACAAAATTACTTAGATTGTCAAGGTAACAGAGGCTACTGGCTAAGCCCAGACAAATCCAGCCAAGCTAGGTGGATGGGAGAAATGATCCATATGGAACTCGGGTTGGCAAAGTCACTAAATGATTCATGTAATCTTCTTCACTTTTTACATAGTGATAAAAACTTAAATATATCTAGTGGAATGTAAGTTATATAGTTAAAAGCTGTACAGCACACAGCACCACAGCAAAGACAGTCTGTTAGCTAGCAAACAGGTGCAGAATAACATGGAAAAGATTGTAATATCATTTGTATAATTCAGCAAGATACCTCCATACAGCCTCCATACAGGTTTGAGTTTATTTTCCTAATAACAGTATCCCTTGCAAGGCACTTGAGGATGCGATGCCTGCAGTATTAGGCCAATTGGTCTCGGGAGTTTCTTTCCCATTACATGTTCCTACCTCCAGAATTGGAGGGCAGAACAGATGAAGTTCAAGGACAACTTCTGAGAATAATCAGTTAAGGAAAAACTTTCATATGATAAGAAATTGAAAGACTGCACTGATTTACTACAAATACACAACTGAAGAACTTACTGAAGACTTCCTCTACTCAATGTTTTCAAAAGCATAGATCTACAAAGTGTATTATTCATAGTACAAAAATATTATCACCTAATCAAATTATCTTTAAATTGCTGTTTGATACTGATACATTTCTGGACTTGTTTCATCATTAATGATGTTACAACTGGGGGGTTTTACGTTATGTTACTCCCTAAGTGCAGGATGGTCACATGAATATAACCAGGTCTTATTTATTTTTCAGTGTTATAGTCCTCAGATTTCCCTACGTGTTTCTCATTGATCAACTGTGGATTTTTACTCTGGTAAAAAAAAATTCCCCTAAAGCTTCCATCAAAGCAAACCCCCTTCAATTAGCAGAGGGCCACACTGGTAATTTTGTAATCAGAGAACAAAATAGAGCATGTGTGATATCTGATGCCAATGTGCAGGCTTTGGGGACACATTTTGCTCACCAAGAAATTGGAAATGTTACTAAGTGTTACTAAATCCGCATCCTGTGCCCGAACTTTTACACTGGTACATTTATTCTGACCTGCTCCACGGCAGCGGAGCGTATCCGCCCGCCCGCCCACCCGCCATCCATCCTGCCGTATTCCTGACGTACAAAAGGCGTGAGAGCTCCGGCACAGCTCATCTTCATCTACGAAAATATCTTCCTCCCGTATTTTATTAAATTGCTACATCTGATTTCTGTCATTTAACGCCTGACATAAAGGATGCGAGCACATCCAAGTAAATACAGCCGCCTTCCTTGGGAAAACGCGCTATTAAAAACAATAGGCAGGAGGGAAGGGCGCTCCGCACACCGTGCGAGCCCCGGGCGCGCCGCGGCCGCCCGTGCGAGCCCCGCCGCTTCTCACACACCGAGGATGCTGCCCAGCGGCTCTGCCGCCGGGACGCGCTGGGCTGGGGCCGAGCAGCCCCGCGCAGGGGATGCTCAGCGCAGGGGATGCTCCGCCGCACGCAGCCGCCCCTCCCGCTCCACACCGCAGCGCGCGGAGCCGCGCGAAGCCCCGCGGAGCCTCCGCCCGCCCGGGGCCCGCAAGCGATGCCGCGGGGCCCTCCCGGTCCCGTCCCCGTTCCGCCGCCTTACCCCGCCGTGGGGCCGGCCCTCGCCGGCAGCTGCCTGCGCGCCCCTCCGCGCCCGAGCGCAGAGCCGCTCACCGCCTGCGCGCCCCTCCGGCCCCGAGCCCGGCGCCGGCAGCTGCAGGTGGGTGCCCGGCGCGGCGGCTGCGCACCGCGGGCCCGGTCCTGCCGGGCACGCTGGGACTCGTAGTCCGGCAGCCGCCGCGGGGTCCGCGGGCAGCGGCAGCGGCAGCACCGCCAGCCGCAGCCAGCACCCCTCAACAGCTTCCCTCCCGCCCGTACCCGAGCAGTCACCCTGGGTCCGCTGCCCTTCCGCACCCCTTTACATGTCTTTCTGTCTCAAGCCTGTGGGTGAAGCCCCATCTAACCTGCATCCAGACCACGTTTATTTCCCCTCGCCTTTGGCATGATGCAGCCTCAGCCTCACCCCTCCCCTGTGCCCCCATTATATGGAAACCATGAAAACGCGCTGCGCTACTCCAAACACAGCCACCGCCCCTGCCCTGTGCACATCTCAAAGCAGTTGATGTGCACCCACTACAAGAGGATGCACAGACTGACAGCCTGCAGATGTGCTGGACAGCTTTGGGCACATATGTCGGCAGCCAGCCCTAAAGAGCATGTTTGCTTCTCCTGCACACCCTCTGCAAACTGAACCAGCCCAATAGGTCCTGCAGCAGAAGCCGGCTGCCCCTAGCCAGGCACCAAGACACGTCACTCCACGGAGCCAACTCTGGAGTAGAGGGTGCTGGCCTCAAAGGCTATTTTGATGTTCTTCCGCTCTTATTTTAATTAGTTTTGACAATTCAATTTATATTCTTGTTTTTATTCTACACTGAAGTTAACCATTGGTTGAAATTGTATAATATATATAATATTGTTTGAATGTGCCCCCTGTACTCAGGGGTATGTCCGTCATTTAATTTATGAGACTGCCTTCACTGGGCACTGTGCTTTAGCTGAACAGAGGCCCTTGGTTCTGAGCGCTAAGTGATGAGTCACTAGCAGCACAAAAGCTATTTCTGTGATTAAAATGTCTTTAAATTTCATAACATGTTGGCAGGAAAATAAGACATCGCCTTGTTAAGAAGCAGATGTGCACCAGAGACTTATTTTCCTATGGAATAAAGAAAGTGCAACTAGGAAATACAGTACTTTCAGCTTCACCCCAAACCCTATCAAACACCTCAGGCATCTGTAGCAAAACTTAAGAGCAGAAAACTCAGGCTGATATCAGGGACTGAAGGGTTACCTTGGGCTGCTCAGGAAAACACCTGTGTCCACAACCATGTGCAGAGAGCACAGAGATGTTCCAAAGCTGCAATTATCTGCTTCCATGCCTCAAACTCCTTATGAAATGGGATTTTCAGCTATAAGTTCCCAAAGCTTTTGCTAAACACTCAGATAGAAATGGGAAAGAAATAGCTCCATTTATTCAACAATTTTCCCCTATCTCTCTCCGCTTTGAAGCGTGCAGAGGAAACAGGGTGTGCATCCCTGGTTCGCTTGTCCAGTACCAGAAGTGTCAGGAATTGTTTTGAGACCTGCTTCTTTGTACCATGCTGGCTCAGTCTGCAGATGAATCTGTTGGCTTGGTGTTGGGGTTGAAGCTGCACTGCAAACATGGCTGATTCAGACATCAGACAGAGAAATGCGGATTTTAATTCTTAACATAGATTAAACCCTCTTCTGGGGTTTAATCTAGGTCTGTAGGATCAGGGCTTGAATGAGTTACTCAATTATACAAATACTGGAAAGCGAAATGTATGCTATCAACAAAGAGTGAAAGTTAACTTTAGGGTGTTTGTTTTCTGATAAGCTTCTGCAAGTTTTTCACTCACATTTTCCTGCCACACCTTAAAATGTGTTTGTTAAATTTGTTTCTCAGTTGATATGAATGGGAAAAACCCCTCCCATGCTGACTTTTCCATTTGCAGTTCCTTTGTATCTGCTGACAAATCCACTTCATATTAGTCTCTGTTAGAAATGTAACAATCTAAGATCTTTGCCATGAGTGCAGAGTTTGGCTAGAGTCGAGGTCCTTCTCCTTGGCTGTGGTTTCGTGCTTCTTTCTTCCTTTTGCCTCATGCATAGAATTTGCAATTGAAAAATTAGAAACATGATCAGTCTTCGTCTAAGAAAAGATACAGGTCACCTTCATTCATGAGACACTCAGCAAAAATACACCTGGTAAACATATTAAATGCACAGGTACACACAGAATGCTTACATGCATAGAAATAACAGTTTCCTTACAATCACAGCAAAGCAAACTGTATCACATTGCAGTCTCATGTACAGTGTGTGTTCTAGATAGTTTTTCATTCTGTCCAAACCACAAAATTGAAAAAGTATTCAATACCCTTCACAAATCTGAGCTATGCCCCATGTATGGGAGGCACCATAACCCATGTATGGAATACACTACAACCCATGTATGGGATGCACCAGAACCCATGTGTGGAATACACTATAACCCATGTATGGAATACACCATATCTATAAAAAATTTTGCTCCACTCTTGAGGGGTGCCTCTAAGAGCCAGTGGTCCTGTGGACCCCAAAACAATGCATTTCCTGGCTCTTCCTTCCCTTTGAACAGCGACAGTCTGGTTCAGAGCTGCTGCACGGTAAATGCAGTGTAGAGGTTTGGTGTTTTTCCAGCACTGCCTGAGCTGAGATTACCACCAGCAAGCTGCACCAGTAAATCACTGCCTGGGGCACGCAACAGCAAGTTTGAGTTCACTGAACTATTTGTAGCCAAAATGTGGTCAGTTGCTTTAAACTGTTATATTCTTTTAATAAAAAAACAGAGGGGCTGTTGTGATCTTCTCATCTGTTTTCCTTATAACACAGCTTGTAAGACTTCACGTAATTAATTCCTGCTTGAGCTGGAGCTTGTCTTTTAGAGAAACACCTGGACTCAATTACTGTGTTGTGCGTGATCTGATCTCTTCCCTTACAGAACAGCTGTTGATCAAATTCAGTGACCTATACCTAAAACCCCTTCATTCCATGCCTGATCAGCAGATCTTGGATCTAGGGTAGAGATAAAATTTGATTCTTGTTCACATGTAAAATTAGTGAGTTGTGGTGACACTTGTGAAATGGCTTTGAAAGGGGACCAATGTATGTAGTCTGACCCAATTTATTACAGCCTGGTGGCTCAAGCCTTAAAATGCTGGCCAGCAGCATCTCAAGTGGTCAAACTCCAACTATATTTAGGCTGGAATTTTTTAATTACATTGGTTTGATAGATAATAGGATTTTCTTGGGCTGTTTCATAAGGCAGAGTACAGTAATACTGTAATACACTAAATAACACTAACTTCAAGTCATCTGTTATTTCACCCAAACTTGATTTCTGAGAGCCCTTCTATATCCATAGCACTCTAAATCGTGAAGAAATGCATTTAGATTTGTACACTGTACTTGCCATGGTAGTAACAGTAATAATAAATACCTCATCTGTACCAGTTAATTCACAGCAGTAGATCTCAAATTGAATCACCTTTTCCACTTTGCAGATGTGGAAAGCAAGACACAAACCAGATGGTTATTTTACATCTGGGGCCCACTTGGCGGGCAAGCCATTGGTGACAGAAACACTGGACTCAGAAAGGCTGAAAGGTGGAAAGGATTGCCCAAGGATGTAAGAAGAGCACTGCTGACTCCAAGACCAGACCCCAGTGTCTCACCATTCTCTATGCCCCACTTACAAACAGAGGCATCACCGCTCTGCTCCATGCAGTGTGTCCAAAAGTGTGCCTTGGGTTGGATAACACTCCTCTGGAGCCACCCCTGAGTACAGGCAACATGACTTCTGCTCTATCCACTGAGGTACAGTTGCTCCTCCACCCATCCCAGCTCTGCCATTTGTGCTGGCATGAGAAGCAGGAGGCTTTGGAGGTACAGGCTAACTCTCCATGTCATTTAAACTGCCCCATTCAAAGTGGTTTGCTCCTCAGAAGGGAGCAGGAGCTAACAGATCCTGTCCCACTCTCTTTACGGGGTCTGCTAGTGGTAAAGATCTTTCTGTTCCACCTCTTTCTCCATGAACAGATCTGGAGGACAGCTTGTTCAGTGTTGGATTTCTTTCTCTACCTGATGAGCCTGAGGCCCAAGGTCAGACAAAGGCCCTCTGCAGCTGACCAATATTCACTGGGCACATTTCTCTGAGTACATGTTCCTTTTACACAGCCAGCTCACAGTGCACTGGATTAGTGTGGATATGTCTAAACTGTCTTAATGCTGTACTCAAGAAACAACCACCATGCAGAGTGGCCCCAGGTGCTGGGCAGAGCACATTAGACACCATCTAAGCTTCTGGAGATCCGGCTTAGAACACTGCAAGTGTGATGGTCAGCGCTGGAGCCTGCCTCCAGACACACCTTGGCAGGCAGGCAGGCAGGCCCCAGCTGGCTGTAAGGCAGCCATCTGCAAGGGGGGCAAACTCCACAACACGCACAGGTAGCTACCGCTGTGTCCTCACCAGCAAAGCTATGTAAGCCCCTGCTCATGGGGATGAGCCTCTCAACCCTTCATGTCAGAACATAAAATCTTCAAAGCATTAGGGTTGTGTCTCAAGAGAACCGGGGCTGAACCATGTCCTTCTTTGCTGCCACTGCAAGGAATATATTTCCTCACTTGTAATTTGTTTCAGTCTGAGTTTGGACACTCTCATAAAAAATTATATAGGATAGAGGGTTCAGACATCACTTTCTATTATCATCTGCTTTACGGACAATATCCTTCCTGTATGTATCCTGTGTGAATTCCCCAGCCAGGGAGATATTTCTGTCCCAAGCCTTATACATTGAACCTATGTTTTACATTTGTACCATATCACCATTGTAGAAAGTAAATATATCATGATTTAATCAGTTTAGGATTATGTCTGAGGCTTTGGATGTTCTCTTCCCGCTGTGCACAGCTCAGCTTAGCTCAGTGAACAGCAGTTAGGATGCTCCATGCTGTATCTGCTCTTGCTTTGCATGGCATTGTCTTAGCACTGGTGGAATTCCACTGCTGTCCATGTCTTTTATGTCCTTTGAGATTTCACATTTGTAACACTTCCCTCACCCATATATGATTGTCCTAAATTAAATCACTGCCTTTGAAAAAGAAATCTCTCCGCTAATCCTTTTGAGAACATTATGTTCCCCCTCTGAAAGACGGATTGGTCTGTCAGCTTCAAAAAGGCCAGCCCTCTAATGACTGGAGGATTACGAATCTATTGCTGAGTGTTTGCAGAAATGCTCTTGTGGTTATAAAAGTGTCTCTTCATTCACCCATGGGCTCGGTGCCAGAAAGGCTCAGTGTGGCTTTGTGGGTCTCTTGCCTCCAGTGCCGAACAAGTGATAATCTCACAGCGATCTAAAGCCCAGCTCTGTCACCCGCTGACTGCTCTGGCCTCCCCCTTTGCACACACACTGGGTCTTTCTGTCTTTGAAGTGAAGCACTCTTAGGTGGTTCAGCCCAGCACATTGGACTGTTCCATTTTAACTGTGCACAATTTTGATTTAACATGATTTATCAGATTAATTTCTGTCTCTGCTGAAGTTAATCAGAGCCTCAGTAATGACTTCAGCACAGCCAGGACTTCGCAAAATATCTTTGTTTAATGTACCAGTCAGGAGTTACTAGAATTTAAAGTATTTTAAATAAACTCCATATTGAACAAAATGGATCATGTATGATAAGTTACACTCTATATATCTTATGGAAATGAAATTTTGGCACTACTGGAGCAGACGGCAGAACTCATGCTGGCGCCAGTGGGGCCAACGTTTCACCTGCAGTTTCTTTTCCCAAACCTGCCAAGAGTTTCCAGTGACTCTGAACAAGTCAGCACCTCACTATTACCTACTGTGCACGCCTTGGAATCTTTTTTCTCTAAGTTGCAGCGGTATTGTAGGGCCCTTGATATCTGGAAAATGCAGAACTGCTATAGCTGTACTAACGATTATTATTATTTGTACGCTACAAATGTCTCGTCCTGAAGGCAGGAATGGCAGTGTCTACAAGGAAGGTTACTCAACTGTTTCTACTATAAAACCCTGAGTTCCATTGTTTTGTGTTTTGCCATTCAAATGGCACAGGCTGGACAAGTGCCTTCATTTAATTTTTATTTTGAGATGTGAAAAGTTAAATCTTTCCAACAACGAGATAAGAAGAAAGTAAATCCATGGTCAAAAAAAAAACCAGCCTCTGGAAACTGCTGTCTGAGCAGCTCCAGCTTTCACACACACAACGAATCGAGCCAGATCTTCCACTGTTTTCAGGACAATCTGCCCAGATTGCTTTCATATTATAACCTTTAAAACAACGTAGCTGATGTTTACGAGCACTTCATGTCTGGTAGCTGTAATGTCCAGCATTTGTGTTCATTAAGCACTGGCCAGCCCTTAACAGGGCCTGTTGGCATTTGAACTCCACCAGTGTCCTGCCAATGGGAGCACCAAAGGTGCTCTGTCCCAGAGCTTCCCAGGAGAAACTGCTGCATCCCTGTAATTGCTCCTCTTGTTGTGTCAGGGAAGGACTGGACATTGAACACAGCCACAGGGGACTCATCTCCCCAGTGCCCGGCCGACAGCCTGGAGGAAGAAGCTTCGTGTTTTGAATGGAGAAGAAACTACATGTAGGCAGAGGTGAAGATGAGGAGCCTGGAGAGGCCAAAGGAAAGAGAGATCTGCATGCATGTGGAGAGCTCTGAAGGCACCCGAGAGCTCCATGACTCCCCTGGTCTGGCACGGACGGCAGGACCTGGCTGCTTGGACGCCGCAGGCTGCACGCAGGCCGTGCCTGAGAGTGGGAAGCTCTCACACACACACACCTCGGCCTATGTGCAAATCCCATTCCTGCACGGGATTCACGTCCTGGGTCCCGCAGCCTCCCGCCCCATCCAACACCCACCGTGACCACCCAGAGGCACTGCTAATGTGTGTTAAGTGCCAGCTCTGCCCCAGACAAGCGCGGTTTCGGGCTACTGGAGATGGGGAGCCCTTAAGGCGCCGCACCACGAAGGATATCAATGATGATAGCGCACCTCCCAGGGACGTACCCACGCTCTCCACAGTGGCGCTCAAGTCCCCTAAACGCTAAAACCCTCCCTGTGCAATAGCACAGCAAGAGCAGCCGCGCCCACCCCACATTGCGCAGGCGCGGAGCCACTCCGAGAACGCAGGCGCGGAGCCCGGTGCCCCGCCCTGAGGCCGGACTACAGCTCCCGGCATGCTCCAGGCGCGCAGGCGCAGAGTGGTGGCTCGCGGTGGACAGAGTTGGTCGCTGCCGCCGCCCGGGTGAGTGGGGAGCGGCCGCGGGTTGGGGCTGGAGGGTGTCCGTGACTGGACGGGCTGTGCCGGGCGGGCCCCACCGGGGTGCCGGGGACGGTACGGGCGGGTGGTCGGCGGCGGGCGCAGCCCTGTACCCGCTGCCACAGCGCGGCGGGAGAGCTGCGGCGGGACGAGGAAGGAGGGGCTGGGCCGGCGCCCGCCCGCCCCGGCCCCCAGCGGTTCACTTTGGTGCCCGGACCTCCGCTGGTTTTGTGGAGCGGGAAGGTCCGGGCTTCGTTAGCGCGGAGCTGGGAGGGCAGGGCTGGGGTTTGGCGCTGGGCAGCTGTGGCTTCCTGGGCTGGCCGCGAAAGGGGTGCGGGACTTGGGAAGGGGAAGGGGCCGAGTGGTGTCAGCCGGTGGGTGCTCACGTAGGGCTGTCGGTGAGGTTTTATCCAGCGCCCAGCTTTGCTGTAAGACTCGAGAGCTGTGAGTTTGCAAACTCTGCCTGTGGATCTGATTATTGTAATTCTCTCAACTTGCTGTATGTGTTCTGTACAACTTATAAAGCACGCAGTTCACGGCACTGAACCACGGAGGAATGCTTTTCCCGTGCACCCGTGCCTGGGGGGGTTACTGCTCTGCAGCACCCCGGCACAGACCAAGGGGCCTGGACAAGGGGTGCTCCCCACGGGGCTGCCGTTTGCCTCTGCTCTCCCAGCTCCCTGAACTTCCCGGGAGCTTTGCACGTAAGCTCTCGGTATAAGCCCCTGGAAACTACCCACATGTTTCTTCGCAGGTAGGCACAAGCTGTGATGTTCTGGAGAGGTTGTTGAGTGTGTTAAATCTGTTATAATATATTGAATGCATCCTCAAGACTTGTGTTTTGCTCCTGTGTCAGGTGTACAGAGCTTGAAACACAGCCTGTCTTTCAAGGAGAGAATCTGAAATTGGCTACTGCTCAGAAATTTTCCCTAAGTAACATAATGGGAATAAAGTGACTTTCTTCTGCTGTCCTGTTTCAAGGCTTGTAAGTTTCACCACTTCTCTGTAGTGGATACAGATACCTGAATGCTTCTGTAGGTGTTTAAATAGCTCGTACCTGATGCTTCTTTTGACTGAAAGGCCTGTAGGTAGTTTCTTTGGGAGGACATGCTGTGTATCAGTGTCTATGTGCGGTACATTTTTACTGAGGAAAATACAGGTATATTGTCCGAAAAAAAACAACGCCAAAATATCCCTTACCCTGGCCAGCCAGTAACTCCGGATGCAGTGGTGCTGTCCTGCCTGTTTGGAGAGGGAATGGGCCACTGGAATGGGGATTTCTGTTAGAAGCTGCTTAGGGCGGGCAGTACCTGTGGTACCTGGGATTTTTAGCTTACCCCAGCCTTGTGTGTATTTGGGATCATAACACTTGCCCTGCAGCTAGGTTGATGAGCATGCCTGGAAGTGTTGTGGAGATGGGTGTGCTGGAATGCTGCCTCCTTGTGCTGCCAAGGCTGCTGCTTCTTCTGTGCTGTGCCCCGTGCAGCTTGCCAAGCGTGCTCTGTCCCCTCTGCTATTGCCTGGGCTGGATGGGAATGTCCATGCAGCCCTGCAGTGTGATGACTGTTTTTCAGGAACAGGCATGTGGAATAAGTTTTTATGGGACAATGCCAACTTGGCAGCTTAGCCATCACACAGAGCACCCTGCCTGCAAGATAGCTGCGTCCTAGTTCTCTGTAGCTGTATACAGGACATGTAAAAGAATGGGCTTTGTCTGGTTCCCGGTGCACTCTTACGCAGAGGAGGAGCTGTCAGGAACTGGAATTACAGCTGTTTTCCAGTCTCCTTCATCATGGAACAATCTTCATGGTCCTTGCATTTATTCTGCAGTAGCTGTCCCTCTCCATTCCCTAGGTCACCCTATGGACACATGTGAAGCTGGGGAAGCTCAGTTTGTCATGTGTAAAACTTAGTGAATTGTTTCTTTGAACAGAAAGAAGCCTCGGGCTTGCTTTTGTAGGAAAATAGCCCAGAATAGCTATTTCTTGCTGCCCAGAAAACACTATTTATCCTGACAAAAAGTGTAGGCAAAGAGGAGCTGCCACCTGCTGGCTCTGCAAGGCTGTGGGCTAGGGGATGCCTGTGGGATTGCTGGGCAGAAGAATCTGGTTGCTGTGCCCTGCCCCAGGCTGGAGATTCGGAGGGCTCAGCTGGGTTTTTGAGATCCTTCTGCTAAGAAAAGCAGCATCAGCAGAGTTACCGTAAGGCATTACAGAAACATGCCAAGGAACCAGCTGGGGTTGCGGTGATATTTATATTTCCTCATTTTTCTCCTAGCTTTGGTAAATAAAGACAGCTCCTTCAAGTGCAGCACATTCTTTCTATACAGCTCTGTGTAATCTCACGCACTGGAAAGTAAAGTTGTTGCTATCATAGGGGTTCCCTGAGGAAATTCTCAAATTAGGCTTCTCCAAGCAGTTGGGATGGTGTGGGCCCAGGCTGGTGCAGAAATGCCAAAGCCCTGTGGATCCCCCTGCTCCAGGTCAGGTTCACCCAGAGGTTGGGTGGAAGGAGGCTCTGAAGTAACAAATTTGATTAAAGTGACCTCTGCAGACATGCTGACCTGAACCAGCTCCGTTTGTTTTTCATCATGTCGCTGCTATTTTAAAATCCAAGTTATGGAAACCATTTGTGGTGGACTTTAAAAAGACTCCAGTTTCCTGTGGCTAAGATATTTCTAAAGGGTTACTCCTGCTGAAGGGTCCCCAAAACTTGTGTTCTTAAATATAACAGAAATCTGGGGGTGGTGATGAAGTTTTGAAAGAAAGTTGGAATCTAGCTGTTTTTAGAATCTTGGGTTTTAAAAAAATGCCTTTTCACACAAGGAAAGCAAATACTTTAACTTGTAGAGAAGAGGTATGTGAAAACTGCTTGACAGTCTTTCAAGGGGATAATTCAGGTAATTAAGAAATGCCCTAAAGTTAACTGCTGTCTTCTGATTTCTTCAGTTGTTCATGGCTTCCTCAGGTGAAGGAATAGTCACAAGATTTATGTCTCTCTGATGATGTCCAGCAGAATATCTTCATTTCTGATTTTTCCACTTCTGCCTAGCAAATAGAGCATTGAAATTTGATTGATTGGAAGCGATGGCTTTGTTTCCATTTCCCTACATGTTTCTTATGCAACTATGAAGTTGCTAGAGTAGAGAGCTTTACCTTGGAGTTTACGTATCTGAAAAAAAGGACACTAGCCTTTTAGACTTATAACATATGGAATGTTTTCATGGTAAAGCTAAGAAAGATACTTGGAGGAAAACTAGCTTTGCTCATCAAGAAAGTGTATTTGCAAAGCTGAAATTGATGGTTTTGGTTTTGCCTACAATTTTGTGATGAGATGGGCCACAAACATTTGCAACGTGGAAAACTGCTGCTTCTAAAAACTTCTACTTTGTTATGCCTGTATCTCTGCTGCAGTGAGTGTTGGAAAGCAAACAGTACCAAATGTGTTTAATGGGAGGTGAAAGGGCTTGTTTGATTAGGTTAGGGCGTCAGCTGGTCTTTATGCCCTTTTTAGGCAGTGAGAATTCCTGACACCATGTTTTAAAACCTGATTTTTAGCATGTTTTCTGGAGTGTCATGTGTATTGTTGTTGCTGTCGCAGGGAGTGTTTCTGAAAGTTGTTACCAGGGAATCTCTGTAGTACAGCCATGCTATTCAGTGCCACCAGCATAACTTCTTAAAAGTGTCTCACATTAAGTATGCTTTCATGTTTTAAAAAAATACTTTTGATTGATAGGTATTAGAAAATATGGCCAAAACTCTTTAAATTTGCCAGGCTGCATGTGATTCTCTTCCTCTTGCTGAAGTGAAGACTCAGTTACTACCGAAATAGGTTGGTGGTTTTTTTTGCTTTGCTGCTCTATTTTTCACTTTTTTGTGTGTGTCTGAGCACCGTGGCTCAGATTTGAAATGGCTACTTTGATCACATTATAGACACAAGTGAGACTAAGGGCTATGACCTGAACATTAATTGATGTGTTATAAAGGATGAGTAGTTTTCCAATGTGAAACATACTGATGCAATAAATAAAAGGTAATTAATTTTGGGTGACTGACAGCATTTTACAGCAATTCATAGAGAGTAAATACAGCCTACATAAATGTAATGCATGGTAATGCAGTGCTGCTCTCCTTCAGATTATTCTGCAATATGCTAACTCTTCTGTTCTTTATAATTACCTGTTAAAACTGCACCTTTTAATATTTGAATGCAAATGGACATGCAGAAATGTGGTAAATAGCGGCGTCTTGATGTAGGATTCAGATGGTGCAGCCTGGTCACAAACAATGATGTGTAATTGGCTGCAGGAAATGTTTTTCTCTTATGATAGCGTGTAATGGCTTGAACTGTAAGGAAGGGCAAAACATTAAGGCTCTTGGAATGAGAAGAGTGCATGCAGATTGTGTGGCATCTGCTGCAGCTATCAGCTAATTGTCTTCAGCTGCTATGAACCTGAAGAAACAAATAACCACAAGACTATGCAAGCTGTAGGAGGTGGCATGCCAGCCCATGGAGACACTCGTTTAGTTACCTCTGGAACATGGGTTTGAAAAACATAGGTGTGCTACCCTCTGTGTTTTCTGCATCCATTAAACTTGGACGTTCACAGCTGTGTGGCCTCTTGCAAAAGGTCCAAGCTCTTTCAACTTTATTGGGTGTAGTTCAGAGGAGGCCAGACACTTCTATTTGACATAATATACCATGAAATTGAGGATTCCTCATGGTTTTTATGATGCTTGAGGGAACTTTACTAAAGTTGGTAGTTCAGTTTTGGAATTGAGTCCTATCAATGTCAACCGTGGTTTACGAGTAAGCTGCTGTGTTAATATCAGTAATACTTTTTAAAAACAGACATCCTGGAAATAGCTGTAAATCTATTCCTTATTCTGCTGTAGATGTTGGTAGGAACTGAAAATTTACTGTTCTTGCAAAAGCAATTGTTAAAGCCATATTTACTTTACAAGTAAACTTGACTGAATGGTGTGGATGGGCCTTTATGTGCTTGTGTCTGTTCAGTGTCTCTGAACTAAAATATCACTGAGTGTAACTGTGACTGCCACAGAGACCTTTCTTGATATAAACAACTGAGGTGAAGGAATCCTGTAAGGAGGATTCCATGGTATAGTATGTATATATGCCCCTTCTTTTACGTGAGAGGCAATAACTTTAAATTGATCTGGTTTTGACATACAGTGTAAGTGCAAGTTTGAACTAATGCAGTAAGTACACATGGTGCAAGCATGTAAACTGGAATGTGGGCCATTGGAGAACACATTGTTTGCTGCATGTCTGATCTGTGTTGAGTATTTCTATAGGGGGTTAGGAAAGCTAATAAGCCTGAATGTATGGATCTAGATTTTGCTCCCCATATACATTGTGGACACTCTTGCTCACTTACAAAGAGACATTCAAGTTACCTTTTTTGTGCATGTGCTCAACTTGAAGCAAGAATTTGGCAGAACAAGAGGAAAATCCCAGAACTTCTTACAGAAAATTGAGAGAAACCAACTTGTCAGATTCAGCCCTGTTGTGATCAGCTCTTTGTTTTTGCAAGCCAAATGCTCAAAAATTGTGACTGTTAGAAGAAAGGTTCCCTGTGCTCTCCCTGTCTGTAAGAAGTACTATATAGGCTGGACATCTTTTGAAGAACCCCAGTTTCCTCCAAGTATACTATTTAGTGAGCAGTCTGTATGTTTAATTTTTTAATGGGGTGTATGTGTTTGTAGGACTGCCTGGAGTGCTGCTACTTTGGAGCTGTATTCCGTAAGCCTTTCATCAAGGTGTTTTAATTTTCCTTGGACAAAACAATGTTATTTCAATGGCAGTGCTATAATTAACTTGGAGGCAAACTTCCTTTGTTCCCTCTGTAGGTAACACATGGGGATATGAGTCAGTAATAAACAATTAGCTTGTTTGTAGTGAAGTTCTCCTTTACTGCTCTTCAACAGCAGCAGCAACAATAAATGTAAAGCATCTTAGCTCTCCTTTTGACTGCAATATCTGTAAAAGAACAGTGACATTAAGATGGACTCATAAATACTAGGTATAGTTGCCATTTACTCCATCCTGCCCTGCAGCCTGCCCAGCTTTGTGGGAATTGTGGCCTTGGTGTTCTCATTGAGAAAACTGGGTCTGGCATTCATCTGAAAATATATATTAGCTTAGCTACTGATGGAAAAGGGCACTGCAGGACAGGATTCTTGTCAGTGAAGTGGCAAGGTGTAGACAGCTTCCGAGTGCTCTTTGTTTGTTGTAGAGTAACAGGTAGATGTCAATACTGAATGAAAAAGCTTTCCTTTCAGAGATGTATTTGGAGGTTGAAGGTGCTTTGTACTTAGGATATTTACCTTAATTACTGTTGCTTCTTTTAAAAACTTTTCTTCTTTTATAGATCTGGTGAAGAATAAGACTTGGTTTTAAAGTGTTAGAGCAACTTGCTACTGCTCGAGTCATGACACTCCCATTTCGAAAGGACTTGGACAAGTACAAAGATCTCGATGAGGATGAAATTCTTGGCAAACTTTCAGAAGAAGAACTGAAACAATTGGAAACAGTTTTGGATGATCTTGACCCTGAGGTAGATATTAGCCAAGAGAAGTTTTATTTTTTCATTTGTTTAGAAAGTAGTCTGAAATAAGTTGAGACTTTTTTTACTTGTACTTTTGGACAGTTATTTCCTAGTCTGCTCATGATCTTATTTACAGATACATTTGTGTATATAATGTTTCAACTGTTTATTTCCTGTTTTCAAAGTGAATGCAACTGCAGTAGAGGAAAATGGAAGAAGGAATTGTCAGGAGGAGCTTTCTGGGATGTATTTATAATAAAAATTGCTTTGACTTGTGTTCTTGGAAAGACAGTTTATTGAGAAAGGCCTGTTTAACTTTTCTGCTTCCAGTGTTGTCTGGTAAACAGCCCTTCTGCATCTATTTTGTTTTGTTGCTTCCACTGTTAGAGTTTGATGGGAGAGGGAGGGTGCTAACCTCTTCTAGAGATTCCTGGTCTGGTATCTGGTAATCTCAATGTATTCCTGTCCTGGTGCTGACTTTGCAAAGAGGAGGCAAATAATTGCTCAGCTCCTGAGTTATTATGTTGGCATGGGGTATTGAATAACGAACATTTTAGCCCTCTGTTATGAAGGCCTATGTCCTCTGCTGATACTGCAGCTAATGTCAGATTCCAAGACTTGTGTTCTCACTTTCTGATTGTCTGTTCTTGCTTTAATAGTACCAAGATTAAGTTTAATCTGGATGTTTGGGTGTCATTTAAGAATATTATGATCACCTATTTTGTTGCACTGCAAAATACTCATGATACTTTAATTGGCTTTGGCTTCCTAGACATTTTAACAAAGAAGAACTGGCAAAAGTGATTGGTTATCCTTTATGACAATCTGAATTTCAAAATATCCCACTCTTTCCATACTAATATCCTCCATTTTTTGTTGTTGGTTGTGGGTTTTTGTTATTGTTGTTGTTTTTGTTTTGTTTGTTTCGGGCATTTTTTTTAGCTGAAATACTTTGATGATGGCAAAATGAACCACCCTACCTTGAATCATGTCAAAAGTAGGAATACCCTGTGTTAAATGTCATACAACAGTACAGGCAGCTGTTTTGAAGACTCAGAAACACATGGATGTAAGAGGTGGAGGGAGCAGTCTCTTGCTGAATGTCTAAGCTGTAAATAGTTGAGTTTATTTACTACTACTCGTTTAAACAGTATTTATTCTAGAAAATAACTGCAAATTACCTAGTAAGTCTAGCGCTGGGAGCTCTTGTACTTAAAGTATTGCTTCAGTCCTCTTCAGAGTCCAGTGTGCTCTATTTTTAAATATATTCTAGGTATCTAAAGAACAGATTATCTTGTGTCCTTCTCCTGCCCCCCAAAACAAGGAAGTTGGCAAGGGATCAAAGATTGACTAAAAAGGATGATGTGTCAAGTCTGAACCTTGGGGACAGGGAGAAAGAAGAGGGAAATGAAACTAAGCAGGTGTTCGCTCAGACTTTCTAAGCTGTACTTTATATGCTCCATTTTGTTTTGCAGAATGCATTGCTGCCTGCAGGCTTCCGACAGAAAGACCAGACTGCTAAAAAGGCTTCAGGTCCCTTTGACAGGGAACGGCTCCTGGCATACTTAGAGAAGCAGGCTCTTGAACACAAAGACAGGGAAGACTATGTGCCTTTTACAAGAGAAAAGAAAGGTAACGCCACCCTTTCCGGTTGGTGTGGGTGGTTATAAAATCTCTGAAGTGGACTAGCCAGAACTGCTGTGAACCAGAGTTTACTGAAGCACTGGCAGCTCTCATGCTTTTTAACTGGTGGTGTTTCCAAGCGAGTGCTAGCGTGCAGAGGCGGGATGCTTCCTGTTCAGGCAGTTGTGACGCTGGTGCTGCTGTGCTGTTTGTGTCTAGCACAGGAAGGAGACAAGGCTCAAAGATTTTATCAGATGGTAAAGCTCTGATGGGGTGGTATCCTCAAAGTAAGAGCTACCCCTGATTTGCGATATTAATAACAAATGCTGTTGTTGTGCCTGTGGTTTATGCCCTGTGGAGCTGAGTACAGACAGTAACATTTGCAACATGCTGAATTTAAAAAATAGCAGTATAATGATGATGTTGTAGATGATAATGTTCAAAGACATTGTAGGCTGACAAGGCCATGCAAGTGGTGTATGCAGTCATGTTGTTCTTCTAGTATCTTTACTGAGAGGTCTAATAAGATTGCATAGTTATTACTAACTAATTACATAGTTAACATTGCAAGCAGCTTTGAAATCTGGCAGTGGTTTGTGGTCTAAAAACCATGGAAACAGTGACCCAATGAGCAGACCCATTATTAAAGCATGGGATTTTAAATCTTTGTTTTGGATCTAGTTGTCTTGCTGACTTGGATGGGAAGTGTTTTCCTTTTCTGGAGAAAATAAAAGAATGTGAATCTTAAATATATAAGAATAATTTATTAGTTTTCTTCTGCCAAAAGCAAAAGTTCCCAAATTTGTTGTGCCTTACTATGGCGCTATTGGTATGGACAGAAACTCCCGGTCCGGAGCACATAGGCATAGGAGGAGACTTTTAGCTCTCACTTCACAGTGTTTGTGTACTGCTTGTGAATCCTAGCTTGTCTGAACCTTCCCCACCAGCAGGGCACATCTGCAGTAAGACCTCAGTAAATTGTTTGGTAAGTTGCATTCCAGCTGCCCAAGGTGAACAGGCTCCTCTCTCCTTAAGGGTTTGAAACCCTTTACATAATTGTCTGTGTGAATCACTTTATTTTAGACTTCAGCATTCATCTACTGAGTTTGTATGGATGATTGTGATGGTGGTGAATATCCCATGCAAGTTTTGTTTAGGATATTTGTATTTTTCTCTTGCCTGTACCAGATGGCTGTTTCTTGACAATGTTGATCTTTTTCTTTCCCTTGAAGTAATAGAGAGATTGTGACTTGAATGTGCTGCACTCTATGTGATGTACTACTTCCTTAATACACTGTGTTTTGCCTTATTTGTGTAGTTTACACTGCTTCCATTGGAAGGTAACTTTTGACACTCCTTTGCTTATAGGAGAATAGGAGTTTGCTGCCTGGATCTGTAAGAGTAACTGAGTTTGGGATAATGCAGTATATTGAATATAGTGAATTAAATATTCCTTCAGGCTGTGACGGTGGGCATGGAGGATTTGCTCTAGTTAGTACTTTGTATTCTACTGAGTGCTAATGCTTCATTCAGATAGGTGGTTCTTTAAACTCTGCTTATGTACACATGCACATGGAAAACTATTTGGGTAAATAAAACCTGTGTGAATCATGTAGAAAAACAGAAGGGTCCAGCTGTAATGCAGATCTTGGTTAAGAAAGATCAAGTGTCATTTCCTTTATGTAATATACTAAATAGCAGTCTGCCTGTATGTTGCAATATCTCATACCAGTTCAGTTAGCAAAACTTCCCATATCTTTAAGAAACCCCTCACTATTTAATAACATTTTCTACTATAAAGTTTTAGTACCACAGAAGAAGGGAGAAATTATATGAAAAATGAAATTCTTACTTTCATTAAAACTAAAAATGTGGAAGAAAACTGACAACTGTAACCTTCAGATTTGTAAGTTTTGGGGAGAAAGAGATGGACTGGAGTTGCAGCTGGTTTTTTAGTGCCATTTTTGTAGGTCAGGCTCTGCTAAAATATTTGTATGTGCCTAGGTGGTCTCATTGCTCTAACCTGGTCTAATTATTTTACGGAGCAAGAAGGGAAAAAATCTCTTCTTTCCTTTTCTGATTCTTCTAAAATGTTTCATGTGGCAATTTGGCCTGCAGGTTTATCAAAGAAGCTTACCCTGGATTGCTAATGATTCTGGTAATCTTGTTTCCCTACTACAGTGTAAAGGAAAATCTTCTCTTCCAGTTGTCCCAAGTACCTCATTTTGAGGTAATGCTTTATTAAAACAGTGTTGCATCATCTTTCACTGGTAGATGATGTGATTTCTCCAAGTCTTTGGAACTCTTTTTGCTCTGTGCTATGAAATGTAGATGTGAAATAATGTAAAGTGTCCTGATACGGTGAGATGAACAGTGCTAAAGAAATGTAAAGTTTAACAGTCCCTAAATTGTGTTCTGTTGCATTTTTCCACTGCCTGATTTTGTTCCTAAAAGCATTCTTAAAATCATACTTTGTTTTTAAACACAATTTAATGACTTAAGTCACATTCTGTTCCAATTAAGTGTTGAAACATACAGTAAAGCATTGTTCCAGAGATTCATGAGAGCAATGTGGTAATAATTTCAACAAAACCAGCTTTGTCTCAATCTGTGTGTGTAAGTATGTCATAAAGATTTTACAAGGCATAGTGCAAGGACAAGGATCTGTCATCTAAACAGTGAAATGAGGCTTCAGTGCTGGAGGCTGTTGCCCTCAAGTGTGTTCCACATTTCTGTCTGTGTCTGACCAATGCTTCTCACTTCTCTTGGCACAGCAGAAGATGAGGATTATTGTACCCAAGATAAAAACATACCTAACATCAGTAATGTACTTTGTGCTGCATAGTGCAAGAATGCTTTGCGTTTCTAGCCTTTGCACTCTCCTAATTGTGGCTTTCTCTTCCAACTCGCCCTCTGCATTCCTGCCAGAGTATGTTTGTCTGTGTAGATTTGCATTTGATATAACTTCCTCTTTAATGTTTTTGTTTTGGTGTTTTGTTTTGGGTTTTTTCCTGGCTCTGTCACCCAGGCTATTGTTAGGCTGAAACTGTAGTCACTTGGCTAGAGCTCTTTCGTTGCTGCCCTTCTCAGTTGTTGCTGTAGATCACCATTTGCTTCTGTTGCAGTAGGATTTGTGATGCTGTGTTCTGTTTGCCTTTCTATCATTTATCTTTAAAGGAAGTGTGTTACATGTTTAAACGGAAGCTAATACCCTATAGGAGCTTTGGAGAAACAATTTGGCGAATTGACGTTCTCCATACAAGACCACTAGAACAAAATAGCATGTGATATTGTAGCCTTAATGTAAAACAGTTTTCTAACTCACTGCTATGTGCTCTGTAATCAGATATGAGTACAGCAGTTTCTACAATAAGACACTGAGGAAGTCACTTGTAAGTGGATTAAAAAAATAATACTATTAAATTGTGCTTAGAAGTGAATGGATGAACCTAAGTCTGTCACATGGTAAAAGTTGGTGATCAATTTCTGGATTGATGAAACTTTAAGGAACATAAGATGTAAGGAGTATATCAGATGTTGCTCACTCTTCATGAAGTCAGTGATGAGACAAGTTTGTATTCAGTCGTCCTCAGGTGACACTTGATGCCTTTTCTGCAAACAGACTACTGCAAAGTGGATTTTGGATGTTCTTCTGATCTGCAGGTTGAGGTCACTTGCTGTCTAACAGCTTGGGGGTAGGACTGTGGGGTATGTGAGGATAGCACCAGTGTATGCAGTGCATGGCCTCACTGAGTGGACATGATTCCTGCAGGATTTTGAGTCCCACCTTAGATACTGTGAGTCTGTGTATGAAATATCATGGGCACTTCAACAGACATCATTCAACATTTCTGCCTTTTAAGCAATACGATTTTGTGGAACTTGGAAGTTCATTCTGCAGCAAAGAAGGTCTGTGAATTAATCCTGGGATGTGTGCCATTTAACTCCTTAGGTAAAGGCATAGAAGACCTGAATATATAGTTACTACCAAAAATATGTGAACAACTCTGAAATTTGCCTCTTTATGTTGTATTGCTTAATCTTTGCAGTATCCTTGTTGGCTGAAAAGGAGGATGATGTCTTGTTCCTTTATGTGATCAAATCCCTGCTATTTGGAAATGTTCCACTCAAGGGCCAGGAAAGCTATTCAGCTTATGGGTTGCACAGATGTATAGTCTGTGGGGTTTTTTAAACCTTGCATTAGGGAAGGGAATTGCTAAACTGTCTTGGCAGCAGGCCTGGAATTAGATCATTGGCCCCAGAGACACAGGGGTCTTATCTTTTTCTGAGGTATGTTACTAGAAGTGGGGAGTGAGGAAGGACTTGCTGTTCTATGTGCATGGTAAACCTCTGAACTCTGGGTAAGGATGAGATGAAGCCAATGAATGAGACATTATATACACAAGGGTGCGACCTGTTTTGTAACAAATACTGCTCCTGACCCACTTCATGTGACTGCAGTTGGCTGCAATGAAAGTTTCTGGAGGGGAGTGGCTCTTAACATTTTTGCTTTAATAAAAACTGGGTATGCTTGTGCCTCTTTAGGTTATCTTATGAGTCAGGCATGTATGGGTAAGTTCTGTCTTTTGAAGGAAATGTTTGGAACCAGAAGTTCCTAACCTATGTATTGAAGAATTACGTAAAGTAACACCAGGAAAAGCAGCTGTTTGTTGTGAGTACTGTGATGAACCAGACAAAAGGCTCATATAGGTTGAAATAAATTTTAACGAAGTTGCTTTTAACTGAGATCAGTTTCCTTCTCCCACTTGCAGCCTGCTGGTAAAGGATGACATGAAAGAAGGCTCAGGTGCTCACATCACACTTGTCTCTCCTCTTAGTCTGAAATCCTCACTTTTTTGCTTCCTGTATTACTGAGGGGAAACAACACAAGCATAGCTAATGAGAGGCTTTAGATCATGTATATGCTGTTCAGAGTGTTTCATGGCTTAATGAAAACCTCATCAAGCACTCATCTCTCTTCTGAAAATTACAAGTTGAAAGTTATTGCTTCCCCATCAGGTGGTGGTGGTACAGTGGAGGTACAAATGTACTGTGTCATCAATTATAGCAGAATAATCGTCAGCATTTGTTACTGAAGCCTGCAGTTTATGACTCTTTCCTTCATAAATAATTTCTTCTTCCTGATTCACCACAACCATAGTTACTTTTGCACTGTCCATCAAACCAGAGGTGTGGGTGGTAATGCATGTCAGCTGCTTTCAGCTGCTGTTTGTAGTCAATACAGTTATGTAAGGAGATTTATTTTCTGCTTCTGACTATGGATAATGACCATTTACACAGCCTTCCGAAGAGATAACAACCCAGGAACAAAAATACTGTGTTGCTAGCAACAGATCTTCATCATCAGATTGTGTTGTCAGGGAAAAAACTGATAATGCTTCTTTGTAATCTGTGCTAGTGGTCATTCATTAAGTTCCTTTAAAAAGAAAATGAACTACAAACTATTGTAATCTAGGATGGGAATTTGGAGAGAGAGAAAAGGTGGATGAGTTTTGTTATGCTTTTATGGGTTTTGTGTCTGCTCTGGACTCAGGACCTGACTTCAGGCATTGCTTTCCACAAGTGGTGAAACCAAAATCCTGCTTTGTTGGAATTTCCCAGAAATGAAACTGAAATATCCCTATAAAGCTTCTTGTCACGAGGAGGTATTTAAAAATGCTAAACTTAGTCTCAGTCCAAACATGTAACAAGATATGCTTGCATGCAGTTCAAGTTAAAAAAAATCTTCGGCTTCTGGCCAGCTGATTCTGGTGCATGGTGGGTTTTCACTCTGTAATTGGGATGAGCTAGAGTGATTTGTGTGTGGAAATGTTTTTTAGCTATGATTATGACAAAGGGTGGGTTCCTGGATTAGCACTGAGACTTCATAGGAAGATTATCAACACCACTTCCTACCCCAGGAAATAAATAACAACAGTTGGAGCCCCTTTCCCACAGCTCTGTTTGCTGATAGCTCAGGCAACTTGGAAAGCTTGAAAAACTTTGAGTAATGGTGAAGATGAGAGTCACAGTTTTCTAGTTGGGAAATACTTTTATCAAATGCATCGCTTTTGTTCTCTCATACAATACAGTATCATGTTAATTTGCCCTGGACCTAAGCACCCCTTACCTCTCCTGGGTTCTTAACCAGTGGCAGACTTAGTTCTGAAAGGCCAATGCTAAATCATTCCAATCTGAACTGGTTCAGAATATAACTGTTAGAATAGCTTTCTCATATTCTGATTTCTTACCCTAACTTTTCAGCTGAAGATATATGCACTGTGATGTATGAAGAATTATGCACTATAAATAGAGGTCTGTGTAGTTAGCATGTCTCCTGGAATAACTTTTCCCATTACCTGTCCTTAGTGACAGCAAGGTTGGTGCAGAATGTGGTATTACCACTGCTCCTTTTTCCATTGAATCTTCTGTGACCTTTCTAACTATCATTTTAGAAAATAGTGCCATTGGCAGAGTAATCTGTTACCCTGTTTTGTGCTGTTCACTACTGTGGTTTTCTCAGGCAGCTCAGGCATCTCCCTTTTCTACTTAAAAATTGAGTTAACATCTGAAATCAGAAATGCCATGTATGCAGTGAATAAAACTGCAGTGAATACTCAGGTCCATGGTTTCAGATCATGGCTTTTGATATGCTGTCTCTGACACATTCAGATTACAGTTCTGCCTGGGTCCCTTTCTCCCTTGAGAGGATACTGGTCCTCATCCTCTAGTGATACTAAATTTTCCTTATAGGCACTTTTTCTAGGCTGTTTGAAATATATAAAGGAGGCTTATATATACTTTCTAATCCTTAGGGAAGAAACAAATGATTATGTCCTGTTTATGTTTTTTCCCCATATCTGACTTTCAAAGAAACCTCATTCCTTTATGTTGTCCTTGGTGCTCTTAGGATTCATGTAATATATATTCCTTAAGTACAGAAAAGAATAAAGATGAGTAAGTCTAGAATATGAAATAACATCAGACTTCTCATTTTCTGAACTCCAGGGAAAATATTTATCCCCAAGCAGAAGCCTGTACAGTCTTACACAGAAGAAAAATTCACTCTTGATCCAGAACTGGAGGAAGCCTTGACCAGTGCCACAGACACAGAATTAGGTGACCTTGCAGGTTAGTTGTTCTTGAAATATGAATGGGCTGGTGTGTATTTAGACAGGAAAGATCTACAATAAATATGTTTGTGTATTTGTTATTTGAAATGTGACTAGAGGAAGTTGTATTTGTGATATAAACTAGATCATGTTATATGCCAGTTTGCTTGTAGTGTATCAACGTTGTTGCTTCGTGATAATTTGTAGGAAGGTAAATTATTTTGGCCTGCAAAAGATGCCTGATTTTCAAACTCAACCCCTTTAAGTTCGTTCCTCAGACTGGCTGGGGTTTCTTGTGTATGGTACTACTTTTTTTTGCATGTAAGAACATGCTGCTTTAGGAATACACGTACGTGTATTCCTGAAGCTTAAGTCAATAATTTTGTGACTGAGCTGCACTTTTAACTTTGATGCTTGACCCTGGTGAGGTCAAATCTAAGATGTGAAAGACAGCTTAAAAGTCTGCAATTAATTATTTTATTTCTACTTTTCTTTAAATGATTAAGAGATTGAATGGCTTATTGTACTGATGACGGGGTGTTTTACAAACACCAGTTGGTATTAAAGGAACTCTGAACCTGAGCTGAATTAGTCAGAAACAGCAAAATTGTTTTATTTGATTTTCTTTTTATCCTTTTACAGCTATACTGGGAATGTCCCACTTGATAACAAACTATGAGCTCTGTGATGTGGTAGGAAGCCGTAATGGGGTTGACAAAGACAGCTTCTCAGGTAAGTGTGTACACAAGTGCTAGATAAATGAGTTCTTTGTACTACAGACAGTTACTATAGCATTAACTCTTTTCTGTTGCACTAGTATTCTTTAGCCTATTCAGTCTTGAGTTGGAAATGTGTGTGTCTGTAATATTGCTCGTTGAGTTCTGGCAAGAGTGAAATTAAAATATACGTACGCTGCAATCTAGTCTGATTTTAAGTCACTTTTGGGGGATAAAAGCAGGCATAAACATGCATTTGTGTGTGTTGGGTTTTAGGTTTCATGTTTGTGTTTGTAATTCAACTCCTATATGCTTTCTGGTGTGGAAGGAAAGCGGGAAGGTTGTGAGGGCCTTTGGAAAAGAGTTGAACTTTATGAAAATATGGTCAGGAGAGATGGTATGCTTTTTGGGTGGGGAGAGATATAAAGACTGATGATCATAGAATCATCGAATAGTTAGGGTTGGAAAGGACCTTAAGATCATCTAGTAGAAAATATTTACTATGTGTAGCATTTATTCCTAGTGAAGGATGTGACCTGTTTGATTACAATTAAATGCCTTACTTTTCAGATATAGTAAAAGGTGAAAAAATGTTGCCTGTTTTTGATGAGCCACCAAATCCCACAAATGTAGAGGAGACACTGCAAAGGATTAAAGATAATGATTCTCGTCTTGTTGAAGTTAACCTAAATAACATTAAGGTAATTACCTGAAGTCTGCAGTAAATACGCTGCTTTTGCTCAGTAGAAGAGACTTTAAACTGCAAAACTCTGCATGAGAATTTTGCAGTTTACACTCATAAGAAGGTATGTTAGGTTTGTTCTAAGTAAAGCAGCCTTTCTGTTGAATGTTGTGGTGTGTGTGTAATCTCAGAAACCCAGAGCTAAACCAATAAGCCACCTTGGTTTCTTTTGCCAAATGTGTATTTAAAGTCTTAGGTTTTCTTACTGCCCAGATTTCTGTTGCCGCCAAGTTGGCAATGGTTCCAGCAGTTCACAATCATGGCATTAACTTCTTTGAATCCTTTATCCTTTGAAGGAGCAATGTGTTCTCGGTTACTACTGTTGCAGGCAAAGGGATACTTGTACCTGACATCCTTCTGATTCTTGTACAAAAAAGCTGTTGGTAATTAGAGCAGCTTCTGCTTACAAGTGTAACAATTGTGATTTTAAACATGGCTAAAAGTTTTGCATATTTGTGTGAAAGAAAACAGAACTATAGCACTCCTGACTTGCAGTGCAGACTGCAGTGACAGGCTGCTAGCTGCAGCCTCACTAGCAGCCTGGCATATTTGTTGCCCTTACTAAAGAAAGAAAATAAAATACATGTTTAAGATATTTTACAATAGACATGATAGCCAAAATAAATGCCTAAAAAGGCAACAGAACAAAATCTCTGATATAATAAACTGAGAAATTTGCTACCCTAATTAGCTAAAATTATTCCTTTTAAGCTTGGTTACTACTACACTGTAAAAGCTATCAAGCTATACATTGGCAAATTCTGGAATTATACTTAAAATAACACAGAGAATGAAATGCTAATGGCTTCACCACTCTAAAGCTCTAAATGCTGTTGTATTTGTGAGAGGTTAATTTGATGTGGATAGCAGAATGTTTTTTCGTGTAAATTTTGCTCAGTAACAGTTCCAAGTCAGCTAAATACTTTTCAACCTTTACATTATGGTAATGGCATCAGTGTAGTAAAGATGGTTTGCTTTATAGAATTGGTGACTTTAATAGCTGTTATACCTTAATTATAGCTTTGCTACATGTGTAGCCTTTTCCTTGAGACTACTGGAGAACACTGATAGTTAATATAGTACATTTTGCTGTAAAGAGAATAAGATAATGGAAGAACTTGGGGGGAGGGGATAAACTTGTGTATCTCAAGAGAGTGAAATGCTATTTTTAATTCAAGAACATACCAATTCCAACACTGAAAGAATTTGCAAAAGCCTTAGAAACCAACACGCATGTGAAGCATTTCAGCCTTGCGGCCACCCGAAGCAATGATCCTGTTGCTGTTGTAAGTACTCTTGATAATGTGCTTAAGCAGGGTGCAAGGGAAGTTAGGATGGAAAGACAATGGTGAGGGATTGAGCTGAATCCTGTTTAAGTATTTAGAGATTAAAATGATTAAATTCTGTTACACTGTAAAGTATGCTGTCTTTAACAAACCTTTGTTGTATCAAAGTTGGTGATTGCTAATTGCCTAACATGCAGCCGTGCATCAGATGTATGAGTGAGAGTTCTTTTTTTACAATTCCTCCCTGATCTTTCATTTTGCTAACTTCATGTTTTTCTCCTGTTTAGTTCCAAATGTTTGTTCCAGGAGTCACTAGTATATTCAAAATTAACTTTAAAAGAAGCACATTTGAAACTGAAAAAGCTCATAATCTTTTTCTACTAGCTAGAGTTTTAATTGAAGGAAGTTGTAAAACACCTGTTTCTTTGATACCCCTGCTACCAAAGATTGGCTTAAAGCTTTGGCAGTAAAGCATGATATTAGTGAAGGTATCTATTTTGACACAATTGAAACTTGGGCATTTGTCATCTGGTCCTGTTTTTCCTATGTTGAATAAAAAGCATATTTACAAAAAAGAGGTAAGAAAACATCACTAATTTTTCCAGGACAATCCTTTGCATTTGTTTTAATTTCATATTAGAAAGAAAACTATTTTGAAAAACTTCATTGAATGAATATCAGAGAGCTTTGGTTTGTGTCAATTAAAGGTCCCTTTCAGTTGAACTGAAACATTTGTAATAGCCTATACAGGCTTCTTTTCTCAGGTGTCATTTTGCCGGAGTATTTTTGCATTGTGACTTGATATTAAAAGAAAATTCAAGGTTATGGTTTTCACTAAAGTAAATCTCAGCAGTTACTTATTCTTCTTTTATTATTTTCTCAGAAATAAGATCAGGTATATGCTATTTCCGTAAGGGTGCTTTTAGCTGCATCCTGGTGCTGTGCTTATAGCTTTGCGTTTTACCTCTTCCTACCAAATCTTTAGACACAAGCATTTTAAAAGTCAGATCTCCTGTTTACAAATTAACCATATCTAATTCTCCTTTCACTTGACTAATACCCTTTCTTTGGCCTTTACTTAGCTGCTTGCATTACTCATTGTATACTGTGAAGGCTGACAAAATGGAATTGATCCAATATGCTAATTTCAGACTATTTATATCTGTGTAGCTTTTTACTTTGTCACAAGAGAAAGGACCTTTCTTGACTAAATACTATTTAAAAGGAGAATGTAGATAATGCCTGGTTGAAGACTCACTTCAGTCTCAGTAAGTGAAAACTTGCAAAGTTGCACCATGCATTTGTGACTTGTTAACTCCTGTTGAGCTAGTCAGTGGAAAAGGTCATCACTGTGTGCTATGATGTACTGTAGCAGAATTTGAGAGTTTAATGATGCTTTCTTGCCCTCAAAGGCTCTTGCAGATATGCTGAGAGTAAACACAAAATTAAGAAGTTTAAACATAGAATCAAACTTCATCACTGGAGTTGGAATTTTGGCACTGGTCGATGCACTGAAAGACAATGAAACATTGACAGAGATCAAAATTGATAACCAGGTAAGTGAGGTGGTGGTAATATCGTAGTCAAAACCAGTCTATCCTAGTTGACTGTGTATTTATTGAAGGCAGCTTGTGATAAACTCTCCAAAATATTTTGCTTTTAAATACCTTAACCCCATGAATTATTGTCTGTGAGATTCTCAGAAGCATCCTGTTGAGGTTGAGTCCTGGTCACTTCTGTGCTTGCTTGTGCTTTAAAGCGCACAGATGTATTTTGTGACCTGCTGCCTTTTAGATTAATCAAAATGACTCTTAGTGTTTATTGACTGTTATGACGAAAGTATTCTGATCTCTTTTAGGCTGAATATACATAAGCTCTGTTGTCTTTGTGTATCTTTTATTTTAACAGAGGCAGCAGCTGGGCACAATTGCAGAAGTAGAAATTGCCAAGATGCTTGAAGAAAACACGAAGATCCTCAAATTTGGATATCATTTCACACAACAGGGACCTCGAGCCAGGGCAGCTGCAGCTATCACAAAAAATAATGATTTCGGTAAGTCCTGTCAGCACAGAGTGACTATTAAATGAATGTGTGTGTGGTACAGCTGTCTGGGTTTTTCTGCTTTTCTGTTGACATAACCAGGATAGCAGAATATGAGTAGATCAGTTTCAGATTTCTCCTGTGCTTTATTCCTACTGTTCTATTGCTGCTTGATATTCTTTTACTTTATTGAACAGTGTTCAGGTGAATGAGTTGAGGATTTTTAGCATAGTCTAGAACAAGAACATTCAAATTCAACATGAGATGTGGCAAAGAGAGGGAAAATAATAGTTTTGATCAGTTTTATTGAGATAAAAGTCATCATTTCTTCGAAAGCAGTACTTGAAATTAATAGTGCAGGATGTCCTCTTTCATGCCAGCACACTCAGCCTCATTTGGGATTGCTTGAGAAAGAAAACTGAACTCATGTTCAGAGACTGGGGCTGGGTCATCTCATCTGTTATGGTTCTCTTCATGCACAGGTACCTTCCCTGCCTCTCTGAAAGGTAACTGCAGCAGTGGCATCTTTATTTGCTGCAGTAAGTTTCGTTGGAGCTCATCTGTTAGAATCCTAGCTAAATGGACCAGCAGAAGATTGGTTGGTAATATAGCACATGAATGGAAATAGTTCATATAATAAGGTCAAATACTTGAAGCTCTCAATTACAAGAAGATAATGTAGTCCATCTATTTAAATAGAACTGCATTTTAAAACTCCATTTAATTAAACCTGTTGGCTTTAGATCCTTTCTGATAAGGATTCCACATCTGAGCATCAAAATGGGCCACTAAAATGGGCCAGTTTAGTAGGACTAGTAGTTCAGGGACACATTAAAGAGAATGACATAGGAAACTGGAATTTGGTTTAACGATCTTCTTCCACTCTAAGTAAAAAAGTGGGGGAGAACAGCTCTCAAAGAGATGGACGAGGAGTAACGAATAGTGCATGTAGAGAGGAGAAAGACACTTGGACACTGCATAACTCTCAAAATAAGTTATAAATCAGTTACTCTTATTTTTTTGTCATAATGCTCTACTTCTAAGGTTTCTTTCTTTGCTAGTTCTTATTTTGGTGTTTGACAGTTGGAAATCTATGTTTCTATTGATCTCTTGCCTTTTTTTCTTTGCTTTCTTAGTCTGGAGTATGAGAGTAAAAGTTTCTGCAAATACCCTTTCATCTCTCCAGCCCTGAAGCTACAGATACAGTTACACTGAATACCCAGTTGGGTACTGAGCGCTGAAAACTGGGATGTTCAAAGTATCTCATTTCTGTCTTTGTATGTTTCTTTTAAAAAATAGTCTACATCATCTTTCTCCTTTGCTTACACTGTGTACTGCTTCCCTTTTCTTTGTCTGAGATTGTGTATGTGTTGCTTTGAACTGCATGATTGGAGAAGTCGAAGGTTAGAAAATCTTCCGTTTTTGTGATTTGATGGAAGCAGGTGTGCGTAACTGCTGTCACTGAAATAATTTGGATTCAAATGGAGGTAATGGCTTTAAATTGATGCCCTGTGAGGGTGGTGAGGCGCTTGCACATGTTGCCCAGAGAAGCTGTGGTTGCCCTATCCCTGGCAGTGTTTAAGGCCAAGTTGGACGGAGCCTGGAGCAACCTGGTGTAGTGGAAGTTGTCTCTGCCAGTGGCAGGGGTTTGGAACTGGATGAGCTTTAGGGTCCCTTCCAACCCAAACCAGTCTCTGATTCTGTGATAAGTCTATGGGTTATTCTCAAAGTGAGCAATACATTGGCTTTGTAAAGAGTAACGTTCTAGCAAGATTTTATTTTGATTGTTTTCTTAAACTGTATCTAAAGCATTTCTTGAGACAGGAAAGGGGAGGCTAAACGAAAGAGTTTTGCCTCTGTTATTTTGATCTGAAGGTAAAGATCAACTCAAGTTGCAAATATCTGTAAAACCACATAATTTCCAATGAGTGGATTTGAAAACAGAATCACTTCATGTATAGATGTGCTTGCTAACGGAGATCAATGGAGATGCCCTGTATAATTTTGAAGACATTTAGCCTCATGTCTTCACAGAAAAGGAAAACACAATTTGATGGGGGGGAAATAAAATATCAATTAAAAACACTACAAATAGTAAGCAAAACTCCAGTCATTCAGTCAATCTTGCATATTCTTAAGTCTAAAAAGCATGTGAGCTTTTAGTGATTTTATTCATAAATCTGTCACTTGCATTTTTTGACAATTGAATATTTTTATTAACAAATGGAATGTTTTAGGCTATTGAATGTAACTTTTTTTGTGATGTGTATAAATCATATTAGATGCACTGTGAAACTCTTGTACTGTTTCTTTTGAAGCCATGTAAATTTCAGTGAGAAAACTGCAACGTATAAGAAGAGTGAAGGTTAAATCTGCTTACCAAACAAAATGGTTGTTTCCCACGTCTCTCCTCACAAGTATTTGAAGCTGTTCATGAATAAGGCAATAAGCACTGCTAAAGCATAAGCTTAAAACGATGGATAACACTGTGCTAATTACCAGCTTTATGTGGCAACTGTTCGTGTTGTAGAAATATGAAAAGTAGTTATAGTGATAAAATGGTAAAACCCTTTTTCTCTCTCATTACAGTTCGCAAGAGGAGGGTTGAAGGAGACATCTAGCAGATCTTGTCAGAACTGTGTGGAGATTTCAAGGGTCGTCCAGGCATGGTCATCACTCTGGGCTTTGGCAATGTTGGACTACATTTACCTGGGTTAGAAGGGAAAAGACTGGAAACCCCATTCCTTTTAAAGCAAAGCTATATGAATAATCTGCTGGTATGCATCACGTTTTTCAGATTGAGACACAGTAGCTGCACCGGTTTCTGTACCATTGGGTTTTTTAAAGAACTTTTTGTGTTTCAAGACTTTCGCTGTGCTTTCTACAAAAAGTGTAATTGCAAATCAATGTTATAATTGTCTGTAGTCAAAGAATGGCACACTCAGAGTCACTAGTCAGATAATGACCCAATTGAAATGTTTGTTAGAAAATCTGGGGGTGTTTATTTACGTGGAGGGGTGTGTATATTCTTGGAAACAATGCATTAGTGATAAGGGATTCTTCACACAACAGTTAGTCTCATTGTGTAGAGCTGTTCAGCCTTGTTCATGCACTGAAGAGAAATCTTTCACAGCTATCTCAATTGTAATTCTACTTTCTATTAATTCTTGATACTGTGACTAATTAGAGACATCCCTTTAACCCCAACAAAATAAATTGGCAAAGGACTTTTTCCAAGAGATTTGAGAGACTAATAAAAAAGTGGAAGCTTTGAAATAGTAATTGAAAACAGTAGGTGCCTTGCAAAATAACAGTTTTTCTATTACACCTAAACTCTGAAAGTGTTTTTCAAGAGATCCCATGACTGTATCTTGCTCTGTATCTGAACTGGATATGGTTTTAGATCGATTTCATGTGTTTATCAACATTTAGTTTATATTCCTTGTTTAAAAATCTTTATCCACATTCGTAAGTATCAATTTCTCTAGAAGTAGTGGACATGCATTTTTTTTAATTCTGCGTAATTCTGTACAGAAAAATCCCCCTGACTGTAAAGCCACTGCTCCAATTCGCTGGCAAATGGAAAAATCCTTTTTTTTTTTTTTTTTTTTCTCCAAGCTGCTGCATTAAGCTATCAGTACTTCATATAAATCTGACCTTTTTTTAATAAAACAATGAAGTAACGCTTTTAAGAAAGGATTTTTCTATTCTACGTATGTCTTGATGTTGAAACACTACGTAAGACATGCAGAAATTAACCAATATGCAGTGTCAACTCAGTATGATGTATTTAAAGTTCTGTATCTAAGCAAACTAATAAGGCAACAAGAATCACTTCAACTTCTGTACATAATCACAGTAGACTGATATAATATGAAAACCTAGAGACTTTTTGGCACAGGTCAGTCGGTGCTATACTAGTTTGCTCACTGTCATGAGATCACAAAAATGTTCTTTAGGACTGCTCAACAATCTTTCCAGGGACAGAAAATTCAACTGACAACTGTTTTTATCACATGATCGTAAGCATTTAATGTATAGAAAACATTGGACTGGGATTTTGCATCAGGTTGTATATACTATAAAAATTTAACAGGGCAACTCCCTGACGCTGTGCCCAGCTTCTCATTTGCTGCAAATCTTGTTTTGGATCTTTAAAGACAGATGTTACTCCGGAGGCGACTTCAAATTTTACTGCAACTGTACTGAGAATTTTAAACCGTAGTGCCTTCATTGAGCATCTATATAACTGGTTTATACTTGTGGAAGAACAGTTTTCCTATTTCAAAATCAGCCTCTTGTTATAAATAAACGTGTGCTCTGAAAAGAAAGTCAATATTAATTCTGTTAAAACCAAAGACAATTTATGATGTCGAAACAATCAAACTATCTGACTCGTAACAAAAAGGGCTTCTTTTGGTTTTGGCTTTGTAAATTTTCAAGAACTGTTTAGCTTTTGAAATTCAAGTTCTTGTACAGTATACATAAAGTCACAAATTAAGTGTCTTTTTACAGGCAGTGCTGTATAAACATGGCCAAAGCATGTCATGTGCCAAGTTGCCTAAAGCTGTGCTACTTAATGTGCTAGGCACCATAATCATTTTGTGTCAAAAAACAGGCTGTAATATCTTCCTTCATTTGTTGAAGGGCTGCATGGTCGTGGAATCTGTTTGTGTATTGTGATTCTGTGATGATTTATTGTTATCAAAGTTAGGCAGTCATCTGCTTGAAGATGGAGAAAATGAATATGAAAATGAATGAAAATGGATTATGAAAATTATAGACAAAATCCCTTCCTTTATTAAATAAAGATAGCTGCTTAATGATATATATTCTGGTCAAAGGCAAGGGCTTTTAAGCTGCAACTCAGGTGCCTGGTCAAAGATGATAGTAGTAGACCTTAATAATGAATTTAGCTCTGTAGACAGCAAGCTGAGCATTTGACTGCTTATTGGCACTTTCAGGACAGGTATCTGACAGGCTGGGCATAGAGAACTAGTTTGGTTTATTTTCAACCAGAAGCATTTGGCCCTCCAAATTGTTGCAAGACATGGCATGGTGCATGGACCACTTACAGCCATCGCTTTAGTGCCTACAGTGTGTATCCTCATTGGAATAAATGAAGGAATTCAGCCTGTAGCTAGGAATCATAAACAGTCTCAACAAGCAAAGTGAATGTGCAACCTGGTCCAGTGTGAGGGATCCCTGCCCACGGCAGGGGCTTGGAACTGAATGATCTTTAAGGTGCTTTCCAACCCAAACCATTCTATGATTCTATGTAATGCTATCAAATGTAGTGAGATCTTGTGCATGACTTCATTATTTATGAGGGCAAAAGGGTATTTGGTTACCAGCTATCATAACCACAAGGTCTTCCTTTTTCTGAAAGAGGTGATATTTTTTTCTTCCTGATTATATTTCAGGCTTAATGCAGAAGTCAAATGACCACATATACTGAATCTGTTGGTTCCAAGCTAAGCATGGAAACATACCCTATATTCCAAAGCAATTATGTATTTACTGTTGTATGTTAAAGCAACAGCCTTATTCTCTCTACAGCTTGAATAATACTGTTTGTAAGCTACAAAGGAGCAAGTGTTCAATTTAAATTTCCATTGAGGAAACATGAATTGAGTGTTTCAGCATATCAGCACTATATGCTGTCAGATTGTAAACCAGTGACAGTTTTGGATGATTAAAGTACTGTGTTCTTGTTGTGGTTTGGGGTTTTTGTTTGTTTGGTTTGTTTAAATGTTGCCTTGACTTGCTTAACATGGACCCATGTGTGTCTGTTAAGCCATTACTTTCTCCAGTAGCAAGGTGAATGCCCAAATGGCATTTGTGGAAGTAAAAGGCTGGTGCTGTAGAACTCAGTATTTCAGAGAGCAGGCAGCAGGAAGATGAGTTAAGAGCCCCTACATGGAGTAACAGCAGATGATTCGTGTCTGTTCAATGCACACAAGAAGAAATGGGGGGGGGGGGACGGGACACGACGACGTTAGGCTGCCTCGTGCAGCGTTATGGCAGCCACAGTTGGCAATGGAAAGGTCTAGAGGTGCAGGTACCAGATTACGCTCCCCGTGTTGGACACACCGGGTCACTATCCCTGTTTCCGGTGAGCGGGCAGTGCCTCACCCATAGAAACGGGTGGGTCGCGCTCATCTCCCGTCAGTGTTAAACAGGAGGCAGGTCCAAACGCAGCGTGGTCGCTAAGCGTGGAACGGGTGCAGAGCTTGTATTTAATGGCGATAGCGTTAGGGCAGGGTGACCTGGACTCAGCAAGTCCCGCCAACCGGAGGTCGGAGTATCCAAGCAGCAGCACCGTGGCCAGCCCACGTGTGTCCGGTTCTGCTCTGACAGGCCCTATCGTGTAGCTGCGGCCACATCCGCCATCACCGTTTCCTCGCGAGGATTCTCCCTTAATAAATGGTTCGCGGGGAGGCGCGGACACGCGTTTACCTCCGCTGCCATCGGTAACGGCCGCGGGACGCGGTCCCTTTAAGAGGCAGGCTCCCCCCTCCCGCCCTGCCTCAGCCGCCGGCGCCGCGCCACGCTCCGTAGTCTCGTCGCTCCGTATTTGCATCACGGAGCGGCGCCGGCGGTGTGGCGGCGGGCGCGCGGGCCACCATGGCGGACATGGAGGATCTCTTCGGAAGCGACGCGGACTCGGAGGCCGAGCAGAAAGGTGCGGGGCGCCGCGCTCCCCAAGCTGCCCGCCCGCACTGCGGCGCGAGGCGGCCCGAGCGGGTAACGCACCGCTGCGGTGTGCCCCGGGCCTCCGCTGCGCGCCGGCGGGGCTGGGCGGAACGCAATGAACCCCGCGCTGCGGTGGCTGCGGTGCTCCTATGGCCGCGGCCGGGGAACCGGGGTTTGACAAACACACGCAGAGAGCGCTTCCGAATGTGATAGCGCCTTATCGGAGCTGTGCGGGTGCGGGAGGTGGGGGCACGGGGGGTGGCCGGTTTGCCCCTGGTTATCTTGAGACGCTGTCCCCATTGTCCATGCTGGAGAGCTGTCATCATCCTGTAAATGAAAACAGAACACATGGAACACCTCCCGGTTTAACTCATCTGTATGTTTTTAAAATGCATGTGTCAACTTCTGTAAATTACGTTTCAAGGCAAGTGTTTTTTTCCCCTGTTTGAAACAGCACCTTCCAAACTTAGCATTCAAGAGTAGCTCCATTGTAACAGGCGTGTCAGGGTACCTCACACAGCTAACTTGGGTGAAAGGCATGATGGCAGGTTCACGTTTGTAGGATCTCATATGTATGTATTTATCTATTTTAAACCATCAGTATTTCAAATTTTATTTTCATTTGTGTAATTGCTTATTCAATAGCTTCATGTGGCACCCATCATTTTCATTGTGTCTTTCATTGGCTGTACCTTTATTAGACATCTAATTTTACTGTTTTAGGTGACTTTTATATGTCTTTCTTACCATTCACTGTAGGTTCTCTCTCTGGATTTGGGGGTGTTTGTTTGTTTGGTTTAAAGCAAAGCCCAGCATCTTATGTGCATCCTTGTGGGGACATTTTAACTCTTAAAAAGTGATATTTGCTTTGCAGATTCGGACTCTGGATCTGAATCTGATTCTGATCAGGAGAATGCTGGCTCTGGTAGTAATGCTTCTGGAAGTGACAGTGACCAGGACGATGACAGAGAGGCAGTAAAACCAAGTAATAAGGAGTTATTTGGAGACGATAGTGAGGATGAAGGGGCATCCCATCACACAGGGAGTGACAACCATTCCGAAAGATCCTACAATCGCTCTGAAGCTTCAGGACATTCTGAGCATGAAGATAATGATCAGTCGGATGTGGACCAGCACAGTGCTTCAGAAGCTGCTCATGACGATGAGGATGATGAGCGCGGGCATGGGTCTGATGAAGGCAGTCATCATTCAGAGGGAGATGGTTCTGAAAAAGCACATTCAGAGGATGAGAAGTGGGGCAAGGAGGACAAAAGTGATCAGTCAGATGATGAGGAGAGGCAACAGAACTCTGATGATGAGGAGAGACAGCAGAACTCTGACGATGAGGAGAAAGCACAGAACTCTGATGAAGATGAAAGGCCGCAGGTATCTGATGATGAGGAAAGGCTCCAGAACTCAGATGAGGAGAAAATGCAGAATTCTGATGATGAGGAGAGGCCACAGGCCTCAGATGAGGAGAAGATGCAGAACTCAGATGATGATGAAAGGGCGCAGCACTCTGATGAGGAGAAGGTACAGAACTCTGACGATGATGAACGGGCCCAGCATTCTGATGAGGAGGACCAAGAGCACAAATCTGGTAGGATGGAATACAGTAGTAATGATTTGCTTTTGGTTTGATCTCTTTTTATTGTTTCATTTATATTGGCCTGAAAAGGTGCAGACTTCACTGTAAAGGCATTAATCATGTACTTTCAACTACAGTCATCTTTGTAATGTTCTTTTTTATGCAGCACTTTTAAATTCCTTTTCATCTGAATCAGCTTATTAATACAAAGGAATTTAAAACTATGTGGAACAAAATATTTAATTTGCTGAGAATAACTCTGCTCCTCAGTAGAGTCTGCAAGGGGCAGTGACAGCGAAGATGAAGTCTTGCGAATGAAGAGAAAGAAACCCATTGCTTCAGATTCAGAAGCAGACAGTGATACAGAAGGACAGAAAGGTAAATGGTAGCATTGTTCTGTGGGGATTTGGTTCCTTTAATCCCCCTTTTAAGCGCGACTGCTTACAGAACTTGATGAAATTGGTAGTGCTCGCGAGACAGTGTTAAGTGCAGTGCCATGGAAATAAGAAAACAGCCCAGCAAGAATTCTGCGTGAGGAAGTACATACTGTATTTCTCCTAATTATCTCTAGGTGGCTTTATCAGTGTTTTTGTTTTCTCCATGAGAGACAGAGCTTCTCTTTTGTGCATGTTGTTTCACACATTTTTACTGATGGTGTTAAGAAATGGTTCCTCTAATCAAAGCATCCCAGAGAACCCTTGCGGGTTTTGTTATGTTTAGCTGGCTGAGAAAGAGCTGTTGACTCTTCTGAGAAGTAAAACCTTCAAAACATGTTAATGAAGTTGCTGCTTACATGTATTTGTTTACTTGAGTAAAGGGTGATCTTACACCCTTAATTCTTCTGTTGACATTTGACTAGATTCTCTTACTTGATAGAGCCTTTGCAGGAAAACATACCTTGAATCCTTAGGTTAAAAATACAGGGGAAAGCTGTTCTTCAGGATAAGAGAACAGTATGTGCTTCATAAACATTAGTAATTTCTAACCTTTGTAGGTGATTTTAAGTACAATGAAAGTGAAGGATGTGTTAATTTCTTTTTGCTGTAAGTGTGCTTGCATGTAGGGGTGTGTGTATACACATATGTGTATTTTAAAATAGCATTTTTTCTGCTGAAGAGCATGCAGATGTCATGGATCTGTTTGGAGGTGCAGATGACATTTCCTCAGGGAGTGATGGAGAAGACAAGCCACCAACTCCAGGGCAGCCCATTGTGAGTAGACTTGACTTTTGAAATAAGCCTGAAACATGCTATTCCACTCTGAAATACTAACACTGATTATGATAATATTTTAGTGAAAAAGAGTAACCACATTAAGCTGAAAACTGTATGTCAGCTCCTTTGCTATTTCCTCACTGTCTTTTGGTCTCTCGGATTTACACTGGTTTTTGCAGTCACTTTTAAATGGCATATAAAAATACTGACTTGAATTGCTTTCACTGAAAACTTTCAATTTCTTTTACCCAAAGCTTCCTGACCTCTTTCTCTCTGCACACGGATGACATTTCTTTAAGCTAATGTAAGTGCTTACTAAAGCAACAGTTGCCAGGTAGATGTATTTTCACTTACGCTCCTGTTCTCATTTTCTTCATTAGGATGAGAATGGACTGAGTCAGGAACAACAGGAAGAAGAGCCTATTCCAGAGACTAGAATAGAAGTAGAAATACCAAAAGTAAACACAGACTTGGGTAATGATTTGTATTTTGTGAAGCTGCCCAACTTCCTTAGTGTGGAGCCCAGGTAATCGCACGTTAAGTACGGGATTGATAAGGTTTTTCTAGTGTTTCCCTATATTACTTTTGATTTAGTAATACAGTTAAATATGTTGGCCATATGTAAAATGGTTGACATTAAGATGAACACTTTCGGTTGTGATCAGTCAATAGTAATATATATTGCTGTTATTTAGTCAAGTGCTGAGTAATTTCTGATGAGCTTGGGTTTCAGCTTGATTTAATAACCTTTTGTATATGATTTAACTGAAAGCATGTCCTATTTCAGTTGAATCTTAAACATAGTTTCAGGCTCTCAGATGTATAAAAGCTGAATGGACACCATCTTTAGGCACTTTTGAGGGATAAAAACATCATTTTCAATTTTAGAATGAGCCCTTATTTGCAGATGCTAAATGTGCTATTTAACTATGAAGGGGCTGGTTACTCATTTTCCTGTTTACCTGACTAAAAGATTTTTCTGGAATTCATAAGGAGAAACAGTCAATTATTAGCATTGCTTGTGATATTAGGTTTGGCCCTAAATTCCACCTTGAGCACTTCTAGCAAAGTGCTGTCAAAGCCGTCTCTTGAAGTGTTTTTGTGAAGGAGATTCGCTGCACTGCTTAATTGATGCCTTGTTAGCTGGTGATGTAGCATTGGGTTTGTTGTACAGTAGCTAAATCATTCTTCCTGGTTTTCTTGCTATAGACTTCTGGGAGAGAACTGTAAAGAATCCATTAAGTGGCTCTAATCAGAGAAATCTTGGGGATCTTTGGGGGTCAGACAGGACTGAAAATAGGATTGTACAGTATCAGAGTCTGTTTATCACTTCTCTCCCTTGCAGCAGCCTGGAAACTATTAGGAAGGAGGCTAGGGAGTGACCTTCCCCCACTCACTCCCAGCCTAGTTGTAAGGTTTGTTGGAGGAAGAGGGGAAAACCAGTCTCATTTTCCTTTCCCTTTGGTTGGGTTTGAGATTCAAATTAAAAACAAATGGCTAAGGTTGTCCTCTTAGAAAATCCCTAATTCACCACATTTATAAAATGATATTTTTATTTTCTCTGTACAATATTGTATAGATTCTGTTCCAGACTTCACCCTGACCTTATTATCCTGATGCTAAGGAAACAGTATTTTCTGAGGCACACTTGCTTTCTTTAGCTAGAGCCATTTAGGGGGCCTGAATGTTCAAGTGGCTGTAATGGATGGTAGTGAAGATGCTTGAGTAGGCCTCCTGCGGTGTTGAATCAATGCAGTAAATGACATTACTGCAGAAATGGCTGTCTCACAGCTGTAGTGCCTACTGTTGTGTGCAGTGTATGATTTAAACGTTTCAAGCACCTGTTATTTTCACAACTCTGGTGTCATCTGGATTAATTTTTAAAACAATAAAGACTATTATGTCATTTATTGCAGACCTTTTGACCCCCAGTATTATGAAGATGAATTTGAAGATGAAGAGATGCTTGATGAAGAGGGTAGAACTAGGTTAAAACTCAAGGTAATGTTAAGTTTCCTTATCTCTTTTACACTCATCTAGGCACATTTCTTCAAAGTCTATTTCAGGTGTTTTAGAATGGTGTTTTGAGTTATGGTTCAGATTATGAAAGTGTGGACCAGGTCAGCACTGAGGAGAGTTGGTCCATTTTAGTAATAAATAAAAAAAGCTTTACAGCTGCATTTCACCTGTAAAAGCAGTACCTTTCACTTTCATTTCCTTGCATCCTGCAGCAAATGATCTAGCCTTTCTAACTGTAATTACTGACCTATACAGAGTATATTTTACCACAGTCTTCCTTACTGTGAGTTAGAAACAGTGTTTTGTATTTTTTCCTCACAGGTAGAAAACACAATACGATGGCGGATGCGACGAGATGAAGAAGGGAATGAGATCAGAGAAAGTAATGCACGGATAGTCAAGTGGTCAGATGGAAGGTTAGTTTGGACTTTGTGCTGTTCAGGGAATACAGTTGTTATTCCAGTGAAATGCTCTGGCTTGCAAAATTGGAAGGTCAACAAATTTTGATATCACTTCTGCACAGCAGTAATTCCTTTACTCTCAGTGCTTTGAAAATGTTATGCTCTGTTTAGTTTGGATTGAAATATAATTATTGGCTGTATTTGAAAAGGAAACATGAAGGCTTTTTCCATTTAGAAATGAGGCAAAAAATAGACTGTGGGGAATTTATCAAATAATTGATATATGAATCTTTTTTAAGCATGTCTCTTCACTTGGGCAACGAGGTCTTTGACGTGTACAAGGCGCCATTACAGGGAGATCACAACCATTTGTTCATCAGACAAGGGACAGGTCTACAAGGACAGGCTGTTTTCAAGACAAAATTAACCTTCAGGTAAGCATGCTATTCTGTATCAAATGTTGATACTTCCCTTGCAATTAAGTGCTGTAATTAGTATGTAAAGGTTAGAAATACGAGTTCCTAAACTTGCAGAGTGTAACTGTTTAGTAAGAATGTGCTATTTTCCGAAGTCAGTATTTCAGTAAGATTTGTCCTAAATTAGGTGTTCCAGTTTGAAAGGTTAATAATGCCATTCACTGCACTATGTAGGCTACATGTGTTGTTTTACATATACTTTAATTTACATTTTTAAGTGTAAGTCCTCATCTGAATCAGAATATTCCCTGAAATTAACCTTTTTTCTGATGCCCAGTTGCTGTCAAGATGATGTTTACAGCCTGGGCTATTGATGTGAAATGTGAGGATGATTATTTAGGCTGGACTGCAGGTGCTTTCTTGAGAGAGGATTGACATCTCCAGTAGCTGTTACAATGCACATAAATAACAATAAAAAAAGGATGATGCTTTTACTGTTGTTTAGGTGAATCTTTGAAATCTTAAGTATACTGGTCCGACTGATGTTGCTTGAAGAAGTATTTAACCCATTGCTATTTTTTAACAGGCCACACTCTACAGACAGTGCCACTCACAGGAAGATGACTCTGTCTCTGGCGGATAGATGCTCAAAGACCCAGAAAATCCGTATTCTGCCCATGGCGGGTCGGGATCCAGAGTCTCAGCGGACAGAAATGATTAAGGTATTGTGGTAGAGAGGTCTCTTATGTGCTGATTTAATCTAAAAAGTCACAGCCCTAATACAGCTGAACATTTTGTGACTTTATGAAAAACTGAGTGTATTTTGGAGTTATAGACAAGAGTTGTTAGCCATGGGTGCTTAACCTTACATATTACAAAAAAAATCAGTACAGCACGGTCTTCACACTGCTGTGACGTTACTTCAGAAGTTAGAGTAGAATACAAGTTCCTCTTGAGTTGGTTTTGTTTGTTTTTTTTCACTCAGTCTTAATATATTCCTTGTTTCTTCGGACAGAAAGAAGAGGAGAGATTAAGAGCTTCCATTCGCAGAGAATCTCAGCAGCGAAGAATGCGGGAGAAGCAGCATCAGCGTGGTCTGAGTGCAAATTATTTGGAACCTGACCGCTATGATGAAGAGGATGAGGGAGATGATGCAATCAGTCTAGCAGCTATCAAAAACAGATACAAAGGTGGCATCAGAGGTAATAATAAACCTTGACGGGATGTTAAGGTTTATATGTTAAGGATGTTCAGGGCCTGTGTGATTCACATGGATTAATTTCTTGGGAGAGTCCTGCTAAAATTGTATTTTGTCAGTTCCTTTGATACACGAGCAGACGTGAGCTGAGTTTGTGCAAGTCTATTTTGTTTACTGTGAACTTGGATTCTGCCAGCTTTCTGTGGGACTAAATGTGGAAGAATTATTTTTTATATTATCTCCTCCTCACCAATTTCAGGTAAATATTTGTCTTCTGATTTTTCTCTGCAGAGGAACGTGCTAGAATCTACTCTTCTGACAGTGATGAAGGCTCAGATGAAGATAAAACACAAAGACTACTCAAGGCAAAGAAACTTACTAGTGATGAGGTAAGAAAAGGATTTTGTTCTTAAGCTGCTAATTTTCAGTCAGGAACATTTCCTGCACTAAATCTGTTTTTTAAAGCTGAGACTTTTTGTAGTTTAATTTCTGCTCTGATTAATGTATTATTTGACTTGGCATGCTTTCCGTTGCAATTAATCACCAATTTCTTACACACTGCATCAGTTCGTAGACCTGAACGATTCCCAAAGGAGGTCACTATTGTTATTGCTGATTTAAAGATGGAAAAAATTATGCAGTGTTATGTAAAATGACTTTACCAAAATTATGCAAGAAGTAGGAAGACTTAATCTCTGTATCCTAGTGCAGTGTTATCTCCTAAGCTACATGGTCCTCTCCTGTTTATTATGTAAATAGCAGAAGCATTTTCACATAGTATTTCTTCACTTATTAAACAGAAGAGCTGAAAAAAAAGAGTAAAGAAGAGTTAATGTCTGTTGCTACATAGATGTTATCCATCACCCAAGTACTATCCTAACCATTAGGCCATGGTCAAGTTAACTGTTAGCTAGAGTGGTAGTGCTGTTTCCTCTTCTAAAATTGTGGTTTATTGGTTCAGAATTTTATCACTGCTGGGCTTAAGCAGATGAATCTTTGTGCACATCACATCTTGAGGCTTAGTTCGTTTCAAGTAATGTGACTTCTGACAGAGCACTGCAGTGTAGCACTTCCCAAAATTGACAGATGCCATTTCTGAGATTAAAACTTAACTATCTTCATCCAGTGGCAGAAGTGAAACCAGGAAGTAGATGGGCTCTGTCCTATATCAGCTGCACCTGTGTAGTCTGTTTTCCTGACTTTTGCTCCTCATTGTAAAGTGCCTCTGTGGCAAAGAGCCGTAGGGCTTTTACTGTATACCTTGGGAAGCTGAAAAAGAGGGAATTTTAGAATTCATGACAAATGGCAGTTGACGCTGGCTTCCCACTGCCCTGTTCAAGAGGGCATTGGGTTGGGTCAGGTGTTTTGGCCTACTTGGTTTTAGTAGCCCATGAGTTTGCTTTCCTTTAGACATCACCAGTTCTGTATTACTGTAATCTTGCTGTTGATCAGTATAGTGCAGCCCCGAGTTGCAGCTGTGCTTGCGTTGCTCTCAAGCCAAGATTGGTTTAGGAGTGGCAGTTTGGACACACCTGGCTCTGCTGATAGGCACCTTCACTTATGTGGCAGAATAATAAATGCAGCCTAGCTTAGCGTAACAGGCTCTTATTACTACCTTGTAGGTATGAGAGATGTTTCTGCATTGGCATGTTAGTTTGATTAATCTTCCTGCCCTGTTTTACTGTTTGTCTTTCAGCTGATTTCCTACACTCATCTCTAGTGTGCTCTTTTAATAGCTGCTGAAGTGGCTAGAACCTTATCCTTGAATTTTAGAGGTTTTTGCAATACAGCCTATTCTTAACAGGTCTAGTCAACAGGGTTTCTTTGCTGCTTGAGGAACAGTAGCCTCCATTTTAAAATTAGATGACTTACAGGTAACATTCCCATCAGGGCCACGGAGGGGTGCTACAGTGTTATGAAAAAAAACCCAGGATGCATCATCGCTGCTTACTTTCAGTCACCACATAGGAAGTATGGTATTTGTAATATGTATATACATACATGAAACACCAACTTCCTCATACGCAGACTTTTTGTATGCTGTCAGTCAACAATACAGCACAAATCTTTGTCCTGATAATTTGTTACCATTACTGAAAATGTCAATCTGCTATGAATACATTTTATCAACACGTGGCAAGTAGTTTTACTGTTACTGTAGTTAATGGGCATATTCTGTTAACCAGGAAGATGAAACATTTAACAATAGCTTGGCTAGATTACAAGAGAATGCTTGTTTTCAGGAAGAAGCTATCATTGAGATTCCCACCCCTACTAATAGCTGTTTTCCGTGCTTAAAATTCCTTTCCTAGGTTCTCACTGTGCTAAGTTAATACAGAATAAAATGCTTTAAATAAAAACCATTAGAGTTCTGAAACTCCAATAATTTGTTAAAGTTCTGAAGTTCAATCTTTGCTGCTGCTTAAAATCCGAGTAATATGTGTTGCTTTAAAAAGAAATCAACCGAAAAACTCACCCCCAAACCAAGAAATGGAGAAAGGGATGAGCTTGCTTAGACCTGAAGGTATTTTTAAGATACTCTTCTTTTTAAACAATAACAGAGTTTGCCCCTTGTACTTCATGTCAAAATCGATGAGTTTTACATTAATAACTAGTGATTTGTAGTTTGATTACACATTTTCATTGCATTCTGATTTAAAATGTTGTTTGGAAGCAGGCTTTAAACTGAGTCCATGTAAATGCACATGGAATAAAAATCAATCTGTTGACACTATATTTAGGTGCTAAAAATTGGGCATCCAGCCTATAAAATCATTATGGTATTGCTTGCAAACAGGTAACTAATTCAGTCGTTTGAGTTCTTTTGACTAGCTCTTTGAAGCCTCCTGAACCATTATATTTCTTGGAGTGTAAACTGTAATGTTAGTTCTCAGTACTAGTGGTTTCTCATCAGTCTTCTTCCTGTATGCCAGAAAGTGATTTAGTTGCTGGTTTGGGTTTTTTTTTAATGAACAAACAAAATGCCTACCTGGTTACTGAATTTCTTCTTTGCCTCAGTAGCTCTAACTTAAGGCATACAAGTGTCGGTAGTCTGAAAGCTGAGCAAAGCTGCCTGAAGGGAAAGCTTCTATGTGTTGAGAAGTTCACTACAAATTCTAGGAATTACCCATGCTCGTAAGACTTGCTGAGAATGATATTGCACATTCCATTAATCCAGATTATGACCTAAATTACTTCCATGCCGTAGTTCAGCTGGAAGCTGATATGGTTGCATGTCTGACGTAAGTGGAGCTGCAGATGTATTATGGACCCATTCAGGTTGGGCCTTGATACTGGTAGAAAATGTTTACTGAACTTAAAGTACAGATCCATAAGCAGTTCTGCATCACAGTACACAAAATGGAAAATAATTTTGCTTTTCTTACAAGAAAGACTTTGAGGTCTTTTTATTGTTCTTCTGAGTCTTCTGTTTAGCTTGAAGTACATTGAGTTTTGCCCTTTTTGTGCCTTTAGGAAGGTGAACCTTCTGGAAAGAGAAAAGCAGAGGATGATGACAAAGCAAGTAAGAAGCATAAGAAATACGTGATCAGTGATGAAGAGGAAGATGATGATGATTGAGGAAGCGCACAAGTTGATTTTTCTTTTTTATATATATATATTTATATATATATTGTACAGTTCCCTTACAGCAAAGATGTAAGTAACCATAATGGGGTTATTTTGATAAAGGAAAATTCCATTGAAGTCTGAGTTTCTGATGTGAATAAAGTTTTTTGAGTTCCTTTTACTTTTTAAGCTTTTTCTCTTACTGCAGCAACTATTGCACCAGGGATCGTCGCAGTGCTGTTCGTTATCTCACACAGTACATTTCAGTTTTGAGAACTGTAGTAACTGATTATCCAAGTGAATTAATCAGTGATTTTTACAGTATTCTTCAGGAGAAAACATTCTAATGTTTATAGAATGCTTAAATGGTAAGTTTGCCTGACAAGGGTATGGTGATTTAGCTTACGATTTGTATGGAATGGTTGGAAGAACATATGAGTGATACTGTACAATTCTGGTTTTCCTTATTTCCTGTTGACTGTGGACAGTACGTCACTATCCTGGTATATTTTGATGACTAAAAATATTTGTTACTGTGTTTGAGTAAGCGGTGAAGTTTCTGCAGTTAGAATAGTTAACTCATCACATGAGACATTTATTTTTCATGCATTGAAGCCCAGAATGAAATCTGCATCTTGCCTGACATTAATAATAATAATAGGCACATGCTAGTGATGTAAATGTCAGAGAAAAAGCACCTATTTAAACAAAACTAAGAAATTTCTGCCCGCAGAGATGAAAGTCTCCTTTAAAAGGTGAAATGAACCATAATGCAAAAATACATCCTAATAATAGTGGCTCATAATCTCTTATAATCCTTATGGTGTTATTTCCTGTTGTTCCTGCTTGGTTTTATAAATAGGATTGTTTAGCTGGGAAGTCACTGGAGGTGAATGTTCTGGACAGAATCATTGGTGCTTTTGCACTATTTCTAAACACCTTATTTGATGATGCAATTCCAGTTGTAAAGTGGGGAAAGACTACAAGAAATATCTGAACTTTTCCATGCTTTCTTTCCAAGATGAAATATCCCATATGTAGTTTCTCTCATTGGTGAGAGAGCATTCAGATGTTATCTGTGTTGCTTTTTTAACTGTCTTTGCACACAATCCTATGGAGTTCGATGCGACTTAAATAAGGTAACAGAAAGAAAACAGAACTAGCTTAATGCCTTTTTAAAAACAGTAGAAGGCAAGTGCCTCATAGTCAGTATTTTGCTCATGACATTCTCTGGTTCTTTGAGGCGCAGCTTTCAACCTGGACATTTTGGGATTGTCGTCTTTAATTAGGATAATAGCTTATCAAAGTGCTGTACCTCAGTTTCTCCTGCCTGGAAGGTACAGGAAATGTTCTAGCTGCAGTAGGACAGAGCTCTGTGTTAATGTATTCTGCTGAGCAGCTGACTGCAGTGTAGACATTTGCAAGTATGAAAACAAAGTGAAAAATATCAACTCAGGAGTCTGAGTGCCTGAGAAACTGTTGTGGGTTTTTTCTATAATTAAATTGTTATCTAAGAGTTCCTGTGCCTCTTTAATGTGCAGATAAAACCTTTCTCCATCTGCTGGAATTTTGACCCTGTAATCCTCTTAGCTCAGACCTCTGCTGGGAGACTGGTTCCTTACATGAGGTTACCTGCTTTCCATTCGTAACCTTCTCAGGAACAAGCCAGCTGCTTAGAAAGGGACTCATTCTGTATGGATGTAACACAGAGTAATAAAAGGCACCCAGATACTTCTTAAACAACAAATTTGCTGTATGGAAACACACTGCTATGTCACTGGTAATGTGTTTGCTCTTATGTCAGTTCAATTAAATGTTGACTGTTTTTATTTTGACTACACTCCTAAGAGTGCAGATGTTTTAATCACTTTCATAGGTCTGATTCCTAAGTACTCCACTTTAGCTTCCAAAAATTAGGCTTTTTGTGGATTATGAAGATGAAAAGAAGTAATTTTTTTACACTGTTGTCCTTTGTAAATTGCTCTTTTACAATCTTCTTTAGACATGGAATTTTAGAAAGTGTTTTCTCAAATTGGTTTAACAGTCATCATGTAATTAAAGTCACTTGAATGAACTTAGCCTTAGCCACAGGACTTTCTTAGTTGTGAGTCTAACGTACAGTTTTACTTAGCTCGAAGACAGTTTCTGCTGTCCCTTTTCCCAGCCTCCAGTATGAGAGAAGTACTTGGAATTGTTTCATTTTACCCAAATTAAACATATTAAGCCAAAGGTAAGAGAATGTGGATTCAACTGTGTTTACTCTTGTGCTGACTGGTCAGAATACTGCTTCCAGAAAGGGCATGATTTAAACAACTTCCAACAAGAAAAAATTTCTTTGAAGAGCTGATACTAAGCTCTGTCAGTAGCGGATTTTATGGCTAGTGGCAGGATGCAGGATGAACTTTCTTGAAGCAGTCACTGAAAGCTGCTCTTGGCTGTATAGTTTTGTGGTTTCAAGCACATTTTTTAACTTTATCCTGGTTTCCAGTTGTTAATTTTTAGTTTTCTTTCTAGTACCTGGTAGCATTTTCCACCATCCACTTTTCTCCATCCTGACCGTGAAACTTGGCATGGATTTCATGTTTCAGCACATCCGATGGGTGAGGGAGTACCCATTGAAGGTAGCAGCTGCTCGTGCAGTCCCTCACTTCTAGCAGCAGGTTTGGCAATAGGTAGCCCAGCTCAGTGAGTCAACTTGCTAAAGTGCCAGGAAACGTCTTTTCTGCTGAGCTGTGTGTTCTGCCAGGCATGCCTGCAGGACTGACTGCCCTACTGCCGTGGGAGCAGCAGAGCCAGCTCAGGGAGTCTGTGTGGCCACAATGGGGAAATCAGGGAAGGGAGATCTCTTTGGCAGGGGTAAACATTGACTTGGCTTTCTTTGAAAACTTACCCTGACCATACAGAACAAAATGAATAGTTTTCTACTGCTGTAGCTGCCAGAGCTGGCACATTGAAAAGTCATCTGTGCCTTGAGGTGGTGCAAGGGGAAGCAGGACAGATCCTGTACATGGCAGCAAGATTTAGCACAGCTCTAACACAAAGCTGCAGCCTGAGGAATGTGTTAAACATGAGATGGTGACTTTCCTATGAAGTCATGGTTATTTATTTCTCTGCCAGTAGGCATGGGGGGGGTCCTTGTTGTCAGCCCATTCTAGCAGAGTGCCTTTGTTTATCAGCGTTAGACTGCTAATGAAGTTCTCTGGGTGTTGAATGTATAGAGATTGTTAGGTGGGAATGATCGAGATGATCTGTTTCTGATAAATGTTATTCTCGTTTTTGCTGTGAGAGGTATAATGTCTGACACTTGTGAAACATAGGCAGGCTGTTGTAACGCTCAGGAGCTTGCCTGTAACTTACCTTGAAGTGCTTCTTGGAGAGCATGTGACTAATACCTGCTGTTGCCTAGTGATGCCCTTTGACTTGAGCTGGGTATTTTTAATACCTGTCTGGACATGACAGACTTGCAGAAAAGCTGCGAACTGGTATTGATTACCAGCTTGTATCTTTAATTGCTTTAAAACTCCTGGGCATTCTGGGGAATTATATAAGCTAAGTCATAGAGAAAATAACAGAAAATAACAGAAAATGAAGTAAATCTTTGATTGTCTGATACGAAACCTTTTGATTAAAAAAAAAAATCCTTTGAGAGGAATCCTTTTTGAAAAGACTTCTGGTTTCTTCAGGGGTTTGGTGGTGCTTTTAAAGGGTATTTTGATACTTTAGAAGCCTGTATGAAACTTACAGGCTGATGTTTGAAAAAAGTCAGTTATTAATGTGGAGGCTTAACTTCAGAAAGTGGGGTTTTTCCATTAAGGCTTGATCTTGACGAAACAAGAGGTGGTGGTGCCAGTTTACCAACAAACGTAACTTCATGTCTCTGGGTGATGTTGAAATTCACTGGGAAGCAGTTGCATTCATGCAGTTATTGTTAGTCATGAAATCGTATCAATGTTGTATTTTTTATTGTAAATTAAAGATAAATAAAATCTTATAAAACAGTGGAACTATTAACTAACATACCCTCTTTTTTCTATCCTTGACTAAGTCAGGTTATATCTCATATTGTTTCACGTTTTTCCTGTTCTTTGCAAGGTACTTCAGTATGTAACTGTGGAGTTGGGGTGCTAATCTTAGCCCGGTAATTTGGCATTTTTCTGAGGTTTTCTTTTCATGCCATGTAAAGGTATACGATAAACATTCTGTACAGGACAGGTTCTTACAGTAAGATTCCTTACTGATCTTATGGTAAATCCGTTTTTGGAAAATATACATGGATACTGAAGGAGCACTCGCATTTTCAACATATAAAGGAAATAAACATTAGGGTTTTGGTAACAGCAGTGCCAGCCCTTCCGTTCAGGCATCTATATTAACATTAACACCACTTTAGTTATTACCCTTTTCCATGCCCACCTTGTCACACTATCTATGTGTGTCAGATCGGTAATGTGTCTTTTGGATCGAATTTTCTGTGGTGTTCCTCTCAGTACTGGTGTTTCTGGTGATCAGGAAAGGAAATGGGAATATTCTGCCTTTGGAAAAAAAAAGTGCAAAGTATCTACTGTGATTTTGAGAAGCATCAGTGCTCACTTACAGCTTCGTGTCTCATGATGAAACAAGAGGCTTAAATAACAAGGACAGAAATAGTGGAGTGTTAGCTTACTGACAAAAAATGTTTGCCTGCTGCCCTTTCCAACAGTTCTGTGAATTGCCTTGGGATGTAGATGGTGTTCCTCTTCCTGGAACTTACACCAGCGTGTTATTGAACATAGACAGCTATAGTCTAATGTAAATGCAAATTTGGGCCCAAATATGTTTGGATTCTTAAATCAGTCTTATGAAAATGACTGGAACATGTTCTTATTTTGGAACTAAGTGCATTTAGATCAACCTAGTGGGAGAACATAGGATAGAGATCAAACTCTTGCAGTACCTACAGTAAAGACATTTAATCCTGTAGCTACCTCCCACATTTGAATAAAGAGCTAAACTTCCAGATTGTAGTTTCAGGAAAGCATGTACATTTTGTAACAGTCCAGCTATGTATAAACGGTCTGATACACCCAAGATGGACATTGCAGTGGTCTTCTGTAACAATGAATGGAAAGCAATTTAGAAGGGAACAACCTTCAAGTCAGCAAGTTGACTTGGCAGGCCTGTGGTTTTTAAGGAGGGTTGCACTTCCAGAAGTGTTTGGGCTTATGGGGAAGGATAGCCAGTCCGGGCTAAAATATTGTAGAGATGCAATGGTCAGCTTCCAGAATCCTTAAATCAATGAAATGCAGGCACACAGTCTAGGATTCGAAAGCTGTCTTAAGAAAAAATCTTTCTATTGATCTAGTCAGGCTGTTTAAGGCTGCTACAGCCCCTGGTGAGTATTTATGGTAGGCTTGTAAAAGAGGCAAGAAATGTGTTGTACAGTGGAAACACTCAGCCTTGACCTGTCACTGTGTGACTGGGCATTGCTATAAAAACAGAAGAATTATTTGTTTCGGGTAAAAGGGGGGATCAGATTCTCTGAAAAAATAAGTTTTCTTAAGTGGGATGTACAAATAAAGCATGCTTGGGAAGAAAGATTAATATCTTCAGTAGAAATACAGGGATTTGTTACTAGCTGTTCTCTAAAGCTATCAAGACAAATTGGTCTTCATTTCAGGATGCAGTGAAGTGTGCAGTTACAGGATGTGCCTGGTCACTGTCAGTATTAATTTCAACTCTGTCCTGAAACTTCTCCAGTGGTTTACAGAGCAAGCCAGCGAGCAGCAATACAGGGCATATGGGCAGGTTTTGAATAGGGTTCATCAGAGCCCAGAGTGAGGAATGCAGCGTCCTAGCAGGTGCTGAGTTCTGTCGCTCAGTCAGCTTCTATGAGGTTGTTTAAGTCCAGCTGATCACAGCACCCTTAAGGCATTGCTGTCCACTGAGTCAAAGTGGGATACACATAGACAATATATTGATTTTAATCTTGGCAGCCAGCTGACTTGATCTGGCTGCCCTTCCTCTGTAGATGTGTTGGATAGGATGTTGCTGTAAATAGAAAAGTAAAATATGCATGTCTGAGTTTAATACTTAATTGCAATGGGATGAAAAAATCAGAGGGCAGGGGAATTAATATTCAAGGATAGCAGGAGCTGGCCTACATTGGCTGAAAGAGATCCAGAGCTTTCTGCAGCTCTGACTGCCCCTGTTCTTATCACAGAGGTAACATCTGTGCATCTATTTAGGTTATTTATGGTGCTTGTCTGGTTGATAATTGGGTTTGTGTCTGCAGTAACCATTTAGGTAATGTTTTCCCAGATCTCTGCTGGCAGGTGGCTGATTTTCTGGGTTTTTTTAAAGAGAGTGTGGTAGAAAGCTCCTTCAGAAGGGTCCCTTCCTGCCCTTCAGCTGATGGTGGTGGTTTCGTGCTGCAAACAGCTCAGTGCTCGAAGCTGTTTTCCCATGGTCAGTACGCTGCATTTTCCTTTGGAGAGCTGTTCATTCACAATTGCCTTGGGTGGAAGCTTTTCTGTTGTAAGCTGGGTGCTATTTTCATGGTAGTGGCGCATCACAAAGAATTAAAACCAAAGACTGGGAAGTTTCATATGTAAGCTATTGTTAAGGACCTCGTCAACAATGAGCTTTGGGAAACTCTTCAGAACTGTTAAATGCTGTAATTGCAGATGGGGTGAGGCATATAGAATCACTCAAGTTGGAAGGGACCCGTAAGGATCATCAAGTCCAACTCCCTGATTCTCGCAGAACTACCTAAAACTAAACCATATCTCCTAAGAGCATCATCCGGATGCTCCTTGAGCTCTGCCAGTCTTGGTGCTATGACCACTTCACCCTCTCAGTGAAGAACCTTTTCCTAATTTCCAACTTGAACTTCCCCTGGTGCATCTTCATTCCATTTCCCTGTGTCCTGTTGGTGGTCACCAGTGGAGATCACCACCCCCCTTGAAGAAGGTGTAGGCTGGGATGAGGGGACCCCTCTACAGCTGTGTGCAGGTCGAAGATGCTTGCATCAGTGTATCGTTTCGAATTCACTACCAATTAATAGTGAATAATATCACCATGGACTTTGCTTAAACAACTGACATTTTAATACTATCTTTAAATACTTCTTTTCCTTCTGAAGAAAACCTTGTTTAGAAAAGTTGATTATTAGAGAATATTGATGGGTTTTTCTTTGCTAAGAAAAATATACTGTGCGCTGTTGATGTGCTCCCTTTGTTGATAGTATGGCTGTGGGAGAACCTTCCTGTATTAGTGAGTCAGAATTTGTTTGAGGGGTAGATAAGAGGTGACTGGTGATTTATGAGTACCATTCCCAGCTTTTTTATGTATTTACATTTGTGAATATATATTTTCTATGTAATTCTAATGTCTCTGGACATGGTCAAAAACTTTCTTAATATCTACAGATGAAAACGCTTTTGGAACATGATTGCGAAGTAATCACACTGAAACTGAGAACATTTCACTAATCTGTGGATATGTTACCCTTTTGGAAATCCGGTTTGATCTCTCAGAACTAAATAGGATTATTCTGGCACTCAGACTTTCTCAAGCACTAAACCTGGAGTAGCTGCTGGCATGTAGCAGGTAGCACCAAGTATGTGGTTGTCTGTCTTAGGGTTTAGTCCTTCCATAGCATGAAAACTAAATCTGTGAATGCTGCACTGCCAGGTTGAAGAACTGAGTCATTTGAAATTTGGCATTTCATTGGACATCAGGGCTGCCATTTTCTTTAGTTATTTCCAACCTCTGCTCCTGTAGTTTTAATTTTTAGGGCAACTTTTCCTTCAGTTTACCAGCAAAGTTTTTGAGTAAGCAGGATTATCCGAGCTTTTTCAAGTCGTTTGAATGTCCTTAATACATGTGACAGTGACATTTGTTAAAGCCAATTCTGGATTGATGTCATGTGAATTATAGCAATGTGTAATGCACTGTGATTGCAATATGTTCAGTAGAAATGCTTACACCTCTGCATAAGTCATGTAGCTGTGTAGAACAGCATTTTTAAATCTCATTTCTGTCTCTGAACTTACTTGCAAGGGATCCACCCCAGGTAACTCGGGAAAGCTGGACAGTTGGGAGTAGGCTGATGTCGAATGTGCAGAAGAGCTGATACTACTGTTAAATGCTAAGGCTGCAAATTGGAAAAGGTTGAGAGTGCTGGGCTGGATGCTTGGGACAGTTCGTGGTTCTGTATGTAGCACTGGATATGACAGTAGTTTGTATCCAAAATACACTTGGCTGCATAGGAAGAATACTTCCCAGATAAGCTGGAAGGAAGCTTTTTAGGGTAAAAAACTATTTTGAGATGTGTTTCATAAACTCCTTCCAAGCCTATCTTTATCCCTGGGTTTGGTTTTTCTTTTCTTTGCCTTCTTTTCGCAACATCTCATTAAATCTCTCCAGACCTTCCTAGGCCAGACAGGTTTTTGTTGTTACACAACATTGTCCAAGGTGCGCTGGTGGATCAGCTGCTATTGCCAGAGCACTAGAAGTGAGAACTCAAACTCTTTGACACAGTTAAGAAGAGAAAGTGTCACAATTGAGCTGGGGCTCTCTGGGAGCAGTCTAAGGCAGATGCATTGCGTGCTGCAGGGCTGGACTCGAAGCAAACACACTGTTTTTTTTCAGTAGACTGTGGTGGTAGAATTTAAAGACTGTGCAGCTTTCAGAAGTTATTAGAGTTTTTAGGTAAATTGGCTTTTGGAAGCCTTTGGGGTCCAGCTTTTAGATGTTCCTTACATCAGGTTGTGTGTTTCAAAAACCTGAAAGCTTTAAAATGAAAGGAAGCCTGAAATAGATGGGGAAAAAATCCCCCATATTTTTGGAAGCAGAGAAGTGGCAGAACTGTTGGCAGGCGGTTAATCTGGCAGAGGGGCTTTGTTGGATGAAGCCGTGGCTGTCTGAACCTGCAGTGCTTGCAGGCACTGCCTGTCCACGAGCCATGCAGGGCCACGAGGGGGAAACATGCGGATGGTGTGAGGGGAGCGACGGCACAGGTCACACACACTTGTAGTGTGTATTGTGTCTTGACCTTGTCCCCAGGGGCTCATTGCAGCTGTAGGTTTGAGGGAGGCAGAGCGTTATTTCTCACTCTTTGGGAAATGTGGTAATTAATGAAGAGTGGGCTCACAAATGAGAAAACCCAAGCATGCCCTGCCTTTCTATAAACATGCACTAATTACTCAGAAGTACACGAGTTGCCTGCCAGAAGGATGTGTTCTTCAGGATGTGATTCCAGATGGTTCTTTCTAAACCGTATAAATATACGTATTTTAAAGTTGGTAACAAAACAGACTGTAAAATAAACTGAACACTTGCATTAAAAAAACCCCAACATTTATGACACATACCAGTGTGATTTAGGCTGAGAAGTCATTTGGATTCACAGCAACACGGAGGTGCTTCCCTGCTTCGATTTGACCAAGCTGCTGTGCTGGGGCACAGAGCCCGATGCTCGTGTGGACACTCCTCGTGCCCACTGTCCCCTGTGGACCTGCCACCAGCGTGTCCTCCCTGGTTAGTCGTTTGTTTATCACTCCATCTCGATGGCTGAGCTTTCTGGTGTATTTCTGCTCTTGCAAAGGCAGGGCCGTGCTTTTCTACATAGGAAATATTTGGCCGTTGCGCAAGTTGGGGTCTGTGAAGTGTTTTTCAGACAAGGTGCAATGTTACCCTGCTCCGAGGTATCAGCTTAGGGGAAAGATCCTAGGAGTGTGTGGCTGTTGGTAGCATTGGGGTTTAGCCTGTGTGTGAAGCCTCCCTGAGGCTCAGGTTGTGAGTTGAGGGCTGTGGTGTGACATGGCAGAGGGCTGGTGTTGGATGGGTGGGAGCAGAGCTTACAAATCCTATCAAGAGTTTACCAATGTGTTCAGAAAGTAGGGAAATGTTTGTTGAAATATCAAACCCTGAATGCCAAAGCCCTGCAGTACAGAATACTCAGTGCTTTGGTCCTTGGGTTGCTCAGCATGAAACACCAGTGGGTTTAGGCTCCTAGAACCTAAACCTGTTTAGGTTTGGACGTGGACCTCCATGCTCTGAGACAGGATAAACTTGGCGTAAGCCTTCCTAACACATTTTAACCCGTAAATTCCTGGTGATGATTGCACTGTGTACCTGTCTCCCATTTCCTAAAGGTTTCTGAGTCTCAGCTGACCTTTTGCTGCAGCTTCCATCAGTACATTCTCTACTCCTAACAGGCAAGGGCAAGCTACTGTTTTCATAGGTGCTTTTTGAGCTTTTTTCTCAATATGGCAGTGTCTATCTCATTCAGCTGTGGGCCACCAAGCTGTTGCCAGATCCCATTTGCTTGGACTTCCGGACTCCTATTCCTGTCTCTGGAGAAAAAAACCCAACCAAACCATGTCTTAAGGCCTTACAACGTAAGGTCTGTTGTCTGTCTGTCTGTATGTGGAGAGTCTGTTTGGTGAGGATGAAGTAAGGCTGCACATTGCATGAGGTCGTTTGGAGGTGGTGGGTGAAATATCTTTGTGCTTTGGTGTGACCCCGATAATGTGTTGGCAGAGCTTTGATGTGAAAAGCTGGGATTGCTGCTTCGGGCTGGCTGTAACTAGTCCGTGTCGCCGTTCATCAGTTTTAGGGTTTCAGAAGGGAACAGGGCAGATTAAGAGAGCAGCACACCTAATTCTTGTCTTCAGGCAGCTTTTTGGTCCTTGTGACCTGTTTCCATGGCAGGAAAATACGCAGCTTTGGTTAAACCTGTTACGTGTGACTTTGTTGTTGTGCTCTAAAATGGTTCCTGTATTTCACAGCAGTGTTGAGCAGCGCAAAATCTGCTGTTGCCAGATAGCGAGTGGGTGTTGTGCCAGTGTTTGTGCAGAGAGGAGCTGCTCCGGCAGCCGAAGGGCAGCTGGCAGCTCTCCTGCCTCGTCATGCGCGTGCTCTGATTCACTGCACAGGATCATCTGCTGGTCCGGGCTGTGCTTGTGTCCCCTTGGCTTGATCAGGGGTAGAAAATGAGATTGCCTCTGCACGCACGTGGGAGTTGGGAGTTTGTGTACAATGAATGCTGAATTTGAGGGGAATTGCTGAAGATCCCAGCAAACCCTGTGATTCCTCTTGTCCAAAGCCAGGTGCCTTTGGGAACACGCAGCAGTGATTTTTTTTTTGCTGCCAGATCTACCAAGGTGATCCCACAGGTATATTTCCATGGAGTTTGGTGCAAGTATGGGGGCTTGTGGACTGTGCGTGCTCTTCCACTGGCAAAAGGAGTCTCATGATCAGTGCTGATCAAATCATCATCTGTTCAGTTCTTTCTTTTTCTGAAGGTCTGCCGTCTGTACTACAAGAACAGTGGTGCAGAGCCGCCACTTGGGGAAAGGTGCAGCAAGGAAGGGGTTTGGGTTCTATAGGAGGGGTGTCCCTGGGGAATGTTTGTAGTAAAGGCCTGGTAGTTTCCCCCCAGCTTACCCCAGGCGCTACTTTCTGCGGTGGAGGGATGCTCATGTGAATGCCATTCCTGTGCTGGATGTGGGCAGCCAGTTGTGTGCACCAGCCCTTTGAGCAGCCCTGCTGAGGTACCAGGGCAGCTGTGCAGCCCGTGTCTTGCCAGGGCACTTCCTGTGCTTCACTGCTGCATTCCCCTCCTTTGCTTTGGGTCCTCCTTCCCTACAGAAGTCAGTGCTGTTGGTTTCTTTCTGCTTGTAGTGAATTCTGAATCCAGGTGTGTATTTAGCAGTGGTTTTAATCCCTTTAAAACTGTCGTGTCTGTTTCTGTTTTCAAGAGCAGCTCAACACTTTGTTTCTCTCCGACCTCCTTCCACTTCCTAGCCCTCTGTTGCAGACCGCTGAGGTGCAGAATCGCTCTGTCTGCGACTGCTTTTAACTGATCATAGTTAATCACCACCTTTTGCAAACCAGCCTGCGATGTGTCTTCTTTCTTTTCCTCTTCTGCTGGCCTGCTCTGTTCTCTTTCAGTTTGATTTATAGCTCTACACATGGGCATGTTAATGGAAAAACCTTGAAGGGACAGATTGTGTATGCTCAGACTGCCACTTCAGCAAAAGCATGCATTTAGCTGCTTGGATTTCCATGTATGTGCAGCATTATGGCTCAGCAGAGCAAGTGGGGTGTGCATTTAATTTAGTAAATGTCTTTCCTAACCTGTCACAGTGTTGCTTCTTTTCACTAGAGCATATGCTCTGATGGGGGCTGTTGATTCAGCAGAAATAATGATAGCCAGTAGAGCTGATCAGATGCTGCAGAAACAGTTTATCACATAAATTATTCAGTGACTGTTGCTGTTCCTTATCACGTAATGTGTTTGACCACCCGATGGTTGGTGCACTTGTGTGCAGCAGCTCTGCTGAGGGGGTTTTCTGCTTCACTGCCCTTTGGTGCAGGTACAAAGGTTTCCTGTGCTCCCCACAGGCGGTACGGGGGGGGGGGATGTGAGAGCCTGGATGGTTGGTAAAGCCTTGAAGTGCTCCTAAAACAATTCCTGGTTGGAGCCTTGTAAGTGGTGAAACCATGGAGAGCCCCTGTGCATGTCTGAGATGTCACCGTTCACTTTGGCCACCAGTTGGACACAGCTGTGCCAGTGGAAGGGGTCACTGAACGTGGTGCCTTCGGGTAACCCGCCCGGCTGTGCCCAGGGCTGGGCTGGCGGGGCCCTGGGATGACCTCCATCAGAAGGCGGTGGGTTCACTGGGGGTTCGGGTGTCTGCCCGTGCTGCAGCACAGGGCTCGCACAGCTCTGCCACCAACAGACCACTTCAATGAGCCCTCGTGCACTGCAGTTGCGCATTCCTGCCCCTTGCCGCAGCGGCTGTAGGGAGCAGGGAGTTTAGGTTCAAAGTGTGGGGGTCTTTTGTTTGGGTGAAGACATGGTGTGTCTCATGGTTTCCTACATAAAGTTTGTTTGCTGCCGGATGTGACACATTTATGCTTGTGTCAGGGCTTGCGGGGTTTGTGTTTTTTCCTGTTTCCTGGGCCAGGTAAGTTACTTAATGCTTAGGTTGATTAGATGAGTATAAACCTTTTATGACACTGACAAATGGATTATATATCAGATACTGAGGGCGCTGGGTAAAACTGAGGTTGAGAAAGATCTTTTGTTATCTTCCACCTGCGGTTGTCCCTGTCACCTGCCCAGTTTGACACAGTCTTCCCATGGGAGCAGCCTTTTCTCTTCCCCAGTGCTGGAGTCAGTTTGCTGGGGCATCAAAACACCTTCTGATGCTGGTGGGTGGCTTGGGTGTTGATCTTGGTGAAGGTGGGCAGTAGCAGGGATGGGTACGTTGGGAATGCCAGGGAGACCCCTGGAATTTGGATTTTTTCCCATAGGAATCTGTGTTGAATTGTATTTGAAATAGCTGGTTCATCCCTCCGCTGGCTGCTGGGCAGTGCTTTTACCGTGTGAACATCTGTGGTGAAAATCCCAGCTTCCCCTTCAGAAGCGGCAGAAGATGAGGCCTGCCAGTCTCTCCAGGATGATAACTTGCCTGTGCACGGTCAATTTGCATTGCAGATGTGGTTTCCTCACAAGCCAGGGGCTGGCGACCGTTCTCCACAGGCATCCTGCAGTCCCCACACCCGTCCTTGCCTGTGGTGCACTACCTTGTCCCTCAAGCACTGCAGCTGGAGCATTTTAACCCAGCGCTTGCGATGGTGAGTGGCCAAAGCAGCCGGTTAAGCCCTGCTCCGCCAGCCCAGCACTGTTTGCTTGGCATTGAGCTGCCTCCTGCAAATGTTGGTGTCTGAGGTATTTTAGATACATCCACGCTTGCATCCTTTTGAAATGGTCATTAAGGAGATGTGGTCCCCTTAGACCTGTGAATAAAGGTTGTGGTGAGCAGGGGATGTGAAGCTGTGGTCCTGGCCATGGTCCAGGATGCTGTCACTGGTGTGTGGAGCTTAGAAGGCACCACTGACATGATCACCCCCATAATGCTGTTCTTTCCCATGGTCACCTCTTTCACATGGAGCAGGAGGGAAGAGGAGGGTTCCCTTGAAGGGGTCCGGGATGTGCTGTGGCCTCAAGGCTCTGCTTCAGTGCCTGGCTTGGGAGGGCTGTCGGGGGTCAGCCCTGTGCTGCCGCTGTGGGTGGTTAGTGTGAAGCTGTGCGAAGGACAGGGCTGCTCCTGCGGTGGCTGCAGTTCCACGCTGTGGGCGCTTTGGTGGCAGTGTTCCCCTCTCCACCCTTGGCTTCTCGTCCCGGCTCCTGGAACTGAGGGAACCTCTCCTGGTGGTGATGCAGCTGTGAGTGGGACTCTGTGCCCCACAGCTCTGCCCTTAAACACAGACCTGATCTTATCCTTCTGGGTTTTGACAGGATTAATACAAAGACCTAGATCTGTTCCTTGGTTAGCGAAGCCCCATGGAAAGTTCTGTCACTGGCAGCCCCAGGGGCAGCTTGGTGTGAGGTGAGAAGCAGATATCAGCCACTTCTGCTGCCCAAGGGGGGTGAACTCCACCTTGCTGCAGAATCAGGCAGGATTTTCATCTACTCGGTGATCCACCATCCCCAGGTGCACCTTGTGATAGACGGACCTCACAGTGAGAGTGTCTGTGGCAGTTTGTGCTGCTCACACCGTGTTGTGCACCCAGAATTCAGCAACCTGTTTGGAGAAGGAAGGATTTAAAAGCCACAAGCCAAGAGCTAAATGTCTTCTAATGCTCCCTCAGTGCCCGTAACCACCACCCATCACATGCCTCTTAGCTCTCAATGGGGTGGGATTCAGCCTGCTCTTAATGCACTGGTGTGTTCAGGGGGGAATTGCAGCCTGTGAGAGTACTTCATGTACCAAGCTGTGCCTCAAGGTGCAGCCCAGAGCCATGCTTGCCTTAGCAACAACACCTTCTGACAAAACAAACCAAAGCCACTTGATTAAACTATTCCTGCTCCAACAGCCGGTTTGCTGACAGACCCACCTGTGGGGCTGCAGTGTAAGGGGGAGCACTGCAATAATGAGTTTGGAACTAGACTTCAGTTGTGGACTGTGCGTCCCTCAGTGTCTGATAACATTGTGAAGCAGCAGAGAGCGTTACTGGCCTCCCAAGTGAGTGTCTGAGGAATCTGCCTCCACCCTGACACCAGGGAGGGGGTCAAGAGCAGGCACTGTATCTTTGGCAAAGGCTCCTTTATGTGTTTGCATTTGCTGCTGAGAGGAATCGCCTGTAATGGCCGAATCTGAGTGATTCAGTTCATTTGGTTTCCTTGTTTTCCCTCCAGCCCGTGGTGGTTCTGCAGTGCTGCTCAGGGATGCAGATCTGAGGCTCTTTAAATACTGCTTACTTTTGCAGTTTATCACAATCTTCCTTGATCTTTCCTCCTGCCGGTGAAGTGATGCTTAAATATCTGTCACATGGGAAGCATGCAAGTTAGTCAGTTAGGATCAATTTGTTGTTAATAGCTGAGGAGACCATGCTGGACAACCACAGCATCCTCAGGACAGCAGTACTAACCTGTGCTGGCCATGCTACAGCTGGGGAAACCCCTCTAAAAGCCAGCTGTGTTGCCAGTCTAGCTTGAGAGTGGCGACTGAAGCAGGTAAGCTTAGATGGGCACCATGGGGGTTCATCAGCGCTGGAGCTGATGCTGTGCTTCCTCTGGTGGATGTTTTGGAGCTGTTGTTGAGCTTCCCCCTTTGCAATGCAGTCTTGCCCCATCCCGCAGTGCCAGGTCTCCCTCTCTGAGGGCAGCAGCACGTGTGGTGTGAGGGCAGTAGTTACAGCGAGGATTCTCCTTTGGTTCTGCCGGCTTCTCACACAGCCTTTACGTTAGGGTGGCTCAAACAGACCCAAAGGCTGCCTGAAAGCGAACGTTTGGGACAAAGCATGGTGCATGGAGCGGAGCAGCACACCGTGCCAGTGATGGATGTGCTGTGGTGGGTGAAACACCTGCTGCCCTGCGGCTGTTTGAGGAAGGACGGTGCTAGAACCTGGGCTGCCTTCCCACAAACCTTCCTGCTGCACGGATGTGCCAGGTGGGCCGGCGTGGGGACTCATGAGCAGGAGCCGTTGAGAAACCGTGCTGGAGAAGGGAGCTGCTTGCAAGACTGTAGTTTACAGGGCAAGGTGTGAAGCACGTCTCACTGCAGACACCCAAAGTCACGCTCCAGGGGTTACGTTGTTCTTCTACTTGCAATTCACTTCCAAGATGTTCCTCCGACCAGGGAGTTATTTTTGTTTCATTTTAGTAGCCGGACGAATCTTTCTCTCATGAGAATGTTCTGTACTAGGCAGAAAGGAACTGACACTAATGTGGGCACTGCCGGTGTTTTCATTGTCATGGCAAAGGGTCTCAAGTGGCAAGAAAATAAGATGAAATCTGCAGCCTTTTCCATCATTAGCTCCAGCAATAGATGCAGCATCCACACAGCACTGTGAGTCCTGGCATTCATTCTGAGAAAAGCAGTGACACTGTGAGGCCATACCAGATGGGTTATGCACAGGTAACCGAACCCAGCAATAGTAAGGGGAAACTGGCTTGAACATGAGAAGGTCACGTTGCATTGCTTCTCTGGTTTCCCAAGCTAAGGCCCGCTGTGTGTCCCCGAAAGACCTAGGTAAAGCTAAAATTAAGTCACTCGAATAAATATTTATAGTAGATATGTTGGGATACAATCCTCAAGCGGCCTGGTCGCTCTCTGTATGCTCCAAAATGTACTAAAGGGGAAATAATAATGCTATAAATACAGCCCTGTTCAGCTAGGTCATTACCTTAGGGGTGTTTATGGTCATTCTCTGGGGAACTAAAGCTGCAGCAGTGAAAAAATTAGCAGGGAACTGAAAAACCAGTAGAGGGTGATCCCTTTGCCAATGATACTTTGGTTCCGAGGCTCTGCTTACACAATGATTCATCATCACAGTAGGAATCAGGTTTAAAGTCCTTGTATGTACAAGTCATGGCAGCAACCAGTGCGGTGTTCACGCAGGTTGGTCAGACCATTTCGTTGCAGGCTTCTTTGGAGAAGCCTCATCCATCAGCTCTCTGGTTCGTTTGTGGTGGGGGTTTTTTTGGTTTGGTTTTCGTTACTTCAGGAAATACAGCAGTGCACCAGGCTTTGAGGATTCAGACAAAAACAATAAAATTATTATGTTATTTTTCAGTTGTTTCCCACACCAATTTACTTTGCCATCTTCCAAAGTATTTAATATCTGTACACAGGCAAAGTGCAGCCTTCTGTAGTGAGTGAGTTTCTTTGATTTGGTTTTGCTCTTTCACTTTTTAGGAGCAAAGCTCAGTGCACTGCTGAGTATGTGCTTCCCCTGGAGCAGCCCGCTCCAGTCTCTGCGATAAAGTGGGTAGAGTTTGCAGGAATTGAAAGCACAGAAAGGAAAAGGACCTGACTTTCACCAACCCGCGATCCCAGCTTCTGTGGGAAAAGCTCCGAGGTTGATGTGCTGCTCCCTTGACCAAGAGGCTCCTGGTATGTGAGCGTCCTGCTGGGAAACGCTTGGCGTTTGATTTGTCCGCTGACCCCCTTGGAGGGAGGGAGGCTGGCTCCCAGGGTCAGGAATGCGGGGTGTGCCTCCTGCCCGCGGCTCCGCAAGCCTTTCTGCTTGCGGATCTCCAGAACAGTCAGGAGGGAGCTGTGCTTGCCTTGTTTTCCAAGGGGGAAGCCAGCGTTCACGCAGGGACTCTTTATCCATCCTTTTTCCTATCTGGTAACCTGAGCCCAGGTTGTCTCCTTAATGCCATTGAGTCTGTTCCTGTTAAACCTCAGCAACCTCACTGCTCCAATTCCTGTTTCTCTACAGTTAATTCTGAAATGAAGTTTCTGCAGCATCACAGCCTTTATAGCAGCGTAGCAGTTTGGGATAAGCATGTACTGTTTATCCTACACATGGCACCACTACCAGAATAAATCTGTCTAGCTGGTCCATGTCTTCATTTACTCTATGCAGACAGTACATGGGATATATTTAGGGTCATGGCTATATTTAGTTCTGAAACATCTGACAGCCAAAAGGCCTGAGTTGTGAGCACTTTTGCTTCTACCAGCAGAGAGCTGAATCTTTCTCCTTTCTCCTCATTGGTGTTTGGGTTATAGAAAGAGCAAAGAATTTATTCTGCTTTAATTTATGTCATCAGTGTGGTGTTGATTTTCAGCTTCTCTGTGACCACAGCAGTCCTGGAAGAGATGGATAAAATTTCTTTCCTTTGCTGAATGTAGTAGCAATGATGTGGAAGAAGTAAGTGTACAGAGTGTGGTTTGAGCTGTGTTCTGGCCTGGGATCCCTGTGGTCTTCAACCAGTGCATTTGAATAGGCATTGCTCTGTGATTGTCAGCATGACGGAGGAGTGCCCTGTAGCAGGGACCAACTGACTTCCCCTCACCCAGAAAGAGAATTTAGTTTCTCTATTGCCCATCACGTTTGACACAAGTTTCATGTAGTTTCACCACTCATCTTTGCACCAAACTTCCTGCACCCTTGGCTTTGGCCTGGGTTTCTGATCTTTCTCTTGTAGTTGTGCATTGTTGTGTTCATTGGGTGGCTGTAGCCACTCCCCAGACAGCTGCCAAGCTCTGGAAGCTTTCTGGATCAGTCGGCACCATGCGGTGGGACTAGTCTGCACTGGGACAAGGTCCACCTTATTTCTCTTTTTTTGCCCTTCTTTGACTCCAGGTGGATAGCTGGAAATAGCCTTGTTAAACAGACCTCCCACAGAAGCCTGTGTGAGTCTGACAAACACTAGAGATTGAGTAAGTGTTTCATGATTTGGTTTTGACTTAATAGTTCATTTCAGCATTTGAAAAAAACCAAAACCAAAACAAAGCAAAAGGCGCTGCTCCTTCTTACTGAAGAGCTTTCAACTTTGTGCTTGATGACTGCATTTATCTGATTATGTACAAGATGACTGATTTTCATGTGATTGCCTTCTAATGTCAAGCCGTAAAGCAGCCTGGATTCTGATCCCGGAAGACCTTACCCAGCACTGTCTGCCAGCTGCAGCAAACAGTGATTTCTTGCAAATAATGAAATCCCTGGGGAGCATCGATAGCTGGGTTGCTAATATCACATTTAGATAAGAAGGAGGAACTGTAGGTGATGGGGGAGAATTACTTTGAAGAATCTGCTGTCTCTCTAAAGCACTTCCTAACTGAGGGCAGATGTCTATCAAACCTTCCCCTTGCCAATTAAATTTAGGGCTGAGATTGCTGCTAATGTAGAGCTTCCGGAGGTCCAGCCCTACATGAAAACATCAGCTTGTTGGTTTTCTGGACTGGTGCAGGCTAAGGCTGTGATCAGACATGTCCAAAGTACCCCACGCCTGGCCTGCTCTCCCCACTCTGGCTGCCTTTAACTGCAGGTACAAGGGCAGGAGCTGGAGTCAAACCTTTCTTGCTGACACAGCCTATTCCCATCCTTGCTCAGGGCAGCTCCATGCTCAAAGCCCATGGACTCAGTGTGTAGCAGACTTCCCCAAGCATGTACTTGCGCTTGCCCCTCACATCAGGAATGGAAACTTACTGGGTGCATCTTGAGCCTTCAGTCAGAGTGGAGGTGCTTTCCCCCCCCTCCACACATCAAGCTGTTGTGTTTCAGAGGAGCTGAACACCCACAGGCTCTGCCACAGCTAATGGGAGCTGCAGTGAGAGCTCAGCAATCATGGAAATCAAGCCTTCAATTGCACTCTTGGGGGTGAAAGGAGATGGCTTACCCTGCCATGAACCTTTAAAACCCTGGAAGTGCAGTGGAAGTGGTTTGTAATAGCAGGAATTCATTTGTTATTAAATTTCCCCTTGCTTGTGCTGTCACTGGTTCAGCAGGGCTCCAGTGTGAGCCTCTGCTGCAAGGTGGCTGGTGCTGAGGCTGGGGAAAAGAAGCTCAGTGCTTCAGGGATCTTGGTCATACCATGGGTCTGAGAAAAAGCTTCCTAACTCATTTCAGTACTCATGGGGTGACAGATATTTATTAGCTTGATTACCAGCTTGTTTCATTCTGGGGTGTATGCTGTGCATAAAGAACAGCAACTGTAATATTCTTAGGAGAGTAAGTTTAAAGAAAAAACATAGGAAAGAGGGATTGACTGTATAAAACACCAACAGGTAACAGTCTTTCACTGGCAGGGAGAAGAAAACTGTTTTACTGGGTTTCCCTGATTACTGAGGAAATAGCAAATACCCTGGTTTGCTGTTTCATATATCAAACGTACAAAGGCACGGATCTGGAAGGCAGAGGACTATTGGCGTTCTCCTGCCTCACCTGTGTCTTGTGCTGCCAGGAATAGTGCTCACTGCTCCTGCAGCCGTGTCCAGCACATGTCCCCTCCTGCTCAGCACCGCTTCTGGGGCCTGACTCTGATGGATCGAGTGGCTGCAGCTGCACAGGGTCACCTCCAGCCATCCCTTGGGCTTCTCAACGCAGCAGGGGACAAGTGTCTGCACCATGGGGACTTCAGTTCTTGGTCTTGGTGCAAGCCTGTCTTTGGCGAAGCAGGTGGCTGAACTGGGAACTGAGCTGACCCAGATGCAGACCCAGGAGTGGCATATTCCAGAAGGGATTAAGGAGGGTAAAGTGTCTTTGCAGGGCTGCAGGCAGCTTGGCTGGAGCCCAGGGTCAGGATGCTCTCCCTTGCTTCTGGTTCCTGCTGCTGCACTTCCTGGTCTTGGATTTTCCTGTAACTCGTTTCTGCTGACCATTTTTAGTCTCTATCTCCTGCCGCAATCCTGCTGCATCCTGGCTGTTTGCTGCAGGGGGTCCCCTCACCCAACCACTGTGGTTCATCATGGGAATTGTTTCCTCTGTCAGGAGGCGGTTTGCTGTTTGGTCTGTCACAGTGCTGTTTTGTGCAGTGTGAACCAGGGCTGGCCTTTCTGCTCTGCCAGCAGCACAGCATTGACTAGTTGTTTCATAATTAAGCTCTAAGACAAGACGTGCCATGTGTTTCTGGGTAACTGAAACATGCTGCAGGTGATGGTAGTTCTGAGGCAAAAGGATAAAGCGGCCCCAGTGTAACACTGGCCTGCCTGAAGTGCCTTGCCAGAGCCTGCAGTAGGTTTATAATGATCATGCTTAATGCTGAGTACTTAACACTCTTCATCTTCAAAGCACCGGCAAACATTAACTAATTAATCGGCACAAGAGCATAGCGAGGAAGGTGAGACCAGCGAGAGGATGTTAAAAGCAGAGCCAGCCAGTCCTCAGAGGAGAATTAAGTGGATACAATAGGTAGCATTTTATTGCATGGCCATTTTAGCACAATGGAAGGACCCGAAGTGAAATGTGTGAGCTGCATGGGAGCCTTCCTTGTCTGTTACCCTGGCAGGGAGGAGCAGACCCCGCTCCACTCAACCATCAAGGGCCATGCAGCGCTGCCTTGGCAGGCTGTCACTCCAGGGCTCTTTGTGCACATCAGGGCTAGGTTTTATAGTGCGCATCTAAACATCAAAGGGTCTGTCTGCAAAATGAGGCTGCAACCTCTGTTGAATTCTGTAGCTTTTCTCACATAGTAGACTTCCCTTAATGAGAAAGAGCTGACATCTCCTGACTTTAGAAGTGACTTATGCGTGACATCTTTGCTTGATGGAGAGGAAGGTAGAGCAGGACTGGTCTTCTTGGAAGAGATGGGAGTATTGAGTTATTTATGGTTAAGTCTTTTGAACTATCCCAGAATAACTCATTGCATCTCACCTGGGTTTTATCCTCTCCTGGCAATAAAAAGTTAAATGCATGATCAGAAATCGTAGAATTGGTGGTTCTTTTGTTACTTTGTCTTGAGTAAGTCTTGCTCTTAAAAACTAGATAGGGTTAGGATGATGGTGGTAGTTTCAGAATGGCCTGTCCCTTGCAAAGATGGAGAGGTGCTGCAGAGCCTTTCCAACAGGCAATGGGTCCCTCTGGGAAAAGATGGCAAAGCAGAAGCACTGGCTTTGGAGCCTTGTGCTGTGTCATGGTCACAAGTGGAAATCAAATAAGCTTCATAGGTGGAGATCAACTCCAAAGTAAAGTAGGGGATAACCCAATTTCTCTTATGGTTTCTGTTTCTAGAGGAGAGGCAGCGAGGAGGGCAGTACCCGGGAGAGGACTTGGTGTTTCACAGCTGATCTTGCCAGTTGGTTTCGGTGCTGGAAGCTCCCGTGTGTGCACAGATATTAGTGAGTATTTACAGTTAAACATGGAAGAGATGGCTCCTACAATCAAATAAAATTGCATTCTCTGCAGGTCCTTATTGTGCCCAGCAATTAACAAGCACTTTGGCCCTGGGTCCTTCATGGAGGTGTCCCCTGCTGTCAGACTTGCAGTTGGAGGGAAACACCAGCATGGTTTGTCCATGTGGTCATAGAAAGTCCAGAGGTCTCGTCTTGGAGTAGGTCTAAGAGCTCTTTATTCACAAGCCCATCCCTGGAAGGACATGCTGTTTCCTGATACTCCTTGGAAAACAGTTTCCTGCCTTGAGATAACAAGAAGTCGTTAACCTTAGCTAGGATTTATCCAGACATCCTATTTGCTACGATTACCCATGTAGGAGTTGTGGGAACAGATGAGGCTGTCGATGTGTCAAATTCTTCCATGGGGCATTTCAAGCCAGAGTAGGAGGTCATGTTATTGAGGGAAGAGAGGAGGAAGAGGGGGAAGACAGAATGCAAAGTCTGTCCTTTCTTTCTTCCTTTCTTTCTTCCATTTGCTTGGATTTTCTGGACAGATTTTCCTGCTCTGACTCAACATTAGTAAGCCCCTGTTTCCCAGTGTGTAATTGTTCTCTGCTGATAGAGGAGGAAGGCGGCTGTCGTCATGTGCAGTCGGTGAAATGGCCTCTGACATTTCTGTTAACTTGTTTAAACAAATACGTCTCAAAACCAGTTCTGTTTAAAAGGGCAATGCACAGAGGTTAACTCTGTGTGTGCTAGCGAGTACTTGCATATGATGTGCTACTTTTTCATAGAGCTAGAGCTCCAGCTAATTTTGGGTTAGCAATACGTAGCTTCATTGCCAGTGAGTTAACGTGAATGCACTTTCTGCTGCTGTGGAGTTTATCTTGCTCTTTAGATGAGTATAAGGAAAATATTCTGTTTGCCTATCCAGACTTTCAGGTATTTTCCTAAGCGTGGCATTGTTTGTGAAACTGGTAACACTACATCATGATAATCTTTTCTGGTTTTTAAGAGGGCTAAACAGAGCTATTATGAATAGACAAAAATTGCCAAAGCAGCCTGTGACAGCGTTTTCATAGTGATCTCCTTATGTCCTTAGTTAATGCAGGCACGTAGTCTGCTTTCTCCCAGCAAATTCGTGGCATCCTTTGGTTAATCCATTGGACTGCACATGTTTTAGTCTCACGTTCATGCATGTCTCGGAGGGTGAAAGCAGCTTAGCCTGTGAAGAAGCATCTGGAAATCAGGGGATTTTAGGAGCTGTTTTCTGTCATTTCTGTTTCACTGACCAGTTCCAGCCTACCCGAGGGAGCCACTAACACCTCTCCAGGACCACATAAAGCTCGTCCATGAGGAACAATGTGCTCTGCCAGAAGCCCCCAGTTTTCCATGCTCCTGGAACAATGTGGTGAGTTCCCAGATGACTGGCAAAAGGTCTTGATGTGAAATAATGCCCAGGCTTGTTCTGCTCCTGACATCAAACCCCCCAGTTCTCACTCATCAGGCGTTTTGTGAGTTCAGAAGCCTGTGCTGTACCCTGCGTGCAGGAGGTTTGCCGAGGGCTTTTGGAAAGTCCCTGACAAAGACCTTCCTTGGTGTGCTCAGATAGAGAACCTTTTGAAGATTGGGGTTAGCTGAATTGTGATAAGCTGCTGGAAGGGATTTTTAGGTTGCGTTAAGATCAAGGGTAAAAACTTTAATCCACAAATCATACCTCGCTGAAGGAGGTTTTGCTTTGCAGAACTGGTCAAATGGCAGCTTGTCTGTGTTTGCATTTCATAGAGCTTAGGAAAAACACCATCCTATTTGAACCCTGGAAAGGGTGTGCAGAGGCTGACAAAAGGAAAGACCTCCTCGAGTGAGGAGCCACCAGTCTCGGAGCTGCATTGTGTGAAGGACGAAAAATGACCCACTTAAGAGTGTGAATTCAGCACATGAACTGAGAGCTGGGAAACAGAACAGCCCAGAGAGCTGCTGGCGATAACGGGTGGTCCAAGAGGAGATTCCTGACCAGGTTTATGCTCCCTTTTGGACTAAGAGTGTTAACTAATCACAGGAAGTCCCACTTGTGTTTCCATTGACATTCCTGTCCTCACTCCTCCACCGTCAGGGGAAGCCCACACAGATGTGGGTAACAGCTGTAAATGCCCCAGTGCTTGGGATGCTGCAGGGAAACCTTCTGAAGCACATCTGGCAGCACAGGTGTCCTTGGCCTGTCACCTCTCCCCGAGACCACCAGTGTGAACCCAGTTTGCTAGTGGCTATGTGGCATGCTGAGCAGCTCTGGGGCAAGGGATAGTCAGCCTGTGGGCCTTAGAGAGCTCTCGCTTGCACTTTTGCAAGCGTCTAGCATTTGGTAGCTGTGTTTGTGCCCATAGGATCAATTTATGCAAGGTGTTGAGCAGCTGGCATGCTCTGCTCCGGTAGGAATCTGTCTCTTTGATTCCTCTCCAGTGCCCATCGGCATAACCGGAGAATCTCTCCAAGAATCTCCTTATGTTACCATTATTTTTAGCACTAAATTGCACTTTCTCCTCTGCCAGCTCAGTAATCCTTCCCAGAATGCATCCTCGTTCCTGCTGCCTTTTTTTTCTCCCCATGCAAATGTGACCAGCAAGCTTTCTAGCTAACAGACATAACCTGTGTGGCTTCAGAAGACCTTGACATCAGAAAGAAGTGCTGGTGCTGCTGATTGTCTTGCACATAAGTGTTTGCCACAGTTAGTTATCCACATGTTTGAGCTGATAAGAGATCATGGGAGTGGAGCCTTGGCAGACACAGTTTGGGTGAATCCACTTCTCTCCAGGGAACTGCACTGGGGAGCAAAGTGTGCCTGCAGAGAGCTCCTCACCCCTCAGTGGTGCACCTGATGTATCTCACCGATAAGCATCAGGCAGGAGCAATGCTCCTGTGCCAGCTTTTGACTGCACAACGTCACACACACACTTGAAGCTGATTATGTTTCGCCACCTAGGGCACTTCAACAGTCCTAACCTCAGCTGATGTGAACAGGCTTCAGTCCCATGCATGTGTCTTTCCATTGCTGACATGACCTCTGTGCCAGAAACACCCTTGGAAAACTGGCTGTCAACAATCCTCTCTCCAAACTGCTGGTGAAGATCGATCCCTCTCTGAGGCAGTATGAGCCCCATGGATGGTTAGATAAGGAACAGTGGCCATCGGGAGCTAGGCAATCTGCTCCTCGTGGACACTGTGATGATGTGTGCTCCTGTCAAGGCTGGGAACAGAAGTTGTGGGGTCTAAAAGAGCTCAAAAAGCCCTGGGTGCAGTTGGGGGAGCTGGTGTGAAGGGTAGTTGCAGGCTGTACCCCGAGCATCCTTGGCAGCCCTGACAACAAGACTAAGGCAGAAGAGCTTTAGGGATTAGGAGTACCATATCTCGAGTGATAGGGGAATGGTGCTGTAAATCCCAGTGTCCTGGCTCTTCAGGCGAAACTGCACTTTAGGAATATTTTTTCTGAGGCCTGACTTGCAAAGAGCTTTGCACCAGGGTAGCTGAAGGAGTGGCTTTAAACTAATACAGCACCAACCCTCTCTGGACACTCATCTACTGAGAACTGGTAGACTTGTCTTTGGCGTGGACTGGGAGGTGCTCAGATATGGCTCATGGACAAATGCCTTTCTCCAGCTCCTGCCTTGGTAGCAGAACCATCTGCTTTTACAGAGATCTCCAGATCTGCTGCTGGAGGTGCCCAACCTCCTCCAGTCAAAATGAACTGGTTTTGGACCTACTGTTTCTATGTTTATACATATAACTCCTGTGTTCAGCTGGACTTGTAAAGTTTATGCAACTGTTTTCCTATGAATGTTGTTTGTGAGCTTCTCTAACAAAGACTAATCCCCAACAAGTGTTCCACAGCCCCCTAATATTATCACAGCTGGAAGAGCCACATGTTGGAGGCCTCTCCTGTGGTAACAGGTTTTGCAATCTGTGCTTTAACGTCTTGTTTCCGGTCTCTGCAGTGGGGTTTCCCTCTCAGTGCTGCAGGAACAATCACTGCTTGTATTTGATCCATGCTTCAAAGCGAGCCTTGTGCTGCAGCCCTGCCTGTGCCACAGAGCCTGCTCCGGAGCCTGCTCCAACCTCCATCCAAGAGCAGCAAACATCTGCAGTGACAGCATCTCACTGTGGTGGTGAGGTTGTATGGCAAAACGTTTACAGCAGGCATACGGTTTGTGTGGAGGGCTGGAGGCAAGTCTTCTTTATTGTCCTTGGGACCCGGCATGTGCTTGGAGCTGCACCCTCGCCAGGAGAATGGTCCCTGGTTTCAGGAGATAGTCTTGGGGAAGAGACCTCATGGCTCCATGTTTTGGTTTCCCTTTCTGTAAAACAGGGTTAGCAATACTTCCCTCACTGCCACACTGAATACAGCTTGTAGATAATGACGTACTTCAAAGCGACAGTAAGTACAGACTGTCACCGTGGGATGAAGTCACATGAAGCTCTTTAGATATGGAAAGAAAAGGGAAATTGCTTAATCTTTGACTTTTCCATTGTAAATGATCTTTTTAATGGTAAATCAAATCAGGAGCGTTGCACTGAGGTTACAGAGTAGTCTTTGATCCCAGGTATTATTAAATTCCTCTTTTGCTGTTACAGCCTCATATGAAGTGTATGAAATGCAGCAAGTCATTTCTAACGTGCCTGAGCAGGCATAAGAAATAGAAAGGCTAGTATTCTGGTAAGTCAGCAGATGTCAAGGCATACCTTGACTGGCTCTGTGCTGGTTAATTCAGGTAAGATAGTGCTCCAGTTCATCAGGACAACACAGCATTCAACCCAGATTATGCGAACTGGCTAAATAAACACGTACACACTTAGTCCATGGTAAGACCTTACATTGCTCCGGGTCCATTTCAACTGTAACCCCAGCAGCTGTGCTTTAGTAAGAGGTGTCAGCAGTGTAAGTGAGCCCCGGTGCACCATGTCCTGTAAAAAACTGCTGGTTTGAGATTGTTGCTCTTGCAGTTGCGTTTGGATCCAGTTATCTTGGTGCCTGAGAGTATTCCCTAGCAACCTCTGATTCATTCACTCTGTTCTCTTCCAGTAGCTGTTTCAATTCTTTTCCCTATGTTTAACTGTGTTTAAGCAGAATACTTACACGAGTAGATGTATCATTTAGACACCGTGAGAGATAAAAGTACAAGCTAAGGCAGTTTATTTTTCCTGTCCTAGCTGGCCAACCATTAGCCTGCTCAGCCAGGCCTCCCATCCCAGACTGCCAGTACGGGACATACCCATTGTTCCCAGCTAATTGCTTTCTCCTGTACAGAAGCTGACTTCCTTTGAACAATGTGACACCAAGCATCATGTTGCCTTTTTTCCTCACTCTCCTGTGGCATGTAGCAACCTGATACAGCTACGGCCAAGATAAATGCGTGTGGCTGTTAAAGTCAATGCAACTTTCCTACGTTTTCTGGGAGCGCTGAACAGAGAAATGCTGATGTGATGTGGTCTTGCACCAGCCTTCATTGTTCTTAGAATTAACTAGACTGGTCTTCACTGCTTTCAGACAAGCTGAACCGTATTAATCACTTTATAAAGGAAAAGCGCAGTGCAATGGGGTAAGCCTTCTGTAGCCTCAGAAACACGGGAGAGAAAGCAGTGTAAATCTTGGACTAAAGCTAAGACAGCTTCTGAGCTGTCGCTGGGCTGACCGAGTGCTGCTGCAGGCAGCTTGTTTCGGTTTTCTGCCTCACCCCTGAAACTTGGTAACTCCCAGGCTTTCCTGGTTTCTCCTCCAGTTCCCTGTGCAGACAGCCGCTCAGCGGCAAGGCTCCCTGCGGACCTTCAAGCCTTAACATCTCCAAGTCATCCTTGAGCAACCCTTTCCTCTGGTTGCTTTCCCTTGCTTGGCTGCAGCATGTCAGGATGTAAATTAATATCCCATTGTCCAGCACTTTCCTTGGGCTCTGGTGATGTATTTGCAATGTGAAAGCAGCTGGAGCATTCAGAGTTCCCCCTGGCAGCAAGCCTTACCCCACCATGGCACCGTGTTGTAACTCAGTGGTGTCCTGTCTGCATCCCGGCCTGCTCTGGCATGCACAGGTGAGGTTAAAGCATTTTCATTGCAAGTCCGAGTTTGGTGGGGTTTTGAGGGTTGTTTTGAAGGATTGTAACACGGGGTTATTCTGTGGTTGTACTGTGAGTTGTTCTCCCCAGCAGAAGAACAAATGCTGTTGCAAGTCACTCCCTCCACAGGGTAAATAACTTGCAGATGGAGCCTCAGTTTTTCAAGATCCATTTGCATCTCACAGTTCATATGACATGCTTCAATAGTTGGTATTTGTTCAAGTGAAAGAGGGAGTGTCTCTTCATAGCATGGGTCCCTTTTGTGTGTCTGTATGCAAATCCATGATTACACTCTCTAATCAAAGAAATTCTGGGGATTCCCTACTGTGCTTTAGGTGAATCACAGCAAATGTTTCATTTTGGTATTGCTTTGTTTTCAGATGTGGGTTGTGGAGGGGATTTTGTTTGTTTGTTTTTAAATACTTTGCCCCATTTTCTGTGAAATGACAGTAGAAATGGAAATTCCTTACATATAAAACTGGTTCCAGCTTCTTCCTAATAAGGATGAATTTGGATGCACAGAATAATGTTTCACCACTTGGGTAGGGAGTGATTAACCATGCCAAGTGCAAGGTCCTACACCTGGGTCAGAGCAATCCCAGGCACAGCTACAGGTTGGGCAGAGAAGAGATTCAGAGCAGCCCTGCAGAGAAGGACTTGGGGGTGTTGGTCGATGAGAAAATGAACATGAGCCGGCTTCAGTGTGCGCTCGCAGCCCAAAAAGCCAACCGTGTCCTGGGCTGCATCAAGAGGAGCGTGACCAGCAGGTCGAAGGAGGTGATCCTGCCCCTCTACTCTGCTCTCGTGAGACCTCACTTGGAGCATTGTGCGCAGTTCTGGTGTCCTCAACATAAAAAGGACATGGAACTGTTGGAACAAGTCCAGAGGAGGGCCACAAGGATGATCAGGGGACTGGAGCACCTCCCGTATGAAGACAGGCTGAGAAAGTTGGGGCTGTTCAGCCTGGAGAAGAGAAGGCTGCGTGGAGACCTCATAGCAGCCTTCCAGTATCTGAAGGGGGCCTATAAGGATGCTGGGGAGGGACTCTTCATCAGGAACTGTAGTGACAGGACAAGGGGTAATGGGTTAAAACTCAAACAGGGGAAGTTTAGATTGGATATAAGGAAGAAATTCTTTACTGTAAGGGTGGTGAGGCACTGGAATGGGTTGCCCAGGGAGGTTGTGAATGCTCCATACTTGGCAGTGTTCAAAGCCAGGTTGGATGAGGCCTTGGGTGACATGGTTTAGTGTGAGGTGTCCCTGCCCATGGCAGGGGGTTGGAACTTGATGATCTTAAGGTCCTTTCCAACCCTAACTGTTCTATGATTCTATGATATTCTCATGGTGAATACGGGTAACAAGCATCCTTAACCTTGAGAATGAAATTAAAAAAGCAAGAAGAAACCTGTGTGTCTGTAGCACTATGAGCCTTCCCCCAGACAGTTGTGGGTCATCAGGTCTGGGAAGCAGTTTTCTTTCCAGCGTCTGCAGGATGACCTGGCTCCATGGGTTCAGCTCACAACTCTTCTAGGGGTGGTTGTGTGGAAGCTTTCAGTCAGCTGTGTGCTGTCTGCCCAGTTGGATGTGTCTAATTTTAAGATGAGCTGAGCTACGAGTTGTTGTTTCTAATGCTTTCAGAAACCAGGAGATTAATGCTAGGTTCCTCATTCTGTTCTTATGTGAATAGTTCATATGCTACTATTAAGGCTTTACACCATGTTAAATTAATTTCATTGTGAATTATTCCTAAGTGCTTCAATATCTCACATGAAAGTTGATTTGAAAGAAAAACTGAATTCCTATCTTCAGAGGGACAGGAATTAAGGCAAGTAACTCATTGATATGAAGTATTTACCAAGGAATCAAGACACGAAGGTGCTAATCCTGTTTGACGTCAATTTGTTGTGTCACTCACTCTGAACTGAGTTTCTGATGTCTCTGTTTCCTCCTGTTAAAGCTGGGACACTGCTACTGCTGAGGCTCTGGAGAAACCCTGCTAGGCTGGATGGCACTGCCCATTCAGAAGGTTGTCAGAAACAAAAAGTTCTGTGTCAAGTAGTAGTTGATCCCCCTACCTAACACACATCACGTGAAAATCAGAGCATGTTGGTGGAAAGAATTTGTTAGGTTCTGCTTATGCCTGTATTGTGTATGCTTGAAGGAGACAGCAGCAAAGGGAAAGGGAGCAGAAAAGTACTCACAGCTACAGCAGGAGTTCAGAGAGTTATTCTGGAATGGCTGTACCAATAGAACTATTTCTGATTAACTTGTCTCATACACATATGGCAGGTTGAATGTTTTTATATTGTGGATTAGCTTAATTTGTTTCCAAAGGCATTCTCTTGGCTCTAGAACAGCAGTCTCTATAGCATTCATCCAAAATAGCTATTTCGCTCTTAAATTCCTTGATTTAACTTTCCCCCAAAAAGCGAGAGAACCTCTGCGATTAAACAGTAACTGCAGGAAGAAATTTGTGCAAAGAATCAGGCTGCTGCTACCAAGTTCCTTTAGGGAAACAGGACTTTGCATGTTCCTTGTAAATAAGTCCACTCCCTGATTTTAAGATTTAAAGTAAAATTAAATTCTCAGAGTAAAAACCAGGAAATAAAAAAAAGGGCAGATTTTTAACCAGTTTCATTCCCGACACCTTTGAATAGGAGGTATGCTTAGATCTGTTAGATCAATTTCACTAGGGAGTAAACATGAATGGAAAGGTTACAGAAGAGAAAGACAGAGACATTTAGAGGCAGTCCAAGGAAGAGGATGGTGGATTTCCATGTGTCTTCCCACATTGCATGGCTGGGGCCTGGAGCACTGCTTCTTCATCATCTGCTGTTAATGTACATTTTAAGCTTCCTCTTTGCTTTCAATGAGTGGATCCCATCGGATTTATGAGCCTGTATTCTACAGATTACAATTGTATGTTATTAATTTTATGAAAGTTAATGACCATAAAGCAAGATTGTTGCATAAATAAGTTCATTAGAGTAAGTGCTTTGTAGCAATGTTTGTCTCTGCTCAGATGCAGAAGACTCAGGACCAGTAAGATCATTTTCATTTCAACAACAGTCGATGAGCGGTGGAGTCCTCAGTCCCAAGCTTGAGCTGTCACATATTGTATAAATAATTACCTGTGGACACGGTCTGTTAGAACAAGCAGCATTCCTGACACGCTCTGCTTATGCTGAAAGTTGTAATAACTCCAGAGTGGTTATGTTATGGCTGTTGACAGCTGCAGAGGATACTTTTCCTCTCGGTGTCCCTACAGTAATGATCTTTAGTCAGCATTGCAAATAATCTACTGGCAATACTAATCTGTGTAACCTGAAGCAAAGGGAAACAGAAATACAAAGGAAGCAGATGTTCCACTTCTTACAGAAATGCACCTGGAGGCTTGAAAATATCCTGAATCTTTTCTCTCCACTGAAATAAAAACCCCTTGATGGTCAAATAGCTGATTAAGAAGTTGGTATATTCTAATGATAAATGTCTATGCCCTGGTGAGGAAACCCAGTTCCTGACTTATCTGTTTGCTGGTTAGACATGGTGGTAGCTTGGTTTGAATTCTGTTTATATGGGATTTTTTAACTAGCCCTGCAGAGAGCTGATGTGCTTTGACCAGAGCCCTGTGTCATCAACCAAACTGTCAGCTCAAGTTTGATCCTTGAGTGTGGATGATGACGGCTGAAAACAGAACAAATGGGAGAGATTTTTATCTTCCGCCACTCTTGGTTCCCACGTGCTGCAATGAATAACTCCCCTAAAGGAAATTGTCTTGAGGCAAATACTACACTTGATAGCTATAGCTGGCATTATGTTCCCTCAGCAAAGCCTTGCTCACAGCACAAAGGGAGTTGCAGAGCCTGAGACCCTTGATCTCTGCATGCAAAGAGTGCAAAATGCCTTATGAACTCGGCCAGGGATCCTATTAGCCCTCCCCCAGCAGTGCCCTTTGATGTAAGATATTTGAGCATGAGGGTGGAACCTCCACCATAAGATCTCTTTGCCCATTATAAAAGTATCCAAACGTCAGGACCAGACACTATTCTTTCGCTGAGAGAGCAGGTGAGAGAGACCCAGCGACTTTTGTGTTGGTTTAAATCTAAAGCTATCCATGGACAGCCTTTAGGACAACTTACCAAGCCGCTCTGGACCTTCTGATTCCACCCATCTTCAGAGCGAGCACATCTGCTGTAAAGCCTGGTAACAATTTAAGTGTTAGAGATAAATGAAGTAGATATGCAAGTTTGAACCTACAAACTGAAACTGAGAGTCCTGTGGCCTGGGGAAATAAAGGTGTCTGATCGCAGAGGACTCTCCAGTCTTGCACTCTTGTCCTCTGTGGAAGGAACACTTTGGCTTCCAGATGTGGCTAGCAGTAAGAGGCAGTCTTAAAATTGTTGAAATCAATCAGATTGTTAAACTGAGTCTTTGTAAATGTGTTTTTTTTTCTGATAAACATAAACGTGTTATTCTGACTGAATACTAAAGCCAGCCTACAAGTATGTATCAGTTGCTAACAAGAAAAACAAGTAGAAATGTGATCCAGAGAGAGAAGCATTTCTAGGGCAAGGTTTAAGAGAAAGCTCTGATCTGGAAGTTCATAATTTTTCACAAATAATCCAGGCTATGATTATCACTTCCCTCATCTGGAAGTGTGATACTTAAGATATATGAAAGACAAGAGATGTGAAAGTCAGTGGCAGATGGCACAGGTAAAGAAAGCTTTCTAGCTCTTGATGTCACTTCTTCTGGAGGTGTGTGGACCAAAATAGGGAGGATTGTGATTTCTGTGCCACTAGCAGTGTAGCTTTTGCATCTGATACCAGAGGAGGCTATTTCAAGGCATATAAAAACATCGGTGGGTAAGGTCTGGGACAATGAAGGGGCTGCTCATGCTTGGGGGTTGTGTGGGAGGACAGTGAAGTAGCATCAAATTTAAAGCTGCATTTGATCCTTTATAATGAATTTTCGTAATGTTAGATATCTAGTGCTTTTCTATTTTTAAACTTGTTTCAACTTTGAAATACAGTGTTTTAACATTCTGCTCTGTAACTGGGTATATACAACAGTGATTAGATTGGGAATTTCTTCAGATCTTTAGGGAGGCCACAGTTTTTTTTCTTGACAATATAATAATATATGAGAGACCATCTTGGAAGCAGGCTGTGATAATTAGCTTGTTTTGGTATAAAGTTGTTCTAGCAGTGCTTTGAAGCTATGCCAGCTGACAAAGCCCTTCAAATCAGCTAGGGCCATGCGAGGTGCTGAGAACTGCAGGTTACTTTTATTGATGTTAGCCTTTAAAACTACGTATGGCAAATGTCGCCAGCAGCAGAATCCAGCTGGATTATGGGGGTTCAAAGACTGTGTCAAGAAGCCCTGTGTAAACACTGTATTTTTGTAAGAATATTCCAGATAAGTCTTCTTCCAGAAGGCAATGTGAGTGAATAAACTAGGCAACAATGGTCTAAATGAAACAAGTGATAAAACTCTGTGCAGTGAATATAAGGTTGATTAATTCTTACCTAAATCAGATGTTGATAGGCTCTGTTTTTATTTTCTTTTGGATATAACCGCTCCTGTGATGATCAGAAAAGCTGGATAATCTCCAAAAGCATTCATATTTCAGAAGCCTTGAGTGGTTACTTGATGTTTATTTTTAAAGACATCTAGAGGGGTGCTGTTCAGAAGATACTTTACATAGGAGAAGATTATATGTGGTAAAGGCAGTGAAGAGAGGGTTAGGAGCCAAATCTAGTGAAACAGCCCAGGAATAGTATTTGTGAATGATCAGAGGCGTTTGTCTGTATGCATGCTTTTAAGAGTCTTTCAGAAATGACTTCAAGATTTAATCCCTTTTTCCTGCTGTAATGCAAGTCTTTGCTAACACTTCAGCTCTATTTCCTTTATTTATTATGTGTAACATATGGCTTGCTCTACTCTGCATGCTTTCTGCTGATGAGTAACACCTCATAAGCATTCAAGATTGTATCTTTAAATGAAAATATAATATTGCATGTTTGTCCTAAAGAACAAACAGCTATGGCACAACATACTATTTACCTCTTTGGGGCTGAGACAGCAAAGCTGCAAAAGAGCTCTGATGTTTAACAATCACTACAGTTGAATACAAGCAGTTTTTAAGACTGCTGCTTTCTTGTCTTTTGTTACATGACTGCTTATCTTTATTTACATTATGTTTCTTCAGAAAAGTTTGGCTTTAATAGTCAGCAATCATCTGTTCAAAATGTTGTAGAAGTACCTACCGGTTCCTTTTCACAACAGTGACCCCAGAAGCTGCGTTACTTCTTACCATCCCATCAGCCACTAGCTGAACTGATATGGAGATCCGTACCCAAATGCCAGTTAAGATCACAGTGAGAGATAGCTGTGGCTGTTCTTCGTTATGTTTGACCACATCACACCCCCAGTGAGGCTACGGCTTGCATGAGATCAGCTCATGGAGGAAAACCAGCTGCCATGGCAGGCAGGCAAAGAGCATTCTCAGGGACAGAAGAAAGCGTTCTGAAGAGCTTTAAGATAAGGTGTGGTGTCCTTGGTTGAAAGTAGAAAGCCATAATTGTCCAATTCCATCTGCAATTTAGGAGTACGGTTGGATTTCACAGTGCTGCTAAGCTGTCTCACAATAGCACCCACTTGTCACTCTTCCCAGTACCTCACATTGGCTTGAAGTCTTGGGTCATTTCATCATTTTGTCCAAACATTCCCACAAATAGGCAGAGAGCTACAAAGCCATATTGTTCAATGCCTGCTGGGCATTTTTCAGTCAGGTCTAATAATAAGATTGCACTTCTGCTTTAAGCAGGAGACTTCCCTTTAGATGTGTCCTTTCTTACACCTACAAGTTTTATCCGAGGGAAAGCTGGACGTTTTGCACATTTGTTGGGATTCCTGCATGTCTCAAATCCAGGCTATGCAAGTGCTTACCTGGGTTTCAGTGTTTACTGGCTGATTTGGACCTCTTGTACCTTTCTGACAGATAAAGGCTACAGGTATTAATCTATCTGATGCATTTCATGTGTCAGGCATTTTGCGCATTTGCAATCTGTGCAAGTGTGTTCTGAGCAGGTTTGGTACCTCTCAACCTTGCTTTGAGGAAAGTTATGCCTTAGAGACAAGGAAAACGAGCTTGCTGTCTGTGACAATGGGTGCTGGCTACAGGCAAGGTGAAAATGAAGGGTTTGACTTGCTCTACAGATACTGTTTTTCTATTGTGTACCTTCATCTCTGGGCCAGTCCTGGTCTTCTTCACCATCTCCAAGGGAATGATGAAACCTGCCACTGAATTCCTCTTGATTTCATCCTTTTCTGCTCTTTCCTTAATGGCCGTGTATTGGCCAGTGTCAGAAACAGGGTTAGGCTAGACTGACTGTTGGTCTGATCCGATCTGACCCACTATGGTGCTTCTCTTCTCCTTAAAGAGTGCTGTTAAGACCATAGCCTTTGCTCATGTGCTGGAAGCCATCACTTGTTAGTATTGTAACACTTGAAAGCTGGAATGATTTGAGTTTGGTTTTCTTCTTTAATGTGAAGCCAACCCTGCAGAAACTAATGGGTGCAAATGGCCCCACAGGGTAAACAGGACTTGGAGGACTGCTGGGAGGAGAGAGCAGCAGGAGCAAGAGTTTGCCTGACATAACTGTATTAGGCACCAGACACTGTGTATTTTGGGGATTTGGGTCTCAAAGCCTGCTGCTGTAGGAGGTACTGTGCACTTATATAGTCTGGTGCTCGTGGGCTTTAGGAAAAAACATTATTCTCTTAATACCTTTTCCTCACACTTTTCCTACAGTCTCCTGTCTAGCAAACCGTATCCAGCTGATGCTGGGCAGGCACTGCATTCCCATCTCTGCTGCTTCGGTGTGGGCTTTCCCTGACTTGCTCCACCAAGTGGGTTTTGCACAGGGCTGTTTGCTGGCTCTTGACCTGCTTCACAGTGGAAAATTCTTCCACAAGTGCTACTTACAGGAAGCAAATGAACATCTCCTTTAAACGGTCTGGCCACACAGGGAGGAAACGGGTCATTTAGTGAAGTATACTGTTTACCGGATAGCCAGTGGACTGTCTCCAAAATACATACTTAGCCCAAAGGAAGAAAAATATCTGAGGTGATTAAATTTTTATGTCAGTGTTTAAACATTATGTAGTTCATGGCTTATGAAAATGTGGGCTAAAACCCTCCTATCCTGTACCAGGAGATTGGTAAAGCCAAGTTTTCAATTTCTTTAAAATCCTGGGTGTGCATGGCTTGCCAAGTTTTATTTAGCTGTAACACTTTTTAGCTTCATTGTAGTGGTTTGTGGTAGGGGTATGAAACAAAGGTAATGCTTCCCAGTGATACTGATGAATTCTGTACTTGTTTCACTCTGTAACTTTAACGCAGCAGCCAGCTCAAGGCTGGAGCATGATCTCAGCTTCATGCAGGGCTGGTTTCGTGATGTCTTCATTTATAATTACAGTTTCTGCCAGAGTCTCTTTGGTATTTTTGGTCCAACCTCAGGCTGAAGGGAAAGTGCTGCATTCCCTAACCCAGGAGACATGAGTAAGCGTGTTGACATGGATTCAGTGCAAGATTAGCTCTGCTTTGGCTTCAGATTATCATCAGATGCTATCATTTATTCAAGTTCAAAACACTGTAATCTGGCATAAAGAAAATGCAGCCAAACACAGTGTTTAATGAGGAGCTAAGGCCAAATGCCATGCTGTGGCATGGACGCTGCCAGGGAAGGCAACAAGTGAACATGAATGCAGCACCAGGCTGTTGGTGGTGCTTTAGGGGAAACTCTGCCTGTAAGCAGTACAGAAATGCCTGTAACATTCATTACATAGGCGCTCACTGCTTCACACTGTTAAATACATATCATCTTTTCAAAACCGTCAAATATAGAAGAAAACAGAAAAAAAGCAGCAGAAATCTCTAAGTATAGAGGCTGAGCTCCATGCAGGTGAGCAGCATGTTTGGGTCTTCTCTAAAGGTTAGTAGTTGGTGAAACACCCAAGGGTCATCCGAAGCTTCATGGTCAACATTTGAAACTGTCAGAAGACAGAAAGGATCCTGCATGTGTGTGTGTCTCTGGATCAGCTCCATGATCACTGTCAGACTCGGTGTTATCAGTTACATGACTCCTCATTTTTCCAACAAGTAGGTGTTTGCACAGTGGATAAGAGCCTTCATTTTCAATCCAAAAACATTCATCAGTCTGCTCCAGCAGTCAAATCTTCAAACAGATGATTCTACCATCATCTTCTTCATGTGATTCCAGCACAACCCGGTTATGACTTTTACTTGAAGGTATGTCCAGGGCTATGGCAAACTCCTCTGAACTGTTTTGTGAGGCAAAATCCCATATCTCTAGACTTTGCTTAATAATTGCAAAATGGTTAGCCAGTTAATATTTATCTCATTGTTACTAAAGCTCACAGTTCAGTGTGTCTTGCTTTAGAGAGCAGTATATGTGTCAGTAGTAATTACAAGCTGTTCCTTGAGTTAGAGCCTCCCAAGCTAAATTAAAAGCAACTGTGGCTTGAGCTAAATGACTAAAGGACATGTTTTCAAAGGCAGCCAATCCCTGAAAGATGCAATTACATTCTGTTCCTATCACCTATCCTTTCAGGTGGGATTTTCATTCCTAATTTATAATGGGATCTTTGTGAGTCCCTGTGGATATCCACCCACTTTAATTTTATTTTTTAAGTCCTGATTGAAATCTCCCAGCTGATGACTGTTCCAGTCTAGCATCTTTTGTGGATAACACACAGAACGGCACAAACCACATCCTGTCTGGAAACTGCATCACTTCATGAGCAGCAAAAAACCCAGCAGTGGTCAAGCAGAAAAACAGTTGTAGAACTGTACCACCCACTGAAGGCTTTACTAGGGTTTGAGAATCTGTTTGTACTCTGAGTTTGGATGTCTCAAAGGGACAAGATTTGTGTGAAGCTGTCCGTGAGACACTGTATGTCTGGGACATGATACAAAGGTAGGTTTAATCTGTCTGCCATGGCTATAGATTGTAATGGTCTGTGTGCAAGAGCCGCAGCCGGTGCCTGCCTCCTCGCAGCTCCCTGGGAACAGTGCTGCCCCTTGTACTCCACAAAGCATCACAGCCTCCTCCATTGTTTTCCAGACCATGAGTGGTACCTGTGAGATTCTGGGAGGTGCCTGCTGGAGATGCTGACAGACTCCCTCCTTTTTGCATTGGGCCGGTCTCCATTGACCAGAATCGTTCTCTCAAAATGCAGCAGCGTGCCCTTGAGAGGGCTGCTAGTGGATGCAACAGGCTGGATTGCCAGTATAAAATTGGCTGGAAGTCCTTGTCACAAGGGCTTGTTTTCACAAGGACTTGTTTTCTAGTGTAGAAGGAGCCACTTCGGTCCAGTTTGGAGTAAGCTGTCTGCGGGCAGCCCGGCTGGGAGATGTGATTCAGTGCAACCACTGCCTGGGAGGCTGTGCGCAGCCATGCGGTTCCTGTGCTGAACAACTGGAAACGATGACTGGTTTAATGGGATGCAGGCTGATGAGCTGAATCAGCCACAGCAGCGCTTTTGTTGTTTCAACTGTTTCATGTATTGAAAACTCCATGCCGTGGCCATCTGTGAAGGCTGGCTGTGTACCAGTGGTGTGAGACTAGCGCTGGTGATGGGTGCTCACTGTGAGGGTGAGCCCAGCCCCTGGGCAGAGGAGAGGTGGAGAGGGGCAGGTTAAACCTGTACTGTTTGCTCTGGGGTGGCAGAGCTGAGAAGAGGGAAGGTGAACAGCCCAGAGAGCAGTGCATGTCCTGTGCCCTGGGCAGCAAAGCACAGGCTGTGCATTTCTGTGGAGAGCAGAGAGAGCAAAGAGAGAGGCAGCTGTGTCAACCCACTCTGCATGCTTAGTCCATTAAGGTTTTGTCCGTCAAACGCATGTGGGCTTTGCTGCCTTCAAACAGCGTCTGCAGCCACAGCCATTGCTGCCCTTTGTTTGGTGCAGGCAACTGGGTGCTGGAGTTCTACTTGACAGGGGACCTTCAGGATCTTAAACCTTAAACGCTTAAACCACGACACTTGCGAAGGGAGATGCTTTTCAAACCTCCTGTTTCCCTCCCATGTAGAAATAGACACAGAAAAACAGGTTTGCAAACAGGGAGCCCCCCTTGTGCTTGCCTCCCCGAGTTCTCAGTTGCCTTTTCCTTGTCTAGATGCAGTGAAACTGTACATTCACATCACACAGCAGAGGACTGTGCACACTGGCTCAGGTAAATGGCAGTGTTTCATTCTCTTTCATTCAATTCAGTAAGACCCAGACAAGTGATTCTTGGGCCATGTTCAGCAGGCTACAGCTGAAATTCTGGGTCAGGGTTTTGGGTGCTGTAGTTGATGAAAGTGGTGGATCACACTGGAAAAGAGCAGCAAAAGTAACTGCAGCACTACTCCCCTGCAACCTATTCCATATGGAACAACTGAAATAAGGGTTATCCAGCCTAAACTACAAAGAATTAAAGAGGGGGAAATTAGGATTCAAATGTGAAGTCAGTACCATACAAAAGGACCTGATCCCTAGGTGTGCGGTGGATGACACAAGAAGAAATGGGCTGAACCTGCAGTGAGAAGGATCGTTGTGAGGCAGGAGCCTGGGGCCAGACTCCTTCGTTTCTGTTGCAGGGAATCTGATCAATGTGCAAAGCATTGCGTTCTTTTACCTGAAAACTAGGGATGATGCCTTCCTCATTGCATGCATGTCTTTATCACACGTGGGGGCCCTATGGGAAAGAGTGCTATGCAAATGTCAGGTATGAAACCTGCAGGAGCAGGCCTGCAGCAGAAGAAATATTATCTGGTTGCTTTTATCCCAGCAATCAGCTTGTTTCTGAACTGCTCGAGTGCTGTAGAGGTGTAAGGGAGCTCAGCCAAGCACTGCATTTGAGCAGCAGCTTGTGTTTATGGTGTAAGGCTGTAGCTGAGGAGCATGTGCACACATGAGGGATGTGTGTGTACCAAGCCAATGGCACTCCTGCACACACAGCAGATGCTCCCTGCACGTACAGCCGCACAAGCCTGCTGACTGCATCCTGCACAGCAAATGGAGAGCAGCCGGTGTTTTGCCTTGTGACTGTATCCGTGTGGCTGCTGGTGTTCTCAGGTCTGTTTTAAAGCATGGCAGAGGGTTGTGCTGCATGCAGGAAGAGCCTGATTTTGCTGGCAGTGGACTCCTGCACTGACGTCCTTGGAGCCATGAGAATTTATGCAGCCAATATTGTCTCCGGTGTGAGTCTTGTGGATGGTAGAAATAAGGTTGAAAGCAGGGACGAGGCTTGCCTTTCATCCCCCAGAGCCTTCTCAACCACAAGCACAGAAAGCTTTATCAGCTCTTGAGACTCCATTGTGAGTCCCAAGATACTTGGTAGCTTGGCAAAGAGACGGCTGCTCAATACACAACATTTCAGAGAAGCTGAAGTATTTTTTAAAGGGCAATGAGGAAGAAGAGATGTTTCCAGCTCCTGTGCTTGCAGAGACTTAAAAATGCAAAGGGATCATAACCTCTTTTTCATGCTGAGCATTCGTTTTAAGTTCAGATCTGTACAAAGTTTTGTGCTGGTACAACTGCCTCTTGAAAAGCCCCTAATTCAGAGTATTCCACTCCCAGGCATTGTGCAAGACTAATGAACAGCAAGGAAATGACTGCTAGAAGAGCCCTTTGCTAGGCTTGTCCAGCAAGCTGTGGAAGGTGCTTTACCTGCCACGCAGGTTGGCTGCAGGCTAGAGAAGTGTGATGGGAGAAGGATGGTGCTGGGAAGAGGTTGGGAGGGACAGAAATGCCACTCTGGGTTCCCTTGTAATCACCACTGCTTTAGATAACCAGCAGCATGCTTGCAGCAAGGCTTGCCTGTGTGGGGCTCAGCACAGTCCCCACGAGGTGAGGTGCTGCTCTTACGTGTTCACACTCTTTGTCTTTGGATGCTTGAGCTTGGCTCCAGTTCCCAGCAAAGCCTCTGAAGTCCTTTCAAGGTGGCTGGATATTGCTTCTACCAGTCTCTTCATGAGAGGACCTGAGCACCTTGGGTCTGAAGGAGCGCTGGGAGCATTGTGCCAGTGCCTCCAGTTTGTACTTCAGCAGGATTTTATAAATAGCAGAAAATGGGGTCATTCTCAGTGTGCTTTTCTAAAACCCTCATTACTCACCCCGCAGTGAGCCCAGCGTCTTCTGCAGTTAAGGCTGCGTATAATTTCTAGCTCTGACAGCCTTGACCATGACCTGGCTATAGTCAGACCTCTCTAAGCACTGCAGGGCATCTTGGAAGGATGCTTCAGCACAGATCTGCTTCTGCCTGGATCTGATGCATGGAGGAGCTGAAAGCTGTTCATGCAGATTGCTCATTGAAATGCAAACCTCATCCCAGTAAAGCTTCTGTCTGCCAGCATCCCCTTTGACAAACTGATAATCTGTGATAATAGAGAATTTTATCTCCATTCTTAAACATCGTCAGGCATGATTATTAATGTCTTCCCATTGCACAATAAACACGGAGCCCTCAGCTTTTCTGGAAGTGGGAGGCATGCAAGTTACATCTGCACTGTGGGTGAGCTGTGCATTTGCTGCTTCTGCAGTCAGCCGACAAAGCCCTCCAGATTTCCAAGGCCAGACTGTTGCTGCTGGCAGCTTATCTCCTTAGTCAACAGCAGAGCAGACTCTTGGGGTGAAAAGCTCGGCCTGTTGAAATCAGTGGCAAAGTCCTGCTCGTTTTACTTGAGTCAGGATTTCTCACTGGATCTCCTCATTTCAGAGCAGGCAGGGGAAAAAGCTCTCTCTTTTCTGAGAGCCTCTTTTGCGGTGCAGACTGTGTAGATGTTCTGCTTTTGGTCGTGCAGAAGGTGTGCAAAGTGTTAGAGGTCCTACAATCCTGCCCTTCCCCAAGTGAGCTGTGCTTGGAAAGGCAGGAGCAGGCAGACTGGGTTGGTCTGTGCATGGCACATGGTTTGCCAACCTAAATACAGTGCCTGTTTTTCACCCTGTCGGGACTGGAACACATCTCAACAAAATACCCTGAAGAATTCTGGCTAGGGTGGAGGTCAGGAACTTCTCTTTTTGATCCTTTGGTAATTTGTGTGACCCCCTCAATCTGATTAGGCAGTTTCCTTAGTGCTGTTGGAATCAAATTTGCAGTTCTCTTTACCAAGCATGAACTTCCCTACAGGCAGCCTCAACTTGTTCACAGGTATGTGTATGGAGTGTTACTCTTGCATGTAGTGAAAGTACAAGGGAAGTATGGGCCACCCTCCCAGCAGCTGGAGCAGGCAGTGACACAGCTGAGAGGTCCACAACAGTCTGAGAAATCCAGTAGCTGCAATCCAATCAGATACATGCTTATGATCAATTCTGAATCAGAAAGAGCCATGGAACTAGCAGTTCAAAGATGATTTCTGACCGAGGATAGATGGAATAGCCACTATGCTAGACCTAATTGGGAACAGATGCTCTCAACTCTGGTGCTCACAGTGATGCACTAATTGCACGTGCATTGCAAGTACCTTGCTCCTTTCCAGAGCATACTCTGACCTGCCACCTGGTCACCTCCAGCTTCTGTGAGCAGAGCAAAGTCACGGGAGCCAATGGCCCCAGAGGGCAAAGACCCCTTGTCGCGCCTCTGAGGCGCAGCAACAGAATTGGCTTTTCTCTCTTATTTCCTGAAACCTGCCCTGGTTTGCTGTCTAAACAGCAATTACACAAGCTTTTATCTCATCTCCTATTTTGTGCCAAAGACCTCAACTGCACCTGGTTTGTTGGGGGTTTTTTGGTTGTTTGGCTTTGGGGTTTTTTTCCCCCCTTTATCTCCTAGAGACTTTGATGCGCCTGGCCCCTTGTTCTTAGGACACCACCTTTATCGCAGGCACCTAACAGATAATTCTGGTTGTGTTATTTCAAGGTATTTCCTCTTTCTCTCTTTTTATGGTAGACATTGGTAGAGCTCTGCTGAAGCACTGACTGAAACTCTTCCAAGATGTCTTTCCTTGTGTTCCAGCAGTGCCCATAACAAAATCCCAGGTAAGGTGGAGATAGAAGGATTTAAGCTGTGAGTAACTATGCTTGCAGTGATGCAGGGCTCGCTGGTTTTGACCTGCACACTGCCCCAGTGCCTACATGCCTGTGCTGCACCTCTGTAGAGCTGACGTGTGCTTGAGTCACCGTTAAAACCTGCTTCCTGCACAGCCTTCGTCAAACTTGATCAAATAAGGAAAAATCAGAGGTGGAGGACAGAAAACGGCTTTTCTGCAGCTGAGACTCTGCCGGGCTCTAGACTGCAACCACAGACATCTGACAGCCATCTGCAGAGGGGGAATGTGGTGGCCCTGTTTGCCAGTGCCGCAGAGTGTGGCACTGCTGGCTCTCATTTTCTGTTTCTCAATCGAAGGCCTCATTTTGATACCTTTCATTTTTCCCCTAGCACAACTGGTACTGGAAGCTGTGGGACATGCCAGCTGTCAGTCACTCATGGCTGGATGCAGTTCACATAAATACATCTGGTCTTTGGCTGCAAACGAAGCTTCTTTGTGCTCCCAGCAGTGATTGCACCCGCCTTACCCTGGTATTCACAGCCATATGTGCCTACCAGGTAAGGAACCCAAGTAATCACTGGATTGTAGGAATATCTTTGAGGTATTTCATTTCTGTGGGAAACAAAAGTGCACTTGCCCCATCCTTTCACCTTTTGCAATGGCCTGTGTTAAGGTGCTGTCTGCATGAAGGAGCAGGGCTGGACAGGACTCTGGAGAGGCAGTTTCCGTTGCTCCTCGTTCAGCTGGAGACATTGGCATTGAGCAACCCTTGGCACACATTCCCCCCCCAGCCCAAGCACACTGCCTACATGCAGGTTGGCCCTGGGGTGCCACCACCAGAGCCCTGCCACTGGCCCTGGGGTACCACCAACCCTGGGGTGCCACCAGCTCCCAGCTCCTGTGAGGTATCTCCGAGCAGGAGCAGCAGAGCTGGGGATGAAAATCCAGCAACTGCTCCAGCTCTAAGGCAATCAAACCCTTGACACTGGGGCTGGACCCAATGCCAAGCAGCGGCTGGAGCAGTGCTAGGCATTAGCTGGAAGCAGGAGCTCCCTTTGTAGAGAAATGTATGTGTATCTGTGTGTTTGTGTGTGCACTTGCATGGCCAAGGCATCTAATTGGCTCATTTATATTTGTATTATTACCACCTATTTTCATGCATTTAAATATTGCCAGCTGTGTTAATGATGGCTGCAGCACATCAACCACTTCTGTTCTCTCCCTGACTTGTTATTTTCCCACTGGTTCTCTATTCTGTTTATGAAAGTACTACAGTGCAGTTGCTTTCACACAAATGGTCTCAGGTAGGAAAGTGTGGTGTAGATTATATATTTTAAGCATTACTCAATTTGTACTGGCAGGATCCTGGGTTTGTTAGAGCAGAGAGAGACCTCATAGCTGGGATCAGCTAGCTGCAGAGGCTGAGGCAGGCTTTAATAAAAAGGCTATATTATCATCTTTGGGATATTTAAAAAGCATATGCCTCCTCTCCAGTACTCCAGACTATTGAGCTTTATCAGTTTTACTGCAAACTGCAAATGCTTTTTGTGTAATGACAGCTCTTTAATTAGAACTTGGAAGCAGCAGCATCTGCTGATTATAGCATGGTCCAGCATGTTCATATTCCTCAGTTTTATTTCCAGCTCTGCAACTAAATTGTTAGATGCCTTAAGGCAAGTGACTTCACCTTTCGGTGTCTTTGCCTCCACAGATGGGATTAAAACCTATGCTGGAGATCCCTGGACAGAACCTGCTCAAATGGCACAGTCTTGGGTTACCTCTCCATCCTGTGCATGTTTGGGATCCCATGTATCTGTCCAGTGGGTGAGGGCTTGGGATTTTCCTTGTCCAGGCAAATACCTGTGAGATAATCCAGGTTTGAACAATGGAAATTTTATAGGCTCCAATTAACTGGCTGGGCAAGAAACAACAGTTTCACAGTAATGAGTCCTCACTTGCATGGTATGTCATTTAGTGTCTGATCTCTCTTGGCAAAGAGAGATATTAAAATCTGTCGATCCAGAATGCACTTCTAAAGTGATGAAAAAGGGGGGAAATGCTCTCAGTCTGAAGTGATCCTCAGTTCTGTTAGCAAAAGGGGTTGTTTCCCAAGAGGGGTATTATATACTAGGGATTATGGAAAGAATGAGGCAATGCAGTTCAGAGACAGCACAGCTAATTTTGCTGTCTGCAATCTTTCCCTCCCCTTGGTGGAGGTACTGGTGTAGATGAAGGAAGATGAGAAGTGGTTGCTGTGATGCCTCTCTTTAAGTCCTTCTTTTGGTGTTTGCCAGTTTGAGCAACAGAAATAAGATATTTATCCTTACAGCCAAAAGTAGCAGAGTGCTGTCCCGTCCCATGCCATGTCACTGCTGTCCCTTTCATTAGGGATTCAAATGAAGGAAATGAGAGATTGCTTTAAAGTAGCCCCTGTAATTAGATCAAACTGGGGCAAAGTCAGAAGGGAAGTACACAAGGAAACAGGGGTCAGACCATAGAATAGTTACAGCTGGAAAGGACCTTAAGGTCATCTAGCCCCAAACCCCCTGCCATGGGCAGATCAGTACCAAGAAAGGACAGTAAATCAGTGTTATGTATGCTTACGGGCAAGCAGTGCTGTAAATCACAACAAGCAAATTACAGTTTTTTTCTAGTCTTACTTAAAAATGTTCCCAAAATCCATGAGTACAGCGTCACTGAACGCCTGATACTCTTTAATGCCGCAAACACTGACCTTAAAAGACACCAGAAACCTCTCTGGGAGATTTATCCATTTGCGGTGGAAACATGAGGTCTGTAATAGTGAGAATGTTTCAGTAACTTTCCCGGATTTTTTTCCACTTTGGCGCAGCTGTTCCCTGACAGAGTGCAAAGGAAAGGAATTTGGTAGTAACAGCTTGATCCTGCAGGATGCTACTGCCTTTCTGCCCAGGGCTGCATGCCTTCAGCCCCTGCCCAGGGCAGCCTGGTATCTCACAGGATTACTCTATGCGGAGCCTTTCCTACCCACTTGGCCTTGCCAATGACTTTTCTATTTCTGTTTCTGTGGAAAGGAGCCAAAAGCAGTGCCATTCTCTGAAGGAACTCATTAGCCTTCCTGTCGAGGAAAGGGCTCGGTGTTGTCAGAGGGAAGCAGCATACGACTGCAATGATACCACTTGACAATTTATGCACCAATTTTTCCCTCTTAGGAAAGCAACATCCCGATGCTAGGTTCAGTAACGGTGACAGCATAACTGAGAGGTTTATTATGTTGTATTAAGGTTATGTAGAGGAAATGTCGGGGGAAATGGATTCCTCCCGCTGTTCTAAAACTAAGTATAGGCTCCAAATGGGTGTTTATTCTGATAGAATTCAATGGTTTGGGAAGAGGTGGTTTTCTAAATTGATTAAACAAATGAAAGAAAAAGTTATCTTTGCTACAGCTGGCATGGTCAATGTTAATTGCACCCCTCATTCAGACATCAAATACCCACTATTGCATAAACAGTCTCTGGGTTTTACCCATACAGCACTTATAGGGCCAGCGGTAAAGTTCTTGCCAGCTTCACGAGGCCAAAGGAGTTTCAGACTGTTCTGTCCCTTCCTGGTATTTGCTGTTTCACGGATCAGTGTATTGCAGAATCTTCTGTTGCTCAAAAGAAGACAGAAAAAATGTTTTCTCTCTTTTCACCCTGGCCTTTCCTTCTCAGAACAAGGGAGAAAAGCAGGAGACTGAAGCAAAACAACCACGAGCAGGGCAGGATGATATTTGGTTACTTTGGGAGTAACTTAGCTGGAGTGAACTGCTCACTGGTTTTAATGCGGTCTATGTAGGAGAAAGACAGCCCCACTTCCCATCAGGCACTCCCAAGCTGCTGCTGCTCTGCATGGGGAAGGGCTCAGTGCTGTAAAGGGAATGCTTTCTCCAGAAACAGACCCAACTGCTGCACTGTGTTGTAGCTGGGAATGGCGATTCTGACACCCAGAAATCCCACTTCATTGCAGCACAGCATGTCAGTCATTGCCTTGGCACTGCTGCCAAATGCACGGCTGCCAGAGCACAGCTCAGGGGACAGCAGAAAGCCAATCCCTCCCTGTCCAGTTTTGAAAGTTTCATATCTTATGCTATAAGGGCCCCTATAAGAGCCTATGCCACAGCAGAAAGAATGGCCATACCATCACAGGTGAACCAGCGGTGGTGATAACGATATCTTAGCTCCCTCAGCAAGGACACATGAACTGGTGTTGATTGTGTTCCTAGTGCATAATCAGACAGGATACCTTCAGTCACCTGCTGCAAGGAGCTTAAACTGATCGGGGTGGTCCTTCTCAGCTGCTGGGATGGTAATTTTGTGTGAATTGCTCCAACTTGATTGCATGCAATCACCTGCCCTCTGAGGAGAACATGCAATGCTTTAACACTGAGGTCAACCTCTTCTAATTACTCCTTTAGGCCTACTTTGCAAACTTCCTATCTGACCAGTGTTGAAACTCAGGCAAGCATTTATCTGAATGAGGGCTGCTTTTGCTCCTTCACTAACCTCTAGGTCATTAACTATAGAAATTAATGTAGGGTTTCAGCTCATACATATATAAAAAATAGATGTACAACGAAACGTTGGATTACAGCCCACTGAAGTGTATGTGTAACTAAGTGGGTCATATCCTACAGTGCTATCGTTTCTGTGATGATGTTTAAAACATGCAGCCATGTGTAAGTAAGTTCAGAGGTAAGCCTTGCTTTGGTTTGTTTAGTTGTTGGGGTTTTCTTAATATAAAGCTTTTCAGCAATGAACCACAAAGCCTGCCTTTGAAGTGGGACATGAGACATTGCACTGATTCAGCGAGCATGAGGCTGGGAGCAGCCAGCCCTGGATCGAGTGCTCCCAGGGACCTGCTGTCCTCACTGGGGGGGTTCCTGCCCCCCCAGCACTCACTTCCTCCCTCCAGGGAGCAGGGCTTGTTCTCTCCCTCCTCCCCACAGCAGCATGACGTTGGGTGTTTATTTTGAAAAGCTTGCTGCAGAACTCCTCAGGGCTGTTCTCTATTGTAAGGGGGGAAATTAAAACTGAGTGAACAGTTGCCTCTTGGAAAACAAAACCCAAAGCAAGTGATTTTGCTTTGTGTAGCAGGGTACACCGCCTTCTGCATCTGCAAAGGACAATGGCTGCAGATTTTTCCAGCATAAAGTGACTTGCAGCTTAAATTTGTCCCACAGGTCCTTAAAGCCAGCCCCGCACTAGAAGCTTATGAAAATAAGGAAATGCTGATTAAAGAAAAGATTTCTTTTATGCCATTTCTGTATCATTAAAATCCCATTGTAGGTGTATAATTAAATCAACATGACTTTTTTCCTGTTTAAGTTATTTTACTTGCTGAACTGGGAGATGCTCTGCCAGCAGAAGTACCCTTACTAGGGAAGTTTGTCACTTTTACTGCTCTGAGAAAATCTGGTGTTAGAGACAGGACTGTTATGTAAAGGCTTTTTTTTTAGTCTAGGCTGTGTCTTCAGACCAGAGATTTAGGAGTACTTTGAATAGCAGGTAGTTGCCAAACTGACTCTAGCAGCCTGACTCCCGGGGACCAAAGCCCGCCGACTGTCAGCATTACTTCTGTCAAGGTGACCGCTGCTTGTGCCATGCAGCAGCACTGGTCTTGCTGATGAAGAATGAGTTCTGTTAGAAATGAGATATGCAGTCTTTGTACAACAATATCACCATCAAAAGCGTGGGAAAAGAAAGATGTATTTCACTTACATGTACTGCTTAAGTGAACAGCACAGATGAGGTATCAAAGCAACTACTGAGTGGAGAGACTGAGTACTCTTTTGATTCTGATTCAGCAAACTGTTTAAGCATACACTTATCTCTGCTATAGATCTGCCTGGTTAAAAAATAAAAGAGAGAACTGAGGTGTAGTAGCCAAATCTCCAGTGCTGATTTAAGGCTTTTTTTTCCTCTGTGGTTTTCTTCTGTCTGTGGTTTATAGGGAAAAAAATAAAAGCAGCGAGCGGCTTCTGGCTGTTCTGGCAGCCCTAGAAGGCACAGAGCAGCCTTTTATGCAAGGAGAAGAGCAGCAGATACAACACAGACTTGTGACGATGTTTGTCAAGCCTTGGTCCTGCTCAGGGAGCCAGGGGAGCTATTCCTGACATAGGGCATCCATTCCAAGTGCTATTGTGTCCTACGTTTTTAGCATTGCTAAGTTTATAATTGATAAGGAGAATAGGCTGCTAAAAAGAGTATGTGAAGTAGGCTCCCAGCTTGGATTACAACAGAGGGAAGGCACAAGCTCATGGCTGGAGCATGGGCAGACTGTGGGGTGCTTAACCCACAGAGTGGCCACAAAGTGGGGGTAGCAGGTAGCTTGTCAAGCTCCTGTGAGTGTTGGAAAGGTTTATGGCCCTGATACCCAGTGGGCAGCAAACAGATGTGGTAATTAAGGCAAAGAACCTCATCATCACTTACAGGGATTTACACTCAGAAATGCTGACAGCTCAGGAACAGGTTTGAAGGTTCAAGCAATAGAGTTGCAGGGCTGCACAGAGTATGGTCTGCTGCTCAGACAAGCAGGCTGAGCTTCTGACTTGCCTGCTCTCTCTACCTTAGTCCTACACCTGGAGTCCCTAGCTGATGTTTTCCACACCAGCCTGAAACCCCTTGCCCTGCCTACAGAGAGATTTTGAGCTAAGGTAGTTATTTTGGGTGGAGATTCTGTAAAAGTCTGTGGTTTCAGCAGTTTTGCTTTGAGTTTTGAGTGGAAACCTGCAGTCAAAGCAAGGTTCACATGCTGCAAAAGAACCAGGCAGAAGTGTTCACACAAACTTCTGAAAGTTCAAGTTTCAGATTTGTTCAGCCTGAAATCACCCTTCGGTTCCCAGGGTGCTGGAGCAGAAAGGTATCTCTTGGTGAGAGCAGAGACAGTGAGTATCCTTCTGCTTCTCATCCTTCTCCAGCCTTACCTGCAGGCGGTTTTATCTGAGGGGCTTCTGGCTGATCATTCCATCAGCAAGGACACCCTCCTCTTGTCTGCTGTGCATGCAGTGAGACCTGCAGCATACATTGCCTGGCTGCCTGGTAATGTGCTCACCATCAGCTCTCATGGGGTGACAGGACCTGCACTCAGCCTCTGGAGGGGTGGCAGAGGAGAGAGGCAGGACAGAGCAGGGGGGATCCCATTGGGTATTCAAATCTGGGAGCCTGCTGAAGAGCAGAGGAACTGCATGGCTGTGGGAGCAAATTGATGGGAGCCTGGGATTTCAGTCTCAGACTTCCCTCTGACTGTGGGGGCCATCAGCGATAAAGGTGAACAGCTGAGAAACACTGGAACAGTGAACTTACTTTAGTGGGGATGATGAAATGGAGTCATAGCATGGCCTGCAGCAGTCCTGCTGCTTATGTGTACAGACCTGCAGGCTTTTTGGCCCTTTTGGTTGTGTGTTGAATGTAATGGTTGAACCTTAGAGACTTTTGACCTGCTTCTCTTTGGCTATGGGCCTGTTTCTGGTTCCCAGGTAGTTACTGGTCCTGGTGAATGGATAGTGCCTGAGCTCCTGTCAAGCCCAGAATTTGAGAGTGCTCTATACCATTGAGCTCGATCTTTAATTCGATGCTAATCCACTGGCAGGTCACAGGTGTAGTTTTCTTTCACTTCCCTTGTCCTTTAGTCCTGGTTGGATGCCTTGACTGCATGCTGGAGGATTTCTCTGTGTCTTGTGCAAGGTGAGGCTGTGGCTCTGCCCTTTCTTCTATGAAAAGTTCAGTATCTTTTGGAAGTACCTGGGCTGAAATCCGTGAGTAAGGGAAGAAGGAACCCAAGTACAGGTGGCTCCCAGCCCTCCCTCTATTCCCCGCCTTCCCAGCCCCAAGGGAGAAGCAGTACTGGTCCGAGGACTTGGTGTGACCTCTGAATACAGGTAATAGCTCTGTCCTGTAATGGGTTAAACAAAGAGCCAACTATTAATACTACAGAACGCTGGGGGAGCCTGCCTGATTTGAGATCCAAATGTGTGGTATGTTTCTAATTGTCACTGTGTGTGTCCATCCCTAAAGCCACCCCCTCTCCAAATACACAAATGGAGCATCTAGAAGAAAGGAACTCTGTGACTTCTCAAGCTGAGAACAGACATTGCTCCATTTGCCATCCCCCAGTGTGCTCTCCATGCCGGAGCTGGAAGTCATTAACTGGCATGTTTCCACCTACTTTGGACTCTGATTTAAGCTTGTTATGGCAGAATTTCCTCTTTGGATCTGTGCAGTGCTGGTTTCACTGCTGCTCTGATGAAAGAGTAGCTGTTTGGCAGCTTAAACACTGCCTCTTTGCTTCCAATATGCCCTTGTGACCTGCTCAGAAGATATGGGCTTAATAATGCAGGATCATAGGTACTTACAGTTCCACCTGTGTGGTGGGTAGGAAGCCTGTGCCTGTTTAAAAGGGAAACTGTCTGGGATACAGGAAATCTGCTCTGGAACAGGCAGCGCTGGAGGGCCCTGGCAGTATATACGAGCCATATGTAACCTGGAGCATTGTAAAGTACGTTTCTTGTCCCATGGGACAAAATGAGGAAATGAGCCCCATTCATCTTGGCGACCAATGAAATTTTGCCTGAGCAAGTGGGATAGGACTCAAGGTGCTGACTAACCTTATGGCAAAAGCAAGGACTGAAATCAAGTGTAATGCTGCACAAACTCTGTGAGTAGTGGACTCGGTAGCTGGGGACAAAACCTTTAAAAGTAGGATATCGAAAGCAAATCTGTGACTAGGTGGTCCTGGAGAGATTTAACTGAGGGATATCTAAACCCTTTCCCAGGGGTATGGAGGGTCATGAATAAACTGATGTGTGCTTTGACAGTTAATGGCTGCATATAGTCCTGTCCCTTATCTCACCACGAGAAACGGTTATTGAACAAAGCCCTATCCAGCCTGGGTGTACAGATGTATTAAACAGTTTCCATTTGAACTTGACATGCTGATCTAAAGTATTCTCTAATAGAGGTACATACCACAACTTACAGCATTTGGTCCAACAATGAAAAAACACCACATCATTCAGGCTATTGTAATAATCACTGAGGGTAGCTACAGGTTCCCTGAGAATAGCTGCTATTTCGTTTTACTGCAAGAACATTTGTGTAAAGGATTTTATGGCACTTTAAGCTGCCTGATCCTCATGCACAATACAATCTCTGTTGAACTTTTTAGCTTCCTTATTTCACTTTCCTCTTTCCCCTGTTCCCCTCCTTATAACAGTTGTTTGTTCTGGAGTTTGAGCTCCTGAGAGAGGCTTTGCTACTTTCACCAGCTTTAGGCACTGTTCATTTACAGGGTCAAGACTGAGCCAGCTACAGTGAGGATGTAGCAGGAATATTTCCATGTTTGGGGTGGTGTATCTGTTGAGGATGTTATGCTTCTAGGTTCTGAATATACACATCTAAACATCCTGGGTCAAGTCAGTAGGCAGCAGCGTGAATTGTTCCTTATAGATATACCTCTCATGGTTTGGCTGTACAGCAGGCACTAACACCATCTCTTATTGTACAACCACCTGTCCTCAGAGAACTTGTAGGGCTGCATAAGGATGGCTGTGTCTATGCTGCCCTGTTACAGCCTCCTCCCAGCTGTGACCTTAAGGCTTAATGTTTTACAGACCAAGTTGCTGAAACGACTTTAGCTGGGCCAGGGAAGGGCTGTAAGGGAGGCTGAGCAGGTAAAGCAGGTAGAGCAGAGAGCCGAGCTTGTCAAACAATATCTCAGCCTGCTTTAGCATCTCTGTTGAAAGCATGAGAGCTGCTGGTGCTGAAGGCACAACAGTGAGAGTTCAGACACGGGCTCTGGAAGGAGAGGTCAGCCAAGCGCATACCCATAGATAGCTCCTCTGACAGCTCCTTTGTGCTGAGCCAGCAAGGAGGCTGAGGACCCGTCGGGTGCCAGCACACAGCAGTCCATGCAGGTGGCAGCGTGAGGCCCACGTGCCAAACCCACAGCATCAGGAGGCGGGCTCTCCAGGGGCACCTGGACTGGCAGTGGCAGCTCTCATGAGCAGAGGTGCTCACTGGACATCAAGACAGCTGAGGGTTGTGTGGCTTTTCCTTTGGAGTTCTGCTGAGACTCGCAGGTTGGTACTGGAGACCCCTTGGTGAGCACGTAAATGGGCAGCCCAGCATCTGAGTCTCTGGTCCAGAAGCAGGAGGCACCTCAGGGCCCTTTGTACACTGTGCCCGGCAGCACTTGGCCAGGACATGGCAGGAACTTTGTTCCTGTGACCCTCAGGAGCTGCCCAGGGCCCCTTGGAGCACAAGTTCCAAGGAGAAGCTGGGGCACAAAGGGAGAGCGGGACCAGGCTTGGCCAGCCCTGGTGAAAGCGTGGGGCTGCCAGGGAGCTGTGGACTCTGAGCTGTGTGAGCTTGTTCCCGTAGGCTGACCTAATCTCTCCTTGGCTGTCCTGGCTGTGCTGTGACTCGTGTGTGCAGGCTGCAGGCAGAGGGCTGGCTTCTGAGTAAGAGCAGGGCTTTTGTTTGGTTTGGCCTCCTTCTTTCTCCTGGTGCAGCCCTGTCAAGTCTGGGCCAGCTCGCAGGGCTGGAGCTGCCTTCCTGCGGCAGGCTGTGCGGTCTGCTCGCGCTGAAGGAGAAGTGGGTCCTGTTTTGGTTTGGTTTTTAATGAAAAGGAAAATATTTTCCTTTTTCCCTTCCTGGATCAGTGCTCTTTGTGGAAACATGAAGCTGGCCTGTTCTTACCCAGCCCTTTCCAGAACACTCTTCTACACTTGCCTCTTTGAACAACCTCTCTTCTTCGAGTGAAGCATCCTGGTTACAGAATAGCTCAGGGCTGCTGGCGCAGCCTTGGCACAGCCATGCAGCCCTCCCGAGATGGGATACCTGTGCAGAGCAATGTCACCAGGCATAAACCTCCTGTGGAGAGGAAGCAGGAAGGGAGATCTGGTGTTCTGCTTGGATTGTACCCCAAAAGTAGGGGCCTGAACAAGGCTTTTTTTCCTGGGCTTGCTAGCAAGAGTGAACAGTGTGGCACGGGCTTGTCAGCACAGCCAGGCTGCATATAATGAGAAAGAATTATGGGTGTGGAGAAGAGTGGGTGTAGAGAAACTACTCAGTGGAGGGGTGAGGTTGGAAGGAGTGGATAGGGAAGAGCCAGAGGCATAGGTGTCAATTAGGATACTGGTGAGGTTGCTTCTGCCCATGTGCTGCTCTGGCATCGTGCATGATCTTCTTCTGGGCAAACCCTCTCTGGTGGGGTTGTTGGAGGAAGGAGGAGTCTCTCAGCACATCTCATGCTCTGAAACCTTCAGGAATTCATCCCATGGTCCTGGAGCTCCATGGAACATCAGCCCTGGCGTCTCCAGTGTCACTATTCCTGACCAGCAGCAATGGGTACAAGTTTGTGCCATCTTGCTGCAGGCACAACCAAACACAATGGCGTTCAAGTATGTGCCACCCATGTCCCTCAGCCTCAGAGACCTCTAGGGTGACAGTGGTGCTGCTGGACATGCTGGTGCTGCCCAACTCTGCTACCAACTGCTGAGCATGGCTGTGTCCAGGGAGCAATGTCAGGGACATGTGTCGGGTTACCAGTGTGGCCCCTGTAGTCCCATAGCCATATGGTTCTGCTGCAGGCATCTGCCCTCACTCTCCTTGGCAGCATATTCTTCCTCTTCCTCCCCAGCCCTCATAGCCACAGCTCTTCTGAGTGTGCTGGGGTAGCAAGATCCCTGGGTGATGGCAGGCAGAGCCCTTTACATCAGGTAGCTCCACTGCCAAGCAATGGAATATGTGTGTGTGTGTTGGAGAAACCAAGCATCCTTGGATGAGGAACAGGTAGTTCTGGCATTATCTGTCCCCCCCTGCACCGCATATAATGGCCAGTAGACAAGGAAGAAATGAAAGCTACTTTTTCCCATCTGCTTCTATAAGTGTAGGTGCCATGTAACTCAATCCCGGAGGTGTGCTGAAAATACAGGAGTCCACAGTGAGGTGAGTCCTGGGTCATGAAGCAGCAAAACACAGTCTCTGGCACCACGGGCAGGGAAGGAGGTTAATGTTTCACGGTATAGTTAGCTGAGCGGAGTAGCTCTGTCAGTGTTTCACTTGGTAGAAATTATTTATTGGCAAAGAGGGTTTCCAGACTGTCCCAAGGAAAATTCTTTGGGAAACTGTTGGGATTTCTTCCAAGTTAAGAGAAGCTATTTGGATCAAGAGCTGAAAACTGACCCAGGGATGCACACTCCCATCAATCAGTTACATTTAGGAAAGGAAAGATTAAAAAATTCTGAGGCAGAGCCAAGCACTTAAAAGGCAGAAGTCTTTGCATCGATTCCAGTGGTAAAATGCCAAGCCTTGTGCTTTCCTGGACCGAGTGCAGAGAAATGAAAAATATGAATAGGCCAAATACTGAGATCCTTATTACAGAAAATGGCCACTTGAGAGTACCTAAGATCTGGCCTCTCATCAGGGAGATGCAATAACTGAAGAAGCTCACGCTGCAGTTCTCAGCTGTAGCCTTGTGCTGAGCATCTTCAGCAGCCTTCGTCTTCCTCGTCTGCCAGCTTTCTTTTTGTTTCCATTCCAATTAAAAAAAAAAGGAGATGAAACTACCTGCTCTATTTTTAATTCTATTTGTCTGTAGATAAACTTTGTGTTAGATGATTAATAGATTGTTATCACTTCATAAAGTTTAGACTATAAAAAGCCTGCCCTTCTTTTTTGACTATGTAATCCTTGCTGCTGTTACTTGGAATCTAAGACACAGCAGTTCTGAGAGCATTTGTTAGCTCCTCAGGTGCTCCACTGCAGACCCAGAGGGGAGTTTGTCCACTTGTGTGGCCTTCCAGGAGCACAACTGCCTGGTTTCATCTAGAAAGATTGAGCTATGGAGCCTATCTGGTTAAGGAAAGGTTGGGCATGGGTGCATGCATGCTGTGTTTAACCATATGTTCGGGCCAGCGGTCTGCATCTGGTGGTTGTACCTTTAAACCCTAGTGATGCTATTTGAATTAGAATTTGCATGCAGTGAGGGCATGGCCCATCACACTGACCCTTCTGTTCCCAGGGCAAGTGCAGCAGCCAGGCCTGATGCTTGGTTATAAGAGGAACGAATGAACGGTATGATAGATACCTCCTGAATCAGGAGTTAGGTTACTTCTCTTGAAATGAAACACCAACAGAGCTAACTGCTGCTGGCCAGCCTTCGAATTTTGTACTCAATCCTGCTGTAATTGGCACATGACTTCTCCAAGGTGAACAGAGGCTACCCCCAAATCCACAGGAGAGGAATTTCAGCACAAAAGTGCACCAAAGGCATTTGAGAAATTAATGGTAGTTAGTTTCCTTGGGCAGGATTTATTTCCTTGTTTATATGGTATTTTAGAAGCAAAAAGGAGCATAGGCTGGAATGGTTGGCATTTGGACAGACACTGGACAATGCTTGAAAAAGCCTTGACCTCAAAGGTACTTGACAGCAGAGGCTGGAGCCTCTTCCGAACCAAGACCATTGTTTTGGATTAAACTAGCAACTTCTTCGGTCAAGAACAGAAAATCTGAGCAGTGGCTTCTGAGCCTCCGCAGACTTAGTACATTGATCTAGTTGTCACCAAGTCAAGCTGCAAATTGATGCTTGCCTATAAAGACAGTATAAAAGCTGTTGCAATGTGGTGTTTTATGGAAGCTATTAAATCTGTCAGCTGACCCAATCTGTACCTGAAAATGTTTATCTTTGATCACACATTCACCTTCTAGTAACAATTCATTGGTTACAAAGACTTCTTAACCTTCGTCCACAGCTTTATTTCTGATTTAAAATGATACATTAGCCTTCTCTCCTTGTTAATGTGTATTACTATGCTTCATGCACTTGAGTTTTAAAATGCAGACTAAAGGGAAGGAGGGAATAGTCATGAGACCTCTTTGGCTTGCTAACCTTTTCAGGCTACTGAAGACCAATGGAGAAATTGGAGGCTACTCTGCAGATGTTTTTAGCAATAGTACATGAATGCTTTGAAATCTGGACAACTGCTTGCACAAGGAGGATGTTGGTTCTGTGTATATAGTGTGGAGGAGAATGTACAAGGACAAAGGGAGTCTGACTTAAATCATGTTTGGCACTACTAGTATAGGGAACAGCAAACGTTTTAGATTCCAGTGGACCAGACCAAATCCCTTCACATAAAAAGAGAGTTTTGTTACTTGAGGGACTTTTCTGCTTCTTCCAGCATTTTTCTTCTGTGGCCAGTGACACTACTCAGCACCCAAGCTGGCTGAAGACTGAGCCCTCTGGCTACTGAGATACTAGTGAGGCTGCTGCCTTGGGAATCCAAATGGTCTTCAACCTGCAGTAATCAGACACTTGTTGAGGCCAGAACTGTCACTAGAGGCTGACACAGAAGCTCAAGGGGTTGGAGGATGGCTTCTTCCTCCACATATGTCTGGGAACCAGTCCCAGTTGGGAGTGCTAACGGAATTGATGGCTAATTCCAGCCTCGTGTACCTGTCTTACACATAAGGCAGCAGAGGTGGTGGAGCTGGTGCCAGGAATTAAAGCCAGTGTGGTAGGCCAGCACTCCCAGCATTCCCAAAATCCAAGGAGGAAGAGCCTAACCTCTCCTCCATTATTACAGATACAGAGAAGAGAGTATTCTCCTGTAGACCTTGTCATCTACTCTTGTGAGCAGCCTAGATTGATACTTCCCATTCCCCCAACGTGCCCAGGGGTCTGATTTTCTTTTATGTACAAAAACTTTGTAACAAGTTCTGAAGACCAGTTTTAAATGGTCACTCTGCGAGGACACTGACAACAGATATGGAGAGATCTGATGAGAGATGTTTCTGTAATTTATTAATATTGTGAGTCCTGTTACACAGGGTGCATCAAATAAAACCTCCATATCAGTCAGCGGAAAACAGTATCAGCATTAACTCAGGCTGCTGCAAACTTGATTTCGATCGATTAGGCTAATGAAATGAAGAGGGGGAATGTCTTTGCTTGAATACAAAACAAATAGGAAATTTCTGATGAAGAATTTACCTTGGTGTGCTGAGAACTGATGTTACTGCATGAGTTTGGCATCTCTTAACGACTGTACTTCATGTGCCTTGTATTTTCATGCTGAGCACTAAGCTGAATGCTTCTCTGTGGATGTGTTCTGTTACAAACTATTTGTTACTTAGCCTCATGGCCATTTCTGGAGTTTGTTCCCGTATTTCTAGTTAAATGGATTTTTATTACCTGTATGGAATTATATAGCCAACAAGGCAATGCTCAACCAGGTGTGTCATAGTAACACTCTCTGCTAACAAGCAGGAGTTGTACAGGATTAAAAAAAAAACCCAGCCCCAAAAAACCAGCATGTGAGAAGTGTGTTTATATTGAATTGTTGGATGAAGTTGTGTAAGCCTATATGCAACCAAGCGTGGTCAGGCTGCCTCTGCTGCCAGGGATGCCACCCACATCTGTCTGGGTTATGCCTGCATCAGCTGTTTCCTCCAGCCCTCCACCTTGTGCTGAGCCTGCTCTTGCTGGATGCTGCTGCTCTACCTCCTGAAGCTCCCCCAGGCTACTCGGGGCTAAGGCTCTGCTCCTCATACCTGCTCCTGCAGGCAGCCACTCCTGCTCCTGCTCAGGTCTCCTAAGCCTGTCTGTGCCAGGGACCCCAATGGGCCAAGATGATGGAACAAGCCTGGAGGTAAGTGAGCCCTGATTAAAGACATGGTTTTTATCAACATGTCTGTAGATAAATGGCAAAGTACAGCAGCAATTCAGCAATTCCTGGTGAGGAACTGCCAGGCTAGGCTCCCACAGGCGGCTTTTTGCAGGAAGCATAGAAGCTTGCTGGAAATACACTGAAATCCAAGAAACACCACGTACAGACCTGGAGCACTGGTTGCTGGATTGATTTGTTCATTAGGTAATGGCTGCTTCTGAGAGTAGGAACAGAATTTAACTTGCAGTAGTAAAACCAGGATAATTTCTAGACTTCTTTGGGGACCAGTTTGCCCACTTTTATTCATGAGGTAATGAAAGCAAGCCTTCCCACTCTAGAGCTCCTAATACTCCTTCTGTGTTCGTGGCCTATTTTTCTGCTTAAGGACAGGGAGGGACCATTGAGTCACACACAATCTCGTGCTCTCCTCCTCCTCTCATTTAAATATTAAAATGATGAATTATTACTAGAGTAACAGCTGTGCACTACTCATATCACAGCAACATAACCTTCCTCTCCTCATCAGAGCACAGCTATTCCTGACTCGCCTTTTCTGGTCGACCTTCTCATTTCTTCTGGATGACTTTTTTAAAGTTACTTTGTTAGTTCTGGTGTGGTATCATTCAGATAATTGTTTGTTCTGTTCTTTCTGCTTAAATATTAATGATACTGAGGAAGTCAAAAGATAGCTTCAGTAATGGTAAGTTAAATATCTGTGTGTATTCTCCTATGAGGTCTGCTTGTTTAGAGAGAAAGAAGTACAAAGGATTAAGATCAGTCTTTCCAACTAACCCTTAAAAACATCTCTCTGAGAATTAACAAAATAATAGTACATTTATATAAATATAATCATTGTATATTAGTCAGTGTCTGTAGATAATTCAGAGGAATACCTAACATTGTACCTAGAAGTACTAATGCATTGCATTCTCTGCAGATAAAGTATTGTAAGAGAGACTGCTAATAAAATCATAAAACAACTCTGTACTGACTGCTGAAAATAAGTATTTGGCATCAAACAGAAAGGGAGGGAATATGAAGGAAAGATAAACCACCATGAGAGCTCGATACAATTGGAAATACCAATCTAAAGCAGTCCCTGCAGATTTGCAAATGTTAGCAGATGTTAAATTTTTGTGGGTAAAGGTCCTCTTCTGCTGAGCACCTTTTGCATGCTTCTTGTGTTTGCGCATGTGTGTGAGTTTTCTCTCCTTGAAAATGTCCCTTCTTGGAGTACTTTCATGCTGCAGAAGGAGCAGCTGGGTTTGTTGGTTTCTGGACCACTTCTGTGGGGACTTAAAGCCAGCAGGAGCGTGTAGAAATCAGGTTTACTGGATTTGCTCAATTGCTTATATTTAGCACTGGATGAAACTCACTGCTCTTGTTACTTAGGCAGGAAAAAATCTGAAATGCTCTTACAATGATTTTAAAATTAAACGTCCATATTTTTATTTGAAATTTTTCATTCTAATATTTTGGTTTAGCAAATCAGTAAAAAAAGTCAAACAAAATGCTTTCCATTTGAATAAACTACTCTTTTATTGCTTTGGTTTTGGTTTTTGTTTTTTAAATAGTTCATAAATAAAATGGGAAACTTCAAAAAATAAACCACAATTTATAAATTATTCCCTTCTTTTCCCACTCCTGAAGAAATCCATAGAAACTTTTTTTCCCAATCAGCCTTACCAGTGACAAGAGAAAGTGATGCAGGAGGCTTCTACTGCCTGAGAACTCTTTCCATTCAAAATCAGTGCCTAACCCCACACCTGGTTAGGGGCTGGGGAGACTTAAAAGTGAAAAGAGAGTACAGAATGCATTCCTCAGTCACTGACTGCTCTGATGTAATGCTAACAGTAGTGCTGTTGCTTCTTGAGTATTTTTTCCACTCTGCTTTTTCTGTACAATTATTTAGTGGAAACAAAGAGCTTGATCCTGTCTGCAGTTCCCACTGTTGTCAGCAAGAGGAAACTCATGGATTGAGACATGCTCAGTACCACCTTTATACATGTATATGTGTAGTTTTCTCCCCTTTGTGTTCTGTTCCTCCTCAAGTTTGTGGGAGATGGGTTTTTTTCCTCAATTTACCATCCACATTGAGGAGTTTTTAGTTCTGGTGCAGGTTACTGTATTGCAAATTACTTGGCAAAAACACTGCTTTTATAAAAAGCCTTGGTAAACTTGTAGCATATCCCCCAGATTAGATCTCATTTCAAACAGTCCCTTCAGATGATTATCTGCAGTAATTACGACTGAACCTTGTAGTGATCTCGTAACTGTCCCTGTGGACGGAAGAGAAACCTGCTGTCAAAACTACAAATAATTTACGTAACCCAATTTAAAGCTCTAACAAAATGTTCCCTTGGTAAGAGGATTGTTATACTTAATGTGTGAGATGAAAATACTTTCCGAAGGTCAGGAATGCACAGACGATAGATTAGATCTCTCGAAAAGACAAAAAATAGGGGTTTAGCAGAAGTTTTTCCTCTGTCAGACATTCAACTTGGCATTCTCAGGAGCTTATATAAGCACAGCTTTAGTCCTGCAAGTGCTGTGTTCGCTCTGCAGAGGGAGAGGAGCCTCAGAGCTTCAGCTCTGCACATGGTAAAACGTAACTGAAGGTACAGTGGGGACTTGGGCTATTTTCTGCCACCACCAGCAGTATAAATAAAAGTCTATTTTAAAGAACACAAGGGTGGATTCGGGATGTGTTACCTAGGTTCTGCCTGCTGCAGGTGAGCAAGCACCCTGCTGCAGTGGGTGCCCCATGGCTGGGTGCTGAAGGATGGAGGGGTGGGACAGGCTCTGCAGATGGAGGCTCTGAAAAGCACACCTGACCCAGGCAAGGCATTGGGGAGCTGGGTCATGCACTTCTGGTGTTCAGTGACCTGGTTGCTTATGCTCAGTCAGAAGTTAATGCTGTCTTTGTGAAACTGTCAGACAGAGCCTTGAAACCTGAATTTGACACACTGGGAAGCAGCTTTGTGAGATCTAGTTTTTCATGGTAGGATCTGGGAGTAGGGCAGGTATTGAAATGCTTTTCACACAGGATACAGTGAGAATAAAAATAAATTACAGCCTCTGTAACCATCAGAAATTCAGGCTGATGCTGCTGTTGTCCCCATCCGCTGCACACAGCTACATGTGGTTTCTGTACATCCCTCCAACCAGCCAAAAACTGAGATTACAGAGAAGCTAATGATGGAGATTATTTAAACACTTATCTCCCCACCTCCTTCACTGTTGCATTGCCCTGATCTTGGGTCTCTCCATGTAACTGCAGGCCTTCTGGGTGTTAGGAGAGGCTGTCTGACTGTGCATCAGAGCAAGATAATAGAATAAGCCTTGTCCTGGAGAGTGGGATATTTCCTTACAGGAAACAGCCCAGTCTTCTGCTTTCCCCTGCTGAGAGCCTTTTCCCAAAGTATTTTTGCAAAGGTGAAAAGAAGCTTGAACAGGGCCTAGCAGCAAGTGTACCTGTAGGGGTTCCCTGTGCCTTCCTAGAAACCTCTCATCACAGGGAGAACACTGACAGGACCATATCGTTCTCAGAAGCTGTCTGGTCCACTTACCCCCCCCCCACCCCCAGTGCATTCCTGTGTAGGAAGACCCTTTCACCACCACCTTCCCTGACAGCTAGTGGCTTTCCAGCCCCAGGGATGTCAGGAGAAGGCTGCCGAGAGAGGTGATGCAGCCCATGTTAGCTTTCTGGGTACCTTCTGCTGGGAGTGGAGAGGGTGTGAATGTGCCTATTCCTCTGCCCAGGAAGAGAAGCAGTGAGGGAGAGGGGCTGTACAAGCAGGAGCAGTACATCTCTTGGTGGCTTGGGCAAGGCTGGGAAGTTCTTGTGTGCCTTGGTCTTAGGGCTTGCCTCAGTTTCAATAGACCATGATCTTGCTGACGGCTAATTCTTTGGATGGAAACATTTTTGTGGCAGGTATATTTCCAAATCTGAACTTTAATGGAATGTTTAGCTCAAATATTTTGTTATTTTACGAGAACTGGCATGGAGGAAAGCATTGATTTTGTCCTACCTAAAATCAGGCAAGAAAAGGCTCTTAAGAGGCCCTTGCCTGTTCCAGAAAAGGAAAGCACTCTTGAAATCCACACTCAAAGATGCACATTTTGTCTTTGTGGAAAATCTCTTGATGCCTATGAACTGGAGACCTCACGTTTTGCAGACTGGATAGATGCGGTAGCAGGTAAATCCCCATGCTGTCGATCCTAGGTGTGCTCCTGCCCAGCTCACTTCTGAATAGAAATTCTCCTGTGACTGCATCCAAGGCTACTGCAGGCTGTGTTGGGTTTGGGCATCTTAACTGAATAGAAGTGGACTGTTCCTCCCATGCACTGCTTTACTGGCTTCTGTTGGCTCCAGTTAGGAAGATGGAGGTAGCTACCTGGTAGACTCAAGGATAAAATAGGTTGGAAATTTTTCAGGAATAGGCTGGGAGAAAAAGCTTGTAAAAAATGAGGAAAAAAAGGAGGAAAACAAAAAAAAAGAAATTGGGAAATGGAAGGAGGCTTGGATAAACTAGATGAGTAAGAGTGGAGAGACTGGCATGGAGGGTTTGCAAACACAGCTACCTGGGATACGCAAACACAGCTACTCGGGGTATACAAGCACAGCTACTCGGGGCTTCTGGTGATGGGGAAAATCACAACAGCCTGGACAAAGGACAAAGCCTAGAATAACCTGCAAAGAATGAGAATTCAGAGCTTTGGGGATCTGCACTTACTGCAAGAAGTACCAATCACTTTGAAAAGTGGGTTGGAAAGTTGAATAGTGGAATAAAGTACCAATCCCTTGCAAAATTCAGTTCTAGTAATCTTTAATGTATCTGCTGTTAAGGGCTACTGCGACCTTGATCTTTGTGACTCAGTTCAGCAAAGTGGAAATGCTAATACTCTGATGTTCTTGCAGATTGTAGAAATTAATTTAATGGGTATATGCAGAGCCCTTTAACCCTGGTGGTTCTGTCTTTAGACTAGGGCAATATGTGATGAATAAGACATAGGGCAGTACACTGATTTTATTTTTTCTGGTATCCAATTACTGGTAATCAGGTGAGCACTGTTTGTCTTGCGCAATGAATGAAGCAGAGGGCTGAGCACTTGCAAGTGGAAAAAGGAGTATCTGCTCATGCAGTAAAGCTGTATCAGAGCAGATAGAGCGTGTTTTGATTACTGTGATTGTCATGTCACATGGATTTCCCTTCAAAGGTCAAAGAAGCTGACATTAAGGCCCATATTCCCATGTTCTCCTGCTATCTGAAACATCAGGGCAATCAGGAAGATAAATCTTGTTCCTCTGTGTGAAAAAGTTCGGAAGTTTCCATTACTACTCTGCTGTTTCACTTGATTACAGCAGGCACCGCAGGTTCTTGGTTGAAGTTTTCCTACTTGACAACAGCCTGTTCAAGCCTTGCCACAGATTTACTATCGCCTAGCAATGATTACACTTGTATTGTTTACTAACAAATGTCATTGGACCTAGGATGATAAACATAGGGTACAGGGTGGTACTTTGATCTCAAATTGTACATAGTCCTTGAATCATTTCTACTACAAGCAAATGAATTGCCTTAATTATTTAAACAGCAAAATTATCACAAACCATAATAATCTTACTTTCGTCTGTTCTTTTGGAAACATTTAGGCAGTTCATGCAGCTGTGGAAATACCAGCTTGGGTAGTCTGTCAGGAAAAAAAAAAGAGCTGACGTCTTGAAACCTTTGCTGGATTGAGAGGAAACCACCACCTTGGTTTTGATAAATATTGTGCTGTCTTGTGAAGTTTTTGTGAAGCATCTCTGACAGACAGGCTTGAGAGTGTTAAGTCCTCCTTGCAGCTGCCCTTGGAGAAGGATGGTTTGGGCAGAAACAATAAGACTCCTAGTCCAGCCCCAGCAGGATGGTTCAACTCTGAAAGCAAGGGCTAAGACTCATGTTCCTCCTGGATTTCTGGAATGTATCTTTTCCAAGGCAGTCTGTAGCCAGGGAGGCTGTCTGTGCAGGGAAAGTTAACTGCAAGGAAAAGCTGAGAGGTTTGTGAGCTGCAATCTTGCCCCTCTAGGCCACCATTTCAGGATATAGGCTACCAGGAAGGGTTTGCCCACTGTTGTCTAGTGGCTAAAGCCGCTGATTTGAGTGACTGAGATCTCTTCTGTGCAGCATCACCTTGTCAAAAAGTCTCCCACTACTGAACACAAGTGAATGGATTTGTGCACCTAACTTCTGTGATAGTAGATACAAGGGAACAGAAGAAGGGTTGTTCAGTTGGCTTGTGGTGCTGTGAGCCACTGGATACATCAGATTACAGATAGGAACCACATCTAGGGCAATGCTGTCACGGAGCATACATGAGCCCTATGATCATGTTGGAGTCTGTGGAATTGCTGCAATCATGAGAACCAAGTATTGCAATTAGAGCTGATCTAAAGGTTGAAACTCCTTTTCTTTGAATCATCTCATTCTTTTGTTTTGGGAGTGTCCATTTTAAACAACACAGAGAAATTTGAGATAATGGTTAGAAACTTTTTGTGTTTACTAAAATAGGCTTACCAGGAATGGATTTTATTTTAACTGAGGCTTAAATGGTTCTCCAGAGCTTCATAAACCACAAAGAATGAGGCAGTAACAGCTTTTCCCTGTCATAAAATATAGCTTTATATGTATGTGTAATCTCTTAAGTTTTCATTGAACAGTTTTTCACTGAATGCAATTGAAAACAATTTAGAGATATGCTGAAGATAAGCGAATGCTGATGCACTGAAAAGCAGAAGGTTTCTCTACCTCTTTATCTTTCTTAATTCCAGCTCACTTGCAAAGTAAATCTCACGTTTCAAATAATGGAAAAAACCTTTAGACTACCTATACAGTTTACCTCTACAAGATCACTTTCTGGTTTTAGGACTGCTTCTCAGTGATTCCTCAGCACCAGGGTATCCTATGGAGTTATTTTTGAGAAGCAGTCTGCAGGAGCCCTTGACAAGAAGAGCATGTCTCTGTGGAGGCAGCTACTCAGCAGTGCAGTAAGAGGCATGTGAGACACATTTTCTCGTAGGTCAAGAAGCAAAAAAGATATACAAGATCTCTTTCCAAGTGCAGTAAAGACTGCAGTCTGTGTTTACAATTTTGGGAGGTTTTATGCTTGTGGTCATTAAGGAGAGCTGGATCTCATGCACTGGAGCTCTTGTTGAGCTCTACAGGGGCCTTCTTCACCTTCACTTATAGCCTTTTCTCCTGCACACACAGAGTGTGTGAACACCCGCTAACAAGTGGATTTGCTTTTATGTCCTGTACTGTAGGCATGGAAAGATGTATTCCATTTCTGTTTGTACAGCCTTTAATAGAGAAAGTTTGGGATGGCCTGGTTTCAGCACTGTTGTACCTCTAAGAGATGTAATAAAAATAGAGGTAATAAATCTTATGTTTTTAAAACAACAAAGATTCCATCAGATTTAATGTCTTTAATGAAAAAAAAAAAAAAAAGAAGTTCTTCAGACTTACAGAAATGTAGATCATGGGTAAAATCAGTTAGTACAAAAGCTCAAAAAATGTGTGGTGCATTATTTATTCCTGTCATAGGTAAGAAGGCTTCTAGGCTTTTCTGTCTGCCATGGGAACATGTAGCTTACAAATCATGGGTAGAAACCATCCACTCTGGAGAGCAGAATGTTTCCGAGGTATGGGTCATGAGAAGGATCAGATATACCATTATCTGTTAAAGTGAAATGTCAGCAGAAGTCTCAGGCTAGCCTCCACAATGCTGGGTCTGTGGGAGAAAGCACTGTGGCTGGTTATGACAATGACTGTGACTGCTTTGAGGCCAGCTTCCCTAGCACCATGCGATTCTTAACTGCAGTGTGGGAACATGGAGGATTTAAATGTATCACACGCTGGACTGGATGACTCAAAAGCACATCTGCTGGGGAGGTACACTATCTATTTCTCACTAATACTTGTAGTCTTACATGTATATCACTCTGTTCAGTCAGCAGTGTGAAAGTGTGGTAAGGAGTGGGCTGAGAGGTGCTTGCTGCTGTTAGGAAGAGGAGGCAACTTGGTAATGGGGGAGAAGGCCAGAGTCACTGCATTTAAATTAAATCTGTTGAGAATTTTGACATGGACTTAAGAATGCTGAGAGTTTGCTCCTGTTCCAAACAAAGCATTTATTTGAGGTTAAATTACTGTGCTTTATCTTCATGGAAGATGAGAGAAACAAAATGAGACTGTGAGTTGATGCTCAATTCTGTATTACTATTGTGAATACGAACAGATAGTTCTTGGGATCAAATGAATAGACACAGATTAACTTCTACACAGTTATTATTGGAGCTATTATTGGAGCCCATTTAAAGCAGTTTGAGTTGGAAGGCCTTTGCTGAAGCTGATGGGAAATGCCAAGGTAAGAAGATGATCCCAGTGTCTGGCACCAGTCAGTGTCTGGAGAATCTCTAATGCATGTGTTAGCATTTATAAGTGTGTTAGCAGGGGAAAGTTCCTCCTTGAGAGTAAAAGACAAAGCAAGTTTAGACAATTCTGGTCAGTTTTTCCTCTTCAAAGAAACATTCAATTTCTCTGGTTTTCATTGTAGTGTTGTTGCAAGCTTTTTGCTAGAGCTGTAATATTATAGAGAGATCCTGTGTTTCATAAGCCTGATACCCTCTGTAGTAAATGATGCTTCTGTGCTTTTTTTGTTCTCTGTGTAGTAGTCAATGGTGCAAGTCCCTCTTTCCTGAGCACTTCAGACAGTTGGCCTCTGTGGAGTGGCCTGAGATCTTGCATCATTTCCTGTCATCTGTCCAAAGCTATTTATAAAACGTCTCCTGATTCTAGCACTAGGCAAAACCCAGTTTTCATGAGAAAACAAACAGTTTGGATATGTACTCCCTCCCAGCAAGTGTCCCAAAACTGTTGAGAAAACCTGAAATGTCCTAAAAAATCTTAATGAAAGCTAAGATATAATGGGATTGGGGAATTGAATAATCCCATATCTTTGTAGAAAAGTCTTTAGAAGTAGATAGTGCAACATGTGCTGAGAAAATGTTACAAAGTGTTAAGGGACAGGAGGTGGTTCCAAAGTTTATTAACAAAATAAAAACTTTGGGTTTTGATGTCTGAAGATATAACAGAAGTGACTCAAGGCAGCTTCTGTGCTGCTGAGTTTTTGACATGTAATTTGATGGTAGATGTTCTATAAAAAGTTTCTACTTTTCAGTATTTCTTAGGTTTTCCATCTCTTTAGCTTCAGGAGACTCACTGGGGTAGGAGTCTGACAGGGACAGTAAGAGGCATTAAGTGAAGCAGTGCGCTCCCCAGTGAATCTGCTGTTTATGATAAGTGCTATTTTGGGAATCCTGAAAAAGCATGTTGGCCACAGACAAAACGCACCCTGAGCAACAGCACTCACATCGGCTTCCCACTGGCCTGCCTTGACCCTGCTGGCACCGTGCTTCTTGTCTCCTTTATCTTAGCAATCCAATATGCTGCTTGCTTGTGAAACTGCTGTATCCATGAGCTTTGGCATGTCAGAGACCACTGTGTGCAGGGTAAAGAGAATGGAGGATGACCTTTGCCTGAGCAGTCACAAAGACACGATTTCCTAATGTGTCTCCCAGTCCAGCCTGTTTCATCCTGTTTTCACAAACTGCTATAAGATGTACCAGAGTGCTGCAGGTGGCCTAGGCATGATTGAAGACCATGTCCCACTCATGAAGGCCTCTACAGGGTACAAATCTAAGTAGCAGTAGAGGTCTGACACTCTTCCACTATAAACAATTAGTATTGCTTTTCCAACCCCAAGTTTCTCACGGCAGCAACAGATCATCCTCTTGATGGCTGGCAAAGATTCACTTCTGGCCATGTAGGTTATTGCAAAATAATATTTGAAAGTGTTTGAAACGCCTCAACTCACTGCACCTGCCTTCTCCCCTTGTAGGACGGTGGATTACATTTGTTGCTATTTGATACGCAGAAGTTTTGTAGCCTCAGGCTGCTAAAGCAGTGAATTATCTGATGCCCATGTATTTGGATTGAGTTTTGCCCCCTGTAAATGTATTTCAAGAGGATCCTGGTGTTGGTAAAAGATGTCAGTGAATGTTAGTTTAATTATTTTTTTCCTCTGTAAATGATAAGCTCTGCAGCACCAGCTGTATTTACAATTGCACAGCAGAGGTTTTATCTCTGCAGTGCAATAGAAGGCAAAATGCTGCATGTGGGAGGGTTTACTGTTCTGTAGGAATGAACAAGAACAGTTCTGCATAGCAATATGTATAGTTCTGCCATTAAATGCAACACTTTTACAAAACTATATAATTGTTTTACATAAATCCATCATTGGGCCTTTATAACTTCTGTTCAAGAGGTGACGTATGTTCCAGTAGAGATCCAAAACCAAATGCGCTTTTTGCTGAGAGCACCCCACCCTGCTTCCAGGGCATCTCTACACATTGGAGTACTCAAGGTATTACAGATACTTAAATAATACCTGTACAGTAATATGCTGCCTTACAACTCTAGCAGCACTGCAGCCAATGCAATAACTAGCACAAAGGTGCCTTAAACAATTGCTCTGGTGCCACTTCAGTAGGCAGATGTGTTCTCCTAACTACTTCATTTGGTCTGTTGGAGGTGGGGATGAGAGCAGTGTCTTCCTGCAGGTCTGAACAGGGCATAACTGTTGCACACAAAATTCTCTTGTACCTTAAGTGCTGGGAAAAAACATTTGGTGTTTCTTGTTTCCAACCCATCCTATGCTTTGCCTTGTCACAACAGCCCTTTTCCTCTTTCTGTGGAATGTTTTTCAGCTGTAGATTCATCCACTGACTGGATCTACAGCCTGGTTCCAGCACACCTCCTGTGTCCCACGCTGGGAAGTTAGAAGCAACTCTGGTCACTTGGAGAACCCAAGTGTGAAAACGTTGGTACTAGTCATGCTTTAAAAGGTGATTAAACCTAACACATACTGCCTTAATTGACTACCTTGGTAATCTTCTATGTGTTTGCTATTCTGTGTATGAAATACTGATAGCTATCTGTATGCAAGGTTAACTAACGAGGAATTAATGAAAGGCTGAGAAATCTGGGAGAGTTCCAGCCCTTCAAGTGGATTTCACACAAAGAGGGCTGATGCTTTCAGTGATGACCCAGCTACAAGGCAAGTTTTCTAAGCTTTTCTCTTCTCCCAGTATTGCTACAGCTTTGCAAACTACTGCTTTAGGCAGTTGCTATGTCATGTGCGCAAAACGTTGGCTAAGGCATAGAAAATGTAGGCAATGGAATTGTCTGACTTAATGAAGATGTATGATATTAAGTGAGGAGCCTGCATGCAGCTAGCTGTACCGAAGTGTCCTAGATTGCTGATGATCTAACAAGGGGGAAGAATTACTTGATCTGGTTTAAGCATTTAATGACTTTTTTTCCTGCAGATTCACAGAATTTCCAAAGTATGTCACAGAATTCATTTATTTCTCACCTCAAAGTTGAATATCTTCCATGACTTTCTTTTTCCACCTTCATTTGCCCTTTGTACTTTACTGCTTTTGGTTTGAATTGGTCTCTGTTAATGGTCTGTTCTTTTCTAGTCTTCCTATTGTTTCACACAGGGATGAAGATCTGAGGGTTTGCTTTTTACTTTCTTCTAGGTCCCCTAACATTGTCCTGGCTTCTTTCCTAATCAGTATGTAGACGGTACAAATCTTGCTCTAACAAAGCTAGTTCCACCAAGGGATTGCAAATGAGGTGATAGCATGCTGCCTGTGCCCAGGTACCTTCGGCTACCATCAAGCAGACTTCAACTAAAAAACCAAACCCAAAATTTTTTAGAAGTTTATAAGATGGCAGCTTCTGTGTGGTTACCTGCTAATGCTGGCACGAAGTATGCTTTAAGATTTATTGGGAAAGCTTTAATCTCTACAAACCCAGAGAGCATTCATTAGGAGAGTGTGCTTGAGTTTTAAAAAGAACAAATAAAAAAACCCTTTGTCCAGCATGGAAAGTTATAGTCCTATAGTCCAGGAAACGGAGGTGCACAAGAAGTGAAGTTGGGTTGTCAGTGAAACTCCAATTTATCTGTTTGTGGTGAACATCAGCACTATGCAACTGTAAGCTGGAAGAGCAAGCGCTTTGTAAAGGCTCTGCCTAACACAGTTAAGGTAGCAGTTAAAGGAGACCCAGACAATCTATTCAGACTCTTGGGAGTTGTGCCAGGAGAACCAAATTGTACTTCAGGGCCCAGATCACCCTGTAGAACACAGGTAAGCATGAACAGGCCAGGGAGGCAACAGAAATTGAGTGTTACTTGAACCTCTGCCCATCCCCTTTAATAAGTTGGATTTTCTGTCTAAAATCATCCCTATACCCATGCAAAAAAAAAGTCCTAGACTTTGATAAGAAGCATGGTCAGTCCTTAAAAATGTATCCTAGGATACATCTCCCTTCCTCTGGGAGGACATGTAAGTCAAGCAGGTGTGGTCCAGCAGGCACCCCAGGTACTGTCTGCTGTCAGTCTTTCCCTTTGTGTCTTAGCAAATTTGGCTGCTCAGGGGACTGATCCTGCAGGACAGGCCAAGAACCAGGTGCCACCTTAGATACCTTCATCTTCACTGGAGGTGGAGGCTGCTGGATGTGAGCTATGCACTTAAGTTGAGCCTTTTCTGAAAATACCTGGAATCATGAGAGAGAGCTGCATAATGCCAGAAAACAAAGAGTTCCTGCAGAAAAGCCCAGCGAAGCAGTGAAACTGAGAAAAAAAAAAACCCTGGAGCTGCCAAGTCACCTTGGGCAACCTTTTCAAACTGCCTCCAAATCTTTCTTCCCTTGCCAATCATAATGGGTGTGGACACTTAAAAATACTTCATTATCTTTTATGCCACAAGTAACACATAGGGCTGAAATATTACATTGGAATCTACTGTTTGATCTTTTTCAACTTTAATACAATAAATGAATCACTGCTTCACTTCCAATTATTTTTTAATTGCTGGGCTTTATGACCTTCAAGTCCAGCTCTTTTCTTACTCTGCACTTTATTGAGCTAGTATCTGCAAGTGCTTTTGAATGGGTTGGTATCATATAGCATGTCATCTGTGTGCTACGTAATGGCATTTTTGGGGAATGGGGAAACAATTTGATGCAATAATTTGTAGCCTAATCAATAAGATATTTAAAATCTGATAACAGATTAACAATTTGCTGGATTAGATAGCTATACATTGCCATGTGATACACAATTAAATTCTGGGCAACTCTCTCTGACAGGCATTGTAATTCTACAGTGAGGCTGAAGACAAGTAACATTCCTGCATCCTCTTGTTGCATGGTTTTCCTCTAAATCTAAAGTATCTCATTCACTGGATTCTACCACAGACTCTTAGAATTGCAGAAAATAACTGGGGGGATGGGAAGAAAAGAAAGTAGATCTTGATTTATTAATTAGGAATTCCCAGAAATGGCAGTACTTCTGGACTATGTGAGATTTATGAGTGTGTGCTACCCAGACAAGGAAGCGTGCCACTTCCTGCAAGGCCCCTCCATGTTTCCTAAACAGTGTGGGCTGCTGCAGAGCAAACTCCATGTACGTGCAACTTCTCCACCTGACTGAAATGGCAATGTGGGAACTGGCAAATAGTCCCAATGGATACATATGATGGGCTCTCTAGGTGCTGTTGCAAGGTTATAATATAAAGTTTTTCCTACTGCAGTACCCTAGGATCAGCTCTTTTGCCTCTCATAATGAAAATACTTTGTATGGGTGGAAGGATTCTTTAATTAACTAAATAGCTCTGGGTTTAGACAAACAACCACTGCTGCTCCTGCCTTTTTTGAGTCCCAAATCTCTTTCTTTAATGCAAGCAAATACTCCTCTGTGGCTTGGCTCTGGTTGCCGTCCTAACATTACCTCTTCCAAATATGCACTCCTGCAGTTTTGTTTTCTTTATAGGCTGTATTTAAATACAGCTGCTTCTGGAGCAGCCAGCACTGTAATCTTCCAACTCTTCTGCTGGGTGGGCAGAAGAACTGCAACTTTGTTTCTGACTTTTCTCCGCTGTTGGCAGCATGGTTAGCTGACTATAAATTACCAACTACTGTAAAGTGTTAGATTAGCTAGTGACTCCTGCATGTGTGCTGTCAGCACAGTGCTGTGTTATCAAGTATCACCTCTCCTGCTAGTGGGGGCAATGTCCAGTGCAGGCGGGTTGGAACTGGACGATCTTAAGGTCCTTTCCAACCCAAACCGCTCTGTGATTCTATGCTGTGTTGTGGCCAAGGGAAACTCTGAGGCAAAGCCCAAGGCCTTGCTGAGTGTGGCCCTGCCTGGGCTCGGGATGGACTTGGGGGGTTCAAAAGCACAGGTCTCCAGATAAAGCTGTCAGGAGGCAGCAGAGATCAAATAGGTGGAGGAAGCAGCAACTGTAGTTGAAGCTTTAGAGCATCACTGCAGTACTAAAGGGCCACCATTAGCATCTGTAAGCCTCTAACTTATGTTAAGTCCAGCAGCAGCGTGTACCTCTCCACTAGGCCCATTTCTTTGAAGTTGTTGGCTCAACTGTTCTTTGAAAGTGCCGAATTCCTCTAACTGGACATAGGGGCTGCTCGGAGCAGCCGTGTTCCATGAAGACAGGCGAGACCCTGAGGTGACTGCTCAGCGAGAGGGTGTCCTGCCGTGGCTCTGGGGCACAAGCACCGGGGAAGAGGTCGGGTGCTCCTTCGGCCGCCAGAGCGCGGACAAAACTCGGGGACTGCCGCGGCACAGCCGTGCGGCGCCGGACCCGTTGGTCTGGGCTGTGCTTCCCCCGCCCCGCCGCGCTGCTCCCCGCCCCTCGAAGGCGGAGCCGCCGTCGGAGCCGCCCCTCCCTGCCCTCCGCGCCGGGTTACATGGCGGCGGCTGCGGCAGCGGCAACTGCGGCGAGGCGGGTGGGCGTCGGGCGGGAGCCGGTAGTGGGGCCGCGGGGCCTGGCCGTGTGAGCAGCGCAGCCCCCGATGAGCCTGGGAAGGCCCGTGAGTGCGGCGGGGTGGGCGGCGAGGTGGGCGGCGGGAGAGGGGGGTTTCGGGCCGCTGCACACGCGGGCCCGGCCCCGCCGCACAAAGGCGCTTTGTTCCCTCCCTATGGACGGCGGCGGCGCCCCCCGGCCCGCTGCGGTGCGCGTCACCCCCTTTCCCCTGCTCCGCCGGGGCCTGGCCCGGCCCCTCCGCACTGCGGCGGCTGCTGCCCAGGGGCAGAGGCGGCCCCGGGGCTGAGGGGGGCGAGCGGCCGCAAGCAGGGCGGGTGGGGGCGGCCGCGCGGTGCCGCGAGCTGGGCGCTGCCAACGGCCCTGAGGGTCGCTTTCCCGCCGGAGCGGGCCCGGTGGCGGCGGCGCTCTGAAGGGCGTTTGAAGGTAGGGGGTAGAGCTCCGCGCTGCGGCGGGCTGTGGGGTCCGCTGGCCGAGGGCGGTGCGGCTCTGGCCGGGCTGCTGCTCCCTTTTCCCCTCCGTGGCCCCGGGCATGGTGGGCGAGGGTCCCCTCTGCCTGAGCGTTCGCCGGTATTCGGGGGAGGGGAAGAGCGGCGCGGCGGGCGAAGCCGTCCCGGAGGGGCGGCGGGAGGAAGGATGTCCTTTGCCAGGACGGCTGCGGGCTGGCGGCGGGCCCGGCTCTGCCAAGTCTACGGAAGTTTTGCTGCTGAATTGGGTGCCGGCGGCGGCTCCCCGCGGGGCGTTCGGCGCTGCTCTGCAGCCGCCGTGCCGGAAGGCATGGGGACAGGTACCGCCGGCTCCTGCTGCCAGCGCGCCCGCAGGCTCCCTGTAACCTCCAGCACCTTACGTGGAAAAAGTGACTGAATACTTCCCTTAAGTAGCTTGAAATGCCCGATGAAAATAGCTTGAAGGGAGGCTGCTCGAGTATCGGGGTTTGGAAGAACAGGTACCTTTGGCTGGGCAGGCAGATGCAGACACTTTGGCTCTGTATGATGAGTATCTTTCTATGGCTAATTCAGTGCCATTTTAGATCAGCCTGACAATGGTGAAGTTAATTGTGTCATGGAAAAAAGAAACGGTGGTTGGTGTGTTATCATATGGCTCATGCAAACGTTGATAAAAGCGCTGTCGCCAGCAAGCTTTTTTATGTGAGTATGTGTGTGTGTAAAAATAACACTGTGATAGTTCATAAACCAGTTACAGATTCCAGGCTTACAACAGAGGTAGATTTTAGTTTGGTAATCAGCTTCAGAAAATGTGTGCTGTAAAGCTAAAGCAGGAACTTTCATTTCAGCCTCTCTCTCAGGTTCGGTCCTTGCAGTGTGGTTGTTATCTTTAATTTGCTCTTGACTAGGTAACTGTTCAGTGGAACAGCTCACGGTAGCAGATCTGCCGATGTGCAGAAGGATGTCCTTAGCTGATGGTAGGCTTCTTCAGTGGTGAGTTTTCATTGAATTATCTGAAGGTAGAACCAAACTACTTTTATTTCTGATACAGAAAAACGCAGCAGATTTTTGTGTGCTTTTACAGAGCCCTCTGAAGATTTATAAACTAATAGTAACATTTGCTGACTGCCAGCACAGAGTTCCCTAAACAGTGTGGGGAGCAAGTAGGAGGCTGTAGAAAAGCAGCAGTTTGGTGAGTTGGACGATGACTCACTCTGCCTACTGACTGCAACGTGGCTGATCTAAAAAAGTACTTCTGCACCCCATATTTTTATAGTCAAAGGGATAGTACTTAGCAGGTTGTATAATATGTCATTAGTCATTCTTGGTCTTTGTCTTGTGAGTAATGATTTGATCATTATGTGGTCTGCATAATCAAATTAACTGGTATCTGTCTGTCTTATTTGTATCTGGAAAAGTAAATGTCTCATACTTGGCTGTGTTTCAGTGTACATCCTGTTTCTTGAAAACTGTGATAAATCCACGTGCAGAAGTTGAGCTTGAATTGAAGGGGCTGCTTGCATAATGCATGAAGCCAGTCGAGTGTGATGATGTCTGCCAGCACTAAGGATAATGTCAAAGATGACAGCCCTTCTGTGGATCACTTCTGTTGCCTTCTCGCAAGAACTGATCTGTTTTAAAAGCATAGTTGTAAAGCACTGAAGAAACTAGTGTCTTTGTGTTTCCCTCTTTAAACTTTGTGGGAGGAAGGAATAAAAGCACTGCTTACACAAAACAGTAGTTTTGGGAAGGTGACAGTTTAGGCTAAATGAAAACAGAAATGCCTGTGTGAATAGCCTGTTCAGCACACATTGGGGTGATAAATTCCTCTTTTTCTTGATACTATAGTTCAAGTGGTCAGAGCACAACTAAAGAGGAGTTTATCATGTTTGTTTTAACGTGTTTTCAAGACAGACAGTTGGTCTGATGGTTATGACTTTCATTGAAACTGAAAGTGTATAAACTGAATAGGTGTTGGTGTCACTCTTTGTAAATATTAGTATTTTTAAAAACCTACCTCATTATTTTCCAAAGTTGAAAATCTCTGTAAAATGCAAAGAAGAATTTGATATTTTGAGCTCACTTTTGGCTTGAGGAAAGCCTTGGTTTCTTCTAGTTGATTACCCTTGAAGTAGCTATTATCTTAGAATGAAAGAAAGAAAGAAAGAAAGTTTGGAGTTAACTTTTTATTTTCCCTCCCTCCTGTCTGCTTCTGGTCTCCAGGACTGTCTTAAATGTCTGTTTGCTATTAACTGATGATGGGGAAACTAGTTCAGCAGCTTCCCTGGCCCCTGGCACAGGCGATGCTCCGGGAGCTGTAGTCCTGGCGGGGGGGCCAGGTCACGGGTGATGGCAGTGAAGGGGCTATAGCATGTGAGCAGAGGGCTGTGCTAAGTGAGAGATGCAACTGGTGAAGTGGAAGAAGTGTGTCTTTAATGTGAAAGAGAAGATGGGTGTAGTTGTGTCATTAGCTTAGAAGCAGGATTTTATTGTGTAGACAAGGATATATGAACCTGCTACAGCACTGTCATCTATTACATTTCCAAAGTAGAATTTTCAGTGGCAGTAAACAAAACACTCTCAATTACTGAATCTTAATATGCTTTAGTAGTGGGGCATTTTTGCTAGGACAGTCTCGAGTTGTTCTCATTGTATTCATGTGATGCACTCTGGTTGCTAGACAGGCTGCCTCCTGGTCAGCTTCCTAGGACTAGATCCTTTTATGAATGATAGCTGGGCCCTGCTTTCTGTGGCTTTGGGATAAGTAATTTGCTCCTAAGTTGCGTAGGAAGTTTTGTAGCAGGATCAAGGAAGTTTGTAGCAGTATCAGGTCAAATTGAAGGCTGTGATGGGTTGCTTGTGTTGTCAATATTTGTTTTCTTAGCTAAATCACTGATTCTGAAAATCATTACGTGCCTTCTGGATTAATGGTTGTCTCGTGGAAGGATATAGTGTAAACTGATTAAAAATGCATCATTTCTGAGATACAGAATGAAAATTTTAGGACTCCTGCTTCAGTAAGCAAGTGGGCCATAATTCCCTTTCTCCTTGAAAGCAGTAATGTCATTACTGCTTTTGTGTTGTGCTTTTGCTGCTGCCTTTGTTTAGTCGTAACAGTAAGGGATAAAATCTGAGTTACAGTGAAGCGATCAGCAAATCTTACTCCTTGCTGCTCATAGGCATCTTTCTGAATCTGTTCCTGTCCTGTTTTATGGAACTAGCTAAAAGAGAGGTTTCAGATGTGTGACCTAGCTGGTGCAGACCTCTTTGGTATAGCTGCATATTGGAGACATCAGCAATGTGAAACAATAAGCCTAATTATGGGGAAGAATACAATTGGGTTTAGACGGTCCCCAGGATATAAACCACAGCTTATTGCAGGGTATTTGAACAGAGGCCTTGGACCTCTGTTAACATGATACTATATTATTATCTATTATGCCAATATTATATAAATATTATATAATTATATACTCTATAATATATCATTAATTGCATTAATGCAATTCATGTTAACATGAGTTTAAAGTGTTAGTGTGAGCTACAAAAGTGAATTTCCATAACAGTTTTTTGCAGGGGGTTGACAATGAAAGGGAAACGGGCTAGGTTGATGTAAACTCTTTTACAGGCAGCAGCTCAGAATGAGTGAGCCTGAAAGTGGTGTATGTGAAAGAGAAAGTATTTTTAGGTTTAAAGAAATAAAATGAAAAATTAAGAGGCTAGACTTCTGGGTTTTATAATTGTGAACAAAGAGTTGGGTAGTCACCTCATTAACCTTAGGATAAATTTCATCGTTTTTCTTTAAGAAGATGCGCGTATATTGTAAGAAGGGTCCCTACACTGGTTTCTTAGTACTGATACAAATTCAAGGTAGTTTGGGGGAAAGTAATAGTGTTACCTCATTATGTTTGTATGAAGGTTATAATAACTCTTGTAAAACACTGTCTAAAATTAGGGCTTTTGGCAGCATGCGAGGAAAGGAATCTCAAGGCAATAGTTAAACGTGCTGAGTAAAGAAAGCTTTGAAGATCACCCTTCTGGCAGGGTACGGTGCCACAACAGTGGAACGCAGCTGAATGCTTTTCAATTTAGAAATCCTCTATTTGGTAATCTTTACTGAAAAAAACCCAACCCCCAGCAGATTATAGCATGTGTTTTCTCCTTCTTTGCTGTGTTTGCTATGTGGCTGTACAAACACCTGCAGGCAGGTGGTGGTGTGGAGCAGGAGGGAGGGAATGAGCTGGGGCACCGGGGCTGTGTGTCTTGGTGGCAGTCAGGCTTGAGCCTAAGGAATGGTAATGTTTAAACATGGTGAAAGAGTCTTGTTTCTGTTTGCCAGTGTGCCTGCCTTTTTTTTTCCTTCATGCAATTCTGATTACTTCAGTGAATTGAGGCCATTATTTCCAACATGTTAATAATTTGTCAGCTGCTCTTGCTGCCCGGTTAGGAGTGGGGAGACTTGTTTTGCTTGGTCCCGGTTGTCCCACTGAAGTGCCAGCACAGTTTTAAGGGAGAACATTTGTACAATTAATTCTAAAGTATTGGGATAGTTTGGAGGGCCGGATGAAGAGCTGAAATGGGTTAATGTAAGGTTGAACAGAAGACATTTAGTGGTTTAATGTGACCTATAGTTGTGGGGGAAGAACATGCAAGTGACTTATAATGGAATTGCCCAAATCTTGCCACAGTGTGTAAGATACGCCTTTGAATCTTCTCTTTGTGGTGTCTTTGAGCTTTTAAAAGAAATGAGGATGTTGTGCACAAAATGCAGCCTGTGGTCTTTATGACTGCATTCTGCTGCAGCAAATAGGGACATTTACCAAGGAAATTACCACTTTTGTTTTCATAAGTAGTAGTTGCATTCATTAGACTATTCAAAAATAAATTATTTCTGAAAATGCCCATATGTATGGAGAAATGGTTATAGAATGTATCACTGTGTAAAATGTACTTGCTGTTTCTCTTTGTAATCTAGGTTGCGTAAGTGTGAAGTAATTGATAAGGTAATATTTGTCTAATATGTAGGAATTACCCTGTGATTTCTGTAGCAATTAATTTAGAGGGGCTAAATTATGATTTGATTTGTTAGTAAACTTTGTCCAAAACCACAAGGATTTAAGCTTTATAAGTGGCATTGTATGTGTGCTGTGTATTCCGGAAAGTCAATAAATACTAGAAGTGCACAAACTATTACCCTTTTTGTGTGAATGGTACCCAGTAATCTCTTATTATGATGAAATAGTCAGATTTTGGCTTTAAGTAAAAGTTTAGTGGAAAGAATTATTCCAGAATTTAGTGACTAAGGTGCAGGATGTGTTTCTGACTTGTCTTAACAGCTGTATTGGAGAATTACCAAGTTTTCTGTGATATTCCCTTCTTTATTAAGATTCAGTAAGATTTTTTTATTGTGTGCCTTATATTCTCAGTAGGTTATATCTAAAACTTTCACAATACTTGTTTATAAATGATGGTTGGTGATTATCATTGGTTTTCCTCCAGGAGTATGAAAAGCCTATGCTGTTTCTGATTAGCTCAGCTTTTATGATCATTACTTATTTTGTAGCTAAGCACTGAAGTTGTATATTTAGGGAGACTTAAGTAGTTGGGGGAAGAGGAAGACTTGTGTATGTGCTGCAATACTGATGTATTTTTCTCTGGTTTTCAGGTTGTCACGGAGTAAAATGGATGGTAGCTTTGATTGTGATTGTGGTGAGCTGGAGCCACCTGATCATTAACAGAAGGCATCTTTTGTAAATCAAGAGCTGCCAGTTTCCCATTTAAACGAGACTGTAAACAAAGGAGAGAAAAAAGAGGAAGAAGAGAAAAAGTAGTGCTTACCAGCACCATAGAATGACGCTGCTCAGGACCAGTCCAACACTGAATGTATCTGCACTGTGAGGAGGAGGATGTTAATAGAAGCCTATTATGTGCATATTTATTCACATTTTTGTTAAATGTTAACCAGTTTAGCCCAGTAGAGCTGAGTGCATAGTATGTCATTTCATTCCGTTTGAGTTTCTTGTGAGTATTTTCTTTAATGTCTGCAGAAATGCTGCACCTTTCTTGAACTATGAATGCTGCAATCTTTCTATCTTATGCTCGGTTTGAGTTCTAGAGCTTACGGGCTCTAAATTCAAGGGGACACAACAGGCCTGGCTGGCTCATAATGAAATGAGAGTGTCAAGAAACCATCTTTCAGTCAAAGCCAAGTGTTTCTTCTCCCTTTCCATAAGACCTTTCCTTCAGATACCAGTGGAAGTGTCTCCGCGTGTTTACAGAAGCTTAGTAGTTTGAGAAAAGAGAAACGTAAAGAATTTAAACATGGCAGAAAAATTTGAAAGTCTCATGAACATTCATGGATTTGATCTGGGCTCTCGGTATATGGACTTAAAACCACTAGGCTGTGGTGGAAATGGCTTAGTATTTTCTGCTGTCGATAATGACTGTGACAAAAGAGTGGCTGTCAAGAAAATTGTCCTTACAGATCCCCAGAGTGTTAAACATGCTCTACGTGAGATCAAAATTATTAGAAGACTTGACCACGATAACATTGTCAAAGTATTTGAAATCCTTGGTCCTAGTGGAAGCCAGTTAACAGATGATGTGGGCTCCCTTACAGAATTGAACTGTGTTTACATTGTTCAGGAATACATGGAGACAGATCTGGCTAATCTGCTAGAGCAAGGCCCTTTACTGGAAGATCATGCCAGACTTTTCATGTACCAGCTGCTACGTGGGCTCAAGTATATTCACTCTGCAAATGTTCTCCATAGAGATCTCAAACCAGCTAATCTTTTCATTAATACTGAAGACTTGGTGCTGAAGATTGGTGACTTCGGTCTTGCACGAATCATGGATCCTCATTATTCCCACAAGGTATGTGAAGAGTGGGAATATTCAAGTGATGTACTCACAATTGTGCCTTCTTAGAGTAGTGTTTTTTCTCCCTTTCACAGAGGTAGATAGTCTGTGGAAGGTCTCGTTAGCCGATGGGATATCATGTTAGGAATCATACAGTAGAACTGGAATGCTTGCGAATAGAGTAAAGTGGATCTCTTTCTGATGATGACATATTTTGTCTCAGACAGGACTACTGCAAGCATAAGATAAAACTTCTTTTTTTACTATCTGTGTTCAGAAAAGCAGATTTTTAGCAATGAATACAGGACCGAAGATTAAGGGCAATATTTAGAGGCACAACTACCAGAAGCCGTAGGCAAGTTTATATGTGATGCATTCATAGTGTGCAAGTGGGGCTACTTCCTGGCATTGATTTAGAGTTACTGTCTTCCTGGTTTAGATGTTTCACAGGAGAGTTTGTTATAATCTCTGTGTTTATTTGGCATCTGGGAATAAGAAAGTTTTGCTGCAGTACCTCATTTGCAGTACCTCGTAATAAATAGTGTGATATTTCAGCATTGTTGCTGTGCACTTGTAAAGATACAGCTGTTATATTTTAAAAGGCAGAAAGGCACAGCAGGGGGCACATGGTACTACATTTGAGACCAAAACATCTTGTAGTAGTGCATTAAAAAATAAGAACAAGTAATTAAAAACCCCATACCTCTTAAAAATCTAAGTAACCTGTTTTCATTTTTCAATCAATTTAGGGCCATCTTTCTGAAGGATTGGTTACTAAATGGTACAGATCGCCCCGTCTTTTGCTTTCTCCTAACAACTACACTAAAGCCATTGACATGTGGGCTGCAGGTTGCATCTTTGCTGAAATGCTGACTGGGAAAACCCTCTTTGCAGGTGGGTAGAATAAAAATATGTTTGTGTATTGCTACAAGGAGCGGTACTGCCTGATTGTCTTCCTCCAGAAAGGTGGTTTCTCATGGGTAATATCACTAGTCACTGACTATCAGGATATACTATATTATCATGCATTTATATAAGCAAACTAGAATCAATGTATTTGTAAAGCAAAACATGTTTCAATTTTTGTTACTCAAACCAGTGTGTATATATATATATCACAATTTGATGTAGTATTCCTGTATGGAAAGCTGTCTGTAGTTAGGTTAAGCTAAAATTTATTGTGTACCTATGAAGTGTTCTAAATACATGTGGTTTAGTGAACTGGTTTAGCCAGGAACTATCTGAGGATTATGAATCCCCCAAGCATTATATGAAGATTTTTTTTTAAGTACAGTCAACCTAATCACATCTCACTTTCTTATATGTTAAATTACAGAAGAGTGACCCTTTTTTCCCATTCCCAATTTTTTTTGTCATCAGCAGATTCTTTTGGCCTGACCTTTGTTTCAGTGGTCTAGGAAGGAGCCTTAAGATTTAAAATTTAGTGTGGCATACCAGGGAAATGTATAACCTCTTTTTAGATAAAATCAAACTGTCGTTTGCATTGTAGGAGATCACCCCATAGGCTCCACCTGCTGTTAGGCATTCAGTCCATGGGAGCAGATGTGCTAGTCTAGAGTAAACCCCCGACATGCTTACTTTCTGTGCACCCTGGAGCCTCAACAGTGGCTGCCGTATTCAAGCTCGCTCTTGGATTTGCTTCTCTTGATCTAAATTACTGGAGTAATACAGAAAAATCCTCTAAGAACTGAGCTTGCATTTCGAAGTTCGCATTCCTTAAGATACATGTGGACTAAAACCACATCTCTGCATTAATTCTTACCTTTGTATGTCAAGGTAATGAAATTGAGAGCTTTTCTTGTTAAGTACTATTAATGAAGTTCTGTCACCTTGGAATCATTATTTTAATTAATTAAAATTAATCATAATGATTAATCATTAATCATGTAATCGCTGATAGAAATCAGTAACTAATATGCAAAGAGGCTTTTCTTGACTTGCAGTGAGTTGCTAACTTTGAGTTACTAACTGTTGCAGTAAAGTTCACAGTGTATTAATTGCTCAACTGATAAGAGATTTATTACGTTTCCATTGCATCAAGCAGTTCTGCTAGAAAATAGTGAAACAGAGAAAGTCTGCAGATTTCAGCGCTCAGCATAGATTGATTGCAACTGCTAGCATTTTGGCTTTTGGTTTTTAGTAGTGTTGGTATTTGCCAAAAGTTTTTATTGGTCCAATAGCTGTGCAGTGAGCTAGAATTCTGGGGGTTTTCAACTTGGTATTAGTAACCAAAATTCATTTGGGGTCATATTTTCTGCAGTGGCTTTGTCTTGGCTTTTCTTTAAGTCATCTGGCAGATGTGTTGGTAGGATGTCCAGTGCAGACTGCTGAAGTGAACTGATAGTGCATAGATTTTGAGGTGGTACAATCTCCAGTTATTTTTGTGTTTAATGTCACATGCATCAGTATAACTGATATCCCAGAGCTGCTTGGTGAAGGAGAGAAACACTGGCATCAAATAATTCTACATAGCTTAATCTGCTAGTTGACTTTCTAGGGTGCTATGTGCTTCTTGGAGCTGAACAATAAACTGAGGTAGACAAGCTGTATTTCTGGTTTTTCCGGCTACATTGGTACAGCATGTAGATGCTGTCCATTCAGAACTGACCTGCTGTGTGGTTCTTGCAGTTTCCTTACAGTTCTTACCCAAGGAAGTTTCAGTAGTGCTAAAAGTGTGCTATAATTTCAATCCTAACACAGTATATGAATACAAGTGGCTGTGTCCTGTAAGATCTCTTGTTGAGCTAAACCGCTGGTTTTATTAATAAGGGACATAAAATTCAAAGTGAGGTCAAATATTGAATTAATTAGGTGGATCAGTTCAAAGAGGAGGATTACAGTAGTATAGTATATAACAAAAAGATAGGTTGTTGCTGTAGAGTACTTCATGTTGAAAACATTCTTGCAAAAGCTTAAGGTTGGGTCATTTTATCTGTGTGTAGCAGTGCTGTAATTCTTTGTATGCTACCGCATTTTTGAGAGCTCTTCAGATTTATCATTCAAATTTAGAACTCAAGCTTTTCCTCTGTTGTGGGAGATAATAGTCTGCTGAAAATAGCTACTCGGAGCACAAAATTTTGACATGCTTTTCATATACAGGGATCAGGAGTGTTTGAAGTTGAAATGGCAGCTTGTGTTTTCTCTGGGTGCTTAGGTGCGCATGAACTTGAACAGATGCAGTTGATTCTAGAATCAATTCCTGTCGTACATGAGGAGGACCGTCAGGAGCTTCTCAATGTAATTCCAGTTTACATTAGAAACGATATGACTGAGCCACATAAACCTTTAACTCAGTTGCTTCCAGGCATCAGCCCTGAAGGTAAGTAATTAAAAAAAATACTTCCTGTATTTCAAAACCATAAAATAGTGAATGTGTGTGATTGTTAAAAGCAAGTGTCAGTTGGAAGAATCTATACATTCTCTGAAGCAGGATTATCTGCTTGCATGATAGCTACTTGGTCATCTTTGGAGTGGAATTGTGAATCTCTACTGGACCTGTTTGCACTGGAATTGCTCTATTTTGAGACACTGGCCTCCTAAATATAAGGGAGCACTGGAATGGAGTCAGTATAAAACAACTGTCTTTCAGATGTTTTCAGAAGTGTCCTCCAAGCTAACTGGGAGCAGTGTTTCCTGATAGCTGTGGGTGGATACTGATTCAGCTTGAAGCATTCTGTCTGTTAGTATATTTTCCTGCTTTAAGTTAAATTGTTGTTGATCGTAGGTTTGACCTCTACTCTTCTAGCTTTCCTGTGGCTACAGAATGCGTATTTGGCAGTAAACTGTCAAGAGCTGATACTTCACAGGTGGCTATTTTCAAGGAAATGCATAACTGTAGAGCAAAGTTCTGCACCTTAAGTTCTAGATGTCTGAAATGTCATTTCTCTCCTATTTACTATAACTTTTTTGCTGCAGCACTGGACTTTCTGGAGCAAATTTTGACATTTAGTCCCATGGATCGATTGACAGCAGAAGAAGCTTTGTCCCATCCTTATATGAGCATTTATTCCTTTCCAACGGATGAGCCTATTTCAAGTCATCCTTTTCACATTGAAGATGAAGTTGATGATATTCTGCTGATGGATGAAAGTCACAGCCATGTTTATAATTGGGAAAGGTAAATTTATCACTTACTGAATGGTTACGTGCTCGAAATAATACTGCTTCATAGGCGTAACTTCCTTTTCTGCTTGTTTCATGTCAAGTTGACCTGAGAATAAACTTTTCCCTTATAGGCAGTGCCTTGTCATTGGGTTTATAATTCATGAGAGTGACTTGGCAATGCTGATGCATTCCTGAGATGCACTCGGCAGTCTAGAATCTAAAGCTAATCTCCCCATTACTTTTTTCAAAAAAAATATTTCTCTAAAAAAATTTTAAGTATGAATGTCTTGTCCAATGCTTAGTGCATGTTATAGTAAATAGATTGACAATAGTCATGGAAAGTCAATTTAACGCACTTTAAGGAAGAGCTCTGTAAATGAAGTTGAGCTGTCATACATAGTTCTGGATTTAAATCTGTCAAATGTGTGTATGAGGATTGCTTTATGCCAGATTAATTTAAAAGCCTGGAGGAGGTACCCAGTGGATTGAGGAAAAAAATTTATCTGTGTTAAATTGTCATTATTTTGTAAGAGAATTTCTAAACTTAACTGTCTCTGTCTTGGGAGTGAGAAGACTGTTTTGTAGCTGCTAACACTTAGGAAATTGTTTTACAGATACCATGAAAGTCAGTTTTCAGACCATGACTGGCCTATTCATAATAACTATGAAGCTGATGAAGTTCAGCGTGATCCAAGGGCTCTCTCTGATGTTACTGACGAGGAAGAAGTGCAAGTAGATCCTCGCAAGTACTTGGATGGAGATCGTGAAAAGTATCTGGAGGATCCTGCCTTTGACACCCACTTCTCTACTGAGCCTTGCTGGCAGTATTCAGATCACCATGAAAACAAGTATTGTGATCTAGAATGTAGTCACACTTGTAATTACAAAATGAGGTCATCTTCATACCTAGATAATTTAGTTTGGCGAGACAGTGAAGTTAACCATTACTATGAGCCCAAGCTTATTATAGATCTTTCAAACTGGAAGGAACAGAGCAAAGAAAAGTCTGATAAGAAAGGCAAGTCTAAATGTGAAAAGAATGGGTTGGTGAAAGCTCAGATAGCGCTTGAGGAAGCATCACAGCAACTTGTTGAAAAAGAAAGGGAGAAGAATCAAGGATTTGACTTTGATTCCTTTATAGCAGAAACCATTCAGCTTAGTTTACAACATGAATCTACTGATGTTGATAAATTAAATGACTTGAATAGCTCAGTGTCTCAAATAGAGTTGAAAGGATTAATATCAAAGTCAGTAAGCAGAGAGAAGCAGGAGAAAGGAATGGCTAATTTGGCACAGTTAGAAGCTCTGTACCAAACCTCTTGGGACAGTCAGTTTGTAAGTAGTGGGGAGGAGTGCTTCCTCATAGACCAGTTTTGTTGCGAAGTAAGGAAAGATGAACAAGCTGAAAAAGAAAATACTTACACCAGTTATTTGGACAAATTTTTTAGTAAGAAAGAAGATGCTGAAATGCTAGAACCTGAGCCAGTAGAAGAGGGGAAGCTTGGGGAGAAGGAAAGAGAAGAGAGCTTTCTCAGTAACAGTGGAGAGCTCCTCTTCAACAAGCAGCTTGAGGCTATAGGTATTCCTCAGTTTCACAGCCCCGTTGGTTCGCCGCTGAAATCAATACAGGCCACATTAACGCCTTCTGCTATGAAGTCGTCTCCCCAGATTCCCCACAAAACGTACAGCAGCATTCTGAAACATCTAAATTAAAACACTCAGCAGACATTTCTTTTATATTCATGAGATATGTTTGTCTTTTTTTATTACTAGTGTAAGTAATTTTTTTACTTGAATCAGACGGTGTAATTTTGGTATGGATTTCATTAGTTTTCTGTTTACCATTGTTTTTACAATCCAGAATTACTTTCTATACATAAGTTAGGTTTGTTTTTAAACTGGCATGTCGTTTGCACACAAAATTAAAGAATAGAGCAAAATAATGCAAAATGCAGGAGGTAACAAAAAAAAGTGCACTAAACCAAGTAAAAAAAAAAACATTCTCTCAGTAAAACGGTGTCCATGTTTTGCAGAAAAAGAACCTTGCCTTGAAATTTACACAGTGAGACTGTACATAACTGCATGAGAATATCTATTTTTCCCAAAACATTTTTTCATTCATGCGTATTTTAGAGTTTTTCATACTGTACACATTTCTTAGACACATGATACCAGCAGCAACTGAAACGAATGCAGAATTTGGTACGCATGTGTTATCTACCTCAAGGTAACAGCAGTATGTGGCAAAACATTAACCACCCATAGTGCTTCTCATTATGCACTTCTATTTAGCCGGCATTATTGTAGTAGCTATTCTTATTGAAAATCATTCAATATTTATAAATGTTCTGGTATGCATTCTTTATAGTGAAGTGTTAATATGCAGCACTTTTATTTATTTTAGCAAATAAGTATATTTCTGTAATTATAGAAAGTCAACTTAATTTTTGAGTTACTTTTCAGATAAAAATTTGTTTAGCACTATGGTTTTATTGCCTACATAGCTGGATATATATTAACATCGGCTTATTCTGAGGCTATCAAATACATTCTTTTTATTTTAATTTCTTAGTTTTCATTTCAATGAAAGCACTCACTGTGTATAGGAATTTGTAATTGGAGGTGCTTGATCTCGACAAAAGAAATTAGGAATTGCTTTATTATCAAATGCTCCTAGAAGTCTTAATTGTGTTCATTTTTTAAGATTTTGTAATGTTAGTTGTGTGCATGGAAATAATTAAGGTACAACATTACTGTAGGTTAAAGTTCTATATGGTGAGGCATTTTGTTTTTACTGTATGTTTTTACTGAATGATTCCTGTCCCACTCCCAACCCCCCTCAAAAGCAAGCATGACTAAAATTAGGTTAAATATAGCATGTAGCATCTCAGTCTTCTGAAAATTTGGTTTACCTTCTGATTTTTTTGAAATACTGGATGTATCATTGGCTCCCCTGTTTAAAACGAAGAACAAATAAAAACATGGCCAGCAAAAACGACTGGTGGTGCTTTGTGAATGTAAGATAAAGAGCTGCTGCTGTAATGTTGCTTTGTGAAAGGCAGCACTCCCTCTACAAGGTGCTCAGGGAAACATGAGGAATTGCCTTGCAGTCTACCCTAGATGTGCCGCTGCTGGGGGTGCTGTGTGCTAGTGGAAGGAGCCTCCAGAAATGTAATTTTGTCCCAGTGCACATTGCCTGTATTGAAGAGAGTCTTGTGTAATGGTATGACTAATGGAAGTGTGAGTGTGCATAGCATCAGTAACTATGTTTTGTTCAAAATACAGCTGACTGGCAGGTGTAAGTGAGCTTTACTGTTCTATCAACTTTTTAAGCGTAACAGCGTTAAAGCAGAAGAGCTGCTGTAAGCATCTTCATGTTGCGGGCAACATGGAATGAAGGTGTTGATGCAGGTCCTTCAGCCAAGAGCCTGTCAAGCACTTTCACAAGGAGTGGGACCAGGTAATTCCTATGGGGTTTTCAAAATGTGCAGATCAGATCTCTGCTGCAGCAAGCCCTAAGATCAGTGAATATTTCTCTTCCAGTTCCTCCCGTCAGAACCGTTCCTGGGGGAGCTAATTAGCTGTGCAGTAAAGCTACATCTTTTGGCAAACTCTGCAGCTTTTTCTGTGATAATATCTTAGTTCTCCAATTTTTCCATCCTTCCTACCCTCCTCCTCTGGTAAGTAGCACAGATGCAATTTGCATAAAGCAAGGAGCTGCCACTCGTGGCAGACAGTGGTCACTTAGGGAGATGGGACCCAAAGGATGTCTTTGGGTATGGCATGTGAATGCTTAGGTACATCAGTTTGTATGTATGGGGCTGTGGGGAGGAGGAAATGGCTCGCTGCCTTTTCTCCTAGGCAGGGGACTGTGGTAGGTTTTACTGAGATGGAAAGCAGTGGGTGGGAAGTGCTTAGAAACTGGAAACAAATTTCAGCTTGAAAACACATCTTTGGCAAATGAATCTTTTTTATTTGTTTAGTTTTTAAGCACACCAATGACACTCAGTGGAACTTAAGAAGCCTGTAATGGTAGAAAGGGAACATTTTTAAACTCAGAAAGGGAGATGCTAGCACTGAGCTTAAATCCAGCACAGTGCTTCTCACTGCCCTGGACTTCCACTTGCACTGGGAAAGCAATGCTGTACAGGCACTGCTGGCTGCATTGGTGAAAACCCTGCTCTCCTAAAGGGGCTCCGTTGTTGGAGGTTTCAGCTGGGCAGTCAAGCTTATTACTTAGAAGTAATTCCGTGTGCGGAGATGATTAAAGAGAGTAAAAGTGCTTTGTAAGGCAAAGTGAAATCTACTGCTAGAAAGTGAAGATACTGAGTGTTGGTTTCTCCCTTGGCAAAGCATAGGAGTCCTGTGTTAGGAGAGCAGTCTGCGGGAAGAGCAGGCTTTCATGGAATGCTCCCAGTGGGTGGAAGATGGTTTTTGTCCCACACTCATCAGCTGGGCCCATCCTAGGCCACTTACATGTGTAACCCTTTGGCTGTGACCTAGCAACTGATATGTCTTTAAAAACATATTATGGAAGAGGCTTTAATTATAAACTAGATGAAGGGGCTGCTGTTCCATGCCAAGGTACTTGCCAAGTAAAATGGAACACCCTTATTTAACAAAAAAGCAATAAGGAATGAGGATACTAACCATCTTTTCAAAATACCTTCTCTTCTCTCTGTGGTCTTTGGTTGAAAGGCAGCATTTTAAAGTAGATCTAACAAGAACTTCAGCTAAAACAGGTGATGTTTCCCTCACCGAACAGACCAGGACAGAGCATTTTACATGCGCTCTCCCATCACATGGGATCTAATTATTGCAGAGTGGCACAATGCTGAACAGTTTGTTCTGATCAGGAGTTCTCAGTCATGGTCAGTTCCTCACAATTGTATTTAATTATAATTAAATGAGAGTTGCTATATATAACCTTAGCTATTTATATGAGACTTTGCCCATGCGACTGTTAGTGGTATGAGTACAGCATGAGTTTCCATCATGGCCCTGGTCAGCAGGGCAGCCTCAACCTGCAGCAGTAGCTCTGCTGCGTAGAGCTGATGTTGTATGCCTTGATTTACTTTGTTTTCCTGTCACCTTGCTATTGCTTTTTCTGTGCTGTAGCAGTTCTTAGAAGCGTGGCTGGTACCACATTTAAAGCCTTGCGAAGTTCTCACTTCAGTCTGGCTTATTGCCTGGAGGTGTTAGTTTACAAACAGGTTTTTAATACTTCTTTTTATGGGGGGAGGCTTCTTCCTGGAGAGTTTTCCTTCCATATGGAGCTGATGTTATTCTGGGGCTATTTTTGCTGTCTTTTTCTGTCCCCTTCTAAACTGCGATAGTCAGAGGTAACAAGTTTTTCCGTGTGTGGACTTTCATTCCCTATTCTACAGGCACATATTCTACAAACCACAGAGAACTGTACTTGGGCTCCTGAGGAATCCAGTGACATGCTGTGGTGCATGTTATTTCTGGGTATCAATAGAGGGGGAAAAGCATCCTTGAACTAAATCTGCTCTTGCAAGTCATCTTTATTTATACTCGTGTTGCTTTTCTGTTGCTGAGGTTTAGAAGCACTTGTCAAGCCTTCACTAAGGGTTTATATGTAATTAAACAGTAAACTGTCCTCATTCCTCCAAAGACGCAATCCTGAGCAAAGCAACCCTGAACCAATTTGCTCGTTATTCTTTGAGTTACCTCAATTCTTACAAAATCCTGCAAATTCCTGTTTGTTGTTCTGCCAGTGTTTGCGTCAGTGAGCGGAACAACCTGGGAAGTAATGCTGCAGGGTATTTAGCAACAAGCAAATAATCCAGATCACCACAGCACTCCTGGGCTTCCATTCCCGTGTCTCTATATTTAAAGTGGTTATCTGCTTACTCCAAGTGCTATTTGAGAACTCCTTAAAATATTTACTGTTGAAAAGTTCAATGACTTCTTTTGACTGAGAATTAACATCACTGATAAGGTGATTTGCATGCACCATGTGCAGGTGGAGCTCTGCCCTGGTAGCCCATGTGGATGTGGTGATAGCCACGTATGGCTGTGCTCTGCAAATAGCTGTCTCAATAGCCGGCAGCAGGCACATAACATCATTTGGCTTTCCTCTGGAATCTGTCTATTGCATCCTGACTGCAAAGCAGCCCTTCTATAGAGAACTCTGATAATAAAATTCCTCTTGTAATCTGTGTGCTGGTCTACTGCAGCCAAAATCACTTTTAACCTTTATGTCACCCGGCCTGGCTGTTACATGTGGTATGAAATACAAAAGTCTGCTTTTCGCAGTTGGGTGTGGGACAGGGAACTTATGACTTGTGTGGCTTCAGAGCCAGTGATACTATTGCCTTTGACAACCTGCTCACCTCCCCAGCTTTGGTTCCCTTGCTGATAGAACAACGGTGCTGGGCAGTGATTACCTGCAGGACTGCAGCAGTGCAGCAAGGCTCCCGCCATGGCTCTTACATGATTTATTGTAACTTCTGGTTTAGACTGCTCATAGACTTATAGTAGCCATTCATGGACTGTAGTCCAAGGCATGTGGTGATCCCCTGCCTGCTTGGTTAAAGATTGCTGGCCACTTTCAGAATACAGGCTTTCCTTTATACCTGATTTGTTCCTCAAGCCATGCCCCAAGGCTCTGGTGCTGTGCAGCATGGAAGCTTTTTTGCCATCCCAATCCCACCATGGCTGGCGCAAGGTTGGTATAAACCCAGTCATTTTCCCATGCCACCATCCCCACAGCATCTTTCCCAAGGTGTGTCTGTACTGCAGGTGTAGCCAGGGCAGAGTTCCTGCTTTACCAAATGGTTGGTCCTTGACACACTTTTACTTTGCAGCTCAGGCTTCAGGAACTGATGCTCCAAACCCAGACTCTGTCAATAAAAGGACATTGTCTTGTTCTTCCGGGTGCTGTTCAGACTAGATTAGAACTTAAATCTTCAGTGCTAGAGGCTATAAAGGAACAGTGTTTCCATTTAACATCTGTTGTGAATTTTATCGTTTTTAATCATTTAAAGCCATAGACCTGAATAACTGAATGACAGATTTATTGTGACTTCTGTGTTTGGATATAGATTTAAACGGTACAGCTCTTGAAACAGCTGGATAGCTAACAGAGACATTTTTAAAGGCTGTGATTAAGAAACTAGATAGGTTTGTGTCTTCTTTTGTTATGTCTGCCTCAGATTTTTTTCTGGTAATGCTACAGTCTCTTAGTGAATTAGATGTTGACACGTACTGAAAGGTTGGGTTACTTCCATGTAATACATTATCTTTTGCACCCTTACACATGATATTTCACTGATTTTCCATCATTTTGTTTTTCTTGCTTTATGCAGAGACACTCTCAGTTGTTTGAGTCTCTCAGTTTTGTACACCTAGCCCTGTGAAGCAGCAAGGTGCAGGTCTATACAGCTATTGGAGTGCAGAGTGGACAGGAATGTTCTCTGGGTATTGCCAGCCCTTCTGTCCATATTTCCTTGCAAGGACCTTGCTAACCACATCACCTAGCATGCAGCGTCGATTTCCAGCAAGACAAGATACAAAACCTCACCGTGACTGGCTCAGGGACCTGTGCAGGGCAAGGAGATTCATCATCCAGGACAGAGGAAATTCAGGAGTGAAGTGAACCCTGAAGTCCAAAGTGGAGCTGTGGCAACTGGGCAGCCACCGAGCAGCTCACACTTTGCAGCTGCCAAAAACTCACTGCTAGCATTCCTGTATGGCTCCTGGATAGCTCACCAGTACCTTGCATCACTTCTCGTCCCAGTAAAAGCAAACTATGTCAGCAGCAAAGCAGGTTTTTTGGTTCTGCTGCTGCCATAGAGCAAAATATGGAAGCACAAAGTTGCTTGAGCCATTTAGCGACTGAGCGAACACAGAATGACTTGATGTGAAACAGGCATTTGGCCATGGGGGGGGTTTGGGGCCAGCAGCAGATACCAGTGCCTGCATGGAGAGGAACCAGGAGCGACAAGGGCAGAGTCCGGCTCATCCCCAAGAACGGTGGTGTGGCCCAGGGAGGAGATTTCCGCCCTGCCTGCCAGGAATCAGTCTGTGTTGGCACGGGCAGGAGGAAAAACACGATGGGAAACGGGGAGATTAAAATAACCCCAGTGAAAACAGGATGTTGGAAAACTGGTCAGAGTGGGGCTGCAGGGCTGGCTGGGCAGAGGGTGCTGGGAGGCTCTCACATGGGAGCTGTCCGGGGGAGAACACCCGGTTCCCATGTGCCTTAGGACCCACGAACGCCCTGAGGCAGAGGCAGCGTGACTGCTGGCAGCCGGCTGGTGTTCTGTGTTCCCAAAATATGACTGATTACGGCTATTTACACAAATGTGTTCGCTCACCTTCTCTCAACACCTGCCTTCTCCCTTCTCACCGGATGAAGGTCATAAACCATTCCCTGCAGCACATCAGCCTGGCATCACATTTATTTAATTGATATGACCTCGGAGGCGCTGCCAGGCAGCAAGAGGCAGCTCTGTTTCACAGCTCGGCTGTCACCAGGGAGCTGTATTTCTCTCCTGCTCTCCGCGCTGTGATCCATGGCTTCCTTCCAGCCGCAGACAAAGTAAAAACCAAACAGTGTTTTTCTCTTGCTAACTGTCTCTTCCTTTCAGGGGCTGACAGCAGCAGTTACTGGTGCAGATTTACGGCAGGGCTGGCAGGTCCCTGCAGACAGGGAGCTGGATCCCAGTGCCAGTAGCTGGTTTGTGACCATCAGAGGTTTTGCTGCTGATGGGTGCTTGGCAGCTCGTGGAAACCCTCACACACCCATCACTGAGGCATTTCTGCTCCTCTGCAAGCAGGGAAAGGTTGGGTGCCAGGGGCTGGTTTCAGCCTGAGAGAATGTGGTGGGCTCATGAGAGGTCTTTACGTTGCAAAGTCCCACTCTCCAGCACATGTTGGCCATGCTCAAAAGCAAGCACAAACTCAGCCCTAACTCCGTAATGTGTGAGTTCATTGAGGCGTTAGAAAATGCTTACTAAAATCTCTGAGGCTAAACCAAACTGGTTTATTCCTTAAGATACAATAAAAACATCTTTTCCATGAGTCCATACTGCTATCCACTTTTTAACCTTCCACGGTCAAATTAAATCTGCCAGGTACATTGCAAGCCATCAGTGTTTGTCAATGCAGAATTGAATGCAAAACGGCCCCTGGGTGAGAACCATGTCATCAGTTTTAATCAGGTGGGCTGGTTAAAACAGAGCAATTCTCCTCGGTCATCTGGGGGTCTCCCAGTTAGGATCACAGCTTGACAGGCATCACTGTAGTGCTCTGTAGCCTTTCAGCAGGGGAAGGAAAGCTCAGTAAGTGGCAGGCTCCCCGGCCCTGCCCAGCACCATGTGGATCCTGTGGCTGTGCAGCTGGGCTCCACTGCCTTTCCCTGGTGTAGCTGCGAGTTACTTTCCTCATCAGTGTTCCAGATGATTTGGGTCCTGAGGATGCCAGCCTGATTTGTGTTTCCTATCACCTCGGTTTCAATTCTTCCATGCTCAGTGGGACAGATATGCTCTCGCAGTCCATAAAACTGTCAAAATGCTCATTCATGAACATCACAGATGTTCACTACATCGCTTGAGTTTTATGGCAGGTGAGAAATAACAGAAGATGATGGAGTGCTTAAAGTGAAATAATTAGCTGGATTTAGTGGCCTGCCAGGCCCAGGAGCTCAGGGGGATGCCCAGCTTCTTTAACAGTCAGCTCCAGTACAATTTTTGTCCAAGCAGAGATTGAAAAGGCACCTTTTTGAGCTGAAATTCTTCACTGTTGCAGGTTTTGACATGAATTTTGTCATCTGCTGGTGGTGTCACAGGACAGCTGGCTTCAAACCTGGGGAGCCAGAGCTGGGGAGCCCCCTGCATGCCAGAGGGGAGTCAGTTTCGTGTTCATGTTAGTTTCAAATGTTTGGCAGTAGAAATCTCTCCAGGCACCACTTTAATCCAATTTGCAGTGTCTGGCTCAAGTGAAGTATGAGAAGAATTTGTTTCGGCTATTGGAGCAGGGATGTGTCGCTGTGGGGAGCTGGGCATGCAGGCAGGGCACTGCCCGTGTCCCCTGGGAGCACGGTGCTGAGCAGCCAGGAGGGCTTGGGAAAGCTCCTGCTGGCCAGCACAGGCACCCTGTGAGGACAGTGGCAGCAGATCATCAGCACAGCACACCGGTCTTTCCCTGCCTTCTCCTTAAAATGCTCATGAAGCTGCTGTAAAAAACAAGTCAGGGACTCCACTGCTCGTGCCTTTGGGTAGTTTTCCTTCAGGGCATTTGCCTCCGGGTGTCAGGGACCCCATCTCACTGCCGCACACCACCCCACTCCCACTGCAGGGCCCACAGAAATACAGGAATGAGATTGGTTTTGATCATTTTAAGCCACCCTCGCTTCCTGGTGAGGGAAGGAAGCCTCAGAGGGCTTTGCAGCATGCTCAGGTGTTAGCTGCTTTCCTCCTAGGAAATTTGTATCTTGTCTTTTCCACTTTACAGCAGAGGAAATGGAAGGTGCTAGAGGAGGGTTTGGCTGGGGTGGAAACACCTGGGCTCTACCAGATGCTGGAGTCTGAGTCACCATGCAAGAAACCTTAAGGTAAGGAGAAAAAGTCATTTAGAGCTTCAGCTCTTACTTTGTCCCTGAAATCAATGCAATGTCATGGCCATTTATAGAAACTAATGAACCACGTCATCTGAATATGGAGCAGTTGCAGGGAGAATTGCAGCAGTGATAGTGATTGAAGGTAGCGTTCAGACGAGAGCTCAGTGCTGCTCCTTTGGGAGAGCAAAGTGTGCCGGGGAGCAGCGTCCTATGGCAGTGGTAGCATTCGTGACCTGGGCCAGCGAAGAGGTCTCAGGGATGGCATCATCCCTGTGAGGTGGGATCTTCCACTTCTCTCTTTTTGGAGTTTCTAGAGCTGGGAAGCTGAGGTGGGATCAGCATCCAGCTACTGCTTAAGGACTGTTTGCCATGGCAGTGCTGGAGCCCACCACACATTGCTGGCAGTGGCCACCACCACACCTCTGTGCATGCAGAGACTGCCTTCCCCCGAGAGCCCTGCTGTAAAGCCGTGATGCAGCTGTAATGTACAGAGCCTGTGTGCATCCATGGCCCAACAGCACAGTGCAGTGCAGTCTTATCACAACCCAAAGCAGTTTGTTCTGGCATGTGACAGGAAACAAACCTTTTCACAGCCGTGGCAGAGCAGGGTGAGCTGGCCCGAGGTGGCCATGCGTCCAGAGGGATTCAACTGCCTCCAGTGCAGTTGTACATGTATTTTATGGCCATCGTCACCATCCTTCCTGCTTTTCCCTCAGAGGTGGGCTTGGGGAATCATTAATTCATTAGAAAACCCTATTGCACAAATGCCAACATAAGTCATTTTATATTGCTAAATAGTCAGTTCCAGTTAATGGGGTTTTCAATTTCTGAGAACACACCGCAGTCACTCGGGTGATGTCAGTGGTGTTCCTGCCTGCTATTGCAGCCCGGATGTTGGGATGCTGGCTGGCAGTGTGAGCTGCTGCCTCTGCTATGTTGGCAACACATGCAGAGCATTACCAATGAATGTTTCTAAATACGAAGGCAGCACTGAGGAAGAGGGAAACTCCTCCCAGGTGCAGTATTCTGCTATTGTCAGGGCAGTGTGGAGTGAAAGCAAAAAGGATTTCAAGACTCCTTTTGGCTGCCTGTCCAGGCTCTGATTATAAAACACAGCCTGAATGCACCATGCCTGAACCAACCCCTCCCCCTGCCCAAATCTTAAGCCAAAGGACTTAAACGAGCTCTTATGTAACATGGTTTTAGTGTTTCCAGTAGAAATAGGTGTTCTAAATATAAGTGATGTGCAGATAAAATAGGCTTATATAAAATGCTTTCACATTTATATAACTCTTTGTTGGCATCGCACCCAACAGCTGCACCAGCCACCAGCCCAGCGGTGGGGGGCAGTGGTGCCACAATGCCCTGTTCAGATGCCTGCCTGGCCATGGCTGTGAGACGGTGCTGGCCTTTGCAGTCACAGACCAATCCCCATCCCATCCCCAACCTGCCTGTCAGTGCCTCTCCAGGGAGACAGTGCCTGCTGAAGGGACATCGTTTGATTGGTACTTGTTAAGTTTGATTCCCTTCCATCTCCTCGCTCACATCAGCAATCACAGGATACTCTCATGGTATTCCTGTTCGTGTCAGCCCCTGTGAGGACACCTGCATTTTCCAGCAGCAGTGCTGTGATAATGGTGATTACCCAGATTCAGCAGCTGGATGCTACACATACAGTCCCTTAGGGTCAATCTCTTTGGTCCTTAAAGCAAAGAAAGCTGTTTTGAATATTGAGAGCTGGAATTCTTCATCCCAATGTGCACACAGGGATTGTGTGTCTATATATATAGGTTTGCATGTGTATATTTATATATACACATGGCATAGTACAAGAGCTGACTCTTTGCAGCTCAGGGTTTGCAGCATGGCCTCAGGCTGTGGGCTCTTGCATGCCCAGGCACAGCTTGCCATCGCAGGGAGGCCATCTGAAATGCCATCAGTGGGTAAGACCTTGTTTGCAATGCCTCTTCTCTATAGCCAACTCCATCAAAACTGTGGTTGATCAAAGCCGCTGTGCTCTTCATCCAGCTCAGGAGCCGTAACAGCAGCAACTAATAAAGGTAGTGACAATTAGCTTAGGAATAGTGTCTTGTGAGCAGAAAACAATGGTTGCTATGTTACAACCTTTATGTATGGAAAGACAGTCAAATCCTGCACAACAGCCTTCGGTGCATCACACTAACCATTCGTTCTTAGAGGAAGGGCTGATCACCAAGTATTTTTAGCTACTGACATGTACAACACATGCATAGAGTTATACATAAATATATAGAGATATGAATAGATATGCAAATCGTGTTTATACAAACACATATATTTTCATACATATGAGAAACAAGAACACATTTTTCAGCCATAGTGTATTTTTACAACAGACCAGTATGATTTATATCTTTTCGCCATTAACATTTCCATTCAAATAATGCTTTATTTTATGCCCATTTTGACAATGTGGGAAGATGCTTTTTATCGAGAAGCCAGAACTGTCAGCAGCTTCTATTATTTCTGGTGGGACTGTCAGTTCTCCAAGTAACATGACTTCATTTTTAATCCAGGTCTGTTGGAAGACACTTGATCGGTCCTGCTTTTGTCAGTCATAGAAGACAAACTTGCCATAAAGAAACAGTATGTGTGACCTTTGGAAACGACTGTTGCCTTTTCTGTCTTGGTCTGCACTCTGTTTTTCACAAAAGCCTGTTTCTGTTGTGCATTACAGGCGAGATGAGACATTCATCTTTGTCTCTGCTGCCCTTGCTTTGTTGGGGGAGTCGCTGCCTGCAGGCGTGCGGAGAACGCTGGGTCAAGCAGCACTTGGGTGTCTTCTAGAGCTGGACCTGCAGTGATTCATCAGTCACTTCCCTTCTGGAAATCAATAGGCACATGTAGTACAAATGCTTCTGACCCCTTAGAGTTTATCCAATAAAGTCATGAACAGATAGAAAGAAAAAGCAAAACCAGAAACAAAAAATAAACCTACAAAGTGGCCACAGAGTGTTTAACGCTTCCCAGCACTGAGAGCAGCCCTGCCGCAGAGGCTGTGCTCAAGCCTCGGGTGTACCTTCAAGTGCTGCAATGTTGCTGGGGTGCAGCAGCTTTTTCTATTTAAATTAATGGCTGTCATAAGTACATGGAAGGATTTTGGGAGCTTGAATGGGAGGTGTCTATATAGGGTATGGCTGTGTGAAGACAGGAATAGAAGCAACCACAACCCTTCTGCCAAAAGTGATGGGGCTGAAGAACAGGATAAAAAACCTCACAAATGCACAGAGGACTGCAAACCACTTACATCCCCCGAGGCTCCTTAGGGATGGTTTGATCTCAAAGATAGTTCTATAACATATCTAACATTATATATACATGTATAAACAATATGTAACATTATATGCAATATAACTATATATAACCTTGCTATATATGTATGTATATATATTATATATGTATAACATACATATATATGTATATAGATGTTATATAGCTCTCTATACACACATATGTGTATATATACACATGCATAATGTCTATATATCCATATATGTGTATGTATATAACTATATGTACATATAGAACGTATCTATGTATAAGTATATATGTATGTATATATAGAAACAGGTATAGAATATGTATATATATACACCTGCGCATAGGCGTATATACACCTGCACATAGGTGTATATACACATACACATTTTTAAGTACATCTATGTCTCTACACCCATATATATACATACGTATATGCATATATAATGTATATATATACATGCATGTGCATACATACATGCACATATATGTAAGGTGTCTATATACATATATGTGAGAACATATACATACGCAAACACACAGACACACACACGCAAAGGGAAGCTCCCCCTGTGCAGAGCAGGCGACCCAGGCAGTGGCCCAAGACTCTTATATTGCCAGTGCTTGTTCTTTTAGGAGTTCAATAGTGATGGTTAACACAGGGCTCTTGCAATGGAATGTGATTCCCTGTACCTCTCATTCAACATAAAGCTGCATTTGCACTGATGCCTATGTGAAGGCACTTTCAGCACAGTGCTTGGGTGACATGCTACAGAGCCCCACATTGCTGTAGTGACTGTGTTTGCCCTGCCAAATCAAGGGAATATGGTATATTTCCCACCTTACAGCCTTGACTGTTCCACAGTCTCCCAGGTCCAAGTCCAAGTGCCCCAGCACACAGCAGTACATACCTGGTCGCTCTCCTAGAGGTAACTATCACTTTTCCCTGTGTCAATTAAAATAAGGTTAAAAGGCAGCCCAATATCTTCTGTGTGCAAAGATGTAGCAAGCTCTTTTCCTACTGGGATTTGTGCTTACAATTCATTAAGTAATTTCCGTTCCAGTGAGTGGCCCACAAAAACTAAGCTGTCACGAAAACCCCACCCTTCTCTTTGCACTGTTTTTCTCTATTTCTGAGAAGACAGTTATTAATGTGACACTTGACTCTTCCAGTAAGTATAAAAATAAAAAATGCTAAGAAAACTGCTAGAAGAATTTTGCTTATTTTTCCTGGTTTGCAGCTGGGTGATGGGGCACTCGACTATGAGCCACGCTCACTAAAACTGGAGCCAACCTAAGCAGCAGCTCTGGCAGCAGCCCTTGGCAAGCCTTGGTCTGTGTGGGTCGGCACCGGTGCTTTGGATACCTTGGTGACTCTGCTAGAGGCCTTCATTTGGCCACAGTCTGAGCACTGCGGGGTGACAGCACAGGTTACCTAACACACGTTTCCTATAGTGCTCTATTAGCTGATTTTTAATGCTGTGCACACTTCTTAATGCCCTGCACATTTCCCACATTTATATTACTTTCCCATGGAGTTAACCCATTGGTGCTGGTCTCTCCACCACATCCATACATACCAGGTATATAGACTTGTTGCATATGTATAGGTATATGTCTGTATATACAGAAATATATAATGTTTATATACATGTATACGTGTACATATATAAATAATATACATACAAATATAATGTGCATACGTACATATATATATACTCATATATGTGTATTTTATATATAGATGTATCTATCTCTCTATCTATCTATTGCAGTACTTGCAGCCAGGTGGGAGGCACAGAGCTAGTGATGAAACCCTGGGCTTAATGTCTAAAACTGCAGATGGAAAAAAGAAGTCATATTACTGGCAAAAATACCCAGGCGTGTACTTTTGCAGGCACAAACTGAGCAGGTAGCAAGTGGCTGGGAGAGGACTGTGTGTTGCTATGGAGGGTGCTGCTGAATTCGTGCTTATAGAAAGCTGACAGCAACATTTCTGAGCTAGCTAGGTAGATAGACATCTCTGTGGAGGGGAAGGCAGCTGAAAACAGAGCTGACCCCTGTTAAAGGTGTAAATCCTATCTGTTTTTGCAAGAGGCATGACACACATACTCTGTTAAAGTAACAGCAAAAAGCACCAAGAACAACCACTGGAAATCTGGCAACATCAGGTTTTCAGCGCTGAAAACATGCCAGCTTGCTCAGGCAATGTGAGGCAATTTTAGGAGATGAAAGACAGAAGATGAAAGCAGCTACACTCTCGTGCTTTGTATTTGGTGTGGTGGGAGCCTGGCCACCACGCTCTTGTGCTCTTGCGGCTGGCTGGCAGCCTGCTGCTGTTGTGGGGCTGACGCCTGGCATCCCCAGCACAGGGCAGAGCATGAGGGAGATGGTGCCTCGGTTTGCAGATGGGATAATCTCTGGCTCACCAAACGGTGCTGCTTGCCCGTGACCAGCTCAACTTCCATGTCCCTCAGTAGGTAGTGGTCTCAGCCTGCTCTGAGCAGAGCATCTCGCTGCAGACTCCAACCTTACCTAATGATCTGTGTCTATTGGGTAGCAGCAATATAAACAGGTAAAACCCATAACCAGCAACAACCTCAGCTCCTGCTTGACACTGGGGCATTGGTAGTTTCTCCTGAATGATGAACTGTGGGCTCCGCACTGCCTCGAGCTTACCCCTCCCAGGAGCATCAGCACCAGCAGGGCTCAAAGGGTTCATCCCTTTACCAGCTTTGCCCTGGGGGCCTGACCTCTGTATTCATGGGCCTCCTTCACTTACATGACCTTCACCTCCAGTTCTTTGAGGCTATACCAAAGGAATTTAGATTTAAATTAATCCTTTGGTACCATCAGGTTCAGGACTTCCACCCTGAAGGCTAATGAACTGCATTAAGATTAAATCCCATCAAGGAGAATACCAATGTCTTTGCCTCTCAGTGCTTGTTCAGATCCTTCCGAAATCACTATCAAAGTGCCAGGGTTCACACTGTTCAGGCTTAAGGGACTCTTTGCCACTGAGCAGCTGAAGAAGAGGGAGGGCCAAACGGCCTCCAGAGGCATCTTCCAACCTAAGTTTCCCCATGGATGGCTTTCAAATACAAAAAGCTATCTCACGGAAATGAAACTGAAAAGAAAACTTCTCAGAGCTTCTGTCTTCTGTTTTTGTGCATAGCATGGTCACAAACAGCATTTTATTTTGTACATATCAGGCATAAAAGTGACAGAGAAATGCACAATAAAAGAGTAACTTTCTAGTAGTCTTTGGCATATAGGAATTGTAACTTGCAGGGCTTTTCCTTGGACTGTCTCATCCCTCTGGCTGAAGTCCACAGGAGCTATAAGCCCAGCCATGCTCACCACAGACCACACGTCCAGAAGCACCCAAAATTCATGGCCACTTTTGAAATAGCTGCATGAGAGCAGCTTTAAAAGGAAATGAAGACACAAATTGACACAAAGCTCAGGCATTGCACAGCTGAACTGAAACCCTCCCTCTGCCTCTTGAACTTTGGGAAGATTGTCCCGGCATTTGGACACAGATTTGTGCCTGAACTTTGTGCCTCTCAGCCATCCCAAACATGCAGTTAAAAAAACCCAGTAATCTCTGGTCTTTCAGGGTTAATGATCAGATGCAACTTTGAAGCTGCTGAACTTGTGAACCAGGATGTGTTGGGAACGGCCAAGGCATGTAAAGATTAGCCCTTTCTCAGGAGCAGAGTGTTAGCTGAAGTGCCTGAGAGGGTTTGCATTTGGTGGGGGTTTGCTAACAGGGGTGATGCCGTGGCCCTGCACATCAGCACAGCCCCTGTGCTTCAAAGAGCTCAAGCAGCTTTTCCCCTTCGGTCTCCCCATGCTTGCACAGTGCAGTGAAATCAGCAGGAGGCATAAATCCATGGCTGCTGTGTTGTGCTCTATGGGGCTGGGGTTCTTTCCGTTTTTTCGGTTTGAATGAGATCAAACCCATTTTCCTGCAAAGCATCACCAGTGTAACCCTGCAGCTACTCACCCAAACCAACCTAAACCACCACCTTGAGACCCATTCAGACACAGATAGAGGTGTTCTGCCTCAGTGGGCCCAGAACTCCAGCCTGGGAGGAGGCAAGCAAGAGGCTGCTCTGCACTGCGGGCTGTGTGCCCGTGCCTAAGCCCACCACACCAGGCTGCTCCAGCCTAGTGCCACACTGCACCAGCCTGTGTGTGGGTTCCAGACAACCTCTGCTTTATCAGTGATTCTTCAGCCCCTCACTCCTACCAGGCACAGCAAAAATTTCCCAAATGACTTCAATTTGACAAGCTATTAGGATATTATCTGGTATGAAAACATAAGCACAGCAACTCTAATAGGATGCAAGATGTGTTTGTGTGAAAACTCATTTCTAAATGAGATAAATTAATTTGAAAACTGTGTACTTCTCCAGAAGACATTTTCTTCCCATTTCCCCAGGACATATTTTTCAGCTGAATCACACAAGATTTTTAAGTATCAATCTTTTCAAAGCCATACTTGACCTGGCATTATGCCCATCCCATTACCTCTTCCGCAAATGTAGATTTCACTGTGGAGTGACCTAAGTAAAAAGGGCTTTAGGGCTTTAGGGCTGAGAATAGACTGGTACAAATTGAGACTGCTGTATTAAACATCCGTATCTTCGACCTGTTCTCAGGCCTTTTCTACAGTGCGAGGTGTCTGTCCTACCACCACAATGCAAGTGCGACTCTTCCAAGGGCCCCAGCTCAAAGCAGAAGCACCCCCTCCAGCCGCAGCCCCAGCAGAGCTTCCCAGGAGCGGCGCACAGCGACACCTGTCGGGCATATACGGACAGTTACAGACATACACCAGCACGCGTAACCTGAATGCATACGTGCATTATTTACATCACATATAGAGACACGTAGGTATGTGCATAGATACACGTGTATATATAGATACTTATGTATATATTCATGAATATTCATGCATATGTATATAATTTATGTAGACATATACATATATATGCATACATGTATCATTTATATACATAAACACACGTACATATATGCACATATACGTCTATAAATGTGTGTATGCGTGTGTATATGCATAACCAAATTCATGCATGTGCATATGTATATAATTTATCTTAATATATACATATGTATATGTACATGTGTATGTGTACAGGTGTATATATGTATAATTTATATACACAACCGCATATGTGTGTAGAGATACATATGTATATATGCATATGTAAACTATATAAATATACATATTTATGTATATATGTATACATATGTATGTATGTGTATATGTATTCATATGTATATCATTTGTATACATATACACATACGTATGCGTATACACACCTATATATATTTATGTATGTATAGATTTTACATACGCATACACACAATATATACATGCATTTATACACATACATGTGTCTACATATGTGTGCCTATGTAAGCGGTGTGTGTGTGTGTGCACAGGTTGTCTCACGCCTCCCCGGGCAGGGCCGACTGCTCTCACACAGATGCAACCCCGCAGCCACCGCGGGGAGCCGCTGCCCGCACCACGCCGAGCCCCGCCGGTGGGATGGAGGCAGGGATGGAGGCAGGGATGGCGGCCGCATCCTGCAGGAAGCCGTGCTGCCAGGAAGCCCGAGGCGCCGCTCCCCCCCGCGTCCGGCAGCTCCGCCGTGCTGTCTATAGCCTGGCACCGCCACCACCGAGCGGCCCCGGCTGGCGGCGCGACACCCAACACACCACCTCAGTTGTTCTGTGGTGTGGCCGAGAAGTGAGCTGACCTAGATGGGAAGTGGGTGGAAACAGGAGCCTCGTTGGTTAGGTCAGTGTTCAATTAGACCTAACTGCATCAGGGCGCTGCTTGCTCCTGCCCTGTGTGGGTGGGTATCCACACACCTCGTCAAGAGGCTCAGACACCTCAGCCACTGCAAACCCCGCTCAGGATGGAGGGTGAAGTCTGGCTTTGCCGAGACCAGCACCCCAGAAAGCTTCCTGCTGCGGCTTGCAATGCAGATCTGGGTGGGCTCCATCCTGCAGGACAAAGCAGAAACACCAACCTGCCATGCCTGCATGGGTAGAGCCAAAGGCACCCAGGCAGAGCACTAAAGGCTTTTGGATAATTAACTCCCTGCAGCTGGGTAAAATGATCTTTGATCCTGCAAAAAGGAAGAGGTTTGAGAGAGGCTGGGGTGTTCCCAGCCTCTGCTCATAAACACAACCTGGGCTGGAGCCAAGCTGGACATCCACCTGCATGCCTCCTCCTACAGCAACACAAGCCTTTAAAGCTCAGCTTCCCATCATCCCTCATGATAAAACACATACTTCTAAGTTCAAAGCGCAGCAGAACATCAAGACCAGCCATTAGCAATTGCATTTCCTACAGCCGGCCTCCAACAGTATCAAGTTTCTGCTGATATCTCCGGTCTGAAAAGTCTAAAGACTCCCCTGTGAAGTGTTCCATCTATTTTAGAAGCAGAAGATCCCTGTGCCCACTGTAAAACACTTGTGTCCTACAGTCAGCCTTTAGCACTTCAAAAATTCCCAGATCGGCTGCTTAATACTGAACTTTTATGGAGTAAGAGGAAGGGAAGTCTTTTTCATTACGTTTTGCTTTTGGCATTGCCAAAGCACTTTCATGTCCTGATTCTGAGTCACTTGATTACTGGTGTAAGATGCACCGTATGATCCCAATGTATGACACAGCGTTTGAAGGCAGGGAGCTGTGTGTCTGCATGCCCGCAGTGCTGACAGTCCCACGCCAGCCTTCACCAGATGCATTTCCATCATTTCTTGTGCATGTAACCTGGGCTTTCCTCTCCTCAGCCCCAAACCATCCACCTGCAGCAAACCCAGGCAGCTGTAGGTGCTGGAAGAGGTGAGATCTGGCTTGGCTCACTTCTAGCCCAATCTGAGTGGTAAGCTCTAGTGAAAGCAACCTGCAGTGCTCCCCAGTACTTTGCATGTACCATCCTCCCTCCCAGCTGCACACCAGAGTGGTCTGTCATAGGGACTGGTGCTGGTAAGCTGCATGGTGCCTCCAGCATGTGTCCTCCACACAGGTTAAACAGCCTCCAGGACATGCGATAATTGTTAAATACATTAGTCTAACCAGCAGCTTTGCTCTTGAGGAATACCCAGAGCCTCTCTGACTCCCTCCCTGCCAGGCCCACTCATTCATCCGCATCATTGTCCCATCCAGAGACAAGGGGTGGGTCAGGAGGAGCCATTGGGACACAAAATGCTATTGGGATGGGAGGAGCTATCAGGGTGAAACAGGGGCACTGGCAGCGGGGAGATAGTGGGTGCCCCACTCACCTTGCCCCAGAGGGACGGGGTGACCCCAAAAGGCTGCTGCTGGCCCGGTGGGACAGGCAGAGGAGAGGCTGGGATGGGCTCCATGGTCAGCTCCAGCTATGCCTCTGCTCAGCAGGGCTTTGGCTGAAGCTCAGACCCTGTGATCAGGGGCAGCCCAGCACAGGCTCCCCAGCAACCTCAGCTTTACTGCAGCCATCTGCATATAGACAGGTCACGTCAGCCCTCAGCAAAGAGTCGTGTCATGGCCAGTATCATGCAAGGTACCGGCATGGACCAAGTACTGGCATGACCTAAGCAGCAAGGACCCTGGCTGCAGTGGTTACCAACTGCTTCCACAGACCAAGGAATCTGCAGTGGCGAAAAACAACCTCAAAGCAGCAAACTAAAGTCTCTCTGAGTCATAACCCTGTGCCCCACAGGAGCATGCAGCAGACCGGACACACTGGAGACATGCAGAGCTGTGCTGGTTTCGCTCTGATCAGATGAGGATGAGGTTGGTTGTTGCAATGTGCGATAACAGCATTTTGCAAGCATGATGAAAATGTGTGGTAAACCCCAGGGAACTGGGGCAGCCTGTGCACACAAACCATGCAGCATGGGCTTTTAGCAGAGTCAGGCTAAGGGCTTTAACTCCTCCATGCCTGTCCCCTGCGCTCTACGGCACAAGCCAAGCCCTGCTGCCTGCACCCAGCATCCACCACATCCTGTAGCTGCCCTGTTCCTATGGAGCCTGAGCCTGAGTCCCGGCACTGCTACCCCAGAGGTGATCCCACAGCCAGGCCAGGGAGTGAGCACCAGGGAGCGTGGGGCTGAGCACAGCAAAGCAAAGGGCACCCAAAGAGCCTTTTGAATGCTGCCCAAGGCTTGCTGCAGGCGGGCAAAACAGTCAGAAAGAAATCCATTTGCTTTGACAGAGTGTCCTGACTGCCCGTGAACTGGCCTGTATTAATGAAGTCATTATACCAGCTTGGCAAACTGCTCATTTGTCACATTAGTTTGCTTTGCTCGGAACCCAACATTGAAGTGTCCTTTACATCTACTTCCTTTGCTTCTAAAATACACGTTTCAGGACTGATTGAGGACTGACAGAGGGCATCGGCACTGGCACAGACAGCAGCCGTGTGTCCTGCCCTCGCTCCAGCTGCCCAGGAACTCATCCGAAAGAAAACTAAGATGCCAGTGTTCTGCAAGAGTAAACAGGACAATGCTGGAGGCAAGTCACCATGACCTAGAGCCCAGGTGGGTGCTGATTAATTCAGTTCCCCTCCCTTAAACAGTTTACTTCTGCTAATCAAGAAGGGTTCCCAGAAAACAGATCTGGTTTCTGTTCATGGTAACTTGCTGATACAGGCTGCTGTATTACTCTCAGAACCAGAATAACGCAAAATGTAATATAGCACATCACAACCACGGCAAAACCTGGCCAACTCTTAGGTGTGAATCCCCGTGCTAAGTCATGAACCAGTGTCAAGTAGACAGTTTGTCAGCGAGGGATTTTTTCCTGCCTCTGAAAGGTCACGTTTTTAAGCAATGAACTGGACAAACCCACCAAAATTAACACAGAATCCAGCCCCCATCTCCAGAGCTGGGCACATGGACATGCAGCAAAAGTTTGATACTAACAAATACAAAAATCACAGCTAAAGCCAAGACAGACTCAGCAACAGGACACGAGGGGCATGATGGACCCTCATGGTACTAACAGGGCTCATCCAATTCATGAGCAAAGATCCCTGCGAGAACACCCCAGCTGGACCCAGTCTGAGTGCTGCTGGGATGGTGTGTCCCTCTCTGGTATCCCACCTCCTCCCCAGCTTAAAGCTTCAGCAAGGGGAATGGATGTGCAGCACAGCAGCTTTTCTGTTGCTGGGGATGAGACATGCAGCATGGACAAAGCCACCTATGACCCACTACATCTACTCCAGCAAGCCCACATGAGCGTGCGCACATGGAAGCAACATCACAAATAACACTCAGCTGCTTCAAATGGACAACTACAGGTGGCACCAGCAGAAGTAGACCCTCCCAAAGAAACCACATTGTCTGTGAAGTCTTTTATGGCAAGACCAGCTCAGACCAGTCAGGCACACAGACACTGAGCTGATTTTACTGGAAATACTATGTTGGGGGGATCTTCTTTTACAATTGCACAAACTTTTCAAAGCCCACAGTGAGGTTATTAGAGGCTCCTCTAGCAAGTGAGAAGCCATAAACCAGCAGAGCCTTCAGTACCTTGAAACCACCCCCAGATCCATGAGAAAGGCTCTCACCTGGAGGGTATCCACAGGCCCACAACAAACACACCAACAATACCCTTTGGTGGGACACAGTTAAGCCACACTGGTTAAACTGCATGCTCTCATGCAGTATTCCTTCATAGTTATTAGCTAAATAAACTTGGAACCTTCACTCCTTAAAAGAGCTGCATTTATCCCAGAGGAGCAAGGAGGCAAGAAAGCTCAGTTGCTGCCTAAGCAAGACACTGGCAGCTCTGGGTGTTCTTTCCTTCTCTGTGACAAATAAGGGTGGCCAAAGCTGTCCAAGAAACTTGTTCCATTCCCCAGAAAGAAATGCTCTTGGACTTCTTGTTTCTTTGGTTGTTATCTCCTTGAGGAGTCTCTAGGACACTTTGAAGGCTTCAGATAAGGACATTGCCAATTACGAAGGGAAGAATGAGTTCATCTCCCAGTATCATTTTGGACAAACAATGTGAGGCAAACAAGGTTTAGCAACCTCACTGCGTTTGCAGGGTTTAGGATCCCAATAACTCATCCTGATGCTGTAAACCTGACAGGCAGCCCAGCCATTTTTCCACCATGGCAATATCTTATCTGCTCCAACCCCTCGCTCCTGCTGGCCAAACCCACCAGCCGACTTTTTTATTGCCATCTGCCCATGAAATGCTATAGGGATGACGTGGTTTCTTCACCTTCTGCTCTGCTCTCTGGAGCTGTGAGCAGCCATCAGCCTTGCACCCTGTGCAAGTGCCAGGTATACTGGTGTGGGCTTCGTGTCCCAGTACAACCCACACAAACCCTGCGTGTCTCCTCTATGACCCTCGTGCTTTGTGAAACCCCCACACAGCTGCTCACCAGCAGACTGGGCCCAGTTCTTTGCCCAAAAGGAACCATCTCCTCCAGAGGAGCTGCTTTTTCCGGCATCCCACTTTATTTGCATTGCTCCCGCTGCAGCCCACGCCACACACCTGGCACCACCGAGGCAGAAAATGGAAAGAAGGTAAAATTCCTGTTCCTACACAGCAAGGTCCTTTTATAGCTGAGGGGATGAGGTTTTTCACTCTCTTCCTATTTTCCACTTAGGGAGTAAACAGGAAAACCGACCTGGCCTGGTAGCTAATTTGGGAGCACACAGCCTCTCTTGGTATGCCTCACTGTGATGCTTCCCGCCCGCTCTTGCCATGCCAGTGGTAGCGGGACAGCACTAGGGCCAACACCCCTTGTCTCTATAGTGGCCCTTGGAGGGAGACAACAGCCCTCAACTGCTCCTTAACAGGAATGAGGACCCCACTGGGACTATTCCCAATCACACCCAGAGCTGGCATTGGGCATGTGGGACCAGTCAGTTTCAGTGTTAACAGCAGAGAGCATGAGCACTGCCCTGCAACCACTCACAGGGGAGATACTGTCACCAAGCTGCACCACTGGGAAGCTTTTCCTGCCCCTTCCCTTAGGGCAGTGCACCCTGATGTGCTGGGACATTATTCTCCTGCAGTGTGAAGGAGGAATGAGGGAGGGCTGCAGAAGGAGGTCTGGGAGTGTGAGGACATGGACTTATGTATGTCCAATGTATGCAGCTCCCTTGTCTCCTCGGCACGTTCAAAGCACCTCTACAGCTCCAGGCACAAATGGGCTGAGAGCCAGCGCCACTGAGCGAGGTGCAGATGGCCTGACACCTCCCTGCATGTGGCTGAACGGGTTTGTGTGCACTGGCATCCACGTAGCCTGAACCCATCCGGTACACGTGGACCTTCACTGTGTCCATGTTTGTGCTGCCACGTAATGACTTCCTGCAAAGCAGAACACAGGTTCCCGCAGGAATCACCATATGGCACCATCGTATGTCATCCTTTGTTGACTTGCTTGGTCACAGGGATGGGTGATGAGCTAACCAGCATCAGCAACGCACACACGTATCACCACCAACTCTGAAATTCCTACCCCTGAATCCATCCGCATGGAACAAAGCTGAAGGAACCCCTTATCCATTCCAGCGTTCCCACCTCCTGCCTCAACCCCCCTTCCTGGCCACATTTACGCTGCCCAATCCTCAGCACTGAGCACCCCAAGGAGGGGTGTGAGGGATGCATGGCTCCAGGAGAGTCACCACCATAACTAAGCAATTGCTCTTACAGCAAAGCATCGCCTCCTCAATGATGCTGCCCAAGAGAGGAAATGTCTTTGCTTTCAGCAACGGAAAGACATGAACAACTGTGAGAGAGAAAAATAAGCACTAGTGCTGGCAACAAGTGTGGTAAGTCTTCGGGCCCTAAGAGATGTAGGAGGTCTGGCCCACTCAGCGAGACAGCTAATATAAAAGCAATGAGCCCAGCAGAAAGAGCCTTGGTAGCAGCATGATGACTTTAGTCATAGTCACAAGGCTAAAACAGCCAGGAGGGGGAAGTTTTCTCAAATACAAATAGGAAGGTTGCATAACTGCTGCCCAGATCCTTCAAACAGGGCCTGATTTCCCCCTCCAGAATTAGGGGGACTTCCCCTTGCACCAGTTTCCAGCTGTGTCTGTGGCACAGAGTGACCCGGGGAGTTGCGGAGTGGCTCTAAAAGAAGAGCATGCATCCCGCTACAGCTTGGCAGCCTCTGGGGAGCCCCATGTGCTTGAGAGGTGGAAAAGCATCTTGAAAATCATCACCTGCAAGGCTGATCACAGCAGGGAGCTTTGAAACTCCTTCATTGAGAGATCACTGACTGGTAACCAAAGGGCTGATTCCAGTGACCTCTCCTGCAGGCACTCAGCCACGATGCCTTCCAGTGTGAGCCTGGGCAAGGTGCTGTGCCATACCCTTTCCCAGGCCTCTCCTGGCTACCCGGGACAGCAACAGGAAAGCTTCAAGAGCCTTTATCAGTAAGAGTACAGTAAGTCTTTAGGTTTGGTCTTTTTGATCCCCTTGCAAAACAGAGAGCAAAAGCAAGTCAAACAGAGCTCAGACACGGGTGCGAGAGCTCACAGTGTACCAATGAGTGTTTGCCCAGTGCAAGGACATCAGTGAGAGCAGTGCTGTTACCCCCAAGGAGCAGGAAATAGGCTCAGTGCTGGAATTAAAAGGCCACCTCAGTCAGTGTTGCTCATTCCCAGGCACTGTTCCTGTGCATGAATCACTGTCCTTCCCTTTGGATCATTAATCACTGCAAAATCAATAACCACCACACACGTTTTTCATGTATTAGCCGTTAGTCTGACCTTGTGTCTATCTCTGTGGAGGGTATGAAATGAAAACATTTCAGATCAAAGCAATCGGCACTAAATTTACCCAGCACTAGCACTCAGTGGAACCCGCTGATTTACAGCCACTGAGCTCACACAGAGGTTGTTTTGGTTCCCAAGAGCCGTGGGCAGTGACAAAGCCCTCGTTGTCCTCTAGGAACACAGGCAGGCAGGAGGGGCCACTCCAAGAGGATGTTCTTTGGGATTTGTTTATCTCCTTAAGAACAGGGACTGCTTTCTTGTCCAGGAGCAAGTGCCTACACTACACTCAGGGATGAGCAGTGCATTTCCTTCCCGAGGCGCTCACATGAGGAGCGATCACACCCGGAGCTGCTGTGTGTGTCCTGCCCCACAGCACTGTCCTGGCTGCCTCCCTCTGCCTGAGCCTTCTGCGCTGTACTGCTGCAGAACAAACACCTTGTACAGCAAAACCTGCTAGAGACGCACATGCCATCTCCAACAAGGAAGACCAGAAGGACTGAAGTCATTCACCAGGGATGGGGCATCTGCCCTCTGTGGCCCATGGACCGCAGGCTGAAACCCCCTCCAGCCACCAAGCTAGACTGCATACATTAGACTGCCTGCATTTTTTCTGCATACATGTATTTCTTTCGGGACTAAGATGCTGCAAGCCAGGCAGTGCTGCTGACCAACTGCCACTACTATTGATCACTTATGCACTGAGCTTTATGGGACAGGCCTGCCCTATTTTTGTTAGGGGTAGGCAAAGGGCCAGCAAACCAGGAAACCAGAGTTCAGAGGTGCCCCTGGGGCACAGCAACAGATCAGCCAAGTCCAGAACCCCCAAACTCCTTCCAAATGCCTGCGAGCCAGAGGCAGGTTCACTGCTGTCCTGCACAGACCCCTGATGACTGCACACCAACCCCCTCATTAGCCTGCCACAGTGCTCCTAAATAGCTCTGGCTAATGCTGCTGCAGAGGCCACAGAATACTTGCCTAAGGCAAGAGGATAGTTTGATGTTCAGAATAAAAATATTGGTCTTTGCACTAAGTGTGGAGATGGGAGGGTGGCTCAGGACACTGCAGAGTGAAGCTCTTGTAACAGCAGGAGACATGTAATTTGACTGAAACAGTTTCAAGACTTCTCAAAACCTGAAATCAGAAATAACCCTGCTTGCTAGAGACAGCTCTTTATTAGGGATTGCTTTGGTTTTAGTTTAAAATCATCTCCTGTTCATGCTCCCCCAGCTTTGAGCCTAGGGACTGTATCAGACCCAAGCTATCCAAAGCCTCTCACAAATGCTGTGGTCCTGGCAAAGGCTGGATTTCATCTACTTCTACTGCAAGTTCATCACCCAACCATCCTCCCCAAAACATCAAAGTCTACCTTCCTACAGCAGTCAAAATGCCATTCACCACATCAAAGGCACCAGCAGACACCCTGCCTTCGTGCCCTCCCTGTTAGGGAGGGTGTCTCTGCTGTGCCCTCCATCCCGCTTCCCTCCTTCCCCACATGACACCAACACGTGTGTTTACTGGAAACACCTCCGTGGTCAGCCCTGTCTCGGCACTGAAATAGCTGTGGCCAGGCTGTGGCCAGGCGCGTGGCTCTTGCAGGCAGTGCTTTTGTAACTGAGTTTGTTCTGGCTGCCCCCCTCCAGTGAGACATCCACCCCTTTATGTTCCTCCTCGCAGTGACTTCTTCCTAGAGCAGCTACAGTGAGTATTTCACCCTCTGTCAGGCTGACACACAGCGTGTCACACACAGGCTCTGAAGCATCGGAGGTGAAGTACTCAGTAACTGGGACGATGCCAGGCCGGTCATCCCACACACAGCTGCAGAGGCCACCCAGCCTCAGCTCTTCCCACCAGTATGAGTGCCTGGAAGATGTGCAGCCAGGGTCATTCCATGGTGATGGGGTTTCGGAAAGTACGGCCATGACTTGTTGCATTTTCCTGCTCTGTGTAGTTGCTCCCAGCACTGAACAGACAGACACACACATGCACACACTGCTAATCTCAGCCTGCTGTTCCCAGAGTAATCCTGCTGTAGGTGCAAGTCAGGAGTGCTGCATGCATGCAAACCATGGGCAGCAACCTCCTCATTCAAATTTGGTAGTCAATGGCACACACCTTTCCAGCTTGGAAGATAAACAACCCTGCCCCGTTGCTTTGCTTTAGACACTCCTCAGCAAGAACTCCTCTCACACCAAAGCCTTCAGCAGCCTGAACATCCTCTGTGTCAGCACCATGATGGGTTTCTGGGGGTTTTTGGTGCTCGATAAGCATCATCTCACTGAAGTAAACATACCCAAGCTTCACTAGCAAAATTCCCCAAAGATTATATGGGGGATTTTATCCAAGGGCAATTCTGGTTTAATCTTGCAGCTGGGCTTACTATAAACCTTTGGATCAGAACACATATCAAATAACTCCACCTGCCCAGCTGATTACATTGGGATATTGTTATTAAAAAGAGTTACTTTGAGATTTATAATCAAACATGCAAGCTTAATGTTGAGAGATGGGATGGCATGGGGCCAGAACAAGCTCCCCCTGCCTGGACCAGCGCAGGCCACCCTGGGACAGGCAGCTCCTGCCCACCTCTGTGGGCACACAGGTGAAGAGGGGGACACCCATGGGGTGAACACACATAGCTCTGCCCTCACCGAGGCTCTCCCCACCGATGCTCTCCATCACTCATGCAGCCAATCACGCTGGAGCCAGTCTCCTGCCCTGTCGCAGCAGCAATCACAGCAACGCTAACCAAAAGAGGCAGGGAGGCTTTTCCCCCCCTCGCTTACATTGCTTTTTGGTCTTTTCCTCTGCCTTTTAAAAATCCAGATGAGAAAAGTACATATTGGAAGGTTATCCTTTGTATCTCATGATCAGATCACAAGTTAGCATGTGACTTGGGAGGGAAAAGCAAGTCTTTCCAGCAGATGTCAATGCAGTGAGCGAGCTCCGCTGACTGCTGTACCTTGATGTCTGCTGCCAAAGTCAATTCTTTGTGCAACCTTGAGGTAAAGAACCTCATGATTCATGAGGATCTTATCCTAATTAAGGAAAACTCAGATGACTTTCATTTTGGCTTTGCCTGTTTAGCAACTCTGAATGTAATGTGTATGTAAGGATAAATAGCAGCCCTCAGCCTCTGTTTTGTAAACAGGCTCCAGCTCAGGAAGGACAAGGGCAGATTTGGAGCCACGTGAAGTCATGTGCTCAGGAGACTGTACAAAAACCTTTCAATGAGCAAAGGGGGAGATCAAACTGGAGCCCAGACAGTCACCCCGCTGCCCATTGCCTGGAAAATGGCCTATAATGTTCTCAGGAGGCCAGGGCAGGCATTGGTGAGCTGTGCCACACAGCCCCAGGGGAGCAGAGAAGCATCTCTCCATAGGAGAGGGGGTTTGGTGCTACACAAACTTGCTGCCTTCCCTCTTTAAGCAAATCAGGGGTTACCCATTCCCAAAGGGTCTGGTACCCGATGCTGCCTGTGCCCTGACACACATGGGTACCACAAAGCCCTTCCCCACCAGAGCACGGGGCTTGCTGTGGCCCCAGTGCAGCTTGGTTATCCAGTGATATAGCATCTCGGTGCAGGGCCCCGCAGCAGCTTCTGTCACATGGCGGGTCAGCAGCTCGTGGGAAGTCAGAGCCTGAAAGTTAAAACCCAGTTACTTCAGCCAGCTCCTTCCCCACAGGAAACAAAACTTGGAGCTCAGCTTCAGCAGTCTGGGTTTGACACGACTTATCTTGCCTGCGGCCCCGGGTCGTTTGTCTTGCTAAGCTCCTGACCCAGCTCCCAGACATGAAACCCTGCAGGGAAAGGACTTGGGGAAGGGCAGGAGGGGCAGAGATGGGGAGGTGGGTGGCAAAAGGAGCTGCTGTAGCTCTCCTGAAGCCCCACATTGGGATGGCTTTGCATGGAGAAGAAAGCCCCTCTCAGACCTTCCCGTCTGCAGGAGGCTGATGGGAAAAGCCAGCACAGCAAATATTCCCACGGTTGCCGTCTTTGAGCCCCAGGGAAGCCAACCCCAGTGCACAGTGCAGTGTGGAGAAGCTTTTGACCTTCCTTTTGCCCAGGCTCCATGGACAATTGGGCAGCTATTTTTAAACTGGCTTTTTCTTTTCCTCTGCAGAGGCGCTTGAATGGCTTTCCCCTCGCACACGGAAGCACAGGGAGCACGGATGTCGTCTCTCATTGTGATGGGAAAGGTTATCGGGTACAAAACAAAAGTGAAATCATCCGCTGGCATTCCTGGGACCAAAATAGCCGCCTGCTCTCCAGCGCTGACGTTATCACAGGGGAAGGAAAGCTCTGGATACAGGCAGCCCCGCTCCAGAGCTCACGTACCAGCCCTGCAGCAAGCCAACAGCTGGGCTGGCTGTGAGCAGCAGTGGAACGAGGCATTCTTGCTGTGATGGATTGAAGACAACTCAGCGGGTGAAGTCTCAAAGTTGCCATCACCACCGAGCAGCCACAGGGCCTTGCATGAGCATCACTCCAGCAGCAGCCTGGCAATAAAGCTTACTTGTCTCATGTTAAGGGCCTAGAGACCTCTCAGGAGCAGCAGGGGACTGGGGATTGCTGCAGCAGATGGACACTCCTAACGGGTATCTGTGAGCTGCTAGTCCCCATTCCCAGCAGCTTGGGGGGTGCAGTGTCCTGTCCTCACCAGCAGCAGAGCCAGGGCTGAACAGGGATGCAGTAAACTGCAAAGACAAGGCTTGGCTATCAGCTCACTAAAAGCATCTTTGCTATTGGACTTACCTGGGATTTATTTCATTATTCTTTTATCCTCTTGCACAAATAGATTAAATACAAGAAACAGCATCACCGCAGAGCCAGGCGCATTGATCAGGCCTGTCATGGCAGAACAGCTTAGGCGTTCCTCAACTGAAATGTGTCACAAACACTGGTCTGCTGGAAGCAGAGCTTGGCACCAGCCCCCATGCTTAGGAAGACTGTGGTGCAGAGCTGCCCAGCGCCACCCTGAGCCACAGCACATCCCTGCACAACCAAAGTGCTGCCACTGCCCTGGTCCCCTTGTTGTCTCGTACCTTTTTGCAGCCTCTCCCATTGAGCCATCTGCAAGAAAGGCCTGGGAAGCACTCAGTTCTGGGGGATCCCTGCTGCCAGGTGCTTCCCATGGATCTCCTATGCCTCCAGCTACAGGAAACACCACTACTGGAATGTTCCTGTTTTGATTCCTCTTGTCAAGGCAGGACCATGCAGACACTCCATGCTGCCGTCCCTAGAGTAGTCCTGGTGGAAATCATTTGTAGTGTCACATCAAGGAGAGGAGCCGGAGAGAGGATTGCAGGGAGGCTCCAACACCCCAGACTGGTTGCTGCTCACAGTCCTACTCACCACCTGCAAGTAAACCAAAAACATGGGTAAGGGCTGCAGGGTGCTTTGCAGATGGAGAAGGCAGGGACACACAAGAGATCCCGCAGAGCCCAGTGGAGATGGAGTGGCTGGCAGCTGGCATGCCAGAGCTATGGCATTGGCCAGGACATGGGGAGAGTAGGATTTGGGGAACCCTTCAGTGATGCCCTCAGCACTTCCCAAGCCTCAAAGAGGAGCTCATCTGGGCTTTAGATGTAAACTTCCTGCAAAGCACAGGCACTTCATTGCTTAAATATTTCCCTGTGAGACAACTGCCAGGGGTGAAGGGTGAGTCACAGCAGTGCTGAAGCTGAGAACCAAGGAACATGGAAACTAGGGGTGAAGTTTACTCCCCCCAAACACACAGTAAATTGTCCAAGGCATTTTCAATATCAGCCAAGTGCTCCACTGCCTGCCAAACCCAGATTCCTTTCAGAGATTTAAGACTCTTCTTCATTTGAATTGCAGTAATGAACTAATATTGTGAGTGCCTCCAGCTGCCAGCAGCTGGCTTAGGCTTAATCGCACCCCACAAGCCTTTCCCTGGAGCTGTGGAGGTGCCCAGCCCAGCCCACGGGCACTGGTTCATGCAAAACCAAGCAGGTTGGGAAGCACAAGCCAGTGCTGTCCATACGGGCTCCGTTAGGGACAGCAGAGCCGTCGGCACAGGCTCCAGTGCAGCTTTCCTGGCTTTGTTGACGGGTACGGCTTTATCGCTGTTAAAACACCGTTTGTTGCTATGACTTTTCCCCCCCTTCTTAAATGTCAACTTGAAAAGAAAAATTCGGGAAAGGTCACTTACCAGAGAGGCTGGCACAACTCCAGTCACTTGGATAAACACGCGTAGGGTCAGCTGCTGCAAGAGGGGATGTAGAGCCAGTTATTTACCTGGTTGAACAAGCGTTGTGTTTCTGCAGGAAGGTGAGACTTTATGTCCCTCGCAGGAGGCAATCAATCTCTTTACCACCCATCCATCTGCTGCTGGGATCATTAACTGCTTTGGACACCCAGGCAGAGAAGATGCTTCGCTCAGGATGCCCGATTCCCTATTCGAAGGGGGCAGGAGCATCCATCAAAGCCCCAGGCTTACCCTGAGGGAACTGGGATACTACTGATCTAATGCTATGGAAAGGTGCTCACCAGCAGCACCCCTGGAGCCTTTCCCCAGGCACCTACTGAGGCTGCTCTGCACCCCTGCATGGCATGGGGCTGGTCACACTCGGTTCTTCAAGCCAGTCAAGTCAGTAATACTTGGCTGGAAGCAACGTGCCAGAGACCCTGTTAGTGAGGAGCAGCATTATACATGAGTAGAAGCAGATACAGGGTTAGGTGCTGGAGTCCTCACAGGGCAAGGGGCTGCTTGGACAAAGAGCCAGCACATCAATAGAGAGCAGCCCCTACAGACACAGCCTCATGATGCCCTTTAGCTCTATATGCTGCTGCTGCACAAGATCTCAGTGGTATTGCTGTTTCTCACCTGGTAGGTTTCTACTCTGGCACTAAGCATGGTGGCTGCAGCCAAATCAAGGATTTGACTAAAATAATAAGCCTTTTTCCACTTGTCTTCCCTGCCCAGGCCTTCATCCCTGCGGCCTTTCAGCCAGGGAAACTTCAGATTTTGTTTTGCACAAAATTCATTGGATTTTGCCCTTATGTATAACCAGTATACTATTTATGATTTGCACAGAGTGCTCCATAGCTCAGTAGCACCCCAGCTAGCACCACTCCACCAACTAGACAAGTCTGCTGCAAGATGGTTGATCATGTTTGGTTGATCAAAGGTCCCTAGAGACACCACCTCCATTCCTTCAGCATCCTCACTGCCCAGTGCACAATCAATACTGCTTGAACCTAATGACTCACATTACTGTGCACAGTGAGCAGCAACATGGCCTCCAGCAGCATGCAAAGGGTACCGCAGCGGTGCAAGGTCAAAGGCATCATGTCTCTGCACAGTGGGAAACCACCACCATGAGGCTTTCAGAAGTTAAGCTGGACAGAAGAACTGTCAGCAGTGGGGAAAAGGGCAGCTGCTGGTCCTGCCAGTAAAAACATAACAGGAGAAATGAGTCCACACCACTTCCGATCGGATGTGACAGCTTTGCCTGAAGTGCGCAGCAAACCCCGCCTGTGTCGCAAGCGCAGCAGGAGGCCCAGGGGCTCCCAAGTGATGGGAAGTGGAGAGCCGTGGTTCTAGGGGTGCAGGAGGGGGAGCCATGGAAAGCTGTCCCTGCTTCTGCTCTTCCCTTCCCCACAGCTAGCACTATGCACCCGCTCACACAAGCAGGGAAGGAGCCCAGTTCGTTACATGTGTGCCACATCCCTGTTAATTCTGGTATCCTGTCCTGGCAGCCTTCCCCTAGCCTGGGGTGGGTTTCTGTAATAAAACCAGAGAAAGATTGTTTCCTGTGGGTAGGGAAACTAAGAGCCTCTCTCACCTCTGTGCTGGCCAGGAGAGAGGCTCTGGGCAGCCTGTTCCCAAACACAGCAAACCATTCCCACCAGGCCCCACACACCCCTTGAAATAATTCATTTTTCGTGGAATTCAGTCACTTGAAAAGAAAACAACAAGAAAAACAACAGAAAACCCTTCCACTGCCTTGCAGCAATATTTTGTCTGTAAATAATCTAGAGAGCAAGGTCACATTCCCAAGTGAAAGTGGAGCAGGGGTGGGCAGGAGGGGTTGCGGAGCAGAGGGGTGTGCAGCCGCAGCCCCAGGCACTGAAAGCAGGACTCTCCCTATGGGCACAGCATAGGGGGTGCCCACACCAGGACTCCCTGGCACTCACTTGCCCAAGTGCCAAAGGCACTGAGATCCATGCTGTTCTGGAGCTGGCTCTCGGCAGCAGCTCCAGCGTGGGCACCGGCACAGCACACAGCCGCCAGCCAGGACATGGTGCCCAGCTTCGCCGGGCCAAAGGGCAGCTCCTGCGGGACACGGGAGACACGGACCTCACCCAGCCCTGCAGTGCCAGCACCGGAGTTCAAAGCCAGCTGCCGGCCGTGTGGCAGCGAGGGGAGTGCGGTGGGAAACCACCTACAGCCCTGGACCGGCTACAGAGCAGATGGCAGAACACAGCACCGGGATTTCTGGTTCACACAATATCTCGCCCCACTCACTCCCACGTTTAACCTTCTCCTCCCATGGGGCAGACCTTCGCTTGGCAAAAGCAACCAGGAACGCTGGAAGGGTTTCAAAGCGGCAGGTGGTGTTCTGCTCTGAACATCACCAAGGACAATACACCAGATCCCAAGGGGTTGTTTTTTTCTTTGTAAAGCTTCAGGCTCCTTTTGTGCTATTTTGTGCCATTTTCACAAGAGGTTATGAGAAATCATTTTCTTTTCTTCCATTTTCTAGCCCAGGGCAGGGCAGTGCTGTATGGCACAGAGCTGCCTACTCGCCCGGCAGCAGGAACGCTTAAGGATGCCGGGCTTTTCATGCTGTGACTCTGACTTGCGCTGGCCAGCAGCCCCACACAGGAGAGGTGCTCACGCTGGGACTGCCAGCAGAGCTACTGCAGGTACATGTTCTGCAGGGCACGTAAGGGTTAGGGGAAGACAAAAGGAAAATACGATTAAAAACTCAAGCCCTGCACACGTTTGACACTTCTCACACCAGAAAGCTCAGGGGTTTCTGCAGAGTTTTGGGATGGAGCCAACGTACGGACTGGCTGAGTGCAGCAGGCAGTGGCTGTGCTATAGCCCCATGTCCCACCACAGTGGAGCAAAACACACCATCCCAGCCCAGCAGTGCTGCCCCGTTTGGGGCTGTGTGAGGAGACAGGACCCGGCACAGCCCAAGCAGGAATCCAGCCTCCTGGGCAGAGCTGGCTGCTGGACCACATCCCATGTTCTGCTTGAGAATGCCACCATCCAGCTTGAGTGTGAATCGCTCAAGGAACCACATCCCTAGCAGGCTCCCAGTGTGATTTGGTTCAACATTTAAAGTCCTTGTCTGTATCAAAGCACGCGCCCATGTGCTGGGTATCAGGAAGCAAGCGCTCACTCTGAGTGTCAAGCACCTTCAGCTCTCAGCTGCCACTGGTCTTGTCAATACTATTTTACAAGGTTATTTTACACCTGGCTGGTGGAATTCATTCTTGCTCATGCATTATAATCATCCGAAAGTTATCTAACCACCACCCATCCAGTGTAGCGCCAACATGGCCACTCCTTCACAGTCTCGTGCTTGGCACCAAGAGGCAGCATGGCCATGCTGCCAGGAAGGAGGATGACACAGGGTACATCCAGCACGGCCACACTTCCAGCAGAGCTCTAGGCGCACATCCTCTGCCTCAGGAGGGGTGGGAAAGCCCCAGGTCCAACCCGTATACCAGGATATCAGGTACCGAGTGAGCTTCTGCTGTCAGCTGCTAGAGAGACAAGAGTTAAGCACTGCCCGCCCTGCTCTGACTCCTCACCAAGCCACATGGCTCTGCCTGTGTTCTAGGAGTCTCCAATGGGCACATCATAGAGCTTCACAATTAATGCTCAGAAATTAATTACAACACTCTGGGATTCTTCTAAAGACACTAATCACTACAAGGAAGAAGCCAACCAGCCTGTTAGCTCGGCACACAGTGCTTTCTCTCTAGCACTTTGATGAATCCACCTTTGCACTTTTACACATTGCAAATGAAAAGCACCAGCAAGAGCTCCTGGCTTTGGTGTCGGGCTGCCCATAGCAGAGCTCCAGTGCCATGCCCGGTCCTCCCCGACGAGCAATGCAGCACGGACGCCTTCCCCACGGTTAGATGAGCCTGGCCATCGTTCCCCACAGGCCCTGCTGGGTATAAGCCAGATGTGATAATTATACAAATAATTAAAAGGCAGTATCCAGAAGCTGTAAGCCGGGTGTGGGGTTCCTGCTGTTACTCACCATGTGCTGAGCTGTTCAAACAAAAGAGCAGGCTGGGTCAAACACAGGAACTCCCTCAAGTGAGCTGTTGTCACAGGTCACAATCATTAAAGGGATTAGACCTAGAGAGCACGAAGTTTCTGCAGTGCCTCCCATAGCTCTCTGTGGACAGGCTTTTCCAATGCCCTGCACTGTGGTGTCTCTTACTACAGGACATGATGGATTTCCACTGCCTCGATAGCTGGTGTGATCCCCTACTGAATTAAAGCAGCCAATTTAACAGGTTTAATTCCTAACTAACAGAAACGTGTAACGCACGTCAGCTATGACACAAGACGGGTGAACATCCAGAACGTGAGACTGCCAATTGGCAAGTTCAGTTACAGGCTGCAGTGATAGAAACTGATCACAGGCTGGGCAGAAACAAACAGCCTCTTCGGAAGGAAACCTCTGTGACAAGGAAAGCCAGGTCCTCTCTTTCTCATTTGAATAAAACAAATAGACCAAGCCCAGGCAGAGAAAAAGTCCAACAAAACAACCTTGTTAGCTCAGCAGAGTTGATGTTTAAACTTCCTACATTTGACTTCAAGTAAACCAGGATTTTATTTAACTCTGTTCTTATTGAAGAACTTCAGTTTGTGACAAGATAATGGTTAAAAGTGTGAAGGTAACACTTTAAAGTGCACCCAATAAGAGCAGCATTTGTGAAGCAATTACACTGACTCTTTAAACCCTAAAGCAGGTAATTCCCAGCTGTGCGTGCTCTTCCCACACAGCATCTCATCATAGCAGGGACAACCCAGCCTGAGGCAGATACAGAAAGCAGGGAAACAGAAGTGAAACCCAGAAGTTTGTTTTCACTATCCAAACTGAATGAGCACAAGAAGTGAAATTACATTAATAAATGTCACACACTTGATCTTTTTTTCTTTCCAGTGATTCTCAGGGGGGGAGGTTTGGCTGCTCAGTTACTAAGTCATTTGCAACAGGGCTTTCCCATCCTGCCCAGGCTTGGGTACCACCATGTGCACCCCACCACCATGTGTGGAGAGAGCAGGATGCAGCAGCAGCACTAGTTCCTCCAGCGAGACATGCCAGACCAGATTTTTTGCATACCACAGCTCACAAAGTGCCATGTTAACACCATTCTGCAACTCACAGGTTTTGAGCTCTAACAGCTTCTCATTTTTTCCAAGTCAAAAAGAAACCCACTTGCTAATTCAACGCCCTTGGGACCCATGATGAATAGATTGCTTTTTCCTTTAGAGAGAAGGCAGCTGGGCTCCTGCAACAGCACTGCAGCCTTTGCCTGTGGTTACAATGGCTGTGCCTTCAGAAGGGAACTGGGTTGGGAGCAGGTGCTGTGCCAGCAGATAACACTAACAGCTCCAGTAAGATCAGAGGGACCACCACTGAAAACTGGGCCCTGAAAAGGTGTCTGTACACAGCAGAGCAGGGAAGACTCCAAACTGGTGTGAGCATCCAGACAAGGGATGCAGCTCAGCCAGCACCTCCCTTCGAACACAAGACCCTGCCCAGCACTCAGGTGCCTTGAAGTGACCCACAACTGATGGCTTCTGCAGGTGTAGGCACACAGGCCCTCAGCAGAACCTGCAGCAATTACTGTGTGCTAATCATTAGATAGGATGAGGCTTGTTGCACCCACCACCTGCCCAGGAAGCTCACCAACGCTGAAGGTCAGCAAGCTGTCGTGAGGATTAGCTGCAGCCTTGTACTTAAACATCCCCTACTCCTCTTCTGCATTTAAAGAAAGCATTCTGCTTCCCTTTTCTGAGGCAGAAAAGAGGATGAGCAGCAGTTTTCAATTGAAATAGAGGGCTTCATTGAGATGAACTGTCAGGATGAAACTGAAAATAATAAATTAAAATAGAAGAGTCACGCAAATGTAAGTTAAGTCTAAACTGCCCTGAAATAAGTGAGGCTTTGGTGATATAGCCCTGGTCTTCAACCCTACATCACCACAGCCCCCATGAATCAGAGTATGGCTCCAGCTGTGACAGGCAAGTCACCCCCATGCCAGGCTCCAGGAGCCTGGGCTCTGCCCACTGCTCTCAGGGTGGCTGAGCAGAGCACCCTCAGGCACGGGTTCCCAGCAGAGCCCAGAGCAGCCCGGCTTCAGGAAGCTACAGGCAGCATTGCCACCATGCTGCTGAGCTGCACTGCGGTCTCCTGATAGCCTTACAGCTTTCCCAAACTACCCCGATTCTTCTAGCCTTAGAAACCCATTCCCAGCATCTCCCAGGCCAGGGAAGAGCGGCAGATGCTCTCCAAGCTGCACCTTGTAAAGGGTCAGGCTTACACCAAAGGCTGCTTGTGACTTTATTCAAGGACATTTCCAGACCATTTTCTTCTCTTTTCCAGAGCACATGGTGAAAACCAGGATAATATCTTTTCTGCTATTGCTTTTGTGGGGCCTGCCAGGTCAGGTTACACTGGAAATAAAAATACTCATGTTTTATCTTTGTTCTGCTTGATATTGGAGAGGCACTGAGATCCACAGCAGATTTCCATGGAGCTTTTGCCCTCTGTTTAGAGCATTTCTTGCCCTGTCATTCAGCACACATGCCCCTAAGCATCCTGTATTTCGGAAACTACCTTTGTTTCCCAGCGCCAGCCAGCTCATTCCCACTGTAGCCAAAGTTGCCAGCACCGCAGGCTCCCGGTTGGCCAGAAGGACTGGAGGCAAACGCCCGAGAGCATCCAGCTGCTGCCGAGGCAGGCGCCATCCCTGTGGGAACTTGGGAGAGGAACTGAGCACAATGGTCCCACACCGCGGGCTCTTAATCCTCTTGCCGGGAGCAGCCAAGCTGGAGTTAGAGAACTGGAAGTCGGAGAACAAGCAGGCATTTGTTCAGAGCGGGCAGCGCGGGGGGGAGCACCACCAGCTCCTTCCCGCCTCCGCGGGACTTACCGTCCCTGAATGTCCCTTTTTGTCCTTCTCCCGCATCTGCGGCCGGGCACACAACGCTGCTCTGTCTGGCGCTGGGTTGTGGTCCCTGCCACACGCCTCCCCCGGGGCCCAGTGGCCAGCAGAAGGAGAAGCAGTGTGGCCACTGCTGGCCACAGTGATGCTTGCCAAGGCTCAACTTTCCCAAGAGGAAGTTTGACACACGCCAGCTGCTCTCCCCATGAAGGGACATACCCTCTTTACAAGCAGAGCAGTGGGCTGATGGGTGATCAGGGAGAGAGGCTGAACAACAGGTATGCACCATTTAGCAGGCATCAGAGCCACCAGTGCCACAGAAACATCTCACTTGTAGACAGGAGCATGAGACTGCTTTCAAGAATTAAGCCCAGCACCCTCAAAAAGTACAGCTGCTCGGTATTACTAATCTAGTCAGGTTAAGCTCCATCACCTACTGCTCAGTCATCATTGTAACGCGTGTTAGAAACTCCAGTTTCAGTAAAAAAGCGTGCACGTGTGAAAGAGAGAGGCAGCAGCAAGTGTTGGCAGAGAACAGGAGTTCTTTTGCTCTGTACAAGAAGGAGCAGCTCTCAGAGGAGCCTATCTGCACTCACCTATGCTAATGAACTCTGGAAAGTTTTGCCCTACAAAACCACATGGTATTTCCAGTTGCAGTGGTGAAGACGGACTTTTTGGACTGGATTTTCCACTTAGGCTGACTTAGCCCTAGTTCTTACTGCAGGACTCCTCCGCAGGAAGGTACCACACTGCTCTAGTGCTGCACAGTTACTCGTTTCAGGTCAAAGCACCAGGAAGGTCAACACAAACTGATGCATCAAAACACTCAGCATCCAAGGAGCGGATCACCCATTTGAGCAAATAAGCAGAAAGTTAGGGTTTTTAAAATAAAAATACTCAACATTTATTCACCTTTGAAGTCACCATAGTAAAATTGTACACGCTATGAGTAACCCAGGAACGTTATTAAAAGCTACCAGAAACATAAGGCAATTTGTACAACCATTGAAAGAAATACACAGCATGTTGAAAATAGAGTGAAATATTACTCAAACAAGACAACGCTTGATACGCACTAGAGTGACAAGAACCAGCATTAAGTTTTAAACAAAAATAAAGATGTTATGGCTACAAGTATTATACAGTGATAAATACTTCAAAAATATATTAAGATATATGGAAATTCTTGTTTTGTCAAAGAAATCCAGAGAAATTCCAGCCTCCACTGGATTTCAATATACCAATTAAGGTTTAATATTTAAATTCCTTTCAGTAAGAACCAGTACTGCAGCCATTAGCGTCCTGTATCAATACTTATCTTCTTGTAGTGTAATGAAATCAGCTGTATGTTATATCAAGCCCTAATGCCTCTTGCATCACAGGCATTTAATTGCTCTAAATCAACCAACTAGTTGCCTTTCAGTAACAAGTGCTGTGCACCGCATTTGAAGCCATAAGCTATGTTAAATCACAGTTAACGTTCGCCCACTTTACAGTATTAATGGAAGGCAGGTTCAGAGACTTGCCTCCATGTAAAAAAGATGTCTCAAACAGAGGGTTTAGTAGTAGCAAGTCCACCATAATGTCTTCCTAGCATAACACCAAGCACTCAGAAGTTACAGTACATGAACCATGCTAAAGCTTAGGTTACATCTTCAATAAGAAAGTCCAGAGGATGTTTGTAGATGAGAGGTTTTGAACATGCACAAATGGTCATTTAGGACACATTTGTTTGTGCTGTTACTGAGTATTGAGTGAAGCAGTTTATAGCCAAGGATTTGGCAAGACAGTTTCCCGAGCCAGCTTAAAAATATAAACTTCTTCTTAGAGGGTCTGTTCTATAGAAAATAGAGTGAAATCTGGTAAATTGTCAGTTTTGAGAGTACTTCCCCATGGTGAGATCCGTTCATCAGCCTACCGCACCACCAAGAGAAAAGCCAATCCTGCTATTCCAAACCCTGCTGCGGCCATGATCGCGTTGCTTATGGTACTGCTCTGCTCAGCCGTCTCAGATCCCTGTCTGCCAAAGAAGCGGCAGAAGCCATCCTAGAAAAGCAAGAAAGAGAAATGACATTGAGTTGGTTGGCTTACAATTGACTGGATTTCTTTTAACAAGTCTTGGCACACAGTTTGGTTCACACTCCCAGAATGGTGTGTCAGCTGTAGAAGTATCAATTTAATTATGAAAGTCTAAACCTTCTGCCTTGGGCACAAAAAAATGCTTTGTGAGAGCCTTTGCACAAGGCAACTAGAAGCAGTAGCTACAAGTGCTTGTATGCCTTGCTCAACAGACAATCACAAACTTCCTATCAAGATGCTCAGTGTGCCATTACGTTATTTTAGCCCTTTTAGGCAAGTTTCTGATGGGAGCTGCCAGCATTGTTCCCCCTCATTCAAGTTCCAGAAAGCATCTGAAACACAGGATATGGAAATTTCCACTTGAAAGGCAGGAGACTGAAGCTGGTCCCATCTCAGTGGATACAGGACTGATGATAACACGCTCTTGGAAGGGCCAAGTGGACACTGCTCAGAGCAAAGCTGGCAGCTGCTCTCCCAGATCGTTAGTTGTGATAATCAGAAGTGGCAGCAATACAACTCCAGATGGTCGTGTTTGAACTCTGCTCCGCAGATGTCTATGTAAACAAGTTATACTCTTAATTTCTTCCGGAACTTTGTTCTTTACGCTTTAATTTGTGCGAACAAGCAATGCGATTTTGCCAAGTGACAGTGTACACTGCAACCAACGACCACGCTGTTCTAAGCCGTCAGATGGACCACTGGAAAACCAAGTTCATTTTGGTGTCTGGAAAAGTCAATGAAACCAGTGGCTGCTTCCCCCCCTCCCTTCTATTTTTAGTGCTTATTTGTACTGACATCAAATATTCCACTACGACTGGAAATAGGGAATGTGCAGTTCTGTGGGACAGCTGACGTTTTGCTTAGAAACACAGGCAGAGCTGCATGGACGTTTTAAAAGCTGTACTTTAGCATGCATCTCAAGTGGCAGAAAGCAACAGCAACCATCGCTTTGCACTGCAATGTACATGAATGCTGATGCCCACACCTTCCCAAGGCTCCGACCTGACCAGTTCCAGGACAAGCAGGAACCAGAGCAGCAGGTCTAGCAGATGGGTGGCTTCGTACCCAGGCGTGTTTGAGAACAGGCACATCAGTGTTTTGTGTTTACACTTGGGAGAAGACCCGTGTCAGCCTGCTCTCCAAAATCTGCGGCCCTGAGAAGGTAACCCTCGTTCCCACAAGCCAGTACACAGCTCCTGTATCCAGAAGGCTGCAGTTCATCTACGATGGACATTGGCACCTTTATAGAACCGGGCCAAGGCGCAACACAGGACTCCCGCAGGCACCCCGCATGTCCCCACCGACCATAGCTGTGAGCTCCCCAGGCCCCGCAGATGGTCAGCGCCGTCCTCCGCGGAGCCTCCCGCCTGGGCCACATGCGCCCATCACCCGCATCACGGCGGCCCCTTCCCCGGCGATACCCGCGGCGCCGGGGGCTGCCCTGCCGTGCTCTGCGAGCGGGGGAAAGGGGCCAGGCCCCCGTTATCCACGCCGGGCAGGGCTCCCGCTCCCCACCCTCGCTGTTCCCGGGGTCCGCCCCGCGCCCCGTCCCCGCTCACCCATCCGCCGTGCGCCTCCAGCCACTCGCCGCGCTCCTCGGCCAGGTATGCGGCCAGCGCGGCGGCCAGGCAGCGCGGGCCATCGGTGCAGCCCCGCTCGTCCAGCGCGGCCGCCAGCGTGCCGGCGAACACCACCAGCGCCAGGATCCGGCCCCAGTTGAGGCCGCCGTCCGCCTCCAGCTGCACCGCCACCCGCTCCAGCAGCGCCGTCGCCTCCTGCGGCTCGGCCCGCGCCAGCGGCGCGCAGGAGCGGAAGAAGACCCGCTCCTGCCGTTCCAGCTCGGCCGCCGCCCGCCGCAGCGTGGCCGCCGTGGGGCTGGGGGGCAGCGCGCTGCCGCCGCTGCGGTGCTGGAAGTAGTCCTCCAGCAGCAGCGCCGTCTCCTCCTTCAGCGATCCCGGCATGGCGGCGGCCCAACGGCGGCTGCGGCCCCGCAGCAGCAGCTGCTGCCGACTAAGAGGCGGGGCGGCCCCTCCGCCCGGCCCAGCCCCGGGGCGATGGGCAGCGCTGCCCTCCTCCAGGGCGGGGCCCGGCGGAAAGCCGAGCCCGGAGCTGGGGGACGGCGGTCCCCCGAGCGGCACGTACAGCACAGCGGCAGGGAAGCGAGCGGGGCTCCCCCACGGTCTGGGTCTGCGGAGGGCACGCACTGCACGGAGCCTCAGGTGTCCCCGGCAGCTGCAAACCGCTGGGTTACCAGATGCGGGCGGAGAGATACCTGTTTATTCATAGTTTCCCACACACACACATCAGTGGATGATGTGCATCAGAGCGCGTCAGGTTTTCTAGGGTCACAGGATGTGCGCATTGTGTATTTACCAAACAAGTACAGTGGCGTTTGCTCTGTGATGGACTTACAGGCAAAAATTAGGATTAGGACCTTTGTGGTACAAAGGTTGGCCCTTCACTGCTGGTGTAAAATGAATTGGCAGAGAACAACACTGGCCAAGCCGTGTTGTTTGCACAGCACCATGGAGACATCTCAGCCACATGCCTCCCCTGCATCCCAGCTGTGCCCTTCGAGCTGGGAGTACCATCAGCTCCTTAACAGATATCAAGACTCCCATAAACACCACACCGAGATTTATGGCAGGACAGCACAAGTACACCCAACATGTGCTTCCTGCTCAGTGCTGGTTTGCTGGCGAGGTTCAGGTGGTGGCCTGAGACCATGCTGTCCCACACAGCCCCATACCAGTGCTGGGAGAGGTGCTGCCACAGCAGCCTGGGATGGGGGCAAGCTGTCACCTCTCTTCACACAACAGGATCCGGGTGCCCAACGTGTTAGCATGGGACTGCTCAGCTTCACTGCATCTATCTTGAGTCACAGCTCTCTGTCTCCATTTCACATCCCTACTAGAAAAATCTAAAAATAGATGGTTGGAATAAACCCTATTGCAGTTTCTCAGATCACTATCAAGAACTGGCCTGATCTCTCAGAGTCATTCCCAAGGCAAAGTTTTAGTTTTACATCCCCATATTTGGCTTTTGTTTTGTTTTGAAGCAGGGAAATCAAGCCTGTGTTTATGGGCTAGAGCAGTAGCTGGAATATCTTTACTTGTCACCAGTGCTTTACACACATGCTTTTTTAACTAGAGTTTTCCTTACGATTGTTAATCTTGCGGCAGGAATTTCCTATTGCATTCCTCACAGCAGGAGAGCAAGAGGGAGAGGCCGCTCTTTCTCTTGCAATATCCTTTTCCACCCTTCCTGTTTATACAGCATTTCTGTTTAACAGGATGGAGCTGTCCGATAGTGACTTTGCCCTGGCTATAGCTTGCTTCCATACATTTACCCTGGTTACAGCCTGCTTGTGTAGCCTTTCAGGACTGCTTTTACTTCACCCCAGCTCGGGTCAGGAAAGTAGGGCCAGTGCTGGGGCTCTGGAATGTGACACTGCTGCTCCATTGCTGCACCCAGAGCTGCTGTGGCTGTTCTCTAGGGCTGGGATGTGTTAAGGAAAGGACAAGATGCAGGGTAAAACCTCTCCCTCTGGAAAGGAATAGAGTCATTTTGGGGACACAAATAGCTTCCCAGAAAAAAGGGGGAGTCTCAAACCACTGAATTTTCCAAAGCCTCCCTGGCCAACCTTTAGTGAGTAAGAGCTACAATGGATATGTAAGTGCCCTGTTCCTCTGTCTTCATTTATCTGATGGGAAGTTGAAGCTCATTCTGGCTCATAGCTTTCACTATTCCCTCAGGAGCAAAAAGGTGGTTTCCACACTGAGCCAGTCCATGAAGCCTGGCTTACTGGCCCTGAAGTGCAAGAACCACAGGAATTCTCCCTTCTTAAGAACAGAGGTGCAAGATGTGATGCTAGCCTCATTTTCACTGGGACTGGTGATGGTTTGGGTACTGCTGTCTCTCAGAACAAGCTGGCTCAGCACTTTTCCCCTCAGAGAGAAGGAAATGAAACAATGTGCCTAAATTAAGGATGTGGGTTTTTTTCAGCATCTAAACTGAGCACTTCCACCAGCCAACTTCATGCTGACCACAAAACCTACATGGAAGTGGACAGCTGACCCCAGCACAATTCTCCTCTACTGACAAGGCTGAACTGCTGCATCTCAAGATGCAAATCTCAAGATCTGCACATCTGGTTTACCCAAACAGTGAGAGCCTGAGCCCTCAACAGTGCGTCAGTGCCCAGCTATCACTGGTGTCCCACTGCAAAGCCAGGAGAATCCTGTGCTCCCACAAAACACATACTGGATCTGGACAGAAAACATCACATTAGCTGTGATCCTTCTGAGCAGGAAAGCACAACCTGAATGCTGGCCTCCTGAATGCAGGAGTTCATGTGGAGTTTCAGGTGCTTTCAAGGACTCAGTTGCTGTGGCTCACCTTGGGTATTTCCAGAAGATATTCCAGAAGCAATTTTATCGTCAACCTGGATTTCACCCTAGATTTTTTGCAGGACAAATGATCTAAGAAACTGTATGATACAAAAAGTAAATCCCCCAAAACAGAAAAAATAGCTACCGTTACAAATACCTAACGGATGTGGAAAACTAATATATACATGTTCCCAATATGTAAAATACAATTTATTGTATTTAGGCCATTCATAAGTATCAACACAATGTAGTATGTTTGAAACAAACATCTTACCAATAAATACTATCTAAACATTAATATTAATCTTTTGATCAGATGTGTACAGTGTATTGACACAGTATTGCACAGTGAGCTCTATATGACATTTCCATAGTGCCGTTTGTTACAGGGATAGTTTGCCACAAACATTGCAAAGCATCAGAGTTGGCTTTTCCAAGTGAGAACAGCTGGACTATTTCATTAGAGTCTGAAGGCTCACACAAATGTCAGTGTCCTAGGGTAACTGTGAATTCATGGAACCTAATGTTTTCGTGAATGAGGAGACTTTGTTCCTAACACAACTTTTATAGAATTGTAAAGAAATCCCATTTTCAAATAGAATGAGGATATTAGCAAACTTGGGTGAACAGTCAATTCCAGCGATCAGTGAGGTTGTGATCAAGCCCACTCCAGTGAGCTTATTTTCTCTTGTTTCAATCTAAGTATAAACCATGTCTTTCATCTTTTCAGAGACGTATCTCACCACTTGCATTTCAAAGGCCAGACCATGCAAGCCGCCAGCATTACTCCAGCACTTTGCTCCCTATGTGCCTTTGCTCAGGTGACACACTCAATAGTTTCCAATGTATAAATGCAGATATAATTTCCCAGTAGTTCTATAAATAACTGTATCTCAGCTTTATCTGATTAAATCTTCTTTCTACAGCATCAGCTCCTCACAGGCGTAGTCCTGCCAGTCTGTATTGCATTACCATGCTCACACAGAAGGCTAGGTGCTGCCAGCAATGCGGCTGTACTGATTTCCTGAAGCCCAGCAGCTCCTGGATCAGATGCTCTGGTGAGCACGGTATCAAATGCTGGCAGAACTGTGCTCACAGCAGGTTTTCAACAACTCACTGTTGTGAATTCTCAGCTCTAAATATGACAAAATTATGTCCATGCTAGTAGTAGGAGATTACTGTTGGAGTAAAGACTGTACGATTGGACTTGCAATGTTTGATAGGCATTTGCATGAACTTACACTGCTCTGACATTGCAGAAGGGCCTTAAAATGGGAATATACTGCCTCAATGCACATTTAGGCTACAATGCGCTGCCAAAGTGGTATGAACTGCTCAAAATGCAAGTAACAATCATGACTGTAGAATGACTATGACTGACTTGGAAAAGATTTGACCATCAGTATATAACGGTGTTTAGTGCTTAGCGTGTAGTATCCCTTAGTGCTTAGCATGTAGTATTCCTTTAAGTAAAAGAAAATTCACTCACCAAGTGATACAATTAAAAATTTCTAAGAAACTACTGGTTAAGTATTACCTCATGATTAAGTAAATCATGTTTATATCCCTCCTTTTTGCAGCTTATCAGTTTGTATATATTTAGATTCTTTATATTCAGGTAACGGAGATGAAATACTTTTTTTTATCTAAAAAGACAGTAGGAAAAAACAGGGATTGAAAGGATTCCTTTTCTGTACAAAAAATACATTTTTATGACAACAGCCAGTACCTTCACAGTAGGTCCTTTGCTCCTCTACTTACTACCAAGGTTCAGTCATCCATAACGCCACCATAAAGTATCAGAATTGTTTTTCTTTCCACTTTTCACCACCAAAATTCAATGCGCTACTATGGAATGTTTCCAAAGTCTTATGCTACATCCTGATAAAAATCAGAAATCAGGGTTTTTTAAACTTTTTTCTTTTTTTTTCTTTTTTTTTCTTTTTTTACTTTAAAAAGGAACTAAATTCATGCAAATAAATACATAATGTGCACTGAAATACTCAATTCTATGATACGGGTGACTTCAGAGAAAAGTCCCTTTTAAACTATCTAAACTAGTTCTAATAAAAGACGATAGTTTCAAAACAGAATTAAAAATATTGCATTTTACTACAGGTTGGTGTTTGCTATATGATCAAGCAGATTACATTTTCTACCTAGCTGTGTTAGCCTGTGGGTTTGATGTCACTCTTCTGTGGTACAGCAAGTATGTGATTTTGAGGAGTGGTGTTTTTATGCAGTTTTTGTAATCCAGGATTTCAGTCTTCACTCAATTCTGCATACAGGATCTCAGGTTAAGCCCAGATCTGCAGAGAGAGTTGAACAATCATTTATGACATTGACTACTCTATCAAATGTTTAATCAGAATTTGGCAAGGCAGTCAGGTTAGTCATACAGAGCATCAGCAGCAATGATGTTATTTAACCCACAAGTTCAAAACTCAACAGTTCTGTTAGCACTTTGTGGGGATATTTAAATTGGAATTTTCTGCTCATGTTTTACACTATGTTTTTATAGCCTTGTTAGGTCACTCTAGAGTCAATTTTCTTATAACAATCTTCCCACTCACCCTCTCTTTTTAAACAATCAAAGAAAGAAAGAAGCACCCAAAGTAGCTGCCCCCAACACTTACTCGGAGCGTGTGGTCCCAGGAGCCTGAGCAGAACGCTGTCCCATCCGGAGAGACCCGCAAGGTGCTGACACGATTTTCATGTCCAAACAGAATGGATACCCGGGACCCTTTCAGCACATCCCACACATTGATGGTGTAATCATTATAGCCTGCAAACAGTAGGCGACCTACAAAGAAAATGGGATTTTACAAAGTGAGGTCTTAAGGAACATCTTGTCTGCAGCAAGGGCCTTCTGCAGGACATTCATCACTCAGTGAGCCACAAGCCAGCTTTCCCATGCCACTCTCTGCACACAGCAAGCCTTGACTGTCCCTCCAGGCTAGCTGTGCTCCTGTTAGGCAGCCCTGCTCCACTGCTGAGCTAGCCATACTGAATGCTGAACCAATTAAAATGCATTAGTTAAAAATATAGTTCAATTTAATTAAATTATATAGCATCTGTTCAGTCATTAGAGACGAGGACGACTCCAAATCACAACAGACTGAAGAGAGCTTCAAAAGCCAGTTCAGGGTAATGATATTTTGCTCAGACTTTACACAAGAAGTTGAATACAAATGGTTGAATGATTAGTAGACAATTTGGTAAGTGATTCATTGTCCCCAAGGGGATGAGCTGTGGGCTTGTGACCATGACAGAGACATTTGCCTCTGTCCCAGGGGGGAGGGCAGTTCACCACCCACTCATCCCCATGCAAATCTGCATTTGTGCTGGGGCAGGAGGGAGAAGACTGGAGCTCATGTCTCCAGATCTGCAGTGAAAAGTGGTAATATATCTGTCTTCATGCTCCTCTAACATACGTTAACTATTAGTCATTTGCTATCCTTTTAAATGCTATTTGTGTAAGCGTGCCTCATAGTCTAGTTACATTTCTTGTTTCCTTTGAAATGTTTTTAGTCATTATTGTGAAATTCTAGCCCAGCTGTAGTTAATGACAAAATATTTCCTGCCTTCAGTAGGGCCAGGAAAATACTTTTCATTGCTACAACAAACCAATAGCCAGTGAGGCTATTTAAAGAGTAATTCTTTTTACAGAGACAAAAAGAGTCTCCCATGTATTAAATGTTTCCTTTGGTACTTAGTATTACTTTTATAACAAATGCTTTACCAAGTTACACTGGTAAAACTTTATAGTTCCCCTCAAATTCCAACACTAAGATAACCTCCAAAGTTCAGGACTCACCACTGAGAGAGAAGTCCACACTGGATGCTCCAAAAATGATGCTCTCTTTGGAATAAATTGCTACTTCTCTGTCTGCACGAAGGTCATATAAACGACACTAGGATTAGAACAAAACCAACACACATGCCTCAGTAAAGGCTGGAGTCAATGACTACCACATTCCATTAAAAAAACATGAGTGTGAAGGACCGCAGCCTAACACATCATGGGAAGTGGCTGCTTGGCTTCTTCTTCCTTCTTGGCTTCCTTCTGCTATTCCTGCGTGCTGTAACTGAGACTCCTCTGGAGCCTAACAGCAACCTAAGCAAAACAAAGCTGTTTTGTACAAATTGAGTGAAGGACTTGCTTTCCCAAACCTTTGGAAAAGTCTTCTGTAAGCCTCTTCTGTAAGCTTACTTCTGTAAGCCTCCTGCCTGTCCTGCTACAAAGAGATGAGTGGTGGGCTTTGGACCATGGCTACCCACTGAAGGTCCCTCTTGCTTCCCCACCATGGTTTCCTACATATTAGGGCGTCCTGCTGTTAAGGAGGTGCATGGAAGACAGTCTCTAAAGAAATAGTTTAGCCACAGCTGGGGTCTGGGAGACAAAGGATTAAATCACCAGTAACCTTTGAGAACACAGAGCACATGGCACAGTGCTCAGACAGTCCCTTGGCATGGGGAAGCCTACATGGTAGTCCTTGCTCTGAGTAAGACAGGACAGCAAACAGCCCCTGCCCTTCCATGAGGCTTCTCTGTCTGAAAACCCTACATGAAAATAATTCAAGTGAGATAAAACATTTTTATATAGACCACTGGGTGTTCATTTCTCATGGAAAATTCCCAATCACCTCTACAACCTGCACTTCCTGTTTTTATCATTTGCGAGCATACTTGGGTTTGTTTAACATGGAAATAATGTACAGGCAGACCAGTCTTCATTGCCGTGCATAAAGGCAGTCTGTTAGCCTGAAATCAAAATGCATTTTTGAATCTATTTGAACTGAAAACCTTCCTCAGTAAGTTAAGTTTAAGCAAACACTGGCCAGATGGGGTTGCTAATATTAAGACTTTACAAATAAAAAATGGCTGCTATTCAAGCCTACACATAAAGGAGAGGCTGTTTCATTCGCAGGGCAGTGGGGAGCTGCCAGGTATGTGAAGTCCAGGTCTCCAGTGCTCCAGGTTGATGAATAATTCCATCAGGCTGTCCTGTTAGGGAGCTGGGGTCACCACAGGTGACAGCACTGCCATGTGAACATGCTTTTATGGTCTCCCTCCAGACAGTCAGGCTTATCTGTTCCTTGAAATCCCTAAGCATGCAAATCAGGTCAAAGATACCTGTCAGTGCATCAGGATATACACTCAAAACACCAACCTCTCAATTTAAAGAAATGGAAGCTGTCAAAACCTCTGTCAAAAGTACAGAGATGGAATTTCCCATTCTCCTGCTCAAGTCAGGGGTGTCAGGAATAGTTAAGAGAGGGGGGAAAAATAAATTAATAAGAGCCTGTGGTACTGGGCATAAAAAGAGAGTGCTCTTATTGGAATTTAATAATGGACAATTTCTCCATCTCACTGCCTCAGCATCTCGGTACCACATCTGAATGTGCAGAGAGCCACTGTGCTCACCACAGAGCTAGAGGTATTAATTTATAATAACAGCTTTTAAGACCCCAAAGCAGTGTACACTCTCTCCAGAAGAGCCTTAGAACACCTCTACATCCAGTGAAGACACAAGGAATGATTCTACTGAGCTTAGCTAGTACCGCAGTAGACTCAAAACATGCAATGAGGACAGAGTACTTTATAAAGTGTTCATCCTCAGGCAACTCTGTGATGTTTGAATAAACAGAAGAAACAAGGTCCCAGCTGCCTCCCAAACATCTGCTCTGGAGATATACTGAACTGCCAGCTCAGTCCCTGCAGGGCTGTGTCCTCCCCCTCCATGGGGACCCACCAGCTGCAGGGAGAGCCACCAGCCCTGTGCATGACTCAGGGACCCGGAGGCACCAACAGGTAAGTGGCATACAATGTGCTGACCACAACTACCTGTCAATACATACTGTGCCCCTCCTAGCAGCTGGCTCATAGATAAGGAAGATCATCCAGGACAACCTGGATGTGGTGATTCACCGCAGTGAAGACCTGTCAGTGACTCAGGCTGAGAGAGAGGAGATGTACGTGGCCAAGGCCACCCTTGGACCCTGTTCTCAGAGTGCACAGTGCTGAGAGGGTCTGCCCAGCTCTGCACTAAGCCCATTGCCTCTCTGCTTGCTGGGACACGCACACTCATGTTCAGACTCCATTTATACCCTTGCACTGTGCTGCTGCTTCTGACACAAGCTGCAGCATTTCATCTGGCTCCTTCTATTTGTGACCAACAGCTATAGAAAGCCAAATCTCTTCCAGTAAGACAAGTAATTTTGATCATGAAACTTCAAAACACAGAAAAGCTGAAATGAGTATTTGGACAGAACCTCATGTAGAAAAGTTTGCAGAGGTGACCTACAAAGTGCTACTAGATTTCCCCTACAGCATTATATATACTATTTATCTTAATAGTAATATGATAAATATTATGCATTAATAGTAATACAGATTTCATAATTTTATTACTTATTATTAGTATATTTACTGTATTATATACAGCATTTCTGCAACTTTGGTATCACAGGCAAGTCCTCTGTGGATGTGACTCAGTCTTTTAGGAAAATCAGACTCAGGAAGTAGCAGAACTCTCCTAAATCAGGTTACTTTTATTTATTTATATATAGGAATTGACATACCGTGGCATCATCTGAACCAGAGGCAAAAGCATCCCCACTTGGGTAGTATCTGTGCACAAGTAAAAAAAAGACCAGAACACATTACATTACATTACTTGGATGAGGTCAGACTTCAAAAATAGAACCAGCACATTGCTCAACATCGCAAATGTGTCCTCTCCCAGAAACACACTGACCTGACACTGTTGATATCTGAATCGTGGGTTTCAAATGACTGGATGCACTGACCAGACCGCATATCCCAAACCATGGCTTTCTTATCACAGCCCTAATAAGACAAAAAAAAAATCACTATGGTTGTGCAAATGGTGACATCCATCACTCGTGTCTGATACATGTCATGAAGCCCAGCTACATTAAAAGGCTCAGAACATCACTGCTCTGAGTGGATTTAACCAGCAAAGCAGCCCCAGAGCTGGCTGTACTGGTACCCCAAGCCTGATGCAGCTGCAGTTAGAAGCAGAGTATGCTATCAAGGCTGGAGCCTCAGTGATACTGCAGACCAGCAAGGGCACAGCACTGCCATGCAGCACAGTGGGGTGCAGACAGGCCGGCGGGGTGCACAGGAAGTCCCATACTAACCAGCACTCACAGCCCTGCTGTGCTTGTGCTGCTGCTGTACCTGTGCCTGCAGTCCCACCATCCCACAGAGCTGCATTACTGATTCATTCCTTACCACTTAACATACCCAGTATAAAAAATTAATATGCAGCATTTAAAGTTTTATAACTAATTCTCTTCATACACTGAAATAGAAAATGAAATAAGTGTATCTGGAGGGTCTCTTGCACAGCCTCCTACCAGTTAACCCCTGCTGTGGCTCTGCAACCACTGCTCAATGGCTTGCTTGGGATGAGAAAAGAAGCATAACAGCACTTTAACATCTCATTTTAACATCTCATTTTAACATCTAACATCTCATTTAACATCTCATTGTCAAGCTCTAACCTGCCTTCCAAGCAATGCTTTGAAAAGACCATTTAACATTCAGTGCTTGTGAGGTGCTCAACACCCTGAATGCTCTGGGCAAGGGGCTCAGCCCATGTACTCTGCAACGTCCTCGGGGCAGGAACCGTCTCTTACCCGTAGGGTCATGGTGTGAACTGGGATGTCTCAATTGTGGTGTCTGAACTGCTGTAACAATTGTGGTGGTCTCTTAAGAGGATCAGGAGATTTTAATAGATATGCCCCTGCTGAGGGGCAGGCTGTAGGTAGGATCAGCTCTGGCGGGGCTCAGCCTCTCTGAGGCGTGTGGAAGCATGGGGCAGGTCAGGACATTGCTGCTTCTGCCAAGCAAGGGTGTCCTGCCCAACGGACTGTGCCACACATCATTTATTTTTAAGCAAAGATGATTGCTAATTAAATTAAACAGCCTCTTCACAATTCACATCTTTTTCTCTCTTTTTTTTAATTCTCTTGTTAAATGAAATCTCAGTTTTCTACTAATGATGTCATATTTAAAAGAGGTAATGTTCCTTTGTACCAGCTTGTGGTTTCTGCACAAAGGAAACGAAACATGATAGAGAACATTCTGGACTCAGCATATTTGCCTCTCAAGCCCTGCCACAGCCCAAGCCCAGCCCTTTATATTGCTTCCATGTGCACTGTTTATAGTGATCTCTCTGGGAGTTTGGGGGCAAGACCAATTCGACAAGCTGGTGATTTGTCTCCTAAGGTCTTGAAGAAGAAACCAGCAACTGTCTGGAGAGACGGGACCGCCGAGTGCCATCCAGCTCACTCTGAGGGCATTGAGCCCAGGACGCAGCCCTGAGCTCACCCAGGAGGGCTTAAGTCACTAAGTATAACAGCACCCAGTCTACACACTGATGTATTGGCATTGTTTATTCCAGCTCAAGGTTACTGTATTACATAGGCACAATGCATAGGGAGTTTCTCTATACCACCATACCTTCAGGTTGCACTGTTTTGGCTCTACCTGGATTGACACAGTATAAGACAGACCTTCACTGAAGTAGTATTTTGCATGTGATGAATTAAGCAAGTCCCTGTAAGCACAGACATGCCCAAGCTGCTACATCTACAAAGTATGACATATTCTCTCAGCAGTACCATAGCTGCTTGTGATTCTTTGCCCTATAATAAGCTGAGCTGTTCCTAGGGAGAATGAATCTATCCTTTCTGGGAAGCAATCTCGGTGACAGGAAAGCCCGGGAGGAGTAATGCACTTGGATGGAATTAGCTTTCAGTCACGCTTCAGAGCAGCTGTGCTAGCAGCGGGCAAACTGGGCCAGTGTGCTGGGATCTGCTCCTGATGGGCCAGCCAAATGTGACAGAAGACACCCAGGTTTATTGTGCAGGGATGTGACCATGATGCCGAGCACAGGTGGAATCCCCTAATCCACGGTTGGCATTCTTTGGCACAAGGGCCGTTTCCATCAGCGAGCAAACGACCAGCCCTGGGCCAGTGCTGGTGGGGCTCAGAAACCGGGTACCTTCAGCAAAATTACTGGTAGTAGCCTGCCTTCAGTAAGAGAGGTCATCTCAGCTGCTGCCAGCTCTCACCTGCACACTCTGATGTGGGCCAGACCAGAACCACCTCAAAAAGGAGCTGACCCCATCTCACCTATGCCTTGCCCGCCTCACTGCCAGGCTGCATGCCAATGGCTCAGCTGCCTGGATCAGTGATCCCTCAGCAGCAGGACAAGATGTGGGAGATGCCTCCGGTACTTCCCGGAGCAGTGCTGCAGCCCCAGCAAGGGTTGTGTGTTCCTCTGGGCCAGGACAGGGAGCGGGCAGTGTTCCACTGACGAAGGGGCTCTAAATACCTCTGGTACCGCTGGAAGGCACAGAGGACTCAACAACAGCTGAAGATGTGGCCACACCTCATCTCCTTGCTCCAACTTGTACGAGGGTTTACCAGCATCCAAGCTACCTCTTGGCTTCTGGGGAGCGGTTGAGGGACACGGTGGCACGCATGTTATTTGTGGCCCCGTTTCGATGCCCTGAGCAGCCGCCTGGCACACCCCGTCTGGCTCCAGAGAGCTGGTCACCATAGAGGAGCCAAATGTGGGAAGTCATCTGCTGTGCCAGGCTCCTATCCACAGGGGCTCACACCTCTGCTGTGGTTCGAGCCCGCTGCTCTGACTCTGAGCCGTTCCCTGCCCTGCAGAGGCGTTGTTTTGATGTCAGGCTGGATCGCTTTGGTGTGGGGTGGAATTTGCTAAGTAAGCAGAACTGCAGTCAGACTGGCTGGGTGGGTTTGACCCCACACTCAGGGGTTTAATTTGCTCCAGCTTGGAAAATGTGCTTGCAATGAGTGGATTGCACTAGGGCTTCCAACACATACCCCAGCAGTCTCTCAAGCCGATCACGAGCCTCCTCCTTTGCTGCCTTTTACACATTCCTTAATTTTATATTATGATAGGAAGCTCCTGCTTACCCCAGAGACAAAAGTATTTCCTGTTTCAGAAGGGGCCAGATCCAGGCACAGGACATCAGCTCCATGACCATGGAAACTCTGTAGAAGCTGCCCACTCTCCACATCCCACAGAGCACAAGTGCCATCTCCACTTGCTGTCAGGATCTATAAGGATGTGGCAACAAGAGTCACAATGCAAAAATCAGATGATCTGCAAGTTCACAAACAAGTGACATCCTATAAACACACCAAGAACAGCTTTAATTTGATGAAACGTGCAATAAATCAAAGCCATAAACTCAATGTGAACCTAAGCACAGTTTATGGTTTTTATTTTTAAGGAAAGAAGCAAGAGTGGAAAGGACAGCTGTATCTTCATAGCTTCAATAATGATCAGTTTTATGCAGTGGGTTTGGAGAACTGATAGCAATAAGGATCTGCTGGCATTTCCATATCCTCCAAAAAGGAGTTAGAACCAGACCGGTATTCCTGTCTGCCCCTGTATTTAACCCTATCCATATTTAAGCAGCTGTAGTTCAACCTGGGTAAAGAGCAGAACTGTTGGAGTCAAGTATACCTGTTTAGCTCCCTAAGTTTTTCTTTCTACTTGAAATAACCAGGTTAACCTCAATTAATCGGGCTTAAGGCATGGATTTTCTGAAAGGGAAGTAAGCCTGTCTAGACAGTTGTTTGTAAGTCCATCGTCCCTCACTTGTCCAAAACCATTTGTGTGTGAAACAGCTTGAACATACACTGAACAAACCCAGCTCCCAGCTTCCCTCATCTGCTACAGCGCTTGTGATCAGTGCTTGTTATTGTGCCTAAATCCTGATGATGGTCAATTGTTCAAAACTCCCCCTTGGCACCCAAAGCTGTTATACAGTCGCAGGTTCTGCAGGGTGGAAAAAGTCCCTGTGCACTGGCGTGGAAGAGGCAAGTGCGAACTTGGGAGAGCTCTCAGCCTTGTACACAGGCTTTTCTCACGGTCGGTGAGAAAACTCAAGGGACCGCAGTGGGTAGCTAGAAATTAGCAAGAAAATACTCGTCAAGAAGAAAATGATCATACAATCATGAAACCAGTCACAGAGCTGCACAAAGGTTAAACACTGAGCGTGTCTGACAGGTGCTCCAAAAACTCCCCCCATAAACAGAGGTCTGCAAAGCTGCAGAACAAACTGTTCCGAATCCTGCAGTAGAGAGACATTAATACACTAAGATGATCATAGCAGAAGAAAGTCATGACTTGTCTTTCTGACCAGCTTTTGAGCCTAGATCAATGAACTTCTCTGTTCTGAGGGATATTTGTACTTGGCTGAGGAATGAAGACTTTCAGCTCTGAGGATTTGCTCTTGTAAGAAAGATATGAGGGGAATAGGAATAGCTAAAGGGGTAAGGGAGGGGTCTGCTGGCAACGCAGCTAATGCTTAAAGAGAAAGGTTATGGACTTAACGTCAGGGCATTGCTGTTGAAAACCAAACCAAAAGAACCCAAACAATCCAAGCCCAGAAGGAAATTATCAATCTTTGCTACCAGACTCCCGCTCGCTGCTCGAGGGGCTCCAGCAGCACCGGATGAGGATCCTTGCCTGGCGCCTGGTGGCAAGAGGCAGCACTTGCACAGAGCAGGGGCCAGCAGGGACACAGCCCCTACCAGGGCTGGGAGCAGCGGTGAGGGCAGAGGGGCTATCCTCACCTCGGCCGCCTCTGCCATCGCCGCGGGCTTCATCCTGCTCCTCAGCCCAGCCGCACTGGCAGTATGTCCGCCTGCCCTATGCAAAACACTTGAGATCCCAATTAACTGCTGCTATTAATACACATGGAGCACTGTCACGTGGGGAGCATTATCACACCGCAGAGCTGCACATACCTAATTTAGGAAGCGAGGCTCTCTGTGTACTGAGGGAGGGGAGGCTCCCGCTGGCAAGGCTGATCTGGGGCACTGAGAACAAGGTGCGGGTCACCCAGCCCTGCAGCTCAGTGCTTGTCTTGGCCCAGGTAGGAACATGATGAGGAGCAAGGGTGGGACCCCGTTTCTCAGCACTCACATAGCCTGAGAGTGGCTTTAATCAATAATGAACCACCCCGCATCTCTCTTTCCACTGCACTGCCCATGGGCACACCAGCTCCTAAAATCCTGTCTTTCATTCCTCTGAGGAAAACCGAGCCGTAGTTTAAGAGAGCAGCCACGGCGGAGCAGCAGCATTCACAGCACCTAGCAGTGGGTGCTGGACCTCTGCCACGTGCTAGGGCTGCTCCAGGACAGGTACCACATCCCTCAGTGACACAAGCAGGGAAAGCAGAGCTACTTTGCACACAGCTGGGAAAGCTCCTGCACAGTGTGCTCATTGCAGTGTGCACCCTTATTGTTACTGAGTAATCTTAATTCTGGGGGCATTAAGTAGAAGGGGAAAGATAAGAAATATGGGATTTTCTAGGATCCTCTACATAACAGTGTTCTAACAGAAGCTTGGCCAACCCACTTGTTTGTATTTGTTTTGATAGCAACATGCAGTGCTATAAACGATCACTTATAAGCCTATCAATCACAAGAAGATTTCTTTTTAAAGTCTTTAGAAAAATCTCTGAATCACTGAATATAAAGCATCTAAGTCCTCTGTAGTATTATTTAACAGTAACAATACATTACCTTCAATATCAATGCAGATTTCTGTATTTAATATGGAGAAAAAAGACCCAACTTTTCTTTCTGTTTCTTCTATGAAAAATAATTCTTTCTCCTTTCATAGGATTTAATCATGATGCATATAAATACAGACAAGGAAAGAGAATACTGGTTTTCTATCTCATCAAAAACATTCCACTTAATTTAGACTGCTCTAATTACGCCAGGCTCCTGCACAGTAAGGTCAGGGCTTAAGCAAGCCTGAGCGATGGGTACCTCCAGCACTTGTTTCCATGGCAATGCACTTAAATTAGCACCTCGGAGTCACTGCAGGCACCATAGAACGACAAACAACAACATACTCTTGGGCATCTCATGTCCTGAAATAGAAGCAATGAAAGCTGAGATTTCCTTCAGCAAAGCTCCAAGTATCTGGAAGAAGGGGACAAGGTATTCCCTTTCCAGCAGCTCTGCTGACACATAGAGCAATGAAAATGCTCTCTTCTGCCACTTATTTTGCTGCAGAACTGCACTGAGCAGAGCTTCAATGAAATTCAAAAACCAAGAGGACAGGGAATTATCTTGGCTCCTTCCATCATCTTTCATGCTCCTGGAGAAGGAGATCTTTGATATTCACTACAGAGGAAGGCTGGCCTGGTCTCAGAAGATCTGCATTTAGTTTCTAGCTTTGCCATTGTCTCCCACTGTGGGCCTCTCTGCTCCACCTCCCCTGCTGACAGATGAGGACAGCATCACTCTTTCCTCAAGGGAACACATCACTGCATGTAGGGAGCACAGGGCTGGCCCTACAGGGCCATCCTCGACCTCAAACGTTTCACTCAACAAAAATACTAAGAATTAAAGCAAAAGTGGGCTGGATGCCCAGGACAAAGCAAGCAAACAACACAGCACAGCACATACCCAACCTAGTCCTGGTGAAACTGGGGTTTTAACTACTTGTGTTAGTTTTTGCTCCTAAAAGCAGAAGCCAGCACAGACCCAGTGAGCAGAGAACACACAGATACCAGTGAGCTCCCTCTGTGGAAGTGCAGGGATCACAGCCTGGCTGTGGGCTGTGACAAGCATCTTCTTACAGCAGCTTTTGCAGCATCTTCATTGCCCTCAGTGAGGGTGTTCCAGCAGCCCCTGCGTGGAGCAGGACATGGCTCTGGGTGCCCTGAGTGCAAGGAAGGTGACTTGCATCACATATGAGTGCAGCCCGTGTTAAGTGTTGCAGGACAGCGAGCAGCGGGTAGGGAATGCATTTACCTGCATGTCTGAGTTAGTGAAGCTGCAGGCAGACAAGTAGTTTGTGTGCATTGCAACCGATTTCTTCTTTGCAGCCATATTCTCATTTTTGTCAAATGTCAGAGGGTACACAGAACACTTGTTGTCCAGGCCACTAAAGAGAGCAATAATAGCAATAACAGAGAGAGGGTAGAACTGGTTAAAACTGCAACGACAAAAGGCGAGTGGTGATAAGAAGGAAACCACCTGTCAGTGCTGCACTGCCAAACCCTTACAAGTACCGACTTCCCTGTATTGTGCTGCCGGGGATCTCCCTGCACAGGGAAGCCCCAGCTGCCTCACCAGCCTGGCTGCTTTACAGAACTCCAACAGCTGCTCCCGGTATTTCTGACCCTCGTGGAGTTTATAAATGGCACTGAATGAAACCTCACCAAAGTATAACCCGGGAGGTGACAGAGCAGTCACCTCAGGGGTAGTTTCACATAGAGCCAAACTGCCAGCTTTCTGTTGACATCTGTCACTGAGCATCGGTAGTAAAGCATCATTATTTAACTACCTTGGCAAATTGAACTTAACTCCTATGGAAGAGATGCTATAGCAGGTAGTGGGAGTGAAGACAGGGCTTTAGCAGAAGCACTGATCTCTATAGCTGACATGTCCTTCCTGGACAGTTGCACCAGTGTCTCCCAGGCCAAATGCAGGAGTCTTTTCTAAAGGCTCTGTCTTGTGTCTGACCCCTTTCTAGGAGCCATGGTAGGTCAGCCCTGCCATCCCTGGGATCTCAGCACACCACCAGTGCTGGTTCTGTGCCTTGTAGTATGTGCACAGCACTTAACCAACAGGACAACAGAAACAGAGAATTAGGTAGTGCAATGCATGCGTGCCCTCACTGTCTCTCTTGCAAGTATGAAGACAGAGTTTTCTTGCCATTCTTTGAGATTCAATCAAAGCCATCCTGTTTCCGAACTCCCTCTCCACACACATTTGTGGAGTCAGCCTGTCTGTGCCAGCCTGCTGCTTTCTGGATTTGCAAGCTGCACAGTGAAGTCTCCCTTTGTTCCTTTCTCTTGCCCCAAGCTTGCTTTGTCTGTCTGATCCACCCAGTCTCTTATGAAAAGATGCTTTGCCAACATTTCATCTTTATTTCCTCCCCAGCATAAACTCCGTATTTTCAAACCTGAGTCCTCAGAAAACTTAAAGCAGATTATAAAGGATGGAGTTACTTCTCCCCACCCCACCTTGGCAAGATCTATTCACGTGCTGGTTATCATTCATGACTAATGTCTATGTCGTAGAAGAAAAAGTGCAAAGTAAGACCAGGGTTAAAACCTCTCTCCTTTAGAAGATATATCCAACACATAACCAAACTGGAACGGGGAAGTTGCATGCATGCAGAATTCTTAACCCATGATACAAATGCTGAAAGAGGATTATTTTCCATGCTTACACAACAAATGTTATTGCACTGAAGTCACTGGAGATAATACGTACGAGACATTATGGGAATAGAATCAGAGGCACTGAATGTAGTCCTTCCACCCACGATCAAGGCATGAAAACTTCTAGCTGTCAGCATCTAAAGGCACGAGGACACCACTACCAATCAAGCTAACTCCTTTGTGTAAGCAGCTGTGGGAACAGGGAACTTACCCACAAGCAATGGCACATCCAGAGGGGGCATATGCACACGCCATCACCCAGGTGCATGGCATCGTCACTGCATGTTCCTGAAACACAGCATCTCTTTAAACTGGGATGTCACTGTTTTTCTAGTCAGTGCAAGGAAAACAGTGTACAGTAGCAGTTCAGTATTTCTGTGGGACACCCTGAGGGTCAGTGAAAGGTGTTTCCCCCAGCCATAACTCACATGTAAGGCTGGGACAGCCCTTATGCAGAACCCGCCAGGATGGGCAGTCCTGACCCTTGCCACCTTATTCACGCACCCCAACCTGATCAAAGAGCATGTTTAATTTGGGTTACTCAGTGCTGTAAAAGGTCCCAATGCTGCGCTGTAAAAGGTCCCAATGCTGCGCTGTAAAAGTGACATACAAACAAGCTGTTTTTCTCAGCTGTGTGGAGCAGGAGCCATGAGGCAGCCCTGGCAGGGGCTGGAAGAGCAGTGGCACCACTGCACAGTGAACACCACAGCTGAAGGATCCCTGGTGACCACATATGGCACCTCGTATGGGGTTACCCAGGGAGGGCCTCTGCTTTGCTGGATGGGCTATGTCCCCAGCTGGGGTCTCTCTCCCTGTCAGCAAAGAGCCTCCCACTGACACCACAGCAAACTCTCATGCCCTGACAGGGACTGTGCTCAGAGACAGGTCAAGGGAGGTGCTTTGCCCTGGGCCCCCTGGTTTGACATGCTGGGGGAGGTTTGCATGTTATCCTATCATCCTGCAGCCCCCTGTGACACTGCGAGCTCTCAGCCCTCCATCTTATCCCACTGTCATCTGCCCGTGCACAGGAATTAGACTTCTGCTAAAGTTTCACTTACCTTGTTGGTAGTGAAGGAATCCCATACGATCACCTTCCCATCCTAAATGAAAGCACACAGAGAGAGAAACTGAGGCCTTCCAGAGACATAGTTGTCAGCCTGCTTCCTAGATATGGGAAAACTCTGCTGCTCAATTCCATCCCCCAGTCTGTTATGTCATTAAATTTTTATCCCCATTTTAACAATGGCACAATGGTCACAGTGAAGCACCAAGGAGACACTCCTCAATAGTGTCAGTTATGCCTTTGACCAGAAGAAAGGTGTATTTCCTCCTCACTGAGATGACTAATGCTGGCTTAAAAGATGGGGTTTTTTTAATTTCCCTTCCCCTCACATCCCTTTCCCTTTTAGTGGGTTTGAGAAATCCTCTCACTTGCAGGATGGGCAGGGCCAGTACAGAGCATTACAAATACCAGAGGTGGCCTGTGTTACAAATCACTTGTTGAACTGGCAGCACTCATAGGGACTATTTATGGACATTACACGGTTTATTCATCTTCCTTTTCCTGTATTTCCCTGGTTTTCCCTTCTCTCTACACTTACTTAACCTTCAATTAACCATTGATACCATCTGCTAAATTGCCATTGTGAGAACCGTCCCCAGAGAGCAACGCAAGCACTTTGTGTATGCCAGCTACACTCATGGCAGCTATACACTTAATGCCTTATGCACGTAATATTGTTATGCTCCCTGCATCACAAAAGCAAAATGTTTATTACTGAGCAACAATTATTGGTGTACCTGGGCTCACTGTGGTTCTTAACTAGAGTAAAAAACACTAAAGTGCATTACAGCTTGCCTTGTTCAGCTTTCTGAGCTGCACACTCACTTTTTAACCACTTCAGAAAATGTGACATCAATTATTTAAAATTACTCTGTGTTGAGATCACCATGAATGGTAAAAACTTGCAGTGACTGAAGGTGGCTTGCAATGCAGATTGCCTATTTTTATCCCTCAAGTGAGACCCCTGACAGATTTCATATAGGTCAATGAACAGCTGTGAGATGCAACGAGCTCACTCACTGCCATACTGGGCTCAGGACAAACCAGGGGATCTAGAAAGTAATTAACTCATTACCTCCTCCGGCTCATGAGACTGGTCTGGAGCAGGTGTTAAGACTGTTTCTCAACATGCCCAAGTAAAAGCAGTAAGTCTGGGAGGACATTTGATGCTCTCAAGGCTGCAGCAATCATACATACTGCAGACGAAATCTCTGCGCACAAAAGCCTTTTTTACCCTTCCCTTTTCCTGATTATTTTCTCTGAACACATAAACTGATATAGTTACTAAATATTTCATCTGTAAAGAACAAAGAAAAAAAAGTGGCCTCAGATGAGCTCTATTTTCTATTGTAGTATGGAATATGGGGAAAACTTATATATGACTGGACAAGAAATATTTAGGGTATTAGCTACAACAGGTGTAGTGATGATCTTGGATTTATACTCTCTAAACAAACACATTGCCAATGAACTGCTTTAATGGCACCTTGAAAACATTTACACTGTACACAGGTATCATCTGCAAATAGTGGCACATAGCACAGCCAGGAGATTTGTATAGTGCCCAACACTAGCTTTGGAAACAGCTGCCCAACAGCGTACCTGGGAAGAGCTCACAATTCTTCTCTTATCTTTGCACCAGTCCATACAGAGAACTTTATTTCCATGGCCCTTCAGGGTCCTCCTGGTCTTCATCACAAACTGGCCCAGCGCCTCCACACGCTCTGCCACCTGGTGAACTGCAAACAGCTGATGGTTAGCGAGCCCTGCATCAAAGCTCTTCCCTGGTAAATCTCTATGCTATGAGTAATGCTACTTGGAGGAAGTAATCCCTGAAGTTTGAGTCTATAGTGCAAGCCAATGAACTCTGCTTCAGAGCTGGCAGGTAGTAAAACCAAGGTGAGCAGTGTATGAACACATTTACCAGACAAAGATAAGGGTGAATTCACTTAAGAGCTTAAATTTGAGGGTTGTAGCAGCTGAAGCTCTTGCAGACCATCACAGCCAAGTAAAACTGGAAAACAGATTACACTCTTGCCCCCTCTTACTTGAGAAATCCTTAAACTGGCTGAAGCTTGAAAGCGCACAGCCAGCCTCCAGCCTAACACATGCCTCAAGGTACCCAGCAGTGAAGCCCCCTGATGGATCTTGGACAAAAAAGAAATCATACAAAAGAAGGGGGTAACATCAATTCTCCAAAGTTTCTATGATAAAACATTTCTAGATGTGAGACTCCCAGCTGCCATCGCCTTTCAGTACCGCAGGGCTGGTGCAGTATGATACAGGTACTAGCCACTGCTGCTGGGGACTTCTCTGCTGTGCCACCACTTCTGGTGGCCGGGAAAGCACTGAGGGCCAGGACAGCTCTGAGTGAGCAGGTGAGCTTGGCATTTACTGTAAAAGTGCACTACCCAACTTCTCAACAGTGTCCATGGACATTAAGGACTTCATGGATTAGTCAGCTTTTTCTTTTATGGGAAAGAGAAACAGCGGGCAGGCAAGGAACTTTGCTGAGTAGCATCGTCTGCTGATGGTGAAGTCTCACAGCAGAGCAGGGGTCCTGAGGCACCAGAACTAAAAATTACTGTCTAGAGCAGAGCTAGTAGGCTCCAGTGCTTACCTGTGTTGTTTGTCCACACACAAACCTAAGAAGATCCATCTGCTGTTAGCTAAGGGGGCAAGGTCTGACTCAGTAATTGAAATGAATGCAGAAGCTCACATGCTTTAATGGGATGGGGAAGGAAATACAAAGTTTTTCAGTGCCAGGCTGGAGGCTGAGCTCCACACCCCACATGGCAGGTGATCGCTCTGGAGCTGCATTGCTGCTTCATGCCTCGTCACTTTTGTAGCACTGCAAGAAAGCTCATAGGCCAGGAAGGGCTGGCACATCAAGAGCAGGCATCCTTAACTTTGAGCTCCTTTCATGGCCCAGAGTCAGGGGAACAACTTCTGCCTAAGGCAGAGACTGATTTCCAGTAGATCAGCTTTTCACGAGTTGCCTTTCAAAACCACCTGCCCCACAGGCTGTGCCGGAATAATGTATTTACCTGCTCAACCAGTCTCAGCCAGCCAGGGGACAAATACTGTCCACTATCCTTGACAATTTGTCCCCACTATCTCTAACATGAGGTCAGAAGCAAGTTTCTGAGAAAGCAGCATACCAATCCACTGAGGAAAGATACATTCCCCCTATTTTCACCCATGGAAACCTGCCAAATGATCCAATCAAAAGACATGAAAACACAGGACAGGAGGTTATCGTCACAGCTGGAAAGATGCCTGTGTCCAGAACATATCTGAGAAAACAAACGTTTCACAGACAATGGACAAAGTGTTCCCATTATGTCAATGCAGCTAAGGCTGGAATTGTCTGGTTTAGCCTTTCTGATTCTCTGAGGACGCTTATCTCCAACCACAGCCATAATAATCCTGCACCCGCCTAGCACAGGGTTTAGGGGCAGATAATTATTTTGAAGCATTCTCCAATATTGTTTCAAGATAGCTGAAAATCATGCACTCAGGCAAGCAGATGAGTGGTTCTACAAAGGTCCAGGTAAAACAGGCTGTTTGTTCTAAAACGTATCATTTGGCCTGAACAGGAGGTGGGAACTCGATGCAGATACTATTAGGTCTTTGACCTTTTCTGTGCTGGAAGTCCATTTGGTCCTAATGGTCTCTTCTGGGCTTAAAAATTGGCAGTTTGTGTGAACAGAACAAACTTTTCTTTAGACCTCAACTTTAAGCGGTAGAATTGAATCCTTAAAATTGCGCGATTGCAAATCAAATGCACGTTTGGTATTTCCTTTTTCTACCCACATTTTTGAGAGCTGCTGTTCAAAACCAGTTGAACAAATAAGGGCAATCCTAGTTCAGCCAGCTGTTTGTTTTGGGAACCATAGAGGGAAAATCATGATCAGAGCAAAGAAATGTCCAGGATACAATTTTAGATTAGAAAAAAACACCCAAACCAAAACAAACCAACAAAACCAAACCAAAGCAGAAGAGATGCTTTGTTCTGAAACTTCCAATCTCTGCAGAATTAGTTCTTGCAGATAAGTGCAAAAAAGGCTCTGATACAGAATCAATAATATGAAATATCATGAAGGAGCCTTGTTCTACAGCAACATAAGATTTCTGTCTTCAAAATCATTTCATAGCTATGCAAACATAGCCTTTCGACAGATTCTACACATGACAAAGACATAAATGTCCTATGACTGTCAATGACATGTAAAGTTACAGTGTCTCTGAAATCACAGGGAACACTCCTTGTGAGCAAAAATGGATTTAAGCATATGCTTAAGAAGTCTGCTAAAGAGGCCTCACGGTTTCTGATACAGAAATTATACTGTAGGAATATGATGATTTATGATGTTTCTGTAATGAGGACATCGTCATTTGTTTAATGATTCCTATTAATAGGATATTCACATAACATGTGATTGTCTAATTTAGACAAGAAAATGCTCTATTTACTCCAGAAAAAAATCTCTTAAATCTTCCCCACCTGAAATTTAAGGATGTTTGCCAGTCCCTCAGTCTTACAGAACACTGAAAGCTTAAACATTGGATCAGGCTCATTTTCCTTTCCAATATCAAAGTCATCCAGACAGATGAAAGAAAAGTTTTAATGACCCATTAATATTTCTATTAGAGTGGGCTATATGATTTCAGAGGAATAAAACCCCTAAACTGCAATATACGATATCACTGTAGTTATAAAAATTAAATAACAAAAATAAAAGGATTTTTATCTCTCAGGACAGATGAATTAATACGTATTTTAGAAGCTCCATAAAAATACGGTTAGCTTATTTTTCCTGAGCAGGGGCGGGGGGCACGGGAGGAGGGCAGGATTGAAATCTGCCCATGTCATTTCTGTTACGTTAACCGTGGGTCTTGAAACTGCAGCTGATAACGGTGAGTTACGTATTGACAGCTCCAGCACTGACTCACCCCGCACCTCTGAATCAGCACTGGATCCTTGCAAGTTGTTTCCTTGAGAAAGGAGTGGGGAGAAGGAGCTGGTTTTGGAAACAAGGTTCATTTCTAAGCCCTTTCACCTTGGGTGAAATCCTGGCCTCATTAAAGAGAATTCCCACCAAATTCCCCAAGGCTGGGCTTAATTTTTGTTTCTGCCACTAAGATGAACACTAAACCTATGCAAACACTGAGATAGAAACCACCGAGGGGGATGTCCCAAGGTCCGTGCCCTCCTGCCTCCCACACCAAAGGCGGTGCAGGAAGCGGCCGGGGCGCTGCGGGGTGACTGTCTGCGCACCCGGCGGGCACTGCATGGCACTGAGCACCCAGGGAGGCTGCGCCGCCTCTGCTCCTCATCCGCTTCCTATTTATCCCATCACGGAGCCGTGCATTGTTTGAGCAGCGCGGCCGAGCGCACCCGTCGTGCTCTCAGCTGGGCTTCAGCAAACATGGAAAACCGGCTGTCATGACAGCAGAGCTGGGGCAGCTCTCTCCGCACTCCGCTCCAGAGCGGCGTTCCTGCCTTTCCCGGGCAGCGGCCCCGGCTTCCAGCTGCGCTCATTTCGGGGCACAGCAGCGTGTTTTCCTGGCCACCCGGCGAGGCCAGGCCGTGGTGCCGGCATGCAGCGGCCCCTGCCCGGCAGCGCCCAGCGGTGCCCGCGGCCCTCGCACCCCGGCCCCACTCACGCTCCACGTCATGCAGCTTGGCCCGCTCCTCCTCCAGCTTGCCCTTCAGGGTCTCAGCCTCATTTTTCAGCGATGCCAAGGTCTCGTTCTCGCGCAGCCCCTCGGTTGCCATCTTTGCGAAGGAAGCAGGGAAAGAGACGAGATGAGATCGGGAGGGAGGAGGAGTTTGCTTGCCTGGCTCTCAGGGATGCTGCTGAGGCTCCTGCTGCCTCAGCAACGGCGCCGGAGCCGGCCCGGGCTCCCTCCCCCTCCCCATGCTGACGTCCAGAGCCGGACTGGATGCTGCTCCAGCCTGTGCGCAGCCAGCACCTGACCAGACACCGCATGGAAAAACACCCCCGAGAGCCAGCAGCCCCTGCCCGGCCCCGCGCAGAGGCAGCACAGCAGGACCATCATCCATCCCTGCTGGCCTCCAGGCAGGCAGCAGGACCAGCCTCACCTCCTGCCTCCTCCCACCCACAGGCTTCCACCTACTGTACGTCCCAAGCCATTTTCACAGCCCAGAGGCTTCATTTCCCCAGAAATACACGCAAAAGGGTGTTGCTGCTTTGTACCCAAACTTGTTTGTACCAGAAGTTGCACACGCTGCATGCGCAAAAGGGGAGTAAAAAACAAGTCATATGGAATTTTAAAATATCAGTCTGGAAAGACTGATCTGCTAAGCCTGAAAACACAGGCTTAGGAAATCCCAGCTCAGCTCCATCATTCCTTTACATCCTATGGGTAAGGAGCACTAGAAAACTTCGTCACTCAGAAGGTAGTTGGCCCAGCTCCTGTGCCAGCAGGACAGACGCAGTGGTGTGAACCCTTCTCTCTACTATGCTTTGAATTCCTCATTTTTAGATTTGGTGTTATCAAGGTTTCTTTTATTTTCCTCCCTTACCCACCCCCTTCCACCTCCCAATGCCATTTCGTTCACCTACACATGGGTAAGTGGTCTGAGGCCTTTCCAGTCCTTGAAAGGGACCAGTTTCCAAAACCCCAAAGTGAACAAGGAACACTCCAGTTTGGTGTTGGTGTGAGCCTAAGGCACAGCTTCATGGCTCTGCAGTTCTGCACATGTGTAGGTCAGAACATGTGCTGGGCACAGGGAGAAGCTGATGCTTCCAGGGAAAGAGCCATGGCACATGGCCTTGCAGGTTTTTGTTCCCTGCAAGGGGAGTTCCTTGAAAACGTCCTCTTCTTATTACAGCAATTGTCCTTGATCTACACAGAGAAACGGTGGTCAAGCTGACTCCCATTGTCTCCCTTTAGCCAGAAAATAGACAATCCAATGGCTATTGTTCAACGTGGAGATGTGCCAAAATTGGAAAGGGAGATAAGAAAATACATGTTTGCAGCTGTTGTTTAGACTCTGGGCACATCCTGGACACCATGTGAGTCTTGGAGGAAATAAAACTCCTTTCCCACACTGGGCTTACTTAGCAGCAGTGTCACCATCCAAGCAGGATGCACAGGCAGAGCTGTTGAGCTCTTCACTGTCACTGTGGAAGCTGAATTCGGGCCCTGGTCTGGCTGTGTGCTTAAGGTCTCTCTTAGTCAATGGATTTGCAAGCAGGAGCAGGGTTACTTTGCTGGAAAGTCAAATGCAGTGGATGCATTTCCAGGTCTTCTCATTGTCTACACAAACTGGTGTGACCTAACCCCACCCCATAGGTTGCCACATAGGAAACCTTGAACTTGAAATTCTGAATCCTGAAGTGAATTGATCCAGTTACATTCAGTATCACAAAAGCAGAAGTAGGCAGTATAGAGTTCACGTACTGCTCGATATGGGAATGTTCTTCAAAGCCCCTGAGAGTAAATAGCACATTGGAATTGCCTTCCCGCATACTGACAGTGCCGAGGGAAAAGAAATTCACTATTTTTAAAGTGATTCCAAAAGAACAAAAAAAGCACCCTTTAGCAGGAAAGTGACAGGAAACTTCTAGTGTGTTATCTCCATGTCTCAAAAGTTAAACCTACTTATATAGAGCTCAGTAATGCGTCTGTGTGCTGGGGGAGTAGCAGGGGAAGAGTTTCAATAAGAAATTTCATTTTTGAAGAACTTCAGTCTATGACAAATGCCCTATTTCTGACACCTGACAAGTGTGAATGGGCTCAACAACAAAAACCCCCCATGGGAAATGTCTTTGCCTTGATAGAAACACATCAGCTCTAAGGAATTTGACTTGGGTAACACCTGTATGTCAGATAGTTGGCACAGTCCTAAGTGAAAACTGAAGATTTTCTAGCCTTACTGATATGAACAGTCTCACTGCCTTGGGGAATGGGATTAAAAAGTCTACAAAGAACAGCATGGAAGGTGAAAGTCTTTGGGATCCATACACGTTCAGACTGATACATGATGTAACAGGGATAAGCTGAGACCTAAAGTGAAAGAGAAGCCTCTACTGAACGGAGCGAGCTCTAGAAGTGTGTGATATGTAATGTGTATTTCATTGGGCTGAATTTAAAGAAAAGTATTTAACTCATCTGACTGAGCTGCTCATCTACCCACGTAGCTGTTACCTAACCATGCCAAAACCACAGGTTAGAGTCAGGCCATTTGGGAGCTTTAAATAAAATGAACCAGGGCTGGATTAATTTAGAGAATAACACAGTACTAGGTCAACTAAAAAAGAAAAAACATTGCAATTTAATAAACAATCAAGGTTTTTGTTTCTCCCTTTTCACAAGATCTAACCTTACTGAAGGCAACACTTCTTCAGTATACTAGCAATTGCTTAAAGAAATGGTAAGGAGTAAACAATTTGTTAAAACAATATTAGAATCCACCATGCTGAAGGCATGTTGAATCTGAAATGGCAGTGCAGTCAGCAGCAGCAGATAAAGTCTAGGCTCTCTTAGTCTGGTCTCTGCTTTCAGATGAGTTTCAAAATGCATCAGCACAGGATGAACGGCTGTGAAAACATCCTGCACAGAAGGTGATGGTATGTGGAATATATGAAAAAGCAGTGACAAGTAACTGAACTCCCCTTTGTAATGTTATGATCCAGTAACTGTGCACTAACGACTGGCATATAACAATGTTTGTTGCTCTGGCTTCCTACTGCCCACCAGCATTCCTTAGAAAGCTGGCTTCTTCCAAACCGGCTGCTATGTCCTCAGCAGCAGTGAGCTTCCAAGTTGCCCAAAACAAGGACGGCTTTTTTCCCCTGACTCTTCCCAACGGAGCAAGGGCAAACTGACTCCTGGTTTCATGTATTTTGAGGTAACCACTCTGAAAGTAGTCAGCTTTCTATAGGGCACTACTCTATGGAGCTGCTACAGAAACATTAATCACCAAGAACTGTGGCAAACCCACTCAATATTGCAATCATAAACCTACCTTCCACACATGGCAAATACACCAGATTGTAGTGATGGGGGTGCATGGAAGAAAGTTGGTACTGTTCCATTAATAAGGACACTGGGGAAAACGGAGGATGTAACAGTGCGTCACAAATTGTCACAGTATGTCACAAATTGTCACCTATCTCAAGAGTTAGGTCTTTAAAATAAGTTTTCACTCTTACTAATTCACCAGCTGATCTCTTTTTAGTAATTTACTAACACTTCTGTGGGGAGGTTAAACCAGCAAGTTTCTATTGATTAGCACCAATCTCCAAAGCAAGCAAAAACTGAAAGAAAATGATCATTTAGTCTAAAAGGCAAAGAACTTACGTAGGATGATCTCAACACTGGGAATCAGCAATTTCTAATTCTGTTACCCCTCAACATAAGTTGGTTTTGGAGAAATCACAAAGACTGGCTGATGAAAATGCATGTGTGCATCTGCTGGACTGAAATTAGGAGCTGCATGTGCAAATCAGGACGCTGCAAAAAGATCAGCCAATTATACTCCACATTATGCACATGCATCCCCAAACATGTGTACAAGTGTGGCAAGGATATATTATGCATTTTGATATAAGCCAAAGTATACCCATAGCTCTGAAAAAGTCTGTTCAAAAAAGGATACAATTCCTGTACCCATATGTAGGTAAGGAGATATGCATATGCTAGTGGAGGGAGCTCTCTGAAACTTGTGTTCTGAAAACTTGTTTTTAAATCTTTTACAAAATAAATATGAAGCAGCAAGCTAAAGGCAGATCTACCGGAAAACCCAAGATCCTACTGCAGTGCTAATAGGAAGCTGAACAGGCTGTTAGGTACTGACACAATTCTTCCTGAAGTCTCAATCTGCTTCCACCTAGCAGCTGTTTCAGTTGGAAGGAGTTTAACTTCCATAATGAGAATAATAAGGAGAAAGTTGCAGGAACTGTAAATAACAAACATCCAGTTTCCTGTGATTCCAGCATGTATTTATCACGTCATGCAAAAATTCATCGGATAGATAGCTATTTCTAGGCTGTTGGCCAAGAAGGACCTGAACAAAGCAGCAATTTCAAAGTCAGGAGAACCATGTAAACCAGGAAGGGACTGTCTTTTGTTTTGTAGTCATTACATTTAGATTTCCTCCTAAACAAAGTAACGCATGAGAATGTGCTGCATCAGCCAGGGAACCGTACACACACACCACCTACAGCCATCAAATCAGTGCTCTCATCTGCCTGTAAAGCAGTGTTTGATAAACACCTCTAGTTAAACCTTTTAGCATTCATGCAGAGATCATTTAATCTGACACTCAGATAAAGCAAACTATTGGACCCAAATAAAACAAACTACGGGACCCTACTCAATTGTGGTAGAGACCAGTTCTGGGGAGGAAACAGGGAAGGATGTCTTCTCCAACTGATAATGCACAATGGTTCAGAAAGATGAAATAAAACTATTCCAAGTTGGAGTACAATCAGGACAACAAAATTCTTAAGTTTACAAAAGGAGGTTTGGAGACCAGCTCTTCAGTAGCCACATGGGTTCATGACCTTAGCTTTATATTTAATCTGAAAGCCTCACTGTGATCTCTCTAGAACAGTGCTCCCTACCAGGAGAGTGGAACATCACCTCATCAGTAATTGCTGGTGATTAGAAAGTCTCCAACACCATCCCTTCTTCATGCAGGTATTCTGGTGGGACCTACTGGTCAGATTAGCAGGTTTGCTAGTCTCCTCATTACTACCTTCTTCTGAGGCACACACATGATGACAGAAGACCCCCCCACTGCTGTGCATCCTTTTCCTGCCTTATCTTCATTGTAACTACTTCCAGCTCTCACCCAAGTACTGCACACGGCATAGGAGACAATATGGTCTCAGCATTGAACGTGGGCCATGGAGGAGTTCTGACAGCACTGCACTTGTGTCTAGGTTTTATTGAGACAGACTAGATGAACTTCATATCCGCTAATCACTAGTTAATGAGTTTATTGCAGTGGTTTAACCTTTTTCGTTTGTTAAGTTCTGCTAAAGATCACAGGAAACACTCAAGATCATAGACCAAGCAGACATGCATGCATAGACCTCGGAGAAGAGTTTAGACAGGCAGGCAACATTTGCACAGTTGAGGAATATGGTACCCTAGAGGAAAAATCTCATAGGCATTTTCCAGTCAAGAATCATAAAAGGTGTCCTTGAACCCTGGACCACCTCTATTGCAGGCTTGTAGAAACACATCTGCAGAGCTGGTTTTTTTGGCAGTCTATAGGCCTAGCAATGCTTATTTGCTGTCCAGAAAAATCCAACATAACAGACCATAAATACATCAACCCCCGTTTTTGTAGTCCTTCCACATTCTGGCTGATAAAATCAGTAACGTACCATTTCCACACATAGCGAGCAGTAGCTGAGTTGTTCTGATTTGATGTAAACAGGCCTAAGGGGCTTCTCTTTAAAGCACTTGTCACATGGGCCAAATACAACTGCTAAAAAGGTCTGGTCCATCTTTGTGGCTTGAGAGAGCTGAAAGAGATGGAGAAGAAGGAATGAGTGCGTTCCAGTCCAGCACAAAGCTTCCTGTGACTGCTCTGCTAGCTAATGCGGCCTAGACTGAATATAGACATCTGTAGGCTGGATTATCTCTCTGTGACTAATCTCTGAAGCTTGAACTGTCACTATATGCAAGACGCTAACATGCTCTGCAGATTATATTTCTGTGAAGAAAAATACAACGCAAAATACATATATTGTGTTACAACCTGCACAGATTATACATGGTTATAATGCACACGTGGATTCACTACGTGCAGGAAATTATTCTTAGTTTCTAACTACTGTCAGCAGACAGTAGCCAGAAATTTCTAACAGCAGCTGGATCTGTGAGCGACCTGCACTGATCGATACTGGTTTTCCACTACATTATTAAACAGTCAATACCATGCATTATTTTTAAAGCTGAAAAGACAACCCAGGAATCAGTCAGCAGCAACAAAAATATGAACAATGTGCTGCTTGAAGAGAAATTGATGCTTCAAGCACACTGAAAGCTGGGTCATTGTGAACCCACTTTTGTCCTCAAGCCAGCCATCTCTAGGATTAAAGCACTACCACCAACAGAGATTCAAATCCAACTTCAGAGTCAAAACCAAACAAGAATAATACTGTACTGTCATTTTTCTCTGTACATTTTTCATAGGGAAAATGGGACCTTTCACCACTTCTAAAATGAAAGCTTTTAACATTATTTAGACATGTACATAAATAATGAGTTCATGTGTAACAATTAGAAGAAGCTATTGCAAGAGAGACTTAAATGGAGCAAAAGAAATTCAGTGAGCTATGCAGACTTTAGAATTTGTTTGGCTGGACATTATACAACCCAAAACTTTTCTATGCCCCTGCCTGCATTCTGCTGCTTATTCTTACGTATTTCAGTGGACTACTTGAACAGAGAGATGATAAACTCAGAACTTCTGCCCACACTCAAGTCAGTAAGTTTTGCTGTTGTCTCCAGGCAATGCATAACTTCATCCCAAGGCATGTGGGAAGCAATCTGTCCTGAAAGGAACTACAGCACATTAACCTGAAATATGGATGCAGCTTTCAGTCAGCTACAAGCAGTCGAGGAGGTTTGTATTCCATTTGATGAAGAACAGCAAATATGTCCTGCTGAAGTTTTCAATGCATTTTTTTTGCAAACAATGAGCCTGAGACCAGGAGCTGCCATCCTTTCAGGGAGTTTCTCTGTGCTGGTATTGCTCATATCTTTCAAATGACTGCAGCATCAGGGTTCAGTTCTGTCAGATTATTTAAACTGGACATTTACAACTGAGTAACCTGTTATTCTGAGGTTCTTAGAATTAGTCATTCCCACCAAGTGATAAAATTCCCACTCAGGTGATAAAATCACAGATTTATATACTTGGTGTGAAGCCTCAAGACACGAGGCCAACTAGACTGTGGGAGGAAAACCTTTATTTCAGAAGAAGTGTAAAATGAAGATATTACAGGGAATCTTACATGCCAACCTATTTGAACAAAATATCATTACTGTTTCTAAGGACTTTATACAAGGATCTGTAGGCTTGGAATAGGTACTCTGGGCAGAATTAATCTTTGATAAAGTGTGAGAATTCGCTGGAGTAACATACAGGGTGAATCATAACTGCTCAGTATTTTACCTCAGATGAGATTATGACGTTACAAAATTTTGCTACGAGAGAAGCCATCAAAACTTATGAATACCTAAAAAGCAGTTTTATACCTGAGATTGATTGCGATAATGGTGGATTTTTACGCTATTTTATAAATACATAAACTATTTAAACTAAAAAAGTCTTAAAAAATTACAACTTCTTGCATTGCAGCCTGAAATTTTAAACTTACTGGTTTTTAAGGTTACAGCGGAAATTTACAAATGATGCCATGGTGAAACATGAAGAAATATGCTACTTAGAAATTCTATACAATGAATCTCATTGATAAATATCCAAAATTACCCACCTTTTCAAGCAGCAAGAACTTGGAGATTCTCAAGATGACTAAATAAGCTGTATGCAACTGCTAACGCAGAAAGGCAACCTTCCCATTAAGTCTACTTAAAGGGTATTTAAAGCTCAGCCTCTTCCAGTGCTAACACCTTAGGTCAGCTACATACTGATGATTATAATTTAAAGACTTAATTTTAACTGCCCTGTTTCATAATATAAAAACCAAACTATTAGGCACACTAGATCTTACCTTCCTATTCCAAATAGCAGCAATTTTTGGATGGTTTCCAAATGTTAAAGTTTAAACATACTGGAGAGATAATGACGACTGATTTTTCCAACTGTTAAATTGACACTCAGACAAATAGCACTGTCAATGTGAAGTTTATCTCATATTCTTAATGAACTTTAAAAGTCAAACAAACTGATCAGTGTCCGTGCTGGTTCTTCCTTGGATATGCTTTTACTATTCACCTGTTTCAATTCAATAGACTTAAAATCAGTAAGATAAAAAATTGTTGCTTTTTCACATGCTTCAAAAAATTTTTGGGAAATTTATGAAAACATGTCTGAAAAAATTAAAAAATACTGAAGATCACATCTGCTCTTGAGACTCCACTGAAGTCACTGACTTCATGCCATTAGATGTTTGCATTTGATAGGCAAGAGGATCTCAGACAAAATGAAGGGGGAAAAAAGGGGAAAAAAATGAGGTCTCTGCTCAGCAGAGACTTGGGTAGAGGTCACCTGTCCTAATCTTTCTTTATTAGAATATTATGGAAGCACAGGACTGAAAGGGACCCATGTATGCTGCTGAGTCCTATGCCCAGAAACTGCAGGAGTCGCATGTCTAAACACATCCAAAGATGCCAACAACATCTTACACGTCTCGCCATAAGGCATTCCAGTGCTTTTCCATTCAGCAGGGATCATCATTTGACACTCTCCCAGTTGAATGAAACAGCTTTCTCCTTTGCTATCATCCTGGGAAAGTTAACCTCAGTAATGCCTCTTTCATGTATCTGCCTTCTGCAGTCTAAAACTGCTCCTTATACTTAGAAGAATTGCAGATAACACACAGAATTTTGTACCTGCGCTCTGGTTGAAGGTATTGTTGTCAGCAAAAGTAAGGTTCTGAGAGTGTGGTAGACACTGATCATTTTGAACTTTCTTTTAAAAATACACTTTGTTGCTTGTTAACACACTGTTAATAGCAATCTTCACACAAACCTCCCAAAGTAACCTCACATCAAATTGTCAGGACATTTTTCCTTAATCAATAATTTTTGTCATAATGACATACATGCCTTCTGATGCTTCTGTGTGATATAGACGTAAAAGTGAGCTGTGGTTTTATTCATATCATCCTAGGTGTCAGACAAACAGGTCCAGTAACAGTGAAAAAAGGCTATATACAAATTACAGCAATAAAACTTGCTTGCAGTAAAATACTTACAGAAACTCATGAGGAGCCAGGACAGCATACCATTCTGACAGGAAAATACACCATAGCAAACCAATAGATGTTTATGGTGCAATACAAGACTGACAGTATTCACTGATGTTCACATAGTTAAAAGTTTCAAATGATCCCATACTGAAAACATAACTATTGCATCACTCAAAACACTACAAGTTGGTTTAAAAGCTACTTTATTTAACAGCTAAAATTACCAGTCTACCTACGCGTCTGTGATATTTTGTACAGCTTTCAGTGTTATTGAACAAAATACAGATTTTTTCCACCATATATTTTGAATATATCTCCGTGAATATCACCAGGAATATTTCACTGGACATAGTAAACACCAAGAACGCTAAGTTACAAGAATCATTCCTCTATATTTACAGATAGTTCTGTGAAATTAAACAAGCAGTACTAATACTGTGTAATAAAATCAAATCAATTGTTCCTTCCTGTAATATTCAAATTAACTAAATCAGAATCCTTTAAATATTCCAAAGCTTTAGTATTCAGTTTTAATAATTATGCCTGATAGACTAGCCAGAAATCCAGCATTATTTACTGAGGAATTCCTAAGGACAGTCATCACTGTGGTGAGGTGAATGCCGTTTCTCCAGTCGTTCTGACATGGTCCAGTACTAAAATAAAGTTACTGTTTGTTGCCTTCTGACTACAGGAGGAAGCTGGACAAAGCAAAAGGGGCCACACTCCTGCTTCTGAGGATCCCACAGTTGAAACGAAATGAAGATGAAATGTAAGGAATTAAGCTTGGTTTGTCGGTAGCACCAGACCATAGTACCTGCATTCACTCCTACTTAGTGTCTGAACTGGAGGAGGAAAACCAGCAAAAAAGAAAAGGGAGAAAGATGGTGTGCACATGTATGCATACTGTGTATATTCTGAAATACACTGCAGTAGAGAAGGAACCAAACCAGGAGATGACTCCTGCTTTTTAGTGAACAAGTTTGCAATTCAAATCTGGATCATGAAATTAATTTTATATCTGACTTTTGTATTATAAAGACCAAAAAAATTGAAATCCAGACTTGTCACTGCAAAGAACAAAACCAAAACCTGTCTTCAAGAAGAGCACCTGAGTCCTTCCCCTGGCTGAAGAGCTGCAGTGCAAGCATTCAGTCAGCCAAGCCAGCATGCCTACAAAGAGACAATGTGGGTTTGTAATTCTCTAAGGTTGGTCAGAGTTCCCCAGCTTCAATGTAGCTATTTATATTGATTTTCTTAAACAATTATGGAAGGACCTTCCCTTCCCTCCTACAGTCTTCTGGAAGAACTGTTAGAAAAGACTCCTCTGATAAAAGGAATACAGGCACAACTAGTATAGAAGGGTGAAAGCTACTGTAAAACAGATCCAGGCAATGAATAGAAATTGCTGTGGAAAAAGAAAAGAAAGAAATCTCTTGTTACAGGAAGGAAAGGCAAGGAAAATTGTAAGGTAATAACATTTATCGCATCTCTTCCCCTCTGACTGGTGCTGAGAGAACACCAGTGCAAACCTGCCAGATAAATGCTTCTCTTGTCAGGTGTGGGCTAAGAAACTGTACAGTTAGCTTTGTGTCCAGCCGATGATATAAAGAAATCATTGTGGGACTGTAATGCCAGGAGATAAGTAAGAGATAAGAGAGAAGGAAATCACAAGCTCAAATTATTCCTGCTTTGAAGTCTTGACTCAGGAACAAGGTTTTATCAGTTTAATTCACTCCAAGCTGCAATGCTATCCACCAGGTAGAACCATGGAAGTCTGCCTGACTTAATGTAGTCCTTGAGGAAATATCAATGCATTGGTTTTATTAAACCCTTGTAAGAAAGCCAAGTCTGAAGCTGCTGGGGACTTGTATCAATTCCAAGGCATGTGGAGAGGGGGTGAAAGGAAACGTCACTTGAAAGAGATATTTGGTATCAAGCATCAGCTGTGGAGCATCCTCACGATTGTTTAGCATAGCCTGAAATTATAACAGAAACGGTAAGGAAATATTGTATGAAGAATCAAAGCAAAGCCAGTACATTGTTTGCTTCCCACTGCAAATCTTGCTTTCACATGATGTTAAGGAGACTTGTTTTGATCAGTTCCAAATATCTAGAAGCTGAGCAGCTCAGTAATAATATGATATAAAGGTCAAGCATAATTACATAGCATCAAAAACTGTATGACATATCCTGTAGCTTCAATATGAGAAATAAGAGTGGTAGCTGTTACCTGGACTTTACGAACAAATGATGGAGTCACTCTTTTCTCAAAATCATCTATTGGAGTGTAGGAGTTGAGGATCTTAACAATCTGTTCAAAGTAAAAAAACCCTATTTTAATATGTCACAAAAAATGCAAAGACAAAAAGAAAAAAGCATTAACATAACATCGTTACTGATATTTAATTAAAGTTTCAGTAAAGAGTTTTACAGGAGAGAATTTTGACTGGTCACCTAATGAGGTGTTACATATATGATGATTGCTATGCCTCGTTTCCAGAGGTATGAGCAGGATGAAGGAGATGTAGAAAAAGCTGAACTGATTAAGGGAAACAACAACAAAAAAAGCCTATGACAAAGTAAAGAACATACATTGTGGAGTAAAAACATGGGATTGAACAAAGCAGGCAAGTATTCACCATGAGAGCAGTTAAAATGCTAACAACTAGGAACGAGGAGTTAAAAATTTAATCTAACAAGTGGTGATGTGGAATGCTGAGGAATGCTGCTTATCAAATGAAAGGCCAATAACTCTTTGCAACGAACTATTTTAGATAGCTAAGATTCTGCAGTTGGTGCTGCCAGAAGGAAACAGATAGTTCATTACCTGCACAGTCGAAAGAGATGTGCAGTGTTCACATATTTCCTTGGCATCATCATCTGTGATCTTTTTGACCTGAAGGAGCCAGGCTGCCTGAGATAGAGGCTCCAAAGTTTCTTTGGCATTGCTGCTTTGAAGATTCTTGTCCTTAAGCCATTCTTCCAAGTAACTGATGTTACATCTGGTTTAAACCACAAACGGACAAGAGAAACGTCAGGTTCCCCGTAACAAGCAAGTTACATTAAAGATTTCTAAAGAAGGAATGCTCCTCTAATGCACTGTTCAAACTCATACATTTTAAGTTAAAAACCATACCTGTAGATCATAAAAATAATACAATTAATAGCTTGCTGATCTGAAAGTTTAATCCCTTGTATATTTCGATTATTTTTAGATTTTTATTTCTTAAAGTTTGGATAATAGAAAGCAAGTTACAAGTTTAGATGTTGTTTACAGAAAATTACTAATATATCTTGGCATTGCCTATTACTCTGTATCACTATAGGTCTTTAAAATATTCATTTACAGCTGAGCTTGTACAGGAAATCAGAACAATCTTTGCACATTGCAAAGCAGGGCCGGGCTTATAATTGATGACCTAGAGGTTCAAGCAGCTTTATTCTAGTAATACTCCCAGATGGGTCAAGATTTTACTGATTTTCTTTCACCTTAGTCTGCAGACTGTCTAATGGAGAACAAATGAACTGTATCTCCTGAAAACAGGAGCATGTTCTCTTGATGTTCGTAACAAGACAGATGATGCCCAACCTACACCCTCAGAGGCTCTGTCTCAGCACCTTTCTCATCACAGAGCTTAAGAAAAGGCGAGTCAACTTTGGTCTGTCTGCCAGCCAGGGGATGCTGCACTTGTTTACTACAGTAAAAATTAAAATACTATTTATCACATCATAAGTAACCTGGCATGAAAAGAATCCTAAACATGTCTGATCGTAAACTGCAGACTGCATTTTTCTCTGTGTTTTCCTCCAATAGTGTTTCCATGGAAAGAACAATTTGTAATATGCTAGGTTGAGAAAACTCAGCACAAAATGCCAAGATCTACTTTTTCAATAACAGTAAAATCTGATCGGCTACTTCCAGCAGAATGGTTACAGTGACTTAGACATAAAGGACGTTACATTAAAATGTTAAGAATTTGTTCTCAAGCTTGTTGGAACTTTACTGGCTTTACCTTATCTGCATTCCTTTTCTACAGGAGCACATGTCCTTGCGGAGGAAGAGGCTATTGAGAGTGATAGCTCCAATCAGAAAGAAAAGCTGCTTCACTGTCTGCTTTAGAAGCTCAGAGTCCAAGCCATTCTGGCACATAGTACTATAAAAATAGCTGAGCTGTTGCAGGATAGAGGTCATCGTGTAGGTATCCGTGTCATCTATACTAGAAGAACGTTTACGGAACCCTGTAGGTTTCAAGCCAGAAATGCCCTGAAGACTTTCATATTCCAGCATGCCTGGTACTGAAATACAACAGAAATAACTGGTAAGACCAAAACTCCTAAGGTTTCTTTCAGTTACATTAACTTAATTCTTGAACAAAACCTACCTCAGGATATTTTAAAAGGGAAATGATGCAAGAAAGAAAAAAATAAGATACTGACAAAGGTTTCTGGAGCACACAAATTTTAAACAGCCTTGTATTTTTGTAGGATGTTGACCGGTTTCAAAACATTATCCCACATCAGGACATGTGAGGAAAATGTCTTTCCAAACCCTGTGGGGACATAGCATTCAGTGGAATTTATGTGTGCAGAAACACAGATGCCAGTACTCATATCTATAAATCAACAGGAAAAAGCAGCTTATCCCGCTCTTTTTCTCCATGTATAAGCTTTATCGGTGTACTTCAGAAGCTACATTGAAGCCTGTTTGGATTGCCGTCTTACCGATCATGGGCTGAATGCTGTTCTCCATTACAACAATGAATTGGTAATAGATACGAATGGCCAAATCACTAAGAATCTGTCTGTATTCTGAGAGATCAAAATGCTTCAGGCAGTTCTTATTCTGACGTGGAGTGTTACACTTCATGAATTCCTACAAGTTGTAAATATAATTATTAGAAATCACATAACATTGTAAGTTGTTACTACAATGTAACGTATGTATTAGAGTAACTCATTCTATCACTGGCTGAACACAGCCTCAGAATGAGTCAAAGCTACAGCTGACTTCAGTGGATGCTTCCAGTTCTGGGCTTCCTGTACTTAATTTTCCAGTTTATGTTGGCATTTACTCTGTTTCTTAAGCCTGCTAAAGCCAAAGGAAAGAAATGCATAAATTTCGGTGAACCTTGGCACGATTACTACACCACTTAAACAAAAAGCAACCCCCACACACGCCCTCCAAAAAAAAAAAAAAAAGTCAAAATGCAGTTTTTAAACTATGTTGACCAAAAAAAACAATTACGAATTACATTTTATTGCTACAAAGGGATCTAATTTTTGGACTTTTCATCAGGGAAGTTCTGACTTCAAGTCTAGGCTGAATCCTAATTTGTCTGAAGTCTTGAATGTTCATTAGAAATACAGATTAAAAATCTACAGCCAAATTATAAAAGATTGCAGCTAAATTATAACAGATTGTTATTAAGTTCAAATGTTTTCAGTTCTCCAATGCTCTTTAGATGTTCTCGAGATGACCACAAGGGGGAGTGTTGTGTTTAGACTGTAGAGTTACTGTGATTTCAAGGCTTTATGGTACCTCCTTGCTTTAATCCTGAAGACTATATTCTTAGGTGTTTATGCAATTCCAGTTCAGTCTACCTAAGTTGATAAAACCTAGCAAAACCATCACAAGCTCTATTAACTGGATTTATATTAACTGAAAAGAATTGAAAGAATTTTGAATCTTGGAACAAAACTTGGCTCAAAAAGCAAGTGAAACAAGGACAAAACTGGTCATTTTATTGTTTTGCTCCTTTCCTGAGGTTTTCTTCTGTAACCTTATTTTGGCAGCAGTAGGTGTTTGAACGGTCACAATTATAAAATAGTAAAACTGTTTTTAATATATTTAAGTAGCTGGATATCCGAAGTCCAGCTCATCTTAAACTCATGTGGAAGAGTTCAAATTGAGTAGCAGTTTCCATGTCATGTCTTTAACCTACTTTAACACTTTAATGTTTCCTTGATTTCACTTGATACATTAGTTCTATACTGTCCTATTCCTTGTGTAAGACATACAATGCCACTGCAGAGCAATGTGAATGTGTAAATATCTGGAAGGAACATTGGTGTGCTGGTGAATGCATTATGACTATTTTTAATTCCAAATTTAAGTCTATCAAAGGTAAAGTAATGAAATTATTTGATTAAATCGATCCTACCTCTTCCCCACTGTACTGCTTCAAACAGTTAAGAAAATAATAGGTATTGGAAAGCCAAAAGGACAACATCTCAAAGTCTTCTGAATGTTCCTGAAAACAGTAAGTAAAGCAATCTTACAATGGTATTAAATTAACTAAAGACCATTACAGAATTGATGCAATAGAGCCTAATTATAGAAGGAGGAGCATATACTATAACATGCTAGCTGAACAAAACATGCTGTGTTTTCAGGCTAATATACACATAGCAAAGATCCCTCTTTTATTTGGTAAACAGTGTTTAAGTCTTCTTATATGACAGACTGGCTAAATAAAGTAGCCCGAACCAAACAGTATTACCCATTTCTATGCATATTGTGGAGGTCTTCCTGCAAAAAAAGTGTGACCACCTGTATACACAAATGAAACTGAACTACATATAAACACACTTTAACTATGTGTTAAGTATGTTTTACTTTTGTTAGCTAAGTAAACACAAGCTCTTCTAGTGGATAAACCCTGGTATAAATTTATTTATGAACAAACTGTAAGCATTCTGTATACCACAAACTCAACTGCATAAACCATAGTCCATTCCTGCCTGTGCTACAAAGCATGCCTGGCGTTTCATGGCATTATAAATCCATAATGAAGCATTCACATTTGTTATGCAGATGAGCTGGGTAACAATTCTTATTTATAACTTGATGTTGTAAACCGGCTGGCAACATAACTTTAAATCACTTGGGTACTAATGATGCAGTACCAAACGACATGTCAAAACCCCCCATTACACTAGCAGAGTAGAACAGCAATGTAAAAACCTCTTAAAACTCTGATACCTGCCTGCTGTCAGACATACCAACCTTCCTTCTGCCCATCTGACTTGTACCAGTGCTGAAGGCACAGGTGCATTTCACCTAATTGTAAAATGTAAAATACTTTAAATGGTCCTGTCAACAAGCTCTTCAGATAGAAATAATTTATGTTAATGCATTCTGTGTGCAGCACAGTAGAACCTTATCTGGAGGCTTTACACAGATACTACTACAAACTTCAAACAGAGTGCCACTTAGGATTATTATTCTATTATAGGAACACTAGCAAATGAAAGTGTCAGCGTTCCCCAGGTACTGCGCATGCATCTTATAAACCTCACATCAAAAATCACAAAATACAGTACAGCCAAACATAATTCCTACCTTAACAACTTGCTTGATGCCATCAATGGTTGCATTCATGAAGGATTTCAGCATGTCAGCATCATTCAGATAATCTGCATACCTCACACACATGAATAGGATGTGAGCTGGAAGGCCAGGTATCATATTAACTACAACTCCACGCGGCTTTAAATCTGCATAAAGGAGAGTCATGAGGTTTTTACACAAAAATTCAAGGATTCAATGTACCATTCTGAAGAAGAGAAGCACTATAGGGTTCATTTCTTCAGTGACCAGTCACTTGATAATGATTTACTGGCGAATTGCTTGTTTCTGAAAATGACTGGTTTGTATTGTTCCTGTAAGAGTATTAATGAAGTTTTCCAGAGAAGGAGAATATTGTAGCAAATTCTAAGGCCAGCAGGCTGTGCCAGGCAGGACAACTTTAAAAGCAATCTGCATTTACCTATGCACTGAAGGCCTTACCAAATTGTGGCATTGCTTAATGACACACCTCTGTTCACAAAGATATAAACATTCACAAAGCTGAAGTAGGTGAGAAGAAAGGAAGGTGTAGTTTCCAAACAGTGTTTAATAATGGTAATAATGTACATGGAAAATCTGACGAGTTTACTAGTAATTGTAAGCTAATGCAAAAAGATGGTTTGGCAGTAAGACTGATAACGTAAAGTAACTCAGAGGAAGGACAAAATTCATTTACAAGAGAAACACTAAAGTACAGTTCCTTTCAGTGAAGGGAATGATATGGAAAGAACAGACAGGGAAGTAATCCATCACACATGGATATAAACCCAGTGACTTACAGATTTAGTAGATGACCAGGAAGCAAGTAAATTCAAGTCCCTGGTGTGCTCTTGAGATTTATAGCTTTATAGGTGAATAAATAATAAGAAAGATAATAGAGTCAGCATTATGTAGAGTCAGACACACTACTTTTACACAGATATAGCACTTCTGTACATAGAATGTCTAGCAGTGGAACAAGAACAATATAGAGCCTCCAAGCTGTACTGGTAGTAAGAGAGTGGGGAAAAGGCAACTTCAAACATAAATGAAATATGTTGCCTTGTAATTTTTGTTGTAGTGTTCTACATTGACTGCTGTTGACTACTGATAAAATTTGAAGCACTACTAAAATACCGAGGATGAGATTTTGAATGATCCTATCTTCATCTTCTTTTTTGTACTCCATCATTCCAATGTACTCTTTGGCTGAAGTTGGCACATGAGCTTCAGCTATCAAACACAAAAGCACTGTTATTTGCAGGTAAATGGCTAAGCTAATGTTCACATTAGAACAAACTACTGGAGAAAAGCAGTTTTCTTTCTAGTATAGTATGGGCATGGGCCCTGTTCACAAAAATGTTTTTAACTTACAGTTCCAGGCATTATGAGTTAAGCAACATTTGTATTATTCATGTGAATAGTTTCACTGGATTCAGTGGAATTACTTGCATTTATATGACATATAAACAGCAACAAAACACCTCTGCATTAGTCACCTCTGCAATGCTTTTCAGAGTATTTTATAGAATTACTTGCTATAGAAGAGCTTTGTACAAACTAATTTCATATCAGGAGCCATCTGCCATTTGAAGGCTAATGGGAGAAGTTACTCATTCGATGCAAAACTAACATTCTGTTGGCTTAGAGACAGTTTGTGTGAGGGTATGTATTAACTTCTGTTGAAAGAATATTATGCTCCTGGCTTAATCTTTATCATATAGTCTAGGTTCCATATGTGCCCATTATTTAGCTGGGTTAAAAGAATACAGGAAAGGACTTTTATGTAATTTCTATTGATGGTTCTTGCACTTTTTTCTGTGGACTTAAATTTCTAACCCCGTCCCAGACTGTACCTGTCAAAGCTATTATTACAAAGACATTCAAAGCTATTATTACAAAGAAATCACATAACATTATCTTACCTTTTTCAATAGACTTGGTAAGAGTTTTGATCTGATCCTCCAATTTTTTTATTATTCTATCTTTCATGTCCAGTTTTTCCTCAAGATCCTGTAATAATAAAATTCAGTGAGTTCAGAGCGACCACAATTAAAAAATGTCTTCTATTGCTACATGTTGTTGCCACAATGAAAGAACACTATGATGTGCTTTTACTTGTATTTGATAGAAGAAACATGAAACCTTCATAGTTTTCTTCTCTCCCAATGATCTGAGAAAACATCCTGTCCACACCATGATATCACATTATCTCCTCTATCCTGCATTTCAGGTACAGTTTCTTAATTGTGATTCCATTTCCTCACCATGTTTTCGACAGTAAGTCGTGTTGTCTCTTGCTTTATCTTGCTTTGCACTTCATCCTGGGTTTCATCTTGTATCAAACCATTGCTCATACCCTCAATTTCTTGGGTTTTGACTTTCAGTCCCTCTTTTTCTTTTACGTTTACTTCATTCTGGGCCTCATTATTTCTAAAAATAGATAAGAAGCTTTGGATTTTATTTTTCCTTTGTTAAAGCACAGTCATATTATACTTGTTCAGTACTTATTAACTGTACACAAGGCTGTAAGGCAAATCTTATATTGAATGTGGTACTTTAAAGAGTTTAAATGACTCTGTTACCATAGCTTATAGCAATGACATTTCTTACATTAAAAAAAATTAAACTATATATTTACCTTCTCTGTGTTCTGTCCCCTTCAAGCTCGTAATGCAGCCGGTGAGACATCTCTTTCATTTTTTCAGTAATAATTAACAACAAAACCCAAAACAAAAAAGAAAGAACAAAATCATATTTCCTTACTGTTCTGGACTGGTATGTGGTAAATCTCTTCTTACACTCATAATTTTGTTTCATCTAATGCAGTTGAATGCCATGCCAGATAAAGTATCAGAGAAACATCAGACTACTCCCCACCACACAGAAGGCTCTATGGGAGGAGGAATTTTGACACCGCTTCTTGCAGTTGGCAGTAAAACCGCTTGCAAATTTTAAATCGGTTCCCTAGGAAGCCACTGCAGTAGAGAGACTCGGAATCCCCATCAGTGTGTGCTTTCCTAAACCGAGAACAGCCTTCAAACAAGGAAATTTAGCAAGAACTTTTCCCTGTCTCCCACTCTGAATTTTTCAGCACCCCCCGAAGTCCACCTCATAGAGTATGCCTCAAGGTCCAAAACATCTTTCATTTTATAAGTGCTTCCAAAGGGCATAGCCCATTATTCTTAGCAGAGTCCTACTGAATTCACTTGCAGATCACAGAACCGAATGGCCTCAAAAAGGTAAAAAAAGAGAAAAAAGCAGACATACTTACATGTGTTTTATTCTTTAATAACAGATACAAACTATATACACACTTTTTCATTGTGTTACTTTCTTGTAAGAAAGTGATAAGGCAATTAAGTTATGCAATATTGCTTCAGCTTTTAAAAATTCAAATATAGGAAATCCACTGTATTAATCTTAATCAGCCAAAAGAGTAGGGACCATGCTGGTACTTTACCTTTCAGCTTTATAGCCTGTTCTTGAAGACGGTTTTCAAGATCCAGTTTTTGATTTTCAAGTTCAGAAACTTGCTGTTTAAGGTCTGGGATCACCTTTTAGAGAAAAGGGGAGATTTGTGCATTTCAGGACCTTCTTTTCAAGTGTCTGCGATAGTTCCTATGATACCTGAACACCTTCAACTGCAAATAGTCAAAGCCAGGAGAGACTGTGTGGGAGCAGTGCTACCTGCTTGCCTGACTTGTTTAGCTTTTCTGGAGGCATCTGCTGCTGGCCACTCTTGAAAATGAAACAGTGAGCTAATGAAATGTTTTGGACTGGCACCAGTACTACCCATTCTTCTGTTCTAGTTTAAAGGAAATTACATTGTGGCTTTAATTTCTCTGTGTCAATTAAAAATAATATTATTTATAACTTTTCCTTATATTTTCAATTTAAGTAGCCTTGTTTTTAAAGTATTTCTTTAGTTATTTTTCACTCAGCAGAAACATAATATGGTATATATTATGATATATATTACCTTCTGGAATAATAGCACTTCCTTGTTTTATGTGTGTCTCACTCAGTACCTACCAATAACGAGATTTGCCTGCAATTTGTTAGTAACTTGATATACTTAGCTGCCCTCTGGTGGGGAGAGCCTCAGAACTGCACCATAAACCCCACACGCGTCTGTTTTTTCACTATCAAATCATCGAACTTGTCAGCCTGAGAGACAGAAACAGTTTTAAAGGGGCTTCTGAGAAAAAGATGCTCATTTCTGTCCTCTGATTACAGGGAAAGAATGGAGTAACTGAATTCTGAACGCGAATGCCTCACAATGAAAATTGAAGGTGGGTGTTGTGGGTTGAGCCCGTCTGGCCAGCAGCAGAGCACCCAAAAATGCTCACTCTCCCCATACACCCACCCACATCCTGGAACTACAAGGAAGAGACTAGGAAGAGTAGAAGCAAGAAAATACCTGGGTCAAGATAAAGCCAAGATAAAGCCAAACACCTCCTTTCTTCTTCCTCTACCTCATCTTTTATAGCTGAGCATGACATTATATGGTAGGGGACATCCTTCCAGTTAGCTCAGGTTGGCTGTCTGGGCTGTGTGCCCTCCCAGCTCCTTACTCATCTCCGGTTCAACTGGCTGAGATGAGGCAGAGTAGGAGAAAGAGGCGGCCTTGACACTGTGCCAGCTCTTTTCAGCAACAGCCAAAACACTGTCCTGTTATCAACACTGTTGCAGCCACAAAGGCAAAATGCAGCATCATAGAGCGCTACAAGGTTAACTCCATCCCAGACAGACCCAGTACACTGTTATAACACTGACCCACAGAACGTTACAGTATCACAAAACTGCTTTTCATTAAGGCTGACTACTGGAAGTATTCCATCAGAAAAACACATAATCTGACCTAAAATAACTGTCATTCAATTATCAGATGAGAAGTTATATGAGGTAGGTATTAAAAAGGCGCTGTCAGCTACCTTTCTGGTTACTGCTAAACCTCTGCTTAATCTTTAAGTTAAAATTCTGTGTTTATAAAAAACCCTAAATTAATAATATTTAATAATTAATACTAGTTTCTTCATGACTTCCAGTATAAAGCTGTGTATTTGTACAAATCATCAAGCCCCTTCAAAGTTCCCTGCATTGCTGAGAAACTGCAAATAGCACAACCAAAATACTGTATGAGCTCCGCACTGGACATCCTGGCAGTATCTTGAAGTCCAAAACTTCTCTTATAAAATCTGAGTATTCAGCCACATAAACGTACAAGGGTTCAAATGCTTTCTAAAGGTTCTCAGTGTCCCCTAGCTATCAACAACAGAAGCCAGAGCTTGTGTGCACACTACACACGAAGCCAGAGTTTGTAGAACAGTTGACATTCTGTGATTAAAATAAAATCTCAATTCAGGTTTATGGAATAGTAAAGGGAAAAAGCCTCTGTGAGGCTGCCCCAACAAGCTGTACAGCCAAGACTAAATTTGGTTGCCTCCTAACACACTACCCAGCATGCAGGGAAAGAGCCTGTATGGGTGTGCAGTCTTAGATGGCCATACCTGTTTGAGCCTTGAGATCTCAAGGACATCACCATGAGATTTTGAGGTCTTTATGCCACAAACATATTTGGATTGTATTACTAAGTACCAAAAACATACTTTGCTTCTCTACACCTTGATCTTACCAGGTTTTCTGAAGTTAGCCTGCTAACTTCAAGTCGAATACCATCATTTATGTCATTTTCCTCTCGAAATAATTTTTGTAGATGATTAATATCTTGGCTGAGATGTTCAACTTTAAAGTTCAAACCTTCAATCTCCTTCTCATATATTTCTTTCTGAGACTGGAAATGACTTTCCATTACTCTGTTAAACAAAGTGGGAGAAAGAACATGGCACATGTAGTACGACCTTGATTTAATGGGTCAGGTTTACCAAGTGAAAATGAAGTACCGTTGTTAACATGCAGACATTCCATTGCATGACCTGTGCATTAAGGGAGTTGAAAGTTACGCATCCTATGGAGCTTAAAGGGGAAGTTCAGGTCAGATATAAGGAAGTAGTTCTTTACTGTGAGGGTGGTGAGGCACTGGAAAGGGTTGTCCTAAGAAGTTGTGAATGCTCCATCCCTGGCAGTGTTTAAGGCCAGGTTGGACAGAGCCTTGAGTGACATGGTTTAGTGTGAGTCATCCCTGCCCATGGCAGGGGGGTTGGAACCAGATGATCTTCAGGCCCTTTCCGACCCTAACTATTCTATGATTCTATCTCAGAGGAAACACATTTCCCCAAGTGACACATATATGCATCTGACTGATGTAGTAAAAGTTTGTTAAACTGATTTTAAACTGCTCAGCCAGTCATATAATGTAGTGTTTGTTCATTTCTTAACCAGATGTTCAGAACTACACTGTCAGGTTAGTTACTCACTGATCTGTCCCTTTATTTTCTGGATCACAGCGTGGAGTTATGAAAACACTGGAGAACTGAACTAACCTTGTAGCTTTTTTCAAGCCCTCATAAGCAAACCACAGTTCTCCATCTTCATTTAGGTGTTCCAAATCCTCTGTAGAGAGTCTAGAATACAAGGTGGCATCATTAGTGTGCAGGTGAACAAAATGCATTTCCTAAGCTTTTTTGAACAGACCCCAGAACAAAGTTACCTGCTTCTTACATCTTCAAAATCATAACTTTCAAGAAGCTGTTTTGTAACTTCTGACATCTTTTCTGGAAAAAAAAAAAAAAAAAAGAAAAGTTTCTTACATGAGTAATTTTCTCATTACATTTCAAAATAAGTTTGATTATAAAAATCAAACCAACCTATTCCTCAATCTACGAGGCTTTTTCCTGTTACTCAGTATATATATGTGATTTACTACAAAAATACAATGAGGGACTTTGTTCTACTTCTGGACATGTAAGGTGCACCAGATAAAAATCAGTATTGGTGATATACCTAATAAACACATCAAACTTCCAATGCAAAGTTACCTCTTTCTGTTCTGAATCTGGACAACTGCTAGAGTTTTATAGATGATCTGTCATCTAGCGCTGGGTTACTACATGAAATGCTGCAGATACAGGTCTGTTCTATGACAGTCAGCGCTGAACAAAGTGCACAACAGTAGTGCTGCTTCTTAAGTATCTTTTCCCAAAGAGAACCCAGTTCAGCAAGTTACGTAAGGATATTTGACATTTACTGGACCTAAGGTGAAAGACAGGATGAATGAAAACTAGATAACATACTGTTTCTATGTTCTCGGGTGTTTACAAGCTACTTGCTAAATTTTAAGTGAGGTTTAAGTTATTACCATTGATTTTTGAACCCAAAAGAGAAATGTTTGACATCAGAGTTTCTTCAGAGGGGTACCCCAGATCACAGTATGCGGGGATCACTTGGTAAAACTCATCTGCTGGGTTTTTTTCTTTTTCTGAGTAAAGGTATGAATAGAATGAAATCTCCATGGGATGGGAAAGAGGACTGGGGTTTTGTCAGAGCAAAGACAGAAGAAATCCATTTAAACTGTAGTTGGTAAGTTCTCTGAATTGCCTAGTATGTAGCTTACCCCTCAGTTCTCTCTTCTGTGACTGAGCCTGCTTTTCAACATCCAATTTTTGTGTCTGAAGCAGTTCAATTTCCTTTTGCAACTCAGGTATTTTCTGAATCAAGACAAAAATTATGAACCGAGACAAGAATTGAATGACAAGGGCTGAGTATCAGTTAAATCATAAAGACTAGTATAATTAAGAACAAGTACATGTGGTAGAAGGCTTAAAACATGTTGTGTTTAAAGCAGCTGGTTCTCAGGCATCAGAGAGAGCAGTAATGTGATGTAGTGAAAACGTGTTTGGGTCATGGAATTGATTAAACCAGATCAAAAACATCAAACAAATGTGACTTTACACAAAAGTACTGTTTTCAGGTTCAGTTTATGAACCACATTTATGAAAAATCCCTTGAGAAACGAGCACTTTCTTGGGGAAAGGAAGAAAAAAAGACCCACACATTTATTTAAACATACAAATACTCAGGCACAACTACTCTTCAAAACAAGCACTTATTTCTGCAAGCAGTGACTTACTCATATTGTGGACTATATGAAACCAATGCAACATAGTGGTGTATAAAATGCATCTTAACTATAACTTCTTCTAAAAATGCACTGGAGATAAAAAAATTAGTGAAGATAATCTATAAATAAAACCCATATTCTCTATTCGCTTTATCTAGCAAAGACGTCAAAATTAAATGTGTCATGTTTCACCTGTGCTTGTTTTGTAAGTTGTCCTACTTCCATCTTCAGTCCATCCTGAATGACAATTTCTTGCTGAATTTGATTCTGTAGCTGACTTTTTTCTTCTTTCAGAATCTTGATTTCTGCCTTGAGCAATTCAATCTCCTTTTCATAGTCCTGCTTCTGATTCTGGAAATTCTTCTCAAGTATCCTAAATAAGATAATGAGGAGGTGATTTTATTTTGCTACATTCGTAAGTGGAAGAGTGGGCTTTGTTTTTGTTTTAATTTGAAGAACATGTTTCATTGAACCATAATTACATGAAAATGCTATCCTATATCCTCAGAATCAATCTACAAAATGGATGACAATGGGATGAGACTGTCCCTAGACTTCACTACATATAATTCAGATATTGGAACTGAATTCAAGGCAAAACTAATTTATTTCCACTTAGAGGCTAATTCTCTACCTCTTTGAGAGTCAGCCTACCTGAGCAGCTTCACGCTACATTTATGGCCACAGTCAGCACTGAGGAAGGACATTACAGAAAGCCCTCTTGTTCTTCTCAGTAAAACACTGCAAGAATCTTTCAATTTTCTACTAGTCCGTGCTGGAATGGAGTGGCTTCAAACATAATACAGCTAAGGGGCAAAGCAGGAAAACTAGCAAAGAAGGCCTCTTAGCATAGTCTGAAGTTATTTGCAGCTGAAATCAGACTGAGCTGAAACACCACACAGCTTCCAGCCCTCAGGAAAAGTGACTTGATTGCACTCTTCACACTTGAGAGAACAGCATTTATTTGGTACCTAGGGTTCTCTGTCCAATACTGGAAAAAAGTTACCGGGAAATAAACACTGGATCTGAGGAAAGCATGCTGCAAAGCAACAACCATTTATTGTTAAACAATAGGGTTTTTAGTACTGCAAATGAAATACCAAGGGGGTGAAAAAATGAAGGTTTTCCCCCGTATTTTTAACCAAATGTCCTTTACAGACACTGCCTTTCCTTCAAGCTGAATCTTTTGACTCTGTCCTTTAATATTCACTTCACAGTAATTCTGACGGGTATGGCCATCTCTTTCAGTCCTGACCAAATTCTGAGGATATCTCCAAAGAAACCATTATGACTGGGGTTGCCTTTCCCTTCTCAGGAAGACACATGAAAAGACAGGAAACTGCAAGAGCAAGAAGAGTCTCAAGTCTACAGTATAATTTCCTGTGTGTGACTGACCCTCAAACAAGCATGTGCTCTTCCTCAACTGTACATGAAGTACTTCAGTACCAGCATTCATGTCCAAGAACACTGACAGATTCATAATGATGTGAGTATAATACATTTACAGAAGGAGAAAGGAAGGCAGGGGAAGAGAAGAAATGAAGTCTGCTTCAAAACAATAAGATTCAGATTCCATACATTCGCTGATTTTCTTCTTTTTGTACATCACTGAAGAGTTGCTTCGTGAGGTCGTCCATTTTCTCTGTCAGAAAAGATTTCAATATTTCAAAGGCCTTCATGCAATTATGGGCATTTATTAAAACAGTATGAGCACAATGAGAAGTTTTGTTTTAATAAATAATCCTTAGCATATTTTAAGGCTGAAATTATTCTCACAAATACCAAAAATTAACAAAGCAAATTTTACAAGTAATGCTATAGAATACAAAGGATCTGAAACACCAATGCGTTATTCATCTGAACTATACTTGACCCCCTGTGCTGCCTGAGTCCTTTGAAATTAGATTCTTAAAAGTTGCATATTAAAGGAAGAAAGGACAAAGCGACACTTTGAAGGAGTGCATGTGCACGAGATGGTAAACATACCAGGAGGAGAGCTTTTGCTACTAAAAGAACAAATCTAATTATTACATTAAAAGCACTTCCATTTCACGTTCTAAGCAAGAGAAGCTTAGATTTACTGTAAATCCAGCATTTATGTTGCTTTCATTAGAACTAAAGTTATTTACCCTTGCTGAAAACTTGACTTTACAACTTCAACCCACTCTAACTCCTTTAAAGCTCCTTTTAGTTACCATACCTTTCATTTCCTCAGTTTTTTCTTGGAGCTTTATTTCTAAGGTCTTTTTCTGTTCTTGTAATTCTTTATTCTGATTCTCAAGTTTTAAGATTTTCTGTACACAGCGAAAATAAGCATAATACACAAATTACAAAGGAAGATGAAATAGGTCACAGAAGGTCTTACATTTTAACAAGCATATATGGACTCCCTTCCTTCCCTGCTGCCCACCCCCAATGTAAATTTACTTTGTAACTCTTGAACAATGCATTTGATAAATCCAGTAACTGAAAAAAACCAAATATTTCAATTAAAAGCATGCAGATGGCAATTAAAATTTACCTGTTCGCTGTCCTCTTTATCCTTTTTCCCTTTCTCTTCACATGTTCTCTTTTGAGCAATTAACTTTTCAAGATCCAATTCAAGTTTCTGAATTGTATCCATGTCATTCATATGGGTTGAAGCCAGATTGGTCAATCTCTCCAGCAAACCGTGATTTTCTTTACTCTACAATGAGGTTAAAAGAAAACAGAAAAATGCACACTTGAAACTGTTTAATAGAACTTTGAAGGCAGCACCTGACCTATTTCTGCTCACCATCCCATGTCACGATTATTTCAATCAAGGATTGTTTCCATCAACTAGATTAAAGCTACCATCTAAAAGATGGTTTGGCTGGTATGGCTCTCAGAAATAAGCTGCAAAATAGACATAATATGGAATTCCCAAAAGTTAAAAAATACATTGCACGAGAGCAGCATCCTTCATCCTAATACAAGTAATCCCACCCAGAGATTGGACTATTTAAAAAAAGAGACTTTTCTCATTGGCACAACTGACCCAAAAATATAAGGAAACCCTAGATGAGTCTTGCTACCTGGATGTAGAAAGAATACTACTGGTTTATTATAAAGAACCATATCCCTTACATATTCTCCTGTCCTGTTGAGTATGGATATTGTAATTCACGTAAACCTCTAGTCAACGTGAGAGCTCTGAATAAAACAGATATGATAAAAAGCCAGTACAAATCATAAGCTGACTGGTGGGCCTCACCTTCTCTTCCATCTTCTTCTGCAGTTGCTGAACTCTGTATGAAAGCTGGATATTCAATACAAACCGCCGAATATTCTGAAATCTGCGCCTGGCAAGCCATGCACGAGCATACTTCTGAAGGATCACAGCCTTGTGCTCTTTGAGCATCTTTAAAATAAAATATTAACATCTGTCTGTAATTATATATGGCTCAATCAGAACAATTATAACGGTTTGTGACCCTGCATACACTGGTAATGACAAAGCTTCTCATAGAAGTATCAAAACAGTGAAATACCCAGACTGCAGATGCATTTGAACCACTGTAGTAATCACACTAAATGATTCACATCAGGTATAAACCAGACAGAGTTCTTGGTGGCTCAGAGATTAAATATAAAGCACTATTCACCAGTATTATTATAGTCTTTTAATGATATAAAAATTGAGCAGAAGATACGAGAACCAGGCATGCACAAGGTAAAGTATTTGGGATCATTGCCCTTGTCTCCAAACTTTCTTATAGAGCAATAGCTCTTTCCAGTTACTGAAATAAATCTTTTGATAGGCTGTACCTTCTGATATTTTCTTCTTGCTAGAAATCCTCTTGTATAAGCTTGAATTGTCACAGCAGCCACATGGATGAGCTGGCAAAGTCTACGGACCAGGTAACCCCGACAGTGTTTCTGAATAATTATAGCTGCCCATGTTTCCTTCAGAGCTCTGGCAGTTATAGCTTGCCTTGATTCAAAAGACAATAAAGTTTACTTAGGTCATATTAGATTTCTCATACTCATTCCCTTGGCCAGTCAAATCACACACACACACATAGAGAAGGTATTAAAAACAGGCATCCACTATCAGTAATACAGCTTTTTCTTCAATTAAGTGAGAGAGGGAATTATCCACAATCTTTGAAATCTGTTCCACAAGCAATTGTTCTGATCGTCTTTTTCTGGTGCAGTATCTCTGCTGCATAATTGCTTTCAATCATTTTTACACACTAATTTGTAAACCCTTGTAAATTGCTTTTCCTTTCTGCTACCTCATTTCTTTTCTGGCTCTGAAGCTCAGCAGTAAGCCTAAGCTGACAACTGGGTCATGCATCATTAGCTAAGTAGCGAGCTTACGGGTAGGCAGGCCCCTCAGGAATCCAGCAGACATCTGAAGCCTGCTAGAGCACTTTCTTCATATCACCTGAATAACTTGAACGTTTTAAAGCCCATAATTACAGTCAGGAGGAAATGGAAATACAATCTGAACTGCTCATTCATAAAGATTACACTTCCAAATTAGCACTGGGCATTAGTTTGACCTTTGCTATCCCTTCAGACACACCCTAACAGCAAATCCATTATCATCCAAAAGTACCGTACAGCCCGCTGCCCCCGGAAATACTGCTGTATTATAAGAGCTGCTTGTTTTATGCAAAGGAACTTCTTCCGCTGCAGCCAGCCTCGAACACTCTTTTGGATCACGATGCATGCGTGTCTCAGTTTGTCTGATCGCAGCTTTTCTAAGTAAGCAACCTGTCCTGCTCTGAAGAAAATCTTTGTTCTCCCAAACTGATACTGGTTATGATCCTGAAAAAGAAAACAATGGGTGTATTCAGTTTTTAGTCTATTATTGTAGACCAGACACTCTCTTCCTTTTATAAATTGTCACCAGGCAAGCTCTTCTGAAATGACACAATCTTGTTAAAAAAGAATATCCTCTTTGCCTTGTTTGGAGATGCAAGTATATGGGAGAAAAATCCACTTATGTGGAAAGAACCACAGAATCACATCCAAAATACTGTACCCTAGTGATCTCAAATAAAAGGGAGGATCTGGACTTATCATTAAGGCCTTGAAAGGAACTTCTTCACACCCTTCTACAGGTCTGGTTCCTTGGGCTCAACACCACCTCTTGGTGTACATGTCTAGCCTTGAATGAGTGAGCTGTGTGAGCAAAAACTTAGTTGCTTTTAAACTCAGGCTCCCAACCCTTGGCCTGTGCCAGAGCTGTGTTGCAAATATGCCTGTGCTTGGTCTTACACATCCCTGATTCCGAACTCAGTCCTGACATGCTGACTTGAGTCACTGGATGAGCCTCATCGCTAGAGGCTTGTCTAAAAATAGGAGCAATGTACAAAATAGTACATTTTTAAAACAGTTCTCCAATGTGGTGCATTCCACCACCAATAGCCCTCTCATGTGCGTAAATTTCTAATACCTGAAAAAATGTATCATTTACTGTTCACTGGTTTATAAATATAGGTAGAATATCTTCCATGTTACAAGTGAAGATATTAAGTACAGAGGTGAAATCTCATCATGACTGCATCACAACACAAGGTTATTAACTCATAAGCCTACGTGCAACACACTGTACCAGGAAAATAGTAATGTAAACATCTTTCCTATTTGAGGAGTAAGATACTACTCTTGGCAAAAAAAGACTGTTTATTAATAATAAACACTATAATACATGATGGGTCAGTGCATACAAACCAACCTGGATTAGCCGCTGCAAAATGATCTTGCAAATCTGCTTCTTATCATTTATGGAGAGTTCCTGCTGTGTCATAAGGATGCTATAACGGCTGAAAAACTCAATGTATGTCCACCTGGAAAATTAACAGTTAGCAAATGCAACTCATTTCAGAGGCACTCAAGTACTTTTGACAGATGGAGGCCCACTGCTATCCCTACCTGGATGGGTAGCTCTGTGCACTAATTCGAATAGTTTCCAAAACACCACATGCCTGCAGTTGCTGAGCAACTCGTTTTGAATCAAACCTAAAAAAAACCCAACAGAGTTATATTTCACATTTTTGCTTGGTTTGGCATGCTATGATCATTAGAAGCATTCTACTTGCTGGATTTCCATTTCTGCCCATAGGATGCAGGGGTCCCTACATTTTATATACAGTCATAGAACCACAGAATCATAGAATAGTTAGGGTTTAGTTTGTTAGTTTGTTTTTTAAAATACGTGATAAGGACTACTTGGGTTTTCTTTTTCTTTCTCAAACCAAAAAGAAAACTGCATCTATTGCTCTCTTGGAAAGTCCTGCTTCCTTTCTGTATTAATGTTGACAGTTCACATTAGCAAGTGGCAAAGAATCATGCCACTCTCAGCACACAACATACATAGAAATAAATTCCCTCAAGTCTTTTGGGAAGAAACTTTCTCTTGGTACTCTTTAGCACCCTTATTCAGTGTGCTAAATGAATGAGCAAATGAATAAACCTGGATTTATTCATGAATATCTGGGTTCAAGATTATCAACACAAGGCATAGAAAAACCCTTTCCGATTCTGGACCAGAGCTGTTATGCCCACAGAGCACTACACTACGGTGTGAATCCAGTACTAGCTAAGAGATCCCTGCGGCCAATAGACTGTTCATTGTTCTTTCAGATGATACACTCTTCTAGTCTGATTCAGACGCAGTTTTATCTTACCCAAGCTATTTCCCCCCCCCCACTGCTATTAAACAGAATAATGAGGTCTCACTGCAGTGATAGTGAAACAGTGCCATTTGTAACATGCTTTGAATGGACAGATTTTGTCTGGCTTCAGGAAAATGAGCTAACACACTTAAATTTAATTTAGAATCAAAGTTCGCCTTTTCCGTCCTACTCAGATACAGTAAGAGGTTTTATTTCACTTGCCATTACACTACCTTCAGCTGAAAGCTGTGTAATTGAAACTAGAGTGCTTTCACTTGTGCTCACTAAACAGACCAATAGCTGCATCAAGGTTAACTCCTACTTACAAGTTAGTGCTTATTAAGAAGGGCATAGACATTTTGCAAATTATCTTACATACATGATTATTTTATAAGACTAAAATTATACAAAATTGCTGGAAAAACCAATGCTATGTTCAACAGTGCTCACACCTTTTGACTTCTAAAGCTCTTCTAAATATTTCTGTGGAAAAAAGGAAAGTTCATAAAGAAAGTGGCAGTGGGTTTTATCCCCTAAATACAAACCAGTGCTAAGCCATACTGTACATGAACAAACACACCTATACAAAATATCCATCAACTTAAACTAAAGGTGGAGAACCTCTCCCCTAAAAATGTTATGACAAATACACAAACACTAATATCCAACCTAAAAATTCTTCATTATCCTAAAATTCTTCAAGGTATCAATAACCATTACTGAATAATTCTAGTTTTTGTAAGACAACCATTTTTTTTTTTTCCATTTCAGCAATCTTGAAAGTTAAAATATGTTTTCTGTATGGGAAGTTGTGTTCAACAATAAGAATTTAACTTGCTGACATGTAGCTACTGTGAAATAGAGGAATACTCTATTAGCTTTGAAGGTATTATAACAGCTCAACACCACAAACATACTTACTCAAAAGGCAACTTCTCATCATTTGGCTTTATGCACCGTACATAATGAGGGGTGGTTGCATTGAGTGTCACCATAAGTAAAGACAAAGAATTCCGGAACTAGAAAATATCAGACAGAACAGTTTTGCTAATGAAACATTTACAGCTAAGCAAAAAGTAGAATCTTGAGGTTTTTTAATTATTTGTTAGATTCTGGCTGGACACTGGGAGATTTTCTTTGGATTTAGATCTTAAATGCAGGAAACGTAACAGACCTGCTGTACCTAAAAGTCTCCTACGTATTAATTAAATTCACCTATTTATACCTAAGCTTGGAGCAATGCACTGTGGCTGGCTCTTGCCTCTACTGAAAACTGGACAGCCCCCCATGAACAGTAGTGAAATACAGCATCACAGTCTCAGACTGCCCAGTATACTTCTCTGAAAGCAGAAGCATCATAGAACAGGATGTTTATGTAGTACCTTACTGCCAACCGTCATCCGGAGTTGTTTGTTAGGTGACTTGATAACAGGTCTTGCAGATTTGATGTTAATAGTTGAACTGAAAGGTGAAATGGACACCGGACTGTCTTGAAAAAAATTTGCACACAGGTGAAACTGAAAGTGCAGTGAAAGAATCACAGTTAGATGCTGTGGAACTGCAATAACGTTTAAACAACAATGACATTCTCTATAACATAGACCACAAAACCTTAATGCTTGGGCCAGGTATTGCAGGACTTGGAACCAGATTTTTAATCCACAAACAACAACTGAAAAACAGTTCAACAACTCTGAGTCTATTGTGAAGCATGCACACATTTCACAGACAAAACTCAATAATTGTTAAGTTGGCCTGCAAAAGCCATTTCAGTATGAGCAAGCATGGACATTAATACAGAACAGATTTAAAATAAGACCACTTAAGGTTATATTTTCACAGTATTTAATTTAGATTTAGAATACGTTTTTTGATCAGATTAAGTTTGCTTCTTAATAGTAATCTTGAAGTCTCAGGTCTGTAGACTCAAAAGGAACTTCAAGCAGATGGGAAGCGGCAGGCATGTATAAGACATCTGATGTTTTCCCTGCCCTGGCATGCTCTTAATGTCTCTTGAAGAATAAACAAAGGCAGCTGTTAATGATACACTACCCATTAAAGCTATATGTAATGACTATGGGAAAAAACCTAAGTGAACTGGTCAGTTACAAGGCTTCCAAAATGTTCTTCAAAGGAGATATTAAAAAACCCAAACAAACCAACCAACCAAACAAAACCAATCAAAAACCCAAACCACCAAACAAAAAACCCGTAACATACCTAGCAAAGTAAATGCACATACATGAAAAAGGTGAATACTGTGTTTTTTCATCTTGTATGTTATTCTGATGTTAAAAATACACACTTGTATTAATAAAAATTGTCTAAACTAATGGATTCAACTTCTTAAAAAAATCTTTTAATCAGAACAAATATTTTAAAATTAGATGTGAATGAATTCCAGTAAAATCAGATATTCAGAAAAATCAGTCATTACTGATTGTTCACAAACCTTGCTGCCTTTCAAGATTTCAATCAATACTTCATGTACTGTATCTCTGTTTTTTTCCAAAAATCCTTCACATTTATATTCTACCTGTGCAAATAGGTGAAATTATTAGAAATCTCAGTTACGCATATACAAATACATGAGCAGTTAGCAAAACAATAATTTTTAGTAAGTTGTGGTAGCCAACAGATCTTTATTATTCTTAAAATGATGGCTGAAACACTGCTTTATCCAGATTCACTATGGCAAAGAATACGTACATGCATAGTGCAAATTTAGAAGCAGGACAAACTGTCAGAATCCACTACCAACTGCAATTTCACTCTGCCTTCATTAGGAGTTTCTTTCCTCTTCATTATTCTGTGATTTCAAATCTAAATACTAAACAAGGAATACTACATTTGAAATGTAAATCACTGAGACTAAAATACGTAAGGACTACAACCTCAGCTGTTTTATTTATACATTGTACTCTTTTTTGGTCTCTATCTTGATTATTTATTTTCATATTCTCAAATTCATTATGTTAAGCACTTCCTACGTGTAAATGGCATGATACAGACAGTATTACCAATAAATAAGTAATACTATGTATTGAAGATTGATTTTATAGGAATTCCAAGTGTGGTGGCTATTTCCTCTATTTACGAAGTTGGTTTCTTTTCTGCACGAGCTACTTCTAGAAACAGGGTGAAATAAGACTGTATTGTTTACACTTTACCTTATCAGCAAAGTGCTGAATGATGAAAGATGTGTTTGACATCCTCGGCTTTTCAAAGAGTGCATTTTTATTGACAAAATTATTATATAGCTTTTGAAGCCAGTTTTCATCTGTTCCATGGGGTAACTGTAAAAATGACAAGGGCAACCTCTTTAACCAGACTGTGATGGACTGTTAGAAACAGCAAAACTGCTTATTATCAGTAAAAGGTGTTACCTGTAATCAGGAACGATCTGATCCTTAAGAATGCTAATGGGCAGAACAACAGATAAGATAATGAGTTGGGGAATGTTCCCTAATTTCTCCCATATAACTACATGATTTGGGTTCTGACTTGGCAATATCACTAAAACATCTTTCAGAGACCGGAAAGTATCAAAGGATGGGACACCCACTGTGCCTCTGCACAACCTGTTCTAGTACTGCACTACTCTCACAGTGCAGAAATCTGGGTTAGCTTCGAGGTAAGAATCTAGTCTTAGGTCCTTAATTTTGTAAGAGAAAAATAGGCTATAATTAAAATTACCAAATAGAGGGCAAACATTAATGTTTCTTCCATAAAGAAAATGCTTTACTTCCCATTAAAAAGGACAAAATATGGATTACAAGCCCAACTTGTAAAAATCCGTATAGTTTTTTAAATTACCAAGCACTCTTCATCCAGAAGTTCCAAAATTCCCATTTTGGCTTCAATAAGGTCAATGACACGCTGGTTGTCATAGAAGTCTATTAAAGTCCATGGGATGTCTTCTTTCATATATTCTTCTTGTTCAAGTTTAAAGACATGCTAGATATGTGAAAATTATGAAAATGTAAGGCTACAATTAAGGAAGAAAATAAATACAATGGGTGCATGTGTGTGATTGTATATGTAAGACAGAAACCAAATATTTATGTATTTTAGAGTATATTAAATGTCTGTCTTGTAAGAAAATAAACTCAGAAATTTTCATAAATATATGCGTGTACATCACTATTTTTTTCTATTTCTGGATGGCCGTTATCCAGGAATACCCATTACTCAAATACAAATAGCATTTGCAAATATCCATTATTAATAATCTCAAAACTGAAGCAAAATAAGTTAAAGAACTGTGACAAATAAAGGAACATACCAGGTTAAATTGCTGCTGCAGTTTCTCATTAGCATAATTGATGCAAAATTGTTCAAAGCTATTCACATCAAATGTTTCAAAGCTGAAAAACATGTCAAATGAGGAAAAAGTAAGGCTGACATTTAAATACAGATGGGAGGATTCTTGCAAGACTTCAGATGTATCCCAATGTTTCCAAGAAAATTAAATAGCCATAAGACTAATGAGGTTGTTAAGACATTTCAAAACTTCCCTGGAAGTTAATGTTACCAGACATCACTGAGCTAAAACAGTCCAGAGTTGAATCTAGACACATCATGTCAAAAGTGAAATTTAAACCACATTCACCAAAGATACTACATATTTATATTTGCTGAACATTTCCATTACTCTGGATGTTAAAAGAACTTACATGACTATGACCTTTTAGTAAAAGAACCTCCCCCAAAATCATTAGAGCAGTACAAACTGAAACGTGTCTCTTATCAACTCCAAAGAAAAAGCACAACTTAGATTTGTTTCCAGAGACATTCTTACCCATAAATGTCCAAAACACCAATAAAAGTATGTTGTCTGCCAGGGAACTGCAAAGCTTGGTTAATTCTTTCCACAATAAAGTCAAATAGGTGGGAATAGATCTTCTTTGCCAGAGCATCCCTTGCATTAACAGCCTGAGGTCTTGTCATTGGCTTTATTACAGTCTCTGAGGTAGTGATTATCTTCCGGTGGCACAACCATTGTGCCATTTTATCACTGTTTAAATCCAGCAGTTCACAGAATATATTGAGATGTTTATCCTTCAGCTTTGAAGAAGACAAATAAATAGTATTAGATTACATTTAATACTATAGATGTTGTCTAGACAGTGAAATCCTAGCACCACTGACGTCAAACTATGATTTTTGGTTTTAGATAGACAAGGGGCTGTGTCCACTTCCTTGCCTGGTAAAATATCAGGAAGAGCTAAAGCAAATAATACTTCATATTGCTCCTGATACAGGAGAGAAAAAAAATAAGACTGGATGAGCTGCTTTGGATTAAGACACTCAAAGAAAAAGTTACTTTAGTCTATGTTAAGGTGTCCTTGATTTTTAGGCTTGCATTGTCTGCTGGGACACACTGTGAGCAGCTTTGCAAATGCTCTGTTTCCTGTATCCTGCAGGTAGTCCCAAATGGCTTTTCCAGCAGATGTGGATCAATTTGACACAGGGTTCTCTTAGCCACATTTTGCCTTTTGTTCACACCCTCTGAACTTGGGCATGAAATAGGATTCACGTAAACACTTGCTGTGACTCTATTTAGGTGAGGATGGAAAAATCTCTCAAGTTTAGTATTTCAGATTTAATGCTGCTCTGATCCCCATATACAAGAAAAACTATTGCTAAAGGCATTTGGTATAGAATATAAAAGAAAACGTTAGTATCTGAATGAGCTAATTCCTTACACTGATGGATGATCTTTCATCTCCAACAGCTGTTATTTCCACGTTGCCCAAGTGTAGGATCGCTGCCAGCATTTTAAAAATATCCATTTGAAAATCCCCCTTCAGACCTAAAAAACCCAATTCTTGATTATTTTAAATACTCAGAAACAGTACAATTAATTAAAGCAGCACAGTGCTGGATTACTTGCTTTGTTGTGCAGCCAAGAATTGTACAGCATCTCTGCAGCCTACTATGCAAAGCTTTGGTTCTGCCTACTTTCTGCCTGTCTGATCCAAGGAGAGATCAGGCATAAATTCCTGGCTAAACGCCAGCTCAAGTCTGACTCGGTTCTCACATAAGCCATACAGGGGCAAAGAAGCTTCCAACTCCACTTCTGGTCACAGCACTTCTGTCTTAGCTGAAGGGCCAAGAAGGCTCCAGCTCTTAGTGATTTTGACCATTAACAGTAAATAGCCATTTGCTCTTGCCTAGTACTTCACCAGTCCAACAGCACAATGTACAAGCTATGAAAGAAATAATTTTGGTAATTACTACCACAGTTTTGGACATTTCAGAAACAATCCACCTTTGCCCACTTCAGGAAAACAAACCAACCAACGAACCCAACAAAAACAGACCATCGTTTAAATCTATTGAAAAGGTATCCCCAAAAAGTTACCCAGTAAGGCAAATGTCTTCTGAGTCTCCACCATATTTGCTCTGTCATCAACTCCTTCTATTACTGTGCTGCCACCCATTCTTGTGTAGTTAAATTCTTCTGCGCTTCCTATAGATAAGAAGCAAAACTTGTAATGCTGGAAAATTCACTGCGGATAGCCACTTGGTAACGACTCTTGTAACATCGGGAAAGTAAAGATGCTGTCAGATGACAGCTCTTCAGGGATGAGCTGAGTCCTCTTTTTCTGAGAGAAATCCAGGCACCTAACTAAGTTAAGCTGACACAAACAGGAATTCATCATTCCTGGCAATCTTAATACTCGATCTGATAAACAAACAGGAATGAAGACTGAGGAAACATATACCCAAGGTTTGCTTCTCACAGGTGGCATTAAAGCTTCTCTGCAGGTAAATGACTCATGCCCCTAAACAGTCATTATGGCATCTGTCACTAGAGAAAGTATTAGAATAAGATTTTCAAAGACACTTAGGTACCTAATCACGCACTGTTCAAGTTACCAGGGATTTGCTACCAAGTTCAATACAAGCAGGATTTATAGCTAAGTAACCTAAAAATCCAAGTCCCATTGTAAGTCTGTGAGATTTATGCTAAAAGCACTTAACGTTGTAGCATATCTAGCATGAAAATCCAATCTTCAAAATACTGCACTTCAAAAATGAAGAGTAGGTTATTTTCTTGAGACCTACCCAATTTGAGATGCTTATATTCAGGTTGCATAGCAGATGCACATAACTGATAAAATATGTGGTAGTTTCTCTCATTCTCTGACTGTAAATTAAAGCAAGGAACACCATTAGGGAAAGACAGAAAAGAGTAAAAAAAGAAACCACAAACAGAAAAACATTCTGTATTCCACACTACTGTAAAGTGATAATGATCCTTAAAAGATAAATTCTGCTGCAAGATAGTTTGGCAAAGAAATTGCCCAATATTAAAATGGCACATCTTAGACTTCAACAAGAGCTTTGAAAGAGATAAATTCAGGTATACTTTCTTTTCATTGCCAATATGCCAAGTTTTTTTCCCAAGGCTCTTACGCTACTAAATTTCTTCTGCTTGAACAACTATATACTAATAAGAACTGACAGATACTGCAATAAACAACTGTGCAGAGTGCCAGCTGAAACACTGCCCTGTGGTCTCTCAGAAAACTCTCTATTTCCAAACCATCCTTCAGGCAGCAGATACATAGAAGTATTTTTCATGGTACTTAAAAAGTTACAATAAGAGAAGAAAACCTCGTAAAACCAGTTTTATTAAGTAAGTGCTTTCTTTAGTAGATTATCACAATTATGCTCTGCGATGAGTCATATGCAATAAACCCTGGCCTTATAAATTTTCATCCATTTTTCTACCAAGACTCTCTCTGCCCTAGATACACTGTCGATTTCCAGATACAGTTGGCACGTGCTCCTGTTACGACTGAAAGACACAGATTTCTCAAATACTTCTTACACTTATCTCAGGGAAGGGTCCCCAAGATACATCCTCCACTTTTACCCACCTGAAAGACAACTCTGGATTTCTCAAGCAGGTATGTTCTCATGTTAGCACCAATGATTTGATAACTCTGATCAAAACTGATCTCAGTGTATTTTCCGAATCGACTGCTATTATCATTCCGTGTGGTTTTCGCATTGCCAACAGCCTACAAAAATTATAAACTGTTAAAATTTGGTTTACTTCCTTTTTTTCAGAATAACTTTGTCAAAACATGACTCAACTACAAGTTCCTAAAATAATAGGTGCTCAAGGATCAATCTTAGCATTGAGATGTGAGACTTAAATTTTGAGGCCTGAATGTGAAGATAAGCCTCAAGTCAAAAATAGCATAACACTGCATAAACTGAGAATTAAAGTTTTCCCATGATAAAAAAACTTAAACCAGTTTCTATTCCAATTAATAAAACCAAACAACTTGTTCAATATTGTTTTCTCATCATCTAACAGGATGTGGTCAGATAAAACTCTGGAGGCAAACTAGAGCCTCTGGAGGGCCACTGGTAAATTAGGTAGGACCTTGGTGTTCCTGAAGCTATTACCTCTTTCCATCAGTAACATTCAGAGGCTAAACTTCTAATTTACGTATCTAACTCAGGCAGCTAAAACATCCCTAAAGATTTCAAATGAAGGTTCCCAGCAGCTCCCAGATTTCTTTCCTTGACAAGTACAGACTTGACAGATACTCTGAAGCTTACCTCAGTTATTGGATTGGATGCCAATACTTTATCCTCCACATGGGCATTGCTGCTTGACTTACTCACAGTGGCAAAATATCTCATAGTGTATCTTGCAGACACAGTCTTTCCAGCGCCCGATTCTCCACTGACTATAATAGACTGATTTTTGTTATTTCTAAAACCAAATAATCAGACATGATTAATAAATAACTTAGATGCATCTAAAACACATGTATAAATGTAAGAATTATATATATGAAACAGATATATGAAAGCACAGCTGTGATCTACTCTCCTACCAGTTTCATCTTTTAACTGTTCATCTTTTAGTCCTCTTTGGTTGTAACCTCTAAGCTGATGTCACTGCTATTCACTCAGCTAAAAGAGCATTTTGCCCCTCATCAAGAATGAAGACAGTTATGAGTTCTAGAAATTCCTCATCTTGTTAAGGAATTATTCTTCTTCTAGTTAAGCTGCTCATTCAAAGATATTCTTAATAGCCAGTGGTACATACGCAGCTAAATTAAATGACAATTAATATTGACTGCACCAGACTTAAAATGTTATTTATTGACATTAAACAACGTACTGAACCTTGCCATTTGCTTGTACGCTTCTTCTGCCACAGCAAATATATGTGGATCCATGTCCCCCATGTTTTGCCCACTATATGCATGGATAATAGCATCTCCGTATATTGGCAACTGTTTATAGGGGTTTATTGCAACCAAAATTATTCCTACAAACAAGTGCACAAAACAAAAATAAAACACAGGTTAGTTCAATTAATGACAGGTTTTGTTTGGCAACAACAGTTAAACTGATACAAAGTAGTAATATTTTCTAAACTGGGTAGGAGATACTGATCAACAAACAAGTCTATACTCATACAAAAAAGAGTTAAAATACGCTTATCATATTGCAAACTAACCCAAGATTTCTTTTCTTAAGCCTTGCATTTTCCTTTGCTTACCACTATAGGTGTAGATAAGCCTAGACTCCACAAAACGAACTTTAAGATTGTGTAGAACAGCTGGTTCATGGAGATAACTAAGTGCAGTGAGATCGTTTTCACCAACAAGTATGTCAGGGTTTCGGAGCGGTGGCAAAGCAGCTGGATCAACAGGGTAATTCAGTTCCTGTCAATAAAAATGACTTGAAATATCTTAAAATGCATTAGTTTTGCCTAAACATAAATTGATCTTCTACCTTTACACAAAGTTACAGGGCCGATGAAGCCCTGTCTGATTCTGTATTTCATCAATTCCATATATCCCACTGAACTTAGGGGACTTGCAGATCATGAAATAAGATGGAGCTCTTCACTGTTTACCAAAGTGAACGCCACATTCTCTTTATTCACAGTATTTTGTACTGAAATCTATAAAATAGAAAATGCAATAGCTCTCTAAACACACGTGTATTTCAAGTGCTGGTGAAAACAGTAGACCAGCTGCAACCGAATGAACTGGTCAGAACTTAAGTCAGCTCTGAAACTTCCCTTACTTGCAACCCTTTGTTTTTCTTTTTGTGTTTCTTTCAACAAATCCATTTAGTCACACGTTTCATACTTGTACTTCTAGAACAGCAATGCAGAAATACTGTTTTAGAAACATTAAACTGGAAAGAATTCAGACACTAAAATTAACAGATCTTACTTACAGCAACAACTTGAGAGAGAAAAAAACCCACAACAGCTGGCTCTGTGAGACAGAACTGTGCTTGCCCTGCACTTCTGATTTACTTCAACTTAAGATGAGTTTCAGTGCTTGTTTCAAAACTGAAGTGATCTTAGAGGTACGTGCTCTGTACTAACGTTATACAAAGAGTAAAACTGCACTTTTCGTCACTTTAGGTAACAGCTGTTTTCTGTACAAATTTCAGTGTGACAAAATTCTGGTCACCACAGGGTTAGCATGAAAGAAAATATGGACAAGTCATTTATATCCCATGGATCCTGTGTTTCTACATAAACATATCCCAGCAAACCCCACAATAATTAAGGTTTTCTCCTTACAGTTCCATCTTCTAAATGCACATGGAGAAAACAGTCTCCAGCTTTGTAGTTTTTTGTGATTTCTGCAGACTGCCAAACTTCTTCATTATCAGGGATCCAAACCCTATTGTACTACAACAAAAAAACAAGGTAATGATTAGCTTAGTTATTAGCATAATACCAGACTGGCACGAAAAGAACAGTTTTCAAATGTCAATGCAACCTGAAGCCGAACTGGATGCCAGGACTCTATGGATTATTATTAGCTGTGTTCAGCAGGCTGCCTTTCTGTGTTTTAGCAATTCTTCATGAAAGGCAAACAAACGAGAGAGCAGACTCAAGCTCAGACATGTTTGTTCTGCTCCTGTTTAGCACAAGGTCTGCAGAACAGCGTGCAGGGGGCTGCAGAACAGTGGTGTGCAGGAGGGTGAACAAGGGCCAGACTGTTGCCAAGTTCTTCAAACCCTCTAACACTGAACAAAGAGAATAAAACTCACTTGAGACAGAGCCCTGATTTCTAAGAGATTTTAAATGAGCAAGCACCTAAGAAGACGTCTCATTTACCAGAACTGAGACTTCCCTCAATTCAAGTGTAGAACACTGACCTTAGGCAGCATTTTGCCATAGGTACACATGTATACACAAGAAAGGCTCTGCACAGGTACCTTTCTTTCAATGGCACTGAAGTGCAAGCTCCAAACAACATCTTCCCCTCTTACAGGGTGAACGTCAAAGACCATCAGCAGGTTTCTTTCTTTACAAGCAATCAGCGGGCTCAGCTGAGCTCAGTCCCAGGGTGGTACTTTAGCTCTGCCTCAGGGAGAAATGACCCTTCCTAAGAGTGCTTATTTCCAATGGAAGCGGGTGAATTGTAATTCTCTTTTACACATTTGAAGAACTGAGGCAACAGAACTACCTCCGGCCTTCCGAAGCGTGTTTGAATGCAAATTTGCTGTTGGAGACATCTAGTTCTCCTATGCTGAAGTTACAATGTTGAAGCACTAGCAACATCTTTACATGTGCTGACCTAGCAGCTATAGGAAACAGCATTCCTCAGAAGGATATAACACAGCTGGCTACCTCTGTAAATCAGGAATTCCTTCCTTCCTGAATGTGGAGTGTGTCCTCCCTGTTCTGCCAGGGTTTAACACAGCAGCAGCATCCCCCAAAGCCTCCCTAATGCATCAGCTACACATTGATGACACTGTTTTCAGTAACGCTGAAATCACTTCTTTTCAGGGATTTGCAGGTTGTGATCGCTTCTGACACCTCACCATCTTCCTTAAACCGTTTTTTATACCATATAGCGTGTATCTCAGATGGCAATGAAGACAACACTGAAGGCTATATTTGGATGTAAGGAGAGGACAGAAGGAAGGACAGCCTGAAAACCACCAGTACATGCTAATACTGAGTTTCTTATGAACCATCACTCCTCTAATTTGTGAGAAAGTAACACCAGAGAGCACAGGACCATTTAGTCCCCACTTGCACAAACAACCGTGCCATATAACCTGCCAGCATCTTTCTGTTTTGATAGATAAATGGTGTTAAATGGTTAACACCCTTCGTTTAATTTCCCTCTGTAGGGAACACAGGTATCTATATTCCTGGTCAGTTGAAACCAACTGTGCTTACATAAACCCATGAGAACTGCTGCAGCTGCTTAGTTGAGAAATTAAACTGAATCCTTTATTTGCTGTTGCTCTGTGTGGGTCAAGAATATCCCACACAGCGTGTTCCCATGTAAGAAAGTGAGCTGCACTAAGTCAGGGACAAGAGAGGGAGGAAAAAGCATGTGATCGAAGAGCTGGTTCTTCAGCTCCAGGAGCCTCCACTGGCAAATGCAGCCGGCCTACCAACATTCCCTTCTCCAGACCTGCCTCGCAGGTAAACACAGCAGAGTTTGCTCATTTTCAGATCAAGTTACACCTGCTCCGCTTCCGCCTGCCACACACTACTCCTGATGAAGAAACCCAACCATTCCTGCTTTCAGCTGTGCCCAGTGCAGTCCCAACACATCAATCGAATAAATATCCCTGCAGCACAAGGCTAGCAGCTGTTAATCACAGCAGGTGCTTTTGCGATAGAAGAGATACAGTCCTATAAGTGAGTAACTTATACCATTTAAAGCTAAGCAAACAAACGGTACGTCACACTACTGGTGACTACAGGAAGAGTGGGAAAAGTTGTGCAAAAAATACAGCAGCCACGTTAAAGAGGAGCAAACTTCGGTTTGTTCCCAAGTTCTGCCAAACACCCAATATCTGCACAACGAGAAGAGCCAGTACCCCACAACTGAGTGGCCAGGGAAGTGTTGTTAAACTCTGAAAGTGGTAACCGCTGGCTAGCACATCAGAGCCCTACACACAAAGGCCAGAAGTCTCAAGAAATGGGTATTTATCTGAAAAACCAGCCGTATTTTCCCGCTGCCCGGGGACTTCACGGCCGCCCCGATGTGCTGTAGCCGAGCTGCCCGAGGCGCAGGTTCCAGGTCCAGCGCAGCGCACACCGCGCAGCACAAGCGGCTCACGCTGTAACGCAGCACGGCGGTGCAGCCCGGAACGCACAAGCTCGCTGCGGCGAGGGCGGCCCCGCTCCTTCCCTTCCCCTTCCCGCTCACCTGCGTGTAGAGCTCGGCCAGCGCCATGGGGCAGAGCGGCCGCTCGAGCCGGCGGGGAGCGCTGCCGCGGCCCGCCCCGAGGCGCGGGGAAGCGGATCCCGGGCCGGCCCCGCCCGCAGGGCGGCTCCCGCAGGCACGGCCGAGCCGCTCGGGAAAGCATTCGGAGCCGTGCGGGGCTGTTCGTGCCGCAGCCTGCGGGGTGGCTCCCGCCTCTGACAGGTACACAAGTACAATGGAGATGCGGAGTACTCCCGGGCACCACGTTGGCAAAGCTGGCATCACGCGTACATCCTTAGGGATTAGGAATAATGGGTACTCCAGGTGGCAGAGGGATCACGAGGGGAGACGGAGCAGGGAAAAAAACCAGACACATCGTTAATCACCTATCAGACACCATAAAGAGGTTTTTCTAGCAAACTTAGAACAAGATGAAAACGAACATCTCAGAATTCAGTTAGTAAGCTTAGGGCACTCACAGGTATTATATTTAAATATCCTTCATGAGGAAGAAGACTTGAATAAACCTAGTACCAGGTTTTGGCAAGTGGATATATGCCAGAAGTCCAGGATCCGCCACCAAAGACGCACAAAGACAATGTTTTAGCAAAGCACAAACCTTCATTCTTATTTCAGTAACAGTATTTGGTGACAAAATACGCTAACAGAAGTGGGTTATGTCCAACAGAGTATTTCCAACCAAGCACAGCAGTTTATGGCACAGTGTTACTGTCCGGGTGTGTATTTACACAACCCTCAGATTTGAACCAACTCCCCTGGCAGTCAACATGAACTCTGCCACGAAGGTGCAGGGAACCTGTGTGACAACCCTGGGACTGTGCCAGCACACAGCGTCTGAACAACCACACGAGCAAACACAAAAATCCAAAGCAAATCCTAGTGTTGTATTTTTATTTGGACATTTTCCAGTGATAGCTATTAGGCTACAGCTTTTATGATGCATACATTTACTAAGTACAACATCAGACACTACAACGGATCAGAGCTCAGGTCATTCTGACAATGTTTTGGTTTTCATCTATGTACTGTAGTGGCATTGAGTGAAAACCTGTGTTTAAAGGCTTTATTTATCACATGAAGTATCAGCATCTTAAAAACCCAAGTGTTTACTCATAGTTTTTGTATGGTATTTGAAATGTGTTCAGTTTAAATGACAAATTACACAGACCTTCAAATTGCAAATGCTGGTGTTTCCAAGTTGGGAACCAGTGTTACTGGTTATCAATCCACTTTTCAACATTGAAGTTGGTATTTTTTTTTCCCCTGGGATAGATTAGATTAATTGCATTTAATGGACTTATGCACTTTCATGTTCCATTCCAGACTGTGTTCTAAACATCAGAATAAATGATCACTGGAATAAAAATACACCAAACTGAATGAGGTAATTATTGTGCAAATTCTCTATAATAACTGTATATAACTCTAAGGGGTTGTTGACAAGTATTTTTCCAGCATCCGATAAAATCTATCATAGCAATAGATAATAAATTAAAATATAAAAGATATGTCCACATTAAAAGAGCATGAAAATGATTCAAAGGGAAAAACCAAAACAAGTTGTTAAAATAAATCTGCAGTGTATTCCGTGGTTAAAGAGAGATTAGTCCTAAGGTGAAAGATATATTATACACCAACACTAAAATTTTACTTCTGAAAAGTGCATGTAAAATACTGCCATGTAAAATGTTTGGTGAGTTACCAACTATGCATCTCTTCCAACTTAAAAGTATTTTCCTTTAAAACATGTCAAGCAGCATATACTTTTAATGTGATATAAAAGTGATACCAGTCAAACCACTGAGTTTAAGGATAATACCTATAAATTACTAAACACTACTTTTTTTTAAGGAACCAAGATACAGTAAGGCTTTTTACAGGTAAACAAACTTAAAAATGAAACAAAAATACATTTAGGCATATATTTTAAACATTAATGCTTAAGTAGTGGATACATTTCCTGATCTATAGTAGGAACACACTGTAATGCCAATAGTTTGGTTTTCAACAGGAGAAAAAAATTATAGGTCAGCATGTTCTCAGGTATTTACTTTCCTAGCCTCATTACTGGATGTGAAGGCTTTCCCATTACATTCTCACAAATACAGTACCTCTAACAGCCTGAAAATTACATTATACCTTATCTGGAGTCACTTAACAGTAGTAGCTGTAGTTTCAAGAATCAAGTAACATTGGAAAAATGAGTGTTTGGTATACCATGCACAGGAAAACAATCCAAATCATTTAGCAAAGATCACTCAAAACAGTTACGCAATACACTATTAGATTCTTGGAAGTACTGGCATGACCCATCGAACATAACATGGGGCATACACATTTGAAAGGAAGATGACATGAGCACCTTAAACTGATAGTGACAAAATTTGGGTTGTCTGTACTACTGATTTTAGCAACCACACAAACAGCATCTCTGCCTCTCAAGTAAAACAACTGAAATGTTTCAGTCTGCTTAACAGCAAGGTTTTTTTCTGTGAGTTTGCAGGCAAACAGATTAGTACCAAATAGTCTAATAGTGTACCTCTAGGTTATTTCTCAATATTTTAAAAGAAATTAATGTTAATGCTAAGATACTAATTGTTATAATACATAAAAAATATTGCACAATGCAATTAAACAATGTGTGTGGCTTTTTTTTTAATGTGTATATTTCAGTCATACACCACAAACTACCTGTTTTTAAAGTTCAGAATAGGAAATCTAAGCAGGGCTTCTGTGCTTAATTTGCACATTGTGAAATGTGAATTCTGTTGTGAAGATATGTGAGACAGAAGAACCTTTCCAGTAAGACGTGCAAGATCCAAAATAACTCAGTTTCTTGTTATTGAATGGCATTCTGGATCTCCAACCATTAAATCAGCATGAATCATAGTCAAGTGACAGCATCATAGTCAAAACCTACTTAATGTTCTTGTCAACCTTTCAAAGAATGAGAGCCCTGGGCTACTGCAAACATTTTCTCGTAATTTTTTTCCTCTCAAATTCCAGAATGAAGGAATATTTTTTTTTTCTTCTTTTTTTTCTTTCTTTTCTTTTTTTTTTTTTTTTTAAGTGGCAAGAAACCAAAAGGGATCACACTCAAAACACACGCTGTCATTTCTGGGGTCTACAAACGAAGAACATTAGACAGACTACAAAATCTAAATAAACACTGAAATCATTATTGACTTCTGATCAGTTGCTTCAAGATTGTGTATTTTTTGCTACTTTTAAAAATAACTAAACATTTAAGTTCCAGTGTGCTACTTGTGCTTAGTTACCATTTTCCTTTATAGGTGTTATTTGATACCATTTGCAAAAATCCAGTTAAAGCAACAGACTGCATCAGACTGTAAATAAGGCTGGCAACAAAAAATGAAATTATCTTATTTTTAGTGCTTAGTATGATACTGTTGTACATTTAAAAGAACACAATATGCAGCAGCGATTTAGTATGCTTGGTAAACCACAGTGCTAACAAATGAACACCTAAGTTATAGCATATAGTGAGCTATAAGACTTATCACTAGGATTCATGTCAAACCGACATAAGTAAGTGGTTTAAGAAATCATTTTCTATATTGCCAGTTTGTGTTTCTCTACTCCAGTTTTCACAAATTAAATGTAACAGGCTCCCAAGTGACCGTGTATTCTACTACAAAATGCCTTACTTTCAAGTCTTCCATGTTCAGGGCTGTCCCTGTTGATCCCTGCCTATGAGATTACATACGGAGTTTAATTTACACTATTTAAATATGTTACTTAAGATCTAAAAATGTCTCTAGACAGCTGAAGACACAATTTTAGTCCAAGCCCGATTTCCATGTTCTGGAAATGCAAGAGTCGGTGATGTCCTCATAAATGCAATGACTGAACACAAATGCACATCTTTCTATTAGCCTCCAATCTGTGGTGCTGTTACGTAGTTTTCCGGTTACTTGTACTAGAGATCTGGGCATACATACAGAGTATTCAGAAAACATGTTTTCAATGGCTCACTATGTTTTAATGGGTAAAGATATGAGGCAACTGATTCTCCATCTAACACTGATGGTACATCCTTGGGATCAGACACGTGATATGAAGCCCAGGCCCAAGCTGGCTGGGATCTGAATGGTTTCTAATGCCAGAGAGGACGGATTAAATGGAAAAGTAACAGGGAAGATGTGTTTAGCATCCATGAGCAACTGAGGAGAGTCCTTCCTGTCTCGCAGTCGCATCTGCAAAGATAAGAAAGCATTCAGCCAATTATTCATTGATAATTACCATGTTGCAAAGAGGTAGTGTTTCATCTATGCCTACAGAAACCCAAGTGTGTACAGACACACACTCTATACTAACTTGACCAAACACATCTGCAACAATAATGCCTTTAACTGTAGTTACTTTTGTCATTTTCAGTGCTGCGTATCTTCCCCTTACAATGCAATCTGAAGATATTAAGATTCACTGCAAAAGGAAGAATTTGCCCACTATCTGGGCATCTTTTCAGTAAGTGAAATTATAGTCTTATACCTTCCCAATCTCCCTTATCCTGCTAGTAATGCAATTCAATTTCAAACAGACCAGAAGGATCATCTTTGTTTCTTTTACTTTGCTCTATTGGCTTTTTCTTTGGAGTTTTCAACACATTTCGTTTTCATCAATATATATAAAACTTATACAGAAGTTTTTATAACTTTATAGAAGTTAAATATATAAAATATGTATAAACTTATATAGAAGGGCTAAATGAAGAACTTTGGAATGAAGATAGGCCTCAGTTTTCAAAGCAGTTGGAACTTCTCATGCAGACACAGGTTTGATAAAAGTAAATTTGCATATATAAATGTTACCACTTGAAAAGTTGGCATAAAGCATAAAAGTGTGTTTTATGAGAACCCTCTCACCTTCCAAAAATCTCATAGAGGCTGACAGGGAAGCTAACATTTTCATGCAAGCCTGAAGGCAGTAAATTGTGATTGCTTATAATTTTAAGGCTGACAGCCTCAAACCTAGTTACTTCAGACTCCTGAATGTATTTCTGGATGCAAGCTATTGTGGCTCAGGAGAAGGTTTATTAGGAATAGTCAGATGATTGTAGATGAAAAGATATAGCCATACCTGTATTGTACGTATAAATGATACCAAGACTCTCTCTTCAAACTCGTTAACTGGAGTATACAAATTCAGAACTTTAACAATCTGTGAAGAAAAACAACCATTCTCAGGTTAATTTTACTGTTGAATCAACAGATGCATCCATGATTACTAATAATATACATTTTAAATTACCTATTTGAAAAAGAAAATTCTTTACAAGTATTCCTTATTTTTTGCTTCATTGATATATAGGGAATTCCATCATAATGGTATACCAATCAATATGGTATATGACTGCCTCCTCCAGAACATGTGTTGTTTGGATGTAGAAACTCTAAATTCCTACATGCATGTGGAAAATACCAAACTATGGAAAAAAATCAGATGATAAGTAACTGACTGTGTTCCTACACTCCCTGGAAATATGCTTTATTTCTCACCCTAATTTTGACCCTGTAATTATGACCTTCTGTAGCTTCCATTCAAGAGTCTTATGAGAGTGAGCTATTTCTCTAAAAATGGGGCTAAAACCACCAAAGGGAAGAACTGCATCAGAAAGACTTTAAACAATAATATGGGTTAATCTTGTAAAAAAAATGTATTAAAAATTCTCTTTGTTTTTTACACAATTCTCTTTAAAAACAAACCAAACTAAAATACAACACTTTTAAACAAAGTTAAAACACTCAAAGCACATGGAATTCTAACCTATTATTTCAGTAAAAAATGGATAGATTTTTCCAGCAATGGGAATTACTAAATCAGAATGACTGTATCAATGCAACTGCTATTGCCAACCCCATTGTGAAAGAAATGGAGAAATTTCTTCCTTTCCCTGATGGGAATGTTGAGTAATCATCAAAGATGCTTGGATTCATTTACTCCTGTTAAAGAAAAGTGCAACCTTATCTGTACAAAATCTGAGCTTTCATAAAGAGAAGTCTTCAGCTGTTCACTGCGATGTGCCTGGTTCAGCCTTCCCAGGCTAATGGGTACAGTAACTTAACACTTTTGTTTGCAGACCCAGAGACAACAGTTCTGTGTGAATTGTCCATTAACGGGATACTAACTCTGATGGCAGAAAGATCATTTCCTGGTATCCCAGGCAGAGCTACAGAGTACAGAGACGTCTTTGAGTGAAGAGCTTTCTCTAAGATTTTCACAGACTGAGATACTATGCATAGTACTACACACTGCACAATTTATTGAGATCCCTCTCATTTGCTCCAAAACTTATCTTGAACATCAGACCTCAAAAAAGGTCTGGTCTTTTTTTTTTTTACCCCTCCAACTTAATCTGTTTCAGTTTTAGTAATGCAAAACAAAGTAAGAAATCACTGATCCATGTGCAACAGCTGTGCAGGCAGGCATAGCAAACACCAGCAGAGCAGAGGACTGCTCAAAAGTGACAGCAGAACAGTCAATAACAGTTCACTTACCTGGGCAGTAGTCAGTGCATTGCACATTGAACAAATGGCTTCAGCATCCTCATCTGTTTTCTTTTTTACCTGCAACAACTGTGCAGCCTGGATGAGAGGCTCCAGGGTTTCTTTAGCCCCACTATTCATCAGATTTTTATCTCGTAGCCATTCTTCTAGTTGACTCACATTGTATCTGTACAAAGAGGTAGGAGTATCAAGATATTAAGGCTTGATGATGGCTAAATTGAAAACATGTGCAATTTCTATTCCCCAGTGTTTCTTCTTTGTCCTTATATGTTTTATCTTGTAATCTCTCGTAATTTTGTTTTCATACTCTTTCCTTCTGATTAAGACAGAAAATTTTGATTTTCAAAGCAGTCAGAAACTATGGCCCAAGACTTCCACTAACCAGCTTTTCCCATCTGTTTCTGTTCCTGTTAACTGCAGGAATGTTATAAGAAGAAAGACAAATAAGATTTTGCCCATGTAAAAGTACAGTGAGGCTTTTCAAGGTCACTTGAGGGGCTGGAATGCCTTGACTAAATTTCTTGGCATATGCCAGCAGAATGCATTGGACAACTAATGTCAGACACAGGAACAGAGTAAGATGGCACAGGACTTACCACAGGATGCAGCAAACTACAGGGTGGGTGAACACAGCAGGTATACAGTGTGCCACCAGCATACAAAAAAACACAGCATGTTTGCTACTCTAAAAGCTGAGAAAGCAACTATTAACATTTCACCTACACTTCTGATTCCTACTTGATGACAAAATACTTTTGTTTTGCTTTATCACACGTAGATGAAAGCCAGGTGGGATTTAGCCTGACTTAACCAAGCTCTTTTTGACTGAACCTCACACAACATCAATTTAACAGCACTGGCAGCTTTTGCATGTGGAAAAATAAATATGCAAAATGTATTTGCTTTTCCACCAAAATGATGTTGAGCAGTGTCAAGAGTTCACTAAGGTTTTCAGCAGCACATTCAAGAAAAGTATAACATATGTTCTCCCACCTTATCTGCATTCCTTTGCTCCACGAGCACATGTCCTTGCGCAGGAGAAGGTTATTAAGCGTTACGGCCCCAATGATGTAGAACATCTGCTTGACAACCTGCTTGATCAGCTCTGGATCCATTCCGTGCTGACACATCACTGAATGGAAGGAGTTCAGCTGCCGAATAATGGAGTCCAAAGTGTAGGTTCCTTCATCAGCAATACTGGACGTTCTCTTCCGCAGCCCTGTTGGTTTCACCCCTGAGACACCTTGGATTGTCTCATGCTCCAGCATTCCTGAAACTGCATTTGATTGGCAACATTATAATAATGACTGAAAACCACCAACATGCAAGCAAATTGTGGAAGATGGCAAAACAGTATCTACACAGGAAGAGCAGGGCTTTCTGCCTGCCACACTTGACCATGATTTCCAGCAATTCTGCGTTCTGCAGAATCTAAACTCACAGGGTTTATATAAAGATTCCATCATTTGTGTTTGAAAGGGAAGTCTAACTCTAGCTTAGCAAAGTACTTCTTTCCTCCCATGGTCATATGAGTAGCAGAGTCAGCAAAACAAGAGCTGTTCCATTCTTCTAAATGTTGTGATTGGAAAGCATAATGAAAATGTGACTGAGTACTGTCTGAGAGGAAAAAAGTATTTGTAATGAAAAGAAATCTCTTTGAATGTGAGCTTCATCCCTGCTATTTCACTGCCAATTCTGTCCATAATAACAACCAACCATTAGTCTCCATATTCATTTTAATTACAAGTTCTCATGTAATTGAAGTCTATTTTGTCCATGGGATATTTCCTAACAGATAGGGCAACAAATATCAGACTGTCCTAACAGTTTATTCCTGTAAATGCATGATTCATGACAAGCATGAATAAGGTATATCCATTTATTCTGGCACTGCCAAAAGAACCAGCCACAGTTTAGTTTTCTCCTCTAATCCAACCTGTCCAGTGTAGTCCTTGTCATCACTACACAGAATACCACTAGACATGGTAATGACACTCTACTGGTTAGGAAGAAATACAAGATACAGTATATAACCTCCATCACAACTTTCCATTCAGTACTACAGTGTGAAGTTTAAAGAAGTCAACTTTGCCTTACCAATCATTGGTTGCAGAATGTTTTCCAGCACTCGGACGAGTTGTTGGTATATCTGAATAGCCAAGTCACTCAGTACTTGTCTGTATTCGGCTAGATCAAAATTAGTGAGGCAGTGTTCATTTTGACGGGGTGTATTATGCTTCATAAATCCCTGAATTCATAAAATAACAGAAATTAATGCTCTAATGGAATACAAAAATATTACATGAGCCCAGTATTTGGGTTTTTTTCCATGTAAGTCACAAATAATACTTTAAAATAACAGCCACAGCCCTCAAAACTTTAATCTGGAACTTCTGATTGAGGCTAATGCTAGGATTTACTTTTCAATTGTGATTTGTACAACATCTGCTTCTGTGACTTGACACTTCAAGTATCTGACAGAGGAACAAACTCTGCCAACTTTCTGGCACTCAAGCATATGCATTTTCACCTGGTCATTTAAAGCCAAAAGCCCAATTAAGTCTGAAGAAGGAATTAGGCATAACACAGCCTCCAAACCTAAACTGGTCTGCCACAGTATGGTTAATGGGCTTAATATCGCCTTTTTCATAGGAAGTGCAGCAAATAATTACTAAACAATGTAATGGTAGCAGCCAGATTCTTCTACTTCATCTGAGTTGGCACTTCTGGGAGCACAATGTCATCCAGCCTCTGGGCCCCCATCCTGCAATAAATGGAAGCTGGTTCAAATCTTATTTTCCTGTGCTTCCTACTGATGTCATCACCACCATTCCAAAAAGTGAAGCCATTTTAAGAGACTTTGAGATATTACAGCAATTTGTTAGAGAGCAGTGCTCACAGTAGCATTGTAGAGCAACAGAAACCAGAGCAGGAACGCTGCTTACCTCTTCTCCGCTGTATTGCTTCAAACAGTGCAAAAATCGGCAGGTGTTAGATAGCCAGAAGGACACTGTTTCAAAGTCATCCCCTCTTTTCTGAAGATAAAAACAAACACATTTTAACAAAGACTGGTAGGAGGAATAAAATAATAAAATGTTAGCTAAACAAACACCTAAAATCCACTGTTTTGTAGCTCTAATAGCTTTGGTAACATACTAGAAAAGCCAAGTTTTTTATTGAAATACCACTGATCATCCTCCCTGTTTTATGTAGTATTTTTCAAGGACTTTCAGAATATGATTTCCACCACAGATACGAACTTTCTATGTTTTACAGACCTGCCCTAACTGCTCTGTGCAGAAAATCACTGGGCAGTGTGAATGTATTCCCAAAACACCCACTCTGTGGCACAGTGACTCTAGTGAAGAGCCCATCAGGGAGGATGGAATGATTCCAGCAGGAGGAGCAGAGAACAATTCAGTTTTGATGAACGTCGCTCACATCATAACCATTTTGGCAGCCTGAGAAGGAGAACAAAACAAAGCAACCAACCCTCCTCGCCAGAGAACACAGGATCTGGTAGATGCTGAGCAAATCAAAATTTCTAGAGCTCTGCAGCACGCACTCCAGTCGCTTAGAAATGCCCAGAAATTTTCTATGAATATCTAAGCTCCTGCAAGATTGTTTACTAAATGTAGCTTGATTAAATGCTTGGCTTTTGAGCACATCTGTCTCATTTAAAGACTAAAAAACTCCGTGAAGCATAATGCATATTTATGTCTTAATAATGCCTTCAAGATACCCCTGACCTAAACTCTCCGAGCCAACTCACGGCAAAGACTTCAGGCAGTAACATATTATTATCTGCAGGTGAAGCAAATGGAGAGATCTGTGAACCAAAACTGCAAATTAAACATTTTAATTAAGTGTTCTGGAAAAGATTAACAAAGACTCATTTACTATGCAAACTTCTGACTACATTCAAAAGTTTATAAGCAGAGCTTCAGAGGAGGAAGACTATTCAAATTAAAAAGAAGGTAGCTCTTTTTCCACTAATTCATCTATGGTATTACATGGAAAAAATGCTGTTGATGTAATTCGTTGCTTCTTAAGGTGACTTATTTGTGACTTCAGTAGGCAGAGTTTACTGATCAGAAATCCAGAGCCAATTCATTGAAAGCCTTTTCCTCACTCCTCTAACATAAAATTGAAAGCAGATTTTAAATTAACATTTTTCTAAACCACGCAGACTAACCAACCTTCAACACTTTTTTGATGCCATTGATGGTAGAAGTCAACAACGACCGCACTTTTTGGTCATCATTAAGGTAATCCGCATGGCGCACACACATGAACAGAATATATGCTGGTAGTCCTGGAATCAGGTTGACAGCTACCCCACGTGGTTTCAGCTCTTGCGAAAAACAAATACACATCGTCTTGTTAAGTGTAAAATCACTGGAAGATGTTCTATGAGGTAACTGCAACTTCCCCAGTTAATGGTACACATATATCTATATAGGGCCGCTGAAAACTAAGAGCCACCACTTTCTCGGCAAAATATCAGAACAGAATAAAATGAAAATCATAACTGCCTGCTAAAACCCAGGCAGGCACATTAGTATGTACACCACTCATCAGGAAGGATGATTAAATTACAATAGACATTTAGAATTTTACATACACTAAACACTGTCAAAACCAAAATAAGCTTTTCATTTCCTAATGCAAATTCTGTGCTCTTCCAATTCATTTTTCATTGTTCATTTTTCAGGGTGTGTGGGAGCAGAGGAGGCAGCAGATGTGAAAGCTGCTTACCTAAAATAAGATTCTTGACAAGTTTCTGTTCATCCTCCTTCTTATATTCCAACATGCCTTGGAAATCCTTTTCTTTCCGTGGAATGTTAACTGGACGAATGGGTTCATCAATGATTTGTCCAGGGGATATGTTCTCCATCTGGCCCACTGCAGAGGGAAAATGAAATGAATTATGAAATATTTTCCAGTGCATACCAGAGGAAACGATGACACTTCTAAGGAAGAACTCCAGCACAGAGAAGTAAAAATGTTTTCTTTGTTTCAGGATAACATTAAAAAACAAAACTCCCATTAAACAAAAAGACAGACTGTTGACAAACGTATCTTGGGGTGGCATTCCTCCTTTGAAGGACAGTAGAAGTATGTGAATAGCATCCACTGATACAAACTTACTGCTGATTTCCTGGATTTTATCATAGAAAAGCACAAAGTCAAAGCGATAGCTGTTAATCACTTAATCCCAGATTAATACTGCAAGGGTCACTGTTAATTGTTCTGCAAAATGTTGGTACTTTTCAAGCTTGATGTCTGTTGCCAGTTGGTAGGTTTACCTCAACCAGTAGCCAAGCACGCACACTGGCTCCAGCAGGACAGATAAGAGAATATTAAGAGCAAAAGTGAGAAAAATTGTGTGTTGAGAGAAAGATGGTTTAATAAGCAAAGGAAAGCGGCAGGGGGAAGCAAAGCGAAGGCAATCACTCACAACCCACAGCGGGATAGATACCCACCCAGCTTCCAAACAACAGCTACCTTGATTGCAAAAAAACCCCTCTTCTGGCTCCTGACATTAGGTGGTATGGATTATGGAATATTCCTCTAGCTAGTTTGGGTCAGCTGTCCTGACTGTCCCCATGGGCCTTCCTACCTCCCCGCTTACTGAGGGGGCAGAGCAGGGAAAAAGAGGCAACCACGACACAGTGCCAGCTCTGTTCAGCAATAGCCTGGTAACACTGATGTGTTACCCACACTGCTTTGGCCACAAATCCAAAACACAGCATCATACAGGCTGCTATGAAGAAAGTTAACTCCATCCAGCCAGACCTACTACACCTTTCTACATTAATTAGGTAATATACACAGACAAAACTATGTTTTCAAAACCATTTTCCCTATCCTGTGTTGCATACGAATACTGCTGTGGCCTTGCCCACAGCATTAACCAAAGAATACTGAAAGACTTTTTAAAAAGAAACTTAGCTTGAGTAACCTTTCAAAAGGACGTCTGAACTATCCACCCTGTTGTATACAATACCTCCCGCTATCACATTCAACACCTACACTCCACCTGATTAGGTTGCATGTTTATTTTTGCAAAGCAGAATTCAGCTTCATCCCATGAAAGCTACATCCTCTTCTCAAAACCCTCCTAGCTGCATGCAGTTATAAACTGTAACATCCTGTAAGTATGCTGAATGTGTGCACCTGTCAAATGGGATAGAAAACGCAGAAATCCAAACTGGAGATTAAGGAGAGATCCCACTAACTGAAGGATAATATACTCCTATTAATTCAGATTTAACCAGATATTGTTCTTTTCAAACACTGACAACTACACAGTCACTGATTTCTGTCTTAGTACTCAATAAGACAACTCATTAGGCAGCAAGCTTGTTTCTGGAAAAAGCAGATGACCATGAAAAGCTTCCGAGAGGTTAGGACCAGGATTATTTAAAAACAAATTCATACTTCAGCTTTATAACATTATTCATTGCTTTTAGCAATTAGAGTTACTTCACTTATGCAGAGACGTAGAAAGCTCTCAGTCCCACTAGTCCTGAGATCCTAAGGCAGCTCACGCTGACGCTCATAAAAATAAAATCAGCTTAGTCCGTATCTTAGCATCCTCATATTCCAGTTTGGCCAGCAGCTCCAAAAGGAAACCTCAAGCAGAAAAAGACACTCTCAGCATTCTTGGCTCCAGTGATATAGAAATTACCAAAGTTATACTGGGTATATTATTTCTGCTTGGTTCATACTTAGTATTGCTTTTGTCTTGACAAAACCAGGTAGTGTCTTTGAGTACACAGAGAGCCCAGGTAAGATGCCTTTATATTCAAACAGCTTCTGCCTCCAGAGAAACATCAATCTCCTTTACTCATTGCTCCAAAATATGATAAATCTTCTAAAGGTTTGTAAAGAAACACAGGTCTGAGTGTACCTCCTGTTTCTGGAATCAGTTAACAGAGACTAATACTACTGCAGACTTTGCTCCCTCACAAATTGCTAGAATAGATGGATATGATGACAACAGGATCATAAAAAGTAAACCAAAATCTTTCTCACAAAATATAAAAGTACCTTCAAGTTCACCGATCTTCTTAGCAAATACTTTCAACTGTTTCTTTAACTTGCGAACAGTTTTGTCTTGCTTTTCAAGCTGCTCCATTAAATCCTATAAATTAGAATGAGAGTAAGATTATGATATGAGAGAAATCCCACAACGTGTGGCAGAGACAAAATCAGTGCTGTTAGAATTACAAGGCAGTGAGGAAAGCTGAACAGTGGTGCCATCCTCTGGCTGAGGTTTGCAAGCTGGTATGCTGCCTATAACACAAGCCAAATATCACAAATATTAAGTTATGTGCAGCAAGACAAAGGCAAAGCTCTTAGGCAGGTATATTCTGCAGACACTCAGAACTAGGTCAGCTCTTAGGAAGAAGGTGTTTTGCTGCAAACACATCTCCCTAATGCTTCCTCCCTGCTCTTCCAAATGCCTCACGGAAATAATTTTCTTCATTATTTAACAGCTAGCCCGTATTTCTGCATCATTTATTCATGCCTTCAGGACTGACTCATTATTCAGACCTACCCTTTTTACAAGATGATAAGAGAGAGATCTGCAGAAGGACCATAACTTGCACTTGAATTTACCGAAAAATCAAACATGCAGCATTTCTTGTGATGCTCTGCCATTTCCCTATTGCTTGCTGTCATCACATTTCCTTACACTGAAAATGGTGTCTTGCATCTTTTTATTCTGCACCTGAACAACACCTAGCACCCAGAAGTCCTACTTTTGCAATGAACCTGTATTTTTCCTTCAAAGGAGCACTCCCCAGAAGTCTATCTTTGAATAATTCTGTGCCTGTGGTATTGCACTCATGAAATAATCATGTAACTAAAAAAGGGGAAGTAAATCTAAAGGAAGCAAAACCTCAAGCTCAAACAAACCCTGAGAGCCATTCCAGGGTAAGGGTTGGAAAGCAGCTTAAAAGAAAAGTGCCCTTTCATAAGCATGATTCTTCCTGGCACTGGTAAGAATGTAAAGGACCATGAGTTCCTTGCATCAAAAGCATCATCTGGGAAACAACACCTCCCCTAAAGTACTGAAAAATATCATTGCAGCATGGGCAACAACTTAGAATTAGGTAGAAACTGTTCTTAATCATGTATTTAAGAGTTCACAACCTAATATAATATACCTGAGCAGCAAGATACTAGGCCTGTTGAAAGAACAGAATTGAGGCCATGCTTCATATTAAAAGCAGTATTCAATTTTGCAACAGAAGTTCTGTTAATAACACAATATACTTTTGTCAGATACAACAATTTCCCCTGAAATTAGCAAAAAATATGTCCAAGTCCAACAGACTGTTTCAAATGCATCAGTGAAGGAATGTGGCTTCTGAACCACAAGTATGTGAGGGGGAATAAAGTTCTTTCTGCAGTTCCTCTAAACAAATTGAACAGATTTCACATCTAAGATTTAGAATATCAAAATTATAATCTTACAAGCTTGCATATAGTGCCATCGTTAATATTTTATAGTGTTGCCTTCAATATGATTATGAAAATACTCTTTCCAATTTTATCCTACATAATTTTGCATTTTTTGAAATATATTTAAAGGTTATGTACTTTGATTCTGATATTTATTCACTGCAGATATCAGCACTGTAAAGAGATTCATGAACAAATTCAGGCTATGACGGGACTGCTGGCACTGTTCACTTTGATAAGTTTCCATATGACCAAGCCCTTATTTTGCTGAACTGAATTTAAATGCACCAAAGTTTTAAAGCAAGGAGTGGTTCCGAAAATTGAGAATCTTTTGCATCATGTGCATCTGTTTCAGGGCAGCATTAAGTACTATTCAGAAAGAAGCTGCTTTGCTCATAGTGCAAGACTTATATTAGTAACAAAACTGTGCATCAAAAAGAGACACAGATTACAACAAAGGACACTAAGACTAACAAAAAAAGCAGTGAGGGAAGTAATTGGCATTGTGAAGCTCTCTGCAGGGGATTTCCTTTGAAAGGGAGAAAGGGAGGCAGCCTGCTTTTCAATTAGTGCTCCAGAAACAGCAAACAAGACAACAGAGAAACAGGGTTCACGTGATCTACATACAATCATCCGTTTGTAAAGTGAAATCCGGTACAATTGATACTTCTTGGGATCATCTGCATACAACTCCTCATAAAACTGCAAAAATAGGTACAGGATTGTTTTTTTCCCCTCCCTTGAGACACTGATACTTCAGTAAGCACTATATAAATTAAATCAGAGTACAACAAGATCCATAAGCTCTAATATTTAGATAGTTGAGTCCTTAGCTGTGGTGTTTGCATCAGCCTCTCCCAGACAGAAGCTGATGTAGATCAGTTGCAGATGTTTTAAAAACGGGCAGTGCTAATATTGTGAAGGCCTGGAATACAACTTTTGTGAGAACCCAGCCAGGACATTTTCTTATGCTAATCAAGAAGGGATTGCAGTGAATACTGCCATTCTAATATCTCACCTGGAAAGCCTGTAAAGTATTTCCACTCTAGGGCTAGGAGTGCAAAAGCAGCATATACCTGACCTGAAGTGGACTTGCAATACTCAAACATCAGAAGTGAAATACAAAGGAATGAGTCTATATTTCATGAGCAAAATTACATTCACTGTATTTGAAAATAAAGAGAACTCCTCTGCAATGTAATTACGTGACTGTGTGTTGCCTTGGAAACGCAGAATGTGATGAGTAGGTCTCTGGAGGGAAAAAAAGGCTAAAAATGATAACATATGACTAAGCAGCGGGAGGGAGCTGTCAAAGACAGAAACATTCACCATTTACCTTTGCCAGTGGAAGACAGTTGCTGCTGAAGGCAAACTTATACTTTCAATTAGTTTTTCAACATCTATTAGATGAATTATCTGATGCATTCCTCAAAAACTTTGGTACTAAACCAAGTAACTTCTATAACATATATAAGCAGGAAAGACTACACTTTGGAATGTTTAGAGGAAGTATTGACACTCAGAGCTAAGATTTTTCTTCCTGAAACAGCATGGTTCCTTTTACCAATAAACAGTGATAAACCAATAACATTCATGGCATAACGTAATAATATAATAACATGGGACTCTCCGGAAAATTTCCCCATAAAAGAACTAGCCTGCATATGAAGAATACACTCCTTTGCAGTGAAAGGTAAGGAGTTTCACCCCACCTTTCCTTCATACAAAAATGTGCACTAAACAAAGAATACCAATTATTACCTAAGTGACTTCTAACTTTCTTTTTCTTTTTCTGAAACTACTTTATCTTCAAAACATACTGAATAGCTGGAGCTCGTAACACAGCACATTATCTGTGTAGCTTCAGGAAAGGGGGAACAAAAGTGGCACTGATAATTGAAGAACTATGTCAGAGTGAAATAAACAAACTAACATATTTCAAAGGAAATACCACTACTTGGCACTAATATTTTTTGACCTCCCTGGTATCAGCATTCTATTTAGCAATGATTGAACTCATCAGTTGACAGCTGGGATCCATGAGCTTTCTTCATGCCACAAACTTCAAGCAAATTCCCTGAAACATTATTACTTCATCAGCAAGTCCATTATCTTACCTACAAAAAACCCACTGCGCTTACACTTGATTTTTTGCAGGTTGCCATCTGATAACTGATAAGAACTTACAGGTACAGCAAGTCTGCAAGTCCCCTCTCCTGCTCTTGCAGCATCATTTCCCTTACCAAGTTCTCATTAGTCAGCCGGGTGATCTCATGCTGTAGACTGGCTTCAATGCGGGCCTCTGGAGGCAGCTGCAGATTCTGTGCTAGGAGCTGCTGCTGGCGATTGTTTTCCTCCTTCAGACTTTGGATCTCACCTCGTAGTGATTCCAGTTCGTTCTCGTGGCTCTTCTTCTGCGACTGAAGCTGAGACTCCAGCAGTCTAAAGAAGTTGAGCAACAGTTGCGTGAACACACTTAGAAAGTCACATCCCCAATTCTCAGAGGGAGTGTAAAGCTTTAGCTGCTGCTCAGGAACAATTAGCCAGGGCTTGCAAAGGAAAATGAAAAAGGCAGAGTACTCTTTAAACCCTTCAGTATGCCTTCTAATTAAATTGAGCTTGCATGATCAAAAAGTGGAGAGAAACTAATTGTGACACTGCTTTGCATTTCCCCTGTGACTGAACACATACTCTGTGTGGTGCCACTGAGAACATGTGTCAATAAATGTAATGATAAGTCACTGCAGATTGTCATTGCTTTTAAAGGGGCTTTAAAGAGGTTTTACCTCTCATCAAATCAAACTGCGTAACATGAAGACGACACTGTTGGCTTAAGCTAGGACCCTGCAATAGTAAAGGAAAATCTTTCTAGAGTTAACTCTCTTCAGTCAGAAACCAAGTAATTGCAAATGCACATAAATAATCTTTATTTTTATATTTAAACCAACATTTTGCAGAGGGTTGTCATTAGTGCACAAAAGGTTAACAACAGAACCAAACCCAGCACTGGGATCTGGGAGCTCTATTTCACCCTCACCACTGACTCGCTTTTCCCCCTTGGGCACCTCATGTCTCAAATTCTCCTCATGTGAAATGGGGATAACACGTACCAGCCTCCTTCGGAGCAGTGCTTGTGGGGATCTACTCTGCTTGCAAGGCACTGACCAAGTGCTCTGACTCATTTCATACATACACACACAGAGGAAATGACATTACTAGTGACTACTAGTGTTCAATTAGACAACCTTTCAGGGTTTAAATATGCATAAGGCAGGCACATTTATTAGTAACCAGACTGATCAAGCACGCAAGAGCAAATAGCATTTACCTGCATTGCTCTGCCGTTTAATATAAAGGTTCTTGTCTCTACAGTGCTAGGACAAGAAGCAAGAGGCACAGAGCAAACACTCACACCCTGCTCTGCAGAACACTTGCTCCAAGTTAGATCTTCACAGGCTGATGAAACAATGTTAGGTGTAGAATTTGTTAGCACAAGAAAAAGAAAGACTTTCATTAGTAGCATTCATTACCAAATACCTCCTCCTGTAGTTTCTGCTACCAAATGTGTATACTGAAGATGATCAGTACTGCTGATCCATTGAATAGGTTGGCAGAAACCATTTTGGAAGTCTGGGACACACATATGGATACGAGCTGTGCACACAGAGCCAGAACTGCATTTTGTAGCAAGGCAAATCTCGCCCATTGCGTGGCCAGCATGCAGTCTGCAGAGATTGCAGTGAGTGCACTGAGGCTTGAATGGCCCCACAATGAACTTGTTTATTGGTTATTTTGTGTCTTACATTTTGAATCTGGCATGGAGAAGAACGTTCAGTTTCTTGAACTTGAGTCATAACAAGGAGACTGAGACCCGTAACTATTTGAAAGTCAAGAGTAGGCTGAAGCCACTCAAACTATAGTTTGATGATTACTAAAATGACTGTACTTCTTTAGCCTGAAAAACTGTATGGGACATGAATTTTGATACCTGACATAAAGGCAGACAAATAATACAAACTACAAATCTTTTCCCATTATGGAGCTTCTGGTATTTTACTGTCTATTTTTGTGCAAGTATTCTTACAAATTATGTAATAGTTGCTGCACCATCTTAACTTTTTAAATGATAAAACTTGGCAAGTAGAAAGTTCTGGGGACTAAGTTTGAGGAAACACTTCAATTTGTATAATTTATGGTGGATGTTTTTCTAACTGTTAAAGCAATAGAAATACTGTAGCAGAAGCAAACCCATAGCAAAGGGCACAGTTAGCTAGAAAAGAAGATGCAAATGAAGAAAAAAAACCATTCTGAGAAGTCTGGTAACCTGTTGGCTTGTTTTAACCCTTCATAAACCAGCCAAAGTTCTCCGTCCTCATTCAGCATATGATAGTCCTGGGGAGATTGCCTTTCAAGAAAAGTGTTTTGAAAAAAATACAAGAGAGATGTGATGGTGACGAGATGACATGGTAAGGACATTACACACTGCATTACAGTTACTATAAAAGAGAAACAAAAAAATGCTCTAGAACAACTTAACAAACTACTTCTCTCATTTGTACGTATTTCTTCTTTATGATGAAGCTGTCAGTGTTAGCCCAACTGGTTACTATGCTGTCACAATAAATGCATTATGACAGACTATTGCGACCATTACTGGACAAAAGGTAACAAAGCAGAATGGGGAACGGCACCCAGTTTGAGCAATGTAGCAATTAAGGACTAAGAAGACATAAATCCAGGAAGCTTGATTTTGCAGCTCTCCATTGTTTCCTAATCCTTTCAAATATTGCATACAGCAATTTTACTAATCAAATAAAATTATAACTCCAACTATAAATGTTCTCTAAGTATGTTGACTTACATGGATGGAACTTAGCGACTATGACATGTCATACACACAGAGTGTGCCAGAGCAGACCCCAACTGATCATAGATTAAAGAAAGAGAACCTGTACCTGTTTGTTTCCTTCAGTCCAATATATGCCTGTGCTATTTCTCCTTTGTCTTTCATCTTTTGTACATCCTCCAAGAGGATTGTAGCATCTGTCATGGTATTCTGGAAAAAGAATGATGATTTCCAGGGTAAACTTAACAATGTAATTGTTCTCTGAATCCATGTTTTCACCACTTTACCCATATGGAATGCTAATCCTTGAGCAGCTACATTAAAATTATAGTGTGGGTACCTGAGCAGGAGGCTAGTCCATAATTTCTATGTCCCCTTGGTGTATCTCTTAAAAGGAATGTATGCAACATAGTCAGCTATCAGTCTAATAAGTAGGTACATGTGTTAACCTCTTCTCATTTGTTCACTGTGTAAAATAAATTTAGTGAAATGATGAATGTGTATTTTATTTCACATTATCAGGAACATGAAACTGAAGAAACATAATTTAGCAAGCTTAATTCTATTAATATTTCTTAAACACAGCATTACACGTAGTCTTTTAAATCTCATAAATAAGGTCTATTCCTCACTTCATGTATTTTAAGTACCCTGGCAAAGCAGGAAATAGTTTACAAAGGCTGGAGATTTCTTAAGTTAAATGCCATCGTAATACCATTTTATTTCAGTTCTGAATGCTTTCTATGGCACTTCTGCTTCTTCTTCAGTAAACTTGAAATACTCAACAGATGTTTACAGGCATCTTGGCCAGTGTGATCTGAGTCACTGCTGTGGAATAATTACAGTGCAACCACAGGACTCTAATGAACATAAGAGATGGAATTCTGCATTTTCTTTTTGACTTACAAAACAATCAAATTCTGTTTTCCTGAGTAAAACTTTGCAGAGTATTCCCAGTAAGAACTTTGTAGACATAAATTTTGGAGCCTAGGTCTCTATGCCTAGTACTATTCATGTTATCTAATACGAAAAACCAATCAAATATATAAGCTCATCAAAGAATTATTCCCAACATCCTTATAAGATCCTTGTGATTTTTCTCCTATTATTTTACTACACGGTAAAACTGCTCTATCCCCCCTGCCACTCTATCAAGCTTTAGCAGTCTGAACACATTTATTATTTTTGTGCTGATAGAAAAAATGCTGATTACTCTTGTACCTTCAAGAATACCCCACCTGCTGTAGTTCTAGTATCTGAATTAACAGGATAACAAACACTGTAAAATAAGGCAGTTCTGCATACCACAGACATTTTTTGGGTGAAATTTGTGAATTTTGCAAGTTAACAGAGATCTGATTCCTGACTTAGACTGCTGTTTACTCCCCAGACACACTCTACAGGATAAATCGATTGAGCTGACTAGACCAGTTCCTGAATCTTTCCTTTCACGTTCAGGTGACCATAAACCAACAGTTCAAAATTGTTAAATTTGCTTCAAGTAACTTGTTCTTGTGCATGGAGTGGGAAGATGGGGATGAGTAGGCATGAGAAAGGTTTTTCAATAACAGCAAAGTAAAGTGCAAGAACAACTTCAAATACATGTAAGCTACTTATGAGAGGCAAGGAAATGACAGCTCAAGTATTGTTCAGGGATTTTTTTAGCATATAACAGTTCTGGTTTATAACTGTAGAAGAAAATATGTACCTTATCCTCCTGGCAATCAAATTGGTAGGCAAGAAAGAAGAAAAACAGATCATTTAAAAACAAATCTGTCTGTGCTGCAGCTGACCAACCTAACAAGCAGAAGCGATCTGCAAATTGGCTGTTAGCCACCCCACAGGTCACCTTCATATTCCCTCATACTCATAACTGCTGGAAAAACAACACTCATATCCCACCATTGCTGAGAATAAGTTATTCAAGGATTTACTGTTCAAGTTTTTTTTTAAAATGCTCTAATATTACAGGAAAATTACTTTTCTTTATAATGAATCATTTAAAACAAGATAGGTACACCTACACGCATCACAGACTTTCAATTTATTTAGGGCAAATATAAACATAACTTTGCAGTAGCAAAGGAAAGGTGACGTATCTGTTCATTCCTCGCTGTGGTTATGAAACACTGAATTGCTCAGATCAGTGGACATGACTAATTCCAGGATTCACATGATACCTTTCCAGGTTGAATAACTTTCATTTTCAAAGCTTTTGCTTCCCTAAATATGTCATCAGAATGAGAGCTTTTTAGAAGCTGTGCATTTCAGTGGTGGTAATCTATTCTTCCCAACAAAACCATGTAGCACCTCTTAGAAGAAATCGTCCTTGTACCTCCCTACTGGAGTATTAATTAAAACAATTCTTGAGAACTACTGTAAATTTTCCAGTTCAATTACACACTTACTAGAGAAATGATACTGCTCCAAATGAGAATTATTTCTGCACTGTTAAAGGAGTCTGCAGAGATTCTGGCCAGACCATGAGTATCTGCCAGCTTGGTGTGATCAACACGGTATCTTTACATGAATGCTGGTAGACCAACACAAAATTGGTATTGGTTTATTAACAGAATCTCCCAATGTGGACTGCCACAATCCGTGCACTAGTGATGGATCACTGGGTTACACTTACAAAGGCTTTCAAACCCTGACCATTTTTTCTGCCGTTTTAAGCATGCTGTTAAACTAAATAAAGCATGTCAGTGATGGAACGTAACTTCACTACACAGTGCATCCGCTAACTTATTTACCTTGGGTTGAATAGCCTCTTTCTGGCTAACAAGCTGAGACCTCAGGATGAGGACTTCTTCCTTGCGTACTTCAAGCTCTTCACTTACTGAAGTCAGCTGATCCAGGAGGACTCTATAGGCAGGGGCACCAGGAGCAGTTACCTCTGGAGATCGCGTTTCTGTGAGGGCCTTCTGCAGCTCATTCAGCTCATTCTTCAGTTTTTTATTCTCAGACTCAAGTTCTTGACGCTGCAAAGAAAGGGACAATTCCATCAAGTACCAGTATTCCAACCACAGGTACAAAACAATCTGTATTCAACCTATGCAGATAGAAATGGTAAAAATGATGAATAACTGCAACAGATCAATGAATCTCTCCTGTATCCCTGGCCTCTGGCCTGCGGTGAATAGTACCTGGGAGGATTTCACTAATAGGGCTAACCTTTTGTCTGAAGTGCAAAATCAGAACACTTAACACATATACATGTATCATACAGATTTGATAGGAAAAAAATTACCAATTTTTACAATATAGTTCACAACAAACAGTGGTCAGGAGGCTGAGAAGATTCCACACCACTCAGTGATATTAGGAAATATTTTTAGTGGTTTAAGGTATGCAGCAATTTAAATAATGTGTGTGGAAAAGAGGGCCACGTTTATCACTGTGGTTTTGCTCAAATTAAACTGCAAGCTGTGCTAAGTGTTTCAATAGCAAACGACCCCTGTCTTAGGAAATCTTTTTGTTCTGCAGCCTCAGTGACACATTCTACACCTCAAAAAGAGCAATTCTACAGTAAGATGATTGCTGGGGAATCTTTGTTCTCGTTTCTTCAGCTAATATTATGAAACTGGGCTGATGTCATTTTCTATGCCAGCACATACAATTAGTAGCAATATTCTTACTAGAAAATAACAGAAACCTCCTTTTTAGAATTACCTTGAGAGATTCATACTCCAGCTCTGCACCTCTCATTGGAGGCCTTTCCTCCTCCTGCGAAAGAATAAAGACAAATGAAAAGTAAATATCCAACCCTTTCTATTCTTTAATTTAGTCGAGGCAGGAAAAAGAAAGGGAGCTGTAATTATTTTCCTATAAAACCAGCGAACACTCATGCTGGTACTGCTGAGCACTTTAGTTTGAATATTGGCATCATCTTCTTTCATTTACTTATAAGTTCATGACACATAATTGGCTAATATAAATAAAATCATGTACAAATCACACTGCTGTCACTGGTAATGAAGCAGAGCAGGATGAACCCCAGGATGCTCAAGAAATTCATTGGTAGAAGAGTAGTAAGACATAATTGCCAAAACGGGTTTCATACATTTAGAAGTATTTAAGGAGACCAAATCAGAGGAGAATTTCAAATAAGATCTCCTAAACATGTCTAATCCCAGCACTTTGGCTTTGCATCCTGGTTGAAACACTTCTTCTTCTGCCTAAAAAGAGCATTTCCTTATTCTCCCCATCATTAAGCATATTTCTATATTACTATTCCTTAATAAAAACAATAAATTAATCAATAAAATAAAAATTGTATTTTAATAAAAATAAAAAATGTGGTGGGTTTTTTTTTTTCCTCTAAGTGAAGTTCCAATCACTTTGTTCCTGTTAATTCCCCTCAGAGCATAGTAAGGACCCTGGAAAACTAAATAACCCGTTCCTAGTGCTAAGCACCAGGCATAAAACACGATGTTAAATAAAGCAAGTACTAGAGGAACATAAGGATTTAGTAAAAGCCAGTCAGCATTCACATAGCTACTATTTCACAAGAAGGGATACTCTGATGTCAGCATTTGATCAGCTAAGAGTCCACCTTAGCTTTAGCACGGAGAGCCTGCTCTTCCTTTCTGTCCAGTTCATCCTGCAGGGATTGCTTTTCTTGCTCCAGCTCTGTAACCCGTTTCTGCAGCTTGAGGAACAGAGACATGTCCAATGGTGCCTTTTTCTCACTTGGTTCCTGCTTTAGAAAGAACAGAAAGAAGTCAAGAAGTATTCCCCTTCCACATTACGAGGAAGCACTACAGTGAGTAAAGATGGGAAACAGGCTGGGGAAAAAGAGGAACACAGAAATGTTACTTGATTCTGAGGCTTGACTACAGGCATCTAAAATATTTTGTCAGCTATCAAATGCTATTTTAAAAAAGATCTACTACTATAAAACATATCTAAGCCTAAAGCCTAGCAAAAGAAAGCACAAGAGACTACCTAGCAGATAGGAGGTCTATAATTAAGCATACCTTTTATTCTTACTTGTTTGGAAGGGGAAAGGAGAAAAATAAAGTCTGTGGTTAGACTCACCTGGAAACAACTGTAAACAGAGGTGCTTTTTGCAGTTTTAAATCATTTCTACAGCTAAATTCTGAATTCTTCAGCTACAGAGAAATCTCTCCACTGATTGCAGCTTTACAGGTTAATTAGTGGGATGTGACAAAAACCCAGGTATCAGAAGACATATTTTATGCCTTTCGTTCATTTACTATGCTAATTATACAGCCTGTTCTGAGCCTAACCACTGGCTTTTTCACTATTTTCTGGGCAAGGACCAGCGTTTGCAATCCAAAGGTCTACCAGAAATTGTCCATCAGCCATTTTGTCCTTTATGTAGCAAGAAGATCAAAGCATTTACTGTGAACTGCAGCATAAAATTTTAAGCCTAGAAAAGAAACTAGAAAATTAATATTAATGACTGTAGCAGAGAAGCAAGCACAGCCATTTCCACTTCATCTCCTTTTACTGCTAAGGGGAAGAGTCATAAACCACAGCAACAGCTCAGGAAAAAGAAGACTCTGAGTTTTCTGGCCTTACTGGTTTGCATTGAGATGGACTCTGTTTTTTAATGTGGTTTTGTATCATTAATCTGTATTGTTAGTCTAGAGTCAAACTGGAGTTTGAAATCTTAAGGGGTTAAACAAATACAGATTTAATCTTCTCAGTGCAGCATTTATTCACACTCTTGGGTGAGTTATCCCAAAAACCCCAACTGGTTCTAGAACAGCAACTCAGTCAGTCTATTGGCCAAAGGCAAAGATGACATTTGGCGCATATGTGAAAAGCTATCACATACAGTTGCGCTGTCCTTTTCCTGATTAACCACGAAGGTAGCAACATCCTTCTGGAACAATTATGCAAGGTAAAAAAATAAGTGGGAAGGCAAATCAAGAAAGACTCTGCATACAGTATGTGTCAGCATCAATGCACCAGGGTTTTTGCATCCATAGTAGAAAATAATGTTCTGCAGAAGCTTTCAAAACCAGTAATGACAGCCTGCAAAAAGCAATTGTGGAGATAACCAACCTAGACAGAGGGCAAATGGAGTGAGCTGTGCAATGGCTCACAGTTAAGAAGATCTCTATAATGCACAGAAAAAGCTTTGCATCTGCAAACTGCCAAGCACAGTCAGATCACCAACGTGATAGCTCACTGCTGTGCTGGCACTCCCAGCTCTGTAGGAGAAGCCAAAAGGAGGAGTTATCTTGGAAAATATTAAGCAATGGCTTGGAGTTGCAGCACAAATTATTCATTATTATTATTCATTAGCTGAATCAAAAGAGTCATCTTTCTGAAGATTTTTAAATATCCTGGGATTTGCATCACTGTATATACAAAGGGTAGTAGAGTCGTGGAGTTACATTCAACTCTTGGCTTGCCATTTTTAATCCTTCAATATACAGCATACAGACTGCTCAGGAAGTCTTACTGTTTTTTTGAATTCCTACTTTGTGTTGGAAAAGTGATTGTGCTTACAAACACTGGCAAGCAAATGTTTTACAGATGCAAATCAAGTGGATGAACAAATATCTAGTCTATGTCTACTGTAATACAGAAGAGAATTCAAAGCATACTTTCACAAAGCCTTTCTACATAGGACCATTAATAACTAGAGAATGAACTGTTTTCAAAAAGTAAATGAGAAAAGTTGGATTAAAGCATTAGATATCTGAATATAAGGATATGGTGTTCACACACATATGAGACAAAGAGATAGGTATGAGTTCAATCACGGATCAATGAAAAGTTGTGGGTTTTTTTTTTAACATTACCTCCATCCTCACTGGTAAGTCTTCTGCTTCTGTGATCTCAGAGCTAAAAGTATATTCAGATTCATTGCTACTGTGAGTGGAATCCGTTCTTTTGTGTCCAGGTTTGGGGATGCTCTGGAGTGCAAATGAAACAAATCAATACAGCTATATGGTTTCCCCTGTGACTGTGTCTTCACAGACATAAAAACCACCTGTTATTTCACAGCTATCAAAATTTGTAAGGAAAGATTTTTTGATTCTAGTCTCTCGTTCCACTAAAGCCTGTGAGATGTAGTCCTCAATCAAATCTATGGAGACAGGTCAGATCCCATACCATCAAGTGCTGCTGCAAAATCAAGCACAATGCAGCATTTTGTGGGAAAGACAAGATCGGTTTACAGGAAGCACAGGCAGCAATTCTCTAGCTTCCCAGACATTCTATTGAAGAATAGTTTTTCTTCCTACCATATACAATATTCCTAGAACTACTTAAAATTTAACACTGGATGTGATACAAACCAACCCAGCACATGTGAATAACTTCAGGGCAAAATAAGGGCGGACAGCTAACCTAATTAATCAGTATTTAAAAGGAAATATTCTCTTTCCAGGTACAAGTCACCACCACTCAGCTGACAACAGAATCAGTTACTAACTTATACTACTAGATTCTGCATGAACACATTTGTGAACAGCTTTTGATTTCTCACATGTTTAGCTACTTACCACCATTAAGTTCATTTCATCCTTAAGATCATCATACCGCTCCTCCAAACGGCTGAACTCATTCAGCAGGTTCTGGTACCGTAAGCGCTCATCATTCAGATCTAGCTCTAGTTGTTTCGTTTCCTCCACTAGCTTCTTTTCCATCGTCTCTGCCATGGAGAACAGGAATCCAAAGTGAGAACTCCACTTCTACCTACCATGCAGTGCATCGATACTGGAGGTACAGTCACGTGTCTGCTCCGGGAACACAGACAGTGAAACAGTCTGCTGTCTGAAGCTGGTGTTTGGTATTTGTGCTTCTTTAGGCAAATATCAAGCTAAATATATGAAAAACCAACACATTATTGTGGTAACCACAGAAGGGTCCAATCAGCCAAGTTAGTTATTCTGCTAATACCCTGCATTAGTAATTCCAGGAGGAAGGAAGAAGGGGCTCTTGCCCAGTGTGGCATCATGTAGAAAACAAAATGTGAAATTCTTTATGGCTCAAGCACACTGCCCCTCCTCATCACAGCTGTGTCCATCACAGCCTTTGCATCTGTCTACATAGCCACAGCAGCTGGAAGAGCTGCAGTAGATTAATTGTTTTAAATACTAGAGCCTCTTTTAAAAAAGTGAAACACTTTATAACAGTCATCCTCATCAAAAAGACCCTTAGGACTTCATGGAAATTCAAACAGTAAGTAATTCTGATGCATGTGAGTTCTTAGGACAAGGAAATTAAACCATTAAACTAAACAGGAATGCAAACTATGGCAAATTCACCCAATCTATACAGTACTGTTGCTGTACAAGGTAATATGAAGTAGAAAACCTGAGTGAAGAGAACAGAACCAACCTGTTATTTCCCTCGCCTGGTCATGGATGCGGCGGTTCAGCTCCTCCTTTTCTGTTTTTAGTAATGTGTTCTGCTCTTTCAACTCTGATACCAGCTACAGAGATAACAAAATATTTGACTCAGAATGCAGATCAGTTTTCATCAATAGCTCTAACAGCAACAACATCCTTGTTGTAAGAGTTCAAATACTTCAACTTCTCTTCAGAGAATAAAATCAGTGAAATAAGTTATGACATCTCATTTCTCAAACTACAGTACTTAAACATGTCCCACTGCAGATTCCCCTGTATGTTCTGCACTCCATTTTTGATCAGATGCCAAAACTGCCTTGAACCTTCCACTCCACAGTGTCGTATTTTTCAGTAAAGTCCCAAAGATACAATTGATTCCTTGAATAGAAATATTCCTAAAATAGGAACAAATTTGGTAGTTCTGTTGTATATTCCATTGCACTGAGTAACACCATAATCTAACATCTTGCCTCCACCCAAAAGTTGTGCCACTTTAGCTGTGCCCAGCTTTGCCAGTTACTCATTTGTTTCTGATTATGGTTACTATGCATTCACTTTGCTTAGCCAAGTAATGTTTTTCCTTATGTTCATCTAATCTTGAAATGTATTACTGCACATCACAGAATGATGGAATGGCTCTTCCAGTATTCAAAACTTGCACCATTATCAGCAAGTAATCTTGACAGGAAACAACCTGCTTGATATGTTGATGGTTGAAGCGAAGATAAGTTAGTCAAAACGTGTGGAACTAGATTGTGCACACATACATGTGTTTAATAGGCTGATTGTTTAAATTAGGTATGATATAAGCAGGTACCTTTGAACATTGTGTATGGGACAGATTTCTGATATCTATGTGTAATCTCTCCAGGTAGGCAAAACGATTTTATGAATGCCCTACCTCTGACTAATTGAGGAAGCTTATGTATTTGGATTTGCAAATACTTTCAATATCAAAATCTGAATAGCTTGAATACGTATATTTACATACAAGATACAGATTTGGTATATTCTTTTACCATAGATGTAGTTATTTAGGTATCAAGCCTGTTTAGGATCAACAGGTATAACATTACTTGAAAATACTGCAGAAATATCACCCACACAACTGAAGCACTTAAGCCCGGGCAAAACCTGAGTCGACACCAGGCCCCTATAAATCACATCCATGTGAGACTGCATACTTGCCTGCTCAGTCTCATGTTTGTACTTGTCTGCCCATTCCTCAATGGTCTTCTTCTCAGACTGAGTTTGCTGCAGCTCCTTCCGGAGCTTGGCAATCTCCTCTTGAAGGCTGAGGACACGGTTGGTTGCATTCTTAGCCTCTTCCTCACTCATTCGAAGCCTTTCCACATCACTCCGCAGCTTCTCTGTCTCTGTACTGTATGTGATCTCCAGGTTGCTCAGCTTCTCCATCAGAGATTTGTACTCTTTATTCTTTGCAAAACACAACACAGACACAGCAGCTGTTGGAGAAGTTCTCATTTATGGAAGCCTTCTAGTTCTCTACAGAATATACCCAGACACAGGAGCAAAAGAGGAGCTTCCCCACTGGTTTTGCAGAACTGCTTAGTGAGGTGACAGAACAGTCCAGCCCCTAAGCCCGCACATCAACACTCCAAACTAAAATCAGACAGGGAGCCCACATACATACATCAAACATGATCACCTCAACTTCCCCTTAAAACTGAGCAACTGATGTGCTTCCAATGGAGTACTGACGTTAAGGGAGCAGATGTTTTCTCTCAGCACTGTTGACACCCACAAACAGATCCTTTCCTGCTCTACTTCTCCTGTGGCCTCCCTTTCTCTTCTGTCAATGCTCTTCAGCAGAAAAAAGAACTGGTACTTTACAATGAAAACTCAATGCATTCTTCTGTGAATGGCCACAGTGCTACTGAGAAAGGTAATACAAGATTTCTGAACATGTTCCTGAGGCGAGGGAGCTTTTACCTGCTCATCAATTTTTCGCTGCAGCTGCATGATCTTGTTCTCCAAGCCAATGTGAAGCTTCTTGTAGCGTTCTACAGAGCGGGCCTCTATCTTCAGTTTCTTTAGCTCCCTCTTGGCCATCATGCGCCGGTAACAGCATTGCAAGTAAACAATTGCCTTCAAGGTCCTATGGTAGTGCACCCGAGCCAGCCAGCCTCTCACATGTTTCTGAATAATAATAGACTTGTGCTCCCGGAGCATCTACAGTGAAGAAAAAACACCACAGGGGATATTAGAGTTGCAAACTACACCTGCTCAGTTAAACAGACTGCATAATGAGAGGTGTGAAGATGATGTACACAGAGACACCTTAGCCTGAAAAGAGAAACCTCTGGTGAAGGGTAATAAGAAATGATATGGAATCCATTGAAATAAAAAAGGAGAGAAAAAGAAGACAGGAATAAAGAAGATGACAGGGCATAAAATGAAAAGGAACCAGAAGGAAAAACATGGAAAGAAAGATCTGGAGGCACACTGAAGAACCAGGCATTCCTTTATGCTGATGTCAGATCCAAGCTAATTACAAAAATATATGGTACCTGTTGGCAACATTACAAATACAATCTTTTTTTTTGGTTTGTTTTACTGCATGCTTTATCTTGAAACATCTTAGAATCATTGACACATACAGTGTAGGATTGAACAGTTTAAAACGGACACACTTGATACGCAATGCAGGTAGTAGACACTAGAACCCAGAGTCAATTTTAGTAGCTGATCCAAACAGGAACCTTAGTCCAGCTGCGAGCTGACTGAACTACAGTTCCAGTCAGTATTCCCTACCTATCTTAGACTTGGCAGCAGGGAAAAATCTCCATTTGTTCTAATCAGAAATTTTATATTGTAATATTTCCAACTTATTTCATGGCAGAAATTTCAACTATAGCTTTGAAGTGTAAAAAAAAAAAAAGTAATTTAAAAAAAGATAATTTTATATGAAAACCAGTGCAGAATGCCAGCAAACCCCATCAGTGTGTCACCTACAGACTTCCACTAGGAAGAGTCTACTATTTTTTGGATCCTTTACCCACTGATACAATGAGAGATCCCCCAGGTGTGAAGCACCTGAGTGCCAGCAGACCACAGCTATGCTCAGAAAGGCTGTTCAAACCCACAAAGCTTCTAGGACTCTGAGAACGTTAGAATTCACTTCATAAAGCTTCTGCAAATTAAACAATGTATTCTAAAGAACAAAATTATTTAAGATCTTATGTTACTTCTTGGATTTGATAGTTTAAAGATCATATGCAGCTCACGTTCTTACACTGATTTACCACAAAGCTGGTGAGACAAACCAGTGGGGTAACAACAGTTTTGTTTTCTTTTACACTTCTTAGAAAATGAACTGAAATGTGTTAAAAGCATTACATTTACAGAGCAACGAAGTTGAAAGGTTCACTGGCAAAGTGGCAAGATTATAAGACACACACACTTTCTCCCTTATCCTTTATTTCTGAAGAAAAAGAGATTTGAAATACCAGCACTCAGTTAAACAGCACACTGAGGTAAGGAAATACCTCTCTCAGAAGCACAGCAAGTTCAAAAGCCAAAGTCCTTGTGAGAGCATGTTAGCACTCCTGCTTCCTTCTTACATGGTTCCTGGAATACTCCTTCAGGTTACCCATGGATGCCTGAGCAGCTCAAATACAAGCAGCTTTCAACATCATTTTCAACCCAAGTTTGAAAGCAGCAAGTCCCATCAAATACCTCCATCGTGCAGGGCTGGTCCTCATCTGCCAGTGAGTTCTCACACCCATGGAATTCAGTGAGGAACCCTGCCACTCCAGGGTGAGAGGATCAGAAAAGTCACTTAATTTACCAGGTATTTCCCAGGAAAGCTCATGTAAAAGCTATGGAGGAACTCAACTCCTTGCTAAGCTGAGAAGCTCATCACAACATCTCAGGAGAAGCTTTCCCCAGGATGTGTGAAGTAGATGATTCAACCATTTCAAATTCCTTGTATTAGCCATATGCCTGCAACACATGACCTCCCTTCTAACAACAACAACAACAGGTACCTTTCACAATCCTACTGAACAACATATGTACCCTACATTACTTACAGAGTCACGGCTCAGCCCAAGTGTGCTGTCATGGGGCAACCTTTCAGTTTCACTCATTTGCAATCAGCGTGAACTTCAACACAACCCTGTTTACCTTCCCACTGCACGCAGAGCCCGTGCTGCTCTCTCTGGCCACGCCTGTAGCTCAACTTTAATACAATCCATCTCAGGAGGACAATGCATACACAGCACACTGCAGGGGCACTTGTCAGAACTTCACATTTTACCACAGTGAACAATTCACTGCTCAAAGGGGATAAACCCTTGACAGGCATGTCTGCCCACCCCTTACAGGGACCCCTCCAGAGATCTACCATCTCGACTAAGAGAGAATATAACAGGTTTATAAAACTCTGTCTACACAACAGACGGGGTGGGTATCACTCACATGACTAACTTCGGGCATAGACAATCATCTCCTGTTTTCCTAAAGATGGCTTTTAGTCCACATATTGCTGTGACCCATGTCTCACTTTGTCACATGTCAGATCACCGTTAAAAATGCATCTTGTATAATCTCACAACACAAAATATCATTTGTAATAATGAAAATGCTAAGAATTCCAATAAAAAGGCAGATACCTGCACACAAGAACAGCCAAGTCTTACTACTTAAAAATTCTTATCAGGATTACTTGTTTTCAGACTTTTTGGTTTGTGTTACAATGCTGTAATTTAGACACATTCACATGTGACTAAGTAGACAAGTTGAATACAAATGGAAAATAAACAGAAGCTTCAAATGTGAAAGAGAAAGACGTGGAAGCATTAGTTGGCTTTTGGTTATATTCCTCCAATATCTACTTGCTTGGGAAAAAAAATAGAACCCTTCTGGCTAATTTTTCAGTGAAATACAGGCTGCCTTTTGAGCCTTGTTAAAACAATTAGTAGACAAAAGTGCCATGAAACATATCGGCATTTTGTAGTTTAACCATCTGAATCATAATTTTGTTTCCAGCCCTGTAACCACTAATTTTTCAATTGAATTTTCATTTTTTATCAAGCATAATCAGGAAAATACCATCAATATCACTAGGACAAGGTTATATCGATTGCTTTCCCAAACAAAACCAACAAGACATTAAGCAAACAAACAAACCCACAGCCATGCTTAAGTTTTAATCTCCTATTTTTGTGCCTATCTCTTTGCTGACGTTAATCTCCTTCAGTATCTTCCATCAGCTATTTTGGAACCACTGAAATGAAGGATGGAACAGGAATAGTAGTGCATCACATACATGTATCAATGTGAGCAACACATTCAGACTCACAGCGGCACGTTCACGCAAGGCTATTCTCAGTATTTAAGTACCTCAACACTCTATATAACAAGTGAAAAAGTGAGAAATGCTGTAAATCTCTGCTAGATTCTCCACTGACTGCACTGAAAGTCTAGGTACGTCCATATCAGATGACAATGTGAATATCTCTAAAATGACAAGTTCACTGATTGAAGTATCAGATCTTTCTATTTGCAGGTGCGGCCCTTCAGTCCACGCTGTGATACTTTGTTTGCGCACTATGCATAACAGCACGCACACAAACATTTCAGATGTCCCGGGGAGCAGCACAGCACAGCTTCTTCGTGAAGGTGTGTGGAGATAAAGCTAGACAGAAGAAGTAAACCATGATTTCTTACCATTTGGTACTTGTTCCTGGCCATGTAACCTCTCAAGAGAGCCTGAAGAGCAATAGTAGCAGCTCGCATGCATTGGTATCTTTTGCGGACCACATACATACGCTGGAACTTCTGAATAGTGATGGCAGCTCGCGTTCTCCGGAGGAAATTGGCATAGCTAAGCAAGAAAAAGATTACAAACACCACCTGTAATTATTTCCAGTGCTTGAATGCTACTTTTTTTACAATCTGTAACTTTACCCTCTTCCTCAAGCGCCACATTTTCTACTTCCATTTCTTCCTAATGCTGTCAATGATGCAGCATGTTTACCTGCTATCCTACCATATGGCAGTACAATAACAAATTATGAGAAATCTTGTGAGGTTTTATGGGGAAATGTTTTCACTTCCTCCAAGCACTGTGCTATAGAACTGACAAGATAAACTCAGCTTCTCATCACCTTTTCTCCAGCTTTAAAGCTATTTCCACTATGCTGCTTTCCAGATCTCCTCTCTTAACCTCAACTTGTAGAAAATGTTTGCTTGTTCCTGGCCCTCTCAGCAAGACAATTACAAACCATCTTGACAGAAGCCTCTTTCCAAAGGTTGATTCTTACAGTCTTCATAACCACCCACCTTGTCTTTGAACCTGTACTCCTCCCCTTTTCTCTGACCCATTCACAGCCATCCCCCAGGAGTCAATCCAAACAAAGGATGCTTACTGATGTATCTCCCTTCACTGCTACACTCTAGATGAGGAATGGCTTCTCCAGCAGGACAGTCAGACTCAGCTGAGAGGGCACATGGAAACTGGGCAATAAGAACTCAGCCAAGAGTGCTGCTTTATCTCACTTGCAACATATCTACTAGTACTACTTGTACTCCGCTCTCGCTAATGACATACTGTTCAAAGCATCATACAGTCAGGGTGCTACTGTCCTCTCAGGAAGTTCAAAAGCAGGCAGGACAGATACATTCATATTCAATTTCCTTAATTTCTCTGGAAAACTGTTTCCTCTCAGCCAGTACAGGAAGAAGAGAACAAATGTATCACATTTGAATGTCCTACTTAAAGGGATCTGAATTGAGGCTACTGTGGGTTTTCCCACGAGCATTGCTTACCATCGTGCTTGGTACCCTCTGACATATCTCTGAATGGTGATGGCAGCCTTCCTCATACGCACGTACTTCTTGCGCATCAGCCAGCCTCGGATCGTCTTTTGGATGCGGATACAGGCAGCTCTCAACTTATCTGCCCTTATTTTTTCCAGATAGGCTACTTGACCAGCCCGGAAAAATATTTTTGTCTTACCAAACTGGTACTTATCCTTGTCCTATTTTCAGAGGTAAAAAGAGGATCAGTTACAGCATCAAGTGTTAGAGAGTTAAAAAAAAGGCATGAAGGGCTAAATGAAAGTACAGTTAGCAATGAGGCAAAATTATCTGTGCAATATTTCAAGTAAACCTAGACTTACATTAAGGAGAAGAGGGGAGTATTTTCTTTGTATGATTCTGTTAATAAACTAACAAAACAAGGCCACAAATATGGCCTAACGGAGTAACTGAGATTTTTGCTCACAAAGATTATAAGAGACGTGGAAGGCTACAGGAGGTGATGAAGGGGCCCAGAGGATGAAAGCAATACAACCAACGCACATATACAATTTCCTACTTAAATAGTAGATGACACCTTTGAACGGTCCATCTTCAACCATATTACACAAGCAAACCAGCTGGGGCTTCAAACGTGTATGCATCATCTACTGCTCCAGGACTAAGCCAGAACAAAGCGTTTTGCTGCTGCTCAAACACAGCTGAAATTTCAAAACTAAATCAGAAGGAGAATCCTCTATCACTACAGGCTGTAGTACTCCTTGGAGGGAAAAACTGAGAATACACCAGAGTACACTGAAAAAAACCCTATTTTGTTCATCATTGTCTGATGTTAAAAGGAACAGCAGTCAAAGAGCTACAGCTTAGGATACACTTAGCACTATACATTAACGCTATAAATGCAGACACATACATATAACCAGGAGACTAGCTAAGTCCACCTAATAACACAGAATTTAAGGACCTAAGCCCCAGCCTACCTGCATAGTATTTTTCTGTTTCCATAAACATCCTCACACAGACATTGCACTATGGCAAGGTAAGTGCTCTTGCTTTTGTATCTTCAGAAAACTTTGTCTATTTCTCTTCCTAGCTGACACTTCTGACTAAGTCTCAGCTCACCACCTTCAACTGGGAATCGGCTGGAACTCTCTTTGGAACCTGCCTGCCCTCCACTGTTCATCAGTCCTTAAGAAATCCCAAGAAACACATCAGTTCAGGTGCAACGCCAGTGTGGTGTGGATGGTGGTGTGGTGGATGGTGGTGTGGATGTCATAGCCCGGGAATGTTAGGCTGCAACCGGAGGTAGGAGGCAAAGCAGGAGGCTGCTGAGGCAGGAGGACAGCCATGGTGTTAAGCAGGGAGACAATGTCACGAGGATGAAAGGAGTGAAAGAGGCTGACTTCAGCACAGGAGCACAGAGGAGCAATGTGAAAGACGCAAACACCTACACAGACAGAAACACCTCCACATTAGAAAACCTCTAGATAACTATACCTTTCCTAAGGTGTGGTTAATGCACCTTGCCGTTAAGCAAGATAAGGTTCACTCTCAACCCACTCACACTAAAAAATCACTGTCTTCCTTTCCTGTGATACACTGGGCAATTCTACAGCTCCTCCGCTAGTAAAATGGTTTAGTACTGTGTAGAAGTACTAAAATAGTGTGGCTGTGAGCGACGCTATCTTTACTCCTTCAGATTCCGAATGCTGACAGTACTAAGTCTAGTACCAGAATCAGCTTCTCCAGGACATTTTTACACGTCTGCTTTCGGTCACCAAGGACATCTCTTTGCTTCATCAGAACACGGTAACGGCTGAAGAACTCTTGGTACGTCCACCTGCCCAAAAACACAGACAGTGTCAGTCCTAGCAATCAATAATTCTCTTAAGAAGAACTGCAGGCAAAAGCAGTTTAAAAAGCAGCAAACACACCTGGAGGGGAAGCCAGCTGCACTGATCCGGATGGTCTCCAGGACACCACAAGCTCTCAGCTGCTGCACTGCCCGCTTTTCATCGAATCTACATAGGAATAAAAAGAGCCTGTGGGTATGGGACCAGTTTTGCATTACAGGGACCTGTGGTCTTGAGCACACCTAGGACAGGAGTGGCAGAGAGGGGCTACAGGGGTGGGATGGGATGGGTAGTTAACAAGTCCTGGCCAATGCTTCTGCAACTCAGTGACGAGGACAGCCTGACTACTGCAGGCTGCTCATTCTGGCCTGTTTCCCACTGGTCTGCCCCATAGCCATGGAGTCTTTGTGTGCCTGGACTTTAAGCTTGGGAGAAAAGCTCTAAGCAAGTTCATATACAAAAAAAAGATAAGGAATAAGACACTGGAATCTGCAAAAGCAAATTCTGGCAAATAACTCAAGGAGTGCAAACTGTCCGTCACATATAAAACAACTAGTAATAAAAATGCTGGTATTTCTTCTCATATATCACCATAAACAACGAAAAAGCATCAAGAAGTATTTCTCCCTCTATTAATTTCCAAACTGTAAGTAAGTACGCATACAAATGCACAACAAGTCCATAACAAGCGAAAGGAGACAGACCACTCCTGAGTAAGCAAGGTTTAGCAGAACCTGAATCCTCTGAGGCCCTGGGCAAGTCTCTCCCCTGCACAGGCTGTGTATGACCCATATATGAACTAGCTTACGTGAACGGGAACTTGAAGTCATTGGGCTTAATACAGCGCACGTAGTGTGGAGTTGTGGCGTTCAGGGTTTCCATCAGCAGGTGGAGAGAGTTTCGGAACTTTTTGAAAAAGAAAAAGGGAAAAATATCAGGGAATAGCCTCAAAGTTTGAGATAACCCCAGGATCCTGACCTAGGGATATCTGCTGATTTGTAGTAATGCTTTCAGTGATAAACACCAGCCTGTTTTTGTTATGGCAATGGACTTCTGTTTCAGATATCATCTTTGGGTGAATCATCTTACAGTAAGACTTCTAAATGTTAGGCTTTACAGCATGTGATGAATTACAAAAACATTGGATAGACAGGGTTATTTTCAGCTTCTGACTGTCTCATCTACCCTTATCTTTGCCTAATACATCTCTTCATGACTAAACTTCATGGCATATTACTAAACAGCCATTTAATTTTAAATACATTTAAATCACATTTAAAATCAACAAAGTAGTAAAAAAAAAAAAAAAAGTATCAATTTCTTCAGCTCCACTGATCCCATTGTCAGTCCTACTGAAGAAAACCTTGGAAGTCCAGTATCTGAGAGTTTTAGGAGCTTTACTTTAAAAGCAATATCATGACCACAAATATCTAACATACTGCAGTGTATCCTAACCACAGGATACCCTATTAGATAAAGAAAGCACATCTTAAGATGTTTTAAACATATTGGTATGGATTTCCTTCTTTCTGCTGAACTCATGATTCTACGTCAATCTCTATTTTTACACAGAATATGATAAAAATCACTTTTGTATTAGCTTTCTTTAGAATTTATTAATCAATTAATGTGGTCGGTTGATAGGAATAGTACCAGAGCATCCCTAACACTTCAACTCATAGTTTCAGTCTGACAACAAAACTGTTAGGCCATTGCAAGCTTTAAGATACTCTCTGTCTGCAAAATCAGAAATTGAAGATAGATGGGCAGGGATTCCCTTGTATGAATTGCAGAAGACTGGAATTTTCAGCCTGTACCACAAACACATGCCAGGCAGATCAGCATTCTGTATAGTTGCATAAATACCTATTCCTATTCCCACCCACAGCTTGATAGAACTTGCTTGGGGAAGGTTACAGAGAAATTACAAATACCCAAATCAAACATTCTCTGAATTCCAGTTCTCACTCAGCAGTGTGACTAGCTCATGACACTGCACAGACACTGTGCTATTATCTTTGTTGGAGGATGAACAACCAGCCAAGGCAGAGGACAAAGCCCAGGCATTTGTGGTGATTTCATCAGAACTCTGAACACTTGAGAGATGTGGCTGGTTCATCCTCAAGAATTGGCAGGAGACCCTGATACAAAGAACTTGTGCTCCCTGAGAGCTAGTTGATATTCCACGCTGTCCAATAGTAACATACAAAGAGTTATCCACACAGATCTCCTGGAAACCCCAGGCAAAAGAAGAATGCCACCACTCACCAGTAAAGTGGTGCAGGCTGGCAAGTAGATAAAAAATGAGTACTAAACTGTCAAAGAAGTCCCCCTTGGCTCCTATGTACAGTCCAAGGGACAATCTGTCACATATAAAGCACTGACTGGGGACATAAGCATCTTGAGAAAGCATCTGTTACATCTGTTGAGTGGAAAGCACTGATCTGCATGCTTTTAATAGAATTCTAGGACATATACATAGATATTTTATTTTAGCCCATTGATAACTAGAACCAAGCTGTCTGGGGACTGAACTCCCACTTCTGATTTGAGTCAGAAAATGTGGCAAGTGATCAAAAGGACTCAGTACATGAATTTCAAAGCTTCTCAGCATCCGGCATGTTAAATCTATTTTGAAAAACATGAGTTTTGGTTTTGGCACCACAGTAAGAACTGTACCCTGACACTGTGGCCCAAAATGTGTTTCCAGTTAGAGTTACTTGCTCCAAACTGTCAGTCATGATCAGCTGCACTTGTCTCAAAATCACAAGGTATTCCAAGAAGCACCAGCACACCTTGAGACATAAATGACAGAAGGAGGTAGAGGGAGAGATTATCCAATAGAGCTGCATCTTCAAACTCACCTGATGTCCCACAGTTTTCTTATGCTCCTTGCTGGCTTGACCTGGCCTGGCCTTGGCTGGTTTGACAGCCGTTCGAGACAAAGGCACGCGCCCTGAAGGGGTTGCTGATGTGGGACTGATGGCCTTCTCCTCATCCTGGAACAACTCTGGTAGCAGCTTAAACTGGTGGAATAGCAGAAAACGTACAGAGGGTAAGAATCCAGAATGTGATTGTACCTGTTCATGCTTAAGGTAGTTAGAATCCAGCCTGGTTTTGCAAGCACTGAGTTTTTGTTGAACTCCACATGGGGACAAATGCAACAAAGCATACAACATCGTAGTATAGTGAGTGGGCCATGAATTAATACTAAAAATGTTGTGGGTTTGATCAGTGAGTCTCCTTCTGAAGATAAAATTCTGATTTAAGTTTTTTCATAGAGCCAGCAACAGCTTCCATGTGAAACTGTTAGATATTGACAGCAGCTCCGTAAGTACCAATTGCAATTATATATGGCTGCTTTGATCTAAGAAGGAAACAACAGGGTCCTCTCATATTTCAGTGGTGCTTCAGACTCCTTTATGTTTGAGAAATATCTAGGCCACTGAGGAACCCAGCAGGCAACAAAGAATATTCCCGCTTTATCACTCTAAATTGAAATAATCAACTTAAAAGAGGAACCACCAACTCAAAAAAAAAACACTAGCCAAATTTATCTGACTGAAGATCTACTCTCAGGCTATTGGGAGTGGAAGAAAAACCTGAAACATCTTTCCAAATATCAAACAGGGCTTCCAGGTCCCTTTCTTTAATTGCTACAAAATACACCCATATATAATAGCTGCTTTGAAGTAGCTTGTAACTAAAAATAACACCACCAGGTCTTTCTACTGACAACCATAACATGTGAGAAGCATTGTAAAGAGTAAGAAGAGTAAGAAAATCTGAACTTCTCTACCTGCCAGTAAATAATCTTTTACCTAGCATCTGTGCATTTTCTCCCAAGATAGGAGCATTCAATTTTCAGTACTAGAAAGTGTTTGAGCTAAGTGCAACCTAAAGAACAGAAAAATTGGTTTTGCCTTAACACACTTGGTGAGCATGCACGATACCCAGTGAAACATGCCGCGCAACAAAATGGTGCTTGTGCTCTGCAGTTGTGCCAGATGGGCTAGCAGAAGGCATCAAACACTAAGCAGCATCCAGCACAGCACTCCAGCATAATATAATGACTATGAATGCTGCAAAGGTACCCTAAATTCCTGGACTAGAAAAAAAGGAGTTTCGCACCTTAGCTTTATCTCACCCGAGTGTGCCAGATTAGGAGCATGATCACCTTAGGTTACCTCTGTAGCTGGTGGAAGAATGACATTTCCAGCGGGTGATTTAGCCTGTCTCCTTACACTCAATAGAGCTCAGGATGATCAGGCCACTACCACCTCATTCAGCTGCCTGTGGTCAGATGGAGTGAGTCACTATGTGCAGGCATCTGAGCTACAGAGCCAAGTCTTTTCATCCCATACAGAAACTTCTTTGAATGCAATATGCTTCGCTGGAAACTCCTGATGCTCTCACACACAGGGGTGAGGGTCGGAAGGCGTCCTTAGTGTCTCGACTGCAGATGGATGAGCTCTTCTAAGCTACCAGTACCTAAGTCTCATTCCCTTTTTCCAACCCTGGGGAAATCTCTCTGTAAAAATGGGCAAGTGCATTTCTAAGGCCTCATTTTCATAGACACTGCCTTAGCTACTGCATGCAGAAGGAAGGAGCAACGCATGGCCTTCCACAGCAGAGGTCAACAGGAGAGCATTGCTGAGATCTTCCAGATGGTGAGGGCATTCGTGTTTTCATTGGGTTTCGGCTTTCAGTATTTTATCAATTTTCTTTGCTTTGCAGAACACTGGGAGTGTTCAAAGAGAGGGAAAACACTGATCAAAGGGCAGATAATTCACATGGTACAAAACAAGCAAGTGAGCACTTTTTCCCTGTATTTTTTTCTGACAACTGAACAGACATGCTGCTAACAGTCTTACAGATCATTTCTTTCAATACAGAGCCACGACAGAAGATTTTAACAACATGCCAGTAGCAAGCATAGAAGCTGAGGACTGTTGTATTCCTTTCATGATACATGCGTGGAAACCAAACTAGTTCAAAGAGGTCCTCTAGGCAGATTTATAGAGAAGGCCAAAATAAACAGCTAAACACTACAGTGCTTGCCAAGAGCAGTGTGTGTCATGCACTTTGGAGAGGAAAGAAGGATTCAAGCTGTATGTGAGAGTGGGCATAGGCAGGATGACAGATGATGCATTCGATTTAGAATTACCTTCTGTTGAATGTGCACAGCAAACCCAGAACACAGCGACAACAAAAAGAAACAAAAATCAGAAATGCAATTCCACTAAACTTACTAACCAAGAGGGTCTGCTGGAAAATTAAAATGAAACTTTCTTCTGTTGAAAATCTATTTTCTTCACAGTTCTTATTTTTTTTTTTCCTAATGTTAGTTTTGGTAAAATTTACCATTGGGGAAAACCATGTAGTTTCTTAGTGTTTAGACTGAATGGACCCAGCCTACTGAGCCTGCCCAAGCTGTTGCCATGCTCTCATGACAGCTATGTCCCCATTGTACCTTACTCACTGCCTACATGCCTGTAGCACTGCTGCACCTCCCTGCCAGGATCCCAAGGATGCCACCCACCTCCCCTCCCAGCAAGTGACTGCACTCAAACCATGACAACACTTTTCTCTGTGGAAATTTTGATGTGGCTTTTCATTATATTTTAATCATTTAGCTTCATATATCTGCTCATAATAGAAGCAAAGAGGAAAGTGTTGGCTTTCCTGATGGAATAGCATAATTTTAAACAGCCTGTCCTTCATATCCAGCTTCCTGGGCCAATACAGGTAGCGAATTCCCAACAGCCACCACAGTACAATGTCGAGTTAATTGCCTTTACATTTCAGAAGAGCACAACTAGCATTTCTGCCATTAAAAAAAGCAGACAACACTACCAAAGGTCTGTTCTGCAACATTGCTTCATGCAGTATTTTTCAATTCAGATGTTATCTTCCTTTCACAGACATGAAGGCAGCAAGACTCCACAAATTCTGGTTTGTGTCCTTAGGGTCTATACATTTCATTCCTCTCTCACTTTGCTTCTGCAACAAAACTTGCTTCTCCTCCAGAAATTTTTTGCTCAATTGTCAGGCCATAAATAAGGAGCTTCTGTCTTCACATTACAAAATTAAGGCTTAACTGTTAAGCCTTCTGATACCATTATAGTACATTAGTCCTTGATGCCTTTACAGAAAATATAGCAAGGTTTTGTGAAAAGTAAATAAAAACCCCCAACATGCCAAAAAACAACCACCAAAATAACCACCCAAACAAACCCCCAAACACCAAAAACCCCCACCCAAACAAAGACAAACCCAAGCCAACAAAAAAAAAAACCCTGAAACAGTGAAACCGGTGGCTAAATATAGACTGATTTTACATGGAGAATATGAAGCTACAGGATTTTCCAAACTCATACAGATATTCAAGTAAAATACAAACTATGTTCAATTTCACTTGATCTGATACCATGGGAAAAAGATTTGTTAGATTTATAAGGAATTTTATATGACCCTTAGTTCAAGGATTCATAACTGCAAAAGAAGGCAAAAAAATGCTTGTACTAACCTTACTTGATTTTAGGACCTTAATTTGTTCTTCATAAACTGTGTCTTTATTCTTTTCCAAAAAGCCTTCACATTGATATTCTACCTGAAATCCATCATTTTACGAAAAAAAAGCATTAGAAGTATTTAATAAGAAAATTTTGCATGGAATTCACCAGTTACAACATTCCCATTTAACAAAGATAATACTTGTGGCTGTTATAAATACCAGCTCCCAAGTGCATCTTTGTTAAATACAGATTTTCTTCAAGGAGAGTGTTTTCCAGTAAAATGTAGAACATTAAAAGATATAGAGATGACTACTGTTACTGCATTATACCAGATATATTTCACTGCTGAGAGATGCTTGTGGTAAGACAGCATGATTGAATGGTTACTGTAAAGGTGAGGACTCAAACTGTGTCTTAAGCATCTCCTTCACTGAAGTTATCACGGCTGCAAAATTGTGTTAAATCCAGATGCAACTGAGAACAAAGTATCTCATCTCGCTAGCTGAGAAGCAGCACGTGGATCTGCCTGCAGCTTATTATGAAAATGCCTCATTTGTACTCAGAAAGACTATTTTTACCACAAGCAATAAAAAGCCCAAGTGTTATGACAATAGATAACAATCCTCTATCACAAGGCCATGGAGTCTCCTCAATCAAAGAACAGCCAGAGCTTCAGATAAAAACCTGGTATTTATTTCACTGTCCTAATTCCAGGCTGGACAGAAACCAAAAACTATTGTCACAAGTCTATACCTCAGAATTCTCTATTAATTAGGTATGCTAACCCTCATGAAGTGTCTCACACTCAGTCTTCAATCTCGCAAGTGCACACTATAAAATACATGAGTAGACCCTGATAGCAATTTTGTTCTTCAGAGCAGACTGACAGCATCAGCAGCCCCTCTTTCCGCACAGCCATTTATCATTGCGCACACATTGACAATATACCCTGAGGTGCAAACCATTTCAAAGAATTCCTGGGCACGGAAGGCAGCGGATCTCCCATGGTCTTTCCCACAGCTAAATCCCACTCTGAACATTGCCATTAATGTTCTTATTGCGGGAAATAATGCCACGAGAGGGCAGCAGAATCTGCCTTCTCCCAGAGAAAACAACGTCAAGGCTCAGTGAATACCAACCTGCCAGCTACAGCTTTATTTTTTCCTTCAAGATGTCTGTATGCATCTACGTAAGCACACAGGAAAAGCATAAAAAGCTTAGCACGGACAGCCCATCAGAGCTTAGAGCTTAGTCAATACCTGCTTGGAGCTACTTCGAGCTTTACTTGGCCCTCACTGCTCAAACTAGGCACAGGAAAGCCTTGTTTACAAATACCAAACTTTAGCCTAATGAACAGTATATGAAATACTATTAAATCCTTCTTGTTCTCTTATCCACCAAATAAAAGAGAACTCATGAAAACAAACAGTTACAGAGATGTTCTTGCTGCTTTCATTAAGGTGACACTAGACACAACAAGAACAGGATCCCTCTCCTATGCATAAATTCCAGAGCCTGGAAAAAATCAAGGGTTGGCCAATAAAGGCTTCCAAATCCCCATGTCACCATGTAGAGACCTACTGATAAGAATCCCTGAGTTTTCCAAACTTTTTTTCTGGCAAAGCTGGTAACATTCTGAGGCAGCTTCTTTGTTTAACAGGACAATTAAACAGGATTTTAAACTGTATTTCAACCTGAGGAGTTGCTCAGTTTGATGATGCCCTGTGGGAGCTCTACATGCACACACTCCACTGAGGTACCCCTCGTCTGGCTTCCTAGAAGTAGCTGTTCACTGACCAGCAGAGGAGAGGGTGGCACCAGCATGATATTCCAGCGATAAGAAGGGTGTGTTAGCCTCTTTCCTGTTTGCACATTAAAGTGGAAGCAAAACCATGTAATTTCATTGTTCTTTAGCTAAAACTGCAGTGAGGTATATATAGAAACACACAAATGCTTTGTGTATTTCTATAGCGTAACTGGAACGGATACAATTATGCTGTGAATTGCAAATACCCAGGCTGTCATGTTTCGAAAAAGGATGGTTTGTGGTTACAGCATGTGACAGGAGTCAGGAGCTCTTGTTTGTGTTCCTGGCTCTGCACAAGCTCCCCGGTCAAGTTTCTTCTCCCGATCAGGTGTACAGGCAGGCACACATTCTGCAAGAGGCTGAGCAGAGCCAGGGATGCCGCTGTCCAGTTGCTGCCAGCAACAGCCACCCACCCCAGGATCCCCTCCCTTGCACTACTCAGCAAGTCCTCACCTTGTCAGCAAAGTGCTTGATGATAAAAGCCTTATTTGACATACGTGGTTTTTCGAAGAGGGCACATTTATTCAAATGAGTATTGTACAGTTTCTGGGCCCAAGTGTCATCCGAGCCTTTTGGCATCTACGGAAGAGAACACACAGCCATTTAAAATATCTTAAAAACTTTGCAGTAGCAAAAGAAACTAAGAAAATGGGGGACAACACTTTGTGGTTTGCTTTCAAACTCCCAACTCCTTGGATTTCCAGCACGGAAGCCACTAACCAGCTATGCACTTGCCTTTCTAACACTCCGGACTGGAAGTAGCCAGCAGCTGGTGTAGTGGCTGTGTGACACACTAGACACTAAGAATGCTTCCAGTGTCACACACTTGAGGACAGGGATCCAAGAGGTATATTATATCTGACTGAACAGCATCTTAGTGGGTCAGAACTCATCCACCACCGGTAGAGATTTCTTGTGATGCTCTGTGATATACAAGAACCCCCAGCTAGGTTTCCACTGAAGTAGACACCACGTGCCATCCCCTGTACACAGCTTAGCATAATTACAACTAAGACAAAAGTCAAAGGTGAGACATCAAGTGAGAGGTGATTTGGAGAAATCTGACAGGAACAAAGACTGCACTTGCTACACTTGGGAGAGTTGCCAGAGTCAAAACAAAGGTCAGGCAGAGATCCAGATCCAGATACATGATGGAGAGGAGAGGGAAAAAACCACAAGGAAAACCATTTTTTCCCCTCCAGTAATTGCCAATTCTATTTATTTGTTCTCCAAATCCTTTCAACAGCAGAGTGTCAAAATGATGGCTGTATACAGACGACGTTTCCCTGTGAGGCCCCAGAAGCAGGACAGCTGATGACCTCTTTCTCTGTGAAAGCCTGTGTACACACACCTTACACTCCTCATCCAACAGATCCAGAATTCCCATTTTGGCCTCTATGAGGTTGATGCAAGGCTGATTGTCGTAGAAATCAATCAAGGTCCATGGTATTTGTTCCTTCATATATTCTTCTTGTTCTAGCTTAAAGACATGCTACAGGGCAAAAAGAAAACAGTTTTCTGTGAAATAAAATGCAGAGTAAATATATCGAACTCTTACTTGAATTCATCTTGACACATTAATCCAGGCTGTCAAGTAACACACTGGTTCAACTGAATAAACCCTTTAACAAGTAAGCGTATGAAAAATAAATTAACCTTTTTTCCTGGCCTAAAAGCAACAGACTAAATTAAAGCACTCATCCATACTCTCTGCAAACAAGGTCTATTTCCTCTTATCTTTTCACTGCATTGTTCCACAATTATTATAAACTGTTTTATTAAAAAAACCAAAACAAAACAGCACAAAACCCAGAAAAAGCCTTAAGTGCAGGAACAGCAACTTATAAAGCAGGATGTGCCATGCATTTATGATTTCTGAAATTATGAATACTGCTCTATTTCAAGCAAAACTTCACTATAAATACTTCTGCATTTCCTTGTAGAAGAACAGAGCTCCATTTTCTCTTAAATGGCTGACACACTGCGCTAAAATATACTCTTCAGCAAAACCCTGTGAGAATGACTGTAGGAGTATTAGCACAAGAAATCCTTTAAGCAAAATTCTGTGCAAGATTTACCTGGTGCAAAGATCAATAACAATGTAGTTTTATATTTATTCCAAAATATTATCACAAAAAACCTGCTCAGCTTTAATTAAATGTGCATGGATGAATTAAAACTTCAGGAAACAAGAAGGTAAGAAGATACTAAACAGGCAATCTGCGGTCTTAAGAGCACAAGCACTCTTTTTAAACACAAAAAGACTGCTGACTCCAGTTATTTTAAATGATGTTTTACCTCCCATTTGAATTTTAAAGCACACTAACTCCTCCGGCAGGCAGAACAGAGCTCAGAGCATACCCCACCAAGCAGCAAAGAGCCATGCTGTGGGTTCGGGGCCCACCTCAAACACCAGTATTCATGGAGCTGGCCTCAGCAGCCTTGAGCTCAGTGCACAAGCCCACAAATGCCTCACAGACAGCAGAGAACTACCCTGACAAAGCGGTTTATCCCTTTTATTTCATTAGCTTAACACCATCCTTTCCAAAGCAGTGCTCCTTAACAGCGCCCGTGGGAGCCATTCCCACCCCGCTGCTTAATGGCTGCGTTACACGCCAAGTTAATTCCTGACTGGAAAGCCAATGGTAGTGTTTCGCTGATGAATCATACCCAAGTCCTGACAGAAAACATAAAACCATTTCTTCACTGTAAAGGAATTAGCAATTACGTGGTGAAAAATGTCTTCAGATCCATTTTTCCTTACGGCTGTGTGTGGTGAGGCAGGGGAAGGGTGGCCAGGGAGGCTGTGGAGGCATGACTGGTGGCTGGGCAGTCCCTGAGCAGCCTGCTCTCAGCTGGGCTCAGGCCACCCCAGGTGGCACTTGAAGGTTTGCTGCCAGTCGTCAGACACAGAGCTTTAATTTAAAGCAACTTCCACCCCATGTACCTGCACAGCAGCCCAATGAGTCCGTGTTCACTGTCACTGGGTTTGGTAGCTTGATGGGGCATCAACACAAGAGCTCTGTCGCCCCATCCTTCATGAGACACATGCAACAGCATGAGAGGGAAGGGAACATGGAGACAACGATCTTCACTAAAGGAGCGAACCCTTACAATTTGGACAGTAACCAGATTTTTGCCATAGAGCTAAGAAAACTCCAAGATACCTTGCACTTAGCAGCTACGACATCCTGCTTACAGAACTGAAGCCAGCCATGGCACTACCAGCATGGAGAGGGCACACTGGGATCTGGAAAGCCCAGACCCTGCTCCAGCACCCAGCTTACTCCTTGACATACACCCCTGACACCGGGATGAACAACGGCATGAGGGAATCCGGTCCTGCGAGCACACACTGCCATGAAGTACGCTCGTAAAGAGAGTTCCAAGCTACTCCAGCACTGCAGCACAGCCTAGCAACAGACCTGACATAAATAACTTGCCTCATCATTATGCAGGTAAGATATGTAATTACAAACGTCACAGGGCTGAGGAGAGAGAATGAATCGTGATCTCTCCGGAGGAGGGGAAGAGGCGCCTCCCGCACACGTCAGTCGCCAGCTCGTGGCTGAAAACCCTTAAAAAATAACTCCAGGAGAGGCAGCACGAGTGGCAGATTTCCAGCAGCGGAGCCCTGCTCTCTGCTGCCTGTGCACTGGCTCTTGCTGGAGGTGACAGAGACACAGCTAACTCCAACTTCATCCACATGGTGCTCTCATTGACAGGCAATCTCAGGGTCTTAATTGCCAAGCACTGCTTGTGTCTTATAATTGTTAGTGTGACTGGAATTTCAAATAGTCCCAGAGCAGCAGTTAGTCATAAAATCCATTTCTAGGAGATAGTCGATCTCTCTCCATCCCCCAAAGCCCACGGCCAGGACAGCTGGTTAATAGACTGAAGGAATTCATTGTAACCACTGGGGACCCAATTAGCAGAATGGGCTTGGGTGAGGGGAAAGGGAAGAGGAAATGCCAGCCATTTCCTACTTACCATATTGAACTGCTGCTGCAGTTTTTCATTGGCATAGTTGATACAGAACTGTTCAAAGCTGTTGATTTCGAATGTCTCAAATCTAAAATATGTAGATACTCAAAATTACTAGCGCAGTGAAAAAGACAAATTAAATGACTGCATAATTTTAAATTCCCTCCCTCTAGTCAAATTCACCGCATTACTCCAGGCACAAACTACAGTCAAGCAACAACGCACACAGGGAAATGGCAAAATGCAGTACATGGGCAATGCTGCCTCCTTAGGCAGGGATGAGGAACGCATGTTAGTTATCTTTGTCCTCTCTAGAATTGCCACCTGGAGGAACCAGGAGATTGCTATTTCCTTGTAACCTTCCCCAGTGCAATACATAAAGGATCTACCAACAGCAAAAATCTGAAATCCCACCATAAATGTCAAACGTGAAAGCCAAGACAAAGATCTTTGTTAGCATGTCAAAACTAAACACCTACTTCCTTCAGATGGAACAGGCAGCTGCTAAGGGCTTGGGGTTTTTTGTGTAATCCACGCAACACCACTTGGTAAAGACAAAGATGTTTTCCAGTTAGATAGTTATGTAAAAGATGTCATATCACTGACAGAAGGACTTACCCATAAATGTCCAACACTCCAATAAAAGAATGCTGTTTTACAGTAGCGTGAAGGGCTTTGTTCACATGATCTACAATCCAGTTAAAGAGATTAGCATAGATATGTTTGGCAAGTGCATCTCTGGCATTGATGGCATGAAGTTTAGAAATCGGCTTGATGTAGGTTTCGGTGGCAGTTGCGAGCTTCCTATGGCAAAGCCAGTGGGCCATCTCTTCATACTCCACACCCATGAGGTCACAGAAGATGGTGAGGGGTTCATGCTTGGGCTAACAAAAAACAATCGGTTAGGTCTTGAAGCAGTATCACCAATAACACATACGCAATCATGCAACCAGAACTGCCTGCAGTGATCCAACAACAAGCAGCAACAGCATCAAGTTTTCTGCCCACTCACCACATTCACATCACTGCAGTAAATTAGTGATTCAGTTTGCCCAAATGCATTTTACTATACTTGTAATTCATGTGACCAAAAAGCCCCACACAGGGAACCTGCAACCTTCACAAACATGAACCATCTAGTTTCACAGGGATGGCCTTCATATTTTGAACTCTTGTAACTGTCTCAGTTTTGAGCAAAGAAGCTAGAGAAATGCAGAGGACATCAGCTGTGTGCTGGGGACAGACTGGACTACAGCTCCTGAGTGGTGCTCTCATCTGCCTATATACATCCATGGCAGGGCACAGAGTGATGGGCAATAATGGGGCATGACAACCCAAGCCAAGATTGAAGAGAAGTTAAGTGTGGGAGGCCTTCAGTGCTCTGGTCTCAGTATTTAACACAGTATTCCCTCAGTGAATTCTGGTGACAAACATTAAGAGATTGGAGCCCACAAATTACGTTCTCTAACTCTCAAACTGGACTGTACAAGTGAAAAAACTGACCTCTGTTTAACCAGGCAAAATCAACTAGCAAGGCAGTGCAAGGCATTTACCACTCAATGAGTTAAGATACTATACCTTGTGACTAACAGGCAAATCGATATATAGAAATCAAATAGGACAGATAGGTCTTTCCTCATAAGGAACTCCCCTTACACTACTTCCTCATCACGTTCATTTTGCACTCAGTGACTCAACAGCAAACTGACAAGCAGCGTCTTGACAGACAGGGGACTGCTACTACATGCCCAATAGCTTCAGGGTACATCAGCTTTATCTTTCTGTTTCCATGTCCTGACTTCTCTGGGGCTTCTTCCAGTCCTTACAGCATACAGATCCCATGGCAGTGCTGTTACACCTCCAATATCCGATTAACTGAGCATGCTTTCTTTCAGTTTAGCCATACCACTTGAACTGGCTCAGAAGACAATAAGGTAATAATAATAATGAACACTGCACAAAAGAGTGTCGCATTAGGGTTACTCAAGCTGGCATTAAACAGATTCATTCACAAAGCACTATGTGGAGCCCTTCGGTGAGCTCCCTGAAGCACCACGCCAGCACTTCCCAAGCAGACCTGTCTGCCTGGAAACAGAGCTCTGCAGTGGCATGGCTATTGCCAGAGAAAAGCTTGGCTCAGGTAGCAGATGCCATTGAGCAGACATTCACTGCCGCCTGCTCGATGTTTACCACCTCAGGATAGGATTGCACAGGAACTTGCAGCTTTGTACTAGCTCATTCAGTGGGATTCCTGCATTGGAGATACCCATTACAACGCAGGCTAGCTCATCTTGTCCTGAGGCTCATCAGCTTTCTACTTGTGATCATTAAATGACGCTTTCTTTGTAGTGAAAACCTCTTTAAGACACACCAAAGAGCCAGACTACTGCTGCAGTTTCACAGCAGTTACTCATTAGACCCCATAGGCAGACAGTGTCAGAGGCACACTGATCATCTGTGGCCTGATGTCTCCAGAAACTGCTACTGCAGACTCTTGAGAAAGCAACTGACTGCAAAATGAGGACAAAATCCTACAACTGTTGCTACTATTTGAAGAGACAGAAAGATGAAGGCTGTGTAGTCCAGCAGCAGACATTCAAGGGAAGGCAAAAGGAGAAACTGGTCACTTGTGAATCCAAGGAAGAGAGGAGTGACAAGCCAGATCTTTTTTGTTTCTCATCTCCAGAACACGGCCTTCAGTAAGAAGCCACTGAACGAGGAGGTTTTTTTCCAGATCAGATTATGCAGTCCTCATTGCTGACCTCCACAAAGGTAAAAAAAGACTGATAAACCAGAACATTTAGACGAGTCACGTGAATTGCACCTGTATATCCCACACTTATGTCTAGATAGGTATCCCTCAGAGGACTTCGTGAAACATCCTGCAAAGCATTTACTGTGGGCACAAAATGCATTCATGTAGGAATATAAAGATCTAGACACCTGCCCAGGACTTCAAAGCTATCCTGTCTTTTCAAGGACAGATCAATCACAGTTTTGAAACAAAATTAAGGCTGCCACTGCTGTAATACAGTGAGCACTGTCTAAAGCCTCTAAACTGAGAAAAGCTGAATCCATCCGCAAAAAGAACTGTGAAAATGGTAACAAATTAGAAATAAACACATTGCTTGTGTTTTTTATTGGTCCTCTTTCAGAAGAGGTCCCTGCAACCAAGGAGAAGGCAGAAGTGTCAGAGTAGAACCTACACCCTTCAGCTCATCTGCTACTCACAGGAATAACACAGCTGTCAGAATCCCGAGATGCGAACTCCACATTGCCCAAGTGAAGGATGCCAGCAAGGATTCGAAAAATTCCCATCTGGTAGGAATCGCTAATGCCTGAAAAATGATGAACAAAACGTTTTGGACAGAGAGAGAAATAAAGAACCACAACGTGCAGTTGCTGAAAGATTTTATCAAGAAGAGAAAACCAGTGACCACTGTGTTTTTTTCAGAGGCTTCAATATTGGACAGTACTGCCTGGCTCCACTGCTATTAAAAACATTTTACAAACAGATACAAAAAAACCTACCCAAAACACCCCCTCCCCTCTGCACCCCAAAAAACCCGTTTAAATGAACTATTTAATTTCTTGTTTCAAAGTGCTTTGTCAGTGACCTCCAATACTGTATATGCTACACCAAGGAAATCCAGTATTTATGTTCATGTAACGTGTGCTCCTCCTACACTAGATATGTGATTCCATTGCAATTTAAATACCTTCTTAATGCAATAAAAGCATCTCAGTCCTAAAGTTTTTCAAACTCTGCTGCTCTTAAATGGAACAGATTCTAACAAAATAGAGCAAACAATTGCCAAAAACACCTGCTAGTATATGGGATTTGGGATATGACTGTGTTGCACAAGTTACCTAGCAGAGTGCAGGCCTGCCTGGTGTTTACCATTTCCTTCGCATCATCAACACCATCTATCACAGGGCTTCCACCTTGCTTCGTATAGTGAAAGTAATTTGCATTCCCTGTAACAGAAAAACCAAATCTTTTACACACACGGATGGAGAAATTCACAGCACATCTGTAAAGCTGTGTAATGACTGAGTTGCTCTTGGCAGAATCCATGATTTGAAATACGTCATTATATTTTTGCCTTCTGGCTCACAGGACTGACTTATTCTGGAGAAGAATTTCTTTCAATACCTGATTCCTACAGTAGGGCCTCAAGCATATTTTCTACCTAATCTTAGTTCAGACTTCCACACCTGTGGAGTGATCAACTTTAGAAGCAATTATTCTTCAAGTCTGAGCCAGCCACCCAAGTGGTAGGTACAGAGTTGACAGCAGCACTCTGGAATTATGTGGCAGATATTCTTATGTTATTTTTACATCAGGATATTTTAATAACTATTTTGCCCATTTTTGTCTCGTTTCTAATTTATGGTCTGGTTTAGTCTTATGTATCTGTGATCCGTTCTGGCTGAGAAGTCGTGGTTGGAGAACTGAATGCTTCATACCACTCTGGGGAGAGCACTGGGCTTCACTGGGAGAGCCATAGCTCTCCTGGGTACTGTGTAAATTCCTATGGTTTCAGTGACCATGTTTCCAGCTGCAGTAACAGACTCCTTTTCTTCTGATCTGCTAAGGTTTCAAGAACACTGAAAGAGGAGTCTGCTAAATGGCTTCTTTAGTTATAATTACATCAGTTCCTTTCTTTCCTGTGTCAGCAGATGTGAATCCTAAATGTGCCAGGATGGTGCAGAAGAGCAGAGAAACACTTTAAAACCAGAACGATATTTCAGCAATTAGCACTGACAGGCTGTGCAGTTTGCCCACATGAAACTAACTCTTCAAAATACACAAGAAGCACTGAAATTTAGACTGAATTTGAAAAATTATGAGGTGATTGCCTGGCCCAAGGTCATGGTCAAGCTTTTCCTTTACAAAGGACCAGCTCCTGTGAAATGAGAAACCTTTCCTTTATCAACATTTCGACTTCAAAAATGAAAAAATTCACTTATCAATTTTGTGATAAAGTAATTGTTGGTAACAGCCCAAGTGAAAGAATGCAGATGCAAAACAAGCTTCTCAGGTGCTTATAACAGAAATGGCAAAATTTTCTGATAGCTGGAGCCATGGAAAAAGGGTTTTAAAGGACCAAGAGAAGAGAATTTCACCCTCACTACTGGAAAGCTACTTGGTAATCTAGGACATAATAAATCCTAGTAATTACAACTGCAGTGTGTTAAAATATACTGACTAAACAAATTCACTACTTCTGTTTTATCTAAACCCCACAAAGTCTGCAATCTGCCATTTTAGTTATTTTCAATGTATTTTAGTATTTGAAGGTTTATAAGCTTAGAATTCAAAAGCCAGCAACTCTTCTCTCATTTCTATGGCTCAAAAAGCTCAGAGATGCTGCTTTCTACCTACAATTGCACAACACAATGAATAATAATGTCATACCTAATCGTAGAGTTTTAAACTCAGGTAATGCTGCAGAGGCACAAAGTTGGTAAAAGATGTGGTAATTTCTTTCCTCTTCTGCCTTTAAAAAGAAAGGAATTTATTATTTTTCACAACTTAACAAATGCCAGAAACATCCATAAATAGAAAAGAATTACTATGTTTAATGCTTTCTCTAACATTAAATCAGTCTCTTCTTCCAAGTAGGAAGTGATGGGACAAGAGGAAACAGGCTCAAGTTGTGCCAGAAGAGGTTTAGATTTGATATTAGGAAAAATTTCTTCAGTGAAAGGTTTGTCAGACATTGGAACAGGCTGCCCAGGGAAATGGTTGAGTCACCATCCCTGGAGGTACTTAAAAGATGTGTAGATGTGGCACTTAGGGACACGGTTTAGTGGTGGACTTGGCAGTGATGGTTAATGGCTGGACTTGCTGATCTTTAAGGTCTTTTCCAACCTAAATGATCTATGATTCGATGATTAAGAGCATGGAAGCCACATGGAAAAAGGAAAGATAAATCAGCACCTATCATTTCCTTCTTGATTAATCCATATTCAACAGTGAGAAGCATGCAGACATTTTCATTTCAAAAAATCGTATGATTTCACTTTCCAGAACTGTGGATTACTATTAAATATAGATCAGGGTTCTATGGCTGGGTAAATGATCATACTTAAAAGCTTTTCATTTTCCAAAAATAACTAATACCATCCGCCTCAGCATTTATAGTAAGCTGGTGAAGGCAATATCTTCCTTGCCAAGGCAAAGCTGGAATTTTCAAACGGAGGACAAACACAGCTCAGAAGGTAATGACTCAAGACCAACACTATAATTGTGAATTTAAGCACTCTCAGTTTCATAATTTCAAACCCCAAAAAACCACAAAACTCTCTTCCAACAGAACAATGTGCAGGAAGTCTCTCATTTTTTAAATTTACAACAGTATTTCATGTAACACCCCTACAAAATGCAAATTGTAACTATTTAGGTCTATACCTTTAGGCAGCCAGTCAAGGATAAGACCATTTTTATTGAGCTCTAGACTGTAAGGTAGGCAAAGACAGAGAGAAGTGAAGGCAATTGAGACTCATTCGTAATTACTGTGATAGCACTGGGTTTTAACAAGGGGTTGAAAGTGAGCTAAGGTGTCACCTTTACAAACCACAACAGAGAGCTCTTCTTGAGCATGAGTGGTTTCTGCTGGGTTTTGTAGCCGTACTCTGTATTACTACTGTAAGCACAAACTCACACCTAGTAGTGCGCTGACAGTATTTTATGTTCAAGTACACAGCCTTTTTAATATACATTTTACCACTACGAATAAGGCCTATAATGAAGGGCTGACTTGGTTTTCTTTTTCTCCTCCCTCCCTACATGTGCTATATTACAAATACACTATTACAGCCAGCCCTTAGGAGAGATGACTAATATTGCAACAGCATTTTTAAGAACAGTCACACAAATATACAATAAGAAGATTGTATCAGTATTACCTGAAACACCACTCTTGATTTTTCCAAGAGGTAAGTTCTCATGTTAGCACCAATGATTCGATACCTCTTATCAAAACCAATTTCAATGTATTTCCCAAAACGACTGCTGTTGTCATTCCTTGTAGTTTTGGCATTTCCAATAGACTGAAAAATGGAAATATTGTAAGGGTTAAACAGCTTTTAGAAATTATCGACTCTATTTAATCACCTCCATGGCTCATAAACACTTAACAACATCAGTTTTGCCCTGGTTTCAAAATAATCAAGAATTTAATAAGGAACAATCTCTGCCTAGTCACCAAGTTACATCAAAATATGGTTCTTTCAGTAACGCAGGATCAGAAGCTGAACTTCCTAGCAATGATTTCACTTCCACATAGCCAAAGTTTCAATCTAAAAATTCTTCATTGCTCTCTGAAGTCTTTTAAAAGAATTAAAGAGTCTGACAGAATGCTCACCTACACCCAGATTTCTTCTATGGACTTAATGAAACTACAACAATTATTTCACACACACTGTATATGTACAGATATATGTATAGTTCTTGCAACCTCTGTAAGTCTACCTATCATAAACCCATAGTCCAGCAAACAGCCCCTGTATCCTGTCTGGATAACAGTTTATTACTATTATTACTCTGTAACCAACCACATTTCCAAACTATTTCTGCAAACATATCATTATAAAATATTTACTTGTGTGTCTAAACAGAATCTAAAAATGAACACTTACAGACTCATGTCATTCCCCTGAAACCGGATCCCTTCCATAGCAGCCCGGTTACTGACTCTGTGGAGACAGTCTTCAATGCTGCCCTGCACGCTTAAGTTTCTTAGAGTGATTCAATACAGCTTCATACGAAGTAAACTAAATTCCATGTGTTTCCTCTCTGGCACATGGTCTTGGAACGATGACTGTGGTTCCTAAATAGTCTTGGTGCACCTCTGCCTTACCTCACCAGTGTTGGGATATTAGGTACCAGCTGGATATATCAGAATTCAAGGCATGCAAACCACAACACACTGAACTCCAAAGAATAGCATTTTCTCTTCTCTATTATATTGTGTTTTAGACATCATATAACAACTGACCTTCCAAAAAAATCCTAGATATCTCTGTATTGAAAGGAATGGCATTTGGAGTAATTCAGATATAGCACACTGCCCATTATCATACGCCACTTCGTGTATGTTACCAAGCACCTAACTCTGAAGTGCACCCCAACTAAAGAACACAGAGTTGTAACTATGTCCTGGTTCCCTTGTTCATGTAGTCATCCATAGGAACTCTGTACTGAAATAAAACTTGAGGAAACCAAATGAGAGCAAATAGCAATGCTAAGTATGAGTATTCCAAATCTGTGGAATCCAGTGTTCCAGGCCTGTGAATCAGTACAGGCTAGCTGGGTACAGCACAGGAAGCAGGGATTATACTCTTCAAACCTCCATTAACAACAGCAGCACCACGTATGCCTGACCAAACGAATGTCAAAGTGGATACCAGATGAACAGCTGCTATAAAGGAACAATAAATTGCATCTCTGCAGTCCTAAGAAACACTAAATTCATTCAAACTGAATGTACTCAAGCTGCATTTCTTGTGTTTTAAAGTTATTGCTACTGTGTATCTATTTTGGTGGTGGTGGCAGCAATATTACAATATTTTCAGAAACCAATTATTACTTTGGAAGGTATAATAAAAACAGTCTTTGCTATTACAAGATTGTTTAGCAGAATCTGTACTACGCTGTACGATTCACATAGCTACAAACAACGAGAAGCAGGAAATTACACATAAAGATGTGTTTCAAGACCTGACAATTTCTACATCTGCAATAGGAAAATTGTATATAGTTACTGACTATGAAACTTATTATTCAAATGTTGCTAGAAAGGTATAGTGGTCACTTGATATTACAGAGTATTTAGTAGGCACAGATGAGGTGAAATTCCAGCTCTGCAGCTCATAAAATGCTCAAGTTTAGGTTGCTCAAACAAGAATTAAAAAAAAGAAATTACCTTCTGCTCCTAAGATTTCACAATCAGCAGATGAGGAGTTTCCTCTTTCTATAATGAATTACTCATTTTCTTCCTAATCTACATGGGTTAATTTGTGTTTCTGCTGATTTATCAACTGAAGAGTTCAAAACACTAATTTCGCTATCCTAGAATCTGCCTCAACACCTGATTTCATAACAGTCTAAAGCTTATTTAGAGTTCAAGTGCTGAAGTTAAAAGGATTACTTTCATCCAATTATAGCAATGTTGAAAGTAATTGGAATTTTAGGTATACCCAGGTTCATGAAATTGTTGTTATCCCTAGAAAATAAAAATAAAGCGCCACCACTGGTTTTTAGTGGATAAAAAAGGTATGGATGGAAAGTTCATTTCTAGCCCTCAGTTTGGAGTTCCTCGCTCTGGAAATTTAATCAGACAATTAGCGGTGAGGTGCTGACCAGTGACTGGGAGGTGGGGTCCAAGGAGTGAGACAGAAGGATGTCTCACTAGGATGTCTGATTTAGGCTTTGAGACCAAACAGAAGTGGCACAGGGAAACCTGTGCACAGTTTGTTTTGCAGAGCAAACACACAGCAAACTGCAGACCCATCCTGCACAGTCTCTTACAATAGCTGTCACTCATCAGACAGGCGATGAGGGCACAGCCACCTGCCTGGCCCTAGGTACCACCTCCTGGTGTGCAGGGGAAGGCAGACCCACGGACCTGTTAGCCATGCACCGAATCTCAACGTGGCCAAGGACAGTGTGACACACACTGCAAACGTTGGAGCAATGAAAGGAGTACTCTGGGATTAGCTCACGCCTGCAAAACTGCCATTGCTTCCCAGGCGGCTCCCGCTGGGGAAAATGCAGCTCAAGACAAGGCTCAGCTCCTCTGGTTTCCTCCCACAGCGGGACATTCAGATCCCTCAACAGCAGAGCCCACTGCCCATCACAGCACAGCTTGGTATAGCCCATAAAATGGTCTCAAAACACCACACAGCACCACAAACCAGGCACAATTACCTTGTGACAGAACACACACAACTGTGATGGGGCAGCTATAGTTTGAGTACCATGAACTCCTCATGCCAGGAGGAAAGAAGGAATAAAACATAAGTTAATTTTTAAAAATACCTGAGCAAGACAATAATGGCAGCATTTCATGTTTCACTGCGTGTACTCCATTTACTCTTGTCTATTCACTAATACTTCACATTACTGTACAGAGATGCTAAACATCTACCAAGGCATCAGCTGTCCCAAGGATTTTCTTAGGCTGCTCACAGATGCGTGCACGTGTGTGCCTATGCACAGCGCTACTTCTCTCAAGGAATTTCCCCAAGACTTTCTCTCTGATGAATCATTACTCAACATAGTTCCTTAACTTCAGCTACAACTTGAATATAACACATACAGGCAAAGACACAAAACACAGCAGGTGTGCATTTGGCCAGTGGTCTGGGGAATACCACTGTTACAAAGCTTAACAGATCTGAAGCAGTATTCAGATAAAAGTTACTTGCTATGTGAAATACATTAACAACACTGAAACCCTACTTCTCACCTTCTTTCAATCTGTCATAAATACTACACAAAATGATGCCTAAAGCACCTCCTGATAAACAGATTAAAAACAATATTTTAAAATCTATTTATTCTAGGTTCTTTGATGCCAGTATGGATTGCTCTTTCAACTGAGTGCTTATGTTAACCCCAGAATAATAACTGCAGCTGGAGGGTAGGGTTAGCGCAGTAGCTCTCTTACCTCCATGATGGGGTTGGAGGCCAAGACTTTCTCCTCAACATTGGCTTCACTGGCAGATCCACTGACCGTGGCAAAGTACCTCATGGCGTACTTAGCAGAGACAGTCTTTCCAGCCCCAGATTCCCCACTGACAATGATTGACTGATTTCGCTCATCTCTGAAACACAAAGACATGTTAATTACCTCTCGAGGACATACATTTTGTGTGTCCCCAGCTTGGCAACAACCCTTCTACCATAAATGTTAGCAAGAGAGCAGTAATGTAAATGCATGTGGCAGACACGAGGCTGTTAGTGACCAAGCTCCTGAACGGCTCATTGGACTGCCTGCAAACAGGATGCTCAGTTGAGACTGATGCTGCCGTGACAGTCCAGCCAGCAAGCAGAGCTGCTCTAGAGAACCTGGCTACAGCAAAGTACCTGTTACCACTATTCACTACGTGCTTCTGCAGCTACTTCTACCCAGGCTCTGTGGCACAGTGCTCCACTAATTATCAGTGCTTATTAGTAAAGATCATTAATGCCATCTTACAGATAGAGAAATCAACAGCAGAGTCAGCCACAGAAACCTTTCGTCCTTCTGATCTATCACCAGCTTTTCCCAGAATTGTTCTGAATCTGAAAAACGCAAGCAGGGCTGTTCAGGACACAAATAGAAGCTCTGGAGCGAAGATGATCCCTTTGCTGTGAAGTAATTTCTTTTCATCAAAAGAAAGAAAATCTCCATTTCCTACTAAAACAATTTTCTCATCTCAGAGAGGGCTCTATCCAGAAAACCCAACTGTATGAATAATAAACACACTGCAAAATAACAAGGGTAGAAATTAGCATTTATATAGCCTGAATCTTCTAAAGACCATACATGCTTTATATGAACTTTTTACTTCCAAAGCAGAAGAAGTTCAAATGAATGATATTTCAAAAGACTCCTATGAGCCGGGTGAGCTTAGCTCTCTTTTACATACTGGAAAATGGAGAATGAAGAAGTAAAATTTTACCCCAAAGCTTTAAGAGCAGGAACACAGAAAGTACAGCCAAGCCCCAGAGCAGGCTGCACAGTAACTGTGAATGGAATTTCAGGCACACACACTCAAGCAGCACATATGCAGTCTGCACTGCCTCCAAACGCCTGCTGAGGCCATCAGTAAATGCTATGCAGAGCAAGCAAAGAAACACACATGGAAAAACTATTTGTGGCTTCTGTAGCTTGAACATCCTCCAGAAGGTCTGGGGTTCTATTTCTGAGGCGGTCAAATAAAAGCTGCTGATGAAATTATGAAGGTAAATTACAGATCAAGTTGTTAGTCTCAAGCCATTAGCAAGCCCCCAGGTAAGAGCACAGCTCCAGCTTCTACTTCATGTTGCACAAAGACATAGCTAGAGGAGCCTCTGGTTCCATCACACACTTGGGCCTTCATTTAACCAAGCTGGCATTCATTTAACCGGATAAAGGCATCACTTGAAGCAGATTTTCCACATTTTGGTAAATTACTTGAAATGACTGAGTGCTGATTTAAATTTAATAGGAAAGTGTTAAGAAGATCAAAGCAACCTAATTTTATGTTCTCAACTTCCATTTAACACATGCAATAGGTGTGAATGACTACAGCACAGTTCACACGTTCCTATGCACCAAGCTGCCAGTCTTACTGGGAAAGTTGTGGGAAAGCACAACTAGTCAGCTTGGTAGCGGGTTGTGTGTTCCAGGTTTCAAAGACTGCACTGCCAGAGATGCCAGCCTTGGCCACATGACAGTGAAAACACCCACCAGTGACACCTCCCATTACAGTGGCCATGGATCCTGCTGCGCACACTCCTGAAGGAAGCCTGTGAGCCTTGCAGTAATGATAAGCTTCTCCAGCTGGGAAAGGAAGAAGAAACACTCTTGCTTCTTCCCCATTTCCCCTCCCAGAACCCCCTCCCAGTGCACAAGGGACAGCCTGCAGCTCTGCACGTCAGGAGGTGGAGTGAGTTATATGGATGTTCACGGTCAAAAAGAGCAGCAGAAGGACATGGTAGAAGTCCAACCGAACACATAACATCTAGGCTTAAAGGAGACAAACAACAAGAGTTTTCCTCTCACACAAACAGTTCCTGCAGAGAGACAAAAGAGAGAGAACAATTTCTTCATAGGACTGGCATTGTTCTCTCTTTCATTCCTCCTGTGCTCTTTGCCATGGCAAAACCCCCAAACATATAATTTGAAAATAAGAAACTTCTGGTCTGATTTCAGGAGCTGCCCAACACAGGAGATGGGGAACAACTTAACAAGCCTTTCATTTGTAGATCAACAGCTCTGTTTCATGTATTAAATATCATTAAATATATGAAGACTCGGGAAGCTCAAGTCCTATGAAATGTATCCTCTGATGATTAAGCTGATTTTTAGCTTAGTTTCTGAAGAACAAAAGGCTTTCAGAAAACAAAGCAGTGCAACCTCAGTACTATAGGCTTATGACAAAACTATCAACAAAACCACTCTGCTGCCAAGAGAGGAACACCAAAGTAAAGGTGTCTCATCCTAAATGTCACACCCCTGAAGGGCATGTGTGAGAGCATGAGAGGTGCACGCTGGTTTTGCAGTCCCTAGTCTCCCCTGGGGAGCTCGGGAGGGGTAGGAAACACCAGGATCTTCAGAGCAATGCAGAGGAGGGAGCTCCATGTCTTTGACAGTAATGAAGAAAGGAGGTTGAAAAACTTTCTGCTTAAGAATACTGTTGCTAATTAGACTAGAGTTTCCTTCCTCCATGCTTAAGATATGAAGATGTACTCTTCTCCTTAACGCTCATTAATGTGCCCAGGAATAAGGGATCCATTATTGCATTACTGTGTAGGTATGCACACACATACACTTTTCATAGATTTGCAGAGAGAAGATACGGCGGGCTCTGTGCAAGCTGAAAACATTGCTGCCATCTCTTCTGCAATGAGTATTTGTGCCTGCAGCAGCTACAGCAATCATGAGAAACAAAGGGCTCACTCATTGTCTGCAGCACAGTCCTCTCACATCGCCCTGCCAGCGCTCCATCCACGCTCACAGCAGCTCTTGTCTTCCAAAGCACATTAGTCCATTGTTTTGCCTTAACACACTGGAGTGGCCATCCTCTAGCATATTATTCTTTCTGCTTTTTGGCACAGAGAAAGGAAAACACAACAGAACGCCCAAGATCACACTCGACATTTGAAGAAGGATAGAGGACAGAGTAACACAACACCCCAAACACAACAGCGGCTGTTACTGCCACAACCCCAGGGGAAGACTTGGCATGTGAGCATCCTACCACACAGCAAGATAACTCAGTCTGTCAAAGAGGGTGGGCAGTCCTGCCAGGCAGCCGTGTCAGCTCAGCAGAAGGCTCTTTTAAGTCATTAAGCTTTTAAGAAACAAAATGCTACACGAAAAGAAAATTACAAATAAAACAGAATCAAAATACCTTGGATAGCGTATGACATATCACGAGAATTATTTTTAATGGCTTGGTATAAGCAGTGTCCATCTAAAAAATAACCTCTGCTTATGCCAAATGAAATATTCACAATCAGGCTGCATTAAAAACACAACCAAAAAACACAATAAACAAAGTAAATCCCCAGAAAACACAAGTCACAACAGCCCGAGTTCTTTCTCGGGTATAAATAACACCTCTGAAGTTATTTTTAGTTTAACTGTTAGCCCCCAACCTTTGACCTGACATTCTGAGAGCTTAACACGTCAGCAGCCAGAAAAAAAAGCTGTAATTAAAACTTCCAGGCAATGAAACACGTCAATAGGGCAACAACATTATATGTGACACCACTCTGCAGCCTGATGCCACAATCCATTATCTATGCAGTACTTTTTCATCCTCTTCGAGCTTTTTCTCTGAATAAAGTACATAATTGGATGATTTTAAAAGATGATTTTTGAAAAAATTTAAAATGAGATGATTATCTTGAAAATACACGTTTAACCCCAGCAGACTGAACCACTGACTGGGAGCAGTTTACCATTCATGGAAACAGAAAGTATCATGTTCAGTCATCGGCCAGGGTCACGTTCAGCATTTACCATTTCTGAACAGTGCAGAAGAATAAAGGAATGAGGAAATCAAAATAAAACTTGTGTTTTAAGATGACAGGCCCAAACATTTCAAAAGCTGAAACGTGAAATGAAAGGCTGAGATTACTTGCAGTGGCTGGGGACTTGATTCACAAATGTTGCATATCCATTCTCTGAGGCCTATATGCTTTAAGAGTTATCTGAGGGTAACAGCTCTTGTTAAATAAAAGAACAGTAACCAATTATGGAATAAGTAACTGGTAATTTAATATAGTATTATCTATCACAAAAATAATGCTGATGTCTAATTTTGAAAGGTAATATTCAGATGCTGTATCCAAGCTGTACACAACTTCACTCCTTGTGACAAGTAATGGCTATAGAATGAGCAATAAATGTCACTAATTTTTCATATAATAATTTCAGTAGAGAACAGAAACAGATTTGTGCATAGGCTGGCACAGGCTGCTAAATTTTAAAGACAATTTTGCTTTCCCTACAAAATTCTGTCGACAGGCAAATATGTTCATGAGAAAATTTACTGCCAGAGTGCCAAAACAGAACAGATACAGACTTACCTAACTCCTGGAAGCCTGAGATTACAATTACATTCCAATAAGGATTTTTTATGCTTTGAAAAACGACTGCAAAATGCAACACTGAGGATTGCTTCTGTTCAAAGAAGGTTCAGCACTCGAGAAAAGGAGTGCTACAAACTGACCTGAGATAGCTTACATGCAGAAAATGGTTTTGCACAATATGAATGAAATGGCAATACACAAGAAACCAGAAAGTGGTTTAAAAAAATAATAATTTAGTTTTCAAGATGTCAAAAAAAAGTCTTGTTGAGGACATGCATACATTAAAATTCAATACTTTTAACTAACTTTAAATTTTGTATTTCATAGAAATCTAAGGGAGATGCTTTCAGAAGAATGCAGGAAATGCTAGTCCCAGTGAGGTTACAGCTGTTGGCTGCAGTGGAAGCAAGAGCAGGTCACTGGGCACCTTCTATGCGTACAGTGCTGCACCAACACTGACTAATCTTTGATAGCTGTCAGTATCTAAGGCAGCTTTTAACGATTCCAGTTGACCAATGGAAAAACTGAGGCAAAATAGAAAAAACCTGATCACGCAATGAAACATTAACATTACTAACATTAAAGGCAGAGCTGTCATTTTTCAAACTATTTTCATTCCTTAAGATCACTACACCCACTTAAGCTGATTCCCTCAAAACCCAAAAGCACCTACTGCACCGCAGCCATTATTTCCATAGTAGACTGTCCAAACAGATAAGGGTAAACAAGACATACAAACTGAAAAAGCCCTACAGATATCTTTGTTTACCTTCTTCCTCTATACCTTCTTCCCCCTCTGAAGCCAGAATACTAAAACAGTTAAAAACCTATCCATCAATCAGCATTTCAAAGGAGATTAAAAAAGCTCAGAGCTATCCAATTTAATCATCAAAGCACAACACTGTTTTTTTGCTTCCTGTGATTGATGCATCGGATGTACCACTTGATCGTGTCTTTCACACTCATGACTCCACAGCAAATAATGTCAAATAGATGTATATAAGCACACACACCACAAAAAACATCAGCCTGAGAAAATGAACAAAAGGAATACAGAACTATTGGTATCAACCTCAATATTTGTATCAACCCATTAGTACCCAAGCCACCAGCAGCTCTACCTGGGAAAAGCGTGTATTTAACTGCCGATTTTAAAAGATTCTGATATGGACTTTGAATGCTTGCCTGTGCTGAACTACTTCAAAGCTGAGTTGTCTCAATGCCGTACAACATAGATGAGATTGGCAGAAAAGACTAGAGCAAGATATCCTTAATATAAATTGAAGATGCCAAATAACAGAGCAATTTGATGAGAAGACCATTAGTACTTACTTTGCCCTTGATCCTAAATCATCTGCATTTGTTTACCTTGAGCACACTGCCACAGAGCTGATGTTTCTAAGGAAGCTTCTTGTCAGGGTGGTTTGAAGGCCACCACCTTCAGGTCATCTTCTCCTCCCACTGCTCCACTGCTAAGAGGTTTAATTAAATCTAGTGCCTTTCTTTCTTTTTTGTGGAGTTGCTACTGGCTTTTTCTTTTCTTTTGGAATAACAGGTTTAGGTTACGGTGAAGGGCACCAAGCCCATGGCATGTGTCAGTTTCATTTTTCATTTAAATCAAAACAGCACAAACTGCCACTAAAGGCTTGATCCAGCAAACTTCAAATACTTCTATCTCTTACTGCTTCAATGCAAGAACAAAATGAATAGCTTTTCTTTAACCTAGCAGTGATAGTCTGGCCTGCTTTACCCCACTGCTGTTCCTCTACTGCAGTTCTGTGGTAGTAAGGTAGACCTGTAAGCCTGAAATTGCTTCGCATTTTCAAAACAGTGAATTTTGAGTGATTAAGAACCTGACATAAAATGCCAGGAAAGGAACCTGTGACTCAGGGAACATCTGGGATAGATCCTGTTCTTAGCACACACATAATTACCATTAACATTGATGTGTGTTGTGACCATCAAAGACAGAAAAGCACCTTAGCAATATGCCATTCTACAGCTGAATGACTGCAGCAGGAAAACCAACAAAATAATTTAAAACCCAGCGACACTGCTGAAAGGTCTGACAGGATGCATTCTGCAACGCTGAAATCTTGCTGTACTTTCATTAGCTCCAGCTACTCTGAGCGCTGCTGGATTAACCAGGGACCAACACAAACCTACTTTGAGCCAAATGACATGTTTTACACCCTGCACTATAAAACATATTTCCAGGCTCTGCAAGGATACAGGTACATACATGCAGCTGACATGATTAAGTGTCTCCAGCAATGCAAATGTAACTCTGACCTAAGTAAGCATCCTATTTTTTGTAATCAATCTCTCAGCATCCCCGCTGCATGTCTGTGACAACATATGACCAAAATAACCTGCAGTATCTACAGTCAGAACATTCTCATCTTTGTATCCAAGAGCATGACTAAACAACTCTGTTTAATAAAGATCAGTTTCTCTCCCATGAGGCAGCTGTAACAAAACAAGAGCACAGAAAACTTTACCAAACAGCTTCCTCACTGATAAGAGGAAATCAGTTTACTGAAAATAACACACTGAAAACAAAAGCAGTGTGAAAGCACTCCGTATCATTGTTACTGCTCTGTTGATGTTCCCAAATAACTTAGAAGTACTGATGTTAACAGAAATAGAAAAATGCATCTGGTACTTCACCCATTCCAAACAGGTTACTCAGTCTGGGAATATCATCCAAGGAAAGACTTTAAACTCCTTTCCTGTGAAATCCATTGGCTTTCATCAGGTATCAATACAAAGTTAAGAGTTCTCTCTAGTATCAATTGTTTTTTGTGACCTTCACAGAAAGCAGCCTGATTAATTTATCAAGAAATGCAGGAAGAACTTCCCAGCTGCAGGTGGCCAGTCCCAGCAGGCTAAAGGGAGCACTGCCTTCAAGGGACTGAGCATCTTCCAACGGAGGAAAGAGAATGCACAGCAGACAAATGCAGGGAAAAGAATGCAGCAAGAGAAGGACAAATCTGTGGTATAAGATGAAATGAAATGGTTTTGCACAGCTCATCTGAAGGCCCACTGATTAGGTCTGACTTCAATTAACATTGAAATAAATAGAGTGTTTCCTAAAAATACCAGTGATTGTAAACTTGAAATCAAAATACAACTGGGTTTGGTTTGGGGTTTTTGCCCCCCTAGAGCACTCTCTTCTTTTTCAGCATGAAATGAGAGACACAAGGATATTTAGAGAGCTCACCAGCCTGTGCTCTCCCCAGCACCTGCCCTCCTAGTCCCATGTCAGTGCAGGTCCCAGGTTCACTCTTTGGGCAACTGTGCTCCACTTCTGTGTGATGCTTCCAGCGTTACAGTTACTTGCTTTGCTAAAAGACCAAAACTGCTTCTCACACTTACCCTAAAACGAAAGGCAGCTGTAAAGCCCACCAGACCCAAAAGACTTAACATGAGTCAGTGCAATATATTTAGCTTCACCTTTGCCTGAGTGCGGTGCTGTGTGGCAGCAAACAAGGCTGTACATGTTTAGCAGCACCTGTCCAGTCCAAAGGCCTTTGAAATTCAGCCCAGGGTGTGCAGCATCTGTTAGGAGCCATTATAAAAACTGGCAACTCTACAAACCCAGGATTAACTTTTCAAACAGAAGTAATTTAACTGTTCAATAAACAAATAAATAAGGATTCATTCAGCAGTTTTCTAATGCTCCGGTGGAGAACAGCAGCAGCCAGTTCGGGCAGCCTTCCCAGCATCGAAGGTAGGAGGCAACATCTTGAGCTTCCATCAGCCTTCTGAACAAACAATTTAATCACAAAGTTCTCTGCAGCCCAAAGTTCTGTTATCCCCTGTTTCTGGATTTGGTTCTTGGCATCATTTAACATGGGAAAGCACCCCCGTTTTGTCCTCTTACTTTCCAACCACTTCCTATAGCCCACACAACACAAGCACATCCTTCCATTCTCTATGTAGCTGCTGAAGCCCTTTCCCTAGGTCACCTCCCTCAGGAGAACAACCAGGCAGCACCAATAAATGCCACCCAGTGCTCTACCTTCACCTGTACTGCAGGAAACCCTTTTTCTCCACTTTTAAAGTTTCCTTCTCACAGTGTTCCCTTGCACAGCAGGCACAATCCCTCCTTCCCACAGAGCCATGTCATCCCGGCATTCCCGGTGCTGAAGCCTCCAAATTCGCTTGTATTGGCACATCCCAAAAGGTGCGGCCTGACACAGATAATGTGTTTTTTCCACCCTCAAAAGGTGGTTGAGTGGATTAACTCTTGTAAAACGCCCAGAACGTGCAAAGTGCTACGTAAGCACTAAGGATTATTATTAGAGACTGCTTTGAACCATTCTGTGATGATGGGATGGAGGGAAGAAAAAGTGAGCTACCAGTGCTGTGCCCCAGGAGCAAGCGTCACTTCTTGCATGCAACAGCACCCACATTTCTTGGTCTGTTCCACCCTCACACACCAGTTTATTCTGTCTGGATCTACCATGCTCTGACCTGACACATCCCAGCCTTCACAGACACCACAATTTAAAACATCAGAGAACTGTTCAGCTGCACCTTGAGTCACAACAATTGCTCCCGACTAAGCAGTAAATTAATTCTTTGTAAAATCATTCATTTTGAATAGGCACGAAACGCTAGTCCAGCAAACCATGCTCTTTAACCACGCTTCTATATATATTTTGAGCTTAAATAGTTTTTGAAGCCTAACCGTATTTCATGACATCTTTAGCTGCTGGAGAAAAGAGGACGCTCTGACCACAGGACAGGGGTTTGGAAAGCAAACGTTACTATGCACCATGAGTTACCTGGCACAGAGACCCCTGCAGGAAATGAAGACATGCAAAACATAGCACGGTAATTTTTGTACACTGAAAACAAATCAGCTTTGGGAGAATGTTACCAGGAAACCCACTTAAGTGCTGCATTATCAATTGCACATCCCATTCTCATGTATTTTATTGTCAAACTGGTCTGATCAAGTCATCAGACACTGGGTCAGGATATTCAATTCAGGGGCTCTATGCCCCGCTTTTGCCACCTTAGTGAACTCACCAAAGTTGCTCTCCTAACCCCCCCCCGTCTGTTTCAGTTTATAAAATGGAAAAAATAGTATTGATCACTATCAGTAGACAATATTTTCAGCTACTTTGAGGTAGAGGACTATGAGATCTGCCCATGGAAAGTGCCAAACAAAGGTGAAATATTACTACTATACATAACCTGAATTCCCTTGAGTCTGTTCCAGCTGCAAACTCAGGCACTCCAAAACACCTTAAGTTCACAAGCATCTTTTGGTCCTCTTAAGCAACCGCTTCATCAAAACATTCTGCAATACTCTCAAAATCAGCAGATGGACCTTGTTTTAATTAACAAACCATGCCGCTTGCTATTTTAATGGTATCCAGGAAACACAGCTCTTGACTGTAAAACAGCAAAAGGTGAAAAGATAATGAATTGACAGTAACATCTCTCAACACATACAAATGAAGAAAACTGAGGTCAGCACATGCTGCAAAATCATGACAGATTGCACTCCAGAGCACAAAGATGAGCCAGCACTATGCAACTGATTTATCTGGGGATTAGTCAGAGGTCACTCCTGCAATAGCTTAGGAAAGCTCATTGCTTAGCTACCAGCAGGATGCCTCACATGAACTCTCACTTCCAGCTACCACCATACTTAACCCTTTTTGTTGCCTAAAAATAATCACTGCTTAGACAAGTAGGTCCCTGATATTACGTTGATTACCCCATTTGCTGTCTTGTACCCGTAACATCATAAAATGTCAGACCAAAAGTATAAAAGACTAATCTAAAAGTCATCTGTTCTCTCCAGAAAGGACAATATCCCTTTTCATTCTAATTTTAACAATAGAGCCCCAAAATTGCCATCTCTTTTCAAGGTATTTAATTTAAAGAGTCATACATCAAAGCCGTAAGTCAAAGAAGGCTGTTGTACAGTTGTACAGTACAGTACCCACCACAGCAGGCTCTCATTGCATCACTGGATGCAGATCCATGACATGTTGTTAATCATCCCCCTCCCGACTTCTGCCAGGGGAGAAGAGAGCACCCATTTATCAGACACTCAGAAGCAAAGCAGCAGCAGATCAAATGTGCATTTTTGTAAGAGGACATCATGTTGGGATGCCTGGAATAACTGGAGACTGTCAGTCAAGGTGCTTTCAAAACACCTACTCAACAGCTCACCACGCTTCCTTTTGAACAAAAAGTGACAGGAGGAAAAGTCTTCCTGCAGCTGAGAGCCATCAGATACATGCCAAAAATCTGACAAAACAGAGAGGCAGCCTTCTTATTAAAGGTAATTTAATGAAAAAGATACACACTAACATTGAATATCACTTTGTCCAAACAGAAACAGCAACACATTGGAGATTGATGCTTTAAACACTAATGCTTTCCATCCTGGCATTTGTTGAGTTTTATACGGATCTCATCAATATGTAATTCTGTTTGCAAATGTTACTTTCAACTTGCACTCTGCTAATTAATCAGCAGAAAATTTCCAAGTTAATTTATTAAACTGAAAAGCACTGAACTCTGCTGTATCTGTCATCAACAACAAGTAGCATGTAAAAAACCAGACCAACCAAGTGCTGATAAAAATACATACTAATTACCGCAATATACCCTTACTAAGCAGGGAAAGGATTCTTGTTAAGAGTGATTTAGAACTTCTTTCCCTAATAGTGTTAGGAAACTGATACTCATAAGTCTCATACACTAATGCATTTCTTAGCAGATTCAAGAGTATAATCATCAACATCTTCTCTTACTGCAACCCATACAGTTAAAAACAGAGGCTTCTGCTGAATATGACAAAGAAAATGAGCTGCACCTGCTGATGGTTGATTCCTACTGAAATTGTGATGCTTTCCAAAAAGAATGAAGCATTTGCCAACTGCTGCTTTGCCTCAATTTGCATCATTACCACAGAGAGAGGTGACTGAAGACTCAACTTCTTTTTTGTTAGCAATTTGGAAATGCTGGCTTACAAAACTGTGCATCACAGTTCAAAGAGTTCAACACACACAAACACTGTTTGTGGTTTATGTTTCTGAGACAAAAATAAGTTCTTCAATAATAATTTACTTCCTTCTAAATCACCCATCTGCCTTAAACATTGCCCCAAACCTGTATGTGTTCTCTCAAAGGAACCAAGCCACCCATTGCCTATCGAATGAGGAGAGAGACCTCTGAGTGCAGGTCCCAGCTCTTTCCAAAAAGCACAGCTTGTTACAGCTGTTCCTACAGAACCACAGCAGCCCTCAAATTGTTCTGCACAAAGCCCTGTGGCAGGGGGGAGCCCCTCAGGCAGGTCCCCATCCAACCAATCCTGCTCCTTCCCACTGGGACACACTCACAGGTGGATCTCCTCCTGCTCAGACAAAGGAAGAGATCTGCTCTGGTCCAGATCACACAACTCAAACTAGTGAAGCTACTGGTAAGCATGAGGCATACATAACCCTGGGTCTAACACAACTTAACTGCAGTGGTAAAACTAGATCATTGCTTACTTTGGGCACAGCAGAGGAAAGAAACAAAACTGTCGGTCTGCACAGAGGAGTGGTCAGAGGTGGAGAGAGAAAAAAACAGCAAAAAGATACACATAAGGAGGAGGAAATAGAAGGAAAAAGCAGAGAGAAAAGAAACAGAAGAAAGAACAATTCAATATGAGATTAGTCGTGAAAGAGCTGTGCACACTCTTCTGTGCCGAAATCAGTAAGAAGCCACCAAGCAAACAGCAATCACTTATTTCTTTGTCAGCTCTGGGTAAAGAAGAGCCATACTCCTTTTCACTGGAAACTGGTGACAGAACTGCTGCTGAAAGAGGAAGTAATGGATGCCCAAAGGGGCATACCACAGCCCAGACACACCACACCATTTGGCTAACTCTGTGCAGAAAATTTCACACGCAAAGGTATCCTTATGGGCTGCTTTATATCGCAATTAACCCCACACAGTTGCTGAGTATCACTTCTCAGGCACAGATCAGATGTAAGCTCTATCCCTGTCATTCCAGTGGCCAACATTATTGCACTGCATTTTTTCTGAAGATGGAAGGCAAGTATTTAGTGTGCAGTCACTGGCTTCCCGACTGCTGTCATGGGGCATTTTCTCTGGCTGAAGACGACCACAGAGATCATTTAGTTACAACTATGCACATGTAAGGGAGTTTCTCAGTGACAGCAGATGAGTAATGAAGCTAGCAAGAACAAATTTCAGACCGCTAAATTAGAAGTTAACAAGAAGACCTAAGGAGTAAATATTTAGAAGAGCTCACGGAAGCCTTATGGATAGAAGCGTCATAACTAATTATTCCAGTGAGCATTTAAAGATGGAGTTAGAAGAGATTAGAAACAACAGAAAATTAAATCTCACCAATTAATTACATGCATAAATACAGATTAATGCCATATGAGTAGCTACCACATGAATATTCAATGCAATTACTGAAGTGTTAATGAAGGAGTCACAGACAACCTGATTTCCATTTTTAAATAACCAGCTGCAGAAATGTAAATCTGCACATTTTTGTCTAACTTCATAATTCAGGTGCAAATGTGATTTGTTCCGGGTGTAGAAATCACAGAAGTTAAAGGGCAGGACAAGGAATTGGAAACAGCATAGAAAAAGAAATTCAATGAGCAAAGGCAGTTATGTCCAAATGACAGAAGAAGTTCTTAAAAACAAACAAGTAAAAAAAATAGAGAGAAAGGAAATACACATCAAGAAACTAAACAAACACTGGAATTGTTACTTCAGTGTAGAGGAATTCTTTTCATTGTCATGGTGTGCTCAGATTTCACTTCGCACTGATGAAAGTCCTGTCAGTTATTCATAAAAGAATAACAAATTGTTTATAAACATTGTAGACACATAAAGGAGTTTACTTCATGAATGCAAAAGGATTATTTAAGATCATTTCCATGCTTACATAATTGAAACATCATTTGTTTCAAAAAGGACCTTCCACCGCATGTTATTTGTTCTTATTCAGGCCAGCAGAACCGCTGGAGGGTGCAGCGAGAGCTGAGGAGCAGGCAATTAACACAGAAAGGAAAAACCACAGCAGAAACTCTAGCCAAAATCTCAGCCCCCTGAGTCTTCCTCCGACAGCAGAAAATGCAGATGGTGGCAGACAGAAACCTTCACTGCATAGGCTTCAGTTATGGCATCATTCCATTTCCAAATCTTGTCATGCACTTATAGATCAAGCACACAGAATACAGGTGATCTGGCAACTTGAAATTTCAACACAAGTAAGAGTTAAGCCCACTTCAGACCATGGCTGGAGGCAGCCAGTGGAGAGAGATTCCACTCACAACAAGTCTGGGAATCGAGGTTACATCCATCACTGACATACAAGTGCAGGTCACTGCACCGTTCCAGCTCTCATATGGATTCTTAAATTAACAGATAGCTAATTTCTAAGATGAAAATTTTATCATTTTCAACCCATTCTCCCTGTGCTTCCCCCTCCTGCAGTATACTTGAGGGTGATCAGAATTAATCCAGAAATACGCCTTAGTTTTACTGGAGTAATTTGATCATGGGCTGTACTGTCAACAAGGAAAACTGTATCAGTAGCTTGCAGCTGACCATTAGGACACAAGGGACCATCTTGTTAACTAAAGACCACAGAGTAGCCCAAAAGATCTTTATCTTGGAAATGAAACATTGCCAAAGCTCCTCAGGTTGGCAGGCTCTCAGGGTGAAGTTTCTAATAAACATTCTCCTTGGGTGACAAGCTCATTTTCATGTAACGTGTAAAGAAATGAGGATTTCCTGTGCAGCTGTTACAGTGTCCTCAGAGACACCGTTTCAGGAGCTCTGTGCAATCGTTCCCTCTGCTCCCTCTTAAATCTAGTCAACAACAGCCACAGGCAGATTATGTAGCTAGGACTTTACCATCACAACCAGGAGCCTATAATAGCACTCATAAGCCGAGCGATTTATTTTTAATGCTGTCAGTATCACATATAAATACAAACCAGTTCAGAATCTGGTGCTTTCCTCTTTAAACATCCACTTATGGTTAAAAAGTATCTCCGTATTTTGCTAATCAAATTAAAACATCCTAATGTTATAAAGCTCTAGGCTAACTTTAGACCTAAATACTGACCGGATCTGTGATTATTCCTGTTACCTGTCAGCAGCCATGATCTCTGCGGCATTCATAACGCTTTACTGCTCACTAACTTAGGCAACTTATCCTCCTGTGAAATGTACTAAAACACTGGATAAAAGACAGATCTTGCAAAATACTTCATGAGCTATAAATCAAAGAGAAGGCCACTGGCCAGGAATTTTTAGTTTTATTCCTCTTGGAAAAACAATGAATTCAACAGTTGTGGTCTACAAACCTGGCCATCTGCTTATACGCTTCTTCAGCCACCGCAAAGATATGTGGATCCATATCCCCCATATTTTGGCCACTGTATGCATTGATGATATCTTCGCCATAGATAGGCAGTTGTTCATAAGGATTTATGGCCACTAAGACGATACCTAGAAAGGAAATGGAACAATAGGAATTATGAATAGGTGTTTCAAAATAAAACCAAAAAAATAGCTTTAACACCAACTATTGTTCTCAGCTTTCTAAAAATAGTAACTGGGGAAGAATAAGAATCTGATATTACTGACTTCAACAGATACTTATTCTCACCACGGTTTGCATTCAAAAAGTATCAGAAGAGTTAACTTCTACTCTGCTGTAGGAAAACACATCAGGGACAACCTCTTATTTTTCCTCTCTGTCTTTCCTAGCAAGCATAGAACAACCAGATTCAGAGTGTGTTGACTTGAAACACCGCCTGCTCACTGCAGTAAACCAATGAACGTGCATTGTACTTCCCTGTGTATTACTGTGAATTACAAATGATAATGATTTGTGAGTTATAACTACCACATGGCCTCACGGGCTGACAGTTTGGATAGGTGAAGTGGGTTAACCCTTCAGCTGTTACGCTGTGACCAGTTTTTGTAAAAAGCAACAAACCAGTCATTGTGTAATTTGGATTCCAGGGCACCTCTGCATGTTAGGCAGGACAACCTCCTGCTCAAAAGGATAAAAACCCTCCCATTAGATATATTTCATAGGGCTGATACACAGCGGTACACAGTCATGCCAGGAATTTAAGTAATTATACCTCTAGAAGGCACCACAAAACACTCGTGTGTGTAACTGCTTACACCTTCCATTTTCTAGTTCTTAGATCCCAATTAAACACGTATCTGCTTCTTTTAATACCATGTAAGACATAGAAGTGGTATCTCCATCACTGAAGTGGCCATTTTAAAAGCAGAATTTATTCTCACATATGTATTTTGGTGCCTAGGAGTGTTTAATGCAGCTGCAGACAGCTGCATAGTGACTATAGCAAGCATGCTACACATGCTCCTTGGCCAACCACCCCTGAAGGACCTGCACCAGCAGCATTTCCACAGCACTCAACTTGCTTCTAAATTTACCCAGAAATTCACACGCACATGCAGAGACTTCCTCAGTGCAGATCCCAGCCCTCTGCTCTGTGCAGATCACAGTGTTGGGATGATCTAAGAAATTTTCCACGGAAAAGCAGGGAAGTGAAAGCACCTACAGTCTGGCACCGCTGCTGGGAGCATCATCCGTTTTTAAATCCTCTCATGCACTTAGAGATCAAGCACAAACCCTAGCAAAAACATTAAATAATAGAGTATCTGTCACAAAGAGATCTGAGAGGCCTCAATCTATTTCCTCAAATACACAGCAGGTTTTATGTCTAGACACACACCCATGTAAGTCAAGTCAGTGTTTTTCCATCAGCCATGACTCCACTGAAACAACTCAGGAGCTCAAATGAAAAGTCTCTATAAAACTGTATGCCAAGCTCTAATGCCGCAGTGATGAGCCAAAACATAAGGGAGTTACGAGTAGGGGACACCTCAGCACCAGCAGACTCACGCAGTATTTTTGCTGTCGGTTTTTAACATCTGCCCTTTGTAACTGACAAGTAGTAAAAAGTTAAGTAACGCTGCTCCAGGGAGCCCAGCCTTCCAGGCTTGCAAGTCTAATCAAAGAGACATTGAAAAAAAGCCATGCGAGGCTTCAGACAATTCCCTCCTGCTTTTGGCTATGTTGGCAAAAATAGACCCTTGAATTCAAAACAAGCAGCCCCGTGACAAGTCTCCAGCATATTAAATCACTTATCTTCGGTAGCGACCTGTAAAATCAACAAACAACTACCATCTGGAAACATCCAAAACAAGAGTCAGGGATTATGTGCTTTGTACGGAACTTTTAAATCAGTCCGTCTCGCAGGACTGTAATCCAGATGAATTTATATATAACTTTATCTCCACTAAATCATGTTGCTATTTTAAGAAATATCATGGCCTGTCTCGGATCAGATTTATGTGCGTTTTCGTTCCTACAATTACACTAAATTGAACTCTGGCTACTCTCTTTGCCATTCATCTTATATATACCCAAAATAAGTGTATTTAATTCTTTTAACATAATCATCCATCTGTGGACAAACTGGATATTAACATAAATTAATTATTAACTGAAAGTTTGCTCTCTTGCATAGCAGGCAGTAGTTTATACCTCTGAACTAACTAGCAGTATCCCTGACTTGTAATTGCAGCCATAGCAGTTTTTCCACGTAAGCGTTCAGATTTTCTTTTTCCCAACTTCCTTCATTAATTCTTCATTTCATACCCCCAACAGTAAAGCAAAGTTAAAAATCACCTCTGAATTGCTAGTAAAAGGCAGACATGAAATTAAGAAATCAGGATGTTTTCTGTTCAAGTCTGGATTACTTCGAAGTGAAATTTTAAAGGACTTAATATCCATTTGACATGCTACACTAAGACAGAGTGGTTGAAATCATTTCTAGGGCCGTGGACATCTACTTCTAGTTCTGCTGGTTGAGAACAATTCTCTTGGTGGATTAAGGTGTTTTTTAATCTCCTTCAGGCTAAATCAACTGGGCAAGCTCAAACCACCTTCATGAGGTATTTAAACTAACCTGGCTAATGTGTGAGTCAGATTAAGGAGGCAAATGCAGTTCCTTCCACAGGCAGAGCTGTAAGGCAATAATCTTTGCAAAGGGGAAGTTAACTTGTACTCAGGACAGGAAACAACAGAGCAGTTTGAAAGGTGAATGTCCATGGCCAAAGGATCAGATTTTGAAGGGCTGACACGCCAACTGTATTTTCTTTAGCTTGTAACATAACGTACACATGCCTACGTCCCAGACTAATAAATCCACCACATACTGCGTTCCTCCCGTCTCTTGAGGAAGAGCTAAACCTCTTTCACCTGCACTTTCAGGACCAGGAACCCCCACGCTACTCGATCCACATGTTTCTAATAAACCCACACGTAGCTAGCAGAGTCATCACTTGAGGCTTGTTTGGAAGCAAAGCAGCTGACCAAGCTCCGCCATCCCACGCCCTTTGGCAGACCCATCCATGAGGAGCTAACTGCCTTCCAGCACTATGAGAAACTATAAAACCAGCCAAACCCACAACTGAAGTGGCACAAGGGAAAACATGAGAACAACATGCTTTCCCAAACACGTCAAAACAGAACTAGCAGAAAGCACATTCCTTTTGAGAGCCTCTTCAATGATGCTAAACACAGAGCACATTGTAAGCAGCCAAAACATGAACCGGGTAGGCTGCCTTACGGGAGAGGTACAGCGGTATCAGTAGGCACAGGACCACGAAACTCAGAGTGAAACCCTTACACCCTCAAGCCATGAGACTCCAGCTGTGCAAGGCCCTTTCACAAAATGTTTCCTCATCAAGAGCTTTGGGTGGGGGCACCAGGGAGTGAAACACAGACAATGCCTAAACTGGGGAACTGAGGAAGTTTCCCAGTGCAGGGACCAGAACATGCACTCTCAGAAGGGGTTGCCCAGAGAGGCTGTGGTATGTCCATCACTGAAGATACTCAAATCTCAGATACAGACTGGTCCAAGACCTGAGCAACCTGATCTGGTCAGACCTGTTTTAAGTAGGGAGCTTCACTGAAGATTTCCAGAGGTCTCTTGCAATCTAAGTTATTCTGTGCCTCTGGCCATGCTCTGACTGCATGATGGGATGAGACACGGGTATGAATCATCTCCCACTCCTACAGGAATGAAGGCTGGCTCCAAGCAGAGGGTGGCACAGTCTGATTCAGTCCTCCACAGTCTGGACACTTGAAAGCAGGACTGGGAATAGATACACTCTGCTGAGCATCCACAGACTAGGAATAGGAGAGTGAGCAAAATGTGGGAGGACATTAATGCCTACAGCCTGTCCATCACAACATGTTTAATGTGGTCACCTTAGCTTTCCATACACATCACCATAGGTGGAGCTGTAACAGTGACCAGAAGACGGAAGATCTGACCCTTGGTATGCTCTATACGCAGAGCAGGACAGAACAAGGCCTTCAGCTACCTGCAGCCATGATTAGCTGATATCTGTCAAGGGCCACCTTGCAATATGACTTTCCTACTCAATAGTTTGCAAAACAAATGAAATTATAAACAACAACTCTAATAATATATGATAACATCAAGGAGGTTCAGTGTACTCTGGCTTGGAATACCAAGAACTGGGACTATCCTAATAAAGTCTTATTAGAGACAAAGTTGAATTGTATATTAAAAAAAGAAATCATGGGGCATGTTTTCTCCTGGCATAAACCAGGCTACAATGGATATGAAATGATAATTTCACTACAGGTACTGGAGAAATGTGTCTTTGCCTCAATCAGACAAGAAGAAAATTTTCAATATCTAGTCTCTAGCAAGCACATCATCGTACTACGTTTTGTTTTACTCAAAATGTAAAACATCCACTTATGATTTAAACTGTTTCTTATGCACTGGCACAGTGTCCAAATACAGATAAACCAGAGAAACATTCGAAAATTTACAAAGTTTATGTATATGGAAAGGTTATGTGAAAAGTTAGCAATGTTTTGACTGAACAGAGATTTAAAAGAAACACATGCACACAAAGTCCAGAATCATGAAATCTAAATTTTGAGCCTAAATTATCTCACAATGTTTCTTTAAAATAGACCACTCAGCTGCAATTCTGCACTTATGATGAAATTATCATTAAAGTAACTTCCTCTCATTCTGACCATCTGAAAATAACACATGCAATTACAACTTCAGGTAATCCCTTATGAGCTAAATGGTATTTTTAAAACCAAGATTGTTCCTAATTGTGACTGGACAAGCATTGCCTCATGTACTGTTACAAATTCACTCTTGTAGTTGCACTGACTGGAAAACATGAAAAGGAAAATAAACTGGTATTTTCCATACAGAGGGGGAGGAGCTCAGTGCAGAGGTAGGCAACCATAGCTGGGTAACAAACACATTGAACAGCAAGGCTCGCCTCCTGCATCTGCACCATGTGAAGCCCTCCGCCAGCCCATGCCTATCAAAGTAAGCCTATGGGGAACACTAAGGCTTTTCTCTGAACCTTAATACTGTCAAGTATACTTGAAGCACTTAACAACCACAACAAACATAGGGACTTTCATAACAATAGCCCAACATAGCCTGGTATTAACTTACTTTAACTTAAAGGCAGACATATCAATAATCAACGTCCCTTTTCCCATCTAGGGCATTCTCTGTAAAGATTATGGTATGAAAAGACTGTACTTGCCACAATAGGTATAGATTAGTTTAGAGTCTATGAATCGAACTTTGAGGTTGTGTAGAACAGCAGGTTCATGGAGATAACTGAGTGCTGTGAGGTCATTTTCACCAACAAGTATGTCAGGGTTTCGCAAGGGCGGGAGTTCCTTCGTCTTCGGATCTAGGCAATATTCTAAGTCCTGAAAATCAAATGAAAACACGTGTTGAAAGAGCTGGTGTTTAGGTTTCCTCATTCAGTCCCTCCAGCCGTTCTTCCCAGCAAAAGATGCCCCAAAAAATAAAGCAATATTTAAACTATCTGGTGATTTCAGTTTGCAGCTTTTTCTCCAAAATGTTAAGATTTCCCAAAAGGGTATTCTACATATATACCAGTCAACCATAAAGAGATATAATTTTTTCAGACTATTACTTAAGCAAACCCCTTGATTTTGTTGCCTATTTTTTTATTAAACAAAACAAAATATGTTCTATCAAATATCTAACCAGTTTTTCCAAATTATCTTTCTCGTGAGAGGAACACAGGAAGCAGATTCCCATCAGCCAGCTTCATAGGCTAATACAACACGAGAATAAGGGAGAACATCATGAGGAACACATAAACTGGAAAAAATGCTACTTACAATTTCTGCAGATGAAAATCAGTCTCTAACATGGATGGTTTAATTGCACCTGTCTCTAGATCTAAAATCACTTTATTTACTTGCTATTTCCTTGTCCCTACATAATGTGACTTAACTGGCAAACACCCCCATTCTACTACATGTAAGTGTGCAGCATCACCACACAGCCTGGAATACATGAAGGGAAAATTAATCTCATCAGATTAAAAAGGTTGTACTCATATTGTCATATAAGAAATTTGAGTCAAAGACTGAAATTCATTCAAGTAAGATATTTTATTTAGAAGCTGTTTTTTATATATATATATAGTCTGCTCTTTTTACTTCATTGCTTTGTAGGCTTCTACATGAAAGCAGGATCTAAGATGCCCACTCGTAAGAAAAAAGAAGAAAGTAAAAATAAGTATTTCATCCCCTGCATTAGATCTACATTTTTCATTAGAGGATCTGAGGAATCACCATCATTAAAACTAAATAATCATTTAAGTAGCATGAAAAAAATGAACAGGCCTTTACTAGAAGGAGCTTTTCGCACTCGTCACCATTTCTGTCCACTGTATACAGCATCATTTTTGTCATGCCCTTAATCTTTTCCCTTTTTTATCTTTAGTAATCTTCTGCTCAACTTACAAGTCACAGTTCTTTCTCTGCAACACTGTTCTCACTGCAGTATCAAACCAGGGTTATAGGTTAAACAGCACAAGCAGAAAAAGATGATGCAACTGAATATAACAGGCAGTTGGATAAATGCAACCATTTTTTAATGTTATTTTAAAGACCAGGCAAAATGGATTTTTCTAACTAAACAGTATAATTTATCACACCAAAAAAAATACCACTGGCAGTCAGTGGCTAAGTATAATTGCACATACATAAATACAGATACATTCCGACATAATGCAGCTTCCTGCATTAGATGTATCAGCCTCTGATCAAGAAGAAAATCACCTTAAGAACACCGCAGACCTACCTTGCCTTCTTCAAGTCGAAGCTGGAGGACTTTATCTCCAGGTTTATAGTCTTTGAGAAGTTCTGCTGACTTCCAGACCTCCTCTGGATCAGGGATCCAAACCCTGGCATACTGCAATACAGTAACAACAGCAAAGGATCATTGGCTGCTTGTGGCAATAGAGTTAAATCATCAATATACGTGACACCCAAGCCATGTTTTTCTTTTTTTTTTACATGGATGTTGAACATCCAAACCCTCGCATTTGAACATCTGCGATAAGTTGCTCTATCGATAAAAGGCTATACAAGCTTAATTTCATTCCCCACCAGAAAAAGACATTTCCCCCACAGAATGTTACAAGATGCACATTCAATGCTGAAAATCTACAAAGAAAAAAAAAATCTGTGATTTTAGAGAGATCAAATACTTGGCTATAAAAAAAAATTAGTTAGAGTAACTCTGTTGAGTAGGTTCTAAATGCATTTGCAGCATAACATTATATAGCTCTTTCTGCCTTTTTTTTTCTCCCCCTAAGAGAACACTTTGGCACATCTGTGTTAATTCAGGCAAAGCTACCCGATCTCAAGTATTAAATGCTCTTTCCTTTATAGTTGTAAATAGGGCAAGTTTAAAACAGATTATCTCCAAAATGCCAATAGAAAAAAAACTTAAAAGATTTGGTTAAAAAGACCTCCAAATAATAGGGAAAACCCCTCAACAAACCAGCATTCCAGTTAATGCCTATTTTCACCAAACTTTATTCATAAAAGTAACCCAGAACAAACATACGGCCTGTTTTCAAACCAGAAAGTATTTTTAATAGGGTAAAGACCTAATGGTCATGTCATATTCCAGAATCAAAGGTGTATGGAAACCACCTAATTACTTATACAGTTGCATATCCATGCAAATAAGTACGTGCGAAAGCAGCTCTTGAGTAATACAAGGAAAAGGCTACGACATTTTTAATATATTAAAGCTTCTGAACTGATGCTCTTGCAATGCCTCGAGAGCACTGGGATCATCCCACACCCATCACCTTTGCAAATAAAACAGCTTTTTGGCTTTAGAGGTGCAGCCATGTTGCAAAACACTCTCAATACACTAAGTTATTTCAAAATAACTGTTAAGTATTTGACAAAGCAAACATTTGATGGCAGAGAAAACTGCATGTGCTCATACAGCTTCATCACCTAATCTTACACAACTTATCTTTGTATAGCATCTTCTGCCTCAAAGAATGCTGAAGCGCTCTTTTCCCTCCTCTTACTAACCCAGTTTTCCCTCTACTTAAAATGGCAAACTTGTTGTTTCTACTCGGGATCCTTCGAAAGACCAAACTTTACACTGCCATCTTCTTGCAACACAGGAAATGATAAAGTGTGTTCAGCAAACGCAACGGGTTGATGAGCAAGACTAGAGGAGCCCCAGCCCCTGGTCCAGAAGGGGGAAACGCACCCTGCCTGGATAGAGGCTGCCAGGAATGTGCAGCTTTCAAACTTGACACAGCAATTTGCTTCCCATACCCAGGACATTTCTCAAGAACAGAGCACGTGAGTAATTTACAGCAGCCTAAATCAATGGCTTTTACCCTTAACACTCTGCAGCCTTTAAAGCACTGCTGCTGCCTTTGTCTAGAAAGCTCCTAACTCCTGAAAAGCACGTGCCATGGATGTAAACCAATCCTCCCTACTGAGTGAAAGGAGAAAAGTAATGAAATAAAGAATCAAAAATTGGTTCCAAAACCACTTTCATTGTTCCCACTACAGAGTACGCTGTGCTCCCACACCTCGTCTCTCTTCATCTTCACTGGATGTTTATGTAAGCCCTGAGAACGTAACTTACACAAAGAGAAGAGACTGTTCTTTGTAGTGAATGTGGCTGTGTTGGGTTTTTTTTTCCCCCATCAACCTTTATTATTTTCATATGTATTTGCTATTGTTTCCGGTACAAAAGTACAGTATTACTTTATTATTTACACACCCTCATCCCGCTCCCCAAAAGAAAAGAATATTGATGAATTATCTGAAAAATTAAAGATCCCCAAACAATTCTTCTGTACGTGGTCTTGCCATTGACAGAGCACTGTATATAATAACAGCAATGGAGGACAACAGAAAAGCAGTGGAGCAGCTGGGAAATTACCAGCAGAAGCCATGACTTGGGCACTTGGATTATGTTTGTTTTCAGCCCTGCTGTATCCAAAACTCACGGGCTTAAAAGCCTCGTTCAGGTTAAAATGAAGGTGTGTGGTAATATACGTATGTGCTAATGCAAATACAAACCTACAGAAACTACAGCGTAATACCAAATTAACCAGGACATGACCATAGGGGTGCAGCATTAAAGCCACATATTATGCTCAGGAGCAATGTCTTCTTTCCTTTACACCTGTTTTTTAAACAAAGGATTCCCCATAAAACTTCAAACTTACCCCAATGCACTTGTTCACAGAACTCTCTTACCTGGGAAAAAATCAAAACCCTGCCATAAAGTGGGGAAGTTTTTCAGTTTAAAGCAAAGATGCTGCAGTGTCAGGCTGAAGACTGAATGCCTACCACACTTTGCTGAGGTTTTCCCCCACCCCAGCTATAGCAGCAGTTCCCTATCCTCAACATTTCTGATGGATGTTATTTCCCGCTCATCACAGGAATTAAAAGAAAGCAAAGTAAATGCAATCTGAAAGAGGAAAGCATTTAAATACTGTCTAGCAAAACAGGTTAGCAGGCTGGTTTCCTCTAGGCTACACAATGAAAAGTTTCCTGATGTAAAAAAGGCAGCAGCCTTCTAAGACACAAACACTGTTAACTTCAGGCAGCAAATGCTGCATAGCAGTTTCTAACTGCATGATCTATGCCAGCATGAAATAGGCACCTTTAATTTATTCAGCTGAAACTGTACATTTTCTCCTGTCTACAGAAGGGAAAGAGAAAGAAGAAAACAGATCACCATAGAAACTGGGTTCTAACCCAGTTTACTACAGACAGCTGAACCTTCCACATGACATAACCCCACAGATACTGAAGTCATCCTATGAGCACTAAGCTGTAGCTTTTCATTGCCTAGCCTTAAATCTCTGCCAAAGAAAACACCTGGTAAAAGGAAGAAGTGGGAGGAGAGAGAGATGTTCCTTCTTACAAGAACTGAATCATTTCACAACATTCTCATCTCCTTAATTTAGCAGAATGATTTGCAACATAAGATTTTCAGTCTTTTATATAATCAGTTGGTGTTAAAATCCCATTGCTGGCTAGCCTTTAATGGGATCCAATCCTACAGCAGAAATTGAAGCACCACCTTTGGTGCAAACAGAACAGAGGGCCTCTCTCCTGGGAATTATCTTACTCTTGTCCATTCATCCCTCTTCATTTACTAGTATATAAAATCAAGTTTATGACAACATGAATACTAAAATATGATAAACTTGTAGAGACACCAATTTACAAATCAGCCCTCTAAAAAGGGAAGGAAATTCTAGCCTAAAAATGACAATAAATTCTAAAATTATAGCACTGAAATGACAATAAAAATTGCAGCAAGAATCAAATGAACCTCAGTGAAATTGTGCCTGATTCTGATCAACGAATGCTTTCCTCTGTAATAGTTTGATGCAGATTGAACAACCAACATAAAACTGCTGACAGGGGATATAACAGTACAATTTATTCAAGGAAAGGCACTGAATGATATTTTACATTAGAATGAAAATGTAAGGCACATAGATGAAATATGCCTGAATTCAGAAGGAAAACAAATAATTAAATGAATACTGACCGGACTGTTTCAAACCCAGTTTCTTGCCTAAACTCTCTTCCAGCCTCAGCAGGCTAACATAAAAAAACCCCAACACCTCCAAAATCACACAAAGTATGAAATACCTATTCAACAAAGGTCAAGTAGGGAGGGCTGCTGAAAGGCAATGGCTTAGTGGTAGCTACACTATTAGTGACTCTTTAAAAGAATTCACAGCAGAAACAAATAGAGGGAGAAGTTTCCACTTTTTACTGGGGGGTCAGAAAGCGGGCAGCATTACTACAGTTTTATATAATGAGAAAATATAATAGGAAATCGCAATATTTTGTCATACCTCATGATTTCTTGCCTCAGATCACATGAAGAAATCAGCAGACTATAAGAATTACCTACCAAATAAGATCATATGACTCACAAAGCCTCTCTTCTGAGATATTAACCTCTTGAAGCACTAATTGACATTGCTGACAGAATTAGCCATGCAGGCGGCTCAGCTGTCCCTCCAGCAGTCAAACAGTTTTCTACCTCCCTTGCACAATCTCAAACACTGCAGAAGCAGATACAGCTACCTTCCCAGCTTGGCAGCTCTTCTGATAAGAGCTGAAAGAGTTTATGAAATTATCTACATCCTAGAAACAAAATTTCAACTCAAAAAGACCAGTCCCCAGTTTTTCAGCAAGACCTACCCATGCAAGTGAACCTGTATGAGAATTCACTTTAGCCAAGATCAGCTATCTATTTACAGGCAGCCTCAAACCCCAGGGTCTTTCAGGTGTTAACCATGAGAACCTTACAAGAGGCACTGCCCCTCTCTCTCTCCAGAATGACCTCAGGTTTGAGTAGGAATAAGCCAGCTCGGTGATGTCTGCATCAAAGAGATACCATCACTTCTGGCAGCAGTAGCTGAAGGAGCTGGTGGAACAGCAACAGCTGATGAAAGTCAAAGCCAAACTGGACCGAAGTCATTCAGTGTTGAACCTGTTGCTAACTGAACACGGCCACCTGGAAAGAGCAGGCTGAATTATTAGGCTGGAAAAAGAGAAGTGTCTGGGCTAGCAAGGCACAATATCAAAACAAAGCACAACGCTGTAAATGTTCTCACTGCAGAAGTGTTGAAATGATCTGTGCAAAACGCAGACTTATTAGAAAAGGATTTCTGAGCTGTGTGACTTCCTTGGATGGGACTGCTCTGAAAACATAATTTGATGCTATTATAATAACTTCCTTTCAGCTTTTTATCTTCTCCCCTATACTTGTTCACAGCACCACCACCGTGGATGATAATACTGAGCCTAGAAACACCTGAAACAGAAAAGTTCAGCTTTTATATTAACCCCGTAAGCAGGCCAGGTCAAACACAAGTCTTAACTTGACCAACCCGGATCCCCTACAAAGAGATCCTGATCATTCACACACAAGGTGAGAGGAGGTCCCATTTCTTCAACTGCTGAAGCCACTAAAATTTCTGCTATCTGCCCTGTGATACACAGGCAGTCCAAAGGAAGGACTGCATTTATACCGACAAACTGCTGCTGAGGCTGCACTCTGAAAAGAAAGACAAGACTTTACCCTCCTTTCATAAACATGCCAAGTAACCAGGCAGGATCAGACATAAGAGCATTCCCAAGGCAAGCAGGCTGCTGCAGAACCCATCTCAATTCTTCTTACGGCCTGAAGGAAATGGCATCATTAACTTTGCAAAAGAATCAAAACAAAAATTATCAGTTTTCTTAAAGGCAGCAGCGTTTTTGGGGCATGGAGCATATTTTCTCTCTTGTTGCTCAGCAACAGCCATTTATATACCTCATACCTCTTGTATAGTTTAAGGCCTGGCATTTAGAAAGTGTTGATCTACAAAGACATTTCCATCATGATATACAGTGGGGAAAACACATGTGACAATTTCTATTAATGTTTTATCTGAAAAACAATCTCACACAGCTCATTTACCCAATAGAAAGATCAAAAGCCTCATGTTGTTCTGACCTGTGCAAAGTCCCTGACCAGCCACATGCAGAGCTCTCAAACAGCATCCAGGGGACAGTGGTGACTCTGAGCTACATCCCAAGACACCACCACCAGCCTGCATGCTACTGACGTTGTGTTTGCAGATGTAAGTCAAAATGCCTTTCCTTCTTTCTTTTAAGCATTTCTATAAGGAATTCTTTGCATTTAGGGCCTGGTGCCTTGTAAAATAAAAACAACTTGCACGCTGTTTGCCATGCACACCTTGATTGTACAAGATACAATCAGAAACTGTTGGCATGCCACAAAGAATCACTGCAGCAAGATTTATACCTTCAGCCACCAGGAAAATGCCTATTGACTTACATTTACCTGAAACTTCACCTTACTTCAAGCAACACAAGAAAAGCTAAAACCCCAACACAGGATATGTACACCTGCTGCTACAGGCAACCCTGGTCAGCAAACACAAATGTAGACTTTTTAAAATTTCTTGAAATATTACAATTTTAGCAACCTTTCCACTGCAATTCAGAGCAAATTATCACCCTGCAAATCTAGGCACTGGGTCTGACATCAAGGCCAGAAAACTCAGTGTTTTACCTTAAACTATCAAATCTATCAAAGAACAGTTCTATTCCCAGGTTGTAGTTGATACAATTTTTGTAAGGCACATTTTTAAGGAGTTAACACACATAAACTGTTTAAAAATCGTGAATTTTCATGTTTAAAAACAAAACTTTCTACATTCTATGTTGATTGCACTTGCCCTCTTCAGAATGTCATACTGAGGAAGACAGATCTGGTTTATACTCAGTCATTATTAACCCAGACAATACTTCACTATGAGCTGCTGCACGCAGGAACAGCATTTGTCAGCTCATGCTGTGTCTCACAGACCCTCTTTTCACATGCTGTGTCTCACAGACCCTCTTTTCACAGGCTCTTCTCCACCTTCAGCCACAGTTACCATCTTGTACGCTGTGATCATCGCTCATCTTGTGATGAGCACCCATTGTAGAAAGCCACTGGACAGCGATGGGACGTCACATGCAGTGCTGCTGGGTACACCAAGAAGTTGCCCACATGATGCTTCTGACAGGGCTTAACTAAGGCTGCACTGTCAATTACTGAAAAATAAATCACGTTTCACAAGGACTGGGGCAGACGCTGGCCTGGACAAAGGTGTTAAATGGGAAGTGCAGCTACATGCTTGCCTACACCCCCACCACTACCATGAGCTTATATAGGACAACAAGGAGTGATGATCCCCTCGCGTCACTGCCCCTGCGGCTCCCCACCTGCCCTGTCTGACTGCGGGGTTCCTCACACATCACCAGGCATCAGCAAACCTGCAAGGTAATAACCCACATTAAAACCATGGTGAAACACCAGCACTTCCACCTTACTTGCTGCAGTATGTCATTCCCATTCAGTGCAGCACACTGATCAAGAAACACTCATTTAAAGCAAATCAGGATTAAAAATGGATATTCAAACAAAAAAATTAACGTTTAAGAAAATATTTTCAACTGTTTCAATTCTGTGTTTGAAACAGTTTTGATTTCTAGACCTGTCAAAGGAATGAACGCGACCGAGAGATCTTCAGGAAGATGGCAATTACAGCTACATCAAACCCACCAATGTTTTGGTCACTCCTTGAGACAAACCAGCTGAATAACCACAATAAGGTCAGGGAAAACATCAAGCAGAAGCGTGACACCTACCCCAGACTGAGCGACAGGGAAATATTCTCACTCATATAAAACTTCATTTGGGGTCATGTCCACACAGAGAGGCATACACTGCAATGCATTTTGAGCCATAACACCACAGTGAAGGCCAGCACTGAATTATATGCTAGTGATTTCAAAAAGGATTGTAAGCCTGCCTTAAAACCCCTAATTCATGCAACCTGAAAAACATGTTACAAGAGTTGTAGACGAGTGGCCACAAGAAATTTAAGGGCAAATGAAACAACTCCAGCCATTCCCTGAATATTAAGCCAATGAGACATATTGAGAAATATTGACATATTGAGAATATTAGGGAAAGGATGTATGGTTTCATGCATGCTTACAGTGAATGTTGTGGGTATATTACAAAAATACTCCAATTTAAGAATTAATTTTAAGAATTTAATTTTAAGAACTTCTTAAAAGCCAATACTTAAGGAATACACAAAACCCCTCATTCAACGTGTCATGATTAACATCATGGGTGCCTCAAGTCAAGATCCAAGAAACCAAATACCATGAGGGGAAATGAAAAAAGTGGTTTTGTTTTAACACTAAGATGATGCAAGTCATAACACAGACTGCACAGCACCATTACCTAAACGCTGAAATACGTATTATTTCCAGGCCACTGGTACAACTTCAGTCCGGACCCTCACATTTTCACTTGCTGATGTCACACAATGAAATGCTCTTGAGTGGATTTAAGGTCTTACAAATCACCACAGTTTCCAGAAGCCTCACCCACAGAGGCCAGGGGAACTGATACATTTCCCACAACACGCAGCACAGCCCAAGTTTTCCTCGAGGACAGAAGGGGCTCACAGCACTGGCTGCAGCTGGTTCTTCATCCTGGGCTCCTACACGCAGAGAGAGGAAGCGCTGTCTTTTGTCTCGGTGTCCCTGCTTCAGCGCGGAGCCATCTGCATCACTGCCATGAGACTATTTGGTGTATCTGGCACTCGCTTAGGCAGGAAGGGGAAATAAAGGGTTGTATTGATCGCGCAGATGCACTGCGCCGTGCCCTGCTGCAGCACTGGGGTTTGAAACAAGAAGTTATTGAGGAAAAAGTCGTGGAGCCATAACTACCACCTGGCTCACAGAGGTGAAATAAAGCTAAGTTTTCTGGTATCTGTAAAGCATCTGGTGTATAGAACATTGATGACTTAACCGTGAAAGCTTAATTCAAAAGTTAAAAATGAAAGGAAAGGTATTTGGCATAAGTTTTGATAGTAGATAAGAATGTACGTTTCGAGTATCTCTCTGTAAAGTTAAGCTCCAGTCCAAACAGCATTCTTTAGTTTTTACTTAATCCTAACCCCTGCTCTCCCCCAAAAACATAGTCACTCTGAAAGTAAAACACCCGCTTGAGGTTCTACCATTAAAACAGAGCTTTTTCTGACTGACCTAGAGTTATGCAGGGAAAACTAGTTTTACTCAGCTAACCCAGAACATAACTCTGTCATTATGGTCAAGTTCACACCACAGACACCTTTCTGCCATGTTACAACGATCTGACATGAGTGAAGCACATCTAATGAGGTTATATTTATTCTCACCATGCTTTCATGGGAAATCAACAGAAAGTCCCCACGCAAGGAAAACAGAATGACCAGCTATGAACGAGCCTGCAAGCTCCAGTTTCAAACCAGCGAGCAGTTAAACCTCCCACAGAGCCTCCACAAGAGCCAGGGGAAGCTGTGAAAGCAGAACTAGGGTTAAGGTCAATGCTGCTCTCAGGAACTCCCCAGCAACAGCAGCTGCACTTCTTCCCCTGCAACCCTCAGCCCTGCTCCCATACATCCCCAAAGGGATGTAAATGCACGCACAGGAGTCACAACAGGGCTGCGAGCACCAGCACCACTAGCTCCTGAGTGCTGACTGGTCCAGCCCATTTCCTCACTGCAATTCTAACCTCAATTAACATGAGAAATTACAGAAAACACCTCTGTCTTGGAGGAGAAATTAATGCCTTTCACAATGGCTGGAAATCGTATTCCACATTCAGCCCTAGAGAAACTATCCCACTTCTGTACAAGAAGAGATCTCTATTTGATTGTTTGCAACATGCTTATATTGCCTTTTTATTTCCAGTATATGACTGTCACAAGGAAAAGAGCACTCTGACATCAAATTCTAACAAGTTCTGCAAATGCTTCTCCTCATGGAAGATTTCTCCAAGGGAGACTATGTCCTAAACAATGACATTATTGTCTGGCATGTCTGAAAAAGTCCTCCTTGTGTATTCCAGATCATAAGTCAAAACTCTACTTACTTTAAACCTCAATAAACCATTGTAGTAATAAACTAGAATATGCTTGGCTGTACACGCTTCACCTATCTTAAACCCAAGAAAAAACAAACATTTCACTTACTTTCACATACATACAGTCTAAACCATCTATTTCCATCCCGTATCTCTTGTAACACAGATTTTCAGCACTTTCAGAGGCAGTCGGTGTTTCGTTTCCAGGCAAAATGGGCTCAATCTCCACAGAAAATACTTCCATATTTCTTATATTGGTGTACACTAACTCATAAGGCAACTTAGGAATCTCTCTGTCTGGCTTCCTCAGCAAAACAACTGAGGTCATCTGCTTTAAAGATACTTATGAATAACCCATGGAGTCTGCAGAGAGTAACGTGTGACAAGCCATGTTGGGGCAATGAATTCCTGCATTGTTAGGCCAACTCATAGTATTTTCACACTCTTGTTCTACAAAGAGCAAGAGTATCCTCCTGTAAATCACAAAGTAATTGCAAAACTCTTGTCTTGTGATAATCAAATGGAACAACTCAAAGCCACCGTTGGTAAACTGCAGCAAGACTTCATGGTTTTTCATATCCATTTACAAAAAAGAGACCATATGGGTATGAAAGTCACTCAGATGAGAAGTCTCTGTTCTCCTGTATTTAGGAGAATATAGGAGAGAAACGTGCAGTTTACATCTAACCACAAAGCAGTCTTGGGAAACTTGACACAAGTCACACATCACATTATTCCCTGCCCCCCATGTTATCTACTACAAAGACAGAATGAGAGCTCTTCAAAGCAATGCTGCTTTAGTCTTTACATTTAATTGTAAAGCGAGGGCTCTCATCAGACCACAGTGTATTTAAGTAGCCTGGAAGAGTCTGCTCTTCATCATCCTCACTGTCTCCTAAGAGCTAAATAAACTCAACAAGCCACTTCTGCTAATTATCAGAGGCACTTTTTATCCTATATGAATTATCCTCACAGCCCTACCTACAGCCACACCTGAAGCAATGTTAAGAGGTAGAAATGAAGACTCGACGAGCAATGAGGGAAATGAAACAGCTTTCAAGATATTCATAAAATAACCACAACTTTCCCCAAGCAGCACGGAGGTAACAGGCTCAAAGACGACCCTGCAGGCACAGCTGCACTCTGCATCCCTGACTGCTTCTCCTCCAGTGTCATCTTCATGCTGCTCCCTCAGAACGTTCTGCAGCACGGTGACTCCTCATTCGTACTTATCTGATGTTAGGGTTTGTACCTTCTTCTCCCTTCACATTTTACAAAGCTTTACTCCAGCCTTGAGTACCTGCACACCATTAGTATTCAGGGAAAGATCTGTGACAATTCTTGCTATTGTCCCTGATTAACAGGCCAAAGAAATTAAATCCATGCCACTAAGGAGAACAGATGGTGTAAAGACACAAGATCTCTGCTTTTGTTTATAAGTAATTTTATATTATATTTTATATATAGATTTATATATTATAAATTTATATACATTCATAATATATATTTCATATTTATATTTATAGTTTTTATAAGTAACCCATTTTCACCTTCTTCAGAATTTGCATTAAAATGCGCTAATACATTAAAATTTGGATCAATAGGTGCAATCCACAGACATACAGTAAGAGTGAAACTTTATTAGTAGTGCCTAATGTTTCCTGTGCTGACCTTCCAGCTGTCTAATGCCCAGAATTCAGCAAGAGCAGCATTCCCCTAATGTCATCACACCAAGTACTCAGTATTCTTTTAAAAACAAACAAGCAGAAGAAACCCAAAAAAACAACAAAGCTTTTAGCCAGCACTGATTTATTTCTTACATTTATGTGTATACTGATACATACAAATAAAACTCCTAAATACTGTGATTAACTGAGAGCAGGCAGCAAAGCAGCCGTATTGTGACACAAAAGATGAGGGTTATGACCCCGATGGCCAGGAACAGGAAGATCCCAAACCACCCAGATTATCAGCTCGGTATCTCTGGTGCTTTTTACATGTGTGCAGTGCTGGGCAGTTCAGGTTATCCATCTCACATAGTATTTCACATCAGGCTGCTGCCTGTAGCACGCTGAGACAGTGGGCTATGCTAAAATAAGATGAGTGGAACCACTATGTGCCCGAGATGGTGGGTGTCCTGAAAGCAGAAGCTCCGACTGAAAATACTCTTGCTATTAAACATTAAAATTGGGTTTTAAGTGACCAACCTACTGCAACACTGCATACACAGAGCTTAACACAAAGAACCCAACAAGACGACATCCCTAGGATATGTTTTAATTTGTTTTCCTGCACAAATTATTCTGAACAGGTATACCACAGCAAAGCCATGCCCTGCAAGAAGAGGAAATCAAGAAAAAAAAAAAGCCCAATCTTTCAGATTTACATGCTTGATTTCAAAGCATGAATTAAGCAATGCGATTACTCACATGGAATAAGGATAAATATTTGCAGTATCAGGCTTAAGCAAACGCAGGGTTAAGCAAAGCCAAGCAACACTGAGAACAGGAGGAAATGATGCAGTCCTAAGAGTGGCATAGAGCACGGACTGGCACTGACATGAAAGTGCTGTTCTCTGCCAGGAAGTCACTAAAAGCCTTGCTATTAGTGTTGGTAGACAAGGCCTTAGCAACCCAATCAGACAACACTCCATCCTGGATGCAGCTCAAAAGTAAAGCCAACAAAAAGAAAAACTTACTGTACAAAGAGCCTTTGAACTCAACATGGTTTGAATTTTCTCTATCTCCCAGGCCATTTAGATAACAGATTCAATTTTGTACCTAATGCATTTCTACTTAAAAGTTTTGGTACCAATTTAAACCAATCAATCTCTTAGGAGCATCATCCCCAAAATAAAAACATGCCTCTGTTGTGGTGTATCAGGAATGGGGTTCTGGTCTATGAAAATAACTTAAGCAGAAAGACATAGTTTGAGGAAAAAGTCAAAGTCACAGACATGATGAAGATTTCCAAGAACCACAGCTCTAGTCTGACCCTAACACCATATTTTCTGCAACAAGAACCACCTATTATTAAGGGTAAATAGAGAGTTCTTCCTTGCTATTTCAGCAGCAGAGAAGACAAGCAGAAGGTGAGCAAGCTGCTGCAACTCATTCGAGTAGCTTGCTGATGGAGCAGCCGGAACAATAGCCTTGCCCAAACATCATTTCTTGGCCTCAGGCCCAACTGTACAAATACTCACTACCAGAGTCCAGCACAATACAGGCAGTAGTAAACACTGCTCCACTACAGTGAGCACAAAATTGGATCAGAGTTAACCTCTGCGCCTTCAAGCGTACAAAATAAAACCCAACCAAGCAGAGTTCAGGCTCTGCTCATCCCTAACTTCATACAGGCAAACCAAGCTAAGCTGCCTTTAATCAAAAGGCATAAAACCCACTGTATCAGAGGAGCTCTTGCTGCTTTTACAGCCCGAAGTGAAACTGAGTCCATTACTTCCCACTAGCCAAGATGTCTTTCAAACCAGCAACGTCTGTACATATGCTCATATACACATGCATGCATCACAGACTCCAGTAATACAAGCAACACTTCAAGTAGTTAGGTATTTGTTTAATGTATGCTTCGTGTTTTCACGGAATGAAATCCAAATTCAATGTCCCTGTAGAACACCCCAAGTTGGTGGCTCCTCTGAGGTCAGCTGCAGACACTGTTCTGACTTGCCAGAAATCCAGGCACAATCCCACTGGTACCCACAGCACAGCAGATTTGCCAGCTGAGCGCTACTTTTCCCTCACCACAGAAGCACCATTTACAATTAACCTATCACTTCTTGCTTTTTTTAAATCCTATTAAAAATAGACCATCCAGAAACAGTGAAACCTTGTGATACTGGACGGTTATGTGACTTCCTCCAATTCAACTGGTTCAACGAGCAAATCTCAATAACAAAAATGCTTTCTTTAGTCCTACAAAGGTTAAGCAATGAGTCTCATTAAAGAGTGAGACAAATTGCTTTGTTATTAGAACAAGTGGAAAGGATTAAACTCCGGAAGGCCCCATGAGGAGCCTCTAAGAGCCAGTTGCATCTGCCTGACCAGCCGCTTGATCCCTTCCAACTCAACTTGGAGCTCTGTGGCTCACCAAAGATAAGGGTGGTCATTGCACACATTTCCTGACACAGCAGGAGTTTGACAGCACTTTATCTCTTTATTTATTTCTCTAAAAAATAATAGTAATCCATTACCTAAGCCATCTGGCACACGCTATAAAATCACTGCAGTAGAAACTGACTGCAAATAACCAGTGGCAGCTCAGCATACAGACACTATTATTCTGCAAGGATTGCTGATGACAGTTTGTGGGAGATTCCCAAATAATCCACTAATATTAGGTAAGTGTTCAAACATGATACCCAAATTAAAAAAAAAATAAGACCAATTATTATAAATAGGACCTTCACAATTATTTTACATATAACAAAGAATTCACACAAGTTTAAAGATGAGGTCTACAGCAAAAAATAAGATTAAAAAAAATACATTTTTGGATATGAAGCTATGATCTCCTGCCCCAAAAGCAGCTCCCAACAATGCTACACTCTCAGTGTTTGAGTAGGCCTCCCAAAAACACCCTCCCAAACACTGTGTGCTGCGAGCAGCTTTCACAAACAGCTTGCTATCTCTCAGGCCCCACCGTCCTGCCCAGGGTGGTTTCATTTCCTCCTGCAGCCACGCTCAGCACGCAGGAGAACAGCTCTGGCACAGGCTGGGCTCTGACTCAAACCATCGCTCCTCTCGTTTCCCAAGGCTCACAGTTTCTTTTAACAAGAAGGCTGGATTGCTGACACGTCACACAGCTGCCGTTAGAAAGCCAAGAGGGTTTTCAGCTTCTTGGGCTGCTCCAGTTGGCATCCAACTACAGGAAACTTTTCACAAAAGCATAATAAAATATCCAGGTTAGGGCAAACCAAGTATTGTTAGGCTGTTAGGTAATTACATCCCCAGCACCTCCAGTTTAAAGGCAACAGGAAAAGAGTTGGTGCAAAGTTGGGAGCTGCCACAGAGTTGCCATCAGGTTTGTTCTAGTGGCACAGCAGGTCCCTGAAGCAGAAAAGCAGCTGAAATATCCCCTCTTCTACTGCATTTTTTAGAAGAGACAGAGATACAGTTAAAAAATACACTGTAAATGACATCTCTGTCATTTTCATGTGAAATTGACAGTAAACATTTGATTTCTGCAACAGCCTTTCTGCTCTAAACCACATGGGTTCGACTCAGAGGTAAGAGCAGGATGCCCAAGTTGTGCGTAGAGATGAATGACTCCCATCTCTGCATTACAGGGCAGCATGGCTCTGGAAGAACAAAGCAATGACCTACTGAGACAAGTGGTTACCATGTAGTGTTAGTAAACACTTATGTCACATGCAGTGGTTTGAATGGCAATATACAAGACTATATCATTAAGGCAGGGGTTTTTAACCCACCAAAGAAGCCCATTAATAAGCACAGAAATTTGGCAATAGTTGTATTTTCTCTCATGCTCAGGCTGGTTTTTGCTGTATTTCCCTCCTTATGTACCATTGACATACCCAAGAAGAGCCATAACCTGGTCAAAATCTGCCTTTTGCCATCTTTGCCCGTAAGGACATGGCACAACGGAACTGGGGACCGAGTCTCCTAACACTGCACACAGAAGCAGCTGCCTGCAGACAGTCCCAGGAGAGCAAGAAAGGGCTCCCTGGGACGCTAGGGAGTTCACAAGTAGTGGTTTGTTCTATGCAGTTCCCTCTGACACTTCCCTAACTTAATTTACAGCTCATAAACTTCAAACTGAACCATTTCAAGGACAGAGCAGCAGGACTGAAGGTCAGGTACTGAGTTCAGCTTGCCCAGATCATGCTCACCAGCGAAACTGTTTACTGATTGCTCTGTGTTCAAAGGAATATTGCCACTCACCTTAACTGAAATTGGCTTAGGCCCTAAGTTAGGAGTGAGCTGGCTGGAGCCTGCTGCCCCTAATCTCAAAGATACTGGAACAACAGACATATATTGGTAGCAGCAAGAATGAAAATAAATGAATGTCTGACTGCATAGATAAATAAGTAAGTGTGCTGTGCACAGCCATACAAAACTGAAACAGAAATCCCAGGAAGGCAAAGCAGCGTGCTGTAGCAAAGCACGGCTTGAAATGGAAACAACTCAAATCCAGGCAAAAAAGGATAGAGATGGAGGACAAAAATGACTGAATGTCAACTCTTCACTCTGACTTTAAAAGAGGCAACATAAACACAGTGATCTGATCTGATTAGTTAATTTTCATGTACGGGTAATGAAAGCAAGTGCTGGGGCTTGGTTTTACACACCTGAAGCCCACAAAGATGTGTAACACAAAAACATGGCAGTTCAGCCTGTGCGGAGAAGTCAGATGAGCTCCATGCCTAGGCAAAGCATCCTCACTTGCTCTTGATTTCCAAGGAAAGCAGATTACATCTAACAGGAACCGACACATGGCCTAGATTGTCCCTATCAATTTTTATGGATCAGTACAAATAGGTCAACAGCTACTGAAATGCTGATCAGCTACATCTGATCACAACTCAGCGAGGCTATGGTGATGCAGGAAACACAGAGATTCTCCTGTTTGTTTCCAAAGTCAAAGAACCAAAGCTTTCAGAAATGATCTTACAGCAGAACCACCAACCTGCCAGTGATAGATGGCCAATGGGACAAGTTAAACACAGCTCAGAGGCATAATATTTTAAATAGGAATGCCCAGGATATAACCCATGGAGCAGTTTTAAACTGCTGCATCCCACAACTGAAGCTAATGCCTTCAAGCAGGGTCTGTACCCACAGCATCACAGGATACAAAGTCAGGCACGGTTTGGACCCATTGTTCATAACTATAACTATCTTGTGAGTGTGCCAGAGCCAGTCCTTTAACTTAAATACAAATTTCCAGATTAACCATAACCATACACAACAAAGAGGCTGCCTACACAATGAGGTCACCGAGTTTAGGCATACACCTGGATGAATCAAAGGAACAGGATTTTCACAGGAGTGGCTCAAAAATGTGCATTGCTAGTTCCTAAAAAACAGAGTTTAGCTTGGGAAAATAAGAGTTCCTTTATGCTATTTCAAGGTGGCACATGGTTGAGACAATAGGTGCTATTTTTACACTGCCATGCAAAGGAACCAGATTAGAAGGCTCAACAGTGCATGTTAACAAAACTGGACACACTGAAGCATACAGCAGAGAGCCCCACTTCCACAAATGACAGCTGGACATACAAGGTCTGGGTCTCCTGTTCTCAGGAAACATTTGCAGCGATGCTGACAACCTCCTTGCGACACTGGCCACCCAGTCACTGATGTAATTCTGTCAACTGTTCCCAAGTAACTCACATGAACACAGCTACCCGAGCAACTCGGGCGAGCTGGGACATGGGTTTCCAGGTAAGAGAGCTGCCAAGCTCTTTGCTCCAGGGGTGACACATGCACATAGACAGTCAGCAATGATATACCCTACCTTGCTTGCCAGCATGTTCTATGCCAACACCTTATGTTAAGTGTCAGTGCTATACTGGAAGTGCTATACATATGGCTCTGAAGAGGACAAGAACAGCCTGTGGTGTGAAGCACAGAAGCAATCTCACTGCCCTTGGTCACCCAGCAAGTCCCTACTGGAGGATCATGCCTGTGTTTGTCTGACTTTGTGTTTGCTCTTTTTACCTCTGCGTGCTATGACCCTACATCCATTATTTATGTTACTTAATTAAGGATGAGATACTGAACATGATTTAACCAGCATGCTGCCTTTACTTGAGGAAGACAGCAGAGACAATTTCTCTTGAATGCCCAGCAGCTCTCCTATCCCAGCACCCAATGCAGAGCAATGACTTCCTTGGGAACTACAAGGGGTCCTGAGCTTTCTACTGTTACACAGTCCCAAGACAACAGGACACACACATTGCTGGGGCACCTCCTGACCAAAGGATTTAACCAATCAAGGAAATGAATTCAAGGCCTGGCAGGGCTGGAAATTAAAAATATAAGTATTTCTGATCAACTCCTTATGAGACATCTTAATTCCATAAGAAACTCCACAGAGAGAGATAAATCAAGAATACCTTTCCAATGTAACTCCTCACGTAGAGGTCTATTGGGCGCCTGGGAACAACTCTGCAGCACCACTGCTCTCTTGACCAGAATGGTAATTTTCATCCTGTTTCGCAATGACAACAGAGCTGCTCCTCTGTGAGACACAAGGCACTAAGATGCCTCATATCCACTAAGGCATTAGCACTCTTTGGGGGTGCAGGCGTGCACCTCACTTCCTCACATTCAGTCTCTCCTACACAAATACATTATTCAGATATGGTCAAGCCTATTGAAGTGACTCTCTGGTTTGATTTGCACTGATAGACACTCAACGTGTTGTCCACTGCATAGAATCATAGAATAGGGTTGGAAAGGACCTTGAGATCATTTAGTTCCAACCCCCTGCCATGGGCAGGGACACCCCACACTAAACCATGGCACCCAAGGCCTCATCCAACCTGGCCTTGAACACCGCCAAGGATGGAGCATTCACAACCTCCCTGGGCAACCCATTCCAGTGCCTCACCACCCTCTCAGAGGGTAAATGTAAATAAGGTAACCTCTTCATGCCAAAACAAAAAGCATGTTTCCTTTCCCCCCTCACACAAAGAGCTAGACAGGGGATAATTCTGGAGTATTTCATGCAGCGGCTCAAGCATGTGGATGGCATGGCATGGCTGTCGATGAAGCACACTTTGCGCAGGCTTTCTGGCAGAACTATTTGCAGTTTGCTGCGCTGCACTGTGGTGCTCAGTTCTGGTGACCCCAGTCAACTCTTCCACCCTTAGAAACTGAGCTCTGTCCTTTTTTCCCAGTTTTCTACACCAGATCAAGGCAGAGCGATGAAAACAATGCATTGTTAGTGGATAAAACAATCACTTCCACAGCTATCGATCTGCAGGCTTGTTCAGGGCAGTAACTACTTCCAGGTGTAAGCTGATGAGATACTAAGACACAAGGCTAACAAGATTAGGAAAATGCCTGTTTGAAACGCATATGAGAGTCACACACAGCATCGCTGCTGGCTGTAGGGCTTCTGAACGACTGCCAAGAGAATAAATACAATCTAAAGGTGCAGTGTCACCGAAAAGGTTAGTTTAATATCAAAGCGCCTATGCTGTAGAAGTGGTTTCTCTGCAAGGGGCAGGGCGGTGTTTCTGAAGGAGACAGCCGAGCAGCGCAAACCCGCGTGGAATGGAATGGCCATTCCAACCCGAGGCGCTGCAAGGAGCGGCGCATCCCTACGGAGCCGGCTGACCCGCCCGCTCCCGGCACGTCCCCGCTGCCCAGGCCGGGCAGCACGGCCGTTCCCCTGCGCTACTCTGCGGGCACACACCGCCGCAGCCTCCCCACGTCCGGCCCGGCCCGGCAGCAGCGGGGCCCTGACTCACCGGGCCGGGCACGCACCGCCGGCGGGATGCGGCTCCATCCTGAGGAGAGGCGCCGGCTCCCGCCGGGGGCGTCTGCCGGGGCCGCGGCTGGCAGCGCCGGCCCCTGCCTGTCCCCGCTCGGAGCGGTGATGCCCGCCCGGGCCGCGCTCCCCCTCGCCCGCTCCGCGCAGCCCCCGGCCCCGCCGCCGCCGCCCTACCTTCGTGTAGAGCTCGGAGGCTGCCATGGCGCAGGGCGCGGGCGGGCGGCCCCTCTGCGGCAGCCCGACGGCGGGAGGCGGAGGGCGGCGGCGGGAGGGAGGGATGAAAGGAGGCGAGAGGGAGGATGCTCAGGCGGCGGCCCGGGCACGCCGCGCCATGTTGCTACCTGCGGGGCGGCCGCCGCTCTGTGCATTGTGGGAGCGGCGCGGGCGGGCGGTGCTTCCCACCGGCGCGGGCCCCGGCGGTGACCGCTCCGTTGCGCGCTGCCGGGCCCTGGCACAGAGACACCCGCCCGGCTGCCCCCGGCCCGGCCCGCGCCTTCTCCCGCCCAGGGCAGGAAGCGGCATTCCTGCCGTGCCTCTCCGGAGTGAGCAGTTACCGCTCGTTCCTGCACCAGCGTTTCGGGTTTGTTGCTTCCCAGCCCGCGCTACTTGAGTTGCGGTCCCCCCCCAGCCCTGCAGCCCGGGATAGCCCTGCGCTCTCCTCTAACCCTCTGGGAGGGGAGCCTCCTGTGCACTCTCAGCCTGCTGGCTTACAGCCTGCTGCAGACTCCCTGAGCCCCGGTGATATCCTTCCTCCTACCCACTTAGTCACATTGGGGTTTCTGCATGTATTGCCCAAGCACCACGTTTTCCACTCTTTGTTTCCTCCCTCTGATCCTGATCCCATCCTTGCAATTGTTTACTGTCTCTTCCAGATTGATTGCTTCTTTACATTGAAACCGCTACTGAAAACACTGAAGAGAACTGGGCCCAAAAGAGTTTCTTCAAAAACCAAGTCCAGTTCTCACCAAGAAGTGACAGCACTTATCTGTGAAAAGTTGACGGTCTGTGTCAAAAGGGAATGAAAAACGTAAGCCATGTTCTGCCTAGGTTTTAAAGTGGCACCTCATTGCTTTATGAATCATTAGTGGGTGTTTTTTATAGCTCACAATACAACAAGAGTTCTTTTGACAGCAGAACTGAAGCTATACTACCTTTCTGTATTTTCCTTCTTCCCCATGGGAATGCCTCCTACCAGTCCATGTGGTCCAACATACAGACAAGCTCCAAACAGTGACTTTTGCCACACTCCACCAAACTGCTTTTGGCTTTTCCTTTCATTCCTAGGAGGAGTCCAGACCGGGTTCCTGCGAGTTGCTGTCCAGGTCAGTGGTGGGGGTTTTTGGCTAAGAAGTCTGCACAGCTGCTCTTCACATGAGCGGTATGTCAAAAGAGAGAGAAATCCTAAAGCTGCCAGTCACCTTTCATGTGTAACACAAAAGTGATCTGGGGTTCATTTAACAGTATAATCACTTCCCTTTAACAGACTTCATCTAAGAATCTGGATGTATGAACCATGAATCTGTTTTGTTTTCAGAAGGGACAGGAACCTCTGCTCTGTTTGCTGCTTCACATCCAGTATTCAATACCCTTTCTTCACTGTATTCTAAATTCACAGACTCACTTCAGGAGTTTGCTTGGACTGTGGATTACTGTATCAGCCATTCACAGCTGGAGCTCAGGAGCCAAATGTAATTATAAGCCCCAGCAAAAAATAGATATCTGAGGCCAAAATATGCTACGATTTGACACAATTTGTATAAACCAGGATTTCAAATCTGTCATTAAGGACAGGAATTGGGGGCACTGAAAGTTGCCAAGAAACAACCTGTTTGTCATGCATTTAGACTGACTACCTAATTATTACTTTAAGATGCATATCCTGCATCAAACAGTTGCTGGCAACATTCATCTTGTGTCTTCCACAGCATCTTTTCAAAAAGACCATTTATGGCATTTGATTTCAGAGCATATATCCCAGGGTATTTCAGCTGTCAATGTCATGTCAATTCCAGCTCATGTAGCTGACACAGTCCACATGAAGAATTTATACTGAATTTGAAGCCAATAAAAAAAACCACCCAAACTGAAAGAGGTAGAAAATAATACTATGAATTGAGATTAGTTTATGTAACTTTTTCAGAAGTGACCGCAAAACATCTATCTTTTCTCTTCCACCTATGTTCCATTATGTTTACATCCATAACCTGTTCAACTGTGGCAGAAAAATTCCCTTCTCAATTAGGACTTCCTACTCTGCTGTCACACTGTGCCACAAGTGAGCAGTGGATTCTCTGCTGGCCAAACAAGAAAGGGAATTCATTGCAGGCACAGAAACAATATGTACTGGTAATATGAAGAACATGAGATACCCAGTGGATGGGCCTATCCACTCCTTCAGAAAAGCATTTGTATATTCAGCACAGACCATCAGTGTAACTAATCACAGGAAAGACAGACAAAGCTGAGAAATTCATAGGCTTAAATCCTCCACTTACCCTTTCCTATATTCTCACACTACAAGGATTGGGCCTGTAACTTTTAGCTGCAGAAAACAAACCGGGCTGGTTTCAGCTGGCACTGACTGAACAGTCACCAGTTAAGAACTCTGAAATGTCATGCAAGAGATACATAAGAAGAGATAAAATCCTGTTCTATGCACATATTCTCCCAATAACATTTGGGATTTACTTCCAGTTCTTTTCTGGCCTTACAGAAAAGACAAAACCTACATAATGAAATTCCCACACAAAAAGCTTGCCTCGATCTATCTATCTATGCCTACACTAGGAAGATTTCTCTTGTCTCTAGAACATCACATACGTATTTTCTTTCCAATGCATTAGCCAAATTTTCCTCAACAGTATAAAAACCACCACCTGCAAACAGACCTGAAGGTCAGTAGAATCAAGTTCCCATTCTTGCATTTAAGCATCCTTGTAATTACAGCCATATAATTCAATGCCGTCCATTTAATCAAAATCCTGTTACTCAAGGAAGACAGAGTTGTTTTTTGACTCAAACCCAGTAAGGAAACAACCCTACCATGCTAATGCAGAAGTACCCGCAGAGGTTGAATCCAGTCTCTGTGGAGATGTCAATGACAGTTATTTGATTATTCCATAATATTGTCAAGGGAAGTTGACATCATCCAACCGTAGTCCTCTTTAACAGAAGCTACAACACTGTTCTGCAGTAAGGTAAAAAAAAAAGCTAAACCCAACTGAAATCTGTTATTAAATTTAGACAAAGTCAGAAACAAAAAGTACTTCATTTTCCCATTTTAAACCAAAGTCAAATAAACATCCAGCTGAATGGAAGGTCTCCCTGCCCATAGCAGGAAGGTTGGAACCAGATGATCTCTAAGGTCCCTTCCACCCAAACCATTCTGCGATTCTGTGAAATCAGTGGTGGCTTTGTCAGTATTTTCCAAAGCAGTAAGTGAACAGACTTCTGTGCCTCCTATAAATATGGACGGTATTTATTATGAACATGGATCAAGCAGCATCCTCACTGTAACAAAGATGTACTGCCTGAGAATGACACAATTCGGTCACCTGTCCCTAAACTACTGCTTTTTCAAGTACATCCTCCAGTCTGGCCTTCAGAAAGGCCTCCAGTCATCAAACGAACAAGCCACTGCAATCTGGCCTCCTTCCTGAAGAACATGGTCATGTTCTGTGAGCACAGCCGTTAAACGTGAAGCTTCTCTGGGCACAGGTTTGTGCAATTGCACATGCTTCAGTTCTAATTAGAAATAGATTTGGGCATTAAGCCTATATTTAAAAAGTTTCTCTTTGCCTGAAGATTGATGCCACTCCTCATACAGAGATTCAGGTAAGTTACTTTAGGTTACTGATGCCAGTGTTCATGCAGCCTTTGCACTGCCCCAGCACAGTATCTGAATAACGCTACTTCAATCAGACATTTTTATCCCTATAGATGCAGAGTACAGAAGGTGTTACTACGACCTTGGCGACTCAGCTAATCGTGTAAATATACACATGGATCTTCAAGATGCACAAAGATCAGCACCTGAGTCAACCTGAATATAAAATTAGTTGGCCTTTTTGCAGCATCTTGATTTCCTGAAAACATTGCTACATTCAGGCCAATAGTCTTTAGCAATGCAAGCTTCTATATGCCAAGCTAATTCCCAGATATCCCCTTCGCTCAGTGCAAGGGACCAAAACAATCATCTGTTACAGAGTTTTCAAACAATAAGCTTTTAATTGCCTTATTAGAAAAATAAGCACTGAAATATATATAAACGTGATTACATTAAAGTAATTCTGTAGTCTAACATACTAGAAACCAAAGCCTAGTTGTATTTTTAGTGATACAGCGTACCAAGATTTAGGTTTCAGAAATTTTCCATAGAGAATACCGGAGTATCCCATATCTTTTAGGAAACCAAGACAAGACAAGACATGTTGCAATAAAAACTAAGTAGATCAATTTATTCTGTATACTATACAATGTGTAAGTTTGTAAAGAACAATTGACAATTTTATCACCTTAACATCTCGACTGGGTGTAAATATGTCCAACAAAATGTACTCCTGTGGCCTTTACACAAACACTGTCCTACTACATCAAGAACAATGAGAGGGAAGCCTTTGGTGTTACAGATTTGGGGACATATCTGTGAAGTTGTAATTAATCCACTTAACTATCTCAAATAAAATGTTGGTGCTATCTGCTATTATATGCCTACATGAGTACTACTCTAATAACTAAACACTTCTACCTTTAAAGGCAAAGATATGAAAGGGACTGCCAGTCTACAGTGTGGACAGGTTTTCTTTGAAAAAGGCAATTATCAAATGGTAAAACTCATATAATACATTATGTACATTAAGTTTGGATAGCTGAGTTATCTTGCTGGAGTAAGCTGAAAGTAAGCATCGATTTGCAGTCATGTTTGATTTACTGTTAAGTGATTACAGGACTTAAGTTTTATACAGTGTATAGAACCAAAATAGCTGTGCCTGCTGCTGAGGTCTGTCAGATGTGAAGGCTCATAATCAGTCATTGATCTAGTTAGTATTACAGTACTTCAAATATACACATGGATAATATATTCATAGCTGAATTTGTAGTATTATTAAGAACTGCAAGTCACTGAGTGAACATCAGAAGAGCTTGTGCTGTCCAACCAGCAGGACCAGCTAAGTTGTAACTAAGTGAGTGGAATGTTTACATTTCCATGGCTATTTTTTGTTTTGAAACCTTCCCAAACATCAAGAAAGCTCACCTTCTGTGAGCTAGAGTAGTGGCACCAGACAACACACAGCAAGTCACCTTAAGTTGTTCAAAATTTGTTTCAGGCCCAGTCCTATCATTAAGTTCCAATTTCATTTATACATACAAAAATAAAGAGGGATTTTCACATTAGGACAAACATCTATAAAAAGCAGTTTGCTTCAATATATCCAGCTTCCCTGCTATTGTCCCAGCCTACTTTCTTACTTAAAGAAGTCACGTAGGTTCATTTCTCCAACCTGTTCTGCAAAAGTCACAATTCTTTATAATAAGAGTGGAGGATAAGGAATCAGGACAGATTTGATAGAGCCCATTTATTTACTAGAAAGGTGCTAGACAGACTTGAAGAGAACCAGGTTAGCAATTTCAAAATTACCTGGAATAACTTCTCTGAACCAAAGACATTATATAGACACCAATAATGCTTTGCCCATGTTCTTATCAAAATAGGACCAAATTAAGATTATTCATTTTCTCTTGATCATTTTCTTATGTTTGTCTTTAGAAGAGAGCATTACACAAGATACGGGCCAGTGTTCTTTTTCAGCTGGCAGTCCTTCATCCTCTAAGACCTTTCTGAATATGTCAACAAAAGCACATCCTTCTGAAAACATGCATCTTTAAGAGTGTTTTGTAATACCCACATTAGTGCTTTGTTTACAACAGGCTGTTTCAGAACTGTTGCTTTCAAGAAAAAGGTATTCAGTAAACTGATCTTAAAAGTTTCTAAACTCCAAAAGATCAAGGCTGTGGTTACCTATATGAAAATCAATTACATTATGGATGATACTGTGCTTTTAGTATTCTGATTTCATTGAATAAACATGCTTTTAAATGCATCGTTACCTGCCTTATATCAACTATGTATTTTGGCTATCTAGTACTTACGACCTGCATCTCGAAGATGAACTGAAGTTCATTCCTATTTTCTGACATGAAAAGTTACCTATTTCTCAATAGGTCATTGTATAAATACCACTTCCAGTTCTTTGTTTCTTCAAAGCCAATGAGGGGCTGCTGTATAACAGAGAGAAAAGGAGGTATTTTACTACCACTTCAGGAGGCCAAGAAAACAAAAATTATAGGCTTCTCCTTCTAGAAGTCTAAAATAGCCCAAAGACAATTGCATATTAAACCTCAGCAAGCCTAGATTTGGTGTTTGCCACACAGAAAACTTGCTCGAACAGTACATTTATCCATCTTCCATGTCATCAGATAGAGCATTTCAGCTTCAAAAGCTTGAAGAGTTGCTGAACTGAAAGGGCATTTGTCTCCAAATACAGGTACAAACTCCAGATTTAGATTTGAATGCTGGAGACTGTTGCAAAATCAAAATATACAACTGCAAAGCATAAGGCTGAGTCAAGTGTAAATGTGGTTCCCAAATTTCAGGTATACAATTTTAACTTTCAGTAGCAAGATTCTGGGCTCTTAGTTTCAGGACAAGACTTTGAAAGATACAGAATCACTTGTGCTTTGATTGGCACATTATCTGCTTTTAAAATGTAAAACTAATAGACGTTTGCAAAAGGTTGTGCAAAACTATTGTATTTACAAAAATGGCACAAAAGTGAATTCAACAGTCTATGCACATGCACACTTCATTCACATCTTCAACAAAAGTGTGTCCTAAGCTACGGAACTGAAAAGAATACCAGCTTCAACAGGCAGTTGTCAATAAGCACTAGATTCACAAGAGTTACACCAAATGGGCAAATATTGCCCAAGTAAAAACTCTATTGTTAAAGCTGAAACAGGTTTAAGGCCGTTCAAGTTCAAAAGCAGAAACAAAATTCAATCAGAGCCCTGGTCTTTGTTTTAATACATGCTTTACCATCTAGCAACTTGTGGTCTAAACCTCTATTTTAGACAACAAACTCAAACACGGAAGAAAAACCCAACACAACTGGAGGTTATATTAAATACAAATATGCTGTAATTAAGATGAAATAACAAAAGCAGAAACATTAGAAGTAAAACTTGCGATGTCACTTGTTGGAACCAGTCCTACACTAGGAAATGGGCAAATATGTACATTTTCAAGTAGATTACATTGCTCTAACCAAACTTGTCCTTTTTATTCAGTGCATTGTTCTCAACTAGTTCAAATACTAAACGTTTTACTCTTAACAGTACTCCCTTACAATAGCAGCACATGCTATCGCTACCTGCAAAGCTGTCAGTCTCATGACTTAGTGTAAGAAAGAAAAAGGGGGATGTGAGGGTGAGAAATAACTATTCAGGAGAAATAACAGGAATGAGAATAATCATGCAGTTCAGCTGTTCTCGTCAGCCAGCCAGCTTGCTAGCAACAAGAGATGGTTTCCGCTGTGGAAGATCCTGTGGAGTAGGAATATGGTCACCAGTGACTTCTGTCTTGTCAGGTGCTGCAGTAGGCAGTTGCTTATTCTTCATCTTTGCTTTAGCCATGTTGTAATCACCAGAATCAAAGTATTTTTGCTGGAAGACAAAACATATATGTTTAAAAGCCTGAAATCTTACTGAATTCATACACAGAAAGTAGATTCTCTACATTTTAAACACAGTTATAAAATCCTGATTTGGCACAGTTAGCTTTACGTTGATTAAAAATAAAATCTTATCAGGACTATTAGGCACACGTATCTGAACTCTTAACATTAGTAATGGTAAATGTACAGTTAGGGTTCTACATATACCATTAAACTCACACATTATTTTTGCCCCTGCTTTCCCAAGAGTTTTTCCAAGAGTGAAACTTTGCATTTGTGAATTCTGTTGCAGCGAACAAGTTCTGCTACACAGAATAACCAAACAATGCATGAACTGCAGGTGGAGAAAAGAGCCTGCTTCATCATACCAGAAGATCAAAGTGGCATGAAACTGCATGCTTACAAGAAACCCTCTTATCTGCATACATTAAAACAGTGAAACTACAATCCCTAAAGCTCCCAAACCAATTATTAGCAAAGTCAAATCTACTGTGTAGTCCTTCAGAAAACCACTATGTGAAGGAAATTCTTATCCCACACTCCAGGTTTCTTCTGAATACAAAAATAAGTACATCAAGTTTGAAGTTCTAAAGCAGTGTTCCTTACTATTTCAGCATATTTTTATTAGCATTACCTCTAACAATGTTTTCTGTTAGATTCTAAAAATACGAAGTTACCTATGGATGCTAAAGCCAAATGCCTGTTATGACTCATCTGCACCATGGTTAAGAGGAGGCATGGAATTTCATCTAAGGTCTGAATCAAGGGTTCAACTGCTTATTAACACATTTTGCAGGAAAAGTTTATTTTGTTTATATCTTACTATGACATTTACTGTTAAGGTACTTGCAACCCATGATTCTGAACAGGTTGTCATATAAGGCCAAAAAAATTAGATTCAGGATGGAGATTTACACTAGCAACTTCTGCTTACAGTCACAAACCCTGGAGAGAACCCTCCCTAGTTAGCTTTATATAGGCTTATTCATAGGTCAGTTGAGCAGCCATCACTACCTGCTACATTTAAGTGCTTCCAGGCTGCATATTACTACTATACTCTTTATTCTGCATTAGAACTAACCAGCTGCAAAACGTTCAACAGCTGTTAGAGAGACATAACTTGAACTCCTGATTTAACAGGGCTTTACCTAAGGGCAGCAGGTATGGGTGTTTATGCAAGGCCTCTTGAAGAAGGCTTTCAATGTTCCCTGCCACAGCCTTAAGTTACCAAATCTGGTTTTCCCATGCAGTCAGTAGTACATATGAACTTTTATGAATAAACCTTCACAATTCAGTCCTTTTGATGGTGTAATCCCTATTTATACCATAATGTTCTAACACTGCGATCTGCAGACCAGACACCAAGTTATATCATAACCTAATTTGGAAAGAGGCTTTCCTATTTTGCCCTTCAAGACTACAGCAACCAAAAGAAACTTTTAAACGACAACTAGGTAATAACAGAAGTGCTCCATCTTTAGGTGTGTTGCTGCTGTTAATGGATATCTATTTCTGTCCATGCAAGAGCTCCGAACAGAATCCTTCCACAGGAACTTGGTATCACATAGTTCTCATCTACTATTATTCTGGAGAAAGTGTGATAATAATGGTGCGTGTGCCCAATGCAGAACTTTTCTGGAGAGCAAATATCAATGGGTAAAGTGTGTCCTAGTTGCCAAATCAAAGAAAATCTGGGCTATGGATAAGTACACACATTTAGAAGAGTATCTGAAAAAATCCACCATCTTTCATGCGTAGAATATCAGTCCATTACCTCCTTCAACTTACTGTTGTATTTTCCTCTGATTTACTCTAGCTTTTCATAGATGGCCTGTATTTGATCATCTCTTTTGAACTGATGATGTCTGTCCCAGTATCTTCATGTCAGAAACATGATCTGAAATATACTCACTATCCTCACTCTATTGTAAACTTCAGTAATACAAGCAGCCCAAAATACACCAGGCTCTATAGCAAGTAAAAATGCTTCCTCATTTACTTCATCAAAATGAGGGTATTGTACAGATTGTTACAGTTGGTGAGTTTTCCTCACGGTTACACTGAGTGCAAGCAACCATAACTCCTTTATGGTCATCAGTCCTTAGGGAGTGGATGCTGTTTTCCTGTATTATCATTGCAATACACACTAACCTTCTCCGATCTGTCTCTACATGTGGACTGAACCCACTGAAGTCCAATTTAGGCTGACTTTGACAACGTTAACAGCCTAACTCACAAAAGGAGTCACCTAATCTACCTGCCCATGCCCATCAGTTATTAACTATGCTGCGTATGCTCCAACTTATAAGAGAAAGCTTCTTCAGAAAACATTTAACAATTCCCATGAGATGTTACCAGGTAGTACAGAATTAGATCAGCACCAAACTCCAACAGCTGGTTTGCGAAGGATTTATACTTGGAGTCGTTGTGTGCACTCAAAGGGCCTAGACAATAGTGGGAAAAAAAAGGAGGAAAAAAGAGGAAAAAAAGAAAAAAACCAGCATGACAGCAATAAAAGCACCATCAGAAGAAGTGATATTCTAGGATTATTCCAAGAACAGGGTTCTAGCGTGCCTGGAAGGCATTACATAACACCTTTATGAATAATTAAACTAAAAATAAAACCAGCCAAACAACCAGCTGAATAACTAAGAAAATAAGAGACACTGGTTAAGTGTGGAACAATATTGAAATACGAACTCACTCTTCATTCTTCTATCGCTATTTTTTTCCTTAGGGTATATATTCAGAATCATACCACCATTCCCAAGCCGCTGATGTCAGATGGTGCCTGGTGTAACTCAGCAGACACTAAGCTTTCATGTGCTAAAACATGGATAACAAGAGCGGTCATTTTTGGGACTTAAGAATGAGCAAGATCAGTACAAAACCGGGGTGAGGTTCTGACCTTTAGTGTTTATTATGAAGTCTTTTATGATGTCTATCACAGCAGCACTGAGCCAGCTTTTAAGTTCAATTTTTTCCTATAAAATGCAGTTAAGCCACTGCTGCTGTAGAACAGCTATCCTGCCAATTTGGCATTTCTTTTGTGGAAATAAATTTGTCTTCCTTGTGCTTTCACAGACAAAGTTTAAATTTCTGAGCACTCTTTTATTCACAAAGACCCGTGGAGCAGGGGGAAAAAAGAAACAAAAACCCAAACACCAAACACAGAGATATGGGGATTTTGGAATTTCTTGTCCATACCCTGTGGACAATGACTAACTTACTCCTTTTTGAAGCCTCTTCCTCAAGAAGTCTGAGCCTCCTGGCTTCTGGCCCAGATGAGGATATCTTGCTTTCAATTTTGCTTCTTCAACTTTCTCTGGGCTGATCACCTTATCCTCCATTTCCTGAAAGACAATTAGCAATGCTGTAAATGAAATACACAATAATGAACTATTTATGCAGAATCCCTTCACAGGTAATTCACCAGCAGCCAACTGCTGCTATCAAGTGAACATAATTATTTGGTTAGACCTTTTCATACATTCATTCCTGAATACTGACAGCAACTGTAGGAGTTGAGCCTCCCATTTTAGATACCCTTCCTGGAGATGTGTTTAAACCTAATCAAAGCATTCCTCTTTCACATAAAAATAGTCTGTACCAAAATTAAATTCGATTTTGAAGGGGAAAAAAAAAAAAAAGAAAAAAATGCCCCTAAACAAATTTAATTTTTCTTTGTCAACACAAGGGTTCCACTAAGAACAAACAAATGCTGAGAGCTGAGCAAGAGCCACAGGAATTTTTTCAACTGCCCGTCTGATCATAAAGTTGCACAGACAGACTAGCACATGCATTGCCACAATCTAGTCTGCATAACTGCTTTAACTGTAATGTGTTGATATTCACTGTGAAAGTGTTAAAGCTGCTCAGACTCAAAAACATGCCTGCTATCATATTAGTAGCAACAATACTGTATTTATATATGTCTATAATTATCCTAAAATTATGAGGATGAAGACAGCTGGATAGTGCATTTAGGTAAAATAAAATGCCTATTTTATGAGTATACTGTAAAATGTGAATGCTGAAAAGTAATCATTTGAAGGTACTCATTTGGCAAAAACTGCAATTTGTTCATCCAGTCTTTCAACACTGACTAATCCAGTCCATGTAGCGACTTGATGTATGAAGTATAATTTCATCTATTAGATCATTTCTAAAGTATCTTCCATTCAAAATTCTTGTTTTGCTACTTTCCAGTATTTGACTAAGGCTTTTCTTTTGTTTTGCATGCAAATCATTGCTACTTCAGGAAAATATACATTGATTTCCACTGACTGATGTAGTGCTGAATTGTTATCATCATCCAAAGTCACAGAATGACTTTTAGGCAGGAAATAAGAGTTATCTTTGAAATTAGGAGGCCCTTTCATTCATCTGTAACTAAGATTTCATATGCACTTAGAGCTGCTTAGGCATCCCCTTCACAGTCTTTCCATCTGTGTCACCATCCTTTGAATCATTCAGCATGATTGTGTGTACTCCACATGAATGGGTTACAGAAAATAATTCAACAGAAAAATAACCACCTTGCCCCCTGCTGGGCTGCGTTTCATTTGGATCAGTTTTCACAGTCTGTTTAACGAAGCAGCAGCACAAACATGTATGTTAGCAGAGAAGCAGGGGGGGCACAGGAACACAAGCAGCTGGGAGCTATTTAAGCCAGAGCTGCCGAAGAACTAGAGCCACCATACTAGCCTACCCCCAGTACTTTCCTTTATAAAAACTCAATAGTCTATGTAATATTTAACATTATTTCTGGTAAGAAGCCTCAAAAGCAAGGGTTATAACAACAGATTTATAATCTAACAGTGGCTAACTGCTCCATTAGACCAGGACATATGAAAGAGAGCTTTGCACAACACAGCGGGAATCTGAATTAACAGTTCTACTAAGGAAATTGTCGTAACAGTTAAAGAAAACCTTTATGAAGATAAGAACCAATGCTTTTTATTAGATGAAAACACAGCTAGGCAATACAATGCAAAACACAAAAATACATATAAAGGGCAAAGTCTCCCTGACACTACAACATAGAGCTATTTTGCACTATACAATCATACTAGCCAAGACCAATGTTTTCACATGTTATAAAGACCATTCTTCAGCTGCTGTCCTTCCTATTGTGCTTTATTATCATGCCGACAGGATTTTCTCAAAAGCAATCCTTTCAGCTAAATACTTTCAACATCTAATGCTGAATCACTGGGTACTCACTGCTAAGCCAACAGACAAAGCATTTCAGGGGGCATGTTTCGCCAATATTAACCAAGAGGAGGTTTATTTTTTTTAAGAACAGCCGGCCAACAATTAATAGCTTACACAAATATGTATTCATGGTGCATCAAAGGAGACATTTATGCAAACTCACAGGGCTCACAAATCATCACACAGCAGGCAATCAAAACACAAAATGCCATGTTATGCATCAATGCAGCTGAAAAGGATAGAGACTGTGGTCACTTACCCTTGATGACCAAGAACAACTAAGGCTCAAAAAAACTATGCAAGAACGTAAGAATTTCAACACAAAGACTTGGGGTGTCAAACAAAACCAGGCCATGGCAGGTTCAAAAAATAGTTAAGACAACAGTCCTTCATATAAAATACAGTTAAGCTGCAGAATCCATGCCAAAGGATATTGGGGGTGCCAAGAAATTAGAAGAATTCAGAAAGTAAATGGATACGTTCATTCGCAGCTCAGAAGAATTTTAAACCACAGACTGCTGAGACCGAAGATAGTTTTCTGGAGAAGATCACTGCATGCATGTCCTGACCTTATATCCTTCTGTGGACTAGACTGTCTTCAGCACTCCTGGAGATGTGTTGCTGAGCCGCAACGGCTTTAACTCAAGCCAGCAAGGCTTGATCTTACATTTATAACATCCTCTGTTGAGTTACAGAAGCAACAAAAAGTGACTAACACATGACTGGGGGGGAGGAAGTCAAGATATACCACGCTCCACTTCCTAGCAACAACCACACAAAAGCTATAATTTTAGATCTCTACAGGAATTTGACACAGCTAATGAAGTCTGCTTACTTCATTAAAAGGATCTACCAGGAAGGCAGTAGTTACCTAACTCATTTAAATATAGCTTTTGCTTTTAAACTTTACAGAGGTAACAGCAGCATAAAGTTCTGTATCTGTTGGACAACTAAACTGCATGGCTAAAGAAAGAGCCATCAGCCTTTTAGAATTCTGATATTAAGCGCTCATCCTCTTTAGCAAAAAATTATTAAACAAAATGTAACACAGAAAATAGGAAAACAATAGGGACAAGAGCACAACTCTACAGCAAACGTATGTGGCAAAGGCCAGTCTAGAAACAAAATGCACCACTTCCAACAGCTTCCTGAAAAAATATGGCTTTTAAGGTAAAAAAACGTCAGTCACCCAAGCATATGTTCTCCAATGTCTAAAGTTTCTTTGTTGTTGAACTTCCTCTTGCCACTATCCTGAGTTTTCACACTGAGAACAGGAAACGCTGGTCTTTGGCAAGTTTTCAACGTGTATCACTCTCTTGTTTAACACCTTTCTCACTTAACACATATGTCAGAAAGCATAGCAGGACAGTCTAGAAAAGAGGTCTGGTCATGAAAATGCTGTCTCAAAGTTCATTTAGGGGCTTGATCTTTTTCAAGCATATATATAAGTACTGCAAAACGGGTTATTTATATTTCAGAGCTAAGCATTAACTGAGTCAGTGTTGAATTTTGCCTATGCAGACAAATAGTTTTAGTGGAGGTTAATACTGCATAGCACTGATAACACAGGATCCTAACAGGACATAAACTCACAGCAATCCAAATTCTTTTATTGATGTTATTAATTTGTCTCGAACACCTCATCAGATTAAACCTAAATTAGCACACCGGTATGGGACTCCTGCCTCTCAGATAAAGGGTAATTTTCCAAGCCCATGCATAAGCACTGCTTTTCCAGACTTCAGCCTGAAACTTAGCAAAATCAGCGCCACTCACCTGATTTCACCAGAACACACTAGAAGGCATCACAATAAACTTGCTGCCACATGTTTTACTCTGCTCTTATTACAGAGCTATTCTAGGAGAGCTGCATAGGCCAGGGACTTATTTTTACAGGCTTTGAACAGGAACAGTATCCCTCCAGCAGTCCACCTAAGATGAACGTTATGTCAAGCTGCAGAGCACGCATTTAAGAGCAGATTACAGACCTGCCATAGCAGTTGGTTCTGATTACTGCACCTATTGAGATAGTATCCTTCCACATTAACCCTCAAAGCTCTACTTGTACATCTAACTCATATTACAAACTGTGAATTATTAAACAAATAATTGATAGCTAAAACAGATCCGGCTTTTTCTTTCAGCGTCCTCCAAAGCAGTGTTTCTTAACTTCTCTCTGCCAGAAATAGCTGTGGAGATTCGAACTAAGTCCACATAGCAATGACGATACTAAAAACCAAACGACTTCTTAACGTCACAGCCCGCAGATGGGAGCTGCTAACAGTACAGTCACCTGTGAGGCCAAATCCCACCTAAACTGTAAAATTATTAGCTACAGAGATGACGTAATAGCTTAATCACAAGACAACCCAACCTGTTGTTCGCCCTAAAAGCCCACATTAGAACAGGTCACAACCACTGTGCTTTGGGTACCCGTGCTCTGGAACAGCTTACATCAAAACCCGGAATGTTTCTAAAAGCAAACGAACGTTTGGCCACCGGATTATGGCCGTCTCCCGCCGCTGCTCTGCGCCGAGGCTCCGTCAGCGGTACGCGCTGGCAGGCAGGGCCCAGCGCTCTGCGAGCGGGGAAGCGCCATGAGCCCGCCCAGGCCAGCGCACGCCTGCGATCCACTAGAGAACAGAAATCCCCAAGCGCAGAAGCCAACATGGTGGTGCCGCTCCTCCGCCTCCAGCCCCGGCCCGCCGCTCCCGCCACAGGCCCCGGGTTCCATCCCGCCAAAACCGGCGGCGGAGGGTGGCTGCAGAGAGCCGCCGACTCCCCCTACACTCCTGCACGGCGCTGGTCTAAGGGCCTCCGGGCACGGCCAGCACGAGGAGACGCTGCCTGAAGGGCCGCGGCAGCCCGCGAGGCTCCCCGGGCTGAGAGAGCCGGGTGCGGGGGAAACCCGGCCATGTCGGCCCCGCTCCCGCGCAGATGGAGGCGGGAGAAGCCCCGAGGGTCGCCTCCTGCCCCTCGGCGGTGCTGCGCGGGGGGTGCCGGACACCCACCTTCTGCTCCTCGGCCGAGGCGGGCTCGGGGCTCTCGGCAGACATGGCGCCGCGGCAGCAGGACGGGCGGGAGAGGGAAGCGCGACCGCCGCTCCTCCGCGCAGCGCAGCGCTACCACCGCCCCCCGCACAAGATGGCGGCCGCCCGCAGGACGGAGCGCCGCTGGGACCACACTTCCTCCGCGCGCGCGCTCGGGAACCGCTTCCGTCTCCGCCCCCTGACTTCACGTCCGGTGGCGGGCACTGTACTGCTGTGGCGGAGCCGGGCCCAGGTGGGTGAGCCCGGCCCGCTGCTCCCGCTGGCCGGCCCCACACCGGGTATAGGCAAGGAAAGGTCTTGCTGCTTGGTTAACCTGAGCTCTCGAGCCCTCGGCAGCTGGATCTGAGGAGCTTTAACTCCCAGACACCAGGTGACACAGGAGGTCTCAGATCGTCGAAATTTGTTAACAGCACGGTTTCAAGTATATAAGTGTTATATTCCCTCTCCATCTACTTCTCTCTGTCTAGCTCCTGGCAGAACAATAACTTCCCTGGGACTTTCAGAACATAGAGGAGGGTTTTAAATAGCTCACTGTCAATAAATGCTTAGGGATCCCTAAATATGGGGATTGAACAACAAGGTATAGATTTTACTTAATACTCAGTTAAGTGAATGCACACTTATGCTACACAGAACATCCTTTCCCGGCACCTTTGCTGTTGTCCTGTGATTCTGACCTCCAACTCTCCCACTGCAGCTCTCCCTGGAAGCGAGCACACGCTCTCCATCCGCACTGCAGACCCTGCCCACACGTGTTCTGAACCGGCTCTGGTACAGCCAGGAGGGATGGGCATGTGTGGTTGAGATCCAGAGGATAGATTGAGCCAGATCAAAGAAGTCTACAGCTTCTATTTTAAGTCAGTGATTTTGCCATAGCTGAATTTTACTAACAGCCCCCCAAAACAGTAGTTGGAAGAGTCATTTTAAGCAACTGAGAGATTTGTCCAGAGATGACGATTGTGTAGTAGCACGGAACTCAAGGAATGCACATCTCTCTTGTTCAGAAAGGGATACTACAGCAGGGCAGATTGCACAGGAAAACCATAGAACACACTAGTATTGTGTTTCCTAATGATAAAAGAAGCAAAGATAGCAGTGGGTGTGCCCCATTTCCTTCTAGCAAAAAAAAAAAACCAGGCAGCAATGGTCTGGAGGTGCAAGAAACAGAGCAGCAGGTAGAAAGAATGATCATGAGAAGGATGAAGACCATAGGTTTTGAAAAGAAACAGAACAAAGCAGTGATAGCAGACAAGGATGCAGACTTCAGGCATTTATTTTAAACCTCTTAGGACGTTAATGTGAGGGAAAACAGTTTTGAGGATCCAGCGGTTCCTTAAAATTATTTCTTGAAGGGAACAAATGTAAACTATACTGTGCAGAGGAAGGATGGGAAGTAAATTGAGAACCTCAGGAAAAGCACAAGTTCTTCAATAGCCTCAAATATAAGAAAGCAGCATACAGAAACTAGGTCAATACTTTAGAGATGTGTGTCTAAAGCAGATCATGAAGACAAAGGGGCGCAGAATCATTACTGAAAATTACTGACCAAACCTTGTAGAGGCCAAAGGGCTTCATGTTTATTTTGTTCAATCTGGCATGATCGAGCTAGGCAGTGTAACAAACAGAGTATAACCTCAAGCTGGAGTAAGGAAAGATCAGTTTAAGGGATACTCAAATCAGTTACTGGTTTTCTTATCTGGTGAATGTATTCAACTTGGATGAAAAATTAACCTTTAGGGTTTAGGGAACTGACTGATCTCCAATTAACCAGTAGTCATCTATATAGGAATGTGTAGAAAATTAATGTGTTTCTAGGAGACTTGGCCATATTTCTGAATTTAAATAGGAGTAAGGGAAGGACAGAATACAAGCTATATAATTAAGCTGTCTAATCAATAATTACCAGAGAAATCATCTAAAATAGGCACTCAGAAAAGAAACTGAGGAGCTAGATGCAAATTCACAATTAAGAACAAGGGTTTAACGCAATCATATTTCCCTTAATGAAAGCAAACAGACCATGTGGAGAAGTGGGTGAGGTGGGTGAAGTTCCAGATGCCTTCTGGCATTAGTAAGGCTTCTGACACTTCTGCATGCAAATTAGGGAAACTAAACTAGATGAAACTTTAATACAGCTGCTGCAGGTTCTGTTGGAAATGCCTATCAATTGTTCAGACAGCAATGCTGTGTTTAGTAGGGTTTCACAAAGCTGCTTCCTGGGGCCAATACTGCTCATCAGTTTCAACAGGAGCAAATTACATTCAGTAAGAGAAGCTACAAGAACACTAGAAAATAATTGCAATTCAGATTCAAACAGAAGATCAGATACAAGGTCTTGGGTACGGAGAGAATGAAGTTCAATAGTGTCATATCCAGGAAAGCTACCATATTGGGAACAAGCAGGTAGGACACCTCTGTTATATTGGATTGCAAGATGAATGTAAGTTGACATCTTTGATACTAAAATAACAAGTATAATATGGATTAAAGTCCTCTTCATACATCCTAAGACTTATCAACCAGTCCTTCCAGTCTAATTGGCAGAGAGGCCCTGCTTGCGATGCTGTGTCCACTTGAGGCATTTCAAGACAGATTCAGGCCAGAAGAAAGCAAAGAGCTAGAATGATGAGATGTGCAGAATGTACAAGGCAATGCTGACTGAAGAGTCTGGGGTTGTCTTAGAAAAAATAGACTGAGAAGGGAGATACAAGAACTAAGTTGTTTTCTTTGCATATAGTGAAAAGGCCAAGTAGCATTTGACTTCAACTGCAGCAAGGCTTAGTTGGGCATTATAAATAGCTTACTTGTGTAGTTTAACACTGGAAGAGATTACTTGGGTGTCCATCTATGGAGGCCCTCATAATGGTTATCAAGAATAATTCTATGTGGTTTAGCCTATTGAGGAGTAAAGGGAAGCAGCAAATGCCCTCTCAGAAATTAGCCTGTAGTCTAGTTTCTTAACTTATCCATAGAAGGTCATGTGGAATTCAACTCATATTTTATTCATTCAGCATTTCTCCAGGTGTGTCCCTAATAGGAAGTGTTAACTCAGATCAAGCTATAAATGGAGAATGGCTTTGTTAAATCAAAGTTGTGCATGGATAATCTAAGGTCACTTTCATTCTGAATCCATACAGGAACTAAATGTACTTTAAGTCAATACAAATTTATTTCCTAGGCATGATTTGCAGTGACCACATAGTCAAAATCCACACTTCTTCACTGCTCAAAATGAATCAATATATTACTCACTCTTAAGGGAGAAAAGGCTTGAAGAAGTCCTTTAAAGTTATCAAGAGGACACAAACATACATTGTGTATTATCAGTGCAAAATAAAAAGTTAATCTACTACAGGTGAACTGCGACTTTTCATTAAAAGCGTGTCCTTTTCTCATCCTTTTTTTTGTCAAGTATGCAAGCAGATGTGCACCATGACACAAAAAGTACTTTGAGGATACATGCTGTTTGCTTATGACTCAATAGTAACTACAAAGAAACTAGGACACATTCTCATTACACTAGTCTAGTTCTATATAAAGTATAACTGCAGTTGTGTTTAACTCTTCTGCTACCAAAAGAAGACTTTTCCCAGTTTCACAGGTAACACAAATGACTAGAAAAGGCAAACAATCTCTTCATGTACAGTTTTCCCAAGTCTCTATAAAGTAAATGCTAACTAACCTTTGAAAACCCAGTGTATCAGAGGGGAAAATACTGCTGAAACAGGGAACGAATGCAGTAATATCTGAGCTTTGCCCTCTTAGAGCAACAGGGATTTGAATATACAAGGTAGTGGATAAGTATCATCTGGAAAGTCTGGTCTCCCTTACTTTCCCTGGCAGACTTCCTGGAGATTTCACGATACACTGACTTCTCTCATCTAAGGGCACTGCTGAATATACAAGGCGCACATTCATTCCTTCTCCAGAGTCTTCATCAGATAAGCGTGTTATACTCCCAGATATGAAGGTCACCTTTCATATTACCCGCTGAAAACCTACAGCCATGTAAAGAAGAATGTGTAAGTCAAGGTAAGGCAGTTGAGATCTTCAGCAAACATTGCAAAGCCTCATTATTAAATATATACCTCAAATATAATCAAATGTTTCTAGCTTTATTTCTCTCAGTTACACAGTTTAACACTTAGCATAAACTGTTTCTCTGGCGGTATTTTGGTTTAGGAATACACATACATACTGGAAAATATTTATATGCCCAATGTAGCATTTCTAGTAAAACTTCCTATGGCCACCTAGTGGCCCAAATAGAATTGACCTATTAAAAATATTCAGGATTACACGAAGATCCTCCTTATCTAAAAATAAAACAAAAAGTACAGGTTCCATAGCTTTTGCATATATTTAAGATATAAATACTAATTTGTTTGCACAGTACATCCTTTAACACAGTCTGAGAAATCAAATGGGGGAGGGCAGGAATTGTGTGTGAGAAAAACTAATAACTGAAAGCAAAATTAAAGTGGCCCTTAGGCAAAGGAAGAAATTGAGGGAGCAAAATATGAATCAAACCAATGATCTGAATGCATGAGTAAGTAAAGAAACAGTCTGCAGTATGGTTGCAAGCATTATTAAATCTGTATGTGAGGAAATAAAGAGGGTACCATCAAAGAGAAAAAAAAGAAAGCTAAATGTTTGCATAGTGTGAAATGTTATGGAAATTCACCAGTTGTCCCCATTTGCAATAACTTAAATGAATATCACTTAAAACATCACACAGATTAAAGACATCTGTATATATTTCAGATTTCAATATTAATGCCAAAAATACATAGTATGATTTTACATAGGATTTATGCTACATTAGAACACTGAAGACAAACATCACTTGAGTATTAAATGAAACATTAAATATTAAATAACTGAAAAATAAAATAAAAAGTGTAAACACTAAACTAACTTGGGAATTTGCTATTGCAACACATCCAATGAAGTGGTTTTAAAACAGTACAAAAAGATTAGATTTAAGTATATTTCCAGTCTACTTGGAATACACAAAGCTCATTCCAGAAACCTTTTAAAAACTGGTCCAGGATCACATAAGAACCTTCTCTCTCTTGAGCGCTATTTTCATTCCTTTACAGACTTAACTTTATACTGCCACCTCTACCAGTCTTTGCTCGTAAGGAGTAATCAACAGTAAAATGAATACTTCAGTTTGCCATTGTTTGCTAGCATCTTGGTGAAAACTGAGGATTTGTTGGAGATTCAGTGTAAGATTTGAGTTCATATGCAGCGCCGCTATCAACTTCCATGGATTTCCGAGAGAATAGGAGCCTTACATCTCTGTGGAGGTAGATCTTTCCAGATTTAGAACTCTGGAACCTGAAAAGATAACAAATATCTGTATTATCTAAACCAAAAGATTCATCTTTAAATATGATTGAATAAAATGTATTCCTTTAAGAGATAAAGGCAAAAAAACCCAACATTTGAACACACACAAAGTAAGTCAAGTTAAAATGAAAGAACAAAGAATAACCTAACATTTTTGATCTACTTTGTTTCCTTCAGCATTGACAGGTTCTGTTCCTGATCACCAATGTGGTGCACAGCTCTGAAAGTGGCGTGGAATATTTGGAGTTCCGACTGCAATTTTGGGTATTGAATATTAAAGCTCTCAGTGATCTAGAAAGGCAAAAGGTGCTCTTCAGTGAGCACGCCTAAAAATGCCCAGAGGGTGGCCTAAGCACACAGAAAAGGGAAAGTTCAGCTATCAACAAAGACATATATACATATTATATATGCATCTCACTGTTAGCTACTATACAGACTTCATTACTCTGTTCATGCAAGAAGTTTACTACTGCTTTATACCACATGCCAAACTGAAGTCCAACTCAAGAAACAGTAGGTAGAGGGATCTCTGCAGACAGACAGGAAAGGTTGAAAGGTTTTTGCACCGAATATGGAGCTATTTCAAAGAGACTACAGTTCACTGGCCTAATCACCAAAGTAAACAGCAGCCAATTCCTGCACTCATTTATCTTCTATGCTCTGACTAAACAGCCTAATTCAGGTCCTCCAAACCTGCCAGGAATGTGCCAGTTCCACTTTCCCTGAGATTTAACAAGTATATATAGAGAGGAGAGATCTGCATTTCAGAGAGTTGTATTCCATAGTCTTTATCTGGCAGAGCTCCTTGATTTCCTTCCCTCGACCAGGAAAAGCAGGAGAGCCTAAGGAGCATTTCTCATGGCAGCTGATGTTAACGTCCTTATCACCATGCCACGGTAAGGGGAAAAAAAGCTATTGCTACTGTAACAGAAATAGAAACAGAAAAGCTACTGCTATTTTAATGATCAAATGATACCATTACAAATGCTGAGAGCAGTGCACACTGTATTATCCCATGTATTACAATTAGCACAGATCTTTAATAAGCATTTACTCATTGACCACTCTGAAGCAAAAGTAGTACCTCTTAGATTAAACCTAGCCATAATCAGGCTGAATTGTGAGAGGCAATAAAGAGACAGCTACAGAAGATATGTCAAGATTTCATTGTCTGGGGCAGCCAGGTTGTAGAAATGGATTCTGTGCCCCCATTTCATTTAGGCAAGTGATGTAAAATAGCCTGTAGTCATCCCCACAGACAGACAAAGGAAAATCCTACTCTCCTAGATACAGCTGTCAAGGACACTAAATGTGGTGGAGTCTGTCAGAATGCTCCTACTGGCTCCCACAGAGCTCCCATCCATCACTATTTATTTGCTTGGTGCTGTCAGCCCTTTACCTGATAGAATCCTCTCTCCTTTGCCTATCTTAAGACTCTGGAGGAGAGCACAAGAAGGAAGACTGAAAGAGGCGAGGGACAAACTGAACACATTAATTCAGTTAATTCAGCATGTAGGTCTTAAGACATTTTAAAATGAAAATAAATAAAATATTGAAAGATCTTTTTCAGCAAAACTATGATTGAAATGAATTCATCCAGAACAGACAGATCTAGTTATCAGAGCATCATCATAAAGTAGAGCTCAATTCCCATTTTACACGTGGATCTATTGGAAAATAATTAGCAAGGTCTATTTTTAAACTTCTCAAGCTTACTATTTTCTATTAGTGCAAATTCTGCAAGACTCCCTTTGCCCAGAAAATAACACTTCCCTGCAACGTGGCTTCTCTGAGCATGACATTTCGCAGGGACTGAGGATGATTCTATGATTCTATGAGTGGAGACAGAATTCAGAGGATTCTTCTCATCTCTCCTTCCATCACCTTTTTTCTTTGAGAAATTTTCATCATAGTAATTGGGATTTAGAAATAGTGTACATGTGAATACATTGGAATAATCAAGAGACAACCATTACACACACCACCCTTGAGGGGTGGTGATGGAGTGGCCAGCATGGGACTGGCTCTGGAGCTGTGGCAGCTTCAGTAGTGTTGTGTAGAGGAATCAAGAAAAACACAAAGGTCTCTGACAGATGGTGTCCTAGGAACAGTTACAATACACAAATACAGGAAGGCTTAAACACACAAATATCAGATGAGTTAGAAAGTCTGACAGAGGAAACAAAGTGACAAACATTACTGAAGAATAGCAAATACAAGCATAAACCCCGTCCAATATATTTTATACGCCATCAAAATTCACAGAGTAAGCCACAGAAACAGGATATAGCAGGATGAGCACAAAAACGTAGGTAGCAAGACATGTTTTGCAGGTGGAAAAGACTATACAACACCATCTGTAAAATATGTAAGTAAACTGATTAGGACAAGGACACAAATTTCGAGATCAGGAAGAAAGCGGAGAGATCAGAAAGATCAAAGCCCAAACATTACATCAGTAATTGCAGGTACCTTCAGCTTCCATCAGTAAATTTATCATATGCCACATGAGGAAATCTTTTCTTTTTTAAAGTTCTAACACCTTGAAGAATCACTACTTTTAACAACCAGTTTCAAGCTTACCCTCCACCTAGCCTTCAGTAACAACCCCTGTTTAGCTGTTAAGTGACAACAACGATGCTCCATGCAATTAAAAGAGGAAATGTCAGTAACTAAAGCTGTTGACCAAGCTTTAAAAACTTGAAAAATGCTGAGCTCTGGGCAGGTTAACTGTTTAATTGTCTTTTATAGGGATGCCAGAATGTGACCTAGAAACCTAAATGGTCATCACCTTCATAACACTGGCAGAAATGAGGCATGAGCAGAGCTGGACTCGCAACTCTCAGCAGATAAAATACAATGCAAAAATCATTGCTTCACATGCAACAAAAAATTGATCCCCAAAACATCTCCAAGAAATGACTTAAATTGCAGATGCAACTCTTGATTTTCTTAAAAGTGAATGAAGCTCAGCTGTCCTTTCAGGCTCCATTTTATATCTCAATACTGTAGCTGTGGGTATAAATACAGTCTAATGGCATATTGAACAGTATCTCAAACATACAAAGCTGCATGCAGAAGCTGCATACACAATAATTCTGACATTTTAAAGAGTGTTATAGAAAATCTGGCTGCCAATGTTAAGTTCCAGACCTGTGCAAGCATTTTTGCTGCATTACCACTTGAAAAGCAGCTTTCATAATGCGAGTGCTGACAACTGTGATTAAGGCCTCGCAAGCAGATGCAACCACAATGCAGCTTACTGGTGGTGACTTCATTTGTTTTTTTTAAATGAAGTTTCAACATGTAAGCTTAAGATGCTTGTTTTCAACAACTGCTGCAACTAAAACTGAAAGGCTGTTCTAAGCCAACTTGAGTAACAGAAAAAAATCTTAGTAGTTTAATTTTTTCAGGTTTGTGTATAAGCTTTCAGTAAAACGGGTTTGAGGAAACATTGCTGCTTTTAAAAATGAAGTTTGAAAACCAACTTACATAGAAATTAGTATACTAAGACTTTTTAAGCTCTCCTGATTAAAATCCATCTTCAGTAAAGAAGGCTACTAAACTGACAACTGAGACTTGTAAAACGTGAAGTACCTTTAATAAACCACAAGATAGATCCACATAAACTCCCATAATATTTCAAGGAGTTCTGTAGTTCTCCACTTGTGAGAAAGGACCCACTGCTTGGGTTCATCTCTGAAGCAGAGAACTTCTGGGACACTCTGCAGGTCCTTACTTTCCACACTAAGCAGCTAAATGTCATTTTTTCAGCCAGAAATGGATGCGTTTCAAATTACATATTATAAGTTGATCCCTATGAGATGTCTGAAAGCTGAGCTAAATTGTACAGGTATTTCAAAACTAGAAGAATCAAAATAGCATTTCTGTTTCTCAGTAGGTATCAGAAATAGGAAGCTCATGAAAGAAGATTTCCAGCTATAAAAGCCAACAGAGAGGAAACCAGGTTTGCCTTCAAATACAAGTAATTATTGGGCCAGTCTACAACAAATTTACAAACTACATTAAAGCAGAAATTGAAAGGGGACACAAGTCTACTACTCTCCATGCCTGTATGCCAGACTTGGTTGGCCACAGACTTTTGCCCACCTCTGCAGCTGATGCTTGTCCCCAGTTCCTCTGCATCAGTTAGCTCAACACTACAAGTGAATGAGGCCTTTTATTTGGCCTACACATTCTTTTTCAGAGTTTAGCCCAGAACCACATTCTCAAGTTAGACACGGCAAGTTAGTGTGGCCTGAAAGGGTGAATTTCAATCCAGGCTAAAATTCAGAATGAAAACACAGTTCAGCAGCCTCAGCAGAATGCTATTTTCACACTCCAGTGAACCAACACACATTTTTTTATGACTTTCAACTTTCATGTAATGGGAAAGCTTGGCCTGGAATCACTGCCTTAAACAAAGTAGTGTTTCAGAAGTCTGCTGGGTAGAAATCAGCACCACTAAATAAGGAAAATAGTATGTACCAGAAGTAATTCTACAACAAGTTAAAGAGAAGAGTATGAGAGATTTGATTTTGTTTGGCTTGCTCACCCCAGAATGTCAGCTGCCATTGTTTTTATCCAAGTGCTGCAATGAAAGCACTGGGTCTGCACGTATGTGGTTTGTTTTCCACAATGCAGGCAAAAGTCTGCACACTGGAGAAGGACAGAGTATATCCACCATTCCTCCTTTGTTCCAAACTACAGTCTCCAGAACCTCCTGAGAGCAGCAGCACAGTATCTGGTTTCAGGCAGTGCTTTGTAAATCATTTAAGGAAGATTGTGTGAATATTTTATAAAGTGAAAGGCATTATCAGCAGTTTTGCATCATGGAACAGGCATTTACATTTTTTACCACTAACCTCTACATTTTTAGGAGTAACTCAGAACGCTTTTCATATTACAAGCTATTCTGGTCAAGAGGTATGCATGTGGGACACTGGGCACCTTCTCTACATTGATCCTTAGTTTTGGCTTTTCCCCATGTAACATCCACACTCACTATTTCCTGTAACCTCGGAAAAAGTACATTGATCCAGCCAGAACTAGATCTCTCTTACTAAGTATTAAGCTTTACAAGGCTGTACAAAATACTTCAATGCCAAAAAAGAGCTTTATATTTTAACTTTGTTTCTCCCAAGCCAAATTATTTATTAGCTCTACTTCCTCTGCTGTCTAGCTTCAGGACCAAAGTTAAAGGCATTCTTTTTGTAAATCAGTCTGCGTACAGAAAGGTTGGCTGGGAAGGAAATCATGAGATAAATGTTGTGAGGTACTTGGGGTTTTGTGTGTTTGGGTTGTTTTGATTTTGGGGGCTTCTTTTGTTAACTCTGAGGGGCTTACCTCAGATGTATGAGGTAGCGTAGTAGCCTTTCTTCAGTCTGTTGACTGTTTTCTTTATTGACAGTTCTCTTGACTTCTCGTCTCACAGGAACAGAGAAAGTTCTTTGCCGTAGGAATGTTTGATGATTAGCTGGCATTTCTCTCAAGTCATAGATCACCACAAACATCTTCACCACAGTTTTGTTAGGGTTAAATAAGGTCTGAAAAGACAAATAGTTCAATGCAATACTCTTTAGAGATGGCAAATTAATAAAACATAAATGAACAAACAAACAACAAAACCCAAACAAACTCCACCTGCCAAAATAGTCGCCATCCTCTATGCACTTTGTTCTGGTGCCATACAGAAACGTTTATGTAAAAACATTGTGCAGTTTTTCTGGTTTTCAACACCTTAGCTACTAGCAATTCCCACTTTTAAATATAATACTAAACACAACCTCATCTGAATGAAACACCAGTGTATGAATACTGTTTTGCTAATCTGCATCCCTCCCCGTTTATTTTTCCAGTCAGCTTTTTGTCTATGCTATTTTCTAAACACAATATGCTCACAGGAAGCACAGTGGTGGGCTCTGCTTTTAATCCTGAAACGTGTTACCCTGGACTGGGTTCTTAAAAGAAAGAGGCAGATCTTCAGTTTTAAGCAACGACTGTGATTTACTTTCTAATTTTATTACAAAAAAAATAGGTGGTGTTAAAATGTTACAAAATTTAGATACAACTGAGTATTTAATCTTAATCCCTTTAGAAGGATTTCAGAATTTGGACTGTGGCCCAATTACTTCCCTGTTACGTGTTCAAAGCCACAGTGTCCCCAACTATTCTTAAATCTTCAGTAACTGATTTTAAGTCTCTTCACAGCACAGATGGGTTCAAAGGTTGGGAGTCTTCTTATTTCTGCTTTGAATAACTGCAGTACCTACAGAGATGTAGCATTTATACTGCTAGCTTCGTGCTCATTCCAATAACCCCATCTCCTCTGCATGACTTCTTTGATATTAGTGGTTTCAAGGCACCCTTATCTGCTGAATACATACCACTTGTATTGTTCCTGAAGGCGGTACCCGATAACCCCTTTTACCAAGGGACTCTAAAGTAATTACACCCTAGGAAAAAAAATGATAATGAAGGACACGCATTTAATTCACAGGGAGAGATGTAAACAAATCAAAACATTCTATTCATGTAATTGCATTCATTAAAAAGCAAAACAAACCCAAAACTAGTAATGTATAAAAACTAAAAAATAAAGAAGGCAATGAATTTAAGATACAGCTAAAAATCAACAGTAGGGGCCTTACAGATACTTTGGCAGATCATTAGAAGCTGTGCAGTAAGTGGTATATTCTCATCTTGTAAAGATCCAACTTGCTGCATTCCCAAACTAGCAGTCAGGGAGCTATGGCAAAATAGAGCTGTCTTTAAAACATGGCTCCTAAGTTAAAATGGAAACTTTGTCTCCTCCTTTCCATTTTTATATCACCTACAATCGCACCAATATACCCCATATCTCAAAGAACTGATTTCTGCTTTTCAAAGGCAGCAGATGCACTTAATCTTCCATTCTAATCCAAACTTTAGCAATGATGACATCTGCTTTTGTACCAGCTGTGAACTACAGAGCATCCGAGTGCGCTGGAACACTGCTGAGGCCACCCTTAGGGTACTGCCCTAGAGCACACGTTTGATTGACCTGCAGTGCACAGCTGTTGGCCCCCACTGCACTGGACCTAAATCTCCAAAACCCCCAAACAAACAACAAAAAAAGACCCCAGAGGAGAGAAACTAGCTATAAAAATAGGAACAATGTTTCTGATGATGGAGGCACTATACAAATGTTGTATTAATCCTGGGAGATTCAGCCATAATAGCATGTTTAGAGCATGTGGAAAAGCCTGAAACAATGAAACTCAGCTAGGAAGATAAGCAATGCTACTTTAACCATTTGAGGAACATCAGAATCCCTTCACCTCCTGCAAAATCAAGTGAAATAATCTAGAAAAATGAAAGCAAAACAATAGATACTTCTTTGCAGTGGTTAAGAGAAGATATATAAAAGTTTAAAGTATTACTCAAACATAATTTGTAAAACCATTTCATTTCCTGAAGGTCATTTTCACTGCTCTGACCTTCTGTCAGAAACAGAAGGTGAGAAATATGTTAAGTGCCATTAATTTACAATCTCAGTATTGGGATAATCAGATGTTCAATGCTTTACTTACATATTTAAATGGACTATTTACTATATCTTAGACAGACATACACACTTGAAAACCTCTAAAAATCAGTAACACTGAGATCCCTTAACAGGCATTCAGAACAAATCTAGCTGCCCAATTCAATGCTATCATATAAGAGATCCCTTGATTCTTACAAGGAAGCATGCTTTTTACAAGGAAGCACTTTGAAACATCCAAAAACCATGCTGTCGTTGTAGAAACATGGAATTAGCACACAAATACTGAGAACACAAATACTGTGTCGGTGTGAACATCAGCAAACCATACAGCTTGTGAGGGTGCCACGTGTCACAGTAGCTGAGACATTATTCGCTTTAAAAGAAAGGGCTGAAAAACTTCTGTGCCTAAAGTCTTCATCAGCAAATATACCTTGGCCTGCATCTAACCCACTTTGGGAGTGGTTAGTTGCCCAGAGCAGCTGCTTGTTGGGACAACAAAATGTATCCCATTAAGTCCAGCTATTGCCTCACTGCCTATTTTAAGTTAGGTGGATAAAAAGAGATGGTGCAGGTTGATCCCTCCAGTGCAGAGGGAGACAAATATGTCCAATATCCCAAGGTGAGAGCAGTTGGATGGTGCGGCACAGCAATGGGAGAAAAAGCACTAATTAGGGAAAGGAAAAAGGGACAGAACTCCATCATAAGCAGCTGAAAATAACCTAGATCCCTTCAAACCCACTTGCTGAACATCTACTCAGCGAGATCTTGTTCACCTCCACCTATCAGAATTTATGTAAAACAAATCCAATCACACACTCACCATGTAAGGAGAGGGCGCATTATCATCTGAAACGCTGTAGAATGACACTTCAACTGGCAGAGTCATGTGTGTGGGACAAAAGACTCCACTTGCTCCTACTTCTGCTGTGAAACCCTCCACGACGCCAAGTGGGTCTAAGCGAAAATTCAGGACAGATTCCTGAAAAACAAAACACACACAGCTTTGGTTGGAAACCCCTCAGAATATAGCAGCAAACCAGGGAACAGGTTTATATGAAACCTTGGGTCTGTTCTAAGGTGACCAGCCAGAAATCAACACTGAGGCAAGAATTATGATCAACAGCAGAACATTCAGAAAGATGATACAGGTTTGAGAGAAAGCACCATCCACATCCGGTCTTCATCCTACTGAAACTGGTACAAAAGCCCAGAGAATTTAATTGCAGAAGGATCTAGGCATGATTTTCCTTGACATACAATAGTGGGGGGAGTGGGGTAACCTAGAATCTGTAACTTTTCTCAACATACTCACTCTGTATTTCACAGAGTATGATACAACCCATTAATGCACTTGCTATCAGTTGCTGGTATTTGATACGCTACACAAAGTGAAAAGCTGGAGGCTACACTTCAAATACATTCTGTTTACTACACTGATTCAACACAGCTTTTGTGATCAAGTAGTCTTAAAGAGTGAAAATGTGAATCTTTTTTTCTAGGTATACACACGGACAATTACAGATTATTAAATCTTATTTAAGTCAACAGAACACCTCCTCACTTGACCATAGCGGGAAATAAAAGTTAAGCAATGCGTTGTGTCTGAATCTCTGACATAGAAGATGTCTGGGGCATGAAATACGTGCCCTTACAGCTGGAAATTAAAACAAATTTTATTCAATTTAATTATAAACTTTTACATTGTAATCAGGCTGGAATTATTCACAGTCAAGTACTTTTCAAAGCAGTTCAGAAGAATAATAACAATACCACAAGAATTCCAGAGAATATGCAATACCTCAAAGTTCCCCAGAAGGCTAAGACTTGTTACTGATGGAGCACTAGAACTTAGGAATGGTTTCCCATGGCTCTCTGGATCCCTGTCTCTGTTTATACATTGTTGTGGGCTATTTAAAAAAAAAAAAAAAAAGACAGAATAAATATAAAGGATAAAAGCATTGGCTTTTGTCTTCTGGGTACAAAGAGCTCTAGAAAGAATCATTTACTTACTGCATTACAAAATATTGTCCTAAGGAAGTAACAGTTGAACACTGCCTGGTAATGCTTTAGCAAAACATTTTCAAGTTGACTGAAAAAAATACAGTCACAAGTTTTACATTACAGGGGTTGAAGATAATAAAAACGTAGGTTGTTCATTAACTCCATTAAATAGGAACCAAAGTATCAGATTGTTCTCTCTTGCATGCAGGTATTTTTGTCTCGTACCCTGATGCTTCTAACACCAAAATACCATACTATAAGCTGTTTGCGTTAACGGTATTAATGTACAAAAGACCACGGTCGGTTACTTTTATAAGGCAAAATGTTTAACCCATTCAACATCAAGAACAAAACAAACACAAAAATAACACTGACTTGAAGAAGAATCAACAATTACTGTATCTTGTTTGAAAATTCAAGTGTATATGACAGCATGCCTACCCCAGGATAGAGCTCGTCCTGGCAGCAGCTCTCGTACCGTGGCTATTCCCCAGAACTGTGCTAACCTGGAACCCTGCAGCCTCTCAGCTGCCAAACCTTATTTCAAAATAAGGATTCTTTTTGAAAGGCCCCCATTTTCTGTCTTTGCTAACATGATTTGTGGTTGCATATGGATATGTCTCCCCAAAAAATATTGATGTTGCTTGTAAATAAAACACACCTTCTTGCAGACAGACATTTCAACTGCAGCAGTGATGAATCCAGATCAAAGCACCCAGACTGTGTTTTCCTTTGAGGAACCTCAAAAGGGAAAGAACATGCTAATTTGAAAACTGTACCGCTAGCAAGGGCAATTTTGCCAAGTAAGCACAAGTTTCCCAGTAATGTTCATGACATTACAAAACTATGAACACAGAGCAGAAGAAAGTCATTCCTATACATTCTAAACCTAGTGAAGGAAATCCTAGAATTATTGATGACAAGACTGTAAATTCTGATTTTGAATAAAGACTCATTCAAGAGGCTGATGCCTTTTTAGAACGGTACAGAACATTACTAATAAACAGGCTGTAACAATTTCCATCCAAGTTCCCTGAAAATATGACAGCCTTTACAAGCACTGAAGAATAAAACATATCAGGCATTGATTACAAAACATCAGTACTTCAGAAGTTTCAGTTGAGACTCCCTTTTTCTTTAAAGACTCCCAACAACCTACCAAGAGCTGTAACACTTCCCCAATGTCCTCCTGTCTTATCACAGCAGCTTTGTATCACTGAGTCATTCAATGACATCTCTGATTGCTGAAGAATATACAGTACAAACTGTTCACAGAAACAAAAGCTTTGGAACAATAGGCAATCAGGTATTAATAACTCACACAAAAAACTCTTAAATGACAAAATATGTTAGCTTACACTAATTTGCAAAATGCTTTCTTCTATGCTCTAAAATAACACCAAAGCTTTTTTTTCTATAGAATTTTCTAATGTCACCTTTTGTTAATCTTGATAGGATCTCAACAACTACCTCCTTAAATATTCTCGTTTCCAGAATTATTGTTCAACTTCATGTGAGTGTTAACTCTCAAATTTCCACTTGCAAGAGCATTCATTCTGACACTGAAAGTAAACACACACACTTCACCTAGGTAATTGGTCCATTTTTCTACCATACATAGATATTAAAAGAACAAAATACCTCCTTTCTCAGTATAATTCCAACAATAACTTACAGGACTTGAAAGCAGAGGCAATCCAGTTCTGGGATGAAAAGCCTTGGTTGATGTTCCATCCAAGGATCGAAAATTATGTTTCCGCCATGTATTTGCGTGTTTTAAAGATGGTGCTTTCTGTCAGCAAAACAAATTTACCCAAGTTCAATGGCATATTTCAATGGCCTACCATGGCAATACTCTCCTTGCTGTAAGGGAGAGGACTTCTGAACCAGATGGATCTGCATCACACTAGCATATTATGAAATACTTAGTATAAATATGCCTTGACTCAAACTACAACTACAGAGACTGGTCACTAAAGATCACATACTCTGAGACACTGGTGTACTTATAAAAAGACAGGATGCTTAACTGCCTAATTGTCGTTCATTAGGCTATCACCGTAAGCAGAGTAAGATAATGTTCTTCTCAATGTTAAATTTGTAATTAGGAAGGTATGGGGAAGGCACTACCAGCCAAACATTACTTCAGACCAAACCAGCAATGACAACATGCTGCTTTCTATGAAGTTAGACTTAAATCCATGTTCATATTGGTCCTTAGCAGATATTGAGTACAAGCTAAGAGCTTGTACTAAGAGCAGCTATACGAATTGTTTTTTCCCCTCTTATGTATTTACCTGTACATCTGCGTTCTTCAGCCGCTCACACTTAACTACATTGTCTTCTGTAGGTTTCTTCTGAGAAGTGCTTTGTAAATCGACACCTATTGGGTCTTCATTCTCATCATGTGCAGTTTTAGTTTTATCTTGTTTGGTTTTGTTTTTGCAAATGTCATGATCTTTATTTAAATAATTCTCAATACTAATAAGCTGAGTGTTTTGCTCATAAATAATTGGTTTTTTTGAGTCTTTATCTAAACACTTGAGCTCATTTTTGTGCGAAGAGTCAGAAACCTGCATCACAGTTGCCTTTTTTGTACCTTCAAGTATTCTGCATTTATCTATCTGTAAATTGTTAAAAGAAGTGTCCATGCTGTTGTTCTCATTAATAACTGTTCTTTCTTTGAGTTTATTTGTGCAAATCTGTTCATCAATGTTGCTGAAATTTGAACACTGTTTAATTCTGTTGGTTACCTGGTCTTTCTGTGCACAACCAGAATGTTTCATTTCTGATTTATCTGGCAATTCAGATTTATTTTCTTTAATACATGATGATGATGATGTGTGAATGTTAGTAAATGCATGATAAGTTTTATTGGAAGTCTGATGAAATGCATTGCGGACAGCTTCACTGGGTTTTGATAAAACTAGTTTTCTTCTTGCTTGGAGTTTCAGAGAAGGCTTCGATTCTCCATCAAACCTAGAAGGACTGATAGGAGTATCAGGTGTCTTAGTCCTTGATTTACTGCTGTCTTCTAACAAATTAAAATCAGATTTAGCAAAAGAAACAGAAGAGGGTTCCTTGCCTTTCTTCAGCAAATTTTCATCTTCATACGTACTTCGGAAAATCTTTGAAGTAACTGGGCTAGTCTCATGTCCTTTTAAAGGATGTCCAGTAACATGAGAAGTGGCCGGATCACAATGAATCAAGTGTTGGGCAATCCTTGCTATCACCTCCTGCCTCTCCTGGAGCAGAGAATCGATCAGGGGATTGCCTTCTCCTGCCAACTGACGGCCACAATGGTTCACTGGAACACGGGAATCCAGCAGTGTGATCTCTGGTATTGCTCTAGTTTTCCCTTCACCGCCATCTTGTATCGCATTGTCTAAGTTGGCAATAGAAACAGGGGAGGTCTCCTTGCCCTTCCTTGGCAAGTTTTCATCCTCATAAGTACTCCGAAAAGCTTTTGGTGTAGCCAAGCTGTTTTCATGTATGTTGAATGGACGCCTAGTAACAACTGGTGAAGTAGCTGGATCACAGTGAATCAAGTGCTGAGCAATCCGTGCAATGACTTCTTGTCGCTCTTGAAGTAAAGAGCCTATCAAAGGATTGGTTTCTCCTGTGGGCTGATGAGAGCAATGACTATTCGAAACACGAGAATCAGCTAGGGAAAAGGATTTAAAAGTTCTGACAGGTGCTTCATGAGATTGTGTCTTACTGTCTGCTGTAGCATTATAGCACTGAACTTTAGACTGCGATGCCCCAAAGTCAGATCCAAGTCCAGTAGATGGATAAAGTTTTAAATTTCTGATAGATGTGGTAAATTCAGGTGCCTTTTTCCCATTAAGTTGTCCTTCAGGTGTCACTGTCCACGTCTGTTTCCCACAGAAGCGCTGTGGACTGGAGGTACTGCATTGCTGTGCCGCAATGGAATCACTGTGCTGATGTAACTTACGCTCTGGCATTCTCTTTTCATAAAAGCTAAGGTTGGTGTGAATACTACAGGTCAGTACTGGGTAGTTCGATTGTCTGGGCAACGACTGGACACTGACTCTCAAGGCCACGTTGTGAGAAACGTTTGGAACAGGAAAGACATGCTCAGTTGGTGTCTGGGAAAACTTCCATTGCAAGTCCACGTCTGCAGCGCTCACCCTGAAACAATACAGAAAGGCATTTACAGAATTATCTAAATGAAGAGCCTTTAATTATCTACTTCATAACACAAATGTCTAAGTAAAAACACTAGAAAAACCAGCAATTGCTGTACTTCGCTAAGTGTACGAATCCTATATAACCACCAAAGAACTGGGACAACAATGTGGCACCTTCTGAAAGCAAACAGGAAAACTAGAGGGAAGGATGGTTTTAAGACAACTTGCAACAACCTGCAAACAGCAAATGAGTAGTATTTTTTTCCATCTCAGACATACCTGTACAGAATGTTTCGGGGAACAGCACCATGTGAAACACTCAGCCACGCACTTAGCTGAGAGAAGAACACAAAAGAGCGAACAGCCAATAAAAGAGTCTTCTCTTCAATAAATCGATCTCCACTCCTAAAATGGAGTAAAAGAAACACATGGATGCTGTCAAGAATATACACTATTAGAACTAGAACATTTTAAAAGCTTCATTCTGAAAATAAAATGCAGCTGAATCAAGCAAAACAATGAAACATTGAAGATTACAGAGCCTGATTTGGTTTTATCCACATAGTAATTTATACAATTTAACATAACAAGTCATGTACAAAGATCTTCAGCTAGGAGCATTTCATACTCTGTGTTGCAGAGTGTGCACTGCAGAACGTATGAGTACGGGAAGACTATGTTTAAAAGATGTTCAGATTTCATTGGTAAATAGTGGTTTTCTTAGATCAGTCCTCATGGCTATGGACCAGTTCAAAACCGCTGATAACTTTAAGGCCTTTAATATGACAAGATTCTTGCAACTATCAGCTAATCCTCATATTCAACTTACTGTCGAGGAACTGGCTCCAAAATCCACCTTTCTAATAGCAATGCATCTTGTTTGATTGCAGGATCATTTATATCATTCCCCTCAGTGGTGGGCCCTTCATCGCTATAGCAACAGTCTGGAAGTAGCATCACTTCTACCATGATTGGAATATTGTTCTTCCACAGTAGCATAACCTCAGATCTGGTTCGCCTGGCTTGACGACACTGAAGGAAAGAAGAAATGTCAACGCATGCAAGCCATAAAAATATTATCCAGATTTAAGTGTACTTTAAAAACATGTTCCAAAGTACTGGAAAAGGCTAAGGGTGAAATTCTGTAAAACAGGTTTCACTAAATCAGAGATAAGATTCCAGAGCTGTTAAATGAAAAATAATTACCAAATCCTTTTATGGTTGCCATCTGAGCAACTTCTGTAGACAATTATATTAAAAAGAGCATATAAAACCACATTTCACCAATAATTGTACTTTGCTACCTTGCACTTCTCTCTCCACAAGTCATCCTCTAGGATGGACACACTCAAGCAGTATCTTTATAAGTTCTGTGTCTTGGAGCGGGCTAACTTCTACATGAATAATAGCTTAAATTCTCACAGTACTTAGGAACTTTTACTTGAAATAGGATGCTCCAACCTTACGCCCAAACAGAGTAGCTACATTTGTTGCGATCATGTTTTTGGATCACTAACTTTTCAATAATACATGAAAAAGCAAGAAGTTAGGCAAGTCAGCCTATATTTTCTCAAAAAAAACCCCAAAACCAAACCGAAAAAACATCCAAACCAAACAGACCAAGAATGCTAAGAATAGCACTCACCATTTGCATAATAAAGACTTGAAAATGTACTGCATTGAAGTAGTCATGCAGAATTTCATGTTCAAGGATAAAAGGCTTAATGATCTCTTATTTTAAGGACAGCTCTATTATTAGTATGATACTGAATTACATACTCATTTAAATGTGGGACTGACAGAAAGCAATTGTTATTCATGCTAAACTGTAACTCTACCATGGGGTTCTCAGCTGACTTTGATCAGGGTAGCAAGGATGCCCATCATGACACTTAAAATGAAACGGGTACCATCATACCTGAGCCAGTTTGTCGCTGCATTCATGCTTAGTTGTTGGCAGCTGGCCTGATTGTGCCGGCGGGCAATGAAAGCCCTCTGTTCTGCCTTTGATCGAGTACTCAGGTGTTCGACCTTCAGTGATCAGCAAGGCCAAGGAGACCAGGAACTCCTCAGCTTCATACTCAAAGTATTCATCCAGAGTATCTGTCAGTTCAAAAAGACAAAAAAATGACATCTGCTGTATACTAAGCTTTCAATTGTTGGCTTACCCCACAGTTTGTTTCAATTTACATTTAAAGCGAGAGCTAAGGGAAATGGATCTTTGTACCACACTGGCTGCACTCCCCATAAGTTACTGTACCACCACAAAATAATTTTCCTCATCCCATAACACTGTCGCTACAAGCAGACAAGATTAGAAATACTCTGAAGAAAGATTCATATCGTAACTGTCAGTGCAGCACATGTCAGCAGTGCTGAGGAACAATGCTTTGTGTTGTGAACCACAGATGGATCACAGCCTCCCTAGAAGAAAAAAGTTTCCTGGGTTCTGGTAGGAAAAGTCTAATGGCAGTATGACTTGGCATTGTTAGTATCATGGGATAGAAAGAGAAATCACAATACATCATAAAATACATTAAAGATTGAATAAGGAAAAAAAAAGAAATATTGTCTTCTATTAGAAAAAGTGGGACAATGTTCTTGAAGTTTTTACTGTGATTCCCTCCTGCTGAGAGCAAGGCTCACTTGAGAGGTCCATTTTCAGTTACCATTAACACAGAGCAAAGGTTCCCAAGGAACATACAGAGTGTTCATTGTTTTGTACCATGGTCAGTCTAAACTTGCGCAAAGAATTAAAACTCAACAAGTCTCCGCAGACAAAGCAGCAGCTGGCATTGCTCTTCATGAATTACCCTGGCACACTCTATTCCCACAGAGGGAGAATGTTCCCTGATTTTATGGTGTTGTTTATGGTATGACCACCCTCCTCCTTCCCCCTCATCATGAAGATGTCATACATCATTCAAACAGATTCAAGTACAACCAGACCATGTCACTCCCTTCTCTGCTTAGAAACGCTTAAGTTTCAAAATGATTTAGTTACTGAAGAGGTTAAAGGAAAATCGCTTTTCTGAAAAAGCTAAACTACTTCTACTTCAAAGTCTATTTTAAGAGCAGCAAAGAAAAGCAGGTGGAGGCAAGGCTGCCAGCAGTCCTTCACCTTTATATTTATGCTTTAGGGGAACAAAAGCACATGACACCTTTACAATTTTAGCTTAAATGTCCTAAGTCATCCAACAAAAGTGCCACAGGAACAGAGTTAATTTCTATTCATGTTTTGATTACCATGCATAAAACACCTTTCCACTTAGAAAAAAAAGAAAGTCTCTTTTGTCTTCATTCCCTCACAGCAGAGTGTTTGCCAGACATGGCAAGACAGACTTCAGAGATCCATACAAGAAGAGATGCATGAAACAAAAGCTCCAATTAAATGTGCAATTACCTGCATATGCAAATTGTAAAGTGTGTAAAACTAGCTTTTGCATGTACATATTTGCCTAGCCCAGGCTTGTACTCCACAGACCCCAGGGCTTATAGCCTTTTTGATGGATCTACATAAAGTAAGTAAGAGAAGCCAGCCCACTGCCAGGGAACAAAATTCATTGCATAGTCATCCTCATCTTTACTGACTCTTTCTCCCCACCCTTTTAAAGGGATGCACTTACACAGCTGCTTTCAGTGGCAGGGACAGGCTATAACTGGGCCCCTCTTTGCACTGTGTGCCCATATCTAGCCAGTGGTGCAGCACTCCTGACCCACACCATACATGTCACACCTGCACGCACACATCCATGAGAAGGTGCCAGCCACTGGACTGCCACAACCAACACAGGTCTTGGCTCCATCCTCCATGGGGGAGCAGGGAAGGGGCTCTTCTAACACAGTTGTCTGCCCCCACCTTGGGGGGCACCCTTACCAGAAAGGGATCGTGGGCTCTGGAAGAACAGGGCGCTGCCAGGACAATTCATCCGGCCATTGCCTGCCCTCAGGCAGAAGAAAAGCCAGAGAACAGATGAATTACCCTGGAAGACCCCACATGGCACGTGAACAATACATTAAATCATCTGGCACGAGTTAAAATGGTCATTCATCTGACGGATGGCAGAAAATGACTAATAAAGGGTGCATGAAAGGAATAGTAAATAAAAAAGGACAAGACACTTCAGTGGTGTTATGAGTCACTTAGAAAATTAGGCACCTGCTTTTTTTTTTTCTTTTTTTTTCCAGCTGAAAGTCTGGTGAGCAATAGGCAAATCATCCTTGAGGATAGGGAAATGGGATTTGCAAGGACTCTGAAAAGCATTTGGTATTACAGCTGACCAAAAACATAACAGCAGCATTATTTATCTAGAACAGGGTGCCCAGAGAAGCTGTGGCTGCCCCATCCCTGGCAGTGTTCAAGGCCAGGTTGGACGGGGCTTGGAGCAACCTCCTGTAATGAAAGGTGTCCCTGCCCATGGCAGGGGGTTAGAACTGGATAAGCTTTAAGGTCATTTCCAACCCAAACCATTCATGATTCTACGATCTTTCTGCTAACACAAGCATCATGCTCATCTTTGTATGCTCAAGGCCATGGTAATGTCAAGGAAGCCACAGCAGGAAATATCACTACTGGAGTACTTTTCCTACTCTGACATAGAAGTTCAAAAATTCTAGAAATTGTTCAGCAGGAATGATACTAACTTAAATCAGAATTGCCTCATGCTTAGCAGACTAAACAGAAGGGGAACTCATCCTTGAGAAAATGTGTAAGAGGAATTCTGTTTAGTTAAAATAAGTAAAAACATCTATGAGTTTACAGAAAAAATAAAGAGCTTGATCAAGATCTGCACATGCTTTTGCACACAGATCCCATCTCAAACTTCATCTTACTGTAACAGAAACATGCACAGTAAGATGTGGTATCTGAAAATTTACCTTCAATGATTTTAAATAGCAAGGAACAGTAAAATTGATAAGCCCTTTAATTAACATTAGCAGCTTACTATGTGAAGCTGTAGACCTTGTATTACTTCCCTCTCTTTTCTTAGAAAGAAAAAAGGTAAAAATCCATATTTGATCAGAAGCTTCTGGACTTGACAGAAATTAACAGATAAATCATATGGCCTGAGTGCTTCTGCTGAGCTGGTCAGAGGCAGGTAAAAAAGCCCAGCCCCTTTTTGCATGAAAAAAATCTGATATCAAAGCTTATAATTGTATACCTAAAACACTCAGGGTCTTTACAGACATGTAGCACTAATTGACATAACAAGCCATAGACGATTTAAACGTGTCCAAGATCCAGTGAATGTAGTAAATAAGCAAGATCTAGTGAATAAAGTAGGGCAAATAAATCTGAAATTAGTAATGATTATTTCAGAATACATATGCAATACTACTTTACATAAACAGATAAAGCTTACTTCTAAGTGCAATTTGCAAACACTGCCTCTGTTCCTGTATCAGACCCATTATTTCAGAAGCAACCAGTTTCTTGCGTTAAAGATAGGAGACTCATCTCGCTGGAGATTCAAATCTGTATTGGCTGCAGTCACAAAAACATGATACTGTTTCAAAATAAAACCTTCATCTTCTTAAAGGATGGTAAACAGCAAGTATTCAACTAGGAAATGCTACTGTTTTCACAACAGCATTATGAAGACGGGCAACGCTTTATGTCAGCATTGTAACAAAGTATTTGATACGGACTAAAAAAGCACAAATAGCAAGGGGTTTTCTATAAAGTTCATGGGCATATTGATGGTTTTTAGCTCCATTAGGTTTATATATCATTTAGCCCCTTTTCATTAAGGAAAAACCCCTATAAATATTGAAAAGCCTGGTAAATTGTTCCTATACAAAAGACACAGATGATGCAAGTTGATGTAATTGAGGACAAGGGTGGAAAGACATTTATAGAAACAGCAAACTCAGTGTTTAGTTATAAAAAGTCTTACAGTGTGTGTGCTGTAACCGTTTTCTTTTGTGTATGAATCAGCCCTGTTTAAGAGACACATCATATATTGTGCATAGAGAAACCTCAATCCTATAATCTGACTATACAAAAATGATTACTTTTCTGCTTCATCTCTAGCAACGGGACATGCAAGTATATAATATAAAATATGCATCCCAGCAGCACCTGGGTTTTATTCCCCCTAAAATAGCAAAGAAAAATCAGTTACTTGACTGAGTAGATTGGAATTAAAGTAACAAGACACTACAGCCCTTTAACAGATACATTGGAACTGAAGTTTATTGACCAGGTGGTCACAAGAGATAGCAGCAGATGTCAGACTCCTCTAGGAGGGAAAAAGGCAAACACAAATTTAGACTGAAGCTATTACACATACACCAGAACACACAGTACTGGAGAACTGGAACCTGGAGGCACATCCTTGTTTCTTGCTTTGTCTCCTGCACATATCAACCTCAACTAAGGCTGATTTCGTACACCTTCTGGACAAGCAGAAAAGCCCATTTAACCAGAGAAGTCATAAAGATGGTCTTCAAATCCTTGTCCTCCCCCATCCACTACACACATATGCACATCATTGGAGCACTGAAATGAAGAATAAGAACGCAAAAAAACCCAAAAGAGTTAAAGAGGCTGACATCTTAAAACATCTGTGGAAGTTAGGTACTAGTGCTAGGATGTGGTAGCAGTGAGTCACAAATCCACTTAACTGTCACCCACGGATTTTCCCAAAACTTCTGTTATTCCACTCGTACCCAGCCGACTCCTTTCCCAAGCAGGTCACACTTGTGTGGACCAACTCCCTTCCCTTTCCTATCACAGCATTTTCTGTAGTCATTACAGAAAACGCTTTCCTGAAACATGTGCATTAGAAGAGCATTTAATCTATTTTCTAGGCTTTGACAGGAAACAAAGACATTTGGTACCATGTAACCCATTGTGCTCCAGGGGCCATCGGCAATCCTATGCCCTGTCCTGCCCAGGGACAGTGAAAGGGTAAACAGCCCTGTGCCTTCCTCCTGCCACGACCAGGCAGTGCCACTGTAATCTCCCTTAGTCCATGCTTATTTTATTGTCCTACCACCTTTCCTACTGCACTGCATACCATAAACATCTGCCAAGCTTGTCCACTTCTCAGAAGATCAAATTTATTCAGCTTGAACTATCTGTTAGTCCTGACCTCCACTGATTTGGAGGGCTATTTTCCAAGATGGTCCACAAAACAACTAATAATTGACTTTTCCTTCCTGGAAAATCTTCAGGCATCCATAATGAGTTTTGAAGGCCACCGATTTAAAATAATCAGATTTCTATCTCACTTCTTAGAAAGTTGAAACCCAGTAAGCAAAGCAGTAGACAAGAGCACACGGTGTGTTCTGGTTGGATGCCCAGCTGACAAGCCCTGCTCCTGACCTACCCCAGCTGTCCAACAGGCACCATGGCACAGTTGCTATCTCGGTTCTCTGCTTCCTTCACGTGTTACGATTTTCTTTGAAAGACTAAATATATTCCTTAAGTACTTGGGGGTTTTGTGCTTTTAGTACAGGCTGTCTGTAAGGAGATGCTTCAGTCTAAGAGCCCCGTGGCAGGACAGTCAGGCTGCACTGTCAGCGTTCAGAATCCACCACCTCCTAGCAAAGGCATCGCTCTGCATTTACAAATGTACAGCAAAAGCTCTTTGGCTCTTCTCCCAAAACAGTCAACTGGATAAGTTTCATTATCTCACTATTCCAAGAAGCAGAGGTAAAGGTAGATCCGTATTTTAAGAATAAAGCAGGGGTTCAGGAAACTACTGTAAAGGAAATGAAACACAATGTAAACATTTGACTAACAGCTTCTCTTCTGGAATTAGAAACACCTATGGGTGCTTCGGTTAACTAATTCCATGTTGTGCTTCACTTCAAAAGAAAGTTGCCCTTGAACCCCCCCAAATTCATGATGAGCAGTCATATTGCGTCTGCATATTACAAACCTGTAATTATATCTGAAGTCACACGCTTCAAAAGCCAGGCAATATTGAGTTTAAGTATAACTTAAGCTATCAAGAGGTAAAGTCATGAGATGGTCTACTTGTTTCAAAAAACAAAGTATTGGTTAAGTTTACTTAAATCAAAGCATATTCAAGGAACTGGTTACCTTATCTTACAATACTCCTACATAGACATTTTTCCTCCCACATTAACTCCTATCTTGGATTCTTAGGGACCAAGATCTTCAAGGTCAGGGACAGCCATTATGAAAACATGAGGACTGCAGCACAGTACCTCATCTTACTCTTGCTGTCTTCCTTACTTTTTCCAGGGTACCAAACTGAACCACTACCTGATTATCAAAGCAGTTCAGCTGAAGGCAGGAAGTGGTAGCATAGGAATTTCACATTAGGATTGATGCACAGCTGCTATTCGAAGAAAATATAGAGTATAAGCTATAAAAAATTGCTGAATCTACTTAGTTTTGCATAGCAGAAGAGGAAGACATTTACCTGCTTGTGTTGTTATGCCAGTTTATAATTAGAAAAACAAAACCATGTACATCACTAAGGGGGGATTTTTAAAAGTCAAGACACAGCTACATGGCAGATGATGAAGTTAGCTCGAGGCTCCAGAGTAATAAAAATCAATCAGTACCAATCAGTGCCAGCAGCTCCACTCCAGACTGCAGTGTCACAGTCACTCCCCAGAACGTGCGTATCACTGCCTACTTACCACACGCTTCTGCTGGATGCCTCTCGCAGCATCCAAAGCTAAACTCAAGGCAGCTTTACCATAAATAAAGTTACCAAAAAGAGACTGGTCTTAAAATTGGGCTGAGTTAAAAAAAAAACCCCAACCAAAACCATACATTTCATATTTAGTAAAACTTACTCATGTTCAAGCAGCTTAGTAAGTACAGAAGTAAAATCCAGTTGTATTTATTTAAAGCTAAGATTTCCTGCAGTCATCTCAGAAACTACCGCTCTTTGAGAGTGTAAAATGCAGACTGTTAAACTGATCTGGGTGTTCCCATCTTGCTTCCTGCATTTTGGCTGACATCCTATTTTGCCATCACCATACTGCTTACTGAGTCACTTCTCTTCTTCCAACTGTAGCTTTCTATTTTTATCTCAGCAACAACAGTTTAACCTGCTTCTTTTGATTTTTTTTGGCATTAAACCAAATTCTAGATCCAACATTTGCATTTGGATCAAGAAAACTGGTTTTATTTTCTCTTAACTGGACAAAGAAAAAGAATACTTAAGAACAAATTATGTAAGCTGAATTGTTTCTTGCTCCACATGGAAATCACAAATTGTGAAGTAGATCATTATGATTTCGTCATCTGTATTTCATAGATAGAAAGCAATACCTGAAAAATGTGAAGTTTAAGGCTCATTTCAAACCTAAGTTCAACAAAAGTTGCAAGAGAACTCACATATTCTAAAACACACCTTCTTACATGGGTAAAGAAGTGCTGAACTGTCAGTATAAAGCTGTAAGATTATCAGTGCTGCAATGTTTAGCATTTTATGTATAAGCAGATTGAAGGAACAGAACATATACTTTTCTGCTGATCCCTTAACTTCCTAGTCTACCGAACAAGTTGCAAAAGACGCCACTTGTACTGACATGTTATAACTGGACAGGTACACAAAGCAAAGAGGACTTGTCTCAGCTAATGCCCTTACTTACGCACATATCAATTTATGTTTTCCTTTATATTATGGTTTCCTAGATTTTGATTTTATTAAATGTGACTACACAAAAAATTCTCAAGTTATAATGAAACAAACAAGCCTATTAGCAGCAGACGAAGTAATTTCTGAGTTTTCCATTCATTCTTCTCTAGCTTTTCACATTTTTCCCTTAACTGATGCTCTGCCTAAATTAGCTTATGTTAGAACAAACTACATGACTCAATAAACCTAAACCTACCTGAACAAAAAAAATCATAACAAAACACACTTTAAAAACCTGACAAAGCAATAAGATTTCTAATTCTGCAATTCAAAACTATTCTTTTCACGTATTTGTTAGGTCATAAAAGAAAACAATTAGGAGAAAACATCTCTTTTACAGTAAATATGTAGCTGTGGCACTAAGTATAGAATAGACACTAAGCTGTAATTTGAAGGGAATAAAAGATTTATATCTAGTCTTCACCCTCACCATCAATACAGTGATTTACCAACCTCAAATATGCTGACATAAATTTTGCAGAATTATACTGAAAAGAAATTACTGAAATGCTCCTGTTTTAAATCCCACCCTAGTTCATACGAGGAAGGGCAATGTGGAGATCAGACCTACGCTAGCTTCACAGTCACTGCCACCATAATGTGAAACCGCGTCCAACATGCTTGGTTTGGGGAGCTGAAGGAGCCGTGTGTCACCCTAGAACAGAAAACAGAATGCACTTAAGCTTACAGAACATGTGAAAATTTCTTCCTAAGAAATTTTTTTTGTTTTGTTCTCTGGAAACACAACTGAATACTTTTGTATTAAAATACAGATCTCCCAAGATGAGAATTCTAGATATAGTCAATCTTTTCCTTTTTTTACCACTTCACAGCTTCCTTCACTGATGTTGATGATGACCATTACATCTTTCATCAAGGCTTCTCCAGCCAAGGGAGCATTTTGGAGATAAGGATGATGATAGATGATGACCATCTTCACTGCTGTTACTCACTAATTCAAGAATCAACTCAGCCACAACTACATGGCTGAAGACACATGAACTAAAGGCTTTCATCAACTTACACAGCCTTATGATAGCTGTAAACACCATACTGCAGTGACTCCACAACTGTTGCTTTCTGTTTAAAGGAAGCCTAACATGAATCAACTATGAAAAAGTACATGTATTTAGCTAAGCTTAATCTCCTTCTGAAGGGCTATCTTCCACACAACGCTTGTTAACAGTTGAGGTCTGGGAAGTCCAGTTCCATTTGGCAGCCAAGACATCCCTCCCATTAAACAGGTTGATGGCAGCTCTACATTGAATTCCAGCTGTGATAGCATTTTTATAATAAATAAATAAAAATGCATGCCAGAAATTTTATTTGAGGCCTTAAACACAAAACAACTCATGACAACAAACATAAGTTTCCTTTCTAATTTTTTTAACAATCCAGCTTGACAAAGATTCAACTATTTGCAGACTTCTGCAATATTTTATACAGAGATTGGCTTAAAGATGGAAAGCAGTAATCTGTAATAATAAATCACTCTCAGATGTTACTGAAAAACAGCACAGGACTGTTTACTACAGTAGGTATTTCAGTGCTTATGAGAGCCGTCAGAGAGAGCAGCCCTCTATTTAAAATGCGACATGTTCGCACCTTGTGCTGATCAGATGTTTGCTGAAGTGTTACTCCATTTATTCCTCTGTAGCTTATCAACTTCACGATATACTCAAGTATCTTTGGGAACAGCATTCATAGTGATGTAGGGTTACACTTGACAAAAAACAATGGGTTTTGAAATTTCCCTACTAAGAGTTAATCTCTTTGGGGTATTTCATGCTTTATTTCATCACCTTAAGTATTTATTGTGCTTAGAAACTTTGACAATACACTTTAAAGTGTTCTTGTACTTATTTTCCTGTCAACACCGATAAAATAACACTTCTGTGCTGAGGAGGAATGTAAAGTAGCCTTCAGCTCAGACAGACTGAGTGAACGATTTGGAAGAGGCATTAAGGGTCTGAGAAAAACTGTAATGGGAGCATACGAAACTCCTGATGGGGAAAGCCAGCTATGCTGTGTGAACATAGGTTCCATTGTGGTTTATGATCACCGTGCATAAACTGATATTCTTCTTCCCTAAGATCACTGCAAGAAAAAGAAGTTACATCATGTGCTATTTGCTTCAAACCCATAGTCAGATTTCTTGAATATAAACCAGAGTGATTTAAAAATTGCAATGTGAAAGCACTGACTCATTTTTGGGTGGAATCAGCAGGGATGCTATAGCCACAGGAGTCAGGGAAACCCCCTGGAAAAAGTACCATGTTGATTTACAGGAACGCACATTATGGAAACCCTTCACTAAGTACTCAGCCTTCAACACAGAACCATTGTCAAAGCAGGTGAAGTTTTGTAAGTACAGAAGTACTCAGCCTTCCACAAAGCCTGAAGACCTTCAACAACCAGTAGCCAAACACTCTCATCTTCACACTACAGCCAGGTACCAACAAGCCCAATAAATGGGTTTTTCAATAGCCATGATCTTTAGACTTCGATGTCAGGAACTACTGACATTAACAAACTAATTTAAACTTGCACAAATCAGACATCCCTGGTAATTCCTCCCTCCTTTTAATCTCTTGAAAAGGATCTTTTTTTCAATGTACAGAAAGATACAAGATGACTGTAAATACTAAGAAGCTTTTGTATGTTGAAAATCTCCTTAAGGCTACCTATCACTATCTGCAATTTCTCAGTCCTCCTGTGGTAACAAAACCCCAAACCAACAGTAAGCCCGAGGAGGCTGTGGGATGGGGGTGGGTAGAAGTTTAGAAGTTCTGGAAAAAAACCCATCTATGACCTAGTCTACTTTTCGGTGAAAGTAGTCTACTCTATTAAAAGACTATTAAAGAAATTAAAAAAGCAACTGAGGCCTCCCACGTGCACGATCAGTATGTCAGTTCTTCAGGGGCATCATCTCGCTGTGTCACGCCTTCAGAAGGTTTTGGTTTCATTACCAGCATTACATATTTGGTACAAGCGCAACAGAGGTGCTATCAGCAACTCACCAGCACAGCGATAAGCCCTGCAGTCAGCCAAAAAGCAACCCCCCTCCCTCAAAGGCACACAACACCCAATTTCAAATGTTGTGTGGTCTTGGAGGAACCTATAAGAATTATAATGATGTGAATGAAAGCCCTGAGAATGCCAGCACTGTTACCCAGGTCAGCCGATAGCCCTGTTTCAGTTAAGCCAAGATCCACACAGGTGAAGGTTAACTTGCTTTATTTGTAAACCCCAGAGAAGTCTGCACAACTTCTGCAGTTTTTCACCAGGCTGAAAAGACCTCATGGGACAGGAATTAAAAATCTGCAACTGCCTGGGCAGTAATGAACTTCTGTTTCAATCCAAGCCATCACAATACCCATTTTGCACATCTAGACTTGATTTCACTCGTGCAAATGCTGAATAACTTGATGGATGCAATTTCATTCCTCTCTTGTTTTCAAGCGATTTGAAGGATCACCAAGATGTAACTGAGTGACATTTATCTTGTTACAGTTCATATTCACTTTAAAATTTAAAAAACAAAACAATAACAGAACTTTAAAATCAGATTAATGAAACTCTAGAGCACTCAGACCTTGTTATGTTTTCCCTCCACAAATACACACATCTTGGAAAGTACCTTTCTAAAACCGGGGCCCACTTGAACACTGAAATTTCAAACAACATACTTGTTTGCTTACAAAATGTGTCTGCTTTCCCTCTCCCCTTCATTCAGCCATCCTGCTAGTGCTGCGCTGCAGCTTTGAAGGCTACCAGAAACATCCAGCACCTCATGGAACAAAAGTTTATGACAATGCTAGATGCAGTGCCAAAATGACCACTACTAGAGCAAGAATAATAGTGGTGTACTCATATCTGTTCAAAACAATTCTCCCTTCAAGGGAAAAAGTGAGTTCACGGATGACTGCGCCATTGCTGGCACAGAGCTAAGACAGGCATGGTGAGGCCAGCAGGCACAGCACTGACCTCGAGTCACCCACCATCCCTGGCCTTCACTCCAAGTTTACTGGTTGCACGTGTGTTTTGTAACACCCTGTACTGTGTATTCTTAGAACATACTTTCCAGAGAACCAAAGGGACAGGGCTCACCCCTCCACGAGCACTTCCAGACCAATCTCACCAGCAGCAGCATCCTCCTGCTCCTCAAGATAAACTAGCAGTTTACAGAATAGTGAAGGATCCAACCTCTGCGTTTGCATGCTCTAAAATCAGGTGACCCGTGAGGCAAGACACAGAGCAATAAATTATTAGGGAAAACAAAACAGTGCTCTAAAAATAGCACACATGAGCAGCATATGAAAACCAACATGTTTTTATCCAGTCAAAGCTCAAGGACCTCCACAGCCTCTTTTGTGTTTTGTGCAAAAACAACTGATATAAGCAAAGGCAGATAAAGAAATAAACCCCAACTTTAGCTCTTCCCTGATAACTTCCAAAAATATATTTAAACAAAATATACCGGGGGGGGGGGGGGGGGGAGAGAGAGCAGGAAGCTGAATTTGGTACCAACAGAAAAGGTATTAATGTCCAAAGTAAATATTCAATGAAACTTAAATCAGAAGATGTCAAAATCACTGTCTTTTGGGAAAATTTCCCCAAGCTGCCTTCAGTTCAGAAATGCCAAAAAGTCACTATCTGCTACACACCAGCTACTAGCATAGCTCAGGCAACATTTAGGATTTGCCTACTTGCCAGGTTTTATAGATTTAATAAATTATTGTGAATGCTCAAGTTGAGCATTGGGAAAAAAACAAACAAAAAAAAAAATCCAAAACACACAAAAAACCCCACAGAACCAACCAGCCTCCCTCCCCGAACCATTACAGAATCCAGGGGCCTGACAGCCACACTTGTTTTGTCAACCCTCTCGGTTACCAAACAGATTATCCAGAGATTTTCTGTTAAAATCAATAAAACAAATTTCATTACTATCAAGTGACATCAACACCAAATTCTGTTGGAGAAAGAGCATCTTTTCCTAACAGATTACAAAGACTAAGCGTAGTTAAAAAGATTTCAAGTTTACATTTAGGAATACATAACTACATTGGCTATTACTATAAACAGCTGGTATTTGTAATCACTTATCTTCAAGAACTAATAAAAAACATATCCAAGAGATTTTTAGCACAGAACATTTTATTCTTACCATCTGAATTAGTGGCTGATCTTGAAAGGACCAGAATCTGGCATGGGAATCCAGACAACAAGCAACCCACCCTCTTTATCCCCAGAAGAGCACACAAATTGGGTTCACTACAGGCTTAATACTGCGTTGGATCCCTAGGAAATAGCATTTAGAGAATTGCTTTCGGCATGAGTTGGTTTTCCTCAACTGTGGAAAAACACTGTCTGGAATCCTACAATTTTCCTCAGAGATTCTTCACAGTCCGAGCTGTGATAAAGCTGGAAACATGCCCTGCCAGTGGGGACCTCTAGGCTGGGTGCAGCCCACGTGAATGCCATCAGGGCTCCAGCAGGCAGATGGCAGTGCCTTATCTGCCTGCTGGGGAAGTGCCAGCAGTGCCCACAGGATTTCTCATGGAATTCATCACTGAAAATGAGTGTGAAAGAGACAAAGAAGAGATGATACCTCACCAGCATCCAGCTTTGTGAGGAAGATACATCTGGTCAGTGTCTAACAGGAAAACATCCTGTCCTCTTTTTTGCCTCTCAAAATATCATCTTTCATGACAAGCAAATAACTTACATACAAAACCCAAACCCCAACTTTCAGGGTCTTCCACAGCTCACCATCATTCCTATTGTCTCCCACTCACTATTGCAATAAACTTCCAATTAGCCTCTGATCGTACTTGTACTTCTTCCCCCCTATGTTATCCTATAGTCAGGAAGAACACTTTATGCAACTGACTGCTTCCTAGCTTCTCCATTACATTGATAAAGGCTTGTTAGCCTGTACGCTGGGAGCACAGTTTATCTGCCTCATCAGTATTATCCCTTTGTTTCCTTACAGGCCTCTGTTGGAAGTCATCGATTTCATGTTTGATACTTGCATAAGGTCTGAGGTGAAGATGGCCTTTTGTTCCATGCTTGTATAATACCCAGCAAGCCATGATACCTGAATGTACCTCTTAATTTGTATCACAGATAACAGATTATAATCTCCAGGAAAGAACTCCAGGAATTTGCTTCCCTTCTCTTTAAAAGTAGTATTATGACTGAGTTAGGCACCTGGAGGCTGAATAATTCCTTAATCCATCTAGACAATCAAACACAGCAATATAATACACTCCGGAAATACAGTTGAAGAATATAGTGGCTTGCTACAGACCTACATGAAGGACCTAATTCTGTAAAGAAGCCACTGTTGTAGTGTTAAGACCCACAGGCATAGATGTCCCTCACAGAAACAGCAAGAGCTGAAAAAACTGTGTTCTAACAGCATTGATGAAACAGACTCACAATGGGTTGTTTGTGCTTTATGAGAAGCAACCTGCATTCAGAAATATACACAGGTCTTGTTCAAGACTTTCCCAGGGGACCAGATCAAAACCTGCCTCAGAAGCACTTCCCTCCAGCAGTTTCAGTGCTATGAAGTTTACTCTATACCAACACTTCTTCAGTTGCCCTATCCTAAAAAGACATACTGAGCCTTCTGTTTTGAATTTAACTGTAGTAGGTACAAGAACTGTAGATTAACTTTACTGTAAAAATAAGCAAGATAACACTCAGGATCCTTCTAGCATCCTGCTCACAGCAGCCAAGGGCAAGCACCTTAGCAAAAAGAGCACAGACAAAGTAGGACTGTGCTGGTATTTCCCCAGAATACTCTCCCAGTCTTTAACAATTGAACTAAAGGGTCAGAGAAGTTTGCCCTATTCAGTGGGAAAGAGCTTCAACCCCTTCTGTGGCACCTGCTATAGACCTCCACTGTCCTACAGCAACATTCCTCTGTTCCCACCAGGGAGGACAAATGCCTGGCTGCAAGTGTAAGTCACATGAAAGGCCACAAGCTACAGGATATTCCTTGCTCCTGTGTACCATGCCTAGGCCAAATACATAGAGCTTCCTACCTCCTCCTTGTTTTCCCCCTTGCCATGCTATTCGAGTTGCAGTAGGCAATTTTCACCTTAAGTCAAATGAAAAAGATCAAGAGAGATCTCAGATTATAAACTTCCATATTTAAACTAATGATTTAGCAGCCAGGCTTTTAAAGTATACAGTATTTCAAACATCTTTTAGAAATATCTTACAGGAACTAGGATACGCTAGGCCTCTCGGAATTCACATCCACATTGTCTAAAGTTTATGTTTTCTGCTCCTCCAGCTGGTCTGCTTTGCCTTTTAAAATTTATTTTAAAGTCATAAAACCAACAAGTTATCTTCAGTTTCATAAACTTTGCTAAAATGAGAGAGGAGGGTGAAAAAGTGTTAGTTGCCATGGCAGCAGTGAGGAGTCACTGGGTCAGGATGCAGAGAACTTCTCTTGTTCTGTCTGATCATTTGCATCAGAAGTTCAGCCATCTGTTATTAACTATTTAACAACAGTCTTGCTTGTTAGCACTGGTGCTTGCTATTTAAGTTCGCAGAATCTATCTCCCCACCTTCAGCCCTTTTGTAAATATCCTAATTAATGTGGAAATTCATCTGAGGGCTCAGCTGTCTTTCAGGTAGGATGACCACCATTACTTAAATTTGGTCAGTATTCTCCTTTCTCACAAAGGAAAAAGCATACACTTATACAGACACCAACCTCTGGAAGCACCAGCTTCATTGTTAGAGGCATCAATTTGAAAAGAATTTCAGGCAGTAGATGATGTGGCTGAACTCCAAGACAGGCTACATGCCTCCCATTTAAACGTATTCCACTGTGTGTTATATTCCCAATTTCCAAAGTATCCCTTCATCTTCTACATCCTACCTTCTCAATATTGCAGAAGAAAACAGTTTTGTAATTTTATTTCAGAGTATGAATAGCATAGACTCAACGGTGTGTTGCTAGCAAGGAAATACTACCTTTTATCCTCCAAGAGGATCTGAAATAGATTCATCTACTAGCTGTACACATTAAGAAAACAAAAACTTTGTTCTCACATTTCCAAGCTTAGAATTTTGGAGTTAAAAATCATCACTATCTACATTCAAATCTCTACAACCTAAAGCAAAATACTGACTCTTTCTGAATCTAGTCCTAGGATAGCAGGCCAGCCTTGCTGCTTCTCACTCATCATGCTCGCAAAAGAAAGTGGGAGGCTATTCAATGACAAAAGGGGAACAACATGAATGTTTCTTTTACTGTTCCTAAACTTACTTCGCAAAAAAGATCAGTGCTATTAGGAGCAAGTAAGAGGCTTTCAGCAGGAAGTCCTTGTTTCAGTCATTTAACAACTTAAACATGGTATCACATAAGCTAAGACCACTCTGCTCACACGTACAGCCAATAAAGATTGGATCCTCTGAACTTTGAAAGTGGATGAAAAATTTGAAAAGCATTTATGTGGGGAGAGACTTGCAGAGCATCAGAAGACTAATTCACTCATCCAAATAACAAGACAGGATTTTCCAGGCTAGTCTTTCATTCAGATGACAAGACCACCAACAGCCCGGCAAACATACCAGCATTCTCAGCGCAGCAAGACCCGGTGCACAGACAGCACTGGCTAAGATGCATTCTCAGATTCTACGAAGATGAGAGATTTGGTAGATACAACCACACATGTATAGATCTGATACAATGCATGGGTTTAGAGACCTGTGTGGTACTGTATGAAAACAAGAACCCAGACCAATTCATCACTTCTCGTTCTGACAAGAACAATGCAACTGAACAGACGAAGTGTCTGAAAAGGGTTTTCTTTCTTTCAGCATGTTCAGAAAAAGTCTCCATTACAGATATTCAGCTTCACGTGTGAATTGCATCCAGGGCAGCTTTCTGACTATCAAATCATGTCAACTCCAGAGACCTGGTTCAACTCCAAGAAGCTCTGCGAACACTGGTGGCATACCTAAGTCCAAGACAAATAGTCACACTGGGGAAGAGTTTTCTTATTTTCCCAGAATAACTGAAAAACAAGGAAATGAGAAACAAACCAAACAATGCAAATGCACTGTTAATAACAGAGCTTTTAAACCATATGCACGAGGAGAAGAGAGAAACACTCAAGAATTCAAGACTTTTATTTTAATGGACAGCACATTCAACATTAGATATGTAGTATGCAGGTTAACTAGGAGCTGATACTCTCATATCTTTATTACAACATCATGTCAGTTAGAAATTACACCTACAAGCTGAAAACTTCTGCAGTACTGCTGCTAGAACAGAACTAGCTATTACGGTATTTAAAGAAAAGCACACTGTCCCCAGGTGAGGAATGTAGATTAAGAACCCCATTAGTTTATCTGAAATAAGGAAAAAGACAAATCAAAAAACCCAGAGCAACTTATTTTCATGACATCTGACCTCTTCTACTGCAGTTTCTTTCTGTATTCATCTTCTGCTTTCCTACTTCATCTCTCAAAACTTTGATGTTACAACCTGCTCATTGTCATCTAAGTGGTGGATAATTTATCTTGTAGAACTTTGTTAGAACATGTTTGACCACCCAAAATCCTCCTCCTAGCTAATGAGGCTACCTCCGGCTTCAGGTTTGTTTCCATATTTGCAGTCCAGATTATTTAGAGGGTGAGGTGGAGGGAAAGGAATAAGGCTAGCACACCAAAGGCTTCTTCATCAGAAAGGCAAGGAGCTCTGAAAGAACCCAGATGACATTAATGATGGTGGAGCAGCATGAAGCTCCTCAGGTAATTTTTCCAGTGCTATTAACCTTCACCTACAAGGCCTGCCCTTAAGTGGTTAAACAGTAACCTGCAAAAGTAAAAAAGTTACAAAAGAGACAATATATGCTTCTCATTTAAAAAACTTCTGGGAGAACAGCCAGGCGCATAAAATTGTATTTAAACTTTATTCAGGAGGACAAATGAGGACATTACAACTCTCACGCTGTGTAAAAGACTGCTCAATTTAAAATGGACACCAGAACCTACTATGGAATTTTGCATGCATAAAACAAAAGAACATTTTGGATCATTTTAGAATTTAACTGTGTCAAACAGCACAATTCAGCCATTTACAAGTTTCCACATTGTACGCCATGTTATTAAGCTTTAATAGTCTTCTGGTACTCAAAAGAATAAAATGTTACAGAGGGTCAAAATTGAAAGGCTTAACAGAATTCCAGCCAAGAATCTAGTTTGCCTCCCTCTCTCCTAATATATGGTAATTTTCTACATAGCAAAATGGCAGACATGAAATTAACACATTTAAAATTCAATTTATGCAATTATGAAATTTCACATTGTCCTCTCAAAAATTCCTTACTACTTTATAAAGCAAGGCTTCATTGGGTCAAAACTAATATTCCCACACAAACCACAAGAGTACACTAGTGGAATTGTTGTTCCTCCCATACTGGGAGGTGAATGGCTAATAGCAGCCAGCTCACTGAAGCTAGAGCTCTGGTACCTTTCAGAGGAAGAGCAAGCTTCAGACCCAAGATGAAAATACATGCAAGTACTTGGCTGGAACAACATTTGCATTTTTAGAGAACAGGTTGGCATAAAAAGAAATGGATAATCCTCAATTCAGCATTGAGCTCATATGCTATTTAATTAGCTTTAAACACAGCCTACAGTTAAGCAACCAGTAAGCTGCTAATTAAAAATACATATTTGTAGTTGCCCCCAAAGCTGATATACTTGCATCAGCTTCATTTGTCCCAAGACAAACAAGTGGTGGCAAAGGGCTGATAGTGCTTTCATGCATTGTTTCCAGCAGAAATCAAAATACTGTAATAGTTTCCTCCTGCTGGAGGAAAAGGGAAAAAAGAGAGAGAGAAACTTGACCTACATAACAAGGCACAGAAGAAACTCAGTTAAGCTTCAGGGTGGTTTTGGGAGGGGGGAAAAGTTTTCTCCTCTGTAACAATGAAGAGTCAAGCAGTTACATATGGCTACACCGACAACTGTTGGCAGATTTGACTTTAACTACATGTCTCACTTTTAAGGCTTAAAAATATCCCCTTCCTGTTCCAGGCTACTTAATACTTTTGCCCTAACAATGTAATGAATTAACAGAATTAATTTTCAGGTTGTCCATTACTTTCCTTTAAACAGAGTTGTTAAAAAGAGACCTCACAAGCCCCAGCCTTTCCTAGGCTCAGTAATCGGAAAGAAAGGGAGAACATATGGGGAAACTGTTTGTTTTTCTGAAGGAACTATGTACAGCCCAAGCACAGTGCGCTCCCGCACTGTGCCGGAGGGGCAAACTTCAGCATAGACGGACTTTAAATCACCTCCCACAGCAAAACACCGACATACACCGCCGATCGCGCTCACGGTTCCACAGCCTGAGCTGGTTTCAAGCCAGGGACGCCTATCCGGCCCCCCACACCAGCCCCGCCGCCCCTCCCGGCACCCGCGTCCCGCCGCCCCCGAACCGCCCGGTTCAACCCCTTGCTCCGCCACAGGATGCGAGGACACCCCAACTGCAGGCGAGCGGGCGCCGCGGCCAGCCCCAAGCCAAGCGCGGGTGAGCGGGCGCGGCGGGCCCGTTTCCCCGCCGGTACACACCTTCTCCGCGCGGCTCGGCGCTCCCGCAGCGAGCCCCGCCAGCGCGCCGCGGGTGGGTGCCCACGGCATTTCCACAAAGGAGGCAGAGTAGGGCCGCGCATAGCAACAGGGCCCGCGCCCATTGGCCCCGCCGGGAGAGCGGCCGCCCCCGGGGCGGGACAGGACGGCCGGGGCCCGCCCCACCGGCTGCACCGCCCCGCCGGCAGGTGAACGAAGGGACGGGACTGGGCACCGACCCACGGCAGCAGGAGCCGCCGACACGGGTGCTGAGGCGCTGCTGTCCACAAGGGCGGGCGCTATCGCCACGCGTGCCCTGCCGCGGAGCTGCCGACACCCGTGGGAGGGCAAACACCGGCACCGTCCAGCTCCACACGAGAGGCTTCGACGCCGCCGAACGCCCGGCCCCGCGCATGCCCCATGCACAGAGTGCTCACACAGAGGGGCACGTATGCGGGGGATGGACATCGGCGGCTGCTGCAGTGGAAAAGGCGAAGGCCCGTCCTGCCGCCAGCCCCAAGAGCCGCTTCCACAGCGCCGCTGACACGGCTCAGCCCCATCCCTCTGACCCCACGCAAACGGTCCCTGGCTCTCCCTGCATCACCGCAGCTGTTAACCCACCCGATGAGCTCTTTACTTCAGCGTTCTTTACAACTCCCTCCTCGATCTTTTCAGGGGCACTTCTGGGGACTAATTCATGAAGTTGTTTCAAGAGACTAGTCCCAAAACCGCATGTATTATTCGAGGCGAAGTCTAAACAACATATTGTCTGCATTAATTTCATCCAATTTCTCCCTATTTACAAGAACTGAAGTCAGATTACATGCACCACATTAACAGGATCAGCACCAAAAAAAAGTACTGTCACCCTAACCACGTTGCAAAACAGGACCACAACTCCTGCTCTGTAATTAGATGCCATGAAACTGTAAGTCCAGATAAAACTAGACTTCACAACCACGTTCAAAATCCAGTAGCACTCACTACCCCATTGAGAGCATGGAGAACATGTTCACGGAACAATACCTTCTCCCCACTCACATTTTAGAGAGCAGTATTAGTTAGCTGTGGTCGTGCAAAGTCGTGGCCTATACAAGATCTTTAAGCAGATATTTTCTCTGAGGAGGGCTGGATACCTTTTAGTAGCTGGCCCATTTAAAGACTGTAGATACAGATAGTGCCTTACAGAAAGTTATACATGAAACATACCATTTCATTAGTCACTGACATTCAAGCTTCCTGTGTATTTTATCTCAGTTTGCTTTCCAAGTATTTTTCTTTCATGGAACATTTACTTCTACAAAAACACCAGAAGTTTACACAGTTGTCTGAAAAACCAATTTCAAGTTTTCATAATCAATCAACCACCCAGCCTTTGAAAAAAGTACTCAGATGATTTTCTATGGAACAGTTATTCAGTATCTGTGGGAGGGGTAAGAGGAATATTTACCATGTCAGTAAACGCACTATGTTTAAAAGCTTTGCTAACAAGAGGCAGAAGCACCAACCCCAAGTCAATTCCCGCAAGGGCTGGCACAGACAGCATTCAGGAGCCACCAGCTGTTTTCACAGGCCAACTGACCATGTTTTAGTGATGAGCAGCTGCCTCTGGATGACAGGCATATCCACCATAGTGCTCCTGAACAGCCTCCCCACACTGGGATACTAGGGTGCAACCACAAAGATCCTTTTCACATCTGACAGTCTTCAAGTACAGTAAAAAGCAGGACAGCATGTTGACAACCCAGCTTTTAAGCTTAAAGTCCTAAGCCAGCTGTAGGTATGCATAGCTTAGCTCTGTGACTGCTTGTAGAAGAACACCCCAGAAATGAATGCATCTAGCCTAACAGAATGCTAAACTTAGAAACTACAATATTAGAAATTCCACAAATAAAAAACCCCACCTTGAAACATGCTATTCATTTGTCAGTCTGATCTCATACTCTTCCACAAACTCTCAGAGGCACAAGATACATATAACAGGACACTGGTAGCGTGACTGAATATGAGATGTACAGTATGTACAGCAACACAGATATTCATAGGACTTTTCCCTCAGCTGCATATTCCATCATCATAAAGGAGCTGCACTTAAAATACTACTATTACCCTTGCAGTTTTAACATTGCAAAATGACGAGAAAAAAGCAAGATTGAATTTAATGGACTATTGCGCCCCACCTTCTACCACAAACAGGGTAACATTTATTAAAATAAAAAGAGATTATTTTAAAAAGAATGGATTTTATTCCAATACAAACTTTAGGAATAAGCAGTCCTACACATTTCACAAAGCAGGAAATCACAGCCAAGTGTGGTTCATCTTGGTATCAAGTCAGCTGTGCATCAATTCAGAGGCACTTGCCAGTAGACATAATTGGCATCACCCCTGTTATAAAAAAAGCCCAACTCCAGCCTTTGGAGGGCCATGCCAAAGCACAGCATGTCTAGTAACGAGCTAGTTCAGAAAAACACTCTAGTTCAATTCCAGCCCTGTCTTGAGTGAGAAAAGCAAAGTGTGCACATGACCCCTAAGGAGCAAAGCGTGACTTCGTAACACCTTATGTTTACACAGCCTAGCTGCAGAGACAAGCTAAAAACAAAATCACACTCCTACCAATGCATCCCTTGCTCAAAACTATCACTTTGGACTGAGGTATCAATGTGAAAAGTATAAAATGAGAAAACACTCATGCAGACAGCCCTATTTCCCTTCTCCCTCCTCAGATGCTTACTTCCTCAGAACAAAGCTGAGGTCAGCTCTTGATGCTTGCAATGCATGTCAAAGAGCTCATAAGATACACTATTCACAGTCTTAATAATTATGTATAGTTTTTCTTTATGTTTAAACTCAGACTTCTTTGTACATATTGGCTACAGCACACCTAGAAAAGTAGCATCAGATACTAACAATTCCGCTACCATTTTAAAACAAAACAAAATCAGTGTATATCATAAAGCTGTTCAAAATTTCATACAAGAAGCTTGACTGAGGATGAATACAGCCAGCTTATAAAAAGTGTCCTAAACATTTAGGAAAGGCCATTACATAGTCTCAACATGAACATGGGATGAAAGAACATAAAATGCATATCAAGCATTGTCCCTTAACCTTTTTCTCTAGTGGATCAGAAATGGATCCAAAATACTTTCTTGTAGAAACCTGTTTATTCAGTGAGACTATCAAAGTCAGTACAATAATAGCCAGTTATGCCAGTTTTAGTGAACTTAATCACTATGTAAGATGAGGCAGATGTTTACCCTACCAGTTCTACATTGATCTCCTGATCTTCACCTTCAATTTTTTCTAGTTTTATGAACTATTCCTCCTGTTTCAGCTTCATAAACCAGCTACTTGGTTATATTTATTCACTTTTTAACAGCATGCACAAATCTAATAAAGGGTGTTCCACACCTTGCTTGCGTTAGCATGGTGCAAGCAGCTGCACTGTGAGTAGTGCTACTAGCATGGTTATGGTAGCAGCCTTTACTCAGCTCACTCCTCCAGTTCTAGTCCTTCAGATATTTTGTTTCTTGTTGCTTCTCCACAGTAAACAAAATTTCTCTGCCTGTTCAAATAGCAAGTGCTTCAAAAGGAAGAAACTGTTTCCCCCTCAAAATAAAGCAAAACAAAGCCATATTTTTCATTAAAATGCAACTGAAGTGGGAAACCTTGCATAGGAAATATGCCTGAAGACTCATTTTTAAGCAATTATACAGCAGAGAAAAAAGGATTTACCTTTGAGTAGCACAAGTGTTGATATAAATTCCTTTGACCTAACAGTGCGTTCCCAGTGCATACTGATTTTGACGACTTTGTCCCTGCTCAGTCCCTACTGGTGGGAAACTCTTACTCCACATCACTGGTATATTTACTAATGCTCTTCTTGATGCATCTGTGCTCTTCCCCCTTACTCCCAAGTCCAACTTTATCAAAAATAAAGCCTAACTAAAAACTGTAACAAAAAAGAGTGAGTAAATGGGATGTCTTACCAGGACTACATTGCAAATAAACATTCAGATCTATCATGCAAACAAACCATACATTGATACTTGTGTCTTTACAAAAACTGCACAGGAAAAGAACATCAATACAACATAGCAAAATTCACTTTCTGCTAACACAGAATTTATGCCCTCAGCAAGTAGGCATCACAGACATTTGTCAGATACTACCCTTAGCCACCCCCTCTGCCCCTCCAAGTCTGCAGACAAAGCCTTCTAGCAAACTTGCTGACCTATCTGGAAGTGTGAGTTTGAGCCAAGGTTTGTTTCACTTAGGTTGTTGGGCTAGTGCCCTGGCAGGGAACAGAGGAGAACAATACCTGGCAGGCAGGGGAGAAGGGCTTCCCATCACTGTGGGAAAAGTGCTGACCACAGCAGCTCTTCCTTCACCTCTCCTTCTGCTGACCTTCAGAGGAAACCACCACCACCCTGCCACCTCCCACCATGGTACCAACTAATACCATCCTCAGCTCTCTCTCTGCCCTTCCCTCCCCCATTACACCCAACAACAAGATGATACTTGTATGACACCCTGAGAAAGAAACTTAATTTATTCCAGCACAGAGAAAGTGTGAAACATGCCCTAGAAATCCTCAAGGCTCAGTGGGAAAAAGGAATTCCTGCATGCACAGCACCATAAAAGGCTAAACTAGCTTGAGCAGTCACCTGCTTCCAGTCTCACTAAAGTCCTCAAGCCAAAATGGACTGACTTACCAACCTGGATCTCTGGGATCTTAATGGAAAAAACATCAGTAACTTCATAGGATACATAATGTAAAACAGATGACATGGCTCATGTGCACCACACATTCCTTATTTTAGATAAATTCTTTTTTTATTTTACTTCAGGAAACAATTCAACTTGGTTTTTTCCCTTGGAACAAAAAAAGTCATACTTGGCAATAGGTTTGGGAAATGCATTGATTGCTGCTAAGAGAGAAGTCTATGTGCCCCACACTAGATACCTGGACAGAGAGTGGATGCCTTCCCACTAACTGAAAAGTGGTGAAATCAAAAGAAATGCGTACAGTGGGAGCTGAAGAACTCCCCTTACTGCTCCTAAAGGGACAAAGTTGTCCAGAAGACTTCTCAGTAACACTATTTTCTTTACCTTTATTCCTAACAGGGATTCTTACATTAAGAACAGACATGAAAGTGTCTGTAGTACTTCACATGTGGAGTGCTTCTTTCCTCCTGTGTTCATCAGCCTCCACTGATTCATGCACAGTTCTCCTCTTCAAATTATCCCTGAGAACATTCTCACACTATTCTATTACATCTTTGCATTTTGAGTCAACATAATGTACTAATACCATCCAGATAGAAACTCTAGATAGTTTTGGTCCCAGAGCCAACATTAAAAGGTAATGCAACAATCACTAGCCAAAAGAACTAGTCAGGCTGATTTAATATGGAAGAAAACTTATTAATGCAAGTGAGTTTTATTTGATTTGGTCAAAACCACACTAAATTGTTAAGAACAGATGAAGAATTTTCATTACTGTCTTACAGCTCAGTTTTGCTGTTTACAAGTAGCCTTTATATATATAAAAAATCTCTTCCAATCTTGGTACAGTTGTGAATGCAGATAAAAAATAACTGTATATGGCTTTGGCAGTGTGCTCACAGCTACAGTCATCCCACCCTGCACAGCACCAGCAGAAAAAGGAACACATAATGAATGCAAAGTCTTCCAAAGTCCAACTACCTACTCAAGTCCAAGAGGCACTCTTCAGTACTTGCATTCACCCAGGTTTATAGACATCCTTAATTGCCTACTTCTACATGAAGTTTTTGTACTCCGGAGTACAAAGGTAACCATGCGATTGTACAGGCACTTCTAAAATAATGTAAACCTAAAAACTGGCTTCTGTCTAAACATTAAATACAAATGACCTGCAAAGACTGAACAATTTATTACCACCCTGAAAGACAACAATGTGAGACTCCTTCAAAAATCTAAAAAGCAGAATTTACCAAGTATCAATTCAGAATGGAGAAGTTATTACAGCTATAATTACAGTTAGATGGCAAGATCTTATTGACTGAAAGAACAGCTAGTAACTGCCAGACTGTTATCCTAAACCTGTGCCTGATAGAATGAAAAGCTATGGCTATTTCACCACCATTTAACACTTGCTATTAGTACACATTTGTCAAAATAACAAAGAAACATTTTATAAACAGCGAAGCAGAGCAAGTTCTTTTCACAAATGTCATAGAGCTGGTTTGTTCCCATCAGTTACTCTGTTTTCACAGAAGATTTCTAATTTTAATAAGCAGAATTTCATTTGGCAGCAAACTCACATCCCTCATGAGAATCTGTATTTATAAATGTTAGCTTATTTTTAAAAACATTTAGAAGCTGGCAGACCTCAGTTCCAATAATAGTTTCAACACTGCCCTTAACAACAAAGTCCAGTATAATGTGCCTCAGCCCAGGGATCTGATCTGGCATGCCAAAGTTTCTCACTTCAGGAAGTAGCGAAGATGGTCAGAAGAGTCAGTAGTATAGCCCAAACCTATGGGCTTGGCATATCTACAAGCCCCAAAATATCCACTTAAATGCCACTCCAGCAGCATCCATTTTAGCACAAGATCCCCTCTAAATGCAGCTTGTATGGACACCACCAAATAAATAAAAAGCAAATGGCAAAGCTGTTACTACTATGGTTTGTTCTCTGAGGTACAGGCACACAGTGAAGAACTCTCCCTGTTGAACACAGATACAAGCGCTCTTCCAACCCAAGAGCTATTTCTACAACAGGACAACTCACCTCATTGTCAACATCCAGGTACGAGTTGCAGAAGAGTAAGAAAATTTTAGCATAAGCAAACACACCCAAACTGTAAGATTTTCCAATTCTATGAAGTCTACAAATTAATATCCTTAGATTTTTATTGGGTTTTTTTCTTGGGGGTAGGAGGAGAGGGAGAGGACTTAAGCTTCTAAAAGCTAAGAATTCTCCTAAGCTAAATTTCTGTAGAAGAAATAACAGAACACATACTCCAATTTCTTGGATGCCAGGACAAGGCTACATTGAAAGAATCCAGACTCCATCTTCAATTTAAAAAAAAAAAAAAAAAAAAAAAAAAAAAAAAAAAAAGCAGCTTATATTCCTGTTCACTCATCCTCTCCATTTACATATGATTTGCTATCAGGCCAAATCTGCTCTCCCCGAAGATTAGAGCTAGATGGCTTCATGTCTCATAAATGGAATCCGAGTGCAGTATCTTGATCACCTGTCAGTTTGGTTGGGTTTTCCTCCTTTGAAAGGGATCTGGTTTTATTTGGAAGCAATCTACCCAACCTGGGAGCAGCAGACACCCCATGTCAGAGCCAGCCTCTCGCCACACGCACCTTCTTGCACGTGCCCTGCACAGCGTGTCCGCCAGCACGGCTTCCTCCCTGGCCAGGGAGCAGCGTCACCTCCACCTCATTATCACCCAACCTGCACTTACCTGTGGCAACCAAGCCCCAAGCATTGCCCAAACGCTTTTGGAGTGACAGCTCCTCTAAGCAGGAAGCACCTCATTTCCAGTTTACTACTTTGTTTACTGGCTATATCATTCCACCACGGAAAAGTTTAAGCGCTTCGTGACATTTCACTGAGAAGATACTATAAAAATAAAGTGTCTGCATCACAGTGCAATATGGGACACTAAAATACCACTCATTCTTTTGAGAAAGATATTTTCACTTCCTGATCTGCATACTCTGTAGCACACCATCTTTACTAAAATGTTTTTAGTAAAAACCTTTCACAGAGTGAATATAGGGCATAAAATTAGATCTTGTTTTTTAAAACAAGGTCCTTATCCAGAGCTGTTAAGTTAGCTGTTAAGCTAACTCCACAGCTCTTAACCACATTGGTTCAGCTCACTTCCCCCCAACCCAATGTCTCCTCAATCCTTCCTCCTAAGAATTTGAGGTAAAGCATTCAATCAGATGTTTATCTTCATTAATCTCTTCTCCAGCTTCCTCACAGATACACTGAGAAATCCTTCAGCTATGCTTCCAATATGAGGTAGTAAACAGACTTCTGTTGAGCCCAAAGAGTTAGCTCTTTCCGTACCAAACCACCAAATAAGGTGGAAGAAACCTTCTTAACCCAGTTACTACAAGCAGACCTAGAGGCATGTAGCCGAGTTTGACTTGCAAAGAAAGAGGGAGAAGAGAATAAGCAACCTTCAGACTGATTGTTCCTCTCTTGTAGACAGAAAGCCATTTCGTTAAATTATGATAATCTCAAGGAGGGAATTAATGCTTCAGAAAGTAAGAGAGAACTGCTTTTAGCTTAATTTGTAAGTGAAAACAGAATAGTCTACACAGAGAACACAGCAGAGGAATAAACAAAGCAAGGTAATAAAAAAGTAAGAAAAGACTTGAATAAGGTGATAAAAACCAGCCAGCATGCATTTAGAGACAAACAAGCCTGTCTTCCTCCTTTAACTGATCACTCATGCAGCAAGGGGGAGGGAGGAGGAAGGAGCAAAAACTCTGAGCTACTTAGACTATACTAAGACTTTTGATGTCTTGTAACATTCCCACAGTAAAATATGACTATACTGTAGATTCATGTAAACCACAAGATTTTTTCCAGTTGTGCACCAAGTGTACTCTAAGAGTACATAACAATCCTTCTGCATTTGGCAGTAAGCTATCACCCTGACATTATGCAATGTTTTCATTAACTCTGATGGTGAAACAGTGTGTTTATACAGTTTATGAACAAAGCTGAGCTGGAAAAGCTTGCAAGCACTCTGCTACAAAGCCTAGTTCTGTCTTCCAAACTCAATAAACTGGCGAAGTGATCAGAAGTCATTAGAACGAAGTTCAATAGAAGCAAGAGCAAAGCTCTGTACTTGAGAAAGGAAACAGAGGTCCAAACACCCAATATGAGGCAGCTGACTAAGAAGCTGTACTGCAGAAAATAAATGGTGATGGTATTATGGATCAAAGCTAGGTAAGCTGATATGTTGCTACTGCAGGAAGACAAAAACTAACAAACCAGAAAGAACAAAACTCAAACATCACTTCAGAAACATATGCGAGAAAGGGAGACACATCATTCTTTGCACTGATGAAGCCTCAGCTGAACCAACATGTCCACTGTATTTTAAGATGCTTCAACACTTCACTTTAAAAGTGGCAGCATAGGAAAGGTAAAGCCAAGCAGCAGCCACCAGTATTGTAGCTACTGTATTCCCTAAACCAGGTATACGTTCATGTGAATATGCTTAGAACAGCCACTGCCCTCCCACACTGACACCCCACCTGATGGGCAAGTCCTGAGTGATGCTCATGAGACACATCCTGTGAATGCCTGTGCCTTTGCATGGCAAAGAAGCAAGACCACATTTTTACCTGTACTTTCAAACCCCTCTTCCTCATTTGCAAAACTGCTCCACCGGTTTGCTATGCAACACTCCACATTCCATCTTCTCCATATTGCTCTCATATATTGCACGTTTAGAGCTGTAATTTTCAAACTTTCCACAATATAAAGGGAGGTAAGTACCTTAGGGCAGGATTTCCCTTTTTTCTTCATTTCCGCTCATCCCTCTCACCTCCTTAAATTAAAATATTCTGTAACATTTCCCACTGTTAAAGTGGTTGCACATTTAGATCTCCCCTTTCTTCTCCTGCACCACCCTTTATTGCTGGTGATAACAAGAATCTTACTCCTAGTATGACAAAGGCTAAACCATAACTTCCCCAATGTGCCTAAGGCCATTACAATCTTATTAACTATAGCTTATGCTTAATTCTATCTACAAAAACTACACCTCTGCTCTAATTGGATTCTGATATAATTATTCGCAAGAATGAAAAAAACTCAAATTGTTTAAGTCTGTTTCTTTGTTTTACTTGCTGCATGGATTTGCAGTCCTCTCAGGATTGTGAGGGTCTGTAGAAAAGTGCAGACTGTGGCAAGCTGAGTGTGCTTCTCCCCTGTTCTTAGCTATTAATTTGGGACGATTGGAAGCAGGTGACTACACACTTGGCTGCTTGTATCCTGTAGTACAGCTGCTATGCAGAAAGCAGCACATGTAAACATGTGCATGATTCCTGCCTCCTAAGAGGCTCTATGGGCTGCGTGTGGCATTTAGGGCAGCACTTTCACAACTCCCTTTGCGCAGGGTATTGCTTTATTACATTAGCACACAGATAAGCTACACGTATCTACTAAAATGGCTGGAGATATTCCCTCAGTCTGGTGATATTTCTGGATTTTTTGTTAATCTTAATAGAATTCCAAAACATAACTTTTGAAGGGTTTCACCCAGTTAATGACAGACATTCACATCTAATTTTTTTTGCCTGAAAATTAAAGAATAAGCAAAGGTCATATGGAGGTTCTGAACTGCCACAGAAGAACATCTTAAAGCTGCAAATATTGACTTGGGTTTTTACCTGGCTATTTTGAAGTTCTGTTTCACCTTAACAGCAAACACCTTTCAAACTTCAGTGTCTGGTATTAAAACAAAGAGATTCTGAAAACAACTTGCCTTGCTGCAATTGATCAGGTAAAGGTTTACGCAATTAAGAAACAAGGAAGCAAAGAGAAAAGCCCATTTCAAAACCCTAGTACTTAAACCCCATTATTTTATGTATACGTTTGTGATCATTTCTGTACTATCTGTGCTACTTTCACACCATATAATCCTTACAGCATATACATACAAGAAATCCATCTAAGAGTGGTCATTTATGTGGTGTCACTATTAGCAAACATGTCATTAACAACCCTAATTAAGGTGTGTATGTCATGTAAGTGTTAGCATTTAACACACGGATATCTAAGCTATATTAAAGTGTTTCTCAAAACACCAAAGTGATTATAACACAAAAAGAACATGTTTTTAAAACTGAAAGCAACCAGGTGAACAATAGAATCACCAAAAATTTAAGAAACCCAAATATCTAAGCAATAATTATAAGCATTTTTTTCTTAATTAACACTCACTTCTACGATGAGCACTCATAAGATTTGTTTAAAAAACAATCTTGCTTTAAGTAACAGGAATCAATAATCACTGCTCTTGTAGATCAAGAGAGAAGTCATGACATATTTTCAACTCTAGGGGCATCAGCAGCTGTTGCTATACTGCAAAAGGGCTGAAGTGTTATAAACACATACGTAGACAGTCGACTTTATTTTCCTGTAAATCCAGATGTCAGTAATCCAGATTAAAATGGAATCAAATTATGGCAAAAAATAGTATTTCAGCATGCTTGTTATGATACATCTCCTTTATAACCGGAACAAACGCTTCTGCCAGATTACAAAACATCACAGATGGAAGTTACGGCTCCTCTGAGGGTGTTTTTCAGCTACATTTTGTCATTTTTGGCCACGTGCTGGCATTGTCTGTCGATGTCCCATTTGCCTTTGACCGTCTCCCGCCCCAGCACTGCAGTCCCGGCGAGCAAGCCGGTTGTAGCTGACACACCAACTGCAGCATTCCCGGAGCAAAAGCAGTTCGCTACGGTGTTTGTTTCCCTTCCGTCCAACCCAGACAATGGGAAGCTGAAGGGCAGGCAGGACATGGGGCTCTTGGACACATTCCCGGGGTACCTTCTAGTCTACCAACTCGGGAAATGCTAATGGGAGTGAAGCCGAGCACCAAGATTCTCTCCCATCCCCCAAAATGACAGGGGAGGGGATAAGGAAATAGAGCGATAACACCGAAACAAAATACCAGGCTAATCCGAGACAAAACAAAACACATACAAAGAAATATCCCGATAAACCGTTTACCTCGTTCCGGCTTCATTTTCTCCGTCTCCTCAGGCAGGAGCCCCGGCACCCCGCTGCTCCCCCCACGAAGGCTGGCTGCCGCTGCCTCCAGCTACCCGAGAGCGATTCTTTGCCGTACGACCAGCAAGCGGACCCCCGCCTGGTAGCGGGGCCCGCCGGCAGGCAGGCAGCAGGCCGGGGACGGCTGAGCGGCGGCGGCCTCTCTCCGCTCCCGGCCAGGGTGTCCTTCCGTGACACGGCGCCGAGCGGGGCTATTTATAACCTGCCGAGGAAAAAATCCCACAACAACAGACCTCGGCTCACCCCCGGCTCTGAGTCACCGCGGCCCCGGGCTACGGCGGCCCCGGACGGAGTCCCCTCCCTCTCGCCTGCCCCGAGGAGGGCAACGAGCGGCCCCCCCCCCGCCCCGCAGCCCGCGGACTGCGGGCCCTGCCCCGTCACCGGCCGGCGGGTGGCGGCGGGGGGCTGCCCGGCACCTTCATCCCCGGCACCACCGCTGCTGCCCGGGTTGCCGGGCCGTGCCCCCCGCGCTTCGCCCCGGTCAGACAGCACGCCCCTCCCGCCACCGCGGAGTGCTGCTCTCCATGGCTCTGCCTCCCGCCCTTCCTCCTCCTCGCGGCTGACTAACTCCCCTCCTCTCCGCCGGGAACTCCCCGCCTCCCGCCGAGCGGGGCACACACATGACAGCCCGGCGGCTGCGGGCACGTCCGCTCGGCAGCGCGGGACCCGCCGCGCTCGGCCGCCTCGCGGCCGCCGGTACAACACAACGGAACAGAACGGGACGGGACCGGACAGGACTGCGGAACCCGGCACCGCGCTCATCCCACCCCCAGGCCGGACTCGGCCGCCCCGCCCGTCGCCCGCCTCACGTGCTCCGCGGCGCCCAATCGCGTGCATTCACTTCCTGCCTGGCTGCCCGCCTGCCGGGCAACTCGGTTGTCATAGCAACTGAGCGCCGGCCCGGCTGAGGCCTTTTGGCGCTGGCGGTCCCAACCCGTCGGCGGGGATCGGCGCTGCCGCGGTTTATCGGTTTTCCAGTTTACCGGTATCCTTCCCTCTTATACTCCCCGCCCAAAAAGTGTTTTGGCAGGGAGGCGCCCGGCCCCTTATTCACCCGGTGTAGGCTGCCCAGCCGTTGGTGGGCCTGCTCCCGCGAAGGGCCCGTCCCGCACTGCCGTTAGCCGCTCGCCGGCTCCCGCTGTTCGGCCTGTGCTGCCACAGAGGTTTTCCCGCGCTGGCACCCCGTGTCTCCACAAGACCGCGTGCTCATCTCTGTAGGGACCTATATATATAGCTGTGTATATAGGCATCCTCTGAGCAGCGATTGAAAGTGTGAATGACCCGAGCCCCGGGAGGCTGTGCCCCCGCCTGCCCAGAGAAGTTGCGACAGAGGGGAGGAGGCCGCCTTTGTGCCCCTGGCCCCAGGGGAGGCCACTGCCCTGATACCTGCCCCTCACATGCACACTGCCTGCCCTGCCCAGCAGCCCTGTGCTCAACGCTCACTTTACACCAGTAACAGTTCGTGTGCAAAGACAATGGAGTCGTCTGGGCTGTGGTTACAACCGTCTCAATCCAGCAGAAAGGCAAATGTACCCGAAAGGAACGGCCTGTGCCATGCCTCATTCCAAGGCCTGCATGGCTGCCTGGCAGGTCAGGAGCCAGGGCCACTGAATGTGAGCCTTCTGTGCCCAAAGTCTGCTCTATTTGGTGCAGGCACACTGTTAACGCCTCCACTGAAAATGGGGAACAGGTTGCAGTGGTGACAGGGCTCCCTCCTAAACCAGGGACCCAGATCCATGTGAGCTATAGTGACTGTGGTATCATAGGGTCCCGACACTAGAGAGCTCACAAGGAGACTGTACCAGGGCCAGGGAAAGCCCCACATACAACACAACAATAATGCTCAGAGTTGGACGCAGTCAGAAAAGACAGATGAGTTGATACAGACCTCTCTGGCTTTAATGTGGTCCTATATTTGGGATATACACAGACACTGCTGCACCTCCAGTCATTATGCTGGCAAATCCCTGCCACTGTGATTATTGTTTACAAACTCTTCCATCTTACAGACTGAGCACTACCGGGGACGCTCACTCTCTACAAGATGATTTATAAATACGGGTCTTTTGCCCTTTCTACAGAGAGAAATACACATGGGTCAGTCAACTCCCCATCCTTTCTGGTGTGCCAGGACCCCCGCAGATGCTTATACACCTAGGATCTGCATAGCCTCCCTCTTCTTACAGTTAATCAAGCAGCCACTGAAGATATTGCAGAGAATGTAGAATTCCCAAACAACTCAATTCTACACTGTCCAGCTCATAGGAACCGCACCTATTTCCCTCTCTCCTTTGTCAGTTGTACATCATTACACTTGGAGGGTGCTTCAGAGAACAAGCTGTCCAGTAAACATCTCTCATTTCAGTCATACCCCAAAATACATAGGCAAGTAGGAGGGTATCACATGCAGTGCTTTGATATTACACTCATAAGTACATGAGTGTTACTTCTGTTGCTGTGTGACTGCTGTAGATGTGTTTGGTAATTACAGATCTCAGAGTGCTATGCCGGATGCAGTATAATTGCAAATGTGGCAATCCAAAATTATAAAAGGAGGAATTTGACTGAGCAATAAATGCTGTAGATGTATGTATATGTGAACTTCAGCATGACTACATGGGGCGTGATTCAGCCACCTGTCAGATCCTCCTACCGGTTATAGTCATCCTAATGAGAAGTCACATCCTTTAGGCCACTAATTGTTGCTGTAAGACATTGCAAATTAGTTTGTAGCTTGTTCTAATATTGGTTTTACAGTCAAAATCAAATCTGCCTTTCTACTGTTTAACTACAATTGTAGCTATTTAACTGTTATGCCTCATGTAGTATTTTTAATAGTTTTTAAAGTTTTAAGCTCACTTTGGCATTTTTTTGAACATCTCACCAGGCATACATAGGCCCAGCTTCCAAGAAAATGCTCTCTCAAAGCACTTAATTAATGAGTCAAATAATAAGTGCTCAGTTTTCCATTACTTCATGGTTCTTAGGAGTTCAAGAAAATGCCAGATATATTCCAAAAACCATTTACCATTAAAAAAACCCGAAAGTTCTAAGGGATATGATTAGAGTAAGCCAGGTCTGGTTTGCAGTCCTACTCTGTGACTGCGTAGGAGATTTAAAGGTCAACTTACCCTCCAGCCAGATCATTTCTGGACCCAGAGGGCAATGGGTATATCTGAGATACATCCTTCAGGTCCTGCTTCACTTCAGACAACGGATGGTTTCCCTTTTGACCACATAGATATATAACAGACCAGAAAAAAGCAGAACAGAAAACTAAGAATTATTAGAGAGATCTAATTATACAATATTTTTTGCAATATTAAAGACAAAGTAAGGGTAAGCATCCCAAACAAATTCGTGGACTTAGTTGTCTAAAATGGCTAAAAATGGCCTTGAACTCATAACTTTCCTCCCAGTCACCAACCAAATAATGAGCAATATATAAATAGTCAGAGAAGACACGGCATTAGGGGCTTCAACCATGGGAATTCGCTTACACATCCTTGGAGACTTTTTGAGAACAATGACACTACTGAAATGCATTTGTGACCTCAGAAACTGAATATCACGTTAAAAAGTCTGAAAAGCGTATGGCTGCATTATGCATCACACGAAAGCAGGATTAGCTTAGAACACTAACAGAACTTTAACTGCCCTCCCACTGCCAAGTACAGACCAACACGTGCTTCCAGGAGCACCAGCAGGGACAAAACTAGGGTTCTTATCAGTTTGTGTCTGGTGATTAATTAACTTCAGTGCCTAGACAGGTAAGAGCTTTGGCTGCAGCACCCATGCCATCAAAACAGCTCTAGGACATACAGTCTCCAGTGCTGAAAGCCAGGAGTTTTGGTGGCAGGCTCTCAGTGGAAACCTTAACAGGGCCACTTGCCTCTTTTTCCTGTAATGTGTCAGACCTTTCTTCTCTTACAAACCCTACCCACATGTGAGGCTTGGCTCAAACTGGCCACTAGATTTAAAATAATCCCTACTCGGGACAGCATGACACAGCATTGTCACATAAACCTTGCTCATGTAGAAATGAAGTTTTTTAACAGAATTAAGATAAGCATATAACTGTGTTTTCTTTCAGAACTTCAGCCCTTTAGGGTTTTGGTGCAGTCCGTGTAACCTGGGACAGAGTGTATTTTAGGTCATGTTCCCAAAAGTCTTTTCAGCTTCAGCTGTCAAAGAAGTAATGTCTGATGCAGCAGATCAGGATTCCTGTGATTCCTGGAGACAATTACTGCCTGTTAAATGACGTGGTACAACTGCTTTTGACATGGCTGTTGTATAAAGCCACCGCACTTGGGAGAATATTACAGCCAAAGGATGAGGACAATGGGAAATAGACTAAAAGATACAGTCTGCAATGAAACGAATTTAAAATGTGTTAAAAGAGAAAGTCTGCAAAGAATCAACTGTAATGTAATCGTCCCCAGAAGTAATCACTTTGGAAAGAATGCTAAAATAGAAACAAATACCACAAGAACTAATAAATTCCTACAAGCTGTTACTGAAACTGAGAGAATAAAACAATATAATTAAAATATCAGTAGGTTGTAAAAGTTTAGTTTTAGGGGTTATAACCCTTTTGCGTTTGGTTTTTAATTTGTCAGTATATGCACATAAGTGGGTCTAGTTGAAGAGAATTCATCATAATCCTTTAAGATACCTATAACCACAACAGTAAGAATAGCTTGAGAAAATTTTTTTCTGCACGCTTGCCAACCTTTGTGTTACCACCATTAACTTCAGCCTCTGAGTATGCGTTTTTAGCCCCATTCATCTTTATTTAACAGCTAGATTTAAGTATTTGAATACCATCAACCCAGACTGATTCAAAAATACATTAAAACCACCCAAACTACATGCCCCAACCTTACAATTTCCAGGTAACACTGCTCATCATATCATGCAGAGATATCTGAGTGGCGTTAAGGCAGTGCTTCCAGCGTTCCACCACTTGCTTTGTTTCATGCTGATCTGAGAGGCAGGAAAACATTGGTGGTGGGAGCCACAGAGGAGGTTTTGTTCTCTATTCATCTCCAATTCTCCACAGAGCTTCTCACCAGCATAATTTTGAACAGCCTTTAAGCCTCTCAGTTACATTTGGGACTTGCCTCAGGATCAAAGAGAGGAAAGTAAATTAATCTCATCTTTTGGTTTTGAGTCCCCAAGCACAGACTGTCATATGAAAGTCTGGCAAGATGGGAAAAATCACAGTAGAAACAGCAGGATTTTAGTTTTCTTTCATTGAAATACACAAATCATGGTCCTGGAGCTAAATATTTTGAAGAAAGTAAATAAACATAATGTAAATCAACAGGTGTTAGACCCTGGTGTTTGCTAACTTACAGGGATTTATCTTTTCATACAGTTCCTACCAAAACCCTCTATTGCTTAATTTCACTACTAATTGGCCTTTAAAAGTAAAAACTACATAGCTATTGTCATGTTCTTACTTTCTAAATCCACTTTTTGAAATTAGTAAAACAGCATCTGTTGATCTGTCCCCTCCATGTGTGCTCTCAAATTGCTTTATGTTCCAAATAGTACTTTCTCACTGGAGACACAGCCAAGACTAAGTTGAGAGGGAATTATGATAACAATGGAAAGTTTATCTTCCTCACCAGAAGTAATTTCCTGGATTCAACACTTTGCTACTAAACCTTGTTTACATACAGGAGATTCCTTTAGTTGAAAGCAACCTGGCCCCTGTCCTGTGCTGCTGCTCAAGTTCCCTGGATCACATGGGCTGCCTTGTGCCTTCACTATTTTGGCAGCAGCAACAGAAGCTTAGCACCTCTCAGGATGGAATCTCTTCTTCTGCCCCTCTTCCAGAAACTGAGGTCTAGCAGTCAGGCCTTCTTGCCAACACAAATTAAGCCCATCCTACATTTCCACAATTTGCTTTGGAAACAGTAACTTGTACGATCTCTTCTCTGTTTGGAGCAACTCCTAAAATGATGTTTCATAAACCTTGTATACTTCTTTAGTAACTAATCTGTGATGTGTAATTAGATGCCAGTTCCAAAAGAGAACAGTGCTGTCTCATCTGAAGTGGTGGCTGGTGGTAATGAGTATAGAATTATGAAGATAGACAAATAAAGGTTCTGCTTTACAAGAAGAATAACCACCTGTTTTCTATAAATGCCAGTCTAAGAAGATACCTACTCAGTAAGATCACAAATGTTAAGTTTCATTGCATCAACACCTGACTCATCAGACAATAATGCACTAAAAAGTAAACTATCTACTTGTGAATAGATCACTAATTTCTGACAGAGAGAAATTATTCTCTTTTACATGTAAGATCTTTTCTGTGACTGTAATATTCATTCCAGACTGGAAGCAGTTTTGGTTTGGGTTTTCTCAGTATTTTTTCAAGGGGATTGTGCAGGTTCACTGATGAATGCTAACATTACACAATGTTTACCCGGCACTAAGCTTGATGGAAACATTAATCAGAAAATATATAGGTTTACAGATTAAAATGGAAGGTTTTGTAGCAACAGCAAGCCCTGGCATTCCCTAAACAGAAGCTAGAAATGTATGTTTGCCAAGAGAAACAGCAAAATGTGGCCAACAGTAGAAAATTTTGAGAAAATAGAAGCTCAAGAACTGTTTCCAGTCTAGGTTATCTCTCGTCTCTCAGCACTCTCAGTTTACTTTTGAGCAGGTATATCCAGAAGCTGTACCTCAATTACTCACTGCAGTGATCCAACAGGAATCCAAGCACCCCTTTTATATTATTCCTGTTCATTTCATTGGAAAGAGAGCGCATAACACTTGGAAAGATGTTTGGAGTTTTGCAATGCTGTTTTGCTATTGCCAGTGGTTTGATCTATCATGCAATGATTTCCAGTGCAGTTCTGTGCAACTAATTGCACTGAATTAATTGCTGGTGTAACTCCATCTGATAGGAGTTCGTGAAGTTCAACTTCTGATGCCTCCGCCAGCCCTGTTTACTTTCCCTCTCCTATCACAGCAGCTGGGTCATAGTTTAGCACTGTACCAACAAGTTGGAGGCACATCACAGCCAGCTCCTCCCAGCTCGGGCAGCTCTCATTTAAGGCAGGACTTAACATCCGGAGCCTTTGCCCACACTTACTTCCACTGCTACTGACTGCTCATACAGAGCTTGTATCACAACCACCTTTTGCTCAGTTTTCCTACATGGCTGGCTGCAGACTTGCCATCCTGTTCGGCCTCTCAGGCAGGCCTTCAGACTTCCCAGTTTCAGGCAGTGCTCATCCTCTGTCACGTTAGTACCCATTTCACAGAAGAGTCTGGCATGTCTTTTCATACAGTTCATACAGTCCACCACTTCCACAGGTGAAGCCGAGCCAACACCCTTCCAAAGGGCCATCTTGTAAGTCTCACCCTGCAAAGTATAGCTGTTGCACCTCAGAGAGCTAACACAGCGAGCACGTTCGCAACGCATTAGAGAATTACTACAGCCATGCTGCCATGTGTTTTAAAATTACACACAACTTTCCACAGGCACTGTAGATGAAAAGGATAATTCATTTATGTAGAGAAGCGATTACTTTGCTAGAACGAGTCGTCCTGCCTATAGTTCCACCCAGGCTAAATTAATACCACAGCTCCTACTACACTTATGAGAGAGTAGGGCAGGAAAGTAGCACGTTAAATACAGGGCAATGTTTAATGTAACCACATGCATGGTTTACAAGAGAAGTTGCGTATCATTTACTAAAGGAGTGAGTTGGGGTTTATTAGGTAAATGCCAGAGCTATTGCAAAACTGCAATGGCCTCGTTCTAAACATTTTAATTGCATAGTTGTTAGCCAAAGCCCTTCTAATATATTGATGGCCATTTAGTGACGTATGCTACATGTTAATAGTAAAGACTATGGAAATAGCACTAAACAGAATGGGTTGCACATAGTCGTCAGAACTGACTTTTCAATACAGAAATATGAAAATTACCCGGATTCAGGTTTCATCGGTGCCCAACTTTTGCTCTTTTTTTAGCTTTTTTAGATTAAAAAGTATTCCCTGAAATTTCACTCATTAGCTGCTGTCCTGTAATCATGTAGTCCATAGTGAAGAATGCCGTGGTTTACCTCACTTGTTGGCAGGGTCACTAATAGCAGTCCTGGGCCCAGCTCCACTCTCTTCATACACCAAAATTCCCCAGATAAAGACCCAGCCTACATGTCTCACCCCAAGCATAGTGTTTGTAAGCTTTACTGTACCTAAACCAAAACAATTTATCTTTTCAGGACCTTGGCATTCTCTGAAAGTGAGAGCATAATAGCAACTAGAGAAAAAAAAAAAAAAGAGCATTAAAAACTGAGCGCTGAATGGCCTGATTGTACTTCACTGTGTAAAAACTATAAATGAAAAAATGTCCATGCCTGGCAAATGCCATCAGTGGTGAAATCCTTGGCCCATATACAAAGGTCAACTTCCCTTCATACAGAGGGAGGTAGGATTTCAACTCAGGCTATATTGGGTAGTGCTTTCTTTGCTACTTTCGCACCAGATCAATTATAATTGTAATCCTATGGTTGATTTATTCTTGTGTTGTATAACATTTGAAGGGGAAGGGAAGCTGACATTTATTCAAGGGTCTCAAACAAAGGTGATAAAGTACAGTATGTACACTAAAAAATAGAAATTGCAATAAGTTATGAAATTGCTTATCTTTGAATGTCAATTAAAACTTGAAAGTTAGAGAGATCACTGTACGTATTTATAGCAAAGTCAATCTTTACTTAATTAGGCTAGGTATTTTTTTTTTAAACTAATGATACAGTTAGAACATTGTAGCTGTATCTGCACTTACATTGCTTTTGGCTCCTTCTGGATTTCTTGGTTAATTTATTTTCCTTTTAAGTTGTTTAACTGAGTTCTTTTCTTCGCACAAAACATAAGCAGCTTCACTGCCTGGAAAACACAGAGCCCGATTGTTCTCCTGCTTACATCAGTGCAAATCAGCAGTGATCCCACCATTCTATAGAGTTACATCAATGTAAAGCTGATGTCGTAGAGATAGCTATCAAAGCCCTTGTTTAAAAGTTAATTGTTTTTGCTTAAAAAAAAAGAAAAGATGAGTACAGAACACATTTGTTCTCCTTCTCAACTGAAATGTCAAAGAAGCGCTGCAGTTTTGGCATCCAATCTGTGTGAGATTTGCATACACAGATCACATTTCAAAAACAGGGCCGTAGTCACAACCCATCATGCTAAGAGGCCGTTTCCTTGATCCGATTTTAAGGAAGGGGAGGGCTTTGCCCCTGTTTATTTGCTGCCATTAAGATGACTTTTTCCACTGTCCAGAGCCAGTAGCAAACTGTCATCAGCTGTCAGCAATAAAGCTCCAGCAAGAAATACATGGCCCATTTAAGGCCATTCCTCACCTTTGCTTCACCAAGACAATCACTTTGCACATTTAATGCTTTCATATTTTTCCTTGGCAAATGAAACATCCATCATACCAAGACTTGCAATCCTTTTTTTTTGTTGTTTGTTTGGGGTTTTTTTCCTTTTTCCTCCCTTCTTTAAATAAATAGATAAATTGCTTGTGAAAGGGACTGAGTGAGAAGCAGGGAAAAGGATACATTCACAGAGCTCCTCTGCTCTGAACTGCCTTAGGAGGCAGCATCCTTAGGGTTACTCTAACTTATGGCAGATACCTTCCTGCCATAAACTGTGTGAAGTCATTTTCTCTGCTTCCTCCATGGCTCTGGTCACTGTAGCACTGATTCTTCATCACTGCTTTGTTATCAGCCTTCTGCATTCACCTCTCATGTCTGAAAACCTGAAAGCCAGCTCCTCACTGCAATGGAAACTTGCCCTGGTGACAGCCATCCGTTGCCAAAGTGCAGTCAGTCACGCACGGCAGAGGTGAGCCAGGCTTGCATGGACACAGTGGCAGCTCAGCACTGAAGTTGCTGCCAGAGCACCTGTGAACCCTACCACCACCACCACTACTCACGTTATGCCACGTACTCACTGGCTGCTACCTGGCTGCTCCTGTTCCCATTTCCCTCTGCAGGTTTCAAGCACTGTTCCTTGTTTGCACTGCAGAACTTCCCCTTCTGATAACAGTCTCCTCCAGCTGAACAATAGGCACCCAAAAGCTTTACCTGGCAGCATTTCCAGGTGGTTATATAACATTGGATCAACAATACTTGTACAGCATTAGCAGGGATTAAACCTGTGCTCCTTACACAAGCCAGAGCCACACGATTTAATTGACATAACCTGCCCCTCCCTCAAACAACTTTCATCAGAAAGTTCAAATGCAGTGATTTAGAAATTACATCCAAATTGAGGTGTTGGGCCCTTTTTGCATCATTACTCAAACACCAAAAGTACCATGGGTGCTTTTTTACGTATGTATTATCTAGCAAAGCAGTACCCTGAAATTTCTTTCTAAAATAAAGCACTTGAGCTGCCACAGCATGCACAGAATCTACAGTTTATGTTGAAGAGAAAACCCAGAAATTCCCCCACGCTTCTCTGGGGTGAGTGAATATATATTTTCAGTAGTTACAAAGAGCAAAATGGGCATCACATCAGAAACAAGGGGAAAACACACTAAGTCATAGATCATAGAGCAACAGAATGATTTGGGTTGGAAAGAACATTAAAGCTCATCCAGTTCCAAGTGCCTGCCATGGGCAAGGGACACCTTCCACTAGACCAGATTGCTCCAAGCCCTGTCCAACCTGGCCTTGAACACTGTCAGGAATGGGGCAGCCACAGCTTCTCTGGGCACCCTGTGCCAGCGCCTCACTGCCCTCATAGTAAATAATTTCTTCCCAATATCTAGTCTAAATCTACCTCTTTCAGTTTAAAGCCATTACCACTTGACCCTCAAACCCAAGGTCCTCACTGGCCCCCCACATTCTGTTCTTACCCACAGTTGCTAGGAGCTGCCAAGGACAGCACTGACCTCCCAGCAGTGGAGTTGGAGAATCTTGGGTATGCAGGTGTGCATTTCTTCTCTCTTTCAATGGAAGTTAAACAGCATTTCCTCCTCCTAAAATATTTGTGTGAAACTCCCGGGCCATGTACCGTGTCACCTTTCATAAAACCAAACTTATCTGAACTAAAGAAAAATCATGGGGGGAGTAGAAACTGAACACCTGCCTAGCACACATAGAAACTATAGCTCTAGAAGGGTACATGAGGATGATGGACATGTAGTTTCTTTATAAACTTCTTCCACCAACAGCCAGAGCAGATGGTGGGGACTCATATCCCAACTGACACCTTCCCCTTTGCCCCGGGACAGTCCTGGGGGGTGACAAACAGCTTTGTCAGCACATTAAGGTTTCATGCCAGAGGTCTTCAAGGAGACTGAACCCCCAGAGGAGATTGCTGCCAGAAGTGAAACACTGGCTGCTTTATGCACAGGAGCGAGAAAGGCAGTATTTACCTACTGAAATAGTTGGCGTTTAATTATTTATTTTTCATGGCACTTAGAGTCTCTGTTGAATAATGAGGATCCATTGTGTGCCACTTGCAGCAGGCACAGAGGAGGAAACGTTTCCATAGAAGTTGTATCCTGGAAAGGCAGGGCAGAAACATCCAGAGAGAGGAGTTGCAATGTTCATACTTTAAAAAAATAATACTAATTAAAAAAACCCCACTCATTATTCACTATTTGTCATGTAGTCATTAAAACTCATTTTCATCCTGATCATATTGCAAACGAAATACACAGTAAATGTTAAAAATGTCAAAGAAGTAGCTGTGATTCTTGATGTTTACGATGTGGTAGTTTAAGTATCATTTGTCATTGAAAGAAGACAAAAGTAAGAAAAACCATTAAGGTCAGTCAGAATACAGAGTGCAGAAATAAAGGCAGGAAATGAGGATTCACAGTAACCACTGGTGAGGAGCTTCACGTTTTTAGTCAACTGGCTATTTTAATCTGCAGAGATAGTTTGCAGCTACACTCTTTCACTCACTTTTGGCGATGGAGCAGGCATTACAGTACACTTGTATTTCAATGCATGAAAAGACAGAGTATTAAACATGTCTAAAATGCCAGTGAACCTTAGGGAAAATGTGTGTTGCTTGGGATACTCTGTCCTCAACAGTATTTTCGACATGGATAAATGCAGAATCACAATTAGAGGGTTGTTTTAAATTATATTCTGGATTTCCAAAAAACAAAGAAGACAACTAAAAACCCAACAAATATCCCCCAAACCCCACCAACCAAAAACCCCCCCAAAACCAAACCAAAACAACCCTGTCCCAACCTCTCCCATGCTGGCTGCACTCACAGGCCTCTCCTTGGCAGCAGTTCCATTGACTTAACTCTGGCTGCCTCTCAGGTCAGTTCCAGGTTCTTTTCAATCCAATCAGGCAAATCTGAAATACAAGTGTTACAGTACAGGTTGCTAACTTACAAAAGACCAGAAAAACTGAAAAATTAATAGCAAAGGCTATAAAAAAGAATGAGGGATAAAAAAATACATTACTGGAGAAACAGCCCTTTTCCCTTTGCTGCTCTGAATTCAAACACATGCACATTTTTGCATTAAAACCCATTAAACCCACTGCCTTTTCCATCTTTTCAGATTGGGATTTGTCATCAGGTGTTTGGAGACTACTTGAAGCACAAGCCTTCTAAACAGCCTCTTTTGGTTTATATATATTAACTGCTTCTGCTGTCAGCCAGAGGGAGATGTATCACCAGCAGGATAATATATAAAGCCAAGTGCTGTCTTGCCAGGGAGTGTAGAATAATATTCTGATTTTTACAGCACCCTTTCTCTAAGGCCCACAAGGCACTTTACAAGTAAGATTGAATTAAGCTTGTGAGCACTCTGTATGGGAAGTAAATATTTCTTTCTCTATGTTGAAGAAGGGAAACTGAGGCATTAATATTAAGTCCCTAACAAAGCATTTAGCTGCATGCTTTCAAGCTCTTTAAACTTCTCACATGATTTAGTTAAGCACATACTCAAGTGTTTTGCTGGAATAATGCCTAAGAAAGGTACTGTAGCCATGCTGCCAATTTAGGCTGCAGCTGGGAAAACATCACAGGTTCCCCATCACTCACACTTTAACAACAAAGACTGGCTTTCATATGCTGTTTTCCCTAAAAATAAGGTCACATCTTCAAGTCTCACCTGCGTGATGCGCTATTACCTGAGCCTGGATGGGTTGTGGAAGGTCATGTGCCAGCAGGACACCAAAACCTTTGCAAATGCTGCTTGTCAGCATGCTGCAATGGGGAAGTGTGGCTTACTGTTGGACAGTTTGGTGTTCAGAGTGCCAGGCTGCACTGTTTTGATTAAGCACATTGATATGAGATGCTTCAACACGTCAGCATACAGTGGTATTTCTGGTCGGTGAACATTTTTGATGATTCAGGTTTCTGTTTCTGGTTAAAACCCCGTGCAGCAGGACGCTGAGCACAGCTCAGCTCTGTTCAGATCTAATCACAGCCCTGCCGCGACATCCTACCACAGCTCAGAGGCAGCTGTCATGTCTCAAACCTGCTCTTTGGTGTTTTTCTTCAATCCTGTTTTTCCTGGGTCTGCCTAGCTTACCTCTCATCACACTGATGTGCCTTTCCCATCTCCAGTTTGGCTGTTGAAGGTTCAAATGGGATCTTGGGGTTTGGCTAGGGCTGGTACTTTGAGCTGGAGGGCTCGTGGCAGCTGCTCCATACCTAACCACACAGCACTTCTGGGCTGAAATCCTTACAAAACTGGCAGTGAACTTAGATCCAAGTATCACATGTGTCCTATTTGCTCCCTCTTTCCTAAGGGTAGGCTTCCAGCATAGCATTGCTTTCCCAGAAATACCTAGAAACGTCTGCCCAAGCTGAGGCTTTATTCTGCTGGCACATATGTGGCTTCCCCAGCCTGTTTGTGATGCACCTTATGAAGGACCTGCATTCCCCCAGTAGTGCCTGCCTGCATCAGAGACAATATTTTTCTTGCAGGGCACGGTGAGGCTACAGCAAACAATGTGAGAGAAACATCCGGGCTCCCAAATGAACACTGAGCTCGGGAAAAAAGGACTGAATGCTAATGTGATGCCAGCAGAGGAATACATGAGCGCATGCTCCTGAACTTGAGATAAGCCTCATGTTCAGGAGCATGATGGTGAGGGAGCCTATCCCTAGATGAAAGCTGAGGGTCCCCTCAGCATTTCAAATAGTGTCATTCTGGTTTTCATCACACCAATGACCATAGTAACAGCCAAATAAACTTTTCTGTCCCTTATTGTGTGTGAGTTCTTGCAATTTAGTGTTTGTCAAGTGAGGTGCAATGTAGAAGAAAAAAAGTGAAGCTTAGGAGAGGAACAACTTAGAGCACTTCTAATGTCTAGTGCTATGAAAAAGCAGGGCTGTATAACTCTTCAGGGATTTTACATCTTTTTTTAATACATATCCTCATACTGATGACCCCACATAAGCAAGCCTGACACCAAAGCAACCCTTTTAAATTAATATATACATAATACGTCATTACTAACATGGTGTATAATTAAAAAGATAAGGAACATATAATTTGTTAGTTGTCAATGACACTTTTTGTGAGCTAATTGCCATAGGTAGACCTCCTTTAGAAGTGAGTGGAGCTGAAAGAGCCACCAACACCCAGCTGATACAAAGCCCACTGAAGTTAGTTGGAATTGAGCCTGATTAGTGGCAGTCAACATTGCCACTAATTTCCCCCTCCAGAGGTGCAGGCAAACCTCCACCAGCTTGAGAAAGCTATAACTAATTCCAAATATTAACACCAGGAAGTAAACCCTCAAACCTCACAGCATTAACTTTCAATGGAAAAGAACTACAGGTGATAGTATTTGGAATGTTTTATGTACTTGCTGGTTCTGAAGTTTTCAGTGCTTACCATCATGAGATTGCTTCTGATTTTCACAATAAACACAAGAGATTGAAGCATCCTCCCAAGTGAAAGTACAGTTCCACTTGTGTGCTTCTACCTGATGAGGCTTTAGGGAAAGGCTAATTTTCGTGAGACTTCTGAATAGAAATAGAATATAGGCTCATTGTTAGGGATATAAACTCATTGCAAAGGTTCCATATCTGAATCAAAGGAGTTTAGATCATACCAGGTATACTAAGAGGAGCCTGCTAAAACATCTGATCCACATCCAACTCCTTTTCCAAGCTCTCTGGCAGAGCTGGGGCTGTGGCTACAGCCCATCCCTTGCATCTTTCACTTGTGATTCAGTGCCTATTTGAGCCGCTCACATGGGGATGCTGCCCTAGCTCCACTCCCGGCCCCACACAGCCATCTCCTCCACACATCCCCTTGCCTTCCCAGGAGGAGCTGGTGGCAGGTTGGGAAGCAGGGCTGGTAGGGGGACCTGCTCCCAGGTCAGCTTCACCCTCCAGGGCAGCTGTTGGGCTGTCATCACATTTTCCATCCCCAAACATAGAAGCCTTTTCTGTTTGGAAAGCATCTCGCATCTCCTCAGTACTCTGAATATTTGTGCTTCCCCAAGCACCTTTGCTGTTTCTATCGTCTCCATCATTACCTGCACGTCATCTGCATGTTCCTATCCAAAACAAATATGCAAAGTCTCCCAGCACCTTTGCAAAGCCACCCAACCAAAGAGGCCAGTTCTGCACAAAAAGGGAAGATGAAGGCTTTTCCTTCTTGTGTAAGGGAACACTTTAAACCACATTTTTCCTTTGGGCTTTCATCCAGAGTATTTCCCAAGAAGATTACTTATCTTTTTTATACTTGAAGTCTCACTCTGAGACTCCAGTGATCCAGACAAGTTGGATAATAGGAGAAATCAGTCCCGCTGGTAACTCCACAACTCCCTTACCACACTGTGTAATTCTCCAAGGGCAAGAGGACAGATCACCAGAAACCACTTGCACATCAAACAATTCAAGCCTGGCTCTCAGAGGAGGTTCTGAGGAGGCCTCTAGGTTGTGGGTTGTGATGCCCTGAAGATGAACCATGGGTTTGGGGTGGTGACTCCATACACTTTTCAGCATGACACTAACCTCCACGTGCGTTACTTGGGGCCATGCTCCTCTGCAAAAATGCAGATACTTTCACTTTGTATATCCTCATATACTCCATGGATCAGGGGTGTGCTGGGGAGGGCAATACAGACAGATCTGTGAAGGGTTGCCCCAAAGCACCTGAGCCATGTGACCCCTAAGGTGCCTGCCCATTCCCAGCATGGCTGGGCTGTGTCAGGAGCTCACCCTTTCCAGGCTGCCGAGCTGAGCAGCGGAAAGGGCTGGTGCTTTCCAATGTGAATCACAACGGCTCATTTGCTATTTTCAGTGACTACTAAGAATATGACAAATTTTCTCTTATTCTGGTGAATCCAGCAACCACACAATCTTTCACTACCATAAACAGTAAAGAAACGTCCAAATCCAGGATTTAAATTAGATCCAGGAAACCTCTGCTGCTTTTCCTGTATAAAAGAGGTTTTTCAAAATAAAAAGCAGTTTGAATGTGGCTTTAGAATCCCAGACTGCAGCCCTGGGTCTGTCACAGGAGAAGTGTCAAATATCCCAGATGTTTGTTTAAAAAGAAATTACTAAAGCAACTGTTGTTTTAGAAATATACTTACACATTTTATAAAGAGTCAGAGGTCAAAACACAGACAAACGGGGATCTTCATGGAGCCAGGGTTTGTCCCAGAGGGCTGAAGCTAAAGGGTTGCAGCGAGGCAGGAGAGGGGTTCTCTGAGCTGCAAGCAGAGCTCTGCCCCTGCTTGCCTCAGCTGCCACCCAAGGGAAGAGCAGAGGATTGAGAAGGGCCAGGAAGACTGGTAATAGAGGTGGACAGTTTTGCCCCTGGTTAAAGCTCATGCTCACCCATTTGGTTTGAGCCCATCACTTGACTTAATTTGGAGAGGCTTCCCTCAGCATACACTGATCCATACACTGCAATAAGACTGGGAGGTGTGATGGAGATGCGGCACTCTGGCAGTACTGTTCCCTAGTCTCAAGGCTTGAGGTCTTGGTCTTTCCCCTGACACCCTGGGATGCTGCCCAGTGTGCGACACACTGGAATGGTGTTGCTATTCATTCTTTCTGGCACACTTAGGAGTGCATTGAGCTGCTGAGGTAGCTAAACTCTGAATTAGCACAGAAAAGCTCCCCAGATCCACATGGACAATGTCTCCAGAAGGCTGAAGGAGAGGAGGACTGAGCAGGTAACCTGTGACAAACCAAAGGTCTTTGATAACCAATAGAGACACCTCCTTCCTACCTGTTAGGGGCAGGACTGCTCCCAGGGCTGAGCCCACATCCTCCTCTGTCCCTGCAGGCCAGGCAGGCAAGGTTGAAAGGAGCAGGCAAGGTAACATCGAGGGCACCCTGGCCGCAGAGGACATGGAAGAGCTTGAAGAGATCACACAGCAGAAATGACCCTGCACACATCAGAGTTGGTGGGAAGAAAATGTACTTGGTGTAAGCCCGTGGGTTTGCCCAGAGAATGCAGCAGCAGAGCTGCAGCTGCTATCAGTCAGTGTTAAAAACCCAGAGCTAGGAGAACAGTTGTGGCAATGGAAGATCTTACACACAGTAGGATGTGTATGTGTAAGTATGCCATAATCTATAAATCTTCATACATGTAAATCCTTGATTACACATGGGAAGAAGTCCGTCTGGGAGAAAAGATTAAGAAACTGCTACTAGTGATGTATTAGATGTCAGAGCTCGCTTGGTGGTATCTGGGAGAAGGATTTTCATTAGTATGCAGCAGTGGTGAGCTGGAGTGGATGCATACCAAGCACGTAGCAAGAGCTCCCTCTGCAATGCTGTCACACCAGCACTCAAAAAAATCAAATGGTTTTCTCCCAAGTTCAGTAAGGGAAAGATTGCAAAAATAGTCCATGGAGTGCAGGCAATGAGTGTGGCTGCAGCCAGCCTGGGAAAGGAAAGATGGAGAATGAGAGTCCAACCTTACTGCTTCACCAAGAGCTACGCAGGAGCGCAACAGGGACTAACACAGAACCAAGATACAGTATGAACCAGGCAGGCAGAACTGACCTCAGAGCCTGCATGGAGTGAAAACCACTTGTGGGGACAGTCTTATCTGTCATCTGACTTTGTCCACCTGGGTTGCAGACAGCCATGGGGCAACAAGTCAGTTCCGGTGGATGGCTGCTACTGCTTCCTCTTCCTTTTAATACTTAATTTCGTTCTGTTGGTGACGCGTTAACATCTTCCTTAGAAGAAAACTACGAGGTGGTCAGTGAGCTGGGGAACCTTCAGGGCTTCTCTTTCCCACTACACTGACAAGGTCCCTCACAGCTCACTGGGCAAAAAAATCTGCTTTGCCTAAATAGTTGCTGCCTTACCCCTAACTTGGAAAACTGGGGACTTGTGCACACCTCCACTTGCCAGACCTGAGCCTGAAATAACACTGCAGCTTGTTTTGGCTGCTTTCATGTTCCTGCAAATGATTTAATATTTTGCCAATGCAGTAAACCAGAAAACCTTCATCTGAACCCGTGCTCACCTGGCAGCAGCACTTGTTCTCATTCTTAGACATTTGCAAACCAATGGCTGGCTTGTAACATTTTTCCAATACACTCTTGGATATTTTAATTACTTTCTTTGGTGCTAAAATTGTTTTACCAGTGATTGGGAAAGCAGAATTGAGCAACAGTACCCAAAAATCTATATTAAAATAGCAAACTACCTTGTAGTCTCTAAAGCCCTTGGAAACAATCTAAGATTTTTGGAGCCTGTGTAGCAGCATGTGCTAGTTCCTATGTGGAATTTCCATAGTTCCTCAATTACCTGGAAAAAGCAGCCATTTTAATCAAAACCCTAAGGGTAGATGAAATCATAAGAAAACACAAGCTTTATTGCAATGGATATTGACTGTAACTCATTAAGATGTTAAGGTATTGACATCCCATTTGATGAGAAATATGTCTGATAGCAAGTGTACATAACTGTGTTACGGAGAATGCTGGTATCAACACATCATAATGAGTAACTAATGATGTCTGTGGCCTAACGAGGTGATTAAAGCAGTATCCTTTGATCTATGTCACTGGCTTGATTTAATGCCATGCCGAGATTGAATCTCTGCGCACCGCTGGGGAGACTCAGGTAATTTGAGTAATTTACTGGCCTTGTCCCTGCATCGCTGGGGACATCTGCAATGAACACGGTAACTTCTGTAGCCAAGTCACCCCAGGCAGCACATGCTGCCAGGGGAGAGGTGGCTGCTCCTTGCCTGCCTCCTTGCAGGAGTCACCGCTGCAGGGCAGGGGGCTCACACAGGCTCTTGCCATTGGCCTTCCTTTTGCCTCACTGTCCCTGCTCCTTACGGACCAACCACTGGCAAATTTGGGAAGCATCCTCTGCTGAGAGAGGCTCTTAGGAGGATGCTTTGCTACCTTTTACCCAACCTCTTTGTGCCAGGCACAGCAGGGGAGAGTCACACTACTCTGAGCCATAAGGCTTTGTGCCCGGCACATGTTCAAATCACCACCCTTGTCCACCAAAAGACAAGCTTAAGTGCCGTTCTATGAGATGGCAAGAGGAGCGCCAGGAGTCCAAACTCGCAACTGATACCGCAGATGTAGAAGCTTTGCCCATGGTCACAAAGTGATGTGGCTTAGCTACTCACTGCCAGCTTAGATCCTGCTTCTACTTTCAAACATCTGAAAACCTTTTCACCCTTACAGGGAAAGGCTCATTAGCCTTCTCATACACATTACAGCAGCTCTTTCAAGCAGCCCTTCCTACCTGTGCAGACAGATCTTGGCTAAGTAGTGCTGCTCTGGGGACACAGCTGCTAAGTTTTGGGCTGTGCTTTGTTCATAAGGATACCAGAACAAAAGAGTGGCCACCATCGGTCAGACTAAAGATCCTTCTGTGTGACCAGAGGGACAAGGCAAAGCACACAGCAACAGCTCACCTCTGTACTCTTCCTGTGGCCAGCCCTTTTGAGTTGCTATCCTGAGCTTCATGTGGTTTATGTTCAGTAGCCACTGTGGAGTTCACTCACATAAGACATTTATATTTTGCATTGCAGTAGTTTTTGCTAATGAAGCTGATAATAAGGATTAATTCTCCCTCCCAATCACCTTTAACCTAAAGTGATTATTAGTACCAAAAGCATAACTGAGAATCAAACTCCAGCCATCTCCCTTGGGCAGGAGATTATTTTGCTTGATGAACAGGCAGGTTTTTACAAAGGGCTTTTTCCTGTACATCAGTGACAGCGCCTGGCTCCCAGACACGCGGGTGCGGTATTGCTGTCTCCGTCCTGCAGTGACTGTCACCCAGGGAGGACCGCAGCGCAGCTGCCCGCACAGGCACTGGGTGCTCTGCAGCTCCTCTCCTCGCAGCAGTGCTCCTGGTGCCACAGTGGGGAGAAAACTGCTCAAGGCTCGTCCCGGAACAGCCCTGGCCTTCGGGCAGCCCCAGCGCAGCCACCCCTTGTCCTGGTGCCTGCTGGGAGCCCCCTCCCCACAGGGGTGTTCCCTGCTGTGGGTCCCATTCCCACAGACAGCACCTCCCTCTGCCCCCTGACCTGACTCATTGGCCTTCCTCCTGCTTTAGGCTTTTAGTACTTACTGTTGGTTTATAACGTTGACAGCGGCACTGGTCCATTCACTCAGGGCACCTGAGCCACCTCCCCTCACGTGCAAACGCAAAGCCCTGAATAGCTTAACTCTGAGCACAAAGCAGCCCATATTTCCCTCCAAACATGCCAGGCCCCCTTGCTGAGGAGCCATGGCCCATCCCTGGCAGCTTTATTGGCCTGGGTTGATCACCTGCAAATGGGTTGCAGCTGATGCATCACCCTGTGCTGCCACCACAATGGGCCTTATGCCACATGGGGTGGGTGAAGGCAGCACCCAGCCACTGCTGCTTTGTTCCTCATTCAAATGAGAGGGAAATATGGGATAGGAGGTGAAGAGAGAGATCATGGCCAGGGACCTGCTGCAGCCGAGCCAGGCCTGGAGAATGGTCCCTGCCGCTGCCCAATGGGCTTCAACCCCTGTGGCATCTCCAGATCATTTTGTCTAGAAAAAAGCATTTTGCTGTGTCCCTGGAGGTGTTTTTCTTTCCTGGGTGAGGGTGCTGCACACAGCAGGGTATGCTGGAGCCCTCACTTTGCACTGTGGCCTTGGCCAGCACCACCCCACAGAGCTATTGACATGACTGAGTGCCAGGTATTCCCAGGCTTGGCCTAAATGAGGCTGCAGAGAGCAAATCCCACAGGCCCTCCTGTGGACAAAGGACATTCCTGGCCTCTCATCTCCTCTTTGCTTTCGTTCTTGCCCTGGCTGTGGGTTGCTGGTGATGCTTTGGTTTCTGGTGTGGTCTTGGGATACCAAGCCCAAGGGGAGCCTTCTGAACGGATGTGCTCAGTGCCTCCCTCAGCTTAGCAGTAAAAAGAAATTGCATGTCAGGGCAGAAGCTGCAGGCACTTCCAGAGATAAAATATTGTCAGTAGAGTCCAGACCATCCATCAGAATAAACGTAGCTGATGCCATGATTTATGGGACAAAGATGAAGGTTTAATCCTCCTTTCAGCAGCGCAACCTGATTTGCCACAAAACCCTGTTAAATTTTGTGGCACACGCTCCATCACTTCATTAGGAGATAGAGAGAAAGCGGTTCAATGCAATGCTGAATCTTTTACGGCTGGGGACCCTCCTCCCACCACTCCCGAGTGATGGGTAATCTCTCTGATCAGATCCCCGGGAAAAGACCCCGTGGGATTACAGAGCGCGGAGGCATTAACAACAGTGACAGGAAAGGAATACAATATCCCTTTAAACAATTAAATATTGATCCTAGTGGCCTGAGGTGGACTCCATCACACAAAAGGAAACACCTCGGTGAATTAGTTTGGCGCTATCCGTACCCTAGGACGGTACAAAGGAAACCGACATTAGGTGCTTCACTTATTTCCTTAACGTTTTTTTCCCTCAATTAGAGAAATGCACCTGGTGTGAACTGCACTGCCCTTTCCACACATGGCACGCACTGCCCTGGAGTGTGGCGGGAGCTGGGATGGGGGCTGCAGAACTCAGCATGGATGGAAGGAGGGAAGAGGACAGAGCGCCATGAAGCCAGGGTGCTGGTTTGTGTCCCCCTCCTGTGACCCCCATGGGAGAGCTGTACATGGAGAAACAAAAGAAGGCAAGAAATATCTAAATTTAAAGTGCTGGAAAATCCAACCTTTTATTTACTACATTTTTGTGACTACATAAACGCTGAAACATTGTAACGCTGAAACATTGTAACACTGAAAAGCATGATGACATCATCACTTGCTTTTTTCTTTTTTTTTTAATCTTTTTCCTTTTTTTTCCTTTTTTTGTTGTTTTTTCTCTTTTTTTTCTTTGCTTAGCAAACACAGCAGATGATATTGCACGGCATAAAGTGAGAACAGTAGCAAAGCTTAAAAAAAGTAACTGAAGGAAATCTTAACGCAGTACAGGAGATACTCATAACCAAACCAGAATAATGCCTAGCGCATTACACTTGTCATCGCTACACACAAAAATACAGAAGAAGAAGCGCTTGACTAAGAGAGAGAGATTGAGGAAATATCAGCAATCAACCGTAATTAGGTACAATAATCACTTAGTCTGAAATGCAGATGCAACGCATAAACTACTACTGCTTCCTAATGGGCAAACTAAAAATGACAGCAACGTTGTCGTTTCTCAAAATCTTCGCTTGGTTTCTTTATTTCTTTTTTTTTTTTTTCTTTTTTTTGTTTTCTTTTTTTTTCTCTTTTGGTTTTGTTTCATTGCTCTGGAAGAACAACTCCCTCTTGCTCTTGGAAGAATTCCTACCTCTACGGATCTGGGACCTGTGATTGTCTCTGGCGCCCTCTTTGCGCGGCAGTGGATGGAGCTAACAGGGAGGCGGGGGGGGGGATCAAGGGGGACCCAGGCTCCGGCTCAGCTGGGACTGGACTGGCAGGGGGTTACGAAGACAACTACAAAAGCAAGTAAAAGACAATGCTTTAACGCTTATTTTCATTTAATACTGTTGTTCGGGTCAGACTGCAAAACTAATGCGGTTCCATGGGGAGGATGAGATAAATGCAGAACAGGCTGTGATAAATCAAAGTACCAGAACAGGAAAAGAAAACATGTTTTCCTAAGTACGGTTCTGTCCGGTGCTTGACGGCTCATGCTGGATTCGTAGACTAATATTTTGCCTCCCCCCCTCCATGTGAAGCGTAACTCATTGCACAGCATTAATTTAGGTATTAAAACCGGACATTTAGCCAATGCTTACCAACAGACCATTTAATGATCCTGCATTTCAGAGCATCTTTATTGCCCCATTTCAATACTTGAAGTACAAAAATGTGTCTAGAAAGTGTAACTTCTGATCAAAAGCTCAAATCCTGCCCTTGTCCTTCCCTCCCTCAACCCCTCTGCTATCTCCCCAAAGGAAACCAAGGTACACCTGGAGCTCAGCTACCATGTGGGGAAAGGAAATATTTACAGCCATCACAAACCATGTCAGTACACAACATTTAGTTGAAACAGAACCTATTCTTTACGCAAATAAAATACAGGTGAGTGGCATCCTATTTCTGTGCCATGATGCCATCATCAGCTTTGCAGAATTATCATTGTCCTTTTTGCTTTTCAACTCAAAACTGCTTTTTCCTCCCTTGAGCTGCGGGCACCCAGGGCAGACCAGCACTGGTGCCCTCAGAGGGATGCTGCACAGGTCCCCCCCTGCTTGCCTGCAGCCAGGGCACCGGGGGTCTCCCGTGGTCCCTGAGCCTGGATGCGGCCGCAGCTCCCGGGGACTCAGCAGCACCCATGGGCCTGACCCATCCCTGCCTGGTTCCTGGCTGGAAAGCAGGGACACAGCGGTGGCCCAAGCCGTCAAGCACTCTCCGAGCCGGGGTGGCTGGCATGGTCCAGTCGCCCGGTGCCCCCTGGACATCCCCCGTGCATCCCAGGGAGGAGAGCCCCGGGTGCTGGGGGGCTGGCGAAGGCCTTTTCCGTGAGCAAGGCTTCCAAATTCAAGTTAGCTTTTCTCCCAAGGCTTACGCCCGCTACTTGCGCTACCCGTGCGAATGGCGAAGGAAAACAAAAACTCAGCAAAGTCTCTCACAAATGCCAGTGCTTTTAAACATTAAACGACTTTTAAATTCTTTGGATGTGTGGGTCTCACCCACAAAGCAACCTCTCTAGAAAAAGACAAATAAATTAAAGTAAAAACACACTAATAATGCCTTTCTGCTTTCTAAGTGACAAAAGTACTACTTTGAAACACTCATTTTGGCATGTACAAGTTGGGGAGAAAGGAGGCCTGGGGGAATAACCTGGCAGTGTTTGTAACACGGGTGGAAGTGCGTGCCAAGACGAGGCTGAAGATACACCCTGCAGTCAAGAGAAGCACTCTCCTTCAGTTCATCTCGGCATCAATAATGAAAAGATTGTAACATAAAGCTTTGGCCATTTTTGAATCTACTATATACAATTTTTTTTTCTTTTTTTTCAAACTACATAGTCATAAATTAAAGCAGTGATTAAATAAGCGTATACAAAATGTAATTAAATTAAAGTCACAGCACATTATAGAGAAAAAATAGGAACCATTTATCACAGCAGAGAATATCTTTTTTTTACCCTGTGAAAAGAACATCGACTAGCAAACACAAAGCATCCTAGTTGAAACAAAAGAAATCAAAGCCATGTTTCCCTTTCTTGCATTCATTGCAAACAGCGATCTTTACCCACTTTGAAACATTCCCAGGAATAAGATCTTCCTTGAGTATAACAGAGAAGTTCTGCCAAAAGAAAAAGAGGAAAAAAGAAGAAACCCAAACCAAACGATATAAAAGGAACATACAAACAAAATAACCCCTACAAAATAAATAAGAATTATAAAGCTTTTTTTTAAGTAACCTTAACAATTATCAAACTAGTAAGTTCTGCCTTATCACATAGACTCTCTATACAACATAACCCTAAAGATTTATTACTATGAGGTATTTGGAGGAATTGGTAAAAGCGATGCACGGCCTGTCTGGGCTGAGGGACTCAAGCTGCTTTGGGGGAAAGAAGAGGGAACCTTTGGTTTGTCAGCAAGAAAGTGGAAAAAAACATTTTCCTTTGGTATCAAAGAAAGTTTCATTGCATGGTTGCACGGCAAAAAGCACCACGGTGAAGAATTATTCCTTTTTTCATTAGTGGCCTTTCTAACAGGCTGAGGTATTCAAAGAGTATAAGGTGAGAGATAAAGAGGTCAACAGCGGTTTAACACTTTGGTTCAAGCAAGGCACTCGTCCTATGAGTTTACAAAGTTTGCAACATGTTTGCCTAGAGCTTTATTATTGTTATTATTATTATTATCCTTATCATCATCAGTAGTAGCAGTTGTAGCAAGAGAAGTATTCGTAAGGTTATTAGCATTACCATTAAGAATGAAGACAAGGTTACGCACTGAGTGAAGATGAGGAGGGGGGTCGGGGGTAAGAAGGAGGATGAGTTCCCTTTCCAGACTGAGGCCGTGCATGAAAAATCTTTGGTATTCTTTGGTATCATCAATGTGATTAAAATCACCAATGGAAATCGAGTGAGGTAGCGTCTTTGGTTCACACTATAAATAGTAGATCTTTACACACTTTTTTTTCTTTTTTTCTTTTTTTTTTTTTTTTTTTAACACGTGGAAGTAGCTATTCCTTACCTTTTGCTTCTTTGTCTTTAGCAAATAGTTACCAAATGTATTGTAAAGCTAACCACACCACAATAATAAACCAGGAGGCTAAGCAAAGTCTCAAAATTAGCCCCTGGGCCTTTGAATGCACCCAAACGCAGCAAGATAGAAAAGGGTAAGTGCTTTCTCTTTGTTTGCTAAATGCATAGTTATCATCCTTATGTACAAAGGAGGAGGAAGAGGAGGAGGATAGGAGGAAGAGTAGTAGAAAGAAGGACCGTTTCTCAGGGTAAAAATGTCTTGTTTACAACTCAGGTGAGGAGAGGTGTCCTAAGACTCTTTGGTATAAGCTCAGCAGTGTTCCCTCCAGGCAGCGCCCGCCACCACCACGGCCTTATCCTGAAATCCCTCTCAGGAGAAGAGTGGTGCCCGCGGCAGTCCTGGGCCTGGTCCCGTGACGGGGCACCCCCAGCCATGTCGGCTGCTTGGGAATTTGCTTCTGGTATTGGTAGGAGCAGGAGCAAATTCTCAAGCGAAAGCCTTGTTCCTGACTGGCTCTTGTTGGGATTGCTTTACCTGAGTAAGGAGAGGAGGCTGATGCCCCTGAAAGCAGTGCGGGTATCGCAGCGGAATGGGTCGCTCTGAAGCGGGGTTATTTTTTTTGTTATTTTTTTTTCCTGGAAAGCTAATAATGCCATTTACAATGGGGATGGATGTGGACAGTTCACCTCTCGGCCAGCCTCCCCTCGTGGGTTACTGTGGTCAGGTTTGGATGCAGGCTATGAGCCGAATGCACGCCCTTAATGCCCTCTCGCCCATGGAATCACCTTTGACTGAAGCCCTATCTCCCGATGCTCCCAAATGGTTTCAGGTTCTGCTCCCTCTCCTAACCCTTCCTGGCAGATTTTTAGGTCCTTTTGTTGAATTTGAAACTGTTTTATCAGGAATGAATTGAACCAAAAGACTTAACACTGATAAGACAGAGACAGGCTTTCCTGTGTAACGTTAAGCACAGCATCAGAAAGCAGCTCCCTGTGAAGGATGCCCTGCGGAGGAATGGCAATGGTCCAAGCCAGGGAGCACCAGGTAACCTGTCCGTGCTTCAGTCAGTGCGGCCGGGCAGTCTGCTCAGAGGTAAAACAGCTTTACAGGTAGAATGAGCAGTTCCATAGTTATTTGCTTCATGTTTTGAAAAGAATTAAAGAAAAGTGTGTTCTTTGCCTATTCAGAGTATGAGGCGCATATTGCTCATGGGAAGAGTGGTTTTGTTCCTAATGGCTTATAAAAACCCAAAACGTTCCTATATACTTAAACAGACATGTAAAAAAACCCAAACCACTTAAAATCTATAGCTTGTGCATTGGTTTTTGTGTGTGTGGATACATGTGTGCACATGTATACATACAGCACCCCATAAAAATGTGTGTGCTTGTATATATACACAGAGTTATTGAGGGACTTGCATGTGTGTGTATCAGAAATCCTGAAATTGCATATTGGGTGCAAATTTAATGCTGGTATGAAAGTTCTCTTTGGTTTCAGCAAGTAGTCTCTAAAGACAATACAATGGAAATACTAAAAAATGCGGCAATGTACTTTGAATTTCCCTGCATTTTTAAATTCTCAAGTTTCAAATAAATAAGGCTTTCTTTTCTAAACTATAGGTACGTTACAAAGCAGTGTTTTGCTGGAAAGAAACCTAAAAAGTTAGTTATCACTGTCCTTTATTAACCTTACACTAGTGAGACTGCATCCATAAGATACTTTGTATGTCAGCTTATTAATGTTTCCATGTCAATTATGTCTCTGTGGGGATGGAACACTTTAAAAGAAAGCTACTAAAATTTAAGGTAAGCTAGAGACTCAAAAAATTCACAGATTAGATTACGTTTTCATGGGCAATTGCTTTGTCAGTCTTAAAGTGGGTTTAACATACGGAAATGGGGAGAAATATTCAGTGCCAAAAAGCTTGGGTTTATTTCACTTTATTTTAATATAGAGATATTTCAGCTGTATTCTAAGCACTTAATGGAAATTAACTGTATACCCTGAACCTTGACTAGACCCTGTCCTCTCTGGGAAATAACTGGTGCTACAGAATTGCTTAACTTTGGTGATGCTATTATTTCAAGTGGGCTCATCCCAAAACCCAGTATCTGATTTTGGTGGTGGTGGCTGGGTTCTAGTTTACCTTGAATTTTCCTTTCTCTCTCTCTTTTTTTTTTTTTTTTTTTTTTTTTTTTTAAGGGTGTAAGTAAGATCACCTATTTCTAATCCTTGCTTTGGGCTTAAACGTGCATATTTGGTTACTCCGGAATTTAATATACCTAGCAGAATTACTTCTGTAATTTGAAACACCGGTTAGAAACCTAACAGGCACATGTATGGTTTTTAAAGTCTATTTTTCCCTTACACTAGAATTTAATATGCAGATGTTGCACGCTCTTCTTTTTAATTTCATCAGAGTAGGAATGGGATGATTTCTCTTCTACGGGTCTGTTAGCAACAGAGCATTTAAAGCTTTTCAGCTACAAACGTTAAACTATTTCATGCATTATCCTGATTAATAGATGAGCAAGAAAGAATGCACAGGACAAAAGCTCAGCCTGCTACACACAGATACGAAGACACAAAACATCAGGCTGCATCTCAGTGTCATGGGAATTTTGCTATTGACTTCAGAGGCACCACGATTTGGCCTTCTGAAACCACTACTGGAGCTCCTGTTGGAGCTCTTCTCACCAACATTAACTGATGTTGTACCACCTTTTTCAGTAAGAAAAGACCACGAGCCTTCAAAGCTACTGCTGTTCCTTTGCCTAGTAAAGTCAATAGGTAAAAAAAGCTCACTAATGTCAACGAGTATTGATCAGATGCTGAGCCCTGTGGTTTTACGTTTTGTAATTCGTTTCATTTTTGCATACAAAGTGCCTCAGGTCTCCTGTTTGCAGGCTAGATGGCAGAGCTGAGCTGCATTTATATACAATGCATGGTTTGCAAAGAGCGCTGTTCAATGGGCTTCCAGCAATGTCAGCCTGGGAGACTGTAATAAGGGGATGCAGGCACGATAGCTGCCACACTGCCTTACACGTGGCAATAGCGGCCCTTCTTTTCCTCCCAGTGCAGTCAGCGGCAGAAGAGCTCACTGACTTCAATGGAAGCATCATCCCATTATCAGTACCTGTGCTCCAAAAGGGGCTGTGATCTCCTCAGATGACATTCTTTCTTGCCAATCACGGAATTAGTGGTTTTACTAATTGCAAATAACAGTCTTGATTACAAGTTTTATGTGTTATACAGTTAGATTAGTTTATACCTATAACTCTACATAGTATTTTGTGTAAAAATAGCTTTGGAATATTAAAATCATTGCAATAAAATACCTGCAATATAATTATTAAATGTGTTCTTTGGTAGCTAGTCGATTTTTTTTTTTTTTTTTTTTTAATGGATGGAATAGTTTTCCTTTTTTAAATCTGAACATTCCTTAACAAACAAAGAGAATGCACTGGTTTAGGTACCATTCAAAATTTCTTTGCCTAGTTTGAACTTGCTTCCGGGCATTGCACCAGTTAAGTTCAAACCACGAAACAGCAAAAATCACACTACCGTTCAAATGAATTCAGACGACTCCACGCTTTGTCAGTCGTGCCATGGCACAACCCTCTCTGAAGACCAGCCCTGACTAAGTCCCTAACCACCGGTGTGTACACTATACACCTTCATGGCAATTGCTGTGGAAATGAAGAGCCATATCTGAAGAGATGTCCGTTCAATGACAAGAAATCACTATGCTCCAAACCACTAAACAGCCAAGTACGGTGAAGATGATAATGGGCAAAGGTGTAAAACCAGTGGTCTGCTTTTCTTCTCTTTGCATTCCATTTCATTCCCTCCATTTCACTTTCCTCTTCCTCTCTGTTTTTTGCAAGTCGTCGTCCTACTAAAGTGTGTGTCTTAGAACAAAGTCATAATGCAGGTGAAATAAGTCTTTGGTTTCTTTGGACTTATAAATAACATTTATTTCAAATAGTTCTAAGTATAAACCTGCTATCTTGAGGTCCTGGTCTGTCTTTATTTATTTATTTATTAATTTTTAAAGCTTTTCCACCGAGGTTTAGTTCGTGGTTATTCCTTCATGCTTTGGTACAAGTGCTTGATGAAGAAGATGAGTTGCCTGAATTGGAGCTGCCCTCGTCTTGCCACTTATCCAGACTCCTCCTCCGTGCATTCATGAAAAAGTTGCTGACGGTGCTCAGCTCCAACCCAAGCTGCTGGGAAATGGTGATTTGTAATTCTTTGGACGGACGCTTATTTTCCTTGAATATTGCATGTAGAGTTCGACGCTGGACATCCGTGAAGACCAACCGAGGCTTTTTGGGTGTATTCCCTCTATCCTTCCCGTGCTCTTGTTCTTTCCTCTTGCATGCTGCAAGAAAGGGGAGGACGGTTAGAAAGGGCTGGCAGAGGAGTGCACCGGCACACAGAACAGGATAAATGGAATAAAGGACTGCTCATGTCAGCTTCCAAATTTGGAGACAATTTGTGACATTTTTCACCTTACTATGAACTACAAAAAGAGATAAGGAATAGAAGTTAGAAAATACCTTTGTTGTTGTCTGATAAAACTCAGCAAATGCTATTACATTTTAGTAACAGTCATTACTGCAGGGACTTTAACTATGTAATAACTCTATGAGGTGGAGTGGAAATTCACTGAGTTCTAAAGTCATCCTTGCCAACCTCTTCAACCTTCATTATTTGTTGTCAATCCATTTCTGTAGCTTTTTATTGGCTAAGAAATAAGGAACTGGGAGAAACCACGATGCTACTAGAGATGATTATGTATTCTGAACAAAATAAACCATGTTTCAACATGAAGAAAAATGGTACAGTAAGTGTTCTGTACAGAATTTCACCTTATTTCATCTATCATCCTTTCTTTCCCATTCAGAACACTATTTTGCTCTACATTACTAAAGGGCACTCACAATTTGAATCTGCCTTGCAGATCACCTGCCAGGTAGGATCCAACAGGATGACAGAGTGACTCCCAGATTCCCCCCACCAGCCTTTGACTGCCTGCCAGTTCATCTTGTTAGCATTTTGCTAGGATAAAGGTTTCCTTGGGAGGGCAGATTGCTCTGTCTCACTTTCAAAAGAGTCTGAAGTTTATTTCCCCCTTTTTTCTCTAACAATGACCTTTAATGCGGATTTAGAGATGTATTTCTGAAGGTAATATGAATATTTTGTCTCTGTGCCTGCCTAGTCCTGAATTTTGTGGAGATCAGTGCTGATTATATGAAGAAGAATTTTGTGCACCTATTCCACAGTTATTGGAATGAAAACAGCAAATTACTTTACAAAAGTCCTTCCTACATCTTTTATTGCAACCAAGAGCCAGCCTTGGCATGAGGGTTTAATTGCTTGAGGGAAGTATAAAAATAGTCATCCACCTTTTGTACTTAGAGAAATAGCAACTGCACAGATCAGACAGCAAGATTCAGGAGATGCTAAGGCGCCTTCTGCAGGCCCAGCGGGCAGCGACCAAGACACCGACGTCGCAGCCCCCTCTGAGGAGAAGCTTTTGAAGAGCTCCCTAACAATATGTATTCCAGCCACACATTCTTTCATAAGCAATGACACATCAATCAAATGGACTGGGATACCAAACTCATGCCTTCTACAGTTATTTTTATATGAAACCCTTTGAAGAGTGCTTTGAAGTTACATCCTGACCTCTAAAACTGTGGGGCTTCTGGGCTGAAACCCAGTTTTCCTCATGGAAGTGAGCCCCCACTGAAGTCAAGCTGCTGAATTCACTGTGGGGATCAGTGCCTGCTGAAATAATTCTGCATCCCCAAATGAAAGTTAACATTGATAACTCAAGGATTAAAAATACTTTTGTGAGAATAGTCTGTTATTTACTGACATATATTAGGAATGAGGAGCAAAGAACATATCAACAGCATCTCAATCTTTTTTACACGTCTATCCATTTGGAAATCACAAGTTCCCATGAAAGCACATGCCGAAGCTCAGCTCTGTAACAGCCTCAGCCTCCAGCTCTGACTTTGCCCTGCTGATGGGCTCATGCAGGAAAGGAGACAAACCATGCTCAGGTAATGTTTGCTGTGCCTAATGATTTCTGCTTATGCTGCTTTGCACCTTCCTGTTTCAAAGACTACACAAACTCCAGCTTTCACCCAGACACTCTGTCCACAGTTTGTCACAAAATCTTAACTACACAAATAGCATGATCTGAGTCGGCTCTGCACGATGCCTCAGCAGGAATAGTCACATCACAAATGACAGTCACAGCAGTAGATACAAAGCTAGTTCAATTAGCAGTGTAAACCTCTGGCGTTTCCATCACGAACTAGTACCTGTGTTCTCCAAAATCACAGAGGAAAACAAGAAAACGACAGTCCATTGTGAAATTAACTTGCTGAACACATTGTCTTCCTGAACTTGTGCTCACCTCCTGAAACGTAATATTCCTGAATAATTATTTCCTTACTCCCAAGAGTTACAACTTCTCTTGCTGTATTAGAGACCTTGTAATTACTGCTTGTAACATCACAGAAGTAAGAAAAAAGTGCTCATTACTGGAGAGAAAAAAATAAATCCTCTCCAGTCTATGATACAAACAGGCCAACTGTAGTGTTTTGCAAATAAAATTTCATTTCAGTCAAACCCATCAGAAAGCAAGCATTGAGGTTCCCATGGTGCTCTCTGAAGAAGCTGGGAGCCATCCCTTGCTCCTGCAAACCAGTGTGGACTTGATTTTTTAACAAACTATCATGCAGGATTGCTGGTTTCCTAAGGCTTGGTCCACACCTAGTCAGAGCAAGGGAAGATACTCTCTAGTTTTGCCTATGAAATAGGACAGTTCTTATCCTCACAACCAAGCTGGAGTTCTTCTTTCTTCTACTTTGAATTAGGGGCTAATAATGTACTGGTTCAGAGGGAGAGATTGACTTGGTTGCAATTGGGAACTTATCTAATACACAAAGACCCATACGCAAAGTTCAGTTCTCACTGGACACAGCACAGCCCCAGGAGGTGGAATTGGGGCAAGCATTGCCCACAACAGCCCGGCCAAGCCAGCCTGGGCTAAGCAGCACACCACAGAGCCTTTCTCCACCGTGGGATGACGGGCACTGCTTCCAAACCTGTATCATTTCCAGCCAAAGCTAAAGTTGTTGTCTTCTGAGCTCTACCCCTGTTAGCATTCACCAGAGGCAGATTGAGGGCAAAGACTTTCCAATATGTTTAATTGTTCAAAGAGCACTTGCAGGCAGTGCTGCAAGGCCTCAGGTTGTGAGCAGCAAGGGTGGATACCACCTCTCATCTTCTGCCTTGTCCAGGCTCAGAAATATTAATAGCACTTAAAAATAAATAATGGTGATAATGAAAAACCGTAATAGGGTTTCCTTACGATCGTTTTCCCTGCACTGGAGCCAATCAATTTTAATAATAAATTGTAGCTTCCAGCTTGCCAGAGAACAAATGTACACCATGGGATAAAATCTGCTCCAACATGAGAGTCTACCCAGAGCAGGCACAGAGACCAGCCAGCTCACATGGCAAGGGCTGACAAATAGGGGCCATCCAGCCCAGTGACGGCAGCCTAAGCGAGCTCAGACAAAGCAGCTATGCCTGCCTGGACCAGGTCCTCCTCCAGCACCAGCAATGGTGTTCACTGCAGTCAGAGGCTGTGGAAACACTGACCGAAATGCTTTTCTTGTGTAAAAACACCAGAGCCTGTCTTCAAAACTGTTTATCACACACCTTCATCTGGATTTTAGTAGAAGATAATTAAAGTAATTTGCATTGATGTGCCCGTACCCGTGAGCACTGTGAGCAGACCCTGTCCCACAGCACAGAAGCTGAATTCAGGTGGTTTGTGGGGTGCTGTGTTCCCTGGAGGCATGCACCTCTCTCCGCTCTCATGCTGCCCTGGCTCCCTGTGGCAGACAGCCGTGCTCTTTGTCTCTGGGCTGCCCCAGCTGAGTGATGCTCCTTGTGATGCCTTTTGAAAAAGCCTTAACAAAGTCTAGTTAAGAAAAAAGCAAAGCAGAGGATAAAGAAAGAGTCACTGTGGCTCTGGCAACACATGTGCAGATATGACAATGTAATATTATCAGTGCCAGAAGGAGCCTTATAAATCCACTGCTGAACTCTGGCCTCTTCCAGTCACTTCCATCTTCCTCTGCCCTGAGCAACAGATATTTTTGACACTTGCAATTCTCCTGATGCAGTCCATCAATCTATTTTTGTCTCCCTTTGTTCCTTCCAAGTAGCCTGAGGGATTTGGCTGAGTTAACTTGCCAGCCTTGTAAGGTCTGCACATCTCACTGAGGCCCGGTTGCCTCAGTGGTACAGAACCGGGTGCGTGGTACAGAACCGGGTCTCACTGCTGCAGCTCCACCATCTATCGCTGCTCTCCTGCAGCACCCAGCTGGTCTGGCTCTGTGCAGCGTGGCGGGATCAGTCCTGCTCTGCTGGAGGTGCGGCAGGATCGTGTACCCTCTGAAAACACACTAATTGCATCATTAGGCTGAGATAGCAAAGACGATGTTTTGCCCACCTGTGATGTGAACGACACTGTTCTGTCAGTCTAAAAGTCAAGACTACAGTAAGCTCAGGTGTTAACCCTCACGCTTGATCTAGTCTTTCATCCCTAGAGAGTGGATTTCTCCTTTAAATCTAAGGAAAAAAACCCTGATTACCATAAATCAATTTTCAGGAGCACTTGGTGCATACACGTGTGCCTATCTGTATCTGCGAAACACAAATTTTCCTTTCTAAGAACCAGAGGCACAGAATGAAACCACTAATAATCTCAATAAACCCTCTGGTTTGTTTTGGGCACATAATAAACCATAGAATCATAGAATTACAGAATGGTTTGGGTTGGAAGGGACCTTAATGCTCATCTAGTTCCAGCCCCATGCCACAGGCAGGGACACCTGCCACTAGACCAGTTTGCTCCAAGTCCCGTCCAACCTGGCCTTGAACACTGCCAGGGATGGAGAATAAAATATCACCACAAGTTCTGCTGGCTCTTTGTGTTAAAACTGGCACTGGTGTAGGGAGAAGGACAATAGAAAACCCTACTCAGGCAAACCCCAGCCCAAGCCCTGTGGCTAGCTGTGGAGGCAGAGGACCACTCTCACTGCCAGAGGCACTGCTCTGCTGGCGGCCAACCACATCACCATCGCTGAGCGTGTGCTCTCAGACACAGGGCAGAAAGGCAGCAGATGCTGAGGAAGAAGGTGGATTTAGGGGGGTTCAGACCTGACACTGGGAAAGCCATGCCATTCCATGCACATCAACAGGTCACACTGCTCATGAGCTGCCATCACCAGTTCCCATTACTCCAGGACAGACAGGCACATGCAATGGCCACAATTGGTTTTTTAACTGTACAAAGTGGTTGGAAAGGGAGGAGAGACACAGGGCAGAAGGAAGGGAGCACTCCCACCCCAGTGCAACACAACAGCACAGCATTACAGCTCCTCTTGGAGTGGTCCCACCAGTGCCTTGGCATGAGCTTTCTCACCCCGTGGAGGTGGGAGCCAAGGCACACAGTGTGTCTCTGCTTACAGGGAGCCCTTTTTCCTCTTTATTTGTAACCAGAGCAGGTCCAGACCAGCAATGGGAGACACACACACAGAGTAATGTCTCCACTTATGCTGAATTCAGAGCCTGGTTGGCATGGAGAGGAGACCACATCCACCAGTGATGGGATACAGGGCCTTTCACCCTGAAGTGACAGGTCACATTTCCAGCTCTGGCCCAGGTCATTGCTGACCTCAAGCCATTATTGCTTGATGGCCATTGAGTGCCCTGTATGTAAGAGGCAGTGGTCTTGGTTCAGCTCCCTGTGAGCAGGTTCACACCACACTAATTTCCATCACATTTGACATACCATTTGACACCAATTAGTGCTGTGGCTGGAAGATTGAGCTGGACACTATGGACAGAAGGAGTCTGTAGGAACTCATTGGTAGCTTTTGGGGGAGTAAAGACGATTGGGGATCTCTCATGACTGTGGGCTGGCTCTGCCTTGCCTGAGGAGGCACTTTCTGGTTGCTTCACACCAGAAGGTAAAATCAGCACTGAGCTCTGAGATCTTCGCCAGTACCCTCACTGGACTGGTTTAGTTCTGGGGACTGCCTCACCCTTACTGTTCATGAGCATTATATTTGGTTCAGACAGGTAGGAGAAAAAAAGAACTCTTTTATGCATTCTCAGACTTCAGTGAGAGATTCCCCAAAAGCAATGGGGAGTTTACAAGCTTCATTACTGTGGGTTCAGACCAGTCACCCCTCCCATTAGTGGGAAAACCCCACGAAATGATGCAGCCCAGCTCAAAGAAGCACACCAAAAGCCCTGCATTCCTGCAGGGGTCATAGGAGAGACAAGGAGATGTATTTCAGACTGCCTTGAGAGAGTTCTCAGAAGTCTTGTGATTATCATGTTTCCCCCTCCTCTTGCGAAGTCTTTTAGCTATCCCAACCTCACGTGTACAGGACGTCTTAGAGACATAAAAAAAACTTTTAGAATTCTCATCTTATATGTATTTTCTAATCTCTGTTGTGTCAGGTCTACAAAGACCAGGACCTGCCCCAGTTACAGCTTGAGCTGTGCTCACTAAGACCCTGGGAATCTTCCTAAAGCATCTGCTTCTAGTTTTGAAACATCACATAATGCCCAATAACACTTTTGGAGAGTGAAAACACTTCATTGGTACAAGCTAGAGAATATCCGCCTTCTGAAGGAGGTTCTACCTTTGAGTAGAAAAGGCAGCAGGATTTCCATCGGAGGTTGAAACCACTGAAGGACTTCGGCCATCAGAGATAGTCCTAATCATGCTGCCTACAACAGCTCATTGGGAGCAAGTCACCAAAAGTTTACAGTAAATTCATGATGATGATAATATATAATAAAGCATGATAAGCTCCATCCTTATCGTGCAAATAACACCTCTGGAGCGTGCAGAGAGACGGACGATGACAGGCCTTTCCTAATTATCAAAACCTCCACATTTGGGGCAATATGAGAACAAGATAAGTGCCTATAAGACACATGCTACCTGAGAGCAGAATTCACCACATCAACTAAAAAGCAAGCAAATCTGTTTGGCCTGGATGAATAACCACAGCTGCTGTGTGTCATTCACTCTGGTACCTCACCACTTGGTGGCCCCCTTGTCACTGCCCTGGGGCCTTTGCAGGCACCTTGGGGATGGGATCCCTCCAGAGAGATGCTGCATGAGACAGAGACTTGGCATGTCAGGACAGCTTTGGCCACGTGCTCCTGCTGTAGCAGGCAGTGGGCAGCAATGGTGCTGCAAAGAGCATCCCCAAAAGCTCCAGCCCACCATAGAACAAAGCCATTCATGTGTCAGCGATGAAAACCTATGTGGGAGATGGAGTTCATTGGTTGCTCCCCAAAACTTTCTCCTTTCAGCTGAAGAGAGCACTACTGTGAAATGTTTGAACCCACACTAAAGTATTTCTTGGCATTACTACTCCTGACACCCTTCAGCATTTTGCACTTGTCACTCTAATGATTTGTATTTACATTTATTTAGAGTGCTGGTGCATACATCTACTCAGAGGTCATTTGACCTCTATCTTATTTCTCTGCCTTTGAGTCCAGGCAATACTCCTCTTTTGTTGTTTCATAATGTGAAAAGAGATAAAAAATACATTCCTATATGCTCACAGAGCGACATCAACCTGCCAACATATAGATCCCAGCTGAGACTGGATTGTAAACATCTCACTCCGTGCACTGTATTAAAACGAGTGACCTTAATTTGCTGGCCCTGGAATAATAAAGTCAATCTGACTAAGGACCGCTGACTCAACACTTTGGGATTCTGGGGTTTACACAAACTTACGGTGTTGATGGATCTGTAACCACTGGAGTGAGCTGACATCACCGTTACAGAATATGTTGTTAAGTGGATCAATCAGGGGAAAGCACCCGATTTTCCTGCGATATCATTTAAAGCAAACGTTAAATTTCTTTAGCTGGGCCTTTAGTTAACCATATTACTGTGACAAATATTTCTTTGTCCAGCATAAGTAATTAGAATTTAATCACTTAAACTGCATCTTAATTACCCCAAATGAATTGAAAGGACATTTAATAGCAAAGATTAAATTGCCTTAATGAACGATTTTTGCGGCTACATCAATATTTTAATCGTGTTAGCCCTTCCCGGCCGCCCCCCCCTCGACCCCGCCGCACGGCGCAAGCAGCCCCCGGCCCCTGGGTGGCGCCCGCTCCCCGCGCTGCCGCGGCAGCTGCACAGCGGGGGATCTGCACCGCACCCGCGCTGCTCCTCGCTGCCCAGCGGAGGAGCCCGCACCGCTCCGCACCGCATCGCCCAGCCGGGAGCTCCGGCCGCTCCGCCAGGAAACGCCGCCAACTTCTCCCCGCACTTCACCGCGCCCAGCCGGGCAGCGCCGCCCGCTCCGCACCCTTCTGCTCCTTTCCACGCCGCTCCTCACTCCACTCCTTGCCGCTTCACACCGCTCCGCGCCGCCCGGCCCCCCCCGCGCCGTGTGCGGGACGCATCCCGCTGCGGAGCCACGTCTGCCCGGCCCCTGCTCGCTGCCGCTTGTTTTTATTAGCGCAGCGGGAGCGGATACATTCGGGGGTGCGAGGCGCTTCGGAAAAAGGCTCGGCGCTGGACCGGGTTGTTCCGCCCCTTCCTGCTGCCCCAGCCGCCGAAAATGGGGTTTCTGAGCTGTGGAAGCGACGCAGTGCGTTGCCAAACCGTCGCTTGAATATTAAGGGCCGTCGAATTTACTTAAAACTCGGCCAGCTTCTCCCGCCCCTTCCCTAAGGACCTACCTGCCCCGTCCCTCTTCGCCTCCTCCAGTTTTTAAACCTTCAGTTAATTCCGACAATATATTCAAAAAACGAGATAAGTCTCAAACGGAAGAGAAATGCGGCCGCGGTGACACGAAGAAGGTCCTCGCTTTGGGAGCGTTACGGCAGCACCGCGGCAGCCGGTCTGTGCCGGGGGAGGTGGCTGTGAGGATCGCCCGCACTGGTAGAGGGAGAGAATCTCCTTACCTGCACCCCCAGGCTGCAGTAAACGCGTGCGGCACCGTTGCACCTCAGAGACACCCGGCCCTTGGGACGGGCTCACGGCAGCAGCTGCTGCACCGAAGTAGCCAAGAAAAAGCCCCCCCGCGCCATCCGACAGAACGCTTTTGGCTGTTCGGAGTAGCAGAGTTTCTGATGCCCCAGAAGGTACCTGCACACCCCAGTCCGCAGCAGCTTGTGGTGCTGCTTGTACGCCCGCGAAACGGCAACACCCACGTCTGAATTGCCATCAACATAAAATGTTACCGCTGAGACTTCCTATTGCCCTAAAACGGGAAAAATCAAAACTAATGTTGAGCTAATAAATTGTTCCTATAAATTACGCTTTCAGCAACATAAACCTGACTTCCTCTTAAGCAAAATGGCTCAAGCAAGCTGCATTTCCGAAGAAAGTCAGTAAGCATCGGTCGCTTCTCTGTCAGTGTATGGTTAATCCAGATAGATTTATGTTTGAAACGCGAATCAACATTTATCGATTTGATCATGGAAGAACCCGACGTGATGCCACGCTAGGTCTCTGCTCGGTCCTCAGGAAATCCCTCCTCGATGCCTGCAGTCTTCAGGTTAAAGCCACCAGCACTTCAGGAATAGCTGCTGTGCTTAAGAGTCACTTCAGGTGTCCCTCGAAACGAACTTCTCCCTTGTGCGGTGGTTATGGGGCTCCATTTGCTACACTGAGGACAGGAGCAGGCTGCCTGAGGCAAAGCACGAGCTTTAGTGCCGGAACACGCAAACACAGGCACCGATGTGTGCCCGGCCTGTGCGTTTCCAGGGAATCTTGCCTCACTCCAACCAGCACGTTCCTTCCCGGCGGTGCAGGGGACAGCTGGCATTCCTGGCAGTGCCCGAGGTCCCACCCGTGGCATCTGCGGCGGGCGCCACGCTGCTCTCCTTCTTCCCTATCCCTCTCCTTCTCCTCCTGAGCCACCCCGACCCCTCCAGCCCGGGGGCTCAGGAAGGGTCACGCACAGCTGCAGTGCTGCGGAAGCTCCCTTTCCCTTTGCTCACGCACCCCTACGAAGACACCCGCCCACAAACCAGCTCCTCTCGGGGCTCAGTGCCTGGTCTGGAGCCGCTCCGCTGCCGCGGGCAGCCCGGCCCCGGAGCCAGGGGGGTGATGACACACAGGGCTTCCCTCCCTCGCGGCCGCACAGCCGTCATTGCCGGCTCCGTTCCTCTCAACCGGCGCGGCGCCGGCCCGGCCAACCCCTGCTCCGGGGCGGGACTGCCCGGGAGCCGCTGTCCACGGTGCTGAACCCGAGCCGCGCTCGCCCCGAGGCAGCTGGGCGGTACCAGCGGGCCGAAGCAGCTCAGGGTCCGGCACAGGGCACCCCGCAGAGCGCACCCTGTCCGCAGCGCTTGCCGGAGCCGTTGCCTCCCGGCCCTGTGCGGGTGGGGTGCCCGGGCAGGTGGGGTCGGCTCCCGCCCGCCAACGGTCAGCAGATGGCGCAGAGCCCCCGGGAAGCGCGGGCCGACGTGAGAGGACCACGGGCAGCTGAGTGGTCCTGGCCGGTGAGGAAGGGCAGACGCGGCGGGCCAAGCCGGCACCGCGCCTGCAGCCCAGTCCCTGGGGCGGCCACAGCTGTGCTCTCGGTGGGGAGCAGCCTCGCTGTGAGGCTGCTTCAAACAAACGGGAGAGAGGATGTGAGCGGGGCACAGCCCCCGGCGCCGCCTCCCCACGCGGCGGGTAGTTAAAACAAACAAACAAGCGAACAAACAAGCACGGGCCGAGCTGTACTACGGGGCGGGGGCTCCGCGGGGCACGCCAGGTGCGGAGGAACGCGGCTGGCAGCAGCCGCCCGGCCCCTCTCCTCCTTCTCCTCCTCCCGCCGGGCAAACATTAACGAAGGGCAAACGCAGCTATGTGCGAGCGGCTGTAAATCAATCCCGCCGCAAGGACATGGCCGGCAAACAACCGCGGCCCCAGCGCCCGCCCGGTGCGAAGGGGCACGACCGCGCCGGGAGCGGGCTGCGTTCCCATCCTCCGATCCCACCGGGCCGGGGCACCGCGCCTAGGGCCCAGCACCGCGCCGGCAGCCGCGCAACGGCCGCTGTCACCACCCACGGTGCGCGGTGCCAGGCCCGCGCCCATCTCCATGACGTCTGGGCAGCCCGCAGGGCCGAGAATGACAGGGTCTGTGCCCCAGGCCCACGCCGCTCTCAGGCTGTCATCGGCCAAGCCTCCGGTCGATGCCCTCCGCCTCCCTGATGCAAATGCGTTTATGCAAAGTCCCCGCCGGCTAAATATTAATCAGGCCCTAATAAGGCAATCGGGGCCGGGGAGGCATCGACCTTCCCCGGCGCAGGCCAGGCGGCCGGCGTGGCGAGGGGGACAAGCGGTGCTCATTAGATTTCATATTTAATGTGGAAAACGCTCTGATTACGGTATTGATTTCTTTACAGTTAATTTGGCGAGAATTTCTCGCCGGCTTCCCAAGGCTTCAGCTTCGCCGAGATTCAGACTGGGAGGGGGAAAGGAAACGAGGAGGGAAGAAGAGCTGCGACTATGGAAAATATCAGCCTGGTCGCAGGCAAAGACCGAGCAGGTCCGGAGGGCCAGAACGGGCCCCACGCCCGTCTCCCGGACGAGCTTGGGACACTGGAGTGGGAAGTCGCCGAGGAGGGTGCGCCTCGGCAAGGTGGCCCCTCCTGCAGCAGATACAGAGGGGCCTCTGCTCCCTTGGACCCGCTTGCCTGCTCCCAAAACATTTATTTGCCACGTTCCTCCCACAGGGCCACGGCCCCGGGCAGATTGGGTTTTCCTGAACAAGAGGAGTCGGGTTCTGCCTTCTTTATCCCTTCCTATTTCCCTCCCTATTAAAAAATAACCTGGAATAAATTCCTCTTAAATCCCATCAGGCTGCAGAAGGGCTGTGCATTCTCTTTGAACTGTATTTTTGCTTTCGGTATCACTTCACTGCCCTTCCAAATGTCCATGACAGTGAAGGAAGGAGGGAAGACCATCTAACAGAGAAATGGCCGAAGAGATAAATATTCAGTGATCGAGGGGGCGAGACAGTGGGACAAAGGACAAGAGAACAGAGAGGGGAAGGAAGATGGGATGAATAAGATGGAGGCTGGAAGAGGTCAGCTTTGCAATTAGCAGTTCTGCTTACATTTCAAGAGACAGCCCAGGAAGTGTCAAGACCTCAATCCTGCTTCCATGTAACTACCAATTTTTCCACTATTTGTCGGAGCTTCTGTAATCTGGGAGGTACAGATCCCCCGGGGATGGCTGGAAGGGGCAAATACTCAAGATAAAGTGCCATGCAAGACCGTGAGGCCTGAAATAAGAAGGCTCCATCCCCCTCACCACCTCCCGGCTGCTCCCTGCAGGAAATCAGGAAGAGAAGAAATGAAGGCAGCGAGGGCTCCGCTCTGGCTATTTATCTACCTGATAATTCTCTGAACACCCGGGAGCGAGTTATAATTTGGACATGAAATTTAATTTGCGTTGGCTGGAGTAATTGATAGTATTTTGAATTGATGTTCATACATCAATATCAGCTGGGGCAGATTTTTACCACTTAGTAAGACCATCACACATTTAAAACGTGTACAACCCGGGATCGATACTTGCTGCATGTGCAGCGCGGTGCTGGCAGCGCCGAGAGGCGCGCATCCTCCGCGGGGTGGGGCCGGGCTCTCCGCGGCCGCCCCCATTGGCTGGGACACCGCGTTATGCAAATGACCACGTGCTATGGGGCTGCCGGCGAGCGGGTGGGGCTGCGCCTCGCGAGGCCAGTGCGGGATGGGGACAGGGGTCCTGGCCCGGCCGCTCCTGTGAGGTGGCAGCATTTGGGTTGTGTCGGGAAGGGAAGGCGGAATAATGAGGCTTTGTCTGTCTAACGGGATTACCGGGATCCGTTTGCGCGAGCACAGCACTGAGGTGGCGGGAGCAAGGGGCGGTCCAGGGGCAGAAGAGAACAATGGGTCCCCTCCAGACACGGCAGAGGGTCAGAACGCAGGGAACTGTCCCCTCCCTCCCGCCCAGGCCTCCCTCTGGCCCGGGCCGTGGAGCCTCTGCCAGCAGTGCCAGCGAGGGGAGGCCAGCAGACTCCGGAGAGAGGGGTTGCTTCCAGTATCGATCTATGCAAATGAGTTGATTCAGGTCGACCAAATTGTCGTAAAAATATGCTCCAAATCGAAGAAAGCTTGCCTTAGAGATCGTTACGGGGATACTGCAAACACAAATTCCATCGTTCTCCCACGAGTAGCATCAACAAAACGAGGGTTTTCTCCTGGCAGGATGGCTGTCGAGGAAGGGAAGGCGGAAAGGGCATTTTCTGAGAGCTTAGAGCTTTGAAACTGACTCGGCAGGAGTGGAAGCCAAAGGGAACAACGTCCTCCCACCGGTGTGCACCGCAGGGCCAGCACGGCGGGAGGGAGACGCTGCCCCGGGCCCTTCCCCGTACTGCTTCAGGCTTTAGAAAGGAGAAGAGAGCTGAAAGCAGGCAAGGAGTGCGATGTGGCCCAGCGGGGTCCCCGCAGACTCCCAGTTCCCACCGTCACAGCAGTCGAAAGCACAGCAGCCTTTGTGCTTTAGCGAGGAGAAAGATTCAACCCTTCCCTTATTTTTGTCTGTGAAACGGATCAGTGACCCCGGCTCCAACTCGGATCGACTGCCTCGCGTTCTCCAGGGACAAATTAATGGAGACCTATCACTTAATTAACAAACCCTCACTCATGGCATATTAAACCCGGGCTCCGCTCTGGGAGCGCAGGCGGGCAGGGGACGGCGAGCGGGCACCGAGTAGGACGGGACGACGGCTCCGGGCGGGCAACACGGAGCCGCGGTCGGGAGCGCACCGAGGCCGCGAACGCTGGGAGGGGAATGTCTCCGGAGCAGCTCGGAGACACGACACGGACTGCGAGTCTCAGCAGGGGCATCCACGCGCAATTCAAACTCCATGGCCTAATGATAATCACAACCAATTAAAACAAATTAAGTAAACGAACTGATCCCAGCCATCAGCCTCTTTCAGCCCGCATTCACCCGCCGGGCACGTATCGCTTGCGGGAGAACCCCGTCCCAGCACACCGAACCCAGCCCAAGCGGGGCTGGAGGCGGCCAGAACCCCTCCGAGTGCTGTACCGGAGCCCGGGGCCGCCGCCACCGGCACAAAGCGGACGCACCGACACCTCTCGGCAGCGCGTTACCGGGGCTCCCCCGCCCCCCGTCAGCGGGCCGTACCGGGCAGTGCCGGGCACGATCGCTCAAAGAACCGCCGAGCAGAGCATTTCCGCCTCGCCCTGCCCGCTGCGGGCAGCGCTGCCGGCGGGCCGTGCGCGTGTCGCCGCTCCCCGTTACCGAACACGCTGGGCGCCGTCCCGCTGGCTGCGGGGAGGCTGGCGGGTGCGCTCCGCCCGGGCTAACAGGGAGAGCCGGGACGCCGCAGTGCGCAGCCCGGGCCCCGGCTGGGCTTTGTCTGGCAGCCGGGAGCGCGGCGCGGGGAAGCCGGACTGTGCCGGTGCGCGGAGCGAAACGGAGCGGCGGAGCGGGGCCGGGGCAGCTCGGCGGGGGCAGGCAGAAAGCGGGGCGGCCTGCCCAGGCCCGGTGCCCCAGCCCCGTCGCCACCGTGCCCCCCCCGCCCCGCAGAGGGCTCACCTGCCAGCCGCAGAGCAGACATTCGCTGAAACTCCGGCTCCTGGAGCCACTTCCACATCCTGCGGAAGGTCTCCCGGCCGGATTTGAGCTTGCTCCAGGGCTTGGGGTTCCTCAGCAGGTCTGAGAGGGTCCCTTGAGAGCGGCACAGCACCCTCTGGGCGAAGATAGCCTGGGGGATGCTGTACCGCTTGAGCTCGGTGGTGATCCTCTGAGCTACTTCTTTGGTATTGATTTCTTCCATTTGCCCTGAATTACTTCCACTGTTGACCTGCGAACCAGTTACAGAAGGGTTTTGCTCCCTGGTAGAGCCCAGGATCTGCCCGTGGCTCTGGGCATTCAAGTGGGCATGGGGGTGGTGTGGGATCCCGTTGATAGGCACCATGCCAGCGGAGGTGGGGGTGAGGTGTTGGTCGCCATGCCTGGCCAACATGGCAGGGTGGTGGGCTTCAAATCCGTTTGGGGTGAGCATTTTCTCGGCGGGCATGGTGGCACTGGGGTGAGCGTAGTGGGGCAGCCCTTGCTGGGAGTTGTGGATGCTCCCCAGGCCCGATCCAGACAACGGAGAGAGGCTCTGCCCCATGCCGGTAACATCCTTATGGTAAGGGGTGTAGAGATTGTTCATAGATGCCAGACCCCTCTCGTCCCGCATGAGCGTGAAGCTGCCGCTCACGTTGCCCGGTATCCGCTGGTGGGGGTGGTGGTGATGGTGGTGGTGGTGGTGGTGGTGAGGGAACTTGTCCGAGACCGTCGAGATGGGAGGTAGAGGCTGCAGCGGGGTGAGCGTGGTGTAGGTGCTGCTCATGCTCATGCCGGGGGGGGTCTCGCAGGCCATGGTCATGGTGGGGTGCAGGGGGCCCGTCAGCGCGTGGTCGGGCGGCCGGTGGTGGTGGTGGTAGTCGCCGCCGTCGAGGATGGACGCCATGCCCATGGAGCGCGGGTGTGCGGGCAGGTGGCTGCCGCGGTGGGCCACGGCGCTCCGGTGGTGGGGGCTGCCGCTCATCAGGTCGGCGGCGGCGGGCACCGGCTCATGGCTCACCCCGTGCAGGTCGCCGATGTTCTCCATCGCCAGCTGCGCGTTCATCGTCGGCCGAGCGGGCGGCCGGACAGCACATCTATCTGGTGGGCAGCGGGGCGTCCCGGGGCTCTTCGCGGCGGCCGCGGGCCGGTTCCTCCCGCGGGCCGGCGGCGGCGGGCGGGCGCTGCGGGCTGGCGGCGGTGCTGCTGCTGCTGCCGCGGAGCTGCGGGATCTTCCTTTTTTTTTCCTTTTTCCCTTTTTTTTCTCGGCTCTGTCTTTATTCGTTGCTTTCCCCGCTGCCGGGTGACGCCGCCGGGCCGGTGCTCTGGCCCCGCTCGGTCAGGCCGGGCCCCGCCGCCGCGGCGGGAGCCTGCCGCGCCGCTCGCCCTCCCGAGCCATGGCTCTCTCTGCGCTCCGCCGCCCGGGCAGCGGCTCGGCTGCTGCAGCGCCGCGGCCGCCTCAACGGCGCATGCGCACGGCGCCCCCGCCCCGCCCCGCCCGCCCGTGACATCACCGCCCCTATTAAGGAGGCGAGCCCCGCTTGGCGGTGTTCAGAACTGGTGGTGTCCTGCGCCGCCGCCCGGGGCCGTAGCGCCTCCCCTCCGCCTCACTCGCCGGCACAAAGGGCCGAACCCTCCCGCACTCCACCTCCCCCGGGCCGGCGGCTCCCGGGTATTGGGGCTGCCCGCCCCGCTCCGCCCCTTCGGTGACTCCGCGTTTTCCGTGAGCGCGGAGCCTCCTCACCTCACAGTGAGCTTCCGGGGGGTGAGACACCCTACCCCGGCAGCCCACAGGCTGTCCCCGCCATATGCCCCTTCTGTGTCCCCCCCCCAGTGTCCCGCTGGCTCCCGCACGCACGCCAGCCCCGGGACCGCTCCTCTGCACTGTACTACCGGGAAACTTCCCGTTACCCGTCCTGGGAACGAGCGCTGGGAGCCCCACAGCGCTCTGTCCCGGGTCCAGCTGGGTTCTCCCATCGCTTCAGCTCCTGCTTACCCCCCCCAAAGCTCTTGTCCCGTATGTCCCCCTCCAAGATCACGCTGGGCCCAGCCAGTCGATGCGATGCGGGGACCTTCCCCTTCAGGCCCCGCCGGAGACCTCGATGGCCCGGGGGCCGTGCGCGGCGGCACAAGGCGAGCATATGCCCCGAGGCGCCCGGCAGCCGGACATGCCGCTGGTTTTCTTTTATTTTTTCCCCCAAAAGAAAGAAAAGGAGGAGGAGGAGAAAGAAAAAGCGAGCGCACCCGCCAGCCCCCCTCGTTAGCTAAGGTGCCTTTATGCTGGAAGAAAGGGCAGATGTGCCTATTGTTCGCCCATTAACAATAACGAACCACGCCGGGCAGAGTGCCGCGCGTCCGCGGCGCCGAGCGGCGGGAGGGACAGGGTGCGCCGCGGGAGATTCGCGGGGCCGCAGCCGGGATGCACCGGGCTGGCCGTGCACAAAGGCCACCCCTGCCGCCGCCGCTCCCCCCGCTTTGCCGTCGGGGCCCGAGGGAGCTCCTGAGCACCCGCGGAGCCGTCTGGGACCCTCGCCCCGGCGAGGCCCCGGAACCGCGAGCAGGTCCCCGCCGCGGTGGGGCTCACCCTGGGGACCGAGTGTCTTTTCTATGGAGTGTAGCATAGGGCCGGGGCACCTGCCACGGCATAGCCCCGCAGGCGGGATGCCAAGCAAAAGCATACAGCCCCGCTCCGCCGCTGCCCGGTGTGAGCCGAGGTCTGTAACGGAAGGCTGCAACCTGCAAAAACAGCCTAGGCCCCTTCCCTGGTGAGAGCCAGGAGACCGCTGCAGCGGGGCACCGACCCCACGGGGAATGCAGACCACAGTAGTGGAGCCGGTCCTCGGGCAGGAGTCACCCTGGGAGCGAGCCGAAATTGAACCCTGGGGTTAATTCCCGCGGAGCTGTTGCCCCAGGTCTATGGCCAAGGCCCTTGGAGGTTTCCCTGGGGGCGAGGGCACTGCAGTCCTCGGACCCTGCGGGCGCCTGCTCCCGCACTCGCTCCGCCGGGCACCGAGAGCCCTCGCTCCACACTTTGAGCCCGAAGCACCACGGCAGCGGCCGAAGCGGGGAGCGCGGAGGGGCCTCGGCCGGGAGCCCCGCAGGCAGAGCCAGGCCCGGCCCCGCTCCAGCCCCGGCCGCTCCCAACAAGTACCTGGGGGAACGAGGTGACCCCGCGGGGAGCGGGCATGGGGTCCGACCTCCCCGCACCGGGCACCCGCCGCCCTCCTCTGACCCAGGCACTGTGGAACGTAGCGGTCCTCCATGGCTTGCTCAGGGCACCGTGCCCTGGGTGCCCGGCGTGGGGGCTGCTGCCCGGGACCGGCCATGTGCGTGTCTGCAAGTGCAGTCTGCGACAGTGTGTGTGCGGTCGGTGAGCTAAACCCAGCCCCAGACACCGAGCAGGCTCGTAGGAAACTTTTAGAATCACGACAAGTATCTGCTAAGCCCGCATCATGAGCTTTTTTTCCCCTATAAATTCAGAATTTCCAAAGCGGGTTTATTCATTTCCTGCAATTAACACACACACGCGGATTTGTAAGAATTCAGCGCCATTGACCCATGGGTCCGAGAGACATCCGTTACTCACCTCCATCACTCCCCCCTGGGTGCACGAAGCTCCTCTGTATTTTATTTTGCTCTAAACCCCACATATACAGATCCCGCTCAGGTCCGGTCCCTCCAGTACTCCCCATCCCTAAACGCTTCCACATCTCTGAATTTTTGTAATGTTATCGCTAACAGACTCTCCATTTCTTGCAGAGAGGGACAGATGAGGAGAGGTGTAACTGCGAGAGAATTAAAAATAGACCAGAAACCTGATCAATGATCTCAGGAAATGTTTAGGATAAAATAAAACAAAATTATCGAGAGCGTTTCCTGACCGAAGTGAACGGCTGCGATTGTTTCCCAGGCCAACGCGAGATGATGTCACGGATCTAATCAAAACGTTGCCAGCTTCTTCTTCATCAGTATCTGTATACAATTTACAGTTTAATTTGAAGTGTTTCATCTCCACTCGTTTAGCGATTGGTTACCAAAGCGAGCACCACCGCGGGTGTTCGGAAGTTACTCCCTCGAGCTTGTAGGAAATTACAGCATCAAATTTTTCTTCAAGGGTGAGCTCAGACCCATCCGCAAACAGTTTAGCGGGTCCCGAGACACGTCGGCCTCTGCCGGGGTCCGGTTCCTAGCCCCAGACCCGCACCCGCCTACCCGCTCCCACACGCCTCTGTGCTTTCAAAACTTTTTCTCCCCGTTACTCTTCGGGGGGATCCTCACGAAGAAGCGGCCCTGGTGCGCAACAGCCGCGGCGCGGCGGGCAGAGCTTGGGCACTGTCCCGACGGTGTCGCGTTCCCCGACGGTGCCCGGGCCTGTCTTGGCCGCAGGGAGCCCCGAGTCCCCCCGGTGGGCTCGCAGGGGCCCGGGACTGGGGAGGCGAGACCGGGCCAGCGCCCCGGCTCCAGCCGTCGGGGTTTCCGGCCGCGGGCTCCCCTCGACGCGGACCCGTCCGGTTCCTCCGCGGAGCCCCCGGCCCCGCCGGTGGAGGAGGGAGCGCCGGAGAGAGACAATTTCGGTGCGGTAATCAATTACTGCTTGTGCAGTCAAGTACCATATATTTAACAGAATAATCGTTACCGCCCTTAAGTCTTTATTTGATCAGCAGATACTCGGAGAGGACTTAAAACGCAACTTTGCTTGTTTGAATTGCGTTGCGCGTGTGTGCTTTTTAAATCCGAGATAATGACACCACGAAACGGTCATAATCTCCCACTTGACGCCAGCGAACACCGACGGGCACCGGGGCCAGCGCGGACGGGGCGGCCCAGCCAGGGACACAGCGATCACGGTGCGGACCGGACAGGGGTTTGGGTTCTGCTATTATTATTATCATTATTTCCCTTTTTCTCCCCCAGTTCTCGTTAGTTGTTTTAATTGCGCTGCCCCCGCCCTGCGCGGCTCTGCGCGCCTCCTGCGCGGTGACAGCTTGCAGCATCGGGTCCCCCCGCACGGGGAGCATGTCAAAGGTGACGCTCGAAGGCTTCCGAAGCCAACAGCTGCCGGGGGGGATTAACTTTTCCAGACTTTCCCCTGTCGAGCTTCTTGGAAACTTGCTTGGCGACAAAAACACACACATCTGTCGGGGGCAGGCACAGAAGGGGGCCGCACGGCCGGGGCCGGCGGGGCAGGACCGGCCTTTCAGGACAGCCTGCGGCGCGGCGGGAGGCACGGCGGGTGCCTGCCCGGGGAGGTGGGGGTGGTCCCGGCTCCCCCCGCAGCCCTCGGGCCCGGGGCTCCCCCCGCTTCTCGTCCGGACGCCCCCCGGCCGAGCCGCAGCGGTCCGTCTTGCAGCCGCGCTCTCTCGCACCCCCCGGAGCAAACCGCAGCGCTTGTTAATGAAGGAACTTAGGGAAGATTGCAAAACACCGTAAATAATTTAGCATTGTATTTCAGGAAAAAAAAATTAGCTTTCTTAAATCACCTCCTCAATATAACTTGCAGACTTACAGTATGGCCCTGGTAAGTCTAAATTTTTAAAGTAGCAATATTCAAAGAGACAGAGATGTCTGTATTAATTATTTATCCGCTGGTGCCTTCCTTCGTTTCTAACTTATTATTAATTAGGCGCCTCTGGTCTTTCGCAGAGAGCTCCACAGAGCCAGTTGCAGCTTTAAATATGAATTAAAAGCAAATCCAAGCTACTGTAATGCGAAAATTATTCCGTGTCTTCCATGGCAGAGATGAATAGCTGCGCAGATCAATACTGTGAAGCTATGCTCCAAACGACAGGGTTATTGATAGCTTATATTAATGATGTTAATGATGGAAAAAGGAAAACAAGAACCCGACCAACTTATAAACTTTTTATCTGCTGAAACCCCGCAATCAAGCGGACGGGAGCATGAATTACGGTGGCTGGAGATAATAAGGACGTTATTTATGAAACCAGGTAAATGACTTCTGAGAGTTTGATGCGTTTGAACTCTGCGCCGCCGCCTTCTCGGAGGCAGGTCGGGACCGGACCGGCGCTGCTCCCCGGCCCCCAGGGTGCTTGTGATCCACGCGTGACCCACGCGGTCCGCGCCCCGGTGCTTCGGGTCCTGCGAGGATGCCCCGGGAAACCCGCAGGGCCCCGCTGCGGGGGCTCAGGGCCCCCTCCCGGAGCCCACCGCCAGCTCCCGGCACGGGCACCGTTACGGGTGACGGAGGCAGCTCAAGAGGCCTGTAGAAGCTTCTTACGGCGTGCTCCGGACACGCGGGGCCGGGCCGGGCCTTCCCGCCCACGGAGCGTGTGCCGTGGGGCAGGACCAGCCGTGGGGGCACGGGGCCCGTCCCGCTCCTCTACCCCCACGGACACGCGTGGAACTCCCGAAACCAGCCCAGCGACGAACCGTGCGGGGCCAGCCGAGCGCGGAATCCCCGTCGGGACCAGCAGAGCCTAGGCCAGTGCTCGCCGTGCTCCCTGTCGTTCAGGAGCGGTGCGGCCGAGCCCCGCGGGCTCCGGATGAGGCTCTGCCGGGAAGGACAGGCTGCAGGCAGCATGTGCCCTGCAGCACCAATTCAGGCCGGAGCACGCTCCGGTCAGGCAGGGCTGCTCGCTGCGCTGAGGTCTCTATTAGTTGCATGTACGAGCGAATACAGTCGCTCACTTTTTTCTGTCCCCTTTTCTCCTTCTCTGGCTAAGGGCTCCGTCAGCGGCTCCCTCCACAATCCATTCGCAATAGACCCTTCCCGTACAACGCTCTGCTGTGCCCATCGTAACGCGTTTTTCAAAACTCTTTCTCTAGATCCATTCTCAGATATGCATCAAGCTCATAGAGAATTTTCTTTAATGCTTTAAAAAGCTGCTGCCTTGAAACACTATATTTAAAAATATTTTTGTTATTATTATTTCTAAAAACAGCTTCTGCCAGGAGAAAGTCGCACTTGTTTCCAAAAACAATTCACAGCAGATCACTTAATTCCTACAGAAATCAATGTGAAAATTAGATTTATTGGCTACTTACATTGTTAAAAATGACAAAGTGCTGCCTTTTATTTTCATAAAACCACGGAAGACCGAAAATCATTTAATAAAGAATCCACCTAGTTTAATTTCACCGTAGGTCTCTTGCATCGAAACCAATTCTTCGAGCCTCTCCCTCATAAACTTGCCTTCCGTTCTAGTATTAAAAGAAACAATAATATTCTCAAAGAGATTTAAAATAGTAGCATTTGTTTGATGGCTGAAAAACCTTTCACGTCACTAGTTAACTTGAAGGAAGCGTGTAAATGAAACGGGACCTGCTGTTTCCAGTTGCCCGGTATCCCCGATTAACCCACAGGTTTGTGGATTTCTGTTTGTATTCGGTTTCGGTTTTAAACAAGATGCCCCTTTAGAAAACACTTTATTTACGTACAGTGTTTAATAAAGGGAGGAAATAAAAAGCGGGCGAGAGAACAGTCTGGCTTTGCGGGAAGAGAGGACAGTCTGGCTTTGCGGGAAGAGAGGACAGTCTGGCTTTGCCGCGCTCCCAGGGCGGCCGTTGCGGAACCGGCTGCGCGGCCGTTTCTCCTCCCGCTACTTGTTGGGTTTCGATGCCAGGAACAGGATCTGCTGGCAGGGACGGACAAGTGCGGGCGCCTTCCGTCCGCGAGCACTCCCAGGCCGGGCCCTGTGCGTCCCTTCGGGCCCGGTACAAGCGGGGTGCGCGCTGACCCCAACCCCCGGGGGGTCCTCCCCGGTTTTCGGCGGGGGAAGTGCTGGGGGAGGCGGTCGAGGCCTCACTGAGGCCCCGGGCCGAAGGGGCTCGGGCAGCTCCCGCCCCACTGCGCAGCCGCGCAGCTCCGCGCCTCTCCGCTCCCAGCACCGCCGGGATTTAGGATTCGCGCCCCGACCGGGGAGAGCGTCGATAAAACTCTCCGTATCAAATGAGCAATCATTTGTTGTGGTTACGTGTTGGGTAATGAAAGATGTTAGCAGGATCAATAAAAATGAAAACACTTTTACTTACATCTTGAATTACTGTTTTAAGGGACGAGCTGTGGTGATGCAACAAACCAGAGAAAGATCTACAACCACCAAATGTCCTCAAATGAAACCAAACTGAACGCGTGTGACCGGGGCTCAGCCTTGTGCCCGCCCGGGGCTCCCGCAGCCCCGCAACCAGGTGAGGGCAGCGCCCCCCCCCCCCCCCCCCCCCAGCCCGCTTTATTGCTGCTTCGAAAGGAAAACTCCGCTATCTTCGGGGATCTCTAAAGGTCAAAGAACGGGTCGCGGCTCGGGGGAAATCGGGATTTTAGACAGGCGAAGAGCCAGCTTCACAGCTCCACAGCGTCCTGAAAGCTTTCCCTTAGCCGTGGCTAAATAACAAAATACCCACGTATAGCAGTCATTTGTTATTGCGCACAGCGACACGGCGGACACACACTCAGGCATCAGTGCTCCTGGTCTCTATCGCGCACGAACATGCGGAGAAACCGGCCCGCAATCGATCCCCGGTCCGCAACGGCCGCAGCACCGCTCCGCGCCCCAACGGGAACAAAAGAGGGGCCCTTGTTAGCAGAAAATTGTCGGGATCGATTCTAGGGATGTTGGCGGTGAAATTCGCAAGGAGCAGCCCCAAACATGGAGGCTGGTGGAGCTCGGGGGCCGCTCTCGCCTCGGCCGTGCCGGCGGGCAGCGGCCGCAGCATGCACCGGGCTGCGCGGTGGCGGAGTGAGTGCGGACGGTGGCACGGGGCTGGAGATGCGCACGGCAAATGAGCCGGTTCCGCGCCTGGCCCGACACCGAGCAGCGACCTCAGCTCCGCGGGAGCGGAGGCCACCGGACGGGGCTTCCGCCCCCCCGCCCCCCGTTCTTCCTGCGCGCATCCATCTCCGCGAGTGCGGGGCAGGCTGCGGGCGCCGCGTGGCACCCGGAGGTGCCAGCTCCGCCGCCCCCCCGCAGCTGCTGCGCGCCCGCGGCCGCTGCGCCCCGCCCCGCCTGCCCCGTGCCCCGCTGGGCACGCTTACCCCGCCGTCCGCCGCACGCCGCCGGGACGGGCATCCGATGCGGGGTCGCCTCTAGATTTGCCCCCTGGGAGGAGAAAAATCAAAATAGCAAACAAAAAATTTTCTACCTGCATCAGTTCAAGTGAGAACGAGAAGAAGAAAAAGAAGAAGAAAAAAATGGAACCGCCGCGGCTGCCACGCCAGTCCCGTTAAAAAATAAAGCACCGAACCCTCACAAGGTGTGGGAGAGATCTTTTATTGCACCAACTTAAACGCAAGAATTTACAGCCAGAATTACCCGTTCTTCATCAGCCCAACATGCACCAGAGGCAGAGGCAGTAGTTTGTGTATTCCCTGGGTCTGCAGGCGCAGAGATGGTTTTGGTGGAGGAAGGGGGTGAGAGAAGGGATAAACCCTCTTTCTCCCCCAAAGAGCCTCAGTTCGTGGCTTAGGTAAAAACAAAAATAGGAAAAAAGGAAGAAAAAAAAGCTCAACGAAAAATCTCTCCAGCGCCCCATTTTGCTCCATCTTTAAGTCCAGTCCAGGATCAATTCTCTCCCTTACATCCCCAGCCATAAACAAACAGCTTCCAGCTATATCTTTTAAAGGTTAAAAGGAACAAAAATAGAAATAATAATCAAGGGTTTTTTTCTTCTCCTCCTGCTTGTTGGACAGCGCATTTTGGTCAGCCTAGCCTTGCATTTAGGGATGCTACTTGCATTTGAATAGCTGCCTGCCTAGTTATGGATCGGGAGGCTATGAGAGGAATCAGTATGCAAATTGTTTCAGTTACAATCGAAGGGTTCGATCTGGAGAAGGTGCCTGAGCGGAAGTCGCTGTCAGCCAGCGCTGCATTAGGCTGCCATTGCCTCCGCCGTCTGGGCCTGCTCTCCCTTTCCCTCACCCTTTTTTATGCTTGTGTACAGGTTTCTCCGGCGGTAATTAAAACATACACACAAATCAGGGGCTGCTGCATATCACGTTGGTGCCTTTTGCAGGCTGCGGGCACGGGGAAAGGGGGAGTAGAGAGAATATATCGCCATGCTGCTGGGGTTATTATTATGCAGCAAGGGTGAGGCGATCAGTGAAATAAAACATTTATAAATGGTTTCGTGCTTACAGTAGGAGAGGTGGGCCGGGGGGGCCACCCGGGCGCTGATCACACAGTGCAGGCTGCAAATCGATAATCCTTTCCTTGTAATCCCAGTAATTGTGGGAATCACGGCTCTCTGTTAAAGGGACAGCGGGCTGCAGTGGGGGCAGAGGGGCTGCGCTCGGCTGCTGAGCAGCACAGCCCTTGACCCGAAAGGTCCACCCGGGCCCCCAGCTCTGTCTTGATGGAAGCCGGAGGTGCTGTGAGAAGGAGGCAGGGGCAAGATCCGGCCCCACCGAGAGCCCTTCCCTCAGTCCCCTTTGCGGTTGCAGTAAGGCACCTCTTGCCACCTGTGGCATCCTCCACAAGCAGGATGTGGCTGGAGCCCTCGCTTGAGATACGGGGGGAGAGAGCAGCCGTTGGGTGCAGGCAGGGGAAGGGGCTGCCCACAGTGCTGCCATCCCTGCCCAGGCTCCCTGCGGGGACCCATGTCCTTATGGAGGCCCAGCAGCTCAGCCCAGCTCTCCTCCTTCCCCGGCTCTGGCACTGCCAGGAGCAGCGGAAGCCTTGGCCACTCCGTACCCATCAGGTATCCATGAATTCGGTGACATTTTTTGGTGTGGCAGAGGGATGGACAAGGACTAGAGAGGTGCTGGGGTCGGACTGGCCCCAGGGTTCCCCCCGTGCAGCACCCAGCTCCAGCCCTGCCCCAGCTCCCTGCGGCTGCGGGGCGCAGTGCCGGGCAGCCTGGGGGTGTGCGGGCAAGAGCGCCGGGGGCTGGGGCCCTGCTCCTGCCCTCTCCCTGCCGCTGACCATCTGTCATTCAATTAGGGCTGGGAGGCAGCTGAGGGGCTGTGGGGAGCGGGGCTGGGGGTCAGCGACCCCGCACACAACGGCCTGCTGCCTCGCAGACGAGAAGAAGTTCAAATGTTAAACGCTCTCCGGCCCCGGCTCATCCAGGGCACTCGCCTTTGGAGGCAGCGGAGGGGTGAAGGGCATCAGTCATTAGCACTTAGATTTCAGCTCCGAGGCTGACCCTGCCTTCTGTTGAGGGATTTTGGCCTGAAAAGCCTTAACCCTTCCAGGGCAGCCCATACCCTCCCCAGCCCCTGCCCTGGCCAGGCTGCTCCCCGCAGTATCCCCTGCAACCTGGGGCTGCCCACCAGGCAGGTGGGCCTGGGGGAGAGGAGGGATCCCCGCAGCCCTGCCCCACAGCTGGCCTCTCCTCCTGCCCTGATCAAGGGGTAACAAGTCCTGACCAGGGCAATAAGTGTCAGCACGAGAGGGAGCTGGGATGTGGGCTGGTGATGGAGGCAGCTCGCATGCCCTGCCCACCCACTGCTGCATCTCCTGCGGGTGCCTGACACCCCCTCCTCTTCTTACAAACAGACCAGAACAAATTGATGAATTGAGCTTTCACTATGCTAATTTGGACATTATAAATATTTAACTATCAGTCCTAGCAGCCAGCCAGAGAGCACTCCTCTCTCTGCTTTACATGCCACTTAATCTAAAGTAAACGTTTGCCCCAGAAGAGGCCGGGGCAATCTAAGCATCCTATTCCCTGCCCCTTCCTCCCGCAGGGGAGCTGAGTGGATCCAAAAGGGGGGGTCTTGTCACGTCTGACTCATTTCTGAGGCCTCCCTGGTGGCCGCCTCCATTTGGGTGTGCTAAGAAGCTAAGCTAAGGCAGAGATGCAGCACTGCTCTGGCTAGGAGGATGCTAACACCATGCCGCACCTCAGAGAGGGCCTGTGGCCACATCACTCAGCACTGGGGCTGCTCTGCCTGCAGCAAGTTTCAATATTCAGAGAGGAAGAGATTCCTGACTTGGGATCAAGCCCCTGAAGAATGAGTTTTCACTCTCTTTCAAGGAGAACTGCTGCATGGAAGCCCACAACATTTATTCTTCTTGTGGGATGGTACCTGGCAAGAGAACCCGATGGCCTTCATTTTGACAACAGATTATATACCCCTCATGACATCAGCATTTGATAGATTTTCTTGTTCGATATACTTACTGTTTGCTGCTGAAAGGGAGCAGCTTTCTCTTTCAATGTGGTAGCACATCACAAGTATTTGTTAGTGACTGCAGCGCTTTGGTTTTTGTGAAGGGCTTGAGCAGCTGTTTGATACCCTTGGCTGTAACAGTTTTACGAGTTATTCACCTTAGAGACTGTAGAAGCAAAAGAAAATGTCACTCAGAGTGATACAGGTGCCTGGGGTCTTCCAACAGCTCAGCTGGGGCTTGGTCTGGCAGTTTTAAAGCATTTGTGTGGCATCTGTGCCACTTATCCGAAGCAGCGGATCTTGGAAAGCTGCTTCTCTAGTTTTGAGCTCTGTTAATTTGTTAATGGGACACTTATGGTACCTGTTACTTATCCTGACTCTGGCTCTCACCTGCTAGCAAAAAGTGAAGTTCTCCTCTAAGAGTGCCCTGGTATTTTGTTAGCTGGGTTGGTGGGCACCATGTGCCACCACACAGACAGGGCTCACAGCTCATGCTGTGCTGGGTGTGTCAAGAGAATGGGGGTAACTGTGGGTTGTCTTTACCTGAGCCTACACAGGAACCTGACATCAATCCCTACATTAAGATACACACAAGAACAGGAAATGTCTTGGAATGATCCTGCAAATCTGGGAGGCTTCCCCCTGGCTCTCACTCCTCAATTGTTTAGAAACACAGGGGATGTCAGTGCAGTTTTGTGCTCACTGACTTTCCGTTGCCCAGGACAAACTGGCAGCAGCCTGGTAAGGTCCCAGGAGAAGGGAGGATCCAGTCTGAAACCTGCCCAGAGCTCATGCTGCAAAAGGGGGGTGGGTGCTGCACCAGAGATGTGAAGCACCAGTTACTTTGCTATAGGGTCATATATTGGATTATCAGCAAAAGTTAACCCCAGTCACATGATAGATCTTACATTTGCTGTCATAAAATCTATCATTATTTAATAGGCATGGAAATCAAATTCTTCTGTGGACTATGAAGCAGGAATCTTTTAAAAATGTCTGTTTACCACGACAGACAACATATCGATCATTAATTTTGAGACATCACAGGCAATTCAGAGATGTGTGTGAATACAAGCTGGCAGCCATAGTTTTGCTTTATTCACGGTACAAACCCAAGCCCTACCAAATGGCTGCACACCCAGGTTTCCGAGCAGGTAGGGCTTAATTTCTTTACTTTAAGGACTACTCTTTTGTTAAAGACAAAGAACAAGGAGTTTACATGACACTGACCTGCCCTTTGTGATGCTGCAGTTTGCAGTGATGCTCACAGGAGTACACAGTGAGGAGATACACTGCTGCCTTTTACCACACAAAAAAAAGCTGCCTTCTCTAGTATTTACCACTGTGAACACCCTCCTTTATTCTGGCAGCATGAAGGGGCTGATCTCATCCTTACCTGAGTCAAGGCAAATTGTTTCCCTGGTATTAGGGGCCCTATCCTGGGTGGAAGGTGGACCAGGTTGCTTTTTGCTTTCCAAAGGCTACAGATATTGTTTCCATTCCTCAGTCCCCCTATTTCTGCTGTAGAATCCCTGGATGAGAGTTGTGGGATGTAGGAACTCCAGCAGGTTACAGCACTGTCCCAGCACCCGGGCTCCCCCAGCACATGACAGAGGGGTGCCCACTCCTGTGCCATGGAGAGAAGGTAGCTCAAGTCATAAGAAAGAGTCCTCCTGCATGAGGACTCTTAACTGCAGTTGTGGTTTGCACCAGGTTTCCTGATAGATGCTAAGCCATTTCACATTTCACAACAGACCGTTTATGCAGGAGTGTTCTTTCCAGATGACATTTGTGGACACCTTGGGCACTCCATGAGCTGCCACAGCTCCAGGGTCCTCAGGCTGCTCACACCCTGTCCCTGCCCACCAGCGGCACTGCTGTGACACCCTGGCACTGAGGAGAGCAGAGCGGATCTCCCTCCAGCTTTAGAATCAGCATGGTCTTATATATGCACATATTTGAAAGTGTGGGGATCCCATAAATCCTTCCACATCTGGGATCGCTTGTAATGGCCAGCGTCAGGAGTGTGCAGAGCTTTCCTAAGATCTACCGCCCAGTATCAATAGCAGCTGCAGTTCCAGGCAGGGGGATAGGTTGAATCCCTATTTGATTCTCAGGTGTTTTCAATTGCATTGCCAGCAAAAAAATACTGTTGTTAAGCGATTCTGCTGGTCTGCTTGTGCCTTTTGAAGTTGCCTTCATTTCTTTGAGCTCAGATTCCTTGAGATCCTCTTGCTGTGCCGTCCCCAAACCCGCATGTGTCTAATAAACCTGACAGCTTCCCAGCAGATGTCTCCATCTTCTCCATGCTTATTGAGGAGACAGACTTCACTGGAGAGTGCACCTTAGTGTGTGGGGTCAATGCAAGCTCCTCAGAGAACTCCCAGAGGCCCAACTCATCTGCTCCAGACATGGAGAAGCAAGTGGGCATTGCCTGGCAAAGCAGGTTTGAAGCACCCAGCAGCTCACACTCCCTTCATTTTCTCTTTTCTTGCTTACTGTTGCACAGTGCACACAGCAACATCCACTCCCATTTGCCTGGAAGCCCGCATGCTGCCCTGGGATGAATTTCTGGAGGTTTCAGCCATCCCACTCCCTACAGGGACTGCCCCTCATTAATAACATGGCTCCCAGGGCTGCCAGGGAGCACTCTGCAAATGGAGCCTGGAGAAAAGGGCTCTGTTGTGCAGCAGCCTTTGGCCTGGATCACAGTGTGCTGGCTGGAATCTGCCCTCTCCACAAGGCCTTTCTCTGTGCTAAACCACAGGCAAGCCGGGGCCAAACACTCTTGGCCATTCCAGTTTGCTCTCAAGTGCCTACATCTGAATTCCTTGTGAGGGGAAGAAAGGAACATGGAGGTGATAGGCATCATCTATAATAGGAAATTGCAGTCTGCATATGTGTGTGTGAAGGAAAGCCTGTGTCAGGCAATAGTATCAAGGGATAAATTCCACAAGTGAGTGAATCCATCTGAGTGTAAGACACAGGTTGTGCATTTTCCTCAAGAAGGAGTTGAACAGCTTCAAGGACATCAATCCACCTTATGAATGACATGGTTTCCCTAGCGTTACCCATGCTTACTCAATAGGAGAGAAGACAACAGGCAAATAAACAGATGTTTGGCTGATCTTGGAGCAGCTTTTGAATCCTCACTCCCTTTGCACTTACATGGAGCTATGCTGGGAGTTTTGCTTGAATGAGGAGTGTGATTACATTCCTCTTTCAAAGGAGCAATGTGATAGCATCCAAGCTGAAACACCTTCTGGAAAATGCAGCCTTCTCTCCTGGCTTGCTCTGTAGGTGGGAGGTATGCAGTGGGAGATGCTCCAGCTCTTTTAGAACAAGGTTTTGCCCACTGAATATAATGGAAAGCAGCTTGTTACCACCTCTAAGTATAGAAATTTTTCCTGCCTTTTCTCCAAACAAATGGAAATCTGATTGTTCCTCCTAATCTTCCCCTGTACACCTGGCGTTGCAGGGACCAGCGACAACCTGGCCCTGATAAAGTCTTCAAGAGTGGATCCATTATCTGTATCCCAGAAACACTCCAATCATGTGGGAATAGTTAAAAGGTAAGAAAATATATAACAGGTCATCTGTCTTTCAGCTATAGACAGCTCAGAGGTGGAAACAGATCAACACAGCTGGGTGCAGCCATCATGCTGGAGCCTGCAAATGCCAGCCAGCAGAGCTGCAGCAGGCACAGGGCACAGCCTGCACATTTCCCTTGAAAGTGGTTTGGCTGTGGGGATTTGGCCACCAGCTTAGGAGAGCCCAGCCAGAGCACTGAAGGTGCTTTCTGCTGAGCCTGCTCTGATGAGTTAGCGAGACCTAAGACAGGGTTTGATTCTGACCTGTAGGCATGTGGGGTGACATGACCTTTTCTCCATCCAGCAGTCTCTGTAGCCCCTGGCACTGTGCTGAGGGCAGTAATTGCTGGAAGCAGGCTGGTGCCTGCAGGCAAGGACGCTTGGGCATGTCAGGCAATGCATCCCCTCTCTGTCATCCAGCCCTGATGCTGTGGAAAGTATCGTGCTGGGGAAGCAGCTGGATGCCCGAGAGGAGCAAGCCTCAAGCAAGAGTACACTGCTCTCTGGGTATATGCTCATATATGAGATTGTTGTAGGCAGGGTATAACCTGGTCTCTGGTGCAGATGGTTGCATGAAAACAATTAGTCTTTCAGAGAGCAGCAAATGGAAACATTAGTGTTTTGAGCCCTAACACAGGTGAGCATCACTGCTCAATGCAATGGCTTGCGTGCAAAGGGACCTTTTGCTGACTGCTAGCTTCTGGAAGCTTGTATGGCTGTAAGCAAAGGCAGAGAAGGCTGGAGAAATTGATATAAGGAAGCAGACAACCACTGTATTCATCATAGGCAAGCAGTGGGGCAGGAGCCCAGAGGAACGCCAGGGAGCCCTGCTGGGTGCAGACTGGCCGAGGGGCTGGGAAAGGCAGGCAGCAAATGCCCTTGTCTCTGATTCCTGCTGCAGGGAAGGCAGCATGACATGGCTGTTTGCTCCTGGCAGATAACCTGGAAGCCATCTAACAAATACCCCCACTTCACCTATTTCTTATCCCAGGGGGAATCAACCATCTGCAGTTTGCTAGCTGTGCTGGATAGGAAGGGATAGTTCATTAGTAATTTATACATTTGGTTTGCCTCCTAAAATGGATCCTTCCAGCAGCGGCGATGTGTCATTTCCCTGTTGAGATGCTTTCACAGGAGTGACTCCCAAGCCAATCACTCTCAGTGTGAGCTGGAGTTACCAGCATATGTAAATGACGTAAATAAGCTGCAGGAGCGGGGTCACATAACCGTTTTGTTAGGTTCTGCCCTGTCACTCCTATTTCATGGGTTCTGATGGCATATTAACATGTTTGCATATGTAAATGTGTTAAAGAGAGCATCAGCTGAGGGAATACATTAAACTCAGTCGTCCTTCCAAGTTGATTTAATCTGACAGCACCTCCATTAAAAAAATAAAAAGCATCAGTTTTCCCTTTGTGACTTGATGTACAGTAATTAGCTTGTTAGAGCAGGAAACACCTCCTTTCATAATTGATTTTGCACCCCTTTTACTTGGATATCTCTGACAAGCTGTTTCTAGTTCCCCAAGGACACCATCAGTACTTCCCATGTGTTTGGAATTTCATGAATGTGAATAATGAATATGATTTATCCCTCCCACACTCCCATGCACAGATAATATATGTAGCCAATTTGTGAACTGGACCTTGCGTTGGAAAGATCGGTGTCAAAGTATTAACAGTGAGGTGCCAACCGTGCGCAGGAATTACAGCACAGCTAAGCAGTGATTTTCTGGGCATTAGGGAGATGGGAACAGGTTGCACCATGTGTCTGTCCACTGGGGAGTTAAAAAATGGAGGAAGATTTTCTGAATGGTCCTGTGTATCTAAGTTAGCATGCCAAATTGGTTGCTTATTACAGCTGGCACAGTGCCTTAGAGGGCTAATGTGTTAATAATCTGTAATGTTTCTCTTAGGCAATAGCACCACTCTTCATTAGTGCTTCTCAAGCCCTGTCACTGTTGCTTAGCTCGACATTTTGTTTCTGATGTTCGAGTGAGGGTATTTGAAATCAGGATTTCAGATCTGCTAATACATGTCACACACTCTTTAAAAATGGATTTTAAAAGGGCCTCGATAATTTTATGGCTACTAATAACATTTGTAGCTATGTGAGCTAAGCTAATGATAAGAGTAATCAAATTTCATGTTTCACGGCATAAAATGAGCAACTGTAGGGGTCAGGAAGGTATTCACTCGCTGCCCTCCTCCCCTGGGAACAACTATCTTTTCCGGTTGGTTCAGGAGATGAGCAGTGTTTGGGATGTAAAACAGCACAGTGCTGCAGGAAAAGTTCAGGGTCTCACACTGAACAGAGCAAGGATCTTATTTATAAGCATAGGAACTCTGGTTTTGGTTGGTAAATGGAGTGAAAGATTTGAACTGTGTATTTGTTTCACTCCAATTATCTCCTACCTCAGCAGCCAATATATGGGGCTCACTTTGGGTCTGTTGCTCAAGCCCCCTGAACTTGGATGTATAAACCTTCTGTTTCTGAATGGCCCAAGCACGGCCGTGTAACTTGCATCCTAATTTTTCAGTCATTGAAGGTGCTTGTTTAGACTTTCCTCACCTTCCTGTGTTTTCACTCACTGTATGAGCAAGTCTGTTTTGAGCCCCTCTTTAACACTGAGACTGACTGTGAGCAGTGACTGGAGCCACCAGCAAACACCTTCCTCAGCAGCTGTCACTGCACCATCCACCCAGTGCTGAATGGCAGAGTCAGAGCCAAGAGGCTGGCATTTGGCAAGGCAACGAGCTGTTTAATGGATGTCTGGCTTTGATAAAGACTTTCAGTCCTGTGTTCTGCCATATAATGCCCAGAGCATTCTCTAGCACCCATACTTTTAGTGTGATGTGTTTTCTGAAGCCTTTTAGTGCATTGTACTAGTGATGTACTGATGAGTCTAAAAGGACTCACTTAACGCAATGTGTAATAAACTGAAAAGGTTTATTACTAGGTGCTGAGTTATAAAATCTAGCAGAGACAGTCAAAAGGTTCTCTCTATGTTTTAAAGGGGGAAATATCTTCTACTTCTTAAAAAAGATCTTTTCCAGAAATATCTCCTTTTTTCCTAAATGTAGATATTCATTTAAACAGGTAAATAATTTGAGAAGTTTTTTTGTTCACCCACATTTAACCTGAGATCTTTTGATTCCTCAAGTGTAATTTGCAGGAGGTTGGTATTAGTTTACAAAATGCAAAAGAAGTTAAAAAGCATCTAAAATAGTTTCCATTTCAAAACCATATTTTGTAGAAGCGCTCTCAGTGAGCTGTGTCTAACCTGATGTAATTTGCCTTTGGGCTGTGTTCCCAGGCAGAGGTCCATTGGCCAGGAGAGTGGTGGTGGAGCCTGTACACAGGCAGGGAGCAGCTCAGGGTAGATGCTACCTCAGAGAATGGCAAGGTGGGCTCTGCAAGGCTGCCCAGGGCAGCTGGCTGGCTCATATAAGCAAAAAGTGTGCAAACCCCCAAACAAAAAGAGGATGTTTACAGAGGCAGCCTTGGACATAATCAAATTAAAGGCAGAGATCAGAAGAGTGCTCTAGAAAACAGTTTTGCTTAGCATGGTTAGAGCTGAGCACAAGATAACATTGAGACTCTAATAAGGATCTAGCACAGCAAAGGAAGTCCTGCTCAGTTCAGGCTTCCCAAGTGCTGCTCCTGTGGCCTAGCTGGGGCAGTGCTGGGGATTTCTTCCCACAGCCTCTGACTGGGGCCAGCCTGTGTCCCTTCCAGGGGACAAAATCCCCACACGCCAGCAGGTGTTGCCTGGTCCCATCCTATGGACACGTAGCCCTTATGGCATAAACTGGTTATAATTCTGTGATTATGAGTTGAAACAGCACCATAGAAACTCCTGTTTTGCTTCCCTTGTCCTGGTCACTCTCTTTTGGGTTTTCTCAGAGGCTGATGACACACTGTCCCCCAGCCTGTGCCCCTGCTCACGCACAGGCACAACCCATGTGTCTGCAGCAGCCTGTGTGCTGTTACACTCCTGCTGCTGCCCCTGCCCATGCACCTCCTGGCTTTTGTGCCAGTGGTGCCCAGGGCTGCCCTGGAGCTGCTGGGCTTTGTGGGCCTGCAGGAGATGTGGGGTGATGGGGATGCTGAGGTGCCTGCTCTTCCCTGTGCTGGCTGGCTGGCTCTGTCAGTGCTGGAGCAGGGAAGGGGACTGCTGAGGGAGGGATAAAGCTTGGCTGAGCAGCATCAGGCACTGCCAAGAGCATCTTTTTTGAGGCTCAGATTGGGCTGCTGTGAGGAGGGGGCTCCCTGGTACACCAGGGAACATAATGGGAAAGACTGGAGTTAAAGACTCTGTAATTGAGGCCTTCAGAATGGCAAGTACAACACTGCACTGCTCTGTTTAGGGGATTTTGTGTATCTCTACCATCAAGGCTACATTTGTCTGTAGGATTAATCACTTTTTGATCCAGAGGGTTTAAGACAGACAGCTTACTAGGAATGTGCTGCATGGCTCTCCCAAGCTGGCAATTAGCTTTGTTTCCTCATATTGTCTTGTTTATTATGCCCTTCTCTATCTCCTGTTTTTCTGACTAGCATGTTAATACACTAACTCATTTTTAATCCATTTGTAACTGTGATTTTATGTCTTTTTAACAGAGGATTTTTAGTCAAAGCTCTATGTCAAATACAGAAAATGAAAACCTTCTAGTGCAGAACAGAGAACAGGTTTGTATGTAGATGACACAGAGAAGAAATTCTTGGAGAAACTCAAAGACAATGTTTTGCTCTGTTTTAGTGCTTTATCTCTAGACTTGCTGAGGTTCTCCTATTTTCCAGAAGGTCATCAAGAACCTAAATTACACCTATTGCCATTTAACTCAAATGCAAATAGATTTCTTTCGGACATTTTTTGTACTCCACATGAAAGAGAAAGTGTGTCCTGGAAGCTGCATGTATGCCCATCTGCTGAGTTCTCTTCAGACACTAAGAAGCTATCTCTTGCTTGTGACAGGCTGTTTTCTCCTGCATGTCAGTCTCCGAACAGCAGAGAAAGCTCATGCCCCTATATCCCATCATGCAGCCTTCCCTCCCATAGTCCTAATCCTTTACTGGCTACCACAGAAGCTGGGCAATGTCTTTACCTCCTTCTCATGTGTTCTGTTCGTATGGAGGGGACAAGCAGCAAACTGTCCTTGAGCTCTAGACCAAAAATGTCCATCAAGGCTGTGTTGGGGGGTATCCATGTGCAGCTCTCATACGGGATTGCACATGTATTGGGCCTGTGAGTGACAAGCAAATAACATGGCACTTGGCAAAATCCTCCTCCAGAGCTGGCAGCTTGCCTTGTGGCTGAAACCAACCCAAACACATTTGAGCATTACCTAAAGTCTCAGAGTTTTCCTGTTTGCAGACATGGCTTTGGCTTGAATCTCCTGGGTGACCTTGGTCAAGCAAGTTCACTGCTCTGCATCCATTTCTTGCTTGGTAACTTGTGGGAATGATGCTGACCACCTTTATACAGCATTTTGCTGTGCCCTGAGGACAAACACAATGTAAGGACTGAATATTGCTGTGTAGAATAGCACTTGGTTGATGTAACTAGTTTGTACCAAGCCAAAGCTTATTGAAATACATGGGAGATTTTCATTGACTTTGGTCGGGTTTGGATCAGATGCTAAAAGCTGTAAAATTGTTTTGGCCTTCTGACATCTCCAGTGTGAAGTTACTAGCACGGTCAGAGCTGGATGCAGCACAAGCCGTGCTTTTCTGTCACAGGCAGTTTGTCTTCCTTTTTCTTGGCTCCTCTTTTAATAAACATAACCTTTTCTCCTATGGCTCAGGTGCTGTGTTGAACCTCCCCGACAAATGTTCTCAGGTTTTTAAAATATTCGGTATTAAAGACATCAGGCCAGATGTGTTCTGCTGCCTTCATCACTCTAGGTTGTGTACTCCGTGTTGAAATGATTATTGTCATCACCCGGTGAAAGGCAGCTGATGAAAGACTCTCTCTCCCTCTGATGAGCTATCCATCCGCCCATGCCCCGTGCAGAGTGCACAGGTTTTATTTTTGAATGATATATTGCCGTATCAAAGTGGCTTATTTGCTGCTTAAACTTCGGCTGGTGAATGATAGAGAGTATGTATTAAACAATCTCATTGCAACAGGAGCTGTATTTTCTCATCCCTAGCTTTGGGAGCACTGCAGCATCACACCTCGCTGTGAGCCTGGCAGGGGCTCCTGGGGCAGGGAGTCTGGGTACCTCTGCCTTCACATTTGGGTGTTCACACTGAGCAGTTTTAAAGAGCTGCAAGTGGGTACCAACCATTTTAAGTCTTTCTAGAAGACACAACTGTTCTTTCTGCCCACCATATCCTGTTGATGAAGGAAACCATCTTACTTAACATGTTTTGCAATGTTTTGGGTTTGGATGTATTTCCCCTAAAACGTTTTCTGTTCTTAAGTAGTGTAGCTTTCATTTTCCCACTTGTTCCACTATACTCCACTTTATTCATCTCTCAATCCTTCGCAAAGCTCAGCAACAATAGCTAAGAAGGGATAGCAGATAGAAGAAAGGGAAGTTGTAATGTTTCCGTTTTGGGTCTATTGCCAGTCCCCCAAACCATCTCCAAAGGAAGCGTTTGATGAGCAACACATATTAAAAATACCACTTTGCCTTGAAAAATACTTTGAATGGAAAATTCAGTTCTCAAAGCCTTCCACACTTCCACAATCCTCCAATGCATCTGGTAAATTCCAGCATTGCTGAGCTGAGCCCATAACATGAATAAGACCTTTCCAAGCAACTAAGGATAATTAAAAAACTCAAGCCACAGACATTTTCTCCATGTAGTGACACAATCAAGTACTTAACTAAAAATAATGTAATGAAAAGTCTAGGTCACAAAATAGAGTACTGCAGCCTGGTAAAATAGTTTTCTGACCTTCTGGATTTCCTCTATTAGAGGACTACTCTGCAGTGAGCAAACCCTATTTCTTACAACAAAGAAATTTAGCAATCTGTGAGGCTATGTCACCTTGCTGGCAGAAACACTGAGCAGCAACAGCACTGGAAGTCAACACTAATAGCTGACACCAAATTAAACTGCCAGAGTTTGTGTGATGTAGTTCTGTCACCCTTTGACACATTTGATGTGAATTCAGAGCCTTCTGCTGTAAACTCATCAGCAGAGCTCATGACGCATCATCTTTACATATCTGTCCATCCACATTTGTCAGCAGCCCCTGCACCTCAGATGACTCCAGCGACTGGGATACAGATTGCTTTACCTTCACGTATAGTAAATAGAGTGTTTTAACACTTGTGATACCTTCAGCTCCAGCTTTTAACTGACAAAGTCTTGTTAGCTGCACTTCAGCCTTTCTGCATCCACGCTGAACGCGGTGATTGATGGGGCTGATTATGGCAGTGGGGTGGCCCATCCCTTCTTAACCTGTGGCTCAAATCATCTCCAGTTTGCCCATGCAGAAGAGCAGCAGGCACACTCCTAAGTGTCTTCATGAAGTGCCTGATTGAAAGGCCACAGCCAATTAGGCTGAGCTGAAATGGACACTCGCAGGATGTCTTTGCCTCTCAATTCCCCATGCAGTGCCTGCAGAGAGCAGGCACTAAACAAGCACAGATAGCCCTCACATCTGCTTGCATGCACCCAGCAGCCCTCAAACCCGGGCTGGTGTTTCAGCCCGGGAAACACAGCAGGGTGGCTGTGTGCTTGCGTCACAGCCCCGGCCTAGGAACAGCCCTAGCAAGCACTGTGGGTCAGATCCTGATGCAGCAAATAGTGCTCATAAGTGAAGTCATTCTGCTGAGGCAGTCATTCACCAGTGACAAATATACAATCTCCCCCTTGAAATAACATGGCATTTCAAAATACAAACAGCTGTCCCCACCTTTTCTCCCTGGGCAATCTGAAAGGGATTTCTAATATCTGTTTCTTCTCTAAACCAGTTAGCGCTACTGTAGTTTCAGGCTAATGCCTTTTGGTTATCAGCTGATTTTCCTGGTAATTTTTGACTTAGTGAAATAATGAAAGCAGATCTCCTTAGACGACAGCACATCGCTGCTGGGGTGCATGTGAGAGCTGATGATGCAATGCTTTGAGCAACGCTGAAGAAAGACTCCACAGATCCATGCTACACCAGTGTCTACCCTATGGACCAGAAAGGAAAAGGGCCTGCAGTTTCTGTTTATATCTCCATGGCATTTAACATATTTCCTAGCTTCACTAGCATCTTATTTGCCACATATTTACCTAGAATATCTTGAGCCTTTTTCTTTTACTGACTATTTTTTCTATCAGTGTAAATTACTATGAAGAGAAAGCTGTATTTAGACTTACAGGAGCAACAAGCAGAACAAGAACTCAGGTATTTTTTATGTCTATTTTAACACATGGCTTAAAATACCACCCTCTTAAGGTAGTATGCATTAAAGCGTATTTGTCCAAGTGTGAGCTATAACAGAATAGGAATAGAAACATCATGTCCTACAAGAAAACCCACTCTATTTTCACCCTGTATCTCCATTCTTCTGCTTATATAATATTGGCAAGAAAATATTGTGTACTGTCCACATTCCAATAACCCTTTGCACCACTAGAATTATCTCCAAAAGCGATAATAGATGATTTCCATCTTTGGAAGAGGACTGTGAATCTTGTGCCAGGTCGGTAGGTGGGGTAGACTGAACCAGGCAACATCTTTTTCCTATGAAGTATTAATGTGGTCAATAATCAAACTTTCTGACAAAAAGCAGGGAAAATTTTGCACATTTTTTGTTTCTTCCATTTGCTCTTACAAATCCTAAACTGGAAAACCTTGCAAAAATTAGGAAAAGAAGTAAAAGTTTTAAAAGTATTTCCCAGCAACTTCCATTTCCACGTTGAGTTCTGCTCTGTTTGGAAACTGTGCACAGTGCCACTCAGCTCGTATGAAGGAAGCAGTTTGAGCTCACAGATCCAGCACCTGAGATTTAGCTTGACATCCTAAACATTATACTTTCGTCCTCTAGAAATGCCTTTCCTTGCTATGATTTATTTCAATGTCTGCAAGAGATGAGCTTATCATTAAAACACAATTGTTGAACAGCTAATTCCATCCTTGCCCAGCACAGGCACATTAGGAACACTGGGGTGGCCAGGGAGAACCCCGGGCAGTGATTCGATCCAGCTCAGAGACATGCACCCGCAGTCTGCACACAGCCTCCAGCCCACCGCCTTAAGGCATCTGAGGCTCACTCCATGCACAGAGGGGATTGTAATGGAAATGCTGACAGCTCTTAATAATTATGACGCTTCTAGACATCTTGGTAATTACTATACAGGGGCTTCTGGTATGCAGACAGTATTAGGGTACATCTTGCGCCTGACTTGCTTTATCTGCCTGTGTGGCAAAGCTCCTGAGGACAGGAAGCCATAGCTTCTCCTCACAGTTTTAAAAACACTAGTTTCTCTCTTAGCAGTTTACAGTTACTTACTAACAGCAGTAGCAATTGGGCTAATTCAGTGCTTATTTTCATTTCCAGAATTCCTGTTTATAGACTGTAGAGTCAAGATGCTCAATACAATAGAATTTCTGGAGTGTCTGAAGGAGAATAAATATGAAACCTCCACTTGCAGAAACTACTTATACTGACTTTCGCTTTTGTGTCATGTCACCATGGGGATCAGGGCTGTTTGTCCTTTCCTGCACCCTCCTAGTTGGCAGTAGGGAAAGATAATGCCCCATCTGCAGTGGGGCTTGTCCCACCCTCCTGTATTCAGCACTTCCTGAAGTAATGAACAATGTAAATCTTATGAGTATATTTTATGTCACTCTTGGGCAGGTGAAAGTTCAACTTAGGAAAGTTAAAATGGATGGGATGCAAAGCTGCCATCTCTGATATAATCTAGACTATGGCCAGTACATCACAGCATCCCTGCAACTGCACTGCTTGCATGAGGAGTGATTACCTGGAGATAACACTACATGACAAGGAAAAATCGAGCAACAAAGCAACAGTCCCCTAAACCTTGCCTCCAAGTGATGAAACCATGGGTGCAGTCAAGGGCACAACTCATGTAAAGCAGGCAGTGGTGACAAGGGAAGTGATGGGGCCCACACAGGTCACAGCTCTCAGCATGGTATCTTTATCTGGCATTTTCTTCTCCTTGGACACAGTCTCCAACCCAAACTGCATCAGCTCAGTAACGTGCACACCACTAGGATCACACTGACCCCTGAGGTAACTGAATTTAGACTGGTGCCCAGCTGGGAGCAGTTGGGGCTGGGTTGTGTGCAGGACAGAGGGAGGGCTTCACAGAGATGTTTAAATAGTAATTTAAATAAGTTCTCTGATAATTAGATATCGTAGCACTCTCTTCTGCCTTCCTGCATGCCCTGAGTTGTGACCACCTCTCCCCTTCAAGACCATTCGGCTCACACAGGTTTGATGGTTATGGTTTTGGAACTGTATCAGTCCTGGTCCTCTCCCGCTTTCTGTAACCCTGTGGCTTCACAGGAGAACCACCCCTGAAACTCGTATTTCACATACTGAGTCCCTTCACAATTAACCTTTTTGTGCAACCTTTTTAGAGCAAAATCCCCTTTCTTATTTTTTCAGCTGGTGATAATGAAAAAAACCCTGACTTTGCACATTTTATATGGTTCTGACTGTACCTCTACAGAAAGCGTTACCATGAAACCATGAAATCAGAGGGAGGGGTCCTGCACCAGGAGCAGGAACTGCTGCAGCTTGTGGTGGTTCCAGGGACACAGTGGCCTCTGGCAGCAGCAGAGCAGGGAGGGTCCCTCAGTGCTGTTGCTAAGGCCTTCACACAGGTTTTGGGGGTGCTGCTTCCCCTCCCGTGTCCTCACTGTGAACCCAGAAGCAGGCAATTATAACTCATAATGTGGGAGTGCAAAATTCCCTTTAAGAGCTAATTAACTGTGAGGACTAATATTTCTGGTTTAGGGTCCACAAATGTCATTATACCATTATAAAATAAACTCCTGAAAAATAATTCACTTTTAAAATAAAACATTGCTTTCCTTTTATCCAGTAGGTTAAAGTACTTTGTTCCTTGGTGCCAGCTTTAAATTTTTCATGTCAGGGTGAAAAGCAATTTTTTAATTATAATTTTAATGCATCTGACCATATTTCGAAATGGTACATTTTGAACCCAACTTGTAAAGGTGTCAGAAGAAAATATGACTATTCCATAGGAACATCTGAACCATAAGAACACAGTTGAAATAACATAGTGCTTTTAAAAGCGCCAATTATTTAACTGTGATATTACATCTGTCATTAGCACCATGTGAAATATTTGATGTATTATTAGGACAGTTTCAAATTCACCAGTTTCAGTGCTTACACAATTTGCAGGAACAAGAGGTACCAGGTTATGGCTCCTCTGAAGCAGGTCTAGTGGCAAAAATCAGCCTTAACTCCACTAGCTAGATTCTCTTGCTTTCCCCCTTCAGGTGACAAAGCCATCCCCCCCTGCCCTGCACCACCCCACATCCTTTGCTTTATTCTCTTGGGGCACTGGGCAGGTCAAACACTGTGTAAGCGGGAAGAGGATTATCTTTGCTTTGCAGGTTTAGCAGATGAAGAGCTAGAATCATCACTGCATCCTGCCAGCAGCCAGCCAGGAGAGGGGCTGGGAGGTGCAGGAGGAGGGTGCTTTCAGCCCCCAAGGCAGCAGTGGGGCTGGCAAGGGGCTCCCATTGCGTGTGTGCATCATGGCCTCTCCAGGACCTGCAAAGCAGTGGTTTCCCTGGGTGCTGCTGCTGCGTGTTGATGCTCTGAGCCCAGCAGGGTCATGGACCTCCTCCCCGGGCCTTGGGCTTGTGAGCTGTCTTTTTTAGTGCCACGGTTTCTTGTGGGCAGGGAACATGGCGGGAGGCTTGGCCATGGCTGAGTACTTCTTCTTCAAAGACCATGGAGGTGTCTGGCTGCCCTGCAGCATCCCCCCTGTCAGCACACACCTCTCACAATCATGGGCTGCAGGTCAGGTTGCCTACCTGGAGCTCGGAACACCTGGCAAATTCTACCAGTATCAAACCCTGCTGATTCTTTGAGGCTACAGCTTCATTTTGTCTGTCTTGGCCATGGGTTCCATAGGGTAACCCATGTCTCTCCTCACTCTCTGCTTGCAAAGGCAACAAAACTGTTGCAGTTAGTCTTTTCCAATTAGGCTGCCTGGCCCAAGCTGTGGGGCTTTAAAGAAACCCTTATATCACATACCCATAGATCATCAGTGATAGGATTGCCACTCCTCTGACAGCAACTGGAGATCACAGTGTACTGAGGGGACACTCATGCAGCACACAAGAAAAAGGTATTTCTACCAGGGGATGCTCCAAAGCTGTGAATGCAAACACAGCTTCATCACTTTCCTGAGAACAGTCAGTGAGAAAAACTGCTTACATGCTCAGCAGTCAAACAGGAAAATGAGTGCCTTTTGGAGAGCAAAAAAGGAGAGGACCAGGATGGAATACAGTGAAGTTTTGATGGGCACAAGCAAAACATAATAATTCAGCTCTGGAGGGCAAAAAAAATGGATTGCAGAGGGTATCACAGATTTAGGTATTCCTTTGTTACTCCTATCCTGAAACCTGGATCTGCCTCAACCCCCAGCTCAACCAGAAGTCTCTGGTACTTTGTATTTCTTTAACACTTTCTCTGCCCAGCGCCTCAAGGCTCCTAAACCCATGTCTTTGTGGTAGGACTCAAGTAGCATGTAGACCTTTAACTCAGCACCAATGCTCACTCAGCACAAATCACTCATCAGCCCTGTTTGGTGACCGCTTTTGGCATCTCATGCTGGTTCCTCAGTATAGCTTATACACCTAACATGCCTAATCAGGGTGCCCTTCCCACCTGCCTCCCTCAAGAGGGTTTGGTGCAGACCTATTTCAGTATCTTTGCCTCAAATTGTGCCTTCCACCCTTAACACCACTCAATATACCTCCTTGTTGGATGTGTGAGCCCCACAAGGCAGTGCTGGAGGAGCACAGCCACGTCAGTAAAGGCAGCAGCAGCCTCCCGAAGCACGATACTTTCTCCCTTTCAGACAAACATCTCTTTCGCCATTTATGATGGACCAAAGGTCGAAGATAGCTGCTCTACCACTTCCACAGCTTTGCTGAAACTTTATGCCCCGGAATTACTGTCAAGTTTAATGTTCTTGTTTTATACAATGAAATAGCAATTGCTCCAGCTCTGCAGCCTGGATGAATTCACACTGAAAAAGATAGAAAATTTCAGGTGAAATTTCACAAACTGCTCAGACCTTGAGCCAGTTGCCTTACATTGGATTAAAAGCAGACATAACCAGTATTTACTTGGAAAACTGAGCACCAGACATACCTGGAGAATTCTTTCTGAACCTAATATCAATGCATTTGAGAGGAAACCATCAGAATATTTACCCTTTTGTACAGCTTCATTGACCTTTTCTCACAACTTCTTGTTCGCTTTTCCCTTTACAGGTTTTTGGTATAGATCCTTGGTTATAAGTCCATGGACCTCTGACACGTTATTGCTCTGTAGAAAGGAAAGTCTTTGTGTTTTACACTTTTAAAATACACGGCCTCAAAATGATTTCCTCTTCAGTAGTATTTTTACATAAGCATGGCACCGTCAACAAAACTTCTGTAGACTTTGATGGGTATAAAACTCACGGTTGAACTCTTAAGGGCAAAACATTAGTATGCCTTAAATGTGGCAGTCTGATGTTCTCAATACCTTCAAATCTGGTAGAGCTGGTGGTTTACCCAAATGCCAAACAGGACCCTCAGCATAACAAGTCACAACTTAGAGCAGCCTGGAAGCCCCTCTGAAACACCTGAGCACAATTTCCAGCACTTACAAAGCAAATGCAGAGCTGGTGAGTTACTCCAGAGGATTTTCTTATGATTCATTTTATAATTGCTGTGAACAACCCCCGAGGAGCCCTGCTCTTAACTCCGGTGGGGGAAGCAGCACTCTAAGGTCTAGCTGCATCTGCAGATCTTGACATTTTTCTTCATTCCCCTCCTGGCAAGTGGAAACTGAGCTAAGTCTGAAGGCACAACGTGTAGCTGTGATGCTGAAGCAGAGACAATGAGCAGAAAATGCAAAGCCCCAGAGCTACCTTTGGTCCCTGTGAATTTACTTGCATGTCCACAGCAGAGCTAGGGGTCACAGGTTCACTGCCACGGCACCAAACCCACTGCAGAGCTGTGCCTAAGCCTGTCCCTGGGGTGTCAAAGTAGCTTATTCTGCGCTAGGAAGAGAAGAAGAAAAATGTCTCCGTGACTAGTAAGTCTAAAATCTGTATTATTGTCGAAGAAACAATAGCAGCATCAGCTGCTGCTGCTGCCAGGAGAGGGGCAGTGTCATTAGCGGAGCAGGGCAGGGTACCTCCGGGGAAGCAGTGCTGCCTCCGGCACTGCGTCCCTTCTCCGCAGCCGTGGGAGGCAGTGGCAGCCAGGCTTGTGGGGCAGAAGCATGGGAGAAATGAGCCGCTGGGAAATGCTTTTCCTTCTCCAAAGGACATAGTGAAAAACTCATCATTGGCCACTCTGGAAAACACAGTGGACTGTGGTGTTTTTCCAGCTCTTCTTTAGCTGGCAATTTGCCTTACGCTTTTCAAACAACTGTTAGTGGCCATATTTCCACATGGCCCCATGCTGCTGATTGCTGCTGCCATGCTTCAGACATGTTTGAAATGTTCTCATTTGAATTATGACTTGCAACAGCTGTATTTAAAATCATATACTTCACCTTCACTTTCCACAATCAATATTGTTAACAGGGATAAAACTATGGAGGGATAATAGAAAATATTTATTCATTTCTCTCTGTGCAGCCATTGCCAGCCCTCCATTACCACATCCCTGCTCTCAGCCACCCTCCACCGAGGGATGCACCTCATTGCTGGATGTGGGCAGTGTTTTGGACCCCAGCAGCAGTAGGATGCAGTGGCAGCAGCACTCACAGAGTACTGGGAGAGGTGTGCTCAAAGGATCAGGATCTTCCCCTCGCATGCTGCCCCTGGCTGTGGAGCCTAACGTGTTCCCTACGCATTACAGGAGGGCTTGCCAAACCACACCATTGTGCTTCAGGGTGTGGGGAGCACTGCTGTGGGGGGCAGGCAGAGGGCAGGGCCTCCCCCATGGTTGAGGGCTGCTCAATGGACTGGTGGTGGGTCATACCTCCTCTGCCATGTGCCAGGGGACTGCTCTGCTCACTGCATACTTGCCTCTGCCACCCTGTGTATCTATGCTGCATAAAGGCCATTCAAGTCCTTCCAGATATTCTGGTAAGGCTCTTAAGACTGGATTTACTTGATTCAAACTGATGCAGCTCCATCAAGTCAGTGGAGTGATGTTGTTGTATGTTAGCTAAAGCCTTCACTTGTTAGTTTTTATAATTGAATGTACAACTCTTCCAATTTCAGGTAACGGACACCTTCACTTCCACATTGGCAAGGGGCTGATTTACTCCAATAAATATTGACCTGCTGTGATGAAGCATTCTTATTATCAGGATGTATTGGTACAGCACAGATATATCAATAGATTTTCAACTCAATGTTTTATAAACTTTTTACAATGATATATTTTGAACTTACACTGACATGCCTCCTAAACTATTTGTGCTGGTGGGGAAGCTGTGAGCTCACCCAGTTATCTCTGACATGGCAATGGCTGGCAGGATGACCAAAGATTCACTAGAGCTTTGGGCTGTTATCAGTTGTTTTGCATGTACAAGCCCAAGCACAGGTCAGGAGACTGCAGTGAGGACTCACTTTCACAATTTGCCCCATAAATGATCCTCCATTCTATCCATTGATAAAAAATGGGTTTCTGAAGCCCCAAATTCTCACACTGATTTCTACAGAAAGGTTGTTTTATTTGATCTTCAGAAATTTCAATATTTGCATCTTGCTCCTCCCAAAAGCTGCATGGTGGAGCCAGGGACACACGAGCAGCCTGATGTTTCAGCCCCAGAGCACGCTGCTAAGATAGCCTTCTCCCTCCTTGTATTTGTGAAATAAGATCCATGAAGAGGCAGTAACAGCTCTCTGGGATAACAAGCAGCATGGTACGTAGAGTAAAATATGGGACCTACATTTTCTGAAGCATTTTTTTATCCTGAGAGAAAGATATGTTTCTTTTTCTTAAAATGACCAACGAAGCTACCAAATGAGCAGGGGCATTTTCACAAGAGCCACCAGCTGGGGCAAGATGCTGCTGAGAACCTCTGGCTGGGTCCGTCCCACTGCACAAGTGCACTAAGTACTGGAGGAGGAACAGCCTATTTTTAAATCACTATAATGGGCAAATTTTAGCTGCTCATTGGCGAGGGGCAATTCTCTAATCCCAGAAGAACCAGTATCATTTGAGCTGTCAGCAACTGGCAGCCTCCAGCTGTCAGGCAGTGCTGCGAACCTGGCGGTGGCCTTCTCTCCGTGATGGCATGTTGGCATGCAGGAACCCTAAACTTTTCCGAACTTGTTTGGTTTATCTTGATTAATAAGCTCAAGTATTCATAAAGCTGAGGCCTGCCATTAAGGAGGCGATAAGCCATAATTTGTAATAAAAGAGCTACCTTTTCCAATTGTCTTCAGCTGAAGCGGAGAGTCCCCGTAATGATTTATTGCCTTACTGCCAGGCTCTTGATAAGTGGACACCAAATGGCTCCTCATTACTCAAAAGCTCCTCTGATTTTTTGAACCAAAGTCCTTTCCAAGCTCCACTTAGTCCACTTTCCTTCCGAAGAAAATGAATCAAGGCCCTTTTCTCAGTAGCCTATAAACTATTTTAGCATAAAAAATATCATAAATGGGAAAGGAGAAAATCTTGTTTGCTAAAGGGCTGCTGGATGAACTGCCTCTTGCCCTTTTGATAGCATCTTTGAAATGGAAATGGCCAGCTGCCTGACCTTCTGTTCAATGACCCTTTTTGTACAAAGTCAAATTGCAGTGGCTCACAGCAGCAATTCACCTATGGACATAAACTAGGTTTCAGGGGGGTATGGAGGAGGAGGCTTCTATCTGCAGTTTCCTTTGCATATTTCTTCTGTGTTAGTATTTCCTACACACACATGAAGAATCAAGCTTATAAAATAAAATAAATTACTGTTCGTTAAAGGTATTTAGAATTTTACTTCAGTGCCTTACATCCCTCTACTTTTTTACATTATGGATGTAACAAGCCTTCTTTAAAAGTCATTAATCAAAAAGATTTAGTATGTGAACAGTGCTACATGCAATTCTGAAAAAATTCTATAATCAGTTATTGGATTGTGGCATTAATTATTTAACTCATTTTATTAAAACGCACGGAAAAATATAATTCTAAGCAGGATGAAAGATCAGCAAAACCAAAAGAATAGAAGAAATATCATATTTTCAAATGTGTTGAGACTTAGGTGCCCAAATTTAGAAGCTGGCTGCCCATATGAGATGTCCAAGTACTGTGAAAACTGGCTTCCCCGTCCAATTTATGCCCATGCAGCTTAGTTCATTCTGTGATACAACTGCTTTTTAAGAGCAGCCATTCTTTTTTAAATGTATTTGCCAAATTCAAACCCATTCTTCCAGCTGGGGTAAATCACTCCTGCTCTACCATACCAGCTGAGAAGCTGTCCAAGGTTTCCCAGGTATTCATAGATTCAGGGCGCTTGTTGGAAGGAGCCAGAACCAGTGTGGACCACGGCAGGATTTCCCTGGCTAAAAATCCAGTCATTTGCCTTGCACCGCCATCACAGCAACTCATCCTTTATCATTTGACTCCACGTCTGTCCCTCTGCCAACTGTCAAACATCATCCGGCCAAAAAGGAAAAAAGGGGGATGTGTCTTTCTAAACAGCACATTTAGCAGTATTTCAACTTCATCTAAAATCATGCCTGGATCATATAAGCATAAGCAATCACTCATAGCTGTCAAAAAAATTAGACCCTTAAGGTAGCTAGTACATTTTCTGATTAAAGAGTGGCCCTGATTGTTGTTTTACAGCTAACAGCTGGTATGTTAAAGCTAAAATCTGAGTGTCAATTAATTCTGTATCAGATCAGCTGAGAAAGACAACTGTGCAAAAGCATATGGTCATTGCAGGAATAAGGCTGCTGAAAGCTGAGGGTGTTTGATGGTTTCAGCCTGTCACTCTTCTCTTATGATATTGTAAATGAGGCTGAAACAGTTTAATTCATGTAACTGGCAGTCAGGAGGAGTGTTTAATTGAGGGAGAGGGGAGGGCTGGCAGCACTGGCAGGTTCTCCTGTGGTTGCTTGATGCGCAGCGGATTGTGCCCAGTGGCAGGTTGCCCAGTCTTGTAGCACACACAAAACCAGTTCATAATTACACCATAATTCAATCTGAAGTCTTGTTTCTAACACTAATGAAATTAGTATTCTACCCAGAGGCAGCCCTGGCAGACGCCAGCCCTGCCACCCTGGGCCGTGGCATGGGAGGGATCCTGCAGCCACAGCCTGTGCCCCTCACTCTTGGTGAGACTGTGGTGGTGGCCAAAGGGACAGGCCACTGGCCAGGACCCTTACTTGCTGCCGTTGTGCCCTGTCCTCTTGCTTTTTTTGGCAGTGGGTAGGCATGGCTTTCCTGTTCAGGATACACTAATGGCTTGGGAATGTCCTAATTGATTGGCTACAATGCAACTTTGAAAGAGAAGGAAAACAACAAGCAAAATGGGTAGGATAAAGTACAGATTAAGAGACGACCCTCATTCTGTTCCTGCTTGCACAGGTCAGGCCAGGAAAAGTTTCAAGATACATTTTTGGGCCCCTAAGTTCAAAAGGAGCATCTGTGTATTTGGTCAAGCTTTAAGCAAGTGCTCCTGTCCATTCCTACACAACAGCACTCCCAAACCATGTGGAAATTCTGTCAAATCCAACAAAGTGAATTTTTATGTAATGTCTTGTAGAAGCTGTCAAAGGTTTGATCCAAAAAGAGATTTAGGTGAAATTCCGATTCCTTACTTCAGAAATATCATCCTCAGAATTACTATCTGGCTGTAGTTTGATTTCTGAGGTGTTTAAGCTTCATTTTCAAAATTGAAGTTTGAGTGGCCACAGCTGCATGCTGCCAGAAGCTCCTCTGGCATGACCAGGCTCAGTAGGTTGGCACCTCTTGGGTTCCAAGAAGGAGACGCTCTTCAATTTGTTGTGCTTTCCTTCATAACCCTCAGCCTCCCCTGTGCTATCTGGTGTCTCCTTTCCTTTCTCACAGCTGGGGGAAGAGGTGATGCCTCTTTTCCAGAGAAACCCTGTGGTTAAGGCAGAGGAAGACCTGGGTTTCTCCTCTTCTGCCTGAGAAGCTTGTGTACAGGGGTGTCATGGCTACTGAACTGTACTCCTCTTCTATAGGAAAAGCTCGTGGGGAGGCCAGGAGACAAATTACTCTTCACCTCTCCTGTTGAGAAATGCAATTTGGAAGGGTCCCTGGAGGCAGCAGGAGCAGTCATGAGCCCGACCATCTCACTGAGAGAGTAAGGCACTCACCTAGGAGGCCGGATGGGTCCCGCTGGCTGTGCACTTCTTTCAAGGACTGATGTAATTAAAAAAGACACAAGCGAATAGTCATCTGATGTTACTTCTTGTATAAAAGCGTCTGAAATACTACTGACAGAGAAGGAAGTGTTCTTTCAAGTCCCACATGTGAAGGACTCTGAAATGGCCAAGAAGTATATCACAGATGTTTAGAGGAAAATAAAAATCCCTCTCTGAGCTGAGAACAAGGATGAAATATTTAGACCAAAGGTTAGTATCCTCCCATATATATAAACCTCCTGGGTCACCGGCTGTTAAGACAAAAATGTTTCCTCCATAGTGCAGCTCCTTGAAGCTGTGGCACCATTGCATTTACAGGAGAAATAGCAGAAGGGAGCAGGCATGTTTCTGAATGGAGTCAAAACACACAAACCCTGCTGTAGAATAAGGACAGCTCCGGAGTGCAGCTCCAAGAAGCTGAGCAGCTGAGTGCCCATGGCTCCAAACTGAGAGGAATCTTTAGAAACTTTTCCAGAGGACAAGAGTGATTTTTTTCCTCTGTCTAGAGCTTGCCCCCGTCACTGCTGCATGTGAGCAGCTCCCAGGGAAATGCCCAGCAGCCCAGCTATGTGACCCACATGGGAGGAACCCCCCCTGCAGGCACCCCCGTGGGTCCAGCATCCAAGGACAGGCTTGCCAGGAGCTACCAGCCGTTACCTCTACAGCTACAAAACAGAATGGTTATGCTTCCTTTTCATCCATGCTGTCCCAGTGAACATAAGGCTAAAATAACCACGCCAGTGCCTTGTTTGAAATGAAAATGGCTGCACTTTTTCATCGGGAAAGTCTTTTATCATCTCCCTTTTCACCAGTGGCACCGTGACAGTGAAAATCAGTTAATGCAGTCCTCACAAATCAGCACTAACCCCACAGATGCCACGAACCTTTGACAGAAGAGCTTCGTACCCTAGAGGAAGTTACCTAATTCCTAAAGGTCTTTACGAGTTCAGCACTCCCTGTTGTTTCTGCACAGTGGCGGTGCAGGATTAGGGGCCTGACACAGACACCACCACACATAGAAGTGCTGTGCTAATACCTCCCTGAAAATCATCTGTTGGCTCCACTTAAAATCCAGGGCTTCCAGGTTAAGGAACAAACACTGTTGTACTCAGATTAAATATGTTTATCTCCCAAAAAGGAATAATCATGGAATCCAAGATTAATTCAATAATTTTACTTAAAATAACAAGCTGAATCCTGCAGCGCAGCTTAACCAAACTAATGAGCACAACAGCAGGGACGAGCAGAGTGCTAGCTAGGGGGAAGGAAAAAGTGGTTCAGAAACCAGTGTGAGAACATGCAAATAAAACACCTACCAGGTTTTATGACTTGCCCTTATAATCACTGCCTAAGCTTTGAGGAGTTCTGCAGTGCACAACTGCTTATGCACACTTATTTTCTCTCGAACAGTTGATTGTTTATTTTTAATGATAGAAGTATCACGCGGACCCTAGTATATAGATTAGAGATGCCGCATCTGTATCTGCTTGTTGCTATTATTCCTGGGTTGTGAATATTTTAAAGCACATGCCAACTCTTTGCGTCTGAAAATCAATGGAAGTTTGGCTGTTGACTTTAACAGAGCTGGATCAGATCTGAAGGTCTGTACCCCCCCACCCCCTTTTTAAATAAGTGGGCATTTTATAGGATAATGGTCCTGGAGCATATTGATTGGCCTCAGCTAGGCTGTACATTGCCCTTGCTGGAAAATGTAAAACCTGTAATGGGCTGAACACAATGGGGATGTGACTGACATGTGCCGAGGGCATTTTGGGGCTCAGGGCTGCACTCTGTTTAGGGTGTTGCAGCAGTGGGAGGTGTCATGGGGGACACCCAACAGGCCCAGCATCTGTAACCCTGCATCTGCTCTGTGGGGATGGCGGTCTCGATGCGGTGGGCTTTGTATTGTCTGCAAGGACAGCACACAGGCTGCGTGTTCCACTGACCACAATGGAGAACAGTGCTCCACGCACAGTGCTGTGGGATGCAGCAGAATGGCCATGTGGGAAAATGTCAACATCTTTTTGTCTTACTGCCTTCTTTGTGTATCAGTAGCGTTAATACTACTATAACTAAGGTAAGTATGGAGAGACCTGTGGGGTCACACAGAGATGGTGTGGGCCCTAGTGAAGTGCTGATGAATATATCAGACACATGCCAGCCTCATTACTGCCTTAAATCAGCCTCTGCCCTGTTTGGTGGCTGGGTATCTGTGTTTGTCGCTCTGTGCAAAGAACATTCAAATCAGAGCCAATGTCCTAGAAAAAAATCTTTCCGATACAACAACTGATGATGAGAGCCCATGTCAGCGGTAGCCTCTTATTGACCGGTGGGGGTTTTGGATCAGGCCCTCCCCCATGGTCATTTCCAGAGGCAATTATTCTGATAGCTCCTGCTTTGCCTTCTGTCACGTAGTGCGATTGCTATGGGGCTGGCCAGGCTTCCGAGCTCTCCTGGAAGCCATTTCCCTTCACTGAACTTTGATTATGAGGAATAGGTTATTGTCCAGGGTTTGAAAAGGAGACTGTGCGCGAGCCCGTGCTGGGTTGAGGCACCCAGTTCACTTTCTTCATAGCCCAAACCAAATCAGACCACAGTTTTCTGATGGCCGCATATGATTGCAATGCAAGCTACACACACCTGCCTGCTCATCTGAATATGGAAATCTGCTGTACAAGACTATCTGCTAAAAAGCATCACATACTGTTGTCTGCTTCCAAGACTTAAGAGTCTGTACACACAGGAAACAAAATCTGAGCTTTGCAGAGATCAGAGGAACTTTTTTTTTTAACTTGACTTCATCCCACTTAAAATAATATTTTAGGTACAGTATTAATGAAAAGCTACTGTCATCAAAGCAGAGAACATGTGTGTCAGCCAGTGTAATAAAGGTAATGTAAAAATCATAGAAAGTTGATGTGTGACGTGTACTAGCCCTATTACATAGGCAGTGCACGCACATGCATGATATTCAGGACACCCTCTTATCAGGCTTAATTATATTAATACCCACTGCTCATCTATATCCTGTATAAAACAGCAAGGCAATCATTAGAAATAAATGTCGCAAGGTAAAGCAGAGAACAGAGCACAGCAGTGGCTTCTCTCGGCTTGATTTGACATGCTTGCATAAACACATATAGGACAATCCTTTACTGTTTATTTCAGGTAACAAACAACCAAAAAAAAAAAAAAAACCAACCCAAACTGAAATAATTTGATCACATTTTTCCATAAAGGAAGAAGCTGAACTACTTATGGCTACAAAGACAGAGGAGATTGCATTGAAGGACTGTGAATCTAGACCTCTTTGTTGTGTTCGCAGGGATTTTCAGGGTGATTTAGTGTGGATTGATTTGCAGTTTATTCTGCAGCCATTGTTTGTAATGTGCTTTGCAAGCTCATGTACTCTGAACCTTAATTGTTCTAAATTAAACTATGGGGACCAGACAGAACACATTTCAATCAGAATTACAAAATATTGCACCAAATTCCTCTGGGATACATAATCTCTCACTATGTGTGCAGCGCTTGTATACATGAAGAAGGAGTGAGAAAGCATATTTAGGAAGACATTTTACTATAATTTAATTTACCCTTTTCCATTGGTAAAGCAAACAAGGATGGGGATATTGGCAGAAACAAGCAAGCGAAGTCGTTCTGAAGCTGCCTCACAGCGGTATTTTTTTCACCCTGCTTAAGCAATGGCTTGCGCATAATCCTCTGTACAGGGCATGGCAGATAGAAAAGTGCTGCCAGCAGTGAACGGCTGGGTACTGACTGGGATCACAATGACTTTGGCAAGGTACAGAAGGTAATAAAAGCTTACTTGGGCTAGCATGGGAGAAAGGAGCAATATAACTTGCATTGATTTGGGCAATTCTGGGTGAAAGAAGCTCAGATATCAGTAGGGTTGGAGCCCTTTTAAGCCAATATGCCTTTAGAGAAAGATCTCTGTTATATTTGCTTGAAAAGTACTTTTATGTATCCTTGTTCAGACTGACCCCCCTCCTGGAAAGTTGGCAGCCAAGGAAAATTCTTTATTTTTCTACTTTTTCCCTCTTCATATAATTGCTTCCTCAGTGCAAGTTCCTCTGAAGAAGAGTGGAGATGATTTTCTGACAAAGGAGTTATACATGAAGATATAATTTGGGAGGAAAACACCTGGTGAAGATAAGAAAGAGTGTGAGAACGCAGAAGGGGTGGCAAAAGCAGAGAGGGATTTTGGGGAAGAGCAGATGATACCAGCACAAACACTATGGCCATAGGGAAATGAGGGCTCAGGGCAGCTCTGCCACACAGAATCAGATGTTAGTCTTACAAAGCCCTTCTGGTCAGGGCACCAAAGCCCCAGTAGAAGTTTCCTTTTCTATTCAGCACTAGACTGGGTTAAAATTGTAGAAGAACATTTCTGAAGATTACCAAAAATAATTCTTCCTGTGCCCCTGTCCCAGCAAGGCAGAGGGCGGCTGCTCCAGAGCCCCACAGGCACCTCAGTGTCACATACCGAGAACAGGGTCATCATAATTTTAGGCTACGTTCTGCATTGCTTTTTGGGGGTTTTGAGCTAAGACCTCCCAGCAGTGGGGAATCTCAGCAGCTCTGGAGGCAGAAGCAATGTCAGGATGTCAACCTGCCCTGGCTGCACTCCAAGGAGACCACCTGAACCTACCTGGGGTGGGCAAAGGGGAGAAAAGGGTCTCCCAGCTTCATGGGGCAGATGGTAGAAGAGGTCCTGAGATGGTCGCTGAAGAACAGTGAACTTCTGTGGCAGAAATAAGGAAGGAGATGTGATGAAGGACAGGGACTGACAAACTATGTCCCTGTCTGAGGAGTCAGGTGCTGTGCACACAGTCAGTCTTTGGAAGGCACCATGACTTTGGGACAGGAATTCAAGTCCTGTCCGAGCTCACAAGTATCAGTGCCTCTTCCTGTCACTTCCAGTCTAGAGAAATACGGATCAACTGAACAGCAGCTCAACGAGCTCTGGAAAGTCACAAGTGATTTGTCAGAGCTTTTTCTCTGGGAGGTCACTACGAGTGAGAGTGTATTTAGGCACCGTATGTGTCCCTATTTATCGACTGCACCTGTGCTTCCATGCCGAGCCTGAAACAAACCCGCTCATACTCAATTTAGCATAGCAGTCTGAATTAGTTAATTTTAGTCAGTCGGTGATTGTTACTGCTAAGATCCACCACTGTTCTGCATTGCACAGGCATTAAAATTAGTGTGAAGATTGACAGCCTTTTTCCAGAATGAATAAAAGTATCTGCACATTCATGATGAATATAAACAGAAAGGTCAAGACTCAAAACCCAGCAGTCACCTATATAGTCTCCGAACAGTAGACTGTCTCATAAGGTCACAACTCATTTAAGCCCAATGCTTCCTATGAATGCTCTGGCAGATGTACATAAGTGAATGCCTTATTTATCATCAAAGACTAAGCTCAAATATAACTTTATTCAAAACACTAAGTTTTTACTCCTGTGTTTTAATTTAGACTACCAAATTAAATTCAATAGCATTAGAAGTATAGATTCAAATGTTCTAACTGAGAAAGTACCGACTGAATGTACTGTTCTCAGTGCCTGTAATTGTCTGACTGCCTCTTTATGTCGGTGGTTTTTAATATTTTCAATGTTCATACATCTAAAATCTTCTGCTGGAGGAATGGGCAATTTTATTGAAAATTAAGCCAAATTACAATAGGTTTTCTATCCTTGATTATCTTTTATAGTGCCTTCATTCATAGTCCCTGGACCACAGGTAAAAAACCCCACTAACTGAGGTGTTTACATAGCCCTCCTTCCCACGATACCTGACTATCGCAGTCACCATGGATTTACTTTCATTACAACAATGTGAATCAAAAGAGCGCTATTTTTTTCATTCCACCTATCTGAAGAGCAGGAATACTGAGGGTAAGATTTTAAAAACAAATAAACAGAAATCAAAGATTAGCTGCCCAAATCTATCCTTATGAGCCAAAAAACACCCCGCAACTCTTGTTTGCAATATTCATGAGCAAGCCAGGATTCTCAGCCCCATTTATCCTTTCCACCAGTGATTTGATCAACTGAATGCTTACAGCATTAATATTTGTTCAGTGTTGAGATTTGGCTGCCCAACTTTTCAGAGTGCAAATGAAGACAAAGATGTGAATTGCTGGGGCAAAAATGAGGTAAGAGGAGTCATTTATAGCAGTTATAAGGTTAGTTCATCCAGAGATTTTAGGTTTGGTGATAACTTCAAAACTAAAACTGTATTAAACTCATTGCACAAACCTGTGTATCTACCTAATTAGTCCTCGTGGGATCTCTACTGCAACAGTGCTCCAAAAATGTAAACTAATCTTTGTTACAATGGCTTCTTTAGAGAGACACATGGACAGAGACAGTTGCATCAAGACAGACCTGCTATGTGCCCTGCTGGTAACCAAATGAGACGGTGATTTGGTGACTTAAAAGAAGGGATTTCAGTGGGTTCAGCACAGGCTATTTCCTGTGTGAAAAAAAAACCAACAAACCCAAACCCAGTGTCACACAACTGACAGCTCCTGCACAATGAAAAAGGCTTGGTAGGCACAGATACAGATCTGCCCATCCTAAATGCTGCTGAAATCCCACTGCCAAAGGACATTGCTTGTGTTCAGAGTGCCAATCCTACCCCCACTGTAAGATGCATAAGACAATACACAAGTAAATACAATTTATGCTGATTACAGAACTGCTTCCTTTTCTTTCCTCTGGTGTTGCCACTAGGACAGAAAGCAAAAAATATTTTTGGGGAGAACAACTCAGCAGCTACAGTTTCTAAGTAAAGCTTATTATTTGTACAGCAAAAAATCAAAACAACCTTTTATTTGTCACTGCAGGGAGAAGAAGAAATATGATTCCTGTCTCCTGGCTCTGTAATGTCCTCTTCTTCAGCTGTGCATTTTGCCCAGTTGTATCTTATCACGTTAGTGAAAAGAGGGTTTCTGCTGCTTTCTTTCTCTTTCTGTCTTTCTTCTCTCTTTCTTTCTTTCTTTATTCTGTTTGTCTTTCTCTCTCTCTCTTTCTTAATACCTCCCTGTTCTTGACCTGACCTCTTGCTCATGTAACATCTCAGTTTTTAAATGGTCATTCACTATCACTATTTCTTTTGGGAAACACGTTTCTAAGCCTAAGCATACAAGATTATAGCAGATTTCTTAGCTTACTGTGTAGTGTGTTTCCCATGTGATAGCTTCTCCTCAGGAAAGCTATTCTTTCATGCAGCCATAGCACCAGCATTGATCAGTGGAAAAGTTCAAGGCAGCAACTCATCAAGCACAGCTTCAATACTAGATTCCAGACAAGGTCTGCAATAAATAAGACCAGTAACAAAGCATCATATTTCCTCCTTACACAGAAAACCAACAGTGACACAGTTCTAAATTTCAGAATATAAGGACAATTTCTTCTCTGCACTGGAGCAAGATGAAAGCTGGAGCTATAGTCCCTTTTAATATAAACTCTCTTTAAGTAATCATGAATTTTTAGGATGTTAGTCTTTGAAGTGTGCTAATATATAATTTTAAATGCACAGGTTCTTACTGCATGAGATTTTTTCAGTGCCTTCACTGAACAGGACTTTAGTGTCTGAGCACCATCATATTATTGAATATGAGTGTTTAGAATATATTATTCTGACCCCAGTGTTAGTTACTGCTTTTTGTAAAATATAATAACGGCTCCAAGATTTCAGTGTTAGCCAACAAAAAAAGAACAATCTAGTGCTGTAAGCAGATAGGAAAAAAATTCCAAATAGCACTGCGATAAAAAAATATACACCCTATGAGGCCCTCACAGATTATTGCTATTGATTTCTTTCCTGGAGACGTGGAAATGTTACCAGATGGGGTGTTAGGCAGTAAGTGTGTGGGTGCAAACGCAGTTTATTGCTTGCTGTCTAGAAATCACTGAAAACCTTCACAATTCTGTTTGGCTGTGTCACATAAAAAGGTAAATTTTTTGCCCTACACCAGTCCTTACAAAAAGCTACATGACATGCTATAGCAATGAGCATACAGCAAATTTGTCTCTAAGGAAAAAAAGATCAACAAGGGAATTAAATACACACAGATACATGCACACGCTTCCCAGGGACCGTAAAATGCCTTACACGTATTTTGAGTATTTGTTCTCATCTCGGTCATATCCTTGCACTATGCTGATTTAAATTCATCTGAAAGACTAAATTGACTTATTTCATGGTTTTTCTCTTTTACTTCTGCCTGGAATATTGGGCTCTGTCCTGTATTTTATGCTTATGGAAGTGCTAATAAGATTTGCTGTAGATTTCTAAAAGTCAGGTACTGGAGCTGGAGTATAATGCACAAGTGTGTCTGACCCCCTCGGGGATGCACCCATTAAAAAAAAAAAGGCCGACCTTCTGTCACTTTCTTCCTCCTCCCTTTTAATGATTCCTTCTATATCCTTTTGAGAAGATCTTTACAGCCCTTTGACCCCTGTTAGAACAGGAAGACTTAAACAGCTAAAAGTACCCTCAATATCAGCAGTTGCCAACAGGAGCTCAAGAGGCTTTTTAGGAAATGCCAAAAGACAATAACCTACATTTTCAATGCATTTAGAGACAGGTCCACATTCAATATTGTATAATTCCCCCTTCGTTTGCTTTAGCAAAGCGCTGGCTTGCACTGAGCTGAGGCCTGACAGTACAGACATTCCCCTAGCAGCAAGGCTGCTGTTTTGGCAGCAAACCCATTTTTAATGACAAAGCAGCAAATCTGTGGTAAATCTACACATTATGTTACTTCTTATTTAGCCTTCAGAAAAGCAGACTTGTGTGCTTTGGAAAGATCAAGCAGCTCTGGCTTTGCTTTGGCAGCTATGCCCACCTCTTGCCCTCCACCAAAACTCATGCCTTGCTGCTTCCTGACCCTTGTAAAATCCTCCATCACTGAGCCCAGCACATGCCACTGTGCTCTTAGAAGAGAAGGAGCGCAGCAGAACCAGGTCATGCCAGGCAGAAACCAGTCTTTGCCTGTTCCCAGTAGATATTTCTCACGTGGTGAGAAACAACCCAGCAGCAAAGCAGATTGGTGCTCACAGCTGGATAACAGCTTGTTACTGAGGTCGGGTACAGGCATGAACATCTGGTGGGAGGGAGCCTATACAGGCCAGCTAGAACAACAACATGAAACCAAGGGGTAAAAGCTCCTTTGTAAACAATTGCTTAAGGAAGCTTTATTAGAGAACGCAAAGGAATCTTTTGTTTGTGCTTTTCTGCCATATTGTAGATTCTTCTCTCTTTTTCTTGAAGAGAAGCCTTTGATTCTGCTCTGGGCCTCTGCTCAGATCAAGTCAAGCAGTAGGACTCATCTGAACAGGGCAGTTGATAAAATGGTCAGTGCTGAGCTGGGGCACTGAAAAGCAATGAGGTGATAGTGGAGTAAAAATCACCTGGGGAGTTACGTGGACGGTTGCAATGGTATGCAATCTCACTGACAACTCCTTACGTGTGTCACCAAATAAAACATCATTAAAATACCAATTAAGCAGTGTGATGTAGCCATCATCTTTAAAATCCAGGGAATGGTGCTTTGGGATTACATATAAATTAACAGAAACTGATGCAAATCCACTCAAGTCCCCATGATCTGATCTTTGGGGACACTAACCATAAAGGAAGAGCTGGAGCTGTGCTAAGATCACCTGACCCATCTCACTAAGAGTCTGCAAAACGTTCCCTGATACAGCCAAGCCCCTGGGCTGTCAACACATCCAAGAAAGAAAGTAAAACTTGTGTTAGACTGAGGGAATTTAGTGAACAACAGGGATGAGTAATAAAAAGGTATTCCAGGAAGGACAATTAAACATGGATACTTAGGTTTCTTTCGGTGTTTCCCAAGACTCTGGTTAACATTCATTGCTTGCAGCACATACTAACTTTGATAGCTCAAGCAGTTTTCCACTGAATTGGCTTAAAAGAACTTGTCTTGATGCAAGTGCACCTGCACACTGCAATGGAGTTCAGCCCCCTTTGCTGCTGAGGACGAAGATACTCTTTTAAGCATACAAAACAAGTCTCTGGTCTGTTTGAGCAATTACAGTATGGAGACTGAACGTTGTGGATGACCTTACTGGGTCATTTGTAGACCAATAGGCTTGGAAAATTGATGAAACTAGTCTTCATGGTAGAGATTTCAAAGACAGTAACAAGGAGATCCCCATGTGAGTGATGTTCAAACTCTACAAAATGAATGGCAATGAATATAATTGGGCAATACTCCACATAAAGTGTGATCCTCCAGACAATCAGATATTTTATATACAATTTATTCTAAAGGAAAGAGAGCCTTCTGCTTGCATGTTTGTGTGACCTGGTGGACCATGCAATAGTAATCCGGTTGCCTTGGTAGCACACTGACAAAGGGTGAAACTTAGTCGAATATTTTCCACAGAAATCTCCTGTGAACTCAGAACACACTCATGGCAGAACACCACTTCCTTCTGACTTCTACACACTCTATGGTGGCCACATAGTAAACACAGATACAGAAGTTATCCTTGTTTCCCTTAACAAGCTAAATGTTTCCCATTAGCAAGGGAGACCGTGTATTTCCTCCTTTGTGAATTTGCAAATCTGGCCCAAAGGCAGTGATTTTATAATTTCCAGAGAAAAAAGGAGCAGCCCCAAGAAAGGGAAAAGAATTAAAAAAAAACAAAAGGTAAAATTTTCCTGTAACTTCTTGCTGCAGATGAAAAATAAATCACAACACGGGTCTGATAAGCCTTGTAGGCCAAACCAAAGCACAGCCTAGAGTCCCTGGCTCTTGCTTTTTCCTGTCTGAGGCGCCATGTCCCTTGGGGACCAATTGTGCAGCTCAGAGAGTCCTTTTGCCTGGTGGCCTGTCATGGAGTCTGTTGGATTATAACTCATAGCTGCTATTTCAGAAACATGTATTTTTGTTTGTTTTAATTCATTTCATACACATGCATGTGTGCACACACATATATACAAAAGCCTGGCTCTGCTTTTTCAAGAGGCCTGGAGACCCAGGCATTTAATTGTTTTTCATGCATTAGCTTTGGAGGGCTTTAAGAGTGGAGGAGTATTTATTTGTGGATTAGATTGGCAGAGTGCTCCTTACTAGTGCTCCAGATTCAGCTCTATTGAATTTGGTGCACTTATACTGAGGTCCTGATCCTGCAGAGCAACAGGAACCCACTCCAGTGATGTTCTCAGCCTAGATGTTAAAGCTAAGAATATGTTTAAAATGTTTGGGAACTGGAGCTCCAACCTCTAAATATCACATGGAAATAAACGTCCTGTGATTCTCACCAGCTCCTGAAGCTGTAAATCTTTTAAGTTTATCATGAAATATTAAATAAGTAAAGCCAACACAGCAGTCAAGAATGAACCTGACACTAAAGTCAGACCTTCTAGCAAGCAATCTTCATGGGGTGCATATTTACATAAGCATTTAGAAATCATTAGTATTTAGGCATATTATAAAGCACTTGTTACCATAAAAAGGCAAGAATGCTCTCCAATTTGCATCAGTACTTAACTAGCAAAGAGCCACCAAATCTTAGATTTCTACTAGGCACATAAATCTTGTATATCAGGGAGAACAGACTTCACGTTAGCCAAAAGCCCCCAGCAGAAACAGTTAGTACCGTGTAATAGCAGTCGCTTGTTAATGAAATCTATCCTTTGAAGGAGAGATTTTAGAATTCTGCAATAGCCAATGAGAATTACATGCAAACATTACGGTCATTTGTTATCATTATAAATTGTGATAATGTCATGGCTGACTTACAAAGATGATGACCTGAAAGGCCATGACATTATGACATTACATTTTATCAATAATGAAAAATTGCTTCTTTTGCATGATTGTACCGGAGGTGAACCAGGACCCCGAAAGGCTGCTGGCTCATGCAGGCTGGTCTCAGCACTACAGAGGAAAACAGACTGATAAAGAAGTATTTGGGGAAAACAAACCAACTATAGCAAGACTACAGACAGGAGAATATATTTACCTTACAGTATCTAATTTGAATTTCTGAAGGCCTGGATGACATATATCTTGAAGACAGCACAGGGGAGGTTCACCCAATGCAAAGAGCTTACAATAGGCTCCTTCTAGTACTTGGATGGCACAGGAAAAGCCTCGGGGACCAATGAAGCCCTTAACAGAGGAGTTTAATGTTTTCAATGGCATTAACTGACAATTCTGATTTGGTTGTTTTCTAATCCAGCCTTTCTCTCCACTGCCTAGAATGCCCCTCTGCCACGTATTTCAGACAATCAGCTTTAAGCTGGATCTTAGTGACATGCAGTACCCTGAACTGTCTGCCAGGGAGAGGTGGGATGAACTGGTTGTTATGCAGGGAAGACATTAGAAATAAAACCAGCCCATCTATTACCACTGGTACAAGTGTTGTCATTTGACAGCTGCTCCAAAAGCCAAAAAGCTGGAGTCTTGCAGGACATGCAGCTCTGATGTGCACAAGACATGAGACTTCTCCTAACCGCACAGAAACCTGAGCTTGCAGATGCCTGAGCAGATGCCAGGTGGGTATTTACACTTGTAAAAACGTGTGAAGTCAAACCTCCAGCCTCATTATTGCCAGGGCACAGGAGAGCTAGACTGCCTGAGGAATCACAGGAGTTGTGGTGACTGCTGCATACTGCCCTGCACGCTGGAAGCGCACTCACGGGTACGGCATGATCCCTTCTGCATGCTTCCCATTCAGCATTTCCTGCCCCCCTCCTGGGGCACAATATGTGTCTGAGAAACACGATATGGAGTCCCTCTCCTCAGATACACATGGCCTTGACACACACAGCAAGAGGGACAGTGCTGTGCAGCCTCAGCACTAACACATGCGCTTTTCCAGGACCAGAGATCAACTACTCTCACAGTCACTAAACTGCTAGAATCCTGTGTTCAACTGATTCCCGCACTTCTGCCTGCTGTTCCACTGTAAAAAGCACAAAGCCCACTGCAGGACCTCTTACCAGCAACCCCTCAGTCCCTGCCCCATATCCCACCATCACCTGCCCAAGGCAAAACCCTGAGCAAACAGATGGGCCTTGCCCCCTGTTGGTGCTCCCACTGCTGCTGGTCCTATGAGCAACAAAGGCAGAGGTTGCTCAGTGCTTGGTTTGAAGTGAATAGGGGCTATGACACGAGTTTAGACCTAACCCTAAATTCCTCAAGCCCCTGAAGCAACAGCAGGGGGGCATTTAACAAGCAAGACTACCTGACTTAGAGCATCCCCTTGGCCAGGCCCGCCATGCATACAACAGGGGATGTGGCTCTACTCCCCTCTAAGGTGGGTATGTTAATGTCATAAAGATGCCTATGCATAAATGCATGTTCCCTCTGTAATTGTTTAGAGAACATCAGCCAAAAAGCTCTTGTGCATTTGCAGTAATATTTATGAGGACAGTCTTATGGTGAATATGAAAAGAAATGCCCATAGTGGTTCTCTTACATACTGTAATAATGAAGATCAAAAAAGAAAATTTGATCATTTTACTTGCTGTGTTGTCAAGGCTGTAATGCTTCAAGTGGGTCTATACAGCAATGGTTTCTCAGTAAATCAACACATAGAGTTTGTGTTAATGTTTTGTTTTTTTACTTGGAGCTTGAAAAATATGATTTAATAGAAGTTGGAAGCACTGTGGCACCTTGTCTGTTCTCAGCTGCATATATTCTCTTAGATGGTGGCAAAGAGGCAAATGCTGTGCTACACCTAAATACCATGGGCTGAAATTCCTAAAATAAAGACTAGAAGAAATCTAAACCAGTTATATCTTGGGTGCAAAGCACATTTGATTTTATTTTATTTCGGCTTATATATGTATTTCATAGCAGGAAGAGAAAATACCTACTTATTTGATGCCATTCCTCACAATATTCGTTTTTGTGTATGTTCTCTTGATGCCACCTTTTTGAGCCATCTACATGGAAGTTAAAAGTTGTAGCATTTATAGCTGAAAAATGTTACAGAAACTGCCTTAATTGTAGTGGAAAGGATGGCAACAGCAGTGCAAGACAGCTGCTTCCAGCACACGGAGCAGTGGCACACAGAAAGGCTTGACCAGTTTTCACCTAAGAGGTTCACTTTTTGTGCACATATGGGCTTCTGCTGGTGGTGTGAAATCCCAGGGCATCTGCCAAGACGTATTGCTTAATGTTCTCTGCTTTTCAAAGGTTCAGTAAGCAAAAGGGGTTATCCTGAGCAAGCTGCTATGACCATGACAGGAGCAAAACACCTCTGTGTATAAATTTGAAACCTTTAACCTCCTAACTGTCAAATTTCAATATTTCTGGTCACAGTGTTAAATGCACCCTAGCATTTTTATTGGAAGAGTTTTCAGTGTATCCGGATGGAAAAATCAAAGTTTGCCTTTATATTTACACACTGTTAGTAAGTTGTTAAAAGAAGAATAAAACAAGGTGACTGCCAGAAATATTTGGTATTAGTATAAGCTTTACAGCTGTAGCATAATAAAATAGCATCCCTATTCTCTCGGTAACCTGTGATGTACACTCTAAATGACTTACTGTTATTGCTGCTTTAGTATTCACTACATTTTACTAATGATAAACCGACTGTACTATGTTGAGGCTAGGGTTCAAACTAGACAGAAAGGAATAAAGGAAAAGATGAGATGGGATGAGATAGGATAAAATGTCACCTTCGAAAAAAAACCCAAACCAACTTTTAGCAAAAATCTAGTTTCCAACCCCTTCATATAGCAGTGCTCATCTTACCTATTTACTTTTAGTTGGTATTTTTTGCCTTTACATATACAAAGGGCGTCACTGTAACTGACAGATACAGGGATCTTACATTGCCCTACCCAGAGACAATATCTGTCCATTTTTGTGTATGAATCCTCTATCATTCCATCACAAAGACCTTTATGACAGCAGACAAGTGAAAGAAATAATGGCTTTAGAAAGCTATTTTCCTTTCAGACAGTAAGTAAATATTATCAGATATATGTGTGACAGTCATGCAGAAACCTGACACGGAGCCATCCCTTCCGGGGGAAACACTTGGCTCCCGCTTCCTTCAGTGCAGCCACCACCAGGAGCTCCAGCAAGAAGCATTGAGGACGACATTCGTGACGCCTTGACAAGGCAAAACCTTCAGAAATGTCATCACTGGCAGCAGTTATGAGTGCAGAGGCCTCTCCCTGCGAGCCCCTTGCAGCCAGGACACATGGGGAAGCCCTCCTAAGGTCTCCTGCTCCCTCTGTGGCCCCACGGTTGGCTGCTGCCCATGCAGTGTGGCACAGCCACCGAACGCTGCACAGCCCTTGCAAGGCTGCTTGTGCTCCTAAGCTGCGTATGAGCCAGGATTCAACATTTATTGTTAAGCCGTGCTGCCAAGAGGAAAATTCACTTTGGGGCAATGAGAGGATTACAACCCAGCTTCTGATCTGCCACGATCCCATTTTACACTGGGGTGACTGCTGGCTTCAGTTAGGTTACTGTGCTTTATGTGGAGTAGATGCAATCAGAACAACAAGGCTCTAAGCACCTATTTCTGCTGCAAAAGCAACTCTGCCTGTGGCTCTTAAGCACAACAGGATGGCAGTACCAGCATCTCTCAGGGTCTGTAAGCAGAGACCTGTTGCTAAATGGCCTAGCTTTTTCAGAGATGAAAGCAGCAGCACATGGCACTTCTGGAGGGGAACATTTTCTTGAGTTGCCGGCACAGATTTTGTGGGTGGGTGATGCACAGAGAGCTCTGAGCACCACAGTGATTTGCTGAGCTGCATACACAGCATCAATCACATGTTCCTCCTACTCTCCTAACTAAAGCATCATGAACATTTCTGCCCATGAGCTGCAAGGGGACCACCTGTACAACAGCTTTGTATGCCAAAAGCTCTGTCCTCTCCTCAGCTCTGCATGGATACAGCACTAGAATGCATGATTGGGGTTTGCCCGTAGCCTCACTTCAAAACTGATTCCCAGGAGTCAGACTTTTAAGTAAAAGGGCAGGGGAGGGCAGGAAGGCAGCCAACTCTCCTCTGCTAAAGATAGAGGACCATGTTTTCCAGAGTGGTTGAGGAGTGCTCCCCTCTCTCCTTGGCTGGGTGCAGGAGGTCTCCGTCGCCTCCATCTGCTCTCCCCTGTGTCCCCTAGGATACTGCACTCCTCCCCAAAGCACATTAATCTGAGCTGGAGGAGCCCCTGAATGCAACAGGGTGTATTTACAGCAGTTTTAGCTGTATGTGTCTCTCAGGGCTGTCTCACGTGTCCTGGAAGCTCAGCCCTGGCTGGGGACCACGAATGGGAGGTCAGGCTCAGCATGGTGATGCTCAGGAGAGCCCTGAGCACGGGGATCACTCCCATGTTGAACAGCTTTACAGGAGCCCTGCAAGGGCAGAGCCAGGTCATCCTGCTCACATAGGCACAAACATGGCTCCCGCACGTTTCTCTGGGGACAGAGGTGTTCTAATTTGCTTAAGGAGGCATAGCACTGGCAGCTAGGGAAAGGTGTCTCACTGCCCTCTGACCTGTGACTCGGCTTGAAGAAAATGGGATGTCAAAATGCTCTTGCTCTGAAGATGCAGGCAGCAGCAGCTACTGGAGCTAAGCTGTTTAAATTCACTTGTTAAACTAGCGATGATTTCTACGGCATTGATAGAAAAAGGCAAAAATATGGCAGTTACACCCACTCTTGCCCCATTTCACATGGAGTTATGGGGCAAAGCTCAGGTAGCTCTTGCCTGCTGGGGTGGGACCTCCTGGTTCACTCCTTTGCCAGTCCCTGATGGTGTCCATGGTTTTGCTAGGAAATACTTGTAGCCTCACTGTATTTCACACAGCTCAAAATGTCAGCACAACCTGAAAATCAACAATTCTGCCATTCTAATCAGGAAAGAGAGGATGGTGAAATCTGCCCTTAGTGTCATAGAATACAGCAAGGTCTCATACTGAAAAAAATAAAGCAAAGTGCAAAGAAATGGTGGTTCTGTCCACATGAAGCACCAGGGCCATTTAGTCCTAATAGTCCTTTGAAACATGCTATTCAGAAATGTATTTGGAGTTCTTATCACATTTAGGAACTTGCTTAAAACATTTCTGTATTTATCTGAAATCCATTACTAATTGTGATCGGTTTTGTCTGTTGAAAAGCAGGAACTGGAGCCTGCAGAAAGTCTTTGGGATTAGCAACATTTTCTAAATGCATTGTGACAGTGAAAAATAAACTTCATAAATGGTTGTCCAGTGCTTATTTGTTTACTATGATTTATAATGAGATTCAGGCCTTTTAGACCTGAAACATGCCCACTGACTACAAGCAGCAATGCAAGCAGGTATGAGCATTGACCATGCAGGAAAATGTGTGTCGACGGTGAGGGCACTGGCTGGGAGGAAGGAGGCTTGAGATCTATCCCACGCCTCGCCAGGATGCACGAGGTGACATTGGAAAGGTCACTAAAGCTCTGTGTGCCTTCTGTTTGCTATCTATAAAGCAGCAGCACTGAGGAGGGCATTCTCACAGCACAGCAGGATCAAAGGAGAAGAGGTGCTGTTTTGCTGCTCCTAACTTTGTGCTTTTCTAGAGACACGACTTCTGCTGTTGCTGCTCTTGCTTTCAAAACATGCAATAATCTCAGGTTGGTCAAATAACAATCAAATACTATAATTTTAGCCACAAAATCAATAGTCATGAAAATGGCCCTGGCTCATTATAGCTCTCTTGGGGGGTGAGGGTGTCAAATAGATAAGAATAACAGCAGAACACTGAAACTAGAGTGGATCAAGGACTAATTGTAAAAACAAGATGCAGGGCAGTTTTTGTGGCTAAATGTAGGAATATTGCTCAGTTATGACCCTGAAATTACATTCCCTGTTTGCAAATGCTTAGGCAGATTCTTGTGTATTTCTCAAGCTGTTCCTTAACTTCAGAATATCCTCAAGTTTCAGCTCAAATGACTGCTTGGTGTTCATCTGCTATGTGGTGGCTAAAATGTTCATTGTACAGTGAGAAGCAAGAACAATACCATGTTTGTGTTGTGTAACCGGCACAAACACAGCCTAAGCCAGAGGCCCACACCCACTGGGCATTGGGTCAAGGCCATAACCAATACAAGAACAGTTGGTGCAATCAACCCAGGGACAAGCTGAGGCTGAAATTTATATGCACGTTACAGAAATATTTAGAAATAACCCTTCCCATCTTGTGTCTTTACAAAGACGCTGGTCAGCTTAAGTTTCCATAGCGAAGCAGCACTACATAATAGAATATTATACGTTCTATACCATAAAGCCACCTGAACTTTGAAAAGGAAGAGTGCCTGTCCTTGCAGTGGACCTGTGATTGCTGGGACTTCCTTCAGCATCCCCTTAAATTGCCGGCATTTGGCTCATTTGTGCCGCTTCTATTCAATTGTTGTCTGTGTGATTCAATTTACCATTTAGAGCCATTACTGTGTGTCATGAACTTTCTTAATCTGAAATGCGAGAATCTTCTCTTAAATACGGGGCTGCTGAGAGGGAGGTGTCATGGGGGCAGGTCCCGCAGGACCCAGTGGAGGGGAAGGAGGTGGAGAGACCTGACGAGCAATCCCAGCATCACTTCCTCCTCTTCCTCCTCCCACCTCGCTGTACCTTCCCTTTCCACTGCCCCACTTTGTGTCATTCCCCTCCTGTCCACATAGAGCCCTGTGGCATTTGGTATGGAGGTAGGGACCTACAGGGTGCACGGGTGGTTTTGCATGCAAGGGTGAGTAAAAGGTGTGTTTATCACCAGCTAGAGTATTCTGGCTGGGAGCTGAAATGTGGAAAAATTAAGATTATTATTTCACTTCCTCCATGATCTGCCTCCCTGCTCTGTACCAACATTAGCAACAAACAACAAGAAAAACATATCTGCAGGGAAAATTTCCAGGCTTGATTAATGCTGTTTGTCAGTTTGGCTGGGCAGAGTATGGCTGTGGCAGGGAGTCTTGGAGCACAATCCTTCAGGCAAGGCTGAAGGGGCTGTAAACAAGCTATGAAAGTTTAATGACATTCAAATATCTGAATGACTCCTCAAACGGTATAGTGGTTAGGAATCGTCCTGTACAGCTTTTGTAAAGAATTCACAGGGTTAATGACTAAAGAATGGAGTTCTGGTAATCAATATAGTCCTCTGGCTCTATTGATTGGAATCGCCTGCTTATTTTGCAGCTAAGATTTTTTAGCCCATTCAGAACAAAGACACCCTAGGGGACTGTTAAGTAAATAGGCATTTAAGACTTTTTCGTTGCTAAGAAAGTAGTTAATTATTATTAGTGCTTAAAAGTCCTGATTTAGACAGAACATCCCAATGAACATCATAATTCTGCTAGTTTTTTCTATGCTTTATGCAAATTCACGTGTACTGGCAGCTGTTTAGAAGCATGCACCTATTGGGCTGGGCAAGGTGCTAAGGGATGCTTCAACCCAGGAAGGGCTGAAGGCGCTGGGCATCTTTGCAGAGGACTTTGACACAGAGAAGCACCAGTTCTCCGAGGCTGGTTCAGTATTTGTAAGGGGATGACTACTAAACACTAAGGAATCCTCGTTGATCTTTTGCTGAAAGATGACATTCAATGGGGTTGAGAAAAATGAGCTCCTCAAAAGGGAGCTGGGCTTTATATATACATATTCTTCCCCGGAGAAAGTGCATCATAAAACAAACAACTTTCCAGCTCCCCATACACATAAAGACTTTCTGCTGCTGACATTGTTCTTATAGGCCGAATTTGCAGAGAATAATCAAATCACCTAAGGCAGATGCCAGTACAAAGGACTGTGACAGAGCAGGGCAAAACCCAACCGAGTGCCTCTTGCCTGGCAAGCAGCATGGCCCACAGCCTTGGGAAACAGCTGGGACCTGACTGCATTTGCTCTAGGGGATTTCAGAGAATGGATCTCAAAAATCGAGTCTGCAGTCAGACATCTTTAACCAGTGATGTGAACTCTATGGTCAAGCTGAGCCCGCGCTTCACTGCAGCACTGTGCTGCAAACTCAGTCACACGCTTGGCCCTCAGACCACTCAAAGGTGACAGGGGCTGTAAGATCCCCACTACTTTCACAACCGTTATTACTAATGTTATTCTCTTACTATCACACATTTTAACTTCTTTTTGCCTTTTTTTTTCATTTTAAACCAAAAGCTGCTCCTTGCTTAGCAGAAGATGGAGAGCAGAATGGCACTTCCCCACTGAACTGCAGGTTACAACGGAGCTGCTTTGCATTTTGAAGCCACTCTGCTTTCCTTTGCTCTTCGCCTGTTCAACCATTTTTGCTTGTTACACTTAAAGCTGTGAACCGAGTGTATCAGAGAAATGGCATCCTTTTGGGACTGCAAGCATAGCTGATTTTTTTCATCCCCCTTAAAAATAAATTATCATAGCTGCTTGCTAGTAGGAGCATTTGACAAAAACAGAGATCATGCACCAGTCAACAAGCACTTATTCACCAGCTGAGACATTAAGAAAACATCACATTTCATATATGATCCAATTAACAGCTTTTTCCCCTCACAATGATTTCCTACATACTTAGGCTATTATATACAATTTAGTAATATGTGGAAGTATTCATCACGATTGCATTCCCTGACACTAATCCTGTTTGTAGATTCTCCTCGCTTTCCCCTTTCTAGGATTTAGAGTGGAGATTCCTGACTATAGCATGTACAAAGCAATGGCTGGAATTTAGCCATAAGTGATGTTGCAAATCCATAAAGTGATAGATAGAGGCAGAAGGGCAGCTGAGTTCCTAATTTTACACTCATCTTAATTTTGTCCCTGCCTTGTAAAACTGTACCTACAGCTCAATGTCACTCTCCATCCTTGGAGGACTGTTTACTAACACTTGGAAACCTCCGCTCCCTATTTGGTCCAACTCCTAACAGGGATATTGGCCAAATACAAGCCCTGAATCTGACTTTAAATCTCAGCCCAAATCTGCTGCTGTCAAGAATCCTGGCAAATGAATTTTGAAGGTTTCAATATGCTAAATAGCAGTCTCTCATTTTGGTTACCACTGAAGTCTGTCCTTGATTTGCATCAGGAGAACCAGCAAGCAAAAGATCAAGTTAATTGTTCCAAGAATGGAAACAGTTATGATAACTGTGTAATGATATCCACAACAGGTGCAAGACATGAAAATCATTCCAGGTCCAATATAGAGGATCATTAGATAGATTTACACTTTTCAGGATTTGACCCAATTTGCAACTGATTTCAGGTCAACTTGCAGAGCCACCTTTGCTATAGTTTTACATATCACTGAACACCACAAGGCTCTAGTGGGACAAAATGGGAGGAAAATAAAGTAATGGGTTTCTCAAGTATTTCTGAACCTTAGGGGAGAATCAAATTGTGAAGACAAATGGGAGGCAGCTAACCCTGATTTTGTTTCCACTCTGGAGTGTCCTTAAAAATTACAGGTGAAAGCCACATAGCCTTTTGTACAACAAAGGCTTTTACAGCGAGTAACACAGATTCGGTCACACTGGAACCTTCTGAGAAATTTTGTAGGGAAAATTCTTTCACAATTTGGGATGGAGGAAGGATTTTAGGATTTGACAGACTTTCTATTTTAACTTATTTAGTTTCTCAGTGGTCAGAAGCATTTCAGGTTGGATAAGACACTGAACTGGACTCTAAAAGGTTGGTTTCTTTTTTAAGAATGTTTTTTGGGATCATCAGTGGTGATAAATAATCTGACTTGTTATGCAATGTAAAGACCTATTCTCTGTTCCTGGGAATGTGATGCTGAAGAAACAGCTGTAAACAGTGCATATTGATATCGGATGTGTAGTCATTAAGAAAGGAGAAAAAGGAAGGTCCAAAGCCAGGGAATTAATGCAGTGTTGCCCAGGGGCTACGTTCAAATATATTTAGTTTTCCAATTTGTAGTTTTAACTTTGCCAATTCCATCTGTTAATTTCATTTATAAACACCCCACTCTTTCTGTCCTCTGGTACCTTCCCCTCCCCTCCTGTTTGGTTTTTTTTTTTTTCTCCCATTTTTTATAATCCTAGCTTCTCACTGAAACACATGGGATCCCCCTGAGGTGCGGAGTCAGAGAACATTTTGGATTGCCAGACAAGGTGACATTCACCCTGGGAACCTCTAGAAGTTGGGGCTTTACTTCTGCAGGGTTACAGAGGAAACTGCACCATGTCCTGTGAGGGAGAGGACACAAGGATGCTCTGGTCAGTCTTTCTGCACAATTTACTTGTTTGCTTTCAAGGAAGAAAGTATTGTCACCCTTGATGGCGAGTTGGGTTAAATTTCTAATGGCTGGATACACCAGATATGAAGTCTTGAGTCTTGATAATCCAGAAAAGAGGAAGAGAGTTACTACGCTGGCTTTGTGCAATGAGAAACGACATTTGTCTAAAAATTACTAAAGGTGCTCCCTCTCCATGGACAGCTGAAGTGCCAGTACAGCCAACTGGGCAGACTGGGGCCACTCGTGTCTCTAACAGCCCCTGGTGGTGAAAGTAACATACAGAGTGACCCCTTCCCATACATACATAGAATGGAAATCATGGCTGTTTTTATTTTGCATTCAAAATGGTATTAAGCTTCTGAGGATCGAAGTTCTCTTCCAGGCCCCACCAGAGATTCACTGTGGATCTGCCCCTGCAGGCTGTTTTTGCTTTTATTTCTTTGTTTAATGGGGACAATGACACTCGCCTACCTAAAAAAGTCCTTTGACATCCCCAAATCAAAGTAAAAATACTCATCGTTGAGATGTAGGTGACAGAAGGTGATAACTTCTTTTTTGCTAGAAATTTCTCCCTCCAGTAGGTATGCAAGATGTATCTTTATGGTTTGGTTATTTACCATGCTTTGTATGAATTACAGAGTAGGGATCTTATACCTTGGATTCAGAGTAATGCAACATACTTACTAGAAACCCACCTAAGCAATTACTTTTCTGATCTATTGCCAGATTCCTTTCATATCAGCTGCAGCAGCTTGCAAAAACCTAACAAATAACATTTTACATAGGCTTGTAGTCTATATTCAATTTTATCTGATTATTTTTAGCACAGTGATTTGAGAATCCAAATTACAGCTAAGAAAATGGAAAATTCATTTTCCAACAATGCCTTGAGCTTCACTAGCATTTTAGAGTAGAACATTTCTGTGATGGCCTTTGATTCAATCCAGGCTGAACGAAAGACATTTCATCACCACAGAATGCATTTCTTTATTTGCCTTGGATCTATGATTCTGTCAGTATTGAGAGAAAAGAAAAATCAATGCTGCACTATAAACCTCGGGCAGCCCCTGGCCAACGTGGTCAGCATGGTGTGAGCAAAGGAAATGGCAGGGGAAAAAAATTGACCGCTCAGCAATAGTGTGGCACAGTAACGGACAAAGCTCTGGGCTAATAACAGCTTGCAATTACACATGGAAAGCCAAAGCTTGTAGGGCATTCAGTACGAAGGGGATGTAATACAATTTATTGAACCACCGGTTAGAGTTCTGCAGCTTCTCAATAAAAAAAAAAAAAAAAAAAAAGGAAAAAAAAAAAAAAAAAAAGAGCTGTGGACCTGTACTGCTTAAAAGACAGACTTACATGGTGCCAGCAGGGGAAGGAGACTTGAAGAAAGCAGAAAGCCCTTCCTTTATGTCTTGGATAGTGAGCAACTGGGAGAATGCAGCCTATTTATGCTTTCTAAAAATACACCAGCCAGGCTTAAAGGCACAGCCTGCTGCCAGTGCCCCGGCTGCTGCCACAGGCGCTGCACACATGCATGCACCCTGCGCCGGAGCACACAGATGTGACTAGGCACTGCTGCTTAATTCCTAATACATAGTGCATCTACACTGACAGCACACTGCATGTCCTGCCTTTCTGGGAAAGGGGGAAAAGTGGCATGACAAAATCTTTGCTCAGATACAGTTATTTATCCGAGGCAAGCAAGGTGTTTCTGCAAAAGAAAGCATGAAATTAAAATGCTAGTAAAACAGACGTAAAAATATTGAACTGAGAAGAGGAATCATTGATAAGCATGTTCTGGAACAGACAGAAATGAAGACTTTCAACTAAAAGCCAGTGATGTACAGTGATCAAAGGAGGTGGCAGCATTTCTGGGCAGGTCAGGCTGCAATACTGAAGGTCAGCCCTGCAGCTGGAGGCTACTCCCTTCCTGTCCACTGTGGTGCCGTTTGCCAGGTGGAACAGTCAGGGACGCTGTAGCCACTGCCCACAGCGGAGGCACAGTCCCAGCTCCACAGAGATTTGTGCATCCCCCAGGAAGGAGCAGAGGTTGTTGGGTGTAAGCACTCATAGAGCAGCCTGCAACTGGCACACCACGTGTTTATATTTATTTGTGCTTTCAGGGATAAATTATGTTCTGCAGACAGCGATGGAAAGTTTTGTCACTTGATTGCATGGAGACAGGATTAGCGCTACAGCCAAAGGCACCCAATACTGCCCAGGCTCAGCTGAAGCCCTGGTACTGACAGTGCTGGGACAGCTGAGAAAGCTCAACAGTCTTTAGGAATAATCTGCTGCAGCACCCACTGAGGTAGATTAGAGAGCCCTTGGTGTGGCCAGGGCAGAGCTTGCCTTGGAGAAACCTCTGCATGACACCATTCTGACCTTTTCCTGCCTATGTTTGCATAAATGCATGTTTACCAGAGAACAGATTACCTCTCGGCATCAGTTTCAGGCATCTGACATAACTGCAATAGCAGCAATGTTGCTCAAAGCCATGATTCAGAGTGAGGATCCATCTTTTCCCCAGAGTTTGTAGAACACAGCACGAATTTTAATACCCAGCCACCAGATCCTGCAGTTCCCAGGGGACCCTGATCTTTGCAGCACCACATGGGTCTTGCAATTGCCTGACCCCATTTGTACCCATTGCTAAGAAACATAATTTCTTATATTTTTGGCTGACATTGACTTCCCAAGTACTGCAGTGCTGTGGTAAAGCGTGCATTGAGAACAACTGAAGTAACAGCCACAATGTAGCTAATTATTTTGTGCTCTTAACTGAAGACACCAAACTCCCCTCACAGTGCAATACAGCTACAAGATTCCTCACCCTCAGTAATAAGTAACAGAGACAGATTTTCCCCTGTTGTAACCAGAGGAACCAGACAGCCTGCACAGCTGTTGGATGCTATCCCAGCAAGAATCTGGCCCAGAGATATTTTTGCTTTATCTGAAATTTCATTTCTAGAATCCCAGTCTAAATATTTTACCCCTTCATGTTTTCACATCAGCCTCATCCTCAGTGCAGGTTACGGTTCTAATCTTTCACTGTGGAAACTCCTCTAGGGTTTCCTGCACAGGAGGCAGGTTGCCGCCTGCACATCACCTTCGATGACAACACACCAGAATAACCACGTGAGAGGATACAGTGCATCTTTTGTGACAATTATGGCAGGGTCCCCAGTAACTCTATTCCCTGTGCGATGAAACAGCCTTGCGCCAGTCACTCAGCAAATCCCTTGCCCCTTATCATAATTAAGTCCTTCTACATGACATGGCGCAAGAGATAAGGGATTTGTATTTAAGACCTGAAGAAAACACTGGAGTGAGGCAGTGCTGCGTGCGGGGGCCACGGTGCAGCCCTGGCACAGAGGGAACCCCTCGCTGGTGACTTCTGCAGCCACAGGGATGGGGGAGGAGGATGGGAGCGCTGACCATTCCCAATGTCACCTGCAGAGAGCCATTAGCCCTCTCAGCCCTCTATTCCTACATGCTGAATCAAATTAATCTAACAAAAACAGATGACCTGTGAGCTCAGCCTGCCTTACAGCAAAGTCAAACGGGAGCGAGGGGCAGCGACGGCAGCAGCGAGCGAGGCAGGGAGGACCCGTGCCGCTCCTGCAGCCCCTCGCTGTGGCCTCCCGCGGATCTCCCTCCGTTGCCGGCTGTCACATCCACGCACCTCAGCCACCTCTCACTCCACAGCCAGACTAGCCCTCTCTTGTATACCTTGGACCGGCTGTGCGCTACCCCCTCTGTTGCAGACATACACAACGCACACAGAGCTGCTGACCTAGAGGTGTTAGCCACTCCGCAGCTGCCGTTCTTCTCACATTAATCTATAGGAATCAATGGACATTTCATTAGAGTAATCAAGTGTGGATGCATCCCGCATTTATATCCCGCGCCTGCTTCCTCCCCCCAACTGCTTTCACAGGCTAATTGGTCCTACAGCAAAGGCTACGTGGATATTTTTCCCTACAGATGAGTGTCAAGAGCAGTTTTTTGCTGCTGGTTGAAATACCTATCAATAGAGAGGTAGTATAAAAGCCTTCACCCATCAGCCTGTGTCGCTGATGCTAATGCATTATGCACTCTCTGTTCTCACACAACCAACTCGCTCCTTTACACTGTTATCCCACACATCCACATCATTTACATTTACTTCAACAAGAGAATTAACCCATTGCACTTTTCCTTTTTTAAGAAAAAACAAAACCCAACATTGCAAGAATTAGTACTGCTCTATCAGCTCACAATACATTGAGGAAATTGCTCACTTACTCATATTTCACCAGTAACCTTTTTATTTTCAGTCAAATCTCTTCATCTTGCTTACTATGTGATATCTGTGATATCTTATTATTTCTTCTGGTATGTTGTGGTTTATATGCTTATTGGTATACAATGACCCCTCGTGAAAGGTACAGGCAACAGCATTGTTTTCAGCAGCCTTTGTTGTCTGTGAGGGGATGCTCTCCTCTGCTCACCTCCACAAAGACCACAGAGGTTTAGTAAGGCAGTAAATGTCACAAGAGATGCTGTTCCTGAAATGCATATGTGACAGGAGGCTGGTGACTGAGCAGGGTCCTTACCATCAGGGACCAGGGGCTCTGTCAGGGTTATCGTTTGGCAAGAATGAGAAAATGTCATGATAATTGTTTGAAAGTTAATTTTTTTTATGAGATCATGGACTTTTCATTCAAAAATTATTTAAAAAGCTTTTTCAAGAGGTGGGCACCTAACAGCTCAGCTTAAAAATATATGAAAGCTTCAGGAATGCCACTGAAGGCAGGAGGCAGTCCAGAGAAGGCAGATGGTGGCTCAGGGTGCTGTGCCAGGGCTGTGGTGTTGCTGGAGGAGGGCTCTGGGGCATGAGGACCTCTGCATAGGGCACCCTCCATCGTATGTCCTGATGGCCCTTCTCCAGGCTGCACCAAGATCAGGCAGGCTGCAGGACAGAAGCAGCCCATATGCTTTTGAGCTAGAGAAACAGGCCTTGGTACTTGGCAAGTTGAAAGTGGACAATTTCCTAAGGGAAGCAGCCATTTTATTTAAGCCATTTTGATTGCTGTGGAAGAATACAGACTGACAAAACTAGAAACCACTCACCTGGCCTGGGGAACTTCCAAGGAGGGAAAACTGAGCTCAGTAGGGAGCAGAGATAGGGAGTTTGGCCTCCTCTTGCACTTACAACAAACAGGCAACTAAACTTCTCTCTCGTTAACAATTTTTGACTATTAAAGATGAGCTGAATGCAAAATCACGGACTTGCGATAAAGCTGGGAGTTCTGGAATGTTATTACTCATCTTTCAGCTCATGTCAGACGTGAAAAAAAACACCAAGTACCTATTTTCTAGGCAGAAAGGCACTTGAGTGCAAGAGATTCACGTGCAAATCTCTTCTTTGTCCTGTTTTTAGAATTCTTAGCATGAATTACATGGATTTACCCCAGGTGAAAGCACGGCCTCATTGGCTGTTGGCACTGCAATACATTATTTGTAAAAATATTTAGATATATTGCAGAGATGTGGAAGTCCTTCTCTCTTCCCAACTTTTCCATGTCGCATGCAATTTACAGTTTTGTTTAATGAATACTCGGTTGTTTTTTTTTTGTTGTTGTTTTAAACTAAAGCCTGCTTTTTGCTTATGGCCAAATTCATGAAACTGCAATGAAGAAAAATGAACCCTCTGAAGGGGATTGACCCCAAATGCTCAAGAACAGGTCTTTCAAGACTAACAAGAGAGTCTGCACATTTGGTTTTCCTGCCAGATCTCTTTCCTGAGGGCACACTGCATAATGCAAAAAGAGCTACGTGAAAAGTTTGGTGCAGGGGATGAAAATAGGACCGTTCAGCTGCTCTACAAAGAGATGAGGTTCTCTTTCCCTTCCCCCTCCACATGTTTTTCACTGTAAGTGAAAATGAAACTTGTGCTTTTCAGAGGAAATAGCTGCTAAAGGTTAAAGGGTAAGTCTTCCTTGCTGCAAGCATACATTTTTGCAAGCTGAATCTTAACCATGTGGCCAGCAGCACTCACACTGAAGAGAGCTTGGAAGAAGAGTAGGGAAATAGAGGGCAAAGGCATCAAAAGAACATCCCGAAATTGATTCATCTGTTCTTTCTAACTCCTTCATTTGAGTTCTGGCCACCTCCTTTTCCGTATTACACATTCACTTTAGAAACAAGACCCTTATTCAGAGGTGAAGGGCATTGAGCTGTGCCATGGAAGGGCAGTAGCTGTGCAAAGGAGGAAGAACATCTCTCCAGGGCTGGCCTGTGGCAACCCACAAGGGCAGGTAACTTTGGGGCAAGAGGCAACTGAAGGCTTGACTTCTCGTCCTGCTGTTCCAACCAATGAGCATATTTGTGCAGTGGATGTACCCACATAGAAATACAATGTCACACATCATAACCCACAGTGAAAAGAGTGGAGGGAGGCAGAAGGAAGCTCTTGCCCACTCTAGCTCACATCTCTGCTTGCTTTTGTGGTGAGAGAACCCATTATTGGCTCTTGGGTTTTTACTTACGAAGGAAGCCACAGTGAAACAACATCTGAATGGTCCTGAAAGTAGTGCCTTGGACATTAGGCATATTCTGCTTAGCTTGATGCTCCTAGGGAATATGTGACCCCAAGAAAACACAACCACTCATCAGTATTTATGTGGAGTTGAGAATACTCTTGGATAACACTGTTATATTAAATACAGAAAAGGATGAATGGGAGTGCAATCAAAACCACACCTTCTGGCAGCGTACTGTTTGCAGAGTGCAAACGTGGGCGAGTTTGAGTATATAGTATGTCCCGTACACAGGACATAAATGGAGAGCAATATAGCACAGATGTATATCCATAAAAATTACAACCGTTTAGCTTTAAATGAAGACAGTTGTTGTAAGATAGCAATTCCAGATTTGAGAAAGAGTCAGCATTTTCCTCGTATTCCTTCTCTTCCACATGTCTCTCCAAAATAAACAATCAATAAACACCTGGGGAGGTTGTAGTGGGGTTTGGCACATTTAGCTAAATGCTCAAGTCTCAGTGAAGCACCTTCCCAAAGGATGCAGGGCAGAGGGATGCCTGGTAAATGGCTATGGCCACCCAGGCCAGGGCAGGCCCTGTTAGCAGAAGTCTAACTAAAACACCAAAGAAACTACAGAGTTCTTCCAAGTTTGGACTGTCTGTTATCCAACTCAGTTAATGGGTTATGTGTAATGGAAATGCGTGCCCAGTGTCAGCTTTCACTGGCACCACTGCACCTTTGTGCCTCTGGCCTTAGAGGAGCTGCTATGGTTTACCAGCCACTGGCAGATGATAATCAACCAGCAGATTCACACCTCGGTGTTTCTCCACTGTGGATGTGGGTGCACATCCGCTTTCTCTTAAGATTGTAACATATGCTTTTAATTCACTATGTGAATTTTCACTGAACTTTACTCCTCAGCTGGCACAGATGTGATTTCAAGGATTACTGAAAAAAGATCTGCACAGATTTTAACATCTTTATGAAATGCAAAGAAGAAAACCTCAACAAACCCATCTATTTCATCTGGCACTAGGAATATCAAGAACTTTAATTTTAACTGATCCCTTGAAGCCAAGTAATTTCAGATAAAGCCAAAACCAAAACCATGACTGTATTGGGCTACATTAAATACAAAGTTGTGATTGGTATTTGACATTGTCAACACAGACCATCTCAATGTAGCCCCCTGAATTTTCTGGGCAAGTTTCTTGAGTAAGCTGAAATACCTTAAAGGGGCATTAAGATCAGCCCTAAGTGGCTGGTTGCAAGAACCAATCAGGGTCAGAAATGGGATTTTTTTTTTTTTACCCATGGTAAATGAATATATTGTTAAGCCTTTTCTGACACTACAGATTCCCTTTCTTCCTACAAAGATGTAATGAAGGCAAATTATTTACATTTGGTCTGCTGCATAAAATTATTGCTGAGATAAACACCTTTTCCTTTTAAAAAAGGACCAAACCACCAGCCAAAAGATGAGGACATGAGAAAATGGTGCTGTCTTTCATATTGCCCCATTAGCTGTGCTCATATAAGAGAGCTGGGCCAAGACATTTTGAAGACAGTAACACTTGTATGTTGTGTCGGTGCAGTGCGTAGGGAACAGAGGTCCAGGCTACTCGCTGTGGCTTCTGTACATACACATTACCAAGAAGAAAGTGAAGTTGCTGACAAAGTTTTCATATATGGTGTTAGGAAATAGGTATCAAGTTGTTTTTTTTTAACCTGCTCCTATAAATGAAGAAAAATGAAAGCACTATTAATGCACTAAAGAACTATACTGAGATCTCCAGGAATTCTCCTTTTTTATCTTTATCTGCAATAAAGCCAGAAGAGGAGGCAGTGCAGGAAAAAGACATTCTAAGAAAAACAGTTATGTCCAAAGCCCAGGCTTGTACATTATTTATATTGTGTAAAAAGCCTATACACTCTGTTACCACTAGAACCTGTCTATTTAGAGATACAGATTAGACAGCAGCAGCATCTATGGCTTTATAAACTAACTGATGGTCTTCCTCATGTTTTAATGGCTGCAACTGATGTACAACTGAAGGGATCACAAATGCCTTCATTCTATGCCCTGTAGATCACCAGTACAGAGGAATAACACAGAATACCACTAAAGGTAGTCATAGAAACCAGTAATCAATGTAAAGGCTTGAAAGTAAGTATAAAAGTTTCTGTTGAGTTATATGCCACTCTTTGCTTGAGGAAGATTTATCATAACACTTTTTTTTTTCCCCCAAAACAAGAGCATAAAGCTCTGTTACTCTTGCAGATCATTTGGTGCGTGGACTGTAACAGAAAAACGTAATCCTCAGGGACAGACCAAAGCTGTTCAGAACCTGTGCAGGGAGAAAGAGGGATGCAGATAAGGCTTCCTCCAGGAGCGGTTCTAGACAGGGCAGGGGAAGAGATTGCATTAATCCCTGTCCCACTTACGGACCCTGCTGGCCATCAAAAGGCATTCTTGAGTTGAAGAGATGAAAATACTCCTAGCTTTGGATCTGTTAAGAGGCTCTTCATAAAATGTCACGGAGCTGGTTTAGAGAAAATGGATCCACTTCCTTTCATCTGCTTTCAGGGTTTTCACAATTGTTGAGGTTAGTGAGTTTGCTAATGGCAAGAAGAAAGGCTCTAAAGTGGTACAAGTGGGAAACAAATCAAGCTGATGCCGCAATGCTTGTGGCCCCCAGACCTGTGCTAAGGTTGCATTTCTGTGATGGAAGTCTTTTGCAAAGGCCAGCCAGTGAAAACGAATACAAAAAGCAAGACATTCTACCAGGTGCTTTCCTCTGTATGATACCCATCTTTAGCGATAAAACAAACCCAATTGCTATGATGAGCACCCACTCTGCAGAGCAGCTTTCTCGCCTTCCCCTTTGCCCAGGGGTAACAGAATGACCCCCTGGTACAGCCCTTGGGTCAGACTTTGTTTTTGCATTTCTAACCATACTGCCTTCAAAAAAATAAACTCAAAGTACAAATATTGTCAACTTTTTTAAGTGGTCAGATTTTAAGGTGGATTAAAAAAAAAAAAAGAAAGTCTTCAGAGCTTGCACTGCTCTTATTGCTTTACAAAATGTTGCTGGCATTAGTCATTTTAATACCTAGCAATAAAAGAGGAGGTGTGAGGACTATTGCATTACGATTTGCAGATGGATGCTCTATCTGAGCACCACTGTGAGCACCACTCACGTTGCCACAGGTAGCTGCAGGGAAGGAGTCCCATAGGCAGTACCCGTGGCCATTCAGAGCCAGGGCTGAACACAGAGCCTCGCCAGGGAGGCCCTGAGTTAGAACAGACCGCTGGCCACACGCTATCATCTCTATTTGCAGAAGTTGGTGGACTTTCCTCCTCAGCTAAATAGGCTGACAGCCTCGAAGATTGGCTTTGAGTTTTTTGGTTTGAACAAATCAATGAACTACAAGGAAAACTACAAAAACAACAACTAAAGAAATGGTTTCTGAGGGTTACCTGCAAATCCACATAGTTATAGAAGAAAAATCTCTAACAAAAAGGACCGCAGGATCAAGACAAGGGAAGAGATTCCTCCTATAATACACAGATGTGAGCAAAACCACAAAATGCTCTGATAGGGGATTGCTGCTCATTGCATACTGACATATACCTGTTCTGAGTAAGAAAGACTTGCTGAGAATAACTTTTGGGCTGTCCCTCAATAGAGCTGCCAAATTGAAACTTAGAAAAACTGTTGTTTTTGAGTTGGTTTGCAACCTGCACTTGTGCTGGCCCCAGAGGAAGAGGATGACCTGAGCAGTTCCTGGGTGAATGAAGTGTGAGTAGGAATACGCAAATAGAATTTCAACTAGTTTTCATCATCAATCTTTCAGTTTAATTACATTTAATCCACACGTGACCAACCCTGCCCAACGGAGGGTGGAGGAAGAGAGAGGGCAGGCCAGAAAAAACATGAAAGAGACATGAATAGCTTGAGAAAAAACATCAATAAACAAATGTTTATTACTTATGATAATGATTCCTATTTCTTATGCAACATTGAAAATAGAGCACTGTACAAGCATTAACTAATCAATGACCTAATTAATGATTCAGGATCCCAAATCAACAGTGGAATAAGGCGAGTCCACTGGAGCTGTGCTATTGTGGAGGTGTCCTGTGCACCCGCAGAGCTCTGCCCTCACACAGAAGCTCAGTGAGCAGCATCACAATCTTTCCTCCCTACCAGCAGCACGCAGCTCATGGGCATGGAGCCACCTGATCCTTTGGTAACATCTGGGTGGCAAGTTTGAGACAGAACAGCAAGCACCACCTTCAGTGGGTTTCGAAAGGGGAAAAGTGGCAAAAAGGCACAAACCCACTAGCTGTTATCTTAATAATGCTAAATACATGGGTGAGACATTTGCTTAATAAGATAAACTCTCTTATCTGGAAAGCTATGTAATGTTACATTGGTATTACTGCTTTGCCAGCCAACAGGTTCACAAACCAAGTAGGGAGCTGAAGGACCAAACATCAGATGCTCAGCCATGCAAGAAAACCCAGTGTGCTGGGAGGAGCTACTGGCAGGTCCCTGAGATGGTGTTTCTCTGCTCCTCCCTCCACAGCACTGCTACCTGGCACTGAGTCCCTGCTACCCCAATAAGGGGTCAGGGGCAATCGATTAAAAGGAATTAACTTGCCGAGCTCATTACAGATCCTGCAACAGGTTTCCCAGGATTCCGGGCTATATCCAGCCCAGTAAGTGACATTTTGCATAGTTTCACTTGGGTGCAGCAGTTTTAAATTCAGGCTTTGCATTAGCCACTGCAGAAAGGGCTGTGAAACACAGGGCTATAAAGCAGCTGCTGGTGAACCTGGTTCTCTGTTGCTGAAGCCACAGGGAGAAAGGAGGTCAGCACAGCATGGTCTATGCAGCCCTGCAGCCTCCCACTTCCACGCTGTATCTTGCATACAGGATAGCGCCGTGTCCTGTTGGTGGTTGAGCCAGTGCCCCTGGGTAAGCTTTCCAGCTGCAAAACACTTGGCTGGTACAAAAGGTAAACCTACATCTTTTCTTTAGAGCTCAGAGTAATTGAAGGATCATCAGCTCTGTTTGGCTGATTGGCACAGAGATATGTAAATGTAAAGATTTATTTTGTCAATTTCACAATAATTAGGAAAGCTACTATGTTACAGAATCTAAGGCTGGCACACTGACAGGTTAACACTTCTTACAGTAATATCATCCTTAAATTATGTTTTAATGTATTTTGAGATGGTTAAGTCTGGCTTGGAAAGAAATTGAGATGGTTTTGGTTTATGAAGGGTTTACTGTGCCCTTTCACAGACATAGCTGGTTTTTTTTTATGCATGTGTCAAAATAAAGTTATAGATGTCAGAGAATATTTTGTGTTTTCAAGTCTGAGGTTCAAATTCGTTATTGGTATAACTGCCATAGAGGTAACCAATGATCTGACCTAGATTCTGGACTTTAGACAAATTTTATCATCCCAGAGGATTATGTAGAGTTTACTTATCAGGAGGAGAACCCGATCACCTTTCTCTGCCCCTTGTCTAAGGAGCGGACTTTGCAGCCACCTTTGCAGTGGATACTTTGTCAAGGAAATGTCTCAGTGTGACGTATAATGAATAGCACTTGCTGAGTGCTAGGAAGAAACCATGCTGCCTTGCTTGTGTGTGTAGAGACATACGTGAATAGGCTGAGTTTCACAGAGATCCGTAGATAACCAAAGCCTGAAACCGTACAGTTTATAGTTTACTTATTCAAGTGCCTCCTTTTCATTGATCTTCATTCACTAAATCTGGACACTTGGCTACTGGAAATAGCTCCACCTCTCACCTCTCTCCAGTGCTTGTGAAGTGCATTGTTTTGAATTAGTGGTGAAATTGAAGGGGAATCCCTATTTTAAGCCTCCTAAAATATTTGGAGGCTATAAACCCCAGGTTGAACTAGAGTTTACATTTGCATGTTTCTCTCCCATTTTATAGTGAAGTGATTGATCTGTGTAAAGTGATTCTATCTCATACTGAGAATGGCAGCACATAGTGCCTCAATATTTTATATGAACAATTCCTGGTTTTAATGTTTTATTAATCTTAACCCGAGACATTATATGTTACTGTTTAATTGCTTAGCTGTAGTTGCTGTTTTACTGAGCAGCCTTGAAAGAGAGATGAAGTATGGGGTGGTTATTGTTCAAAATACAACTGGATTTCAAAACTGAACCCACTAAGTTAAGTTTAACTTCTTAGAATTTAAATCAGCAATATGGCTGTTAGATGGCATTCACTCCAAAGGAGAAGAGCATAATCCAGCTGTTGATTCCATCACATAGAACATCTGTGAGATTTAGCCTGGACTATCCGACTCCTTGCAGGGTCCCAAGCAGGACTGATATTATTCTTTTTGAAAAGGAAGGAGGAGAAGAAAATATCTTCATTTAGCTGCTAAGAAAAAACATGCCTCTCAGGTCTGAGAGATTAGACCTTCTTTCAAGTGTGCTGCATATGGATATTTCCAGACATGAGATGAAAACTGCTTGTCTCAGTTGTGTTTCTTTAAAAGGGCCTAGTCAATCTGCAAAGGCATTTCTCTTATACTCAGATATTTCATGTACACTGTTCTATTTCTGGCTTAACAACTTTCCTGTTTAAATCACTGCAAAACATCAGCTAAGCAAAGCTTCATTTTACTGATCCACGACCAAAGTTTTAGCATATTGTGGTTGCAGAAAGCATAAAAAGGACAGATTGGAGGAAGGGAAAGAATTTTCATTAAGAGATTAATTAGACAAAACAAGGCAATAAAAGAGACTCCAAAAGGCTCACTCTTCAGAGATTTCCATAATTGTGCTGTTTACAAGAGAGTTTAATCACCCAAAGGAAGAACCAACAGGCAGATGAGGAAGTGGTCAATAAGAAACTATAACTGACCACTGCATTACTTGGGTATCTCATACACATCAGGCTAAATATCCGGATTGCCAAAGTAATGCAATAATGAATCCTGACCCATGTTTGTATCACTGCGGTGAGTTCCTGAGGTCTTGTTCTATTCTGGGGAAAAAATAGCTCCACTTAAATTTTCCCCTCTCATCTCAGGGCTGCCAGCATACACATAGGACATATATTTTGGAGGTCGAATAAATCAATGAAAAGCAAACCAAATCAGAGATATGGTAAACAAACAGCCTAATTTTATTAACTGATTCAGAACACTAATTTTCCTATTATTTTTTCTGTGCTTGTTCCTCAAAAACTTTAGTGGAATAAACAACAGAAAAAAGAAAATGAATATGTAAAGTATCTCAGTCTCTTCCCACATGTAATAAAATGAAAACAAATGTTCTCGCTTCTACAAACTCCACCACATCAAATTAATAATGGAAAACATCACATCAAAGCACTCTTTGTGCTCAATAGCCTGTGGCACATTTGGACTCATCAATAGATGTTCAACAATATTACAACTTGTTTAAATCTTGGTAAAGTAGTGTTATGTACTATTGTTATTGACTTTCTTTTTCTAATTATCACCCAAAGGTGACAGATGATACAGCACTAATGATCAGACTGTTTAAGAGCTGAATCAGCTTAGAATCCCAACTCATTAAACCCCAGCAGGACTAAAAGATTCCTTGCACTTTAAGGCTAAAAGCTTCACCTTGCTGACAACGTTTTGGTCAGTTATACAGGACATGCCACCAGGAGATTTAAGGTGTTTTTTCATTGAGAGTATCTTTGGAGCTTTTAAGGATTCTAGTGCAGGTAATTGTCTGAATACATAAAGTGTGTAAAATGCATTTAACTTTTCATGATAAAGAAAATATTTGCAAGGCCTGTTTTGTTATGCTGAATCTCCCCTGAATCTGTTTAAGCTAACAGTAAAACTGTTCCTGATTTTAATAGAAGGTGAAGTCAATAGAAGTTGCAGATCCATGGCATTTTTTTTCTTTTAATCCATTTCTCTCAGCCTGCTTGGAAGCAGGGACCACAATGGTGTGTCTGTGGTGTGTTCCGGCCAACCTCAACCTTGTACCAAATTCATTACTTTTTATGAAATTAACTGGTTTGGTGACAAAATGTGCCATTTTTACACCTCTGTTTTAGGAATACATTGGCTTAGTCAGGTTTATTTTTGTTGTTTCGTGGGATATAGGTAACAAAATTCCTAATGCTATCCTTGAGTATGAGAAATGACAGCCATGCCACTGGGCGGTGGAGGAGATGCAACATGACAACCATCTGCCTGTATGTTCCAGCTTGTCTCAAGAAACCAGACTCCTCCAAGACTCCTGGATACTTTTAAAAGGCCCTAAACTAAATAGCATCTTGACTGTCTTGCTGCTCCTCTACTCTACATTGTATTTGCTCTATTTGGTTTGTGCTACTAGCAATACTCCTGGATTAAAAGCTCTAAGACTCTCAAAATCTGATGCAACTTGCTCACAAACTGACCGCCTACGACAGCAATGAGCTCCATTATCAAATCACTCTGTCACAAAAGAAGTACTTGTTTGCAGTTTAAGAATGGTTCAGGTGGAAGAGCATTATGAGAAAACCATAAATGAGAATTAGTAAAAAATTGATGTCAGACTATAGTGAAGCCCGTTCACTTCCCACAAACAGTGTGGTGCCTCTTGCCCAACAATTATGTGTGAGCTGGAGGTTTCAGGATGCTTGTAAGATGCTTATTCTCTCTCTCCCATGTTTTTATAGCCCGCTTGGGACCTTTGTAGACTTATGCTCATTAATCCCCCCGTAAAAGGCTTGGGTATCAGGTGCCTCCATGACCAGCATTCAGACCATTTGAGCAATTAGAGAGAAATACCACAGATCACTCTTAATTCTCTGTAAAGTTTGACTATAAACATGAAACTCTGACAGCCTACTCTGATAGTGTAGCCACAATACAAACATTCCATCCTACCAATTTTCCTACCAAGTGTTAAGGCAAGGCATTTCAAAACTGGAATCCAGCAGAACTTCAATCCCAAGTGTTCACACAGGGAAGTACCACCCATTTGTCTACAAGGAGAATTATAGTTCTGATTTGCAATACAGATTCCTTACATGAAAATACTCTTAAGCCTTTATTTTCAGAGGTTTAGACTGCTTGAAGTTAACTTGGTAAGAAACCAACTAAGGCAAAACAAGTGAAGAGCTAGCAGAAACAGAGCATCCAAATACAGGGAATACACAAGTTTCAGTCACAACAGAACTACTTTTTTCTTGAGAAGCAGCTCTAATAGTTTACAGGTTTTCACTCCACAAATATTTATTTATTTGCAGTCTCTAACAGCAAGAGTTGAACCAGAGATCTCCTGAGCTAAAAGTTTACTAAGGTTAAACTAAGGGATGTGGATACACTAAACTTATCTTTTGTGGCTCTGTTGAGAGAAAAGCCATAACTGGGAAGTTTGATGCATGCCTGAAGATGCTTGTCTACAGCATTTGAAATCCTCACTTGGAAAAACTTCCATTCACTTGACAGTGACCAAAACTAGAAGCTACCTTGCACTTAAAGCCCAGACACTTTAGCTTAGTGTGCTATCTCTCGTGAAGGGCACAGATGATGGTTTTTCCAATAAGCTGTGTTACTTCTGCATGCAGATCTACAGGAATTAACTTTTAAAAGATCAGGCAATAATCACTCTGATCTGTAGATCTACTTTCTCCCATTCAGGCCTCATGTTATAATTCAGGATAGTAATTACTCAATTTGCCAGGTCACATTCCTTAAGAATAAAGTAAATGAAACTATTAGATCTTATTGCAAGGGCTGGATTAGCAACTGAAAACTTCCCTGTGAACTGCCATCTAATAATTTATGGCAGTTTTGATGTTTCCTGGCAACCAGACTCACAGATTAATAAGTCCATAGTCCGCCTCTGATATTTTCTTTCCCCCTATCACCAACTTTTGGACCTTGTAACGTTCATTTTCACTTTAGTGAACTTCACTGTAGCACACAGACAGTGCGGGACTGGCAGCAGTGCAGCAGTTACAGCCCAGGAAAGATTTTATCCCAGAACTAGATGAAACCCGTGTGTTAAAGGGCCACAGCAATGAAATGCAGAGCAAGTTTTTCTGCCTGATGTGTGAACAGAGTGAAACCACAGAAATATCTTTGGAAAGAACCTTCTCACATCAGCTATTTTTGTGCCATGAGCTTCCCCTTCTGCCCTCTGCAGATGCATCTCAAGTGCACAAATGATTCCTTGTTCTTTTTTTCCCACTTTCTTTCGTAAGACTACTCATATGCTAAACTGGACACAGACTTGCCAAACCATAGACATTGCGCAGGTCAATGAATATTGTAAATTCCAAATTACACGGGATTGTATTCTGGGAAACTGCTTTTCCCTTCCCCCCCCTCGCTGAGTTGATTAAGGCTGAACCTCTTGTGCATTTTGGATGAGTTTGAGTCCATGTTCAAATGATGCATCTGTCTTTACTTTTGATGAGGACATAAAACTCAGTCTGGATGCTCACGTCTCAGCTGTGCAGTCCCCAGAGGATGCCAGGTAGGCAGCATTTGAACCCTGCTAGCAACCAGAGCTATTTACTTTGGAGATACATAATAAGGGCTAAAATTTTCTTTTCAATATTGACATTCAATGGAAAGGTTGCCTGTTTCCCTGGGAGTCTTTCAAAACAGGTTCCCAGCAATTTCCCCATTTCTCCTTCTCTACATATCTCACCCCTGAAGCCTGCAGCTGCAGTCACCATTCTTCTTTGCTGCCTGTCAGCATGGGCAATTAATGGCTCCAAAGAGTTGCTTTGAATGACCCATGTAGTCCCACCCACAGGAACTGGCTCTGAGATAGCCATGCCAAGTAGTTTCATGGGAATCCACAGCAGAGCAATAGTTTTACCCAGAAGTCATAATATTTTGGATGAAATTGTGAATCAGCTTTTAGCTGTGTGCTATGAGCTTCAGGCTACTTTTTAAATTCTCCCCCAAAGCTTACTGTTTTTTTACATGAAGAGGCCATATGTCATAATAAACATCAGGCTTAGGAGCAGCTCACACTCTAAATGTCAGGCTACAAAGCTACCTTTAAAGATTAAATCTCTGCTCTCTTCAAAAGGGAGGTTGAAGGGAAAGATGGAGAAATTCCAAATACAGAGAACCTTACAAATAAAGTGAAGTTTACTACTAACAAAACGTATCTTCCGAAAACACACTTGGTGCTTTGCTGTTGGAGCTGCCCTCGATAAAATGTAGGTGTCATTTGGAAAGGACATAATTTCCAATGAATTCTGAAAGTGTCACACAGAGTATTGATTGATCGAGTCTTGCCATCAGCGTGACCAGGGCCAGCAAACAGCTATCCCTGTGATCCAATTTTCAGAGCTCACAGACACCTCCAGTCCCGGGCAAATGGCGTCAGCAAGTGGCAGGAGGGATCTGGGGGAGGGGAGCAGGACGGAATTGTAGAGGAGAGAGTTGCCCTGCATCTGCTTGCCTGAGCATTAAATGCTATTATCCACAAGCATGGCACCCCCATTGTGGGAAAGGCTGCTGTATTTCTGGCTTTTGTGTTGCCAGCAGTGACAAACCATTTGTAAGTCAGAAGTAGGTTCTTATCAGCAAGATATACCCCGATAAGATCATGGTTTTTATGATTCCATGAGTGTTCAACCAGCTTCCCGCTTCTGCCTACAGACTTGTACACCCGGCACAGAGGTGGGCAAGGGCATGCAGGCTGCACACCCACTGCTTTCTAAACACAGCTCTGGCAGTAGGAAGCCATCAGTATGCTGCCTGCCTGCCCCATGTGCCACTCTGGCATGGGGCTGTGGGAAGCAGGCTCTCCCCATGCCAAATGCAAAGCCAGCTTTGGGCTCTAGTATAATACTTTGGACCTGCTATTCACAGAAGCTCAGGTACTAAACCAATTAATCCTGTAGGAGAAGCTGGAGAGGGAAATTATCGACACCCATTATGAAGCTGAGTAATCTCAAAAGGAAACCGTTGTCTCAGCCTGAGCGACTCCTGGCTTGATTCTGAAAGCACTGGTGAGGTGTGCACAGGGATGCCTCCCACCGCTGCACAATTAGGGATGTGCCTTGATTTGCCCACATTAAACAGGAAGAAATACCATGTGGGATGCTAGCAAAACAAATCCTTTGCTGGACTTTCGGCACCAAGCACCAGTAAAACAACAGGAAAAATGAAATAATGGAAAGCAAGAATAAAAGGAGAGCAAACAGTTAAGAGAAATGGGGGGATTTGCTGTTTGTATGAGACTGGTGAGGAACTGCAGCAGGTGAGGAAAGAAAGACTAAGTGGGGTGAATGAATTACGAATGCCTTCTCATTATACACCAGATGACCACGTGCTGACTCATTGTTACTCAATATATGAAATATTTGCTCCTCCTGTATTGTTTCCTCTTGTACCAAGTGACATGAAAACTTTCTCATTACTTCTGAAAGGAAATTACTTTTTTCTCTTGTAATTATTTATGTATGAAAATAAACCTAGCAACTAATGTGCTTTGTCAGACATTCCTGATTAAAAAAATTGAAATATAGATAGCACCGGAAAAAACCCCTCCAAAATGTAAACAAGAATTTAAAAGTAACAATGATTTTCTAAAAAAAATAATTTAAGAAAAGCAGGCTTCAATCAAGTTGAGACAAAAGGTGCCTAAAAGTATTGTGGGATTTGCAGCTATTTTTTTATTGAACAGAAAAATTAAGGCCCTGACCTTCTAATGAGATTTCGCAGATGGAGTCCAACACTGACACGCAACTATTTACTCTATTTAACAGACTCATTTCAAGATTAGCATCTATATCTGTAAATATTTCTGGCTAAACCTGAGGATCTCTCACATCTGAGTGAATATAGCACAGAAAAAGCAAGACTCCACAACTAGTTATGTTGAAATTTGTTTCCTATAAAGTAAATATCTTGCTTTAAAAAGCACATATGGAACTGAAGTTCTTGCTAGGCACCCAGAAAGTACATTCTACGCTCTGCACTGTGAATTTACCAAGCATAATTAATAGCAAGCACAGCAGACACAGTGAAGATACATAGTAAAGCCTCCTACAGGATACACTGTGTTTGCATAGAGAGCATAGCACCACTTCAAGCCACAAACAAATCAATCAAAATCAACATCTATTTCCAAGTGATTTAAAACAGAACAAAAGTAACTAATTTAATGCATTTTTCATTGCAAGCCCTCCACTATGCCACAGATGAACTAAAAAATCTACAAAACAATCATGCAGCATGAGAGAGAGAAACCAAATTCTCCTTACCTTAGAAAGGACTGCTATCAGCTGATCTGAACTAGGCTAAGCACAGGCAACGTGCTTGGGCTGAAAAGCCCTTGTTAAACCTCTGCTTATTGTATGCTGCCTGTGCAGGTGTGTGTGTGTCTCCTAACAGTTGCACCTGAACTTTAAGTTGCCCGCTACTTCCCCTAGTAGAGACTTTATTCCATGGTTCGTAACTTTGCTAAGGAGTTTAAGGGCAAAGGTCTGCATTCTCTTTCTGTGTATCAGATCTCACAACCAGCTGCAGCTGACTTCTTTTTAAGAAAGTTTTGGTACGCATGGGCATATCTGAAAAACCCCACTGTTATCAGGCAACACACATACCATCTGTGTCATGGGCCACTTCACCAAATAGGCTTTTTTGGAACAAAACCTTATCTGCATCTGCACATAACATCCAAGTGTTCATGGGATGAGTGCAGAGCAAGCTCATGTAACACGAAGGACTCTGAAGTTCACTGCTTAATGAAGGTATCACTAAGTGCTGTTGCATCTGCTGTTGCTCCAGATGAATGGGATTGGTGTTGCATTGTCTGTGGTTGCACTGTACACTGGCGGCAGCAAAGGGGAGTGTTCAGATGGAAAATGCTGGCTCCTCATCGTTGATGTGATGTACCTAGCCTAGAAGCCATAAAATAAGTTTGTAATAAAGTGTAGCTGTTGTTTTGGGCACTAATATGTGAGTAGTAAAACAGGACAATCCTGGAATTTTATTCTGAAGAGACTGAGGCAAAGTCTGCTCAAAGCTGAAGCTCCCATTAACTTCAAGAGGTCCAAACACTGCAGATGATTTCTGCAGAGGTTCATCTGCATAACCCACTTTTTGCTGCAACAGCTAAGTATTGACAAGGCCTGTTTCCATTTCCAACACTGTTCACACCTTTGTCATCTCCAACTTTGACAGTAGCACTAGCCCACCCAACAGCGATTAGGCAGATTTTTTTCCCCCTTATTATATTTTCTCATTTCTTAAATTTCTTACAGCAAGTGGATATTTTGCAGTGGATCACACAGCCTAATTCAGAAAGCTAACAGGAAATTAAAGGAGAGCACACCTTCCCTTTCACCACTGTTAGCATGCTATATTAGCTAATTTACTCAGTTGGTTTTTATTTTAGCTCTTTTTTTATTATTTTGCAGTACTAACAAGTAGAGGGTTTTTTATTTTGATCTTTCCCCAATAACCATAGCTGGTGCACCTAGGTCTGCCTTTTTGGACACCAAATACCAAGCTGTGCCTCAACGTGTGGCATTCATGCAGCTTCCCATGAACATTCCTGGAATAAATCAGAGCATTGTGGAGCCAGCTAGTTGGCCTGTATATGTAACCTGTAGGAAAGTGCAGTGCCAGAGCACCTGGCTTTTTGTAGCCTTTTCCCTTTCTTTTGCCCGGTGTTAGGATGCTCCTATTCTCTCCTCAAAAGAGGAGAGGGTTAGTGGTCAGCACAGCCCAAGATGACAGATATTGAAGTCCAAAGCAATGACACCAATTTTCCAGAATTTCTGGTTTTTCACAAGCAGGCAAGTAGACAAAAAAATCTTCACAGATGGTTTCCGTTATGCAAAGCAAGCCCCTTTTGCCTCCTGCTGATCTCCCAAACCAGTATCTCTGTGGCTTCTCTATCCAGAATCACTCACTTGACTATCTCATGCACTCAGAGTGCCCAGTTTCAAACTGCTGTTGGACTTGCAGAGCCCTGGTTGAGCTTGTTAATGGGAGTTTCACTGTAAGACTTAGTAAATCTGAGTGAAATAAAGAATCAGAAAACACTCCAGAAAATGGAATTCTTGATTAACCAGCATTACAAAAATGTGACATGTAACTTCTGGGGAGCATTTAGAGAATATACCACATCCCATTTCACCAGATTGGACTTCAATTTTTATTCTATTATAATGTATGTACCAAAATCTGGCATTTTCTTGCCCAAATTCTATTTAAAACTAGCAGACTGTTGACTTACCAGAGTAAATGAAAGAAAAACCTTGTAAACTAAACTTTACATTTCTTGGATACAGTTCCTTGAAGTCAGACTATTAACACCAAAGTATAATAATTTAATATACATATTTAGTTGTCAATACTATAGTGCATGAACTTAAGCTACCAAATGCAAGTAAAGAACCTGGGAGTTTTTCTACCCTTTATACTTCATCTGTGTATGCTGCACATACAAGCTGAAGTCTGTCTTGGAAAACCTGCAGATAAATGAAAGGAAGGAATCTTGTATAATGCTAGCGTTGGGCAGAAATCACCCCCACTGCATTGCCTAAGGTCCTGCCCAGTGTGGGCAGCCGGGTGGTGGGCACACCTTTCAGTAGACCTGCAGAGAAGCAATAGTAATGCCCAACACATGTGGCAATGATGGTATTGCGATAGTCTTATTTGGTGAGAACACAAAGCTGGCCCCAAGTCTGTTGCTTCTGAGGGCTATAAAAGAGAGAGTCTCAGTTACAAGAGGTTAAGAGGGCACATCTATCCTCAAAGAACAGGATAAGCAGCAGTTCACGGAAACTGAAAGAAATGCAAGTCCTGGAGGGAAGGCTGTGGAAGTGGGGAAGCCTGAAGCAAGACTGCTTGTCTGTCTCTGCAGGAGCCACGCCGCAGTGAAGATCATCTCTGCATTTGAAAAATACACATTGAAGAGCAGTCACCCTCTGGACCTGAATGGACACATGGAGACACACAGCAAGCCTGCTGCAAGTACAGCTGTCCCACCCCCTGCAAGCACTTTGCCTTTGAAAGAAAAGGATGCCACTCATGCCAGCTTTCCTTAAGCAACATTGGCACTGCTTCATGTCCTGGTGCTTGTTTCATTAAGGAGAGAATGAAGGTACAACACTCTGAATAGGAATTGTTGCCTACATTATGTCAAAACCTTCATAGAAAGGAAAAAATCCAACTGTGGGGTAGAAAACCCCTGCCCGTCTTCAATCAATCCTCACTACCACCAGGCATCTAGTCAATTTTTATTCAGTCTTCTGTAGCCTCGACTTCAATGAAGTGGCACAGCAGGGCCAGCGCCGGCAGCTGCCGGGCCCCACTGCCAGTGCACCGGTGCCGTCGAGGAGGAGAGCCAGCAGAGCCTGGGAGGGCTGTGCAGGGGACACTGGAGTATTTCAATCCGTGCCCCAGCCCTTAATCATAAACTCGAGGTTCAAAGCCTTGCTGGGCTGCTGGCCGCTGATCCCATCTCAAGGTGATAGTCACCTCTAGCCTTTCTGCAAACTGCAAACCTACTGTCCATCCATCTTAAAGCAGCTTGACACTGGCTTCTCTACCCATTTTACAGCCAGCGAACATTTCCTATTGATTTATTGATTTCTGTCTGCCTGTGGAAGGAGCTCAGAACAGACTCTATGTGCTCTTGCAGCCTCCTGCATAGATTTTTTTCTCCCTTTTTCCCTTTTTATCCAAGCTGTGTTAGCAGTCTGTGGTGAAGCAGGAATTAGACCATGCGGGAGCCCAATTTGCTATTGGCGAATGTGCCAGGCTTTTCTTCCTCTCCCTACCCGGAATACACACCTCCACTCCCACTCTCTGCCTCCTGTCTCCTTTTCCTCAGGAAAGCCAGCAGATCCCTGCCTATCCAGCCAGTTCATCTTAGCTAAAAACTTCTGCTGCTTCCCTTCAGATCGTTCCTTGTCATTAACAGGTGTTTGAAGTGCATCTAATCACTGCTTGTAACTGCGATTCCTTGATTTATACCGGGTCAGAGGAATTTCCTCCTTTCTGAGTCAATCCAGAAAAGGACACATTTCCTGACCATGCACTCATCTGCGTGAGTGCAAACCCCTGCATGTTTTAATAGACATGTTGCATGAATTTCAGAGTCCCATGGGGCACTCGATAGCTCATAGGTTTGAATTGGAAAAGGGGCATAGCCTGCCTTCTACCCCCTAGTTGCCAGTCCAAATGCAGCCCAGGTCAGCAGTGATTGAAAGTTATTCCTGGCTGATGCTGGTTCAGAGCCTTACAAGAAATTAGTGCAGTTTCCAGACAGCTCCCAGTGGTCAGATGTCCACATCACAAAAAAACAATCTGGCTTATCGTTCTCCACAGAGAGGCAAGCATTGAGTGAGTGAGAGGCTACTCTTTCTGGTGTCTGAGGTGGTGCCTTTAAGCTGTGCCTCAGCCGCGACAGTGGGAAACTTGCTGCTGGTGGCCACACTCTTCCTCAGCTGGGGAGCGATGTCCCATGGTCCACCTCACCCTGGCTCCAGGGGCAGCCCCAGTGTGGAGTGATGCTGATGCTTTGCCCCGGTTGGGCCCCTTGGACTGTACTTTAGGTGAGTTTGGGTTCACCTTCTTACACCTCTTCATCCTCCTTGTACCTCTGGCTGCCAGAGCAGCAGTGACACTTGCTCAGACAGCAAACACAATGGCATGGCAGGGAAAAAAGGATATTAGCAGGTAAAGGGCTGTCCTCTGTAAATACAATCTCACAGAAGACTGACAAAGGTTTCACTGTAGACAACTTTTGTGAAAAGCACTGCTATTTGTTACCTGCTTCCCAGCCTTCCCTCAAAGTGCACATACCTGAGCAGGAGAGAAAAATCAAACAGCATCCTACAGAGCTGGCAAGCAATATATGCAGCCTTGGTATCCTTTCAGGAGATCACATCTCTGCACTCACGTGTGCAAACCTCCCCTCTGCCAATCCCTGAGGGAATACATACAGGCAAATGTATGCATTCATACATTTGTATTTCCACTCAGACAAAAAGGGGGAAGGAGAATCCCGACTGGAAATGGCTCCTCTTTTCCCTTAGAAGACCTGTGGGGGTTAATCATGTTTCCAGGCTGTGGGGCTGCCAGGGGCTGAGCGCTCACCAGCTTTGCTCAGACCAGGAATCTGTTTATATTCTCCTTATCCCCCTTTTACAACAGTCCTTTGGCTCAGCTTAGATTCACAGGAATGTTTGCTCCTTTATCTCCTTAGAGACTGCCCTGCTTGTGCCAAAAAATGCCTTTTGTGGGCCCTCACCTACCTTCCTTTATGTTTCCACAGGATGCACAGACTCAGCCCGGCTGGCTGACCCCAAGCAAGACACCATCCTCACTCCTTGTCTCCACTGAACACCCTTCACAGCTGCTCCAGTTTAATCACTATCCCTCAGCATTTGATTTCTTGACTAGAATTCATTGTACCACAGAAATTGCTGTATTATTCCTTAATATTATGAGCTGGAATAGATCAACATGGACATATCTCAGAGAGATGATGAGAGGTGTCTGCACCTAAAGCTGTACGTGCTTTCCTTTGAAGAAGCTGGCGTCGTGCATAGGGAACAGGTACTTTCTCCAGAACAACTATGCAAAACTTCGTATGAAACCTTGTGAGCATGAGAGTTGAAAAATATATGAACAATTAAAAACTAACCCCCACACTGGTGTTGCCTATTGTGTTGAAGATGAAGCACTGATGAGATACTGGGGACTTTAAAATGGAGATATTTGAAGTCAGAATAGAGAGAGTGTGCAAAGGGAAAGCTACAGGCATGGTTAAAGGCTGTGTGACCAGCAGGTACTGGGGGCTGGAGCCTGCTCTTGTTTAAATTCATACACTGCCAGCGGTGTCAATTAAATGATGCAGATTTACACCAGCACAGAATCTTGTCTGAAGTCGACTCTCTGCCTCACACACAGGAGAAAATGTTTACAAGGCAGCTACCACTGTTCTTTAAGGAAATTGCATCTGCTCATTTTTACATTGGGTCTATCCATATGTAACTACATGCATTTCAATGGGTTACTTCTGATTTACACTGCAGGCATCGTGCATTTCCCTAGACCAACATTAACTATTTATTGATCTTCCCAGTACCCCTGTGAGGAAGGCTATTATTCCCATCATATAGACAAAAAAGGATTACATTTTGGAGACTGTCTGGATCTGGTGCACACATTTGGACCTCTTTTGCCATCAATTACACTTCTTACAGCTCTTATTTTCCCCCGTTTTACCCCCCGCCACCATATGTGTGCAGGAGAATGGAGAGGAAAAACAGCACAAACAGTAATCCAGGTCTAAATGCAAGGTAAGTCTCTCAGGCTTATTTCACCTGATTTCTCTTTTTTATAAACACAAAAATCTCTCAGACTTCTTAAATTTGCAGAGAGCTATTTCCAAGCCTGGCTGGTGTTCTGGTTGATGTCTCAGACTGTGCCTGGAGATGGGGTGAATTTTTGGGGGTGTGTGAAGAAAGCGGTTGCACCAGCAGCAGGCAGGGGGGCAGCCCAACAGACTCGCCGCTGTGAGCTTGGGAAGTGATGGGGCAGTGGGTGGCTGCAGGAAATATGGGCTGGTAGTAGCATGTGTTTGGTGTGGAAAGGGAACATGGTTGCTGTGAATTAGTAAGCGGGATGTGAAAGCTTGATCCAAAGCACACTGAGTGCAGCATTAAGTCTCCCCTGGACTTCAGTGTGCCTTGCATCAGGTCTTTAATAACATAATTCTTCAGTACGAGGTGAAATCTCTCAACCACACAGTTACTATTTCTGGATATACTCTAAGATGCTTGGATGTCCCACTCTGCCTGTGTACCTGACATGCGCCAACCAAAATTACCAGCGCTGCACTGTCAATAATGTGTCAGAGTTTCAGCCATTCTAACAGACCTAACCAAATATCCAGGAGACCCCCAGCCCAAGATCCTGCTCTGTTTGCTTGGGCACTGGGGCATGACTTCCTTAGTTTGTCCGTGACAAGCAGCACGCTGCACCCTGTGTTGGCATTTCATGAGCCCCTGACTCCCATGTGTGGGATTTCCTATTGCTACTTTCTTTCCAGTTCTCTTCTCCCTCTGGAAGGAAGTGCTGGAGTTGAGCTTCTCTGAGCTGCCAAACAAGAAACCCTAACTCAGCATCGGGTTTGTGAGAGGTCCAGCAAAGACAGCACCAGTCCTCAGCACTGGCCCAGTCACACTGGAGTGGAGTACAAGTTGACATACTGAATAAATATAATTGGCACATGATTTATTGATTACACCCCTTCTGAAGACAGGCCCTCTACCGAGATGAGATTCATAACACACCACATCACTTAAATGAGCCCTGAAGCATGTCCTTGGTCACGTTTTCACCATTTGTGCTTTCAGGAGGCACCAAGATTTTTAGGTTTCCCATGTGTGTGATCCTGCCCATGGTACGAGCCAATTCATCCTACTGGTACTGGATCAGAGTTCCTCAAAAGGCAGAATTCATGTCCTGCAGAAAATTCAGGTATTTTAACACTGTGATTCTCTTCAACCTCAGTGGGACTGTCCCATAACTCAGGGTTTCAGAGCTGAGCTGTATTTTGTGACAAGCTCTAGTAAATAGTTCAGCTTGCTTTGGTGATGCTTCTGCACACCAAACTGGGAGATGCAGCAGCACGCAAACATGTAGGAAAGCACTAACAATAAAAGTTGCAACCTGTGGTATTAGCACACTTTAGAAATGAAAGTATTTACTAGATAGGCAGAATTTTATTGTTGTCACTTTGAAAATGCTTGTTTATTGGGATAAACTCCAGTTGCAAAGAATATCAATCAGATCTTTTTATGAATAAAGTGATCTGCTATAGAGATCTTTCGTCAAATGACTTCATTTACCGAGTCACCCTATTTTACCCATCTTGCTTTGAGAAGACATTAGCTTGATTTGGTTTTGCTGCCAATGATATATCTTCTCTTCCTTTTAGTTTTGCTGATCTTACTCCTATCACTCTTTTTCTGTCACCTGCAGTGCCTCTCTTCAGCGCTCAGTTACGCTCCCTGCAACCTATTTCATCCTATTAGGTGGACAGCTACAACTGGTGATGTGGCCCAGACAGATTTTCTTGTTCCTGATAATAAATGGAGTGTTCAGTTGTGCAGCTCTGACCTTGTGTATAATTTTCAAAGATAAGTTTTGGGGAAACAAATGGGTTAGTCATTATAGAAATATTGTGAGGCTTGACAGAAAATAACATGGCAGAAAATTATGACAGAAATAGCAGAAAGCCACTGTGAGGTTCTACAGTATCTAAATTATCTTTCTATATCCCAGGATTGATAGTTTTACAATAATTCTCTAAGTTTCTAAACTTCATCTCCCTTGGGCCTCCCACTGCTATTGTATTTCCCATTTTCCTGCAAGGACTCCAGTTAGGCTTATAGCTCTTTTAATAATTTTTTAAAAGCTTTTAAAATGTTTAGTCTATTTCTTATGTTATTTTCTACTAAAAATAAATATTTTGCACTAAGGATTTTTTCAGCACTTCCCAATCTCATCTCATTGTAGACAGTAATCTGGGAGGGGTCCAAAAGAGTAGAATGATCTGCTGCAAATAACACAGCACAGGCTTGTGAGCATTTGCAATAGGTAGTGGGAAGCAAGAGGCAGAAGATAGAGGTACTGAGGACCTTGGAGGAGGCAGGTGAGGACAGATACTCAGCCTGTCTCTGGCGGTAAGTTGCAGACCAGTCTACTTGGCCTGATCCTGGTCTGTTGCGTTAGGGGAGCAGCAGCCCCATAGCAAAGGCTGACTCATACTCCAGCATATTGATAGGGAAAAAAAACAGTGCTCAGAGCAAAATGTACTGAGCAGCACATCCCAAAGCAAAGCCAGAGGCTGTATACCATCACCAGCGTTGATGTTTGTCAGAAATCAAACATTAACAAGAAAATAAGCACATGTATTAAGAAAGCTTCTCTCTGTCCTGTCCCACACAGTCAATGGCATTGACTGCAATAGTACGTAACCGTCCAGTCCTACTTACCACCTATTGCTGATTCTTGAATGACTAATGACACTTTAGGGTGTTTGAGATATGTTCCTATTGATAGGAATGCTTGTTGACTGCACAAAGGTAATGAGATTGTTTCTATGATGAAGGTAAGCCCACTGAATCCCTGTGTGCAAATGCTGGGAGGTTTTTGCTTCCCCTGCTATTTTGACCCAGGCATCTTGGCCACATTACAGCAGCATCTGCAGTGCACCAGCCATATCTTGCCCCAGCAGCACTCATAGTGTAGGATATCTCCTGCCTGTGTTGCCAATGCCATGCTCAGTTTACCTTGTTGCAGCACCCCTACATTTGCAGGTAGTTGTGGCTTGACTGCTATTTATGAACTGCTTATTTGTGTATTGTGTTAGGACAACAACCCCACAGCATGTTTAAACTGCTGTAACTCTGTGGTGGTCTTTAACTGAAAATCTCTGAATGCAACCAATTCCACTGAGGTTCCTAAAAAGGGAAACAGAGTTATATACACTCTGTGGTGAGGCCCAGAGATGGATTTGTGCAGAACAGGGAGTAAAGAAGTTTGATCCCAGGAGCCCCCCTGACAGCCATGTGACTCTCTTGATGGTTATAGTCACAGCCTCTCTCTCTGTCCCTTCCTTCCCTTCCTGCCTCCTTACTGCTGCTATATTTTCCCAGGGCTTCTGAAGAAGAGCTTAAATGCTGTTATGTGGCACCATGAATGTAATACAAGTTGGACTGGTTTTACTATCGTGCTATGCTTTTTGTTCTCTGGGTGTAATTGTTGCCTCCAAAGACACATGTCTAGGCCTGAGAGAGGACTTCTCCTTCTGCCCGCCTTTGGAGAAAGCATATGGCATGGTGTCTGATTGGGGTGAGGGTATGGAAGAGGGACCTGCCATCCCTGACAACTTCACCATGTCAAGGCAAGTGACAGGGAATTACTCAGTACAGGGCCTGTTGAGAAGATAACTTTCCTCAGCTTTACCCGAAAGAATGAAAGCTCATTATATGCCTAACAGCAGAAGGTGTCTCTCCTGGCTTTCTCCCAGGGGGAAAGATGACCCTAGGACATTGCAGGCAGATCTGCACAGAGAATTTGCCAGTGGTCCATTAGAAATGATTGCTGAGCAAGGAAACAGCACCTTTTCTGCTGACACCAAGGGCAGCTGCGGAAGGTGGGACAGATGCTGGGAAGAGGTAACCCTTCAGCAGAGGAGCAGAGGCTCACTGGCATTTCCACTGCTATCTCTCACCTTTTATACCACTTTCTGTCTGACCTTGAAAAAGTTACACAGGGATGTGTTACCCACAGAGCATCCTTGGGAGGTGAGGGAAGATTGTGTTATGCTGGGTAGTATTAACAGTTGCATCAATCACAAGCCTGGTCAAAGCAAATAGATGTCCTACTCACCCTTTATTCAGACTGAATGGAAGATGCAATTAAATGGCTCTCATATAGTGACAGCAGGAACAGTAAAAGCCATTATCCAAAGCCCTACCAGAAGCGTGTGGGCTGAAGCACCATAATCCTCAGCAGAAGAGAGACAGGCAGAGAGGTGCCCTGAGCCTAGCTCAGAAAGGCAGGCAGCAGCAGGCGAGTGCATGGGGAGCATTGGGGAGAAGGGGATGTATGGAACATTCAAGTGTGAGCAGAGCCAGCACTCCTTGTGTCCTAGGGCTGCCGGCAGGCTGGTCTGGAAACCTGACCTGAAAAATTGCCTCTGCCTGTGTCAAGGAAACAGGTTTAGACCAAAGAAATAACTGTTCTATATAACTGATGTCACTTTTGGGCAGGGAGGAAAGCCCAGGAGAATATTGGGTAATTTGGGGGCCAAAAAGGTCCCTTTAAGGTCATCCAACAATGGGAAAAATATTATCAAATGTGCTAGAGGGGTGGGATTCACCACATGTAGATAGCGCAATGTACGTGTCTGCACTGATTTAATGGCCTAAATTGTCCTTAAGTCACTAAAGAGAAATAGACCATTTTAGGGAAAGCTTCATCTTTTCCCAAAGAAGGTGTCTAAAACAGGTCAGATAAATTGAGCTTAGAACTGCCTGCTTCTCTCTATTGACTTTCACAAGAGTCTAGACAACAAGCTGAGATAGAGATATCCACACTATATATGTCTAAAGTTAGGTAAGATGAATCCCATCCAATAAGTCTCTGTGCCCCTACCTGCAGGCAAGGAAGGGAATGTGAATAGTGATGGATGAGAGAAGCATCGAATTTCCTACAGACATTCATCCACTCTTTCTCTGAACTGGCTTTGGCTGCATTCTCATGTATTTGTGCTTTTCATTAATGCTCTATGACAGTACAAATGCCAGTGGAAGGCAAGTTTCATGCTTGCACACACAAAACTTGTGGGAAGAAGATTGTCAATTTTTTCTCACAGGCTTTTTCCAGCAAAACTGATGGCCATATTTACATTCAGCCAGGCTATCTACACGAACTGCTCTGAACTTCTGACCTGTTTAGGCACAATGAAAGATAACAAAGATGAAGGCTGTATATTTTCTTTGACAGAATTATGAAGGCCGGGACATAAGTCATTTAAGCAGAAAGGATTGAAAGGGCCATGGGGTGCATTGGCTGCTGCAGTGAGAAGAGCACACAAACTCGTTCTGTCAGAGAGCTGGTGGATGCTGATGATGGAAACATAGGTATAATCTGCATAGGAATAGGAGCAAGATATTTTCTTGCTGGTGTGTGAGCCAGGGCCAAGTCACCCTCCTAATTCTTCCTGTCGTTTCTGAAAGATTCATTTCCTGATGCCTCTGCTGGAGAAATGGGCTCCGTATCCCAGGTCTCACCTTGTCCATGAATGTATCAGGAGCTGTCCCAGGGGTCAAATTCTTCTCCTGCTCACAACCCAGGCAAGCCCATCATCTTTAAAGGTCTCACAGAAGCACTAATATGAAGAAAACTGTGGCCACCATCATGTTATTCTGCTTGTATTTTTGTGCGTGTCCAAAGTGTTCTTTTCAATGTATTTTAGGTATGCTTTCTGCAAAGCAGAAAAATGTCTAGCTATTTCTCAGCTGCTAGTAACATTTCAAACCCTAACATCAACTATCTGTACACAATAGATTTTCTTTAAATAACTCTTAGCAAATGCTTGACATCTGTTTTCTCTAATTAATTCTAGCAGTCATCATACTTCACTGCATATGTTGAAAGCTTTCAAGGATGATAAGAGCTACCTACAGCATTTCAGTCCTGGGAGTTTGTATTGTAAACACTACTCCATAAAAGCTTCAGGATAGTTCATTCTGAAAAGTCAGTGAGAGAAAAACAAGGCGAAACACCTGCTGGATGTGAAAATAGTGACCAAAGGAATTAGGGAGAATTATTTCAAAATGCTGTCTTTTGATTTTATTGTAGTTATATTTGGGATTAAAATGAGACAATAGTTAGAAATAAAGAGCTTGGACTAGCAGTCCTTCCTGTGAAACTATGAAACAAAAGTCTTTTGCCCTACTGCATGTTCAAAGCTAAAGGTAGTCCCAGATGCAAGAGCACAAGGAAATGAGAAGGCAATACTATCATAACTATGTATATGATGCCCCACCTCACAAACTGCACTATGGCTATCATACTCTAAGAGGAGAAACCTCTCCTGAAAAGCAAGCGTCAAAAGGTGTGCCTGTGTCAGTGCTGGTCAGACCCATCCATGCTCCCATTTCTGCACACTGGATTTGGTTGTTTTCACCTTATTTCCACCCACATACCTGCCTGCCATTTGCCATTGTGCTCTTGCAGCCCAGAGGTTCCCAGTGACCTGGGATTGACAGCACACTTCTGGTCCTGCCAGAGGCAACAATAATCACTCTAACTGCAAAAAACAACATAAAATCAGCATTCCTAAAAATCTGATGCTGTTCTCTGAAAAGAAGAGTAGCCTTTGACATCACCTTTTCCTTGCCTGTAATCACCTCTTGTGTGTTTTGTAAACAGAACAACAAAGACCATTCAGATAACATGTTAATGAGTAAAAGAGTTTGCTGAGATCTTTTGGGATAAAATGTCTGATGCTGCATAAAACTTACTAATTGCAAGTAGTGGGAAAATCTCCCTATGCATCATGCCTTGAACCACACCAGTCACCTGGCAGCCTCCTATAAGCCCTCTCCCATTGGTCTCGTCATCCCCAGAAGCAGGGCTGGCAGTGAGAGGCTGCATCCCCTGGGATGTACGGGAAGGGAGCAGGGAGAGGGATGGGAAGGAAGGTCCCAGTTCCCCACGTTGTGCCTGTGCACTGCCTCACTGCTCAGCTGGGACTTTGGGGTGGCAGTTAGTGCCTTATACAACACAGGAGCTGCTGAGCAAAACCATTGTCCAAACCTTCCTCTGTCAGTCTCTAAGACCCTAATGTCTATTTTAACAAGTCCTAAATCACCTCTAGTAACTCTACAATGCTCTGCAAGTGGTGTACCACAGGCTTTTTGCTGTGCTTTGGGATTTCTGGTGTTCTGTGGTTTGTATGCTAGGTACACTGGATTCAAAGCTGAAAAGCAGCATGAGGATAAGGCACAAGTTGTTGATATCTGTTGGTTTTTCCCCTTGCAAAATGCTTACAGTGCCCATTTCCATGTAAATACCTTCCAAAGTCTCTTCTCAATGTTAAGTGTCCAATAACGGCAACAAACCCCAGCAAAGATAACATGTTACAAGGATACACAGTAAATCAGACAATTTAATGAATTCATAACCTTTCATTTTATTTCCTTCCTGTGAGATAATTTTAGCCAGTGTCAATGGGATTTGTAGGAAAGGGGAATGAATAGTGATCTTACCTCAACCAATAAAACAAAATCCTAATTTTCTGTCTTTTATCTTTTCCCATTCTTTTGTGCGCCTCTTTGGCCTTGTCAAAACATATCGTTCAGTTAGAGACTAAAAATATTTTCCCATCGATTGGGGTTATTGATTTTTTTTAATCTGTACTTTGGCTTAGAGAGCTCGGGTGAAGGGTGAAAGTTCACCGGCTTAGTCCGCTGTTTTATCTGGACAGCAGAAGAATGTATTGGCAGCAGATTTGATTTACCTTGTTGGTCAGCTGTAGTCACTCCAAGCACTGCAGACAAGCAGCAAGCATATTTTGCTGTCTATTTTATTGTACACTGAAGTTCTTGAAGGTCCAACCTCTCTATTGATTTATCTCTCAATTTCCAGTGGCCCATGTTTCCATTGTTATTAACATAAATGTATCAGAAATCAGATTCCCTTTCAAAGATATATTGATCATTTATGAGCTTTGAAAAAAGTCTGACATGTGATGCTATACATTTCAGTCATTCACTAAGTCCACAAGACTCATACGTACTGATTAATAAACAAATAAAGTAGAATAGGATGGTATATCTCATGGTGCAGTTATGGAATAGGACATGGATATATCTGGTGTTAATACTGATTTTTTTTTCATACTAAAGAAAGGTTGCTAGGAGGAAATGTTTGTCTAAATCTTCAAGAGTCATCGTGGAACTGCTGCTAAGTTATCTGGGAACAATTCTAAAATAAACTATTATGAAAAGATAATTATGAAATAATGATTTTATTATGAAATATAAATTGTACCATACAGTACAAACTATTTCTTTTTCTATTCTGTCTGTAGGATGCATTGAACATGCTAAACCCTTTTCTGACAAGACTTGCTTGCTTGAAGCTTCTCATATACTATTTGTTACATAGGTAGTGGGTATATAAATACATATAAGGGTATATGCTTATCCTAGGAAATGTGTACCTAGCCAGTATTCTAAGTCACAGTGAGTCCTGCTAGCTCAGGGACTTCAGGGCTTCATGGGAAAGCCCTGCTACCAGAAACAGTGAGAGAACAAGGAGGGGGGAAGGAAAAATGTTTTTGAATCATTCTCCTCTGAAGAAAAACTTTTCCTGTGCTGGTGGAAAATATGTCTGACTAAAATTATTAAACTATGCCTTTCAGACAAGTCCGGCATGCTAAAACTGCAAACACTAAGCAAGGACATTAAGCAGGCTTCCTAAACACCCTCTGATGAGTGGGTGCTGCAAATCAGTGCATAAATTCAAGGGTAACTTAGCTGATATCTAGATTTCTTAGACAAATTCAAATTCATTAGCTATGTAAACATAGGTTAACTCTAAAGAAGGTCTATGTTACTGCAGTGCCAATCTCTTCTTGGCCTCACTGGGTTTTGGAGCATCTTTCAAACACTTATTCTTCAGGAATCCTTTAGCCACCAGTCCTTTGATCCAGCATTGACCTGACCACAACTACTTGAAGTACTTTCTGCAGCTCAGAGTGCCTTTTCTCTGGCCATCCACTCTGCTCCTCCAACTTCTCTCATACAACCTGTGGCTATCATTGTTCAGCAGATGTGGACAGCCTTTTCTGTGAGTACCTACTTAATCAGGGTCCTTCATTCTCCGTTTGAAATGAATCTCTGTCACAGGCATGAAGTCACAAGTCCTAATACTTTAAAGGCTAAATGGTCTTTTGCTATCTCTTCATTAGCAGCCTCCCTCTTTCAGCTAGCCAGGTGCTTTTAGCCTGCCTGCCTGCCAGGTGGGGGACAGGGAAGCTTTCCTTTGCTGCAAGCAGCATGAGTGTGCAGGCTTAGGGCTAATTCACATGGAAGTTTATTCTGCTACAGCCCTCTTTTGGGAGGAGGGAAAAGTGGGGATGGTTGTTTTCCTCTTCCCAGCCGCTACCTTCTCAGAGGCAGTGAAGCAAAAGGACCTTTCCAGTGAGGATTTGAATGAAGAGAGCACTGTGACCTTGTGGATGACAAGTAAATGCTCATGCAGTGAGCAATGTCAGTTCCCCATCCTCTTTGTGGCTGGAAACATCCTGGAGGGCTCTCTTAGACAAAATGCATTTCCCATCACAAACCAGCTTCCTGCATTCTGGATAGTTTCTAGCTCTGGCAGCAAATGCTCCCAATCTGTGGTGTCAGTTTTATTTTAGGTTTTACTTTTGCCAATAGTGCTGTGTTCTTGAATTTGACTTTGCTCCACACTCCAAAAAAACATGCACACTGCCTTTTCCCACTCACTGTCTCACCTTGGGCTCACAAGAACAGGAGGATGCCTGAATATTGTTCTGTCCCATCCCATCCCCTACAGGCTTCTCTACATGACACAACACACCACAGCTGGAACCACAGACCAGGCTTCCTTCACTGCCTCTTGCTGTCATGACTTGCTGTGCTCTCTCACTTTCACAAGGGATTGTTTTCTGCTGCATTTATTTCTTCTTATTTTTCTTCTTTCTATTTTTTTTTTTCCTTCTTGCATGCAAAGGGAACATCTGGAAAAGGCTTTTTTTCTATGAGTAGGGGAATCATATCAATATTGCATAATCTATCTCCATTTTCAGTAAGTCTTCATTAGATAGCCATACAGGGATCCCCAGGTGACACATAATAAAGCCCCTCTCCATGACAGAAACATGCCCATTAACAAATTTTACATTTTCCTGTCTTCCGCTGTTCACCACAGAAGCAATTTCAGTAAGTAAGAGCCTGATTAAGTCTTTGCAGGACTGGAGCACATGCTGTCAAAGGAGGTACTGTCAAGACTAAAGGAATGAGTTACGGGTCATTTTCTGGCTCTGAAAATTCATTTATAAAGTTCAAGTAACTGGACACAACAGACTGTTGCTCCGTTTTGCAGTTGTGACCATGGTCCTCCTAGGTGCCCCTAAATCTGAATCTCTTTGTTACCTAGAGTAGATAAGATACAGCAATGATTGTTCAAACATACTGTATCAGAGACCTTTGCACAGGGTACTGCTACTGCAAAAACAATCAGTACCTGCAAAAGCTATTTGCTTTGCCTAGGAAACAGCAGGAGCTGGACATGACGACTCACACCATGCCAGACAATGTGACTGCCTGGTATCTCAGAAGATAGTGTATTCCATTATTGTACTATATGATCCTAAATACTGTCATAAACTGCTAATACACTAATGTGTTCATAGTCTATTGATTGATACTGGGAATACTGTTCTGGGTTAGTCTAGCTCATTTGTAATACTGCATATAAGCAGAATTTCTTGGAGCATACGGCATGGAGGAAAAGGGATTCCACACATACTTTATCTTATCATTGCAGCATTAATATTACAGTTTCTTTTATAGTGTAATAAAAATAGTTTTATTTATAAATCTCCTTACTCTCTCCAAGCATTTGGGACACCACACAAAATTCCAGAAATAATTCAAAATGCATTAAAAATTATATTAATGGACCACAGCATGAAAATTTTAATAAAAACCTGATCAAGGGAGAGGGCGAGAGATGTTATTCATATGGGCTCAATAACAGTCAAACTGAAAATACAGTTAAAATATCTTGAATATTTTGAAGACAAGGAGACAGAGACTGAGGGAGACCTGGAAAGGAGGAGGTGCATTGGGCCTCCCTGGTGAAATGGTTTTGGCTGCAAGCAGGGCAGCAGGGAGAGGTGCAGGCCACATCTGGATGGGATCAAGGGGTCCTTGTGCCATGTTAGGATTCAATATGCACTGTGTGGTGCTATTAGGGGCCCTAACTCTCCTCTTCCCACCCAGGCTGGGATAGGTGCCCGTGTGCTGCTTCCACAGGGCTGGGGCTCACTAGAGCCCAGTGCCACTGACTTTTGCCCTGGTCAGTGTCCCATTGGCCATCAAGGACAGCCTAACATGCAAGGCAGGACGTAAGTAGGAGTGCCCTATCCAGAGGGCTGTTGCCTATCTATTCAGTTTACTGCTGAGCAAGAGCTTGGATTCAGGCAGGGTTTATACTGCTTCAGGACTGAGAAATGCAAGGATCAGACTGCTTTTACCATTAGTGGGTCAGACTTTCAGATTAGACTGGGCATCCCCGGTGAGCTGGGCATGGTGCAGTGGGGAGTCTGTAAGCAAACCATTTGTTGTGCACTGCACAACCTGCAGGTAGCAAAGAAACCTGCCTGAAAGGTGCCCTAAATGGATACCACAGCATCTGAGCTGAGTGAGAGCATGCACTGCTGCTGTGCAGCCCCCCAACCTGATCAGGGTGTAACCTGCACCAGGCATAGCTTTCGAAAGCTGCACCTTCCTAAGCACAGTTTCTCCACTGAGGTATACATAAACTAAATGCTGTCCCTTTAGAGACATTAGGTTTGACTCGATCTTTTCCAACCTAAATGATTCTATGATTCTGTCACTGGAAGGCAAAATCTGTTGTTTTCTTTTAATTGCTTGAAGTTGCTTGCAGAGTTACCAACACTAACTGCATTCTGACTCATAGACAGCCTTCAGTCTGGTCCTGATTCTCACAGCCTGTGAATGTGTCAGCCACATGTCTATCACACGTTCTTATACAAGGGTTTTGTGAAAAGAGCGTTCTCTTCACACAGTAAAGCATGAGCAAGTAAATGTGAGCAGTGTTCACGGCACATGGCATCAGCACTCACTCTCGGATACTATTGATACATAAGCTACATTTGGAGATGGAGGATATCTTTTATACCCTACTAAAATATATTATAGAAGGTGTAACTGGTTACACAAGAACTGCAAATGTCTTTCAGATTGAGTTTGATAAGTATAATTAGATATTTACCTTTTATTTTAGCATCTAGGATAGTCTACAGTAAGTAGCATAAGAACATTGTTAAAGAGAAAAGGTTTTTTCTGGGAGGATGTGCATGTGCAGAAGGGGTTTGCAGTGTTGCACGCTGTCAGTCAAAATTTGCTAGCAATGTCATTGAAGGTCAGAGTCCCAATATCTCTGCAATCAAAGCTGACAATGACACATTTAGTAGAGAGATGTGAGGAAGGTACTTTTCCACTTACTGTTCTGAAGTAATAAGTGAAAATTTAGAACTTTTCTTTTAAATATACTGCACATAGAGCAATGTAGATTTGGATTTTCTTCACTGAAAAGAGATAGGAGTAATAAGATGGAAAATGAAGAACTAGGACCTGTCATTTTAACTAATAGTGCATACTGGTTCCCAGGTTTAACCCCAGTTATTGTAAGGACAGTACCCAGCATCCTGCACTTGGGCTCAAATCCTGCTGGTCAGAAATACAGTGTTCATTTTTCATCAAGGAAAAATAGGAATCTTGTTGAATATGTAGCTGTAAGCACAGGTATCTCACAACCGATTTTATAAAAGTGAATTCCTGATAGAGGAGAGAAGCATTCACAAGGGAAGGAAGAAAACAGAACAAATATCTTGCAACTATGAGTTTCACACATTCACCCTGGGAATTTGGCACCCAAATAGAAATCTAGAAGAGCTAAAATGGCAGTATAAATCACCTGGCAATTTATTATGGAGTGATTATATATATTTCAGAAGATGTCACACAATATAACTGCATTAATTAAAATGGAATTAATATAGGGAATCTTGCCATATCTTGCAATATATCAAAGGATAATTTGGAATATGACTTGTGTCCCCACTATAGGGCTCCAAGGGTACTCCCTACTTCAGAAACAGCTGTTGGCTTAAGCCCTTATTGGTTTCATTATCAGCTGCAATGAATTTTGAAAGAACCGTTATGTTTTTTAAAAAGACAAGTAACCAATAACCACTGTGGGCACTACCCTACAAAGTCTTTCGATGTATTTTGTGTTCACAAGGCTACTACTACTACAATGTGGATTTCAGTTTTCCAGCCAAGGACAAATATTGGGAAGAAGTATTACTTACGGGGCATGGATGCTGTATGCAACTTCTTTTGTTTCAAGTAAAAATTGTCCTCCTTCCACCAATAGAGCAGGTAGAGGTTACAAATACCTTTTAAATTTCAGTACTATTAACATTCAGAAGGAAGGAGTGCCCTGATAAAATAAGGAGCTAGGTTGAAAGAATGTGAGATTCTTAAAATGAGTTCCTGTGGGGAATTTTTTTATGTGCTTTCTTGTTTCTAGCACCCTTAGGACTGAACTCGTTCAATTCTCCACCTTCAGTAAAAGTGAAGGGATGGAGAAAAGGAGAAAAAATGATGCATCAAATATTAAAACACTAAAACGTCAAAAAAGAGTTGCACCAATTATACTATACAGGTTGGGCAGAGAAGAGATTCAGAGCAGCCCTGCAGAGAAGGACTTGGGGGTGCTGGTCAATGAGAAAATGAATATGAGCCGGCTTCAGTGTGCGCTTGCAGCCCAGAAAGCCAAAGCCAACCGTATCCTGGGCTGCATCAAAAGGAGCATGACCAGCAGGTCGAAGGAGGTGATCCTGCCCCTCTACTCTGCTCTCATGAGACCTCACTTGGAGTATTGTGTGCAGTTCTGGTGTCCTCAACATAAAAAGGACATGGAACTGTTGGAACAAGTCCAGAAGAGGCCACGAGGATGATCAGGGGACTGGAGCACCTCCCATATGAAGATAGGCTGAGAAAGTTGGGGCTGTTCAGCCTGGAGAAGAGAAGGCTGCGTGGAGACCTCAGAGCAGCCTTCCAGTATCTGAAGGGGGCCTGTAAGGATGCTGGGGATGGACTCTTCATCAAGGACTGTAGTGACAGGACAAGGGGTAATGGGTTCAAACTTAAACAGGGGAAGTTTAGATTGGATATAAGGAAGAAATTCTTTACTGAGAGGGTGGTGAGGCACTGGAATGGGTTGCCCAGGGAGGTTGTGAATGCTCCATCCTTGGCGGTGTTGAAGGCCAGGTTGGATGAGGCCTTAGGTGACATGGTTTAGTGTGGGGTGTCTCTGCCTATGGCAGGGGGGTTGGATCTAGATGATCTTAAGGTCCTTTTCAACCCTAACTATTCTATGATTGTATGATTCTATGATCTGAGACAACAGAAAGGAACACAGGAAAAGTAACTTATCATCATCAACAAAGAAGTTATTAGAACAAGAGAAACAGTGTGATTCCCCTAGCTGCTTTATCTCTCTCTATAATTCACTACGAAATTCTGTTAGATCTCGTCTTTGATGGTAAAAAGTTAAGCACTCTGTGCTTCTGCTAAGTATTCAGGATCAACTTTTGAAATCACAGCAGTGTGAGCACTCTTATTTCCAATGGTATCTTCTTTTATAAATACCATTTTCCTTGTTGCCCTTAAACATTTTTCCAGGCTGGAAGAGACAAATTCTGTTCTTAGATGAAAACAGTAGTTTCTGCTTAGGAAAATGGGAGCTACATTCGCATGCATCTGATGCCTTGGTTTGGCTCTTAGCCCAGGACTGAATTTTTTCTTAGATGAATTTAGAAATCAGTTCCACTGCTTAAATCTGGTTTTCTTTACAGCAAAGATAACAAAACCCCCTAAACCAAGAAACCTAATTAAGATGCTGTGTAACTGCTATAATAATCAGCAGAGCTTCTATTTATTTCTAAAACAAATGTTTCCTTTGCTGTACAGGATTTGCAGTGAGGTAGTGACTAAAGAGCAGTTTCCTGCTGTGCCTGGCACTGTAAAATTGCACGCTGTAGAAGAGGAAGCTTCTCCCAAAGAGTTTAAGGCTGCAGCAGGTGACTTGTCCACTTTTTGCAATGTGACCCATTCAATTAAGGCCTGGCCTATGCTCGAAAGTATGGAGAGTGTTTGATACTGGTTTAATTAAATTGGAGCAACTTTTGCATGGGAGTATTCATACATTGGTTTAATTTGCGTTGATGAATTTACAGGCATGAACTAAATTTGCATAATCACTCTTAGGCTGACATAAAAGAGTACAAGCACAGAAATTGCACCAGCTAGCTAAGTGGATATAAATTTAACCCTGAAGCCCTCTCTGAGTAGAAGGAAACCTCAGAAATACTATATATCTGCAGAGAAATGCATCCAAACAGAGCAGTTCTGTTTATTATTTAAGGATTCACAATATAAGATTAAAAAGATGCAAATCCAATCCAGAAAGTTTTCCAAAGCTACTCTGTGTTGAAAACTACCTATTTAAAAAGTCACACTTTCAAATATAGAGGTTGGAGATGCAAGTCACCCCACATTAACCCCATGGCAGGATTTCCTGGGAAGCTGGTACAGTCTATGCTTCTCCATGTGTTCTTGCTCCCTGCAGCACCTCCTGTTCATCCTGGCATGGAGCTGGACCTGGCATGGAGCATGGAGCCCCACCACCACCTCAGTAACCCCCCAGAAGACAGGGGTGCAAAGAGCAAGACCGTTCTCTGTCCTAGTCACAGACACTAAATAATTCATCTCAGATGTAACAGGGCAACAGAGTTCTGATCAGGTGCATGCACAAGTGTTTGAATTTTATGTTTGGTAGAGACCCATCTGTGCCACATAGCTTTTATAGTAATTAAAGATCAGAATCCAATCATACTAATTTCACCAGCAAGACCAAAAGGGACAGTATAAAGTAACAGCAGGACAAGAATTGAGAGCAGGACTATTACAGTATTTAGATTGTAGGGAAAGATGTAAATTACAAATAATGAAGAAGAAGTATTGCAGAGATCCATAATCTCTGTATGAAGATCAACAGCAGGCTTTTGAAATGCCAAAAAATTACACCCATGACAAGGTAATGTCACAGTGGGAGAGGAAAAATAGTGACAAATAGTTTGTCAGGAAGGTAAGAAGCATTTGATGATCTCTCCAGCTGGGGCACTGGATAGTCTTTTTATTATTGTGGTTTGCAAGGCTCTGGATGGAGCTGGGCAATTGCTACATAAAAGTACTTTGATAACAGTTGTTCAAATTAAGAAAGAAGTTCATTTTGGCTACATCATGCATCTTATCTTGTGCAGTCAGCTGCTGAACTGCTTGAGGGATATTTTCTGTTTGTGTTAATGAAAAATAAAAATTTCTTATAATCATGTGAATGCACTTGGTTGGAACTTCAAGATAAAAGTATTTGTACACCCATCTTGAACGTCCCCCCTGCTCCTTTCTGCTGGATATTTTCAGATATCTGATCAGAGATCAAGAAGGATATTTTATGGAAGAGCTGAGCAAACACACACTGTTAACAACTTAGCAAACAATGAATACGCAGTGTATAGTCAAAGTGAAAAGATCAACTTGAAGACTAAAATAACTGGCACACTTGTCAAAACAGGACTGTTTGTAGACAGTTGACAAACAGAAAAAACCAAATAACTGTACCCCGTCATTTGCTACAAAGTTTGTGCCCTCTGATTTCTAAAGCCAAATAAACCCAACCACTTCCATTTCAATGTGTCTGATGAACAGCCTCAGAGCCAAGGTAATGTGATTTGTTATCTGTTGAATACTGCATATTTGCTGTGAAGATTATGGATTTATTCATTTATTTAAAATTGATGTACTTGAAATGTGTTGGCTTATGAACAATTTTGAGCAGTATTTTTTATTCACAAAAGAAACATGATTATCTCAAATATGTCCGTGTGGGCTGTTCACACCCATTTTATAGTGCCTTGCTTTTCAGAAGGTGCAAAACTCCTGCTGAGGGCAACAACTTTGTTTCACCTGGTGCATCAGCACCCACCACTAGTCAAATGCCAACACTACCATCAACTAATCCAAATAACACAGTAATTAGTGTGCACGAGAACTGAATCCAGACACCATTTATTTCACATAAGCCAACAAACTGTCATGGGACCAATCAACTTCTATACTTGGCTAATCTAGACTATTGTCAACCCATAAAGCTCCACATCTTAAAGACAATCAAGAAACCTTATGGTTCTCTTCAGTGATACTTTAAAAAATAGCCAGATGCTAACACTGGACAAATACCAGCTTCTTATGGGTAACTTGTACTTTTTCAACAATACTGCACAAGAAACATGTTCATACGTAAGATTCACAGCTGGCTGACATTTGTTCATCTCTATAGACTACAAAAAGGTAGAAGTTGTTTCACCATAAGGGACAGGCAGTACCCTCTTTCCGTATACCTGCTTTATATTTCACTTTTCATGCCTGTTTACTTCTCCTTCTTACTTTACACTTTTCCCTTTCTGCTGGTACCTATTCTTGTGTGAGAGGGACTATCACTTCCCTTTCAGGTGACAGAACATATGATGCCATCAACATCTTGCTCTGTCTATCACAATCCTTTACTCCAAGTGTTGGCTGGATCTCTCATCTCTGTTGGGTTTTCGCTTTCCTTCAGCTGCTCATCTGTCACAATACCTTAGAAAACATTGTTAGCCAGGCAGTCAGACTGAAGATACTATTTTACAATTGAACTTGCTTTTGCTGAATATTCTGAGCACTTTCTTCCATCTGAGAGAGTTCATGATCTCTGTTCCCTAACTGTTGACATTTACCTGCCCTTTCTTCCATTCCCAGCTCTCTTTCTGTCATTCATGATTCTGATTCCAGAATGACCTATTACCATTTGTCTTTTATTCCTGCACACTTTAGTAATAACATCTTATATGTTGATATCTGGATTCCTCTACCTTTTACATTCCTCTAAGCCCTTATTCAGCCTTGCCAGTTCTTTATGTGGAGCAGCAACTCAGCAGCACGGCTACCTCTGCCTCCCCACACAGCTCCCTCAATAACCAAGGGCATGCACCCCTCTGCTTGTCCCTGGGCCTGTCAAAGGAGAGCATCGATCAGATGCTGATTTTGCACTGGGCTGAGGTCAGGCTCACATTTCTGCCTGTGGGCTTGGGGGAAAGCTTGGCCTCATGGAGCTGTATGCAGGAGCATTCAGCAATGCTAAAAGCAGGGACTATCATTCCTGCTATAGATGGTGTCATACAGTAATGAGCCTTGCTGGCCCTCTCAGAAAATGAACCTGGGAAAACCTGCCCTCTTCTTCAGGCAGCCCTGTCTCCACTGAAATATCTAGGGTTGTTTTAAAGAGAGCTACTGAACATGGGAAATGCCACCCAGAGCTGCAGACCGTGGAGTCGCTGGTGAAAGAAGGAAAAGCCCTTTCATTTAAATACAAATTTTAATCCATGGTTGGGGCAAATGGAGGGTGAAAATGCATTAGGTAAGGTTACAAGTTTGCTTGACTCAGCTAATCAATAACTAAGTAAAGAAGATTCTCTAACCATGGAGAAAACATATTTATTCACTTGCAAAGGAACTAGGAGGTGCTTTCAATGATGCTTTGTATACAAATGTCTTTGGACCTTGTTCAAATAATGTTCTTTGCATTAAACTGCACACTGTTAACCTCAGCATGGTAACTGATGACAGCCTTCTCAGTGCTTAGTTAAAACAAAGCAGGTATGTCTAAGAGTAAATGAGCTAAACTACACAGAGGACACTTCTGCAGCTGTTCACAGGTAGTTTTTTTCTGCACAGCTCATTAGCTATTTAGCACTGAGAAATGCAGTTTTTCTCTGTTCCCACTACAGTTTAATTGAGAGCTTATGACACAGCATTGTTCAGGGAAAGACTGCAACAGCCTTTTCCTCATGGCTGCAGGACACATGGTCTATATTTGCCCTTAAAAAAAATCTAATTCTTTGTAGTTTTCTTTTTTGTACTTTTGATACATGACTCTCCAAGGGCTTAATATCTTAATGTCCCTTTTACAGAGCAGGAGAATCAGTCAAAGACTAAGTAATCTGTGTAAGAACACAGAGGAAGGCTGTGGCAGCATCACACTGGGACCTGAGGTCTCCAGAATCCTATTACTATGCTCTAACCCCAAGCCCATCCTGCTTTTCTTAAAAGCTTTGCTATTACATTCAAGCATACAGAGACTCAGATGGAAACAAAAACAGAAAGCATAAACAAACTCAGCATGCTGATGACTGCAGATACTTTGAAATAACAGAAGAGCAAACATACAAAGTTAGATCAGTTTGAACTAAATTTGGATAGGACATTCTAATATAATGCATTTATATCTATTTACAAGTACTAATCCATTAGTCAGTGGATTAAAATATTCCAGAAAACATAGATGAGTGCTCTAATACCCAGTCGTTCATGATTCTTTTTCGTGAACACTGATGATTTTGAATGTGTTCCATGTCTATGATCTTATATGTAAAAGCTGCTGGATTATAAGAGTAACATTTCCCCTAAGAGATATTCCCTCTTTCCCTGTGACAAGTTTGTTCATCCCCAAAGACCTGATAAAAGAGCAAAAGCAAAGATCACTGACATCAGAAGTTAGAGTGATGTGGCAGAAATGGGTCTGGAAACACATGAAGTTATTCTCTACCTTGTCATCAATGTCATAGATAGACATTGAAAAAACTAACCACACTGCTCAGAAGGACTCCGGCACCACACAAGCAGAGCTCCTGCATGTTGGGGAACTCCCCTGTTCATTAGATAGATAGATAGATAGATGGATGGACGGGTGGATAGATAGATGGATAGATGGATAGATAGATAGATAGATGGATGGATAGATAGATGGATAGATAGAAAGATAGATAGATAGACAGATAGATTAAAAAACCACATGTGAGCTGTTTTGCTGTCTTGCAGACACATTATTTTAATTCCATGCCTTCTTGATTTATGCTCTCAGGCCTTTTATTCTGTTGGTCTGTATCACTGGAGTCAGTCCACTGGAGTGGCTTTATGTCACCTGAAATCCCCATTATCAGTGGAGGCAGGAGGATGTAAAGGACTTCCCTATGTGGGGGACAGAGGGAAGTTAGGTAAAAAACAACTGGAGATAAAAAGGCATAATGAGGAGATAGAAGGTGGCCTTTGGGGAAGCTCACAACACCTTTGTTTGAGTATGTCTGGAAAACTTCCTCCTAATCAGAATCGGAATTACCAGGTTGGAAGGGACCTTCAAGATCATCGAGTCCAACCCATGCCCTACACCTCGACAAACCTACACCTCCTACTTCAAATGTCCAGAATAGCAGATGAAGTCCAACATCCAACTAAGGCATTTCACAGTGTAATGAAGTAATGACTTCAGAATATGGCTCGTTAAGAGATTGTTTTATATGCACCTGCTATGCTACATTATTCATCGTGCCTGGAAGGCTCTTCATGACTTGCTCCCTTTCATCATAGTTCAGCCTCTGTTGCAGGTGACTGTCACGAAAGAAAGAAAAAAAGATTTTCAGAACAGCTCAACCAGTCACCAGGTACTTGGTCTAGAACTGTGCTCACAGGAGCTGGGTTTGTTCCAAGGGCTTTGAGCTGAGAACTACAGTCCTGTTGTTCTGCACACTAAAAGCAGAAAGCACAGTTCATGCCTTAAATGTTTCCTATTTGAGGCTGTTCTTACATTTAGGGAAGTAAGGGAAATTGGAGTTTGAGCTTCTTCAGATCATAATATGAATGGTAGTTTATTTCAGGGAATTATCTTTTTTTTGTAACTAATATTTGTTCATTTGACTGTTCTCTGGAATTGCAAGCAGGGCATCTTGAGATGTCATTGTACTGCTAAGTGCAATAGAAGCTGCAGAGTGAGTAGCTAAATATCCTCAGGAAAGCAAACACACAGCTAATGACAAACAACTACTGCTCTACTTTGAGGATTTACTGTGACAAATGGTTAAAACCAGAAACAAAGTTTATGAAAGTGAGGAGCCTGATTAACTTCAAATTTAACTTATTCTGCCACATTTACCTAAAAGAGCATTTCTGACTCATGAAAGGTGCCTCATCAACCTAACTGGGAACATGGAGGGAAATAAGAAATACTGTCTTGAATAAGGGTTTGTTTCTGGAAGTGTGTAATGTCTGTGAAAAGACCAAATCAAAGGTGAATAGTGTCTCCCAGTCTTATTATCTACATTGTAGTTTACCACCCTGCATTTGTTTTAAGGTTTACCAGGGGTTTGAATTAAATCCATCCAAATGAAGACTTGATATTCAAGGCTGCCCCTTGGCAAAGAGGGGTTTTGCATTCATTAATATTGCCTTGGGATGAAGGAAGGAACAGGAGAACCCTGATTGACCTTAGACATTTATAAAGGTAATCTAATTTGTGCTCGTTTGCTACTTTTTCATTAAAGCCACTCCTGGAATGTTTCTTATCATGAGTTGTGCTTCCCTTGAGAAAAGTTTTAACAAATAGACCAAATCCAGCACAGAGCTGGCCCAGCAACCGCACTCCTTACAGGGATGTGGAAATGTAAGCTTCAGAGAATCTGTGATCCAACCTGCAAAATTAGGAAAGTAAAGCCAGATCCAGGGATGCCTACAGTCCGACAAGTCAACCTGTAGCCAGGACATTGCTCATATTACATTCACATATGAATTACCATGGTTTATGAAGGACTGATTGAGTATATTTTGTTTACAGAGGTCAGCCGCCCATTTTGCAGTGGTCACATACTAACAACCACTGTCAGTCTGCATGTACACAGAGGGAAGAGCAGTAAATCTGGTCCTCAGTACTGGAGCTTTCTCACAGACATACAGTTGAAGATGTACTTCCAGAAAGCCTCTGCCCAAGAAATAGGTGATGACCAAAAGAAACGTTGCAGTTCTCAGAAACACTACCACTGCTTGGCAGGAACTTTCTTTGTTTCCCTGATTTAAAGTAGATTTGTTATACCACAGATTAACTGCATCCATTTAGGGAAGAAATGGTCTTGAATCATTGTTTCATCTTAGGAACCACAGGTGATGTTGTACACAGTCTGTTTACAACCTCAGGGGTTAGTGAAAATGAAACCAAACTAAGAAAACACAGACCATTGACCAGAACGAGACCTGCCAACATTTCCTTCTTTAATCTCTTAACCAAACAATACGACACATGACAGCACAACGCTGAGGATGAGGTTTCACAGCCTGCTGAGAATGACAATTTTTGGTTAAAAAGAAAAAAAAAGAGTATTTTGCTCATCCTATTTACATATTGCACGTTAAATAAGCCCTGCAAAGTATCATGCTTCAAAACGGACTTATTTTTAAAGAAATGTAGATTAATAATCCTCCTTGCTTAAAAAATGAGCTTCAATATTTGTGCGAATCGTAGAGTGAAAAAAATCAATGTGCTATCGACTGCTGGGGATGATCACATTCATTTTGCCCTTTGTGGTTGGTGAAATCCATGCTGCAATTACAGAGACAGGCTGGCAGCAAAGAGCCTCAGTTGGGCTTTCAGCTCCACATTAATCCAAAACTCACCATTTTAATGCAGATATAGATTGCCACGAGTCAATAGCTGACTACTTGAATTGTGAAGTAGCAGTTCCATGCTATATTGGCAGCACTGGCTGTTACAGTATCTTCAAGTATTTTGAAATTTCAAAGCGTTACTCCATGAAAGTGAAGAGCGTAACTGACACCACATCAGAAAGGGACTGCAGTGTTAATGCTATTATCATAAATGGGAGAATGTGGAATAAAGACATAATACTACAAATAATCTTGAAGTAGGTCAGAAGTAGACTTTTCATGGGATACAATACATACCCACCCTTGCTCATGTCTTAATGCCCTGATGCATTATCTCATCAAGTACCCCAAGTGTTGAATTTTTATAATATAGTTCCTAGTTCTCTCTCATTTACACAATTCCAAGCAGAGATGACTTCACCAAAGTCAGAGGGATTATTCTGCATTTATGATCCGGCAAGTGAGGTCAGAATTTGGCTTTGAGTAGCAATTTCCTTTTTAGCAATCCGTCTGTAACTAAGAACTGAATTCTGCCACTAAATTTGGGTGAAGAACTGGGGAAGCTGCTAAGAGGTCAGCCTCTCTTTTATAGCACATTAGGTGCAGGATGAACTTAGAACTCTATTTTACATACAGTAATCCTTGCATACCTTTATGATACTGACCTCTTTCTACCACATCCTCCTGAAATGGTGAAATGTGCACTAACAGATCCCTGCACAGAGAGCGTTATGACTATCATTTATGGTGCACAAAGGCAGACACGATTCAAAGCCTACTGAGCTCCATGGAAATGCTTCCATTGATTTTACTGAACTATGCATGTGTGACTGCAGACAGCTTCACTGCCGAGACAAACACCAAACCTGTGCTCGGGAGGAGCTGGCGGCTGGTGTGCCAGGGCTTGATCTCAGAGCACGAAGGCTGCGCCGTGCACACTGCTGAGCAGCCGGGCTCTGCCTTCTCTGTGCTGCAGTGCCTCTGTGGATCCAAGAGTCCCTGTGCAATTTGTCTAACTATTTTTTATGCAAATTTCAGAACTGATCAAGTATTTACAAATTTCCCACCTAGTGCATGATGGTGGCATTTAGGGACATACTCCTACAGGTTTGACATTGATCACCTTTACCTCATCCATGCCTGGATCTATTTTCTGTGCTACAGGTAGGAACAAGAGAGGAGTATGCTAGGGCCAATCAACAAACTCAACTTTGTCAGGTGCAGAATAATGTGCGCAGTCATTTTTGTTACCAGGGTAACCTGTGAACTCAGTAAGATTGATTAGCACATGTAACAGTATCAATAATAAAAATAATTGAATAGGTAATATAAAGGGAGTAGGACTTGATATTTTGCTGCAAGATCAGATGTACACACTCAAAAGAAGCCATTTTCCTTTGTTCATGTCTGAAATACAGACTCATTTGATGTTGGTAAGCCTTCATGTGGTTTTAGACTCATAACGATGAATCCTAAGCAAAATATGCATCTATAAGGCTTTGTGGAAGATTTATAAAAGAAAAAGATTCACCCCAGTGTTACATATTAGTATTCTGTGTAGCTTTTCATAGCACACCTAATACATCTTAACAGTCTTCCTTAAAAATATTATGAGATTGGAGCAAAGATCTTAACTTTGCCTGCAGAAGAAAACGCTGGTTCTTGCTGCTGACCTGTAGCTGATGGCTTCTTATATCTGAAAGTCTCATGAAATTCAAAATTTGGTATAGTTTGGAATGAAGATATTTATATTTCAGTTATAAACAGACTGGAAAGTATGTTTGGAAACCAACTTTGCAGGTTTTCAGTTGCTTAGATAGATAGAAGTGAGCTTTCTAATGTTATACTTTTGATTTTCTGAACCAAATATAAGGGTTTCCAAGAAGATTAGAGTTTATCTCAACTATGATAGATAACAATCGTAATTTCATTAGTATCAAGAATCAGTATAACTGTGACACTGGTTTCACTGAACACAATGAGAGAAAAGGACATGCATGGAGAGGCTAAGGGTCTTCCATAGGAAGACTTCCATTAGCTGAAACTGCACAAATTATCAAGGTTTTCAGATTCTGGTTCTCTCTTGGTGAAACTGCTGTGATTTAAAATCCCAGATAGAAAGAGCTCACAGCCACAACATTTTAAAGCAGTTAGAATATTAATAAGTAAATGGAAAAAGTGCTTCAAACCGACAGGAAGAGTTTTTCACCTTGACCTTGCTACCTGAGTAGTTTTCATTAATTATGAGGAACTGGGCTTATAGTGGAGTACATAATGATAGCCATTATGTGGAGACTATAAAATTAGACCCTGTTTTTACAGCCTGCAAAAACAAACTACAAAGTCTGTTCCAAGGAGCTTGTAATCTTAATAGAAAGTACATGCAAAAGGAATAAGGTGCTGAATGCACAACCTAACCATGTCCCAGAACCAGAAGTTACCTGTACAGGTTTTGGGGGAGGTGGGAGGTGGAAGGTCAGTTGTGAGGGTGTAGGTTAAGTGGGGACAACATGTTGAGTGGAGGGAGCCACACCTGACTCATGGCTCATGCAGCAGCAAAGTAGCAGTTGGTGAAAAGGACTGAAAATACGCAAGTGAACCAAGACCAGGGTTTTGCTGCTCTGGCTCCTTTGGGCTTCTGGCTGGCTCCTCTCTGCATTTTTTCCTTTTCTTTCTGAGGACTATTTTGGAGATGTTGGTTTGGTTTTCCCCAGTGCAGCTGGGTCCTTTCCCTTCTCTGGGAGGGCATCAGCCTTCCTTCCCCAGACTCTCCCAGAAGCCTGCCAGGGACAAGCCCAAGGAGGGCACCTACTGAGCTTCCCCCTTCACTTCTTTCTCCCTGTTTGTACTGCTTCAGCTATCATGTGTTCACAGCATCCAGCTTGATGATTGATTTTAAGACACTTAGTGAAACTTCGTACTCCAAGAAAGTTAATTTTGAACAGTTCAGGAGAAGTAAGCCTGCCTTTAACAATCTCCACCTGGAATAAGAAAAACGTAATAAATTCTTCATGTTTACTGCATTTACACAAGGCCCCAGACTATGGATTACCTTTTTATTACTCCTTGTTGTAAGTTTTTTTCCTCTATTATTAGTTTTTTTAACAAAACAGTGGCAAGAGGAGAAAATTGTTATCTTCCCTGTGGACATTTACAGGCGTTTGAATGAAAGTTTGGTTACAGGTTTGTACTCTGTGGAAGCACAAAATAGTTTACATAGTTGGTGTGCCCTATATCACAAGAGAAAACCTTTCCCAATGACCTGGTAACAGCTATTCAAGAGAATTAGGTAAACAAGTGAGCATTTGGATTATCTTCACTGTTGGAAAAATACCAAAGAAAGAATGTGCATACACACAGAGATACATATTCCTACATAGGAGGTCTCATGTGCACTTTTTCATAGACAGATCATAGGCAGTGGCTTTTTATTCACTCATTTCAGCTGCAAAAATCTATTCATTCTCCAGCAGTGAGTGGAATTTTCCAGTGCTGCTTAATGTTGAAATAATGAACTTTGGCAAATCTAACTTAGCACAGAGCAAACTCCAAATATGAGAACCTGTAGCTTAGGTGGCAGTTTGCGTCATTGCATCATTGGCACTGAGCTGTCCTTAGACCATTGAGTACAGAGGGATAAATCCTGGTGGACTCAAGGGTCATAATCTAGTTTCTCTACTGCTTTCTCCTTTATTCCATTTCCATCACTTGGTACTATCACTTTGTGTTCTACTCCTTTGCATAGCTTCCTACAACATTGCAGGCAGTGGTCTTCTCCAGGGAAAGATTTGGTATATTCTAAACCAAACATAACTCCTTATCAACATATAGTATCTGCATTTCAAGAACACACAGAACGGAGGAATGGTTCAGCACAGACTGATCTCAAAAGAGAACTAATTTTCTCTCTAGTGATCTTTTAAGATCATTATGAAGTCTTCAGAAAGATGCAGTACAGTGCAGCATGGGCCCACAGAAACGCCCAGAAATGCAAAGCTCAGGGAGAAGTCAATGGACAGGCAACCAACTGAGCATTTCAAAGATGACAGGGATAAAATCAGCCAGAAAAAACAGAGTTAAGGGAGGGAAAAGAAAGCAATTCTTAACCACCATTTTAGAATCAGAATACTGGTGAGCTGACTGAATTCGCATGTTGCTGCCCAAGCAAGAGGAAGTACAAAAGGACATGTACTGCAAAATCAGTTCCTCTCTATGCCACATAGAAGTTTGGGAGGCTGAGAATCTAGGTATTAAGCTTCCTACTACTATTTCTCATTCCAATGGTTATTTCCATCTGAGCATATACATCAGCAAAATTAACTCACCAAATGTACAGGAAAAAAACCCCACTCATAAATGCCTCAAAACCAATTGATTGAGGTTTTAAACAGAGTAGACTTGTAACAGGTGCCAAAATTTGTCACTGAACTGAAAAAAAAAAAAACAAGCCCCAAACTCAAATTAATCATCAGACTTCATCAAAATTCAAAAAAGTTCACATCAAAAGATGGGGCACCTTGCTTGGCAGCACTGTAGTCCACAAGAGTGTTGGGGCATCTTCTTGGGGAATACAGTGACAGCAGAGGTAAAGGAAATGTTACCTATATGGTCCCCTCTCTCATTATGCTTGATCCTCCTTTAAACCTCAATGTATTGATCAAGTCCTGTTCAACAAGTGTCACAACATGATCAGGTGGAGCTCTAGCACTCAAAACATGGAGCCATGATTCTTGGCTCACTGACACATGCAGATAGAAGACATTGGATTTGGTAACAGCTGGAAGCTGAATGGGAGTGAACAGCTAATTAGCAAAGAAAATGAATACAGACTTTAAATTTAAACTTAAGTATGGCCAATGTAAGAGAACAGATGGTCAAAGTGCACAGCAGCCATCTCATCTCACAGGTTAACCCTCATCCTGTGTTTATGCCTGTTCATTAGTCTCTGACTAAGCAGTTAGTACTGAAAATATGGATATCTACCACTATTTATAGTTTATGCATAGTGCAATTGGTCTAGGCAGCAAAGTCTGGCTGAATTTCTCTGGATTCTGGAAAATGTAGATTCAAGGGCTGTTTTCAAATCATCCACAAATCAGTAGTCACAAACAAAGGGGAAGCTCAAGAGACATGAATTCATGCTTGCAGGCAATAGGAAACAAGGTAGAAAACACTTAAATTCCCTTTCAGCATTAAACCTGATTCATGGACACACTATTGCTCCCAGCCATGACATCCCGCAGTACTGAGATCCAAAGGAAGAATGGAAACGGGGAAGCAGGCACTCGCTGGCCAGGAGCAGCTCTTTCAGCACTCACCCTTCCTCTTAGGTAGCACATAAACTTAGCAAAACCTGATCCCAAATTTTAGAGCTCTTCGCTTTGCTGTCCACCCTGTTCCTGCCCTGTGACTTGAGCAGTATAAGGCACAGAGTAATTCCTGGACTTGTATAAGCAAAGGAAATTAAAATGGCAAAAGTGTCTGTATATGCTATCCAAGAGACCAGCTCAATTTTTGAAGAGTAAGCTGTGTCTCCAACAAAGCAGTGCTCTTCCAACTGAATGATGAAGTGAAACCTAACTCAGATAAATTGCACCCCCGAGATGTTTACATGTTTTCAATCCTATGCCTTAAAAATTCAGAAATCTAAAGTAGAAACTTTCTTATGTATCAATCTACAAACACACTTGAACATTTACAGATAACTGTTAAATGAAGAAAATTCTTTCATTAGACTTAAGTAGATCTGTGCTTTATGGTACATTCATTACAAAAGTTAAAAATCCATTGAAAAAGACTGTAGTATCACCATAGTCGTAATTCAGTTGCTACTGAGCCTCTTAATATGATGATAAGTTGCTTCATTAGAAAAAGTTTTTTGCTTCTTAAATGAGGTGTGAGGAAAGGGAAAGTACAGAGATAAGTAATTGTATTTTTAATGGGGAATATAAAATGAGTTTAATACATCTGAACTAGAACTCAATACGAAATAGGTTTGCCATCTTACAAACATTTTTAATATTGCAGATCTCATTTGCATCCTAAATCAGAATGAAACAGTGTAAAATTTTTTTGAACCAAAAACTTCAGAAAAATTTGAGCTTATGCCAATCAGAGTCTTTTGATTTCCTATGTTCAAAATGCCATCATTCTGCTTTTACATTTTTTTCTTGACCTACTTTCATGAGGAATCACATTTTCAAAGGAAATGTAATGAAAATGAACTTTCAGAAAATGATGAAAAATTCTGTAGGAACAATTTTCAACTTAATTTTTAAAACTTCTTATAAATGGAAATGTTAAAGGGAGCCTGCTCCAGTAAATTAGTGCACACTTGACAAATCCACACATTTTGAAACAAATAGATTTTGCCAAGTTATTTTCAGTCAACCCTCTCTGATCTCAATATTCCAAGTCTGCAAAACATCAGACTGTGTGAAGCTATTACAAATAGTGAATGTGTAAATAAGTATCTCCATCTAAATTACTTCATACTTTTTCACACAAGAAACATAAATGCAACAATAGATCAATCTGACTGCAAATATCTAAATATGTCCTTTAAAAGCCAAAGGAATGTCAGATACAATTTATTTTCAGCGAGTGCAAACTGAGACATTAAGTGGCAATTCTACTTCCATTAGCTAAATCTGGCAAATATGCAACTGTTTAAAGGCATTGTCAATAGCCATTGCACAATTAAGTATTTGTACTGATGCCTTATTAAATTACCCTTTTCAAGTAGGCATAATAAACTAGGAGTTCACTGTACAGATTTTCATGGTGAAAGTCTGGATCACTGGAAAATTTATTTAAAGAGAATGCAGTCCACTAAATAATGAAGTAAATGTCAAACGTTTCTGGGCAAATATGTCTGAGTTGTCTTAAAACTTTTTTGGCAGATATAGCTGAAGACAACACTGGTAATAAAAAGCCTGCAGATTAACAAATTTGATTTACAGAGTTCCCAAGTAAGCTTTCAAATGTACTGCATCTCCAGCAGCAAACCCTGCTTGGTGGGGAACGGAGATTGTTACCACGGGCAGTCAAGGATGGCACGACATCCAGAATTAATAACTTGGATGCTCATTCAAAGTACCATTGGCCTCTGTCAGTTTACTTATAACTTATGCTATGGTGCTCTGGAAAGAGCTGCTGTGGCTGTTGCCCACCTCCAGCCACAGGAAGAGGTGCTTGGACCTGGCTGCTGCTCTCATCCCCTGTTGCCTCCCACCCAGCTCAGCATACCACATGAGGTGAAAGTAACGTACAATTGGTTTTCTGTTGTAGATTACTACTCCCCAGTGGCAAGGTGTGTCTTCAAGGATCAGTGTTTCTAAGGATGGACCATCCTTGCAGTCTCTGCAGGTCACTTTCTCCACCCTCTGCTCAGCTATGCAGCTGTAAGAGAGTCGATCCTCCTCCTTGTTTCAGGGCACAGATATGACAAAGAAAACCTCAATGCAGAAACAAGTGCCCCCCCTCCCCCCCGGCATCTGCTAGTGACCACCTAGCTGTTTCTGGCCGTCAGGATGATGGTGGGTGCCAACAACCATCTGTGGGCATTTTGCCCTGTCCCCTAGATAACAATGAAGCCCCTTAATTGTGCTTTTTTTTTCCCCAAATATTTGCCCTGCTTGCTGTTCCCCACAAACAGCAATGGCTGTACCCACGTGTGAGATTGTCAAAGACTCCTTTGAAACCTTTCTTTTCTAACATCATCAGTTGCTGAAAGGCATGGAGAATTACCCTCAGACCCTTATCTTTGTGCCAATTTGCCACTGTTGAAATGGAACAACAATGGCCACAGACTGACAAGATATTTCATGTTGGAAAATTGGAATTTTGTCTTTCCAGACTTCTTCCAGGGCTGTGCTGCTGATTCTTTATATACCGTGTAAGCTAGCCAGGCACACATCCTTCCAAGACTCAGCTGTGTGCCTGGCTTGAACTGACCTCTCACAGGAAGACAGGCATTGACATTTGTTAGCAGATTTTGGACTTTTGCAAGACAAAGGCTTTATCTTAAATGCAACATCAAACCACTTCCAATATTTATAATTTCTTCAGATGTATCTTCTACTCTTTAAATATTCTATCACTGAACATACAAGGATTTTCTCCTCTTCATAGCTTTATTGTATTATTAGGTTAAATCTGATGTTTTTAAGAATGGTCCAGACTGTTATACATAGGGTTGAGGATTTATTCTTTTAAATTATAGCTTAGTATATTTAGTCAGTTTGTTTTATATCAAGCATTTATTTAAGTGGTGTTCATTGTATTGACATTTTATAATGCCCTCCTAATATTCGTATTATTGATTTTAATACTGCAATGGTATTATTCATGGTGACACCTATTGGAAAGCAAGCTTCAATTATATCAATAGATGCTATTATTATAACATTGATAACATTAATATTTGATCGTAGCATAAAATGTGATGCACTGGCAATTAACTCATTAATGTAGATATCATTAACTGAAAATGTCAGAGTTGTTTTAATGATTTTGCTGTTGCTGTCTTTAACAAATTCTCTAATCACTGCCTCAGTTTTGTATTTGCAGGTGTGCCTTAGCCACAAAAGTTTTTCTGATAACTAAATAACATTGTCCCATTTAAATAGGAAAAGATGGGCTTTTATGGCTCAGAAGATATCGCAAGTCGTGAATCAACAGCATTAGTAATAGATACAGTACATGAAACTCCAGCACAGAATATTCAAAACTAAAAGATTTACCAAAACATAACAGTGCCTTTTTGCTTGTTGCTTAGCAACCAGAATTGATCTAGCAAAAAAGTCACCTGACTGAGGAATTGCTGGTGGCAATATTACTCCATCATTTTTCTTTTTCACACTAAACTGATGAAGGTTCTATCAGAAACAGCTATTAATTGTTTCTTTCTTTTCTCTACAGCTCCCTAATTATACAGTAGAAACATTTCTATTGCTCTTACTGAAAGGAAGAGAGCACAATGTAAAGCTTCACAAATTATCAGACTTATTCAAATACATCTACATCTAAAAGAATGAATATTGCAAGCCGCAACTCACTGTCAACTCTGCCATCCCAAAATAACAAATGCAGTGAACTGTTCATATAGCAACACAACAACCATTTTTACCACACCTGCACTGATGGACAATATGCAATAATCTTTTAAAAACCACAGACTAAGAATACTTGTTGTTTTGATGACTCAGTTGGAATTCACCACCACATTTGTCTTGCTTTCATCATTTCTAAACATTAGCATTTTCATCTGTTGACTGAAAGCACTTCTGGTCCTCTACAGCATATATAGAAAACACTTTTGATCTTTTAAAATCCTCCTGTCAACCTGGAATCACACAGCCTCTTACATTACCTTGTTCTTGTCCTTAATGGTGACCTGCAGTGAACTCCGCACTCCCTACTTTCAGATGTTCAACATCCTTCCTTTGTTAAAAGCTGCTGATCAAAAAGGAACATTGTGTTCACTGTGTTTCCCTCTATAGCCCCTCACAATCATTTACAGGAATTACACTAAAACACAGGGTATGGACAGCAGCAATTTTGTTTAACCACATACTGTATTTTTGTTTTGCCTTCTGCAGTACTGAATTCCATAAGTAAACAAGGAAAGGGAACGCATCTTTGTGCACATACACTTGGCCCATCACGAGCAGTCAAATACACCGTTGAGTCCAGGAGTGGCAAAAGATTAATCTTTTTACCTTTTTTTCCTTTGAAATGAATGCTTTATATAAGCTCTGATGACATTTGTCCTTTCAAGAAGTGAAGAAATGTTACCTAAATGGAGCATATATCCAGTTTCATTTTTCCTCTGTATCATATTCAGATCTGGTAGATGGGATTTGATGCTGTTTCCCACAATGCCTCTGTGCCTTTTTCTGTAAAAGCTTAACAAGGACACAGCATCAGAGAGTCTTTAGTGGCTAATACCCGACCCCTTTCTCTCACATTACAGCTCCAAGTGACCATTTTCATGCCAAAGGTCACCAACATCCCCATCCCCATGGAACCAATGTGCATCAACCTTCTAACCTTTGCCACCAAGAGATGATAGCTATTTGGGTTGCAATCCCTTCATTACAGATGGTCCATATTTTATATTTAGTGTGGGAGGTCAAATTTAGGAAAGCAATTTCTCTTAAAGCTTAGAGTTCCAATAATCCAAGATCTTCTATTGGCTTATGGGTGAGTGGACAGTAATGGGTTTATGGGCAGCTCTAGAATTTTTCTCTTCACTGGGGAGGGAGTTCCGTCAATCTAAATTTTTCAGATTGGGTGGCTACCATTGTTTATTATTCAACGAGCTCTTATTAGATTGTATCTAAACACAGTACAGCAGGCAGAGAGTATCCTTATAAGCAGGCTTGCAGGCTGGATCAATATCTCAAGGCATTTACAATTTTCTTGAAACAGATTAAACAATGCTATTTTTTTATGCTGTTTTTAAAGCTTATATGTGGTCATGCAGTTTTGTTAATGACAAAAGCATTCATCCATTATCATCATTACACAATGGTTAATCTACTGTTAAAGCAGCTTGCATCTTAATACAGAGACCACCCTTTGGTGGAAATAACCTAACATTTCACAACAGGTCAGAGAAGGATTGAGCAAATCCTGAAAGCAACAATAAAATTCAAAAGATCAAACTCAAAAATGTCGGTTAAAAGACATCTGCTCTACATTAAGGTGAAGCACTTTGATTCCATGTTTTATTCTATTTTTATCCATTTTTATAAAATGGAACAATTATTATAGCCCCATACTGCAACTATTTATGTACATGCTTAAATTCATTTACCAAGTCTCAAGCCAGGGAAGCGTGTGAGGACATTGCTATATCCAGTCCTGCTCAGGACAGCATTCAGGCATGTGCTTTACTTGCTGGTAAATGACAGTTCCATACATACCATATGGAGTGTAAGGTAAGAGTTTATAACCCATGACACTGTTGAATGATTCTAGTTCTTGAAGGCCAATGCAGTCTATGGCTAAAAATCATTCCTAGTCCTGCAAAACTCAAGAGAAACTCAAAAGAAGTTTCGAAGCTGCCTGTGAATAGGCAATTTAAATGCAATTTGCTACTGTCTGTAAGATCATGCTTTCTATTAGCCACAAATATTCACCACAGTGTTAGGGAAACCTGAGTTTGTCCAAGATAGCATGGATCAAAGTTCCTTGTTAAAAACAAAAGCTTGATACAAGCAGGGAGCAGACACATTCGGTCACTGAATCTGGAAGAGTAGAGTAACAGGCTTTTCCTATGGCTCTTGCTGCTGTGCAAAGCATCCTCAGCTTAAATCCATACCCTCCACATGGTTTAGACCAGTAGGTCTTAAATTTCTACCTTTCTGCTTTAATAATGGATCCACAGATTTGAAAATTTGATCCTTAGGCAGATGCTCCAAACAACAAATTGTATCTGTGAAGAACACCCTGGGCCCAAGACAAAGTCACAACTGCTTTGTGCAAGTCAATTTCTCAAGTGTTTGTTTGCACCTACATTAGTCTTTACTGCTTACTGAAACCTACACAAAAGATTTCAAATGAGCATGACTGATTCATTGGCAAGCTGGTCATGGCTGCCTGCTGACCAGGTGCTGTGAACACACAGCCCCCTCCTGGCACAGAGTCCACTCTCGCTTCATAAAGGGACTGAATACGGTGTAGCTTGGCATGCACAGAGGGTTTGGTGAGAAGAGCCAGACTTTTACACACATTTAAGTGTCAAAAGATGCAGCATGAATGCTAGTGAGGCTTTAAAATAGCACCAAGCCTCCAATGCCAGGCACCTGGGCAGCAGGGAGTATCTGCAGACTTCCTAGACTCCTCTGTGCATCAGAGAGGGGGCAAATGGGAAGCATATGCTAAACACCTTCCTAAGACCATCTTGATCCATTAAAGTAAAAGCTGCAAGGAGCTTATGCCACATGTTTGCCTTGAGAGTGCCTGGAAACATCTGTGGATGTCCATTCAAAGTGGACATTTGGAGAGCATGGAGTGGGAACTGGAGGTGATAACATCGATTCTAGAAATAGCACTGGGCTGATCTGACCCTGGATATAATCCCACTCTGATCAATGGGGTTATCAGGATTTTTTCAAAGGTGAGCCTGGCCAGCTTGACACCGCATTTCTGTACCAGTGCAAAGACAGTCAGTGTCTCTGGTCTGTTTTAAAACATCTTCCATCACCCTTTTCCCCAGGTAAAGCTGTGCCTGCACAAAGCGACCACTGTGTGAATGGAAGTCAAACTCACAGGGTGGCTCTGAAGGGAACGAAGGGACCAGAATTGCCTCGCTGTTGTTAACACTTCCTTGATTTTGTTTTCCCTCTTTTATTAGGCTCAAATATTATAATTCTGTTAATATTTGCATGCAACACTTCCAAAATTTAAAGCAAACATGATACAGCAAATCTCTATTGATTTTGCCTTCAATATTCTGTTATCCAAAACCTAAAATAGCTCTCCTCACCACGATACAACCCCACAGTCAATGACCATCAGTATGTCTGCATCCAACTTAAGTCAGTTATCCAGGTTTTAAGGGTATTTTCTTAACTACCTTGTATAATTTCCTATGCTGGTGATGGGGAATATTTTACACATTTGTGACACAACCGGTACACATTCCTTGGAGCAGAGACTGTCGCTGTGTTGATCATGTGCAGGACCTCACACAGCAGTGCCCCGTCCCTGCCAGGGTCTCTCTGCTGTTATCACAACTCAGCTTTTCTGATGTATTGGGGCAATTCCTTTTTTTTTTTCCTTTATTTTGGTCTGTTATTCTCACATTCAATGAATAACCTCTGTAAAAGCTGTACTGTGAAACTAAAATAATGTGCTTACAGACACATTCCTGCTTCAGGGTCTACACTAGGATCTATCATAGCTCAAAGCAGTTGGTACTAAAATGGTGCGCCGTGAAGATACGATGGGTGTGGACAGAGCCAATTTGTTTATACAATTGTGTTTTGCCACAGAGTAAATGAAGTTATGGGGTATTCATCAAAATTGAATTACCACAGTGCAAGCTAACAATTTTCCACAGACACTGTGACATGAGCACAAAGCAGCTCCCATCAGCCACGAGGAATCGCTGTCCTCTTCAGGCTGCAGCTGAATTACTTACCAAAACAATTAGACAAAGCTACCCTCAGAAAGCTGGAAGTTTGCCTACCAGAGGAAACAGTGACAACTCTAAAACGGTGTTTATTCCTTACTTAGAACAGCCAGAAGAAAGGAGAGAGCTTCCACGGGTGGGACTTCATGGGAGAGCAGGCAATGGGGACATCTCAAGGTGAGGAGGACTAGTGTCCTGGTGGGACAAGCAGGACTTCTGTCCTGAAATATTTCTGGAAAATCAGATTTTAAGTTGATGGTTTCCTCTTTGTTTTTCTTTTCAAAACTTCCCCTTGAAGGAGATGAAGCAAGAAACTCCCTCTCTTGTTTCACATTTCTTTACAAGGAGTGAAGACGAAAGTGAGAAAATAAATGTATTTGAGTACAGGAAAATATGCAGAGGAAGAGTTTAGCCTCCATTTTAACTCCACTCATGCTGTAAAATAGAGAAGATAATTCTGGAATATTTTTCCTTTAAAAAAGTTGGTTTTGCTAAATGCCCTCCCTTCAAAGAAAACTGATGCATAAAAACCCTCTTAAAATGGTATTCCAGTTAACCAAAAAGCAGTTTAAAGTGTGAAATGATTTTAAGAGCACTGAAATGTTACTGTTGGGGAAAAAAAATCATATAAGCTGAGGGCTGAATTTCTCTCATCTTTAACCTATTTTTGAAAAAAGTAAATCTATCGCCTCACTTTTCTTAAGAAAATGGAAAGACTTTGCAAAAGAACAGATGTTTCCTTGTGCTTTCAGAGCAATAGAAGAGTCACAAATATTTGTCACAACTCTTTCTCTTACTAAAAATACAAGACGACACTTTGTAATTGATTTTCTGATGATAGTTTTATTTCTACCTGCAAAAAATATCTCGGCCAAAATTACTGTGAGCTCAGCCCTTGTTAGAGAGTTTGACCTGCTCAGGCTTGGAGAAGAGCAAAGTGGTTAAATCAAACACTCTTCAGTCGTGCTTCAGCTTGAATGAGTACTCAGAGTAGGGGAACAGACTGGAGCTGTCCACCATAACCCCCTGAGATGTGATGGATGTCCCCTCCTTGGCAACAAGTGCTGCAAATCCTTAGACTTCCTGCAGCACATGTTCTCCCTGTCAGAGTGAGTCCAGCAGGGACCTGTATAGGTGGCTGTGGGGAAAAGGCTGTATAGGAAAGCTCTTGTATCAGACAACCTCATGGTCCATTTCTGGGAAGGGGAAATGCTCGGGCCAGGGCAGGCAGGAGCCAGCTCCCCAGCAGCATGCTGAGCAGTGCCAGACACCACCCGCAGCACAGAGCCTAGGCAGCCCTTCCCTCAGCTGCTCAGCTTTAGGACACATCCATCATCTGGTTATATGCTGGCTTTCTAAATCCTTGCAAACTGCATATAGTTTTCATAAGACTCTTCGTTACAACAAATCCCCCATCAGAAAAGCCTACTTAGAAAGATGCTTTACTAGGGCTTGGCAGGATAGATTTTGTTTTTAAGGGATAATCATGTGTCATTTCATTGGCAGATAGGACATTAGAGCTAGAACTGAAAAGATCAAACATGTATCTACCTCAATCCGAAATTTACATCTGCAAGGCTATACAGTCAGGGGAAAGAGCATGGGCTGCAGGCGCGTGCCTTTCTGCATGAACAAGTCCTGCCTTTAGGTAGGCTCAGGAATAGCTCAGCCTGAAGCTCACGGTGCTCTCCACCGGGGCCGACAGAGGGTGTCCCTGCGGAGCGCACACCGATGCCTGCCCTGGGCTCTGCACCACCGCCTAGGGCTATTTGCCTGCTGCTGGGGCTCCTGGGTTCCCCGCAGGTGTGTTCTGGGTGACACATGGAAACGTGCTGGGGAGCAGGAGCAGCAGCAGAGCTGCCTCTCCTCCAGTGCACTTCCAGGCTGGCTGGGGCACCGTGCAAACACCCTGCGGGTCACTGAACCTGCCAGAGCTGCGCAGGGCCAGCGCCTATGACCCTGAAACACAGATTCCTTCCCGGTATCGCGCTTGCCTCACCGCTGGCCCGGGGGAAGTGCTGTGAGCTGTTACCTGCTTTGTCAAGGGCTCCCCCAGGGAATTCAGCAGTTCCTCTTTGGTTTGTTTTTGTTTTTAATTTGGGTGGGGTGAGCAGGGTTGCTTTGCCCTGACGGAAATGAGCTTGCGCTATGCAGGATATATTACTGGATGTCATACTGGTGCCTCAAGAGATGTTGACTGTGCACATTTACATAAATCTAAAAATAAATAAATATACTCACAAGCCTCCTCAATCAAAATATGCCACAGACAACTAAAAGATCTTGAATCAAATATTAATGTTAGAGATTTCTCCAGCCATTTTGTAATGCTTCCAGCTATCTTCATTACACAATGTGTAATGCATTACCTTATTTTAGTTCTGAGCTATCAGGAGTATCATCTTTTTGATGGGCTCCAACTTGCTTAATAAAAACTGGCCCTCCTTTGAGTGCTCAGGAGCAAGTGCTTAAGATGGAGACATGCTAGTCAGCACCTGAAGGCTGTGGTAGTCACAACCAGGACAGTGCTTGCTGAGCCACAAGAAGGAATTGTTATTCATCAAGGGTCTGTTACTCCAGCACAGTAAGTCCCCTGTCGCATGCCTTATCCTGAGACAGGTAGAGGATTGTGAATGCTTTCCCAGGTATCAAAAACTTGTCCTCAATTTACATTGGTACATATCATATATGTGAGGGTTTTTTTGCTTCAAGCTTTTTTTGTTCTTTTAACCTTCTGCATTTTCCTCACTAGTAAACATACCAAGTAGTTACTTCTTTGCTGCACTGTGTCCTTTTCTCTACAGTGCTATAAAGCTCCATGTCTCATGCAAAGTCTCAGATTCATGTTTTCTAAATAGAAGAGGATGTGATATTATACTTCGTGTTGGCAACCACAAGAGAAAATGAATCTGTTTAAAGAGAATTCTATGCAATTCCCTTGCAAATATGAGATTTGCAACATCACTATGGGAACAAAAGCAAGTCACTGGGCTTTCTAAATTTAATGAGGTTCAAATGTCCAAGGGCACCAGCTTTCAGGGGAAGAAGCAATGTCAGAGCATGCAGAGAAAAGGATAGTGTTTCTTAAGCAAAGGAAAGAAAATATCTTGAAAGAGGTTTACCCCTTGAAGTGAATCAGGTGAAGTTTCTGGTAAAGAGTGAAGGCAGGCAGCTGTGAGTGTTCGAAGGGGATTAGATTCTTCCACAGATCGTGACTTAAGTTCAATCACTGCAATATTATTTATGACAGTTATAGGCCTATATGGCAATATCTCGAGAGAGAGTGATTCATCAATTCCAAAACTGCTTCTTCTAGAGACAGAGCTGCAATGCAGCACATCACAAGCCACAATATTAGATAGGAAGCAAGAAACCTTCAAAACAGGGAATGATGCAAAGTCTATTTGATCAGATTAAAGATTCCTATTACCTCCAGTAAGCTTTGGAGAAAGGCAGCTATTGAAAACAGTTTTATTTGCCGGAAATTCTTTTTGCTGCAGATGGCATTCTCTGGTGGATTACTAAGGCTGAAGCAACAAATACACCCTGGAGCATTTCAGCACTTTCTCTGCAGAGCTCCCCACCAGGCTCACCCCCTGGGGTCAGCAGAGGCACATTTCCTTACCACCCTGGGGCTGTCAGGCAGGCTGAATATAAAGCTTCGTTAAAACTAACCAACCTCACCTGATATCAAACAGAACACATCAAATATTTGCAGCTAAGCCAGCTGCTTCAATGGTAGTATACAAATATCAACCTAGACTACTGTCTCTCTCATGCAATAGCTGGTCAATATTGCTTCCTTCCGCAAACATCCAAACTCATTCTGTGCTTGCCTATGCCCTTCCCACCTGTGGCAAGATAGAAGTGGGGCTCTTTGCGTGCTCCTTGTGAATGCAAGTGCAATTTGTCATAAAGCTTTAGCTTGGTTTGGGTCTGAGAGTCACTCAGTGCATTACCCACACATCAGTTAGGATTTCTGAAATGTAAGATTCTGTTGGAAGTCGCACGGTATCCTCTAAGAAAGATACACTGCCGCTTCAAATAGAGCACATACTTGTCCTTTGTTAAGGTAAGTCCATGTCTGCAATTTTATAGTAAAAATAAGTCTGCAGTCACCATTATCCTTATGCTCTACCATTTTTTCTCCAAATATTTACAGTTGTTTTCTCTGCTTGATATATAATACACCAACACTGTAAAACAAACACGAGTGGTGCACCTTGTTTTAGTACCACATCTATCTTCTGCTAGATAGCAGCAGATGATCGGGCGTCTGCAGGCAATTTGTCAGTGAAGAAGATGCAGTGATGTGTTTACAGGAGATATTACAATACATTTTATTTGTATGTATACATATAAATTCTAGAACAGAGGTGCTACAACAGTACGTGGGGAAATGCCCTATAGCAGGAACCTCAGCTCAGTGGTGCTCTCTGTTTCCAGTGACAAATGGTTTGCAAAACACCAGCCCAGAGAAGAAAGCAAGTTCTCCTGCACTTGCAAAACTCTTTCTACCTACATTGTTGGCTCCATACCAAATGCTTAAGCATGAAATCATAATGCAGTATATCTTCCCCAAACTGGCCATTTGCTCACACATAACGAAGAAACCCGTGTAATAGTGACACCTGGTGACACCCATTGTTTTGCTCACACACACACGCCTCTTTTTCCACTCCCAACCTGTGCTCAGTGATCAGGGATAGAACTATAAAACTGAACACCCAAGTATAAAGAGTTTGGATTGATGTCTTACTCTTTGTCTTTCTTTTTGACACTGCTAACCTTCATCAGATGGTTTACCTGCTCCACTGTTGTGTTCAAGGGGATCTACCAGAGATCATGTGATCCCCATGGAAAAGAAATTTGTAGCAAGAAACTAACAGAAAATGAAAAATTAATTGTGCTGATATCAGTTAATTCCTTTTCCTGTAGCCCACACTGCCTGAGCTAAGGACTTCATGTTCTTTGGAAGGGATTCTGTAGGCTTAGTGGTTAGATGATAGAATGGCTAAAAACCCCAAACACCTAAGCCTTCAACATTTCTTGTAAAGTTTCTTTGCCAATACATTCTCAAAGTGACCTCATTTTTGTATCAAATAAGATCAAAAAAAGCTGGATGTGTCAGGAGGATACTAATAGCCACCAATACTATTAGACATTGATCCCCACTTTCTCAAAGTGTTTGCTGGGAAGTGCAGGGATTACAATCACATACTCTGATGTTCTGGTTCTGTAAGTTATCATTTGTGCCCATTATTAAATTAGCTCACCACTGTGGTGGAAATCGCTACTTCTATTCTTTGGTAACTACACCATGTGTCATTTAGGCCATGGACTGTGTAAAGTCCTATTGGAAAATCCTGTAAAAATTAGGTCGTGAAGAACACATCTTTGTGACTCAAAGGGGAGCGTGGTGGAATGGGAATTAGTTTATACCTTTCATTTAGGTATGTTCACAAAAGGGAATGGGAAGGCAAGCAAAATGTCAGTGCAGATACAACAGTATAAACCACATTTCCAAGCTTTGACCACTTAACTGTTTCCCAAGGGATGTTTTTACTGGTATTTTGTTGAACTCTCAGTCATTATGCTTCCTGTTACGAACTGGTTAAAGAGAAGATTATAATACTGTTACGGGAAAGGAGTAAGTAAAGTAGTGAAGTGCATTGCAGCAGAAAGGAAAAGGAGAGAATCCAGGTGCAAAAAGATCTCTTTCTTTTCTTAATTACACCAACCATTTTTGGGTAATTCCCTTATTTCCTTGCTCTTGCACCAACCTCAGATCCTACCAGTCATTTCAGGAATATTAAGAATAATGAATATGTCATGTTGTCCATGCTTCAGTCCCTAAGCAAAACATTTGTGCCCTCTACTCAGTGCATGACTCTGCATAGCCTACCTCAGCCGGAGAAGCTGCTGCTTGTGTGCAGGGGAGACTGCTCAGGTGACGAAACTTGTCCTCTCAGAGCATGGGGACACCATAAAGATGGTCCTGGACATGAGCTTCTTGTTGAAGAATAATGGAGAGGTCACTCTGAATGCCTATTGCCAAGAAGGGCTGAGCCAGGGTCATTAATGATAATTAATCACTAATTAAACGAAGCATGATACACTGGAAATAGTACGTTAACTACTCCATTCTCTGGGAAGCCTCCTCCTTTAAGTTAAACTGGCTCACACAGCGGTTGCGCTTGGCGTGTGAAAGACATGTCACTTACATATGATCCCGAGCTGCTCAGTGAAGTTGTGGAAGCAACAATCTTTTTGCTGATTGAATTGTCACTTAATTTAATTTCATTGGAAATCACAGATGGTGTCACCCAGCAGCTAGAGGCTAAAAAGGGGCACTTTACAAACTAAATAAAAAACTTATTAAGTTATAATAAGCACCAAAAGCAAATGGAGGTGGAAACTTTACTGCAAACATGTTTACTTTACACTCAGTGATATTAAAAACTTAATCATGCTTTTGGTAAAACAAATAACTCTGTAATATGATACAAACCCCTGGTTTCTTATGAATGAGACAGGAAATGTATATAAAGAGCACAGTAATGCTAAAATACATATGGGTGAGAATAGCTCAAATGTAAAAAGTTTGCTTACCTAATTTTTTTTACAAATGAGAAAAAATGAAAAGAATAAAATACCCTTGCCCAGTGCAGGCTACTAAAGTTTCTTTCTTAAATGAGCACAAGTAGTGTGGTCAGTGTAATAGATTGCTTTCAAGGCAGACAACTGCAGTGTGTGAACTTGCACTTACATTTCTCACCAGCCTTGTCCCAGTCTCTTGGGGAAGTGAGTGCAAGAGCTGTACCACACTGCATGGTGTGGGAAGTGTTCCCCAAATCAAACCAGCCCACTCAGAGAGTACTGACTGGTCTGTCAGGTATGTGCACGGTACAGGTCATTTTGTCAGCCTGCAATCCAAGAAATGTGCAACTCTTCAGTGTTTTCAGTATCAACCTACCACTCCTTCTTGAAATGACATAAAAGTTACTCAAGGGCACTACATGATAATAGCTGTTAATATGAGCTGGGATACAGCATGTCAGTGAGGGAAACTTTGAAGGGACAGAAAATGATGTTTATTTTTCCATCTGTGTAAAACGGGAAATGAACATCTGCTGTTATCGGAAATGAAGAAAATCTTTCTGTGATTGAATGGAACGCTGTTGCTCCTCCTCTGATTTTCTACATGATCATTTTTTGAGAGAGAAATAATAAATTTTCAGATAATCCCTGCTCACAGATGTGTTATTTATTTGCCCAGTTAACAGCCATTTCCTGTAATCAGTATAAACTGATCAATCTGCCATAATGAGAATGGAGCCAGCAGCTTCCTGGCTAGGGATGAGTCTGTGTCTCTTCTAATCTGCAGACATAACATATTGGAAGAGAAGACCACTAAATTCCCATATGCTAAGCAGTGAGAACATGGTAGCTCTACCCTCTGCAGGTAGATGGCTAAAGTAAGATGTATGAAGACAATAGTTCTCAGGTCACTTGTATCATTACTGATAAAGAAAGAGACTGTTTTCTAACATATGCTTGAATTATTTATTAATTAATTCTGACACTAAAAGAAGTATTTTTCAGTTCTGCTGTAATATACCTGCTACGACTAATGGATGATGTTCAAAAGCAGATCCACAAACGTATTAAGAGCAATGGTTTTTGACCCTTCGTAGAAAAATGCTTTTATTAGTGCTGTAAATGCCTCTGCTGAACACATGGATGGGGTTAAACTTCTGAGCAGATGAGATTTAGTAGAAAAAAAGCAGGGATCAAATAGTGCTTTGTTCCTATAAAAGAGTAAACCAGTAAATAAAGCAACAAAAAATCCTACTCCTTGATTCCAGGTGGCCCCATGGGCTGCCCTCCTGTAGTGGTACGTTTTTTGGTGGGCACGGAAAACATGTTCTTTTTGTGACTATTAGGTGATTCAAAGTAAACCAAGAAGTGGCTGAAATATGTGCCGAGAAGATAATACTGCCATCAAAATATTTTGAAATCTGTCATTTTGACATTTCTAATGTGGATTTTGGTTTACAGGAAACAGCAAATAAAAGTCAGTAAACATCCAGATATTTTGGGGGGCCACTGCATCAACATCTCTGTTTTTGTTTATGAAATAAGCCTAGATTTCTGTCTTCTTTTTTGGGTCACTATCTGGGCTCTGAAAAATAGGGCATATTTAGAGGGTTACTACAGTCAAAATATTATTTTTGTATTTAACATTCATTGCACACTTATAGTAAGTCTTTCTCCCCCTGACAACTTCACAAGGTTTTACATTACCATCACTTAGCTGCTAAGATTTTACTCTTTACAAAGTGGTTTCCTGTCTGTTCCAAGAGACATCATTCTGCAAAATGAGAAGAATCTTCATCCAAACAGTGACTCAGTACCCACATTCAAACAAATAAGTTGTGAATGTTATTTGATTCCTCCTTAATGTTAAGAGTTTGATCCCATAAAATGTCTGCATGCATTTATACTTAATATTGTGACTCTTCAGTGGTCTTCGGTGGCTAAGTTACGTGATGTGTATTGTATGCATTTGCCACAGCAAACTTTTAGGAAAGCAGATGGTAGCAGTAAGTGCTTAAAACTCAATACCACCAGTTTCTTTTTCACTCAGTCTTTAAAATAAACAAGAGAATTAAATGCCAATAATACCAGTCCAATGCAGTGTTAATACAATTGCACAATCAACCACCAAATGTGAGAAGTGCAAACCTGTGAGGATCCCAGTTACTGCAGCCGTACCAGTGTGTGCAATGCTCTTGTGTTTTTGACTAAAGAGCAGTACAACATATGCTGCAGCTTAGCTCTACCTGTGCCCTATGAAAAAAGGAGAATACGTTATCTAGCTGAACTACCTTTTGCATTGAAACCTTTACTTTTATTATTAGCTTTTTCTTTTTGTGGTATCAGTACGTCCCTAACACTGTAACAACACAGTTAACTGCGAGTTTTGCATGTGCTTAATGTAACAATTAAGCTTTTTAATATCTGCTAATTACAAGTTTCATCTGGTCCAATTAATGTATACAGATTTATTTACCCCTTAAAGCTACATCAGCACAATTCAGTGCTGCAAGACAGACCACAATGTACATTAGAATTGTGCCAGAAATTATTTTACTGAAAAATAGAGAGCACACAGTGTCATAAATACTGCGTTGGATGCAGTGCTTACAACATGCAATTGTTGATGTGTGTTGCCGAATCTTTGACTGACCAGGCTATTTATGGGTCTCTGTACACACGCAATTGATTCTGCAGATCAGATAGAAACTTCCCTGTGTCTGCATTCCTATCTACAGCTGTACACCCCCAAATAAGAGCAAAATCCTGTAACTAAGTGCTCAAAAAAACAGATCCTGAATGCAGTGCTTTGGGACCAAAACAGAAGGGGGAATCTCTTATTATATGAACTGTCAGGATTCTCTGTCTGCAGAGACTAATTCCTGATTACTAAGAATCAAGAGTCCTCATTAGACACCTGAAAATTGAGAACTACCAAGAACTGGAGGATTGCTGACAGCCCCACCACTGAGGAGGCACTGACAGCTGAGAGTGCTTTACCCTTCTATGACGAGGAAGTGCAGCAGGATGCTGTCTCTCACTGGATCGTTCCCCTCCAAGGGACGTGAGCTGTGGCTTCACCTTGCTAAATAGCAGCTGAACTCTGAGGAGCAAACACTATCTTACATGACTGCCCTGTTAGCTTGCTGTTACATACATTTCTATGCATAGTGGTGCACTGAGTTTCTAGGTTGAAAAGTGCTATGAGAATGCAAAGAATTATCAATATCGAAATTGAGAGTCTAATAATTTATATCCTGCTTTCTCATCAGTATCCCACAAAACATCCCCAGGAGCAAATGTTAGAAGTCATGACATTAAATGTTCTTTAGAGTGCACTACTTTTTTTTAACAAATAAGACTCCCCCTTCTAAAAAGTCACTGTCAAAAGCTCCAGCATGCTTGTAAGGGGCAGGATCTGTCTGTTAGCTTTTGAGAATATGCAGTTCATTTCAGCTGTGCTACCCTTGCTGAAACCTCATGTGATAAATCATACAACTCAGATGTTTTTCACTTGTTTGCCAATGAATTTGAAAAAGGGCTTATAGCAGTTGGGAGTGTAAATACAATTAGATTTGAAAATTATTCAAGAATCATTTTAAAGTTCCCCTGAGGTTTCCATGTGAACTCAAATGGATTTTGCTTTCCGCCAGGATTGAGCTGCTTCTAGGAAGGCTTTGGTGAGAAGGCACGTAATATGACACTAGTCCTGTGCGAGAATTTGTGGACAGGTCTAAATTACAATACCACTGTAAACATTTAGTAATGTGCTTTTAAGATAATGAAAAGTGTATTCATCTTAGTTTTTTACATCTCAAACACAACCACATTTACAAGTTCACTTTAGCTCATTATAAATATTCTTTGCCTTTACACTAACAGCCCTGGTCTAATTCTTTGTGCCTGCATCAAATGCCTGCTCTGTGGCTCTTCCCCACACTTTGGATCCCCCGTTGTGTCAAGACTTTCTGGTGTTGTTGCGGGAAGTGGTCAAGGACTAATTCTTTTGCTGATTCCATATAGCTGTTGTGTCCTCAAGACTAGGTTAGACTGAAGTTAGAAGCATGCAGGAAGGTAAAAAAAAGACTTCCCATCTCTTCTACACCTTCTCATTGTCCTGGGGTGAATGTGTCCAAAATGAAGTCAACATTGCAACATAACTGGCTTCACTCGTGTGTGGGAAAAAATGAACTGGGGATGGGAATGTTTGAAAAGACACACAAACTCCTGCAGAGGCCCAGTGCCCTCCTCATCCACTCCCAGCTGGGTCTGCCCAAAAGACTTGCGAGAAATGGTGTCGCCTCCCTACTTCTCCTGCCTCATTCTTCATATTCATCAACATAAATGTGTCAGGAAATGTACAAATTGCCGTAGATTAGCAGGGCACACATATTTCATAAGGATTTCTTTTTTTTGTTGGCTAATTATGTTTGGAGACATTTCCCCACAAAGAACCACTATTTCCTAGTGATGAATAAGCTCAGCACTTGTGAGTTCAAGCTGGCAAATTGCCACATTATCTCTGAACTGCTGCATGAAGGTCCAATTATACAGCTAAATCAGGGAAAAGGATAAACAGAAAATCAAGAAGGAAACATGGGCACTAAGTTTTGATTTTAACTGGGGCTTTTGGCTCTTCCTGGGTTTTAAGATCAAGTTCTCAAGCTACACAGGCTGGTTCTATTAACTGTCCATTAACAACCATGCTATAGCAGTGCTCTCTGTCACTTTGGTGGTAGACATCCCTGCTGGGTAGACCATCCCTTCTCTGACATGCCCTGCAGAGCCCCAAGTGAGAAAAGCTGGAACCTGGCAGTGCAAAGTGCTGGTGACTCCACTAGCACCAAACACCTTCAGTTTCCCTCAGTTCTACAGAGGACTCATTCTGCAATGACCAGAAACATCAGCAAAACCCCTGAGGAATTAGTGATTAAAAAAACCATCACTTTCCCAAGCAAGAGCAAAAGCTGCTTTTGATGGAGCTCTCCTCACATTTTTGCCCTCTACAAATTTGAAATGGCTCATCCCAAATTTTCATCTAAATAAAGATGTAGAGGAGCACTTGCTTTCTGCAATTTTATTTTAAATCTGCAATTCAAATGGGTTCTAATTTGGCCCAATTTCTGAAGAAAAGCACATATAATACAACCCTTTACCATAATCCATGAAGAAAAATCTGTGCAAGAGTAATTTGTTCACAAACTATTGATGCAGGAGTCATTTTTTGCTCTGTTTTGGGCAGCACCTGTCAGTAGAGAGTCCTGAGGCCTCCAGATAGTATGGATGAGAACTGGCCAGATTCCCACAGCAGCTTTTCAGTACGTAAAGAGAATAGGAAAGGCTTCTCGGAAACTAACTGCTGGAGAATTGTCTTTGAGAAGATAGCGATGAGCAGTCCAGATATCAGCTGGCAAATATTTACCACAGAAGTTCCAAGAGTTAAAAGCTCATTCCTCTTAAGTAGGTGGACATGATATTTCTTCTTATTTTTTCTCATATGATATCTCTTCACCTCCATATAAGATATCATGGGAATTTTACCAGCCTTAACCTCTTGTCTCCTCACAGCTCTACCCCAGGTAGGAGTTGACCTTTGCTAAGTGTTCGAGCTGCCTTTAATGAGGGAGGATGTGTGTTGTATATAGATCTTTCTGAAAATCCATGAAAAAAGGCTGTTGCCCAGTAACAAAAGGTCCAGTTTGGCTTCTTTTTCTCATGATGAGCAACATTGGCCCTTTCGGGTGGTTCTGCTCTTTCCTTTCTCTGAGTAAATAAACATGGCATTATGTGGATGAAGGTATAGGGCAGGGCAGGAGGCTCTGTGAATGGTTCCTTCAAGGAAGACAGACCTCAGAGCTCTCCAGCAGAGCTGGATTACTGAGTAGCTGATTTTCCTGAGATTTTCCTGCAGTCATCTCTGCTGTACAGTGACATATGAGGCAGACACTTGACCTATACCTGCTATTTAATTAAATGCACTTCTCCACTTTTTTTCTTTGCATCTGTGTCATGATCCATGTAAGGAGAGACAAAATACAATGTTGTTAATCGGCAAAACTTACGAAGCTTAAATGGAAGATTTGGCTGGTTGTCTTTAATTAAATGGGCATTAATACCATGCAATGTCCTAACTCTGAATGTGGAGGCATTAAAATAATTAACTGGTCTAATCTAGGTTTAAGAGGCTTGAAAAATAGGTTGAAAATAGGTGCCAGTGTGACAATATATCCTTGTGAAGGTGACCTTAATACTAGACATTGAAGAAGCATGTAAGCGTCCTGGCACATACAGTGGATATATGAGTACCTGCTGTCTTTTCACTCTTAGAGCTGCACATGGCATCACACCTCTGCTTGGTTTCTCAGACTTGAACAAGGCAGTAGGAAACAGCCTAGAAACAATTAATGTCACACAGTCAGAATATATTCTGAACTGTCTTCTGGTCCCTACAAGAACAGTACTACGGAATCACACAACACCAGGTTGGAAGGGACTTCAACGATCATCTGGTCCAGCCTTTCTTGACAAAAGTAAGGTCTAGACAAGATGTCCCAGCATCCTGTCCAGCTGAATCTTAAAAGTGTCCAATACTGGGGGATTTATTCCAGTGGCCAGTTGTTCTCATTTTGAAAAATTTTCCTTTTGTGTCCAATCAGAATTTCCCCAGGAGTAAGTTGTACCCATCATTCCTCCTCTTTTCCATGCAACTCCTCATAAAAAGAAAGTCTGCATCTTCTTTGTAGCTACCCTTTAAATACTGGAACATGGTGACAAGGTCTCCCCTGAACTTTTCTTTTCTCAAGGCTGAACAAACCCAGCTCTCTCAGCCTTTTCTCATAGGGCAGGCTTCCCAGTCCTTTGATCATCTTTGTGGCCCTTCTCTGGACTATCTCCAGCCTTTCCACGTCTTTTTTTTTTTTCGTATTGAAAACCAAAGGCAGTCACAGGACCCAAAGCAGCATTTATAGCCTTGTAAATGTCCTAAAGAGAGGGGTGAATATTCAACTGCCCCCTTGACTGAAGCTTTCTGTTCTCACAGAGAGAAGAGTGAGGCAGAGTGTCTAAGCTCACGAATAGCAAGAAAGAAGGAAGGAATGGACCTTTTTAGTTCTCAAGATGTGGTGAGGCCTACAGAGCACTGAAATGCTTTACCACTAATGGCAGCAGAAAGCATGTGTGTTTTCTAGCAGGGGAGAGCTCTCATGGAGGTGAAATAGAGATTTCCAGTTCAGCAGTGCCATGTAGCAACAGTGGGAAGCAAGTACAGCATCTCATTCATTAGTGTTTAACTTTGCCTCAGAAGTGCACTATAGGACCAAAGGTATCAAGAACACAAGAAAAGGTCTCAGCCTGGCATGGATTCCGGGAGGGTTCCATTGGGAGTGGTTGAACTTACAGGTCAGAGCAAACCAAGCCCTCTAAAATGATATATGTAATATATATATATATGTTTTTTTTTCTTACAAAGATGATTCAGGATTGGAAAAAATATGAAAAATGATTACAACTCTCCATTTCCTAAGTAACATTATTCAGACCATCATGTAAATGGGACAAATGCCTAGCTCTCCCTGTAGGATGATGCATGCCTTCCCCTGTGAAGGGAGGCTTATCATGATCAGACCCTTTGGGGGGTGCATGAAGCCCCATGAATGTCCCTAGCACACAGGCTCAGTAAAGGCTGTGGCACTGGGACAGTGAGCACTGAGACAGAAGAAAGTGGCAGCTGTTTAATCATATACTTGATTAATCTAACGAGCAACTATGGTAAAAATTATTAAGATCACTAGAATACTGTTCATGTATCAGAGCAGCAGCATAAGGCTCTGATTACAGATTTAGGACCCTCTTTAGGCTGTGTTTAGCCATAAACATAGGAAGACATATTGTCAAAATCATATTTTGTTGTGACCATGTAAATAAGACAAAACCGCTGACAAGCGACTGATCTTTACATGCTGACAATCATGTGATGTGGCTGAGGGGTCCAAGAAGTTCATATCCCTGTCACTTAGGAAACAGCCATTGCTTTTTCTGTGTGTTGGCTCCTGACACCAAACCCCAATTCCATAAAGAAAACAAAGAATCCAGCTGTAAATAGAGACTTGCCAGGGAAGCACCATGTTCAGGAGAAATGACTTATGCTTGGTTTGGGGAAGTTGTCATCTATTGATACTCCTATTGTAACAAAGGTTTTGCTGAGATTAACACGTATGCGGTGTGCGAAAGGCAGAGCCGCTATAAAACTGTGACATGGAAAACGGTAATTAAAAGCAAATTAATCCATTCTTTTGCCCATTTGTTCAAGAAACCTTAGGATCTGCCAACATTAGCAAGTAGTGCAGTGTAACAGAAATGGATCTGAAGAATGAAACAAAAAAGAAAAGCTCTGGACACCAGTCTTGAGAAACATGTATGATTCCACCAAATTAGCAAGTTTTACTAGAGACAGGTAAACTGCTATTGCCAGACTTAAGTGTTAGCACCCACTGGGCATATGCTTTTTAGACCTTCTGGACAAAACTTTATTTATCAGTCTAAATAGGGTAACAAGAAGAGCAAACATGGCCATCTGATTTTACCTCCCTCCCTGAAGATGACTGTCAGCATCCTGCACCAGTTCAGGCTGGAAGGTCATAAGTGAACAGTCAGATCTAGTAATTTTTTTTAAACAGGAGCTTAAATTCTGAGTAAATTAAACCATGTCCATGCAAACCACACTGCTGCTAAACAACTAATCCTGAATTATAGTACGTAACAACAGTCATTAATGCCTGGAAGCTCTGATCACTGTGTTAACAGTGGGATGGAAAAAATCCAAACCACTATAGCTAAAGCAGAAAAGGGAGGAAAATGCACCTCTAAACCCTGTTGTGATCTCAGCTGCCCAGAGTACAGTGGCAATCTGCGGTATTTTTGTCTTTATTTATCGGACTGCATAATCTAATTATCTCTCATTAGTCCAAAGCTGATTATTTCATTTATCTTTGTATATGTGACAACAAAAGGCTCTCTTTAATTAAGCAGATCAGCAATTAGCTGTTGTTTTATAGGCAGTTTTAAACATCCCTGTACAAATAGCATGCAGCATGATTGTAATCAGATGCTCAGGGAAGAATTGTAGATGAGGACATTTTGATTTACAGCCCCATTTAGTTTAAAGCTGCACTGGCAAGTCTGACTGCAAAAGCAAAAGCTTATGAGATATGGCCAAGTTGCCAAGTACCTTTGATGGAATGAAGCTCGATGGAAGATCTGAGACAAGATCTGCCAGTGAAATCTAGTTAGATCTGCAGAACAGATATGAATAAATGTGAGCTGACCCTGAAGAATATGGGAACTCTGCTTACATCAAACAGGACTGCTCTACTGTTTCTAGTGAAGGAGATTCACATTCAAACTCCTAAACCAAAATCTAACCCAAACTCCACGGTGAAAGAGCAACAGGCAGGTGTGCATGTACAGAGAGCTCTGTTCAGCTTGAGCAATCAGGAGTGTCTGCTGTTAATTAAACCAAGAGAATTAATTGCTATTTGTGGTGGTGCTGTTGACAGCAGTAGATGCTGCAAGAAATATAAGAACAACTTAATTTGGCTTGTGAATTATCCAAAAATCAGAGCAGCAAAAGCACTAGAGACTGGGTATCCTTCCAAGAATCTTTGGATGAATTCCCACTCCCAGAGTTTCCTTCATCTCCTCTTAAGATGACCTCTCCCACTCTGGGAATAGTTCCTGGAGGAGGAGTTGCTACTCCCTCCTTTCCAGTCCTGTACTACAGATGTCATAACTGAGCCGAAATGTCAAAGCAATTCTTTGTTTAACCTTCCCAATTTCTGCATTGATTTCATCAGCAAAAAAAATTCTTGCATCCAGCCACATGTATGTGTCAGCTTGGCTTGGGGCTTGAGAGAAAAAAATATGCAGAAAAGAGAGAAAAGCAGTAAAAAAAAAAAGTATAATTCCTTACAGTAATTTATGAACCCCAAGTAAATTTTAATTTTAAGATGTAAGTGCTGAGATAAGCATGAAGAAATGAAGTTGGATGTCTCTGGTAGCATAGAGGGAAAGAACAATGGACTAGAATGCAAATCTTGCACAAACTCATATTTGTAAGCACGGATATTGTCCATTACTTGGAAGTAGCTCAATTTAAATAATCAATTTGCAAGAGAAAACTGCTGGTGCATTTAATATACTGAACTTCCCCCACTGGACTGTGCTTGTGACCTGCTCTGCTTGAAACATGGAGAAATGGGATTAAACAAACAGAACAAAACAGGTGCTCCTTTTTCTACTTTGTTTTGCACATAATTCCTTATTTTTCAAATATTACCTGGAAAATTATGTTTGCTTGTGTTGATACAATTTTCAAAATACATTTGTTTTATTTTGTGAAAGACAATTCTTTCAAATGTTTTTTGCTTTACTGCTGAATAGCATCATGAGTTTTTTGACAGGAACAAACTGTGATATTCCAGCTAAACGTATAAGGAACTTTCAAACCTACAAGGAGATATTGGAAGAAATGGGGAGGTCCTTTAATGCCCTTTAACTCTCTTTCTGCAGAGATTTCTCTGCACAGGACTCCCTTGCACAGTGTAATAAGCTTGGAGCAATGCGCTGTTATGAGGCTGTTTACCTGCTGGTAATTGCCAAGTAAGCCTAGTATAAAAGGCTAATGGCAATTCTCTTCTGCTTGGAGAGTAAGAGGTAAAATCTTGCTTGAACAAACTGAAGACATCTGTGAAAGTCCCTGAAGTGAGTCGTGAAAAGGACATAACCTCTGAAGTATCTGCCACGAATTTTAAGAGCAGAGTCCCTAAAATAACACATGTGAAACCCATGAAAAACCTAGAGCATCTTCTTGTGTCGAGGGAATTAATGTTGATTTGAATGAATCGGATTGTAGCAGTCTTTCTCTAATATGCAGAAACAGGTAAGCTGGATAATCAGTTCCCAGAGTCCTAATGCAATCCCAGCATTGGCTGTGAACATCACTGGGAGACTTGGATGACATTTCTGCACAAGGATTTTATTTAGAAGAAACAAAAACCAGCCAGTAGCACTGATCTCAACACTAATAACAGGGACAGAAAAGGCTAACAAAGACTGGCAAAACCAGTGCTGGAAGTAATTACTGAGTGGCTATTAAATAAGTGTGGATAAGACCTTTACAGGATAAATTTTTCCTTCATCTTCTGACAAAAAACACATCAGAGGAGACAGTAGTTGAGCTAAATCTATTATTTGTCTTATCAAATGCAGTCTTAAAATGAGAAAAAGTGTTCTTCCTCTGGGCATATTCTGAGAATATCTAGCAGGTACATTGAGAAGCAGGAAAACAAGATTAGAAAGCGAATATCATAGATGGCTGATGGGATATTCTCCATGAGATGCTAGTGGAGCATCAGACAGGCTGGACAGTCTGCAGCTGCAGACTTCCAGGAATGGTGATACGATGCAGGACCACTGCTGTGTCACCTCAGAGGCACAGACCCCACAGTTACTGCTTCATTAAAACTCAGGTCAAAACAACAGTCCTGTCTCAGAGAGTTTGTGACCTAACTAACTGCCATTAGACACTTTCTAGAGAGATAAATCAGACATGACTTGAACTCTGGACCCCTATATCAAAAGGTACAAGAGACCATTGGACATTAGTGCTGTTACCCCATTTAAGAGTCTTTTCCCTTTTTCCGCTATAAAATATTGGTCAATAATCACATAAAATAAAAAAAATCCCTGACTGAAATATGAAGTCAATATAAACTTGAACTCATCAACCACAATTACAGCTTTAAATTATAGTAGAAGGAGAAATAGTAGGTTGAGCCAAGGATTATAACAGCCAAACTCCATGGTGTACAGCAAGAACAACAAAGATAGCATCTACTTCCATTGCAAAAGACAATGAAAGAGTTTTGAATGGTGTCAGATCTCAGTGGACACCTTGGAATGGAAATCAGGAGACTATCATTCCTTTGGCATACCCTTTCACTCCACTGGCTTTGGCTTCCAAGTCAAGGAAGCGGAAGCAAACCCAGGAGTCAATGTAGCGATCTAGGATTACTGAGCCCTTGCCTTGCCTAGAGCTGCTCTTCAGCTGATCCAGAGGCCAGCACCCAATCCACACGTGGCCAGTCCACAGACCTATGACTCCCGCACATTGCTAGTGAAAAACACTGAAGAGAGTTTTCAGTGCAGGGTACTGCCTTAGAATATTCATCTGAATGGAGATGGTCTAGCTATGGATTTCTTGAGGTAAATTATTTTATTTATTGAATGGCATCACCAGTTAACTAAGTTTTCTGAAGCCTGGCTACCCCTCACTTTTAACTTCTGACCATTTGCTGGCTTTTATCCCTTTGATGCATTTCCTTCTCATAAATTGCAAATGAGGAATCTTTTTGAAGTATGTGAATTTCCCTTAATGTTATTCCAGTCCACTGGGAATGTGAACATGATCCAAACTTTGTTGGGAGTGAGAGGTTTGCCACAGCTGGCTACAGCCACATGTTTTGTCCTGCTTCATTTACATATTCAAATTGGTACAGGGTCTCAGCAATAAGTAAATAAAAGTCTCATAGGCCTGAGATAATTTAATGTTCTTTTTCTTTTCTTTCTTTTCCCTGAAAATTCAAAGTTTTAAGTAAATTGGCTTATTTCTGATGCATTTTGCAGCACATACTTTTTAGGACATGAAAAATCTCTTGCAACATACAAGAACAGTTTGAGGGCTAGGGCTTACATTTGTACTTTCTCAATATCACACGCAACTCCTCTGCTTCCTATTTTGCAGATGAAGAAACAGAGCAAGTCATTTTATGACTTTGTCTTTAGGTTGCAGGAAAATATTAATCTTTAGGTTGCAGAATGGGAAAAGAATGCAGATTTCTTTCTGTATTCATCTCCTTCCTTCAACCTTCAGGCCCCAATTTTATCATAAATATAAAATACCTTACAGAAACCATGCATAGACAGGACTGGCATGTTTTGGCCTTTCCTCTGCCACATGAATCCATTCAGAGCCATCCACCTGGAGTCATGGCTTGGTGTGGGAGCGTGGCCAGGTCCAATCCTTCTGCTCTTCTGACAAACCAGGATCAAGCTAACAGAGATGTTTGGGGATTTAATATTTGATACTAACCAATGGGCCTGGGCAGATGAGGCAGTTGCAGGTTGTGGAAACTGGCCAGAAGCTCACTTTTTCCCTCATCAGTTTGTCTAAATTTATGTCACCAACTTTCAACAGTTCTGCTTTACGGGAAAATACCTGTTTCACCCAACACTGCATCCATATTGAACCCTGGATTTCATGTAAGTTTTGTTTGCACTTTAAGGGTATTTGAAAAGAAGATAGTTTCCACAGAGTTATTTTTAGGTAGCATATGGGACTTCAGGTAAGAATTACACTGTCTCCTTTTTTCCCCCTGTGCTATTCATGCCTCCTTACTCAAAAATTACAAACATCTGAGCATGAAAAACTCAAACCTGTTACAAATCTTCTTCTTCAGAGAAAAACCTGCCAGCTTAACACTGTAGGAAGAGAAAAAATCTCTGCTGTGAAGTGGAAAGAAAAACTGTGGCTATCAGCCGGTTGTCCTTCGAAAAGCATTAGCATTTTTTGGAACAAGCCTCACAAGCATACAGGGAACAGCTTCTGCACTATTATTCAGGATTTTCTAAGGCTTTCCTAACTTCATTTTTAATTTGGGTTAATCGCTATATATAGTGACAGATTTTTCTCATGGCTATTTCGTCAAACTGTGGAAGGGAAGAAAACAGGAAAGTGCAAAATACTGTAGAAATCTACTTCCACAGAAAGCAAAGGTGAATCTTTAAAGTCCTGTATTTCTTTTTTGCAAAAAAAAGATTTTTTTCTAGAAGTAAGATGAGCTCAGAGCTGCAACTGACACTCCCTGTAATGATTTCTAGTTCTCATACATGTAAGCTGAGCAACATGTCTTGCTCTGTGATCGCTTCCTCTGCCAAGAAACACACACCAAAGAGGCTGTCTCTCCAGTTAATCACTGTTCATATGATCAAACAGCAGATCAGGAGTAAAATGCCTGCATAATTATGATGTAGCCCATAAGACCTTAAATATTGTTTTATTCATTGGTATAAAGACAGTATTATCAAGAGTTAACTGCCAAAAAGGGCTCTGATTTCCATACTTCAAATGTCCTACAGGTGTAGTAGAACTTTTTCTTTTTCAACAGGGCAAAGGCTTCTGACAATATCTCAGTGAAGACAGAAAAACATCTGAAGACAGATCTGATATATAGCTGAGTAGAAAAATCTCCTCAAATAAGACCTATTAGCTAATTAGTAAACATGAAATACTTTATGCCTCTGCAAAACTATTAAGTAAACAACATTTAGTTTCATTATTGATGCATATCCTGTTGAAGTGGAACTTTGACGAGCACCATAGTTACTGAAAAAACATATCCTGCTTACAAAGGACCTGAGCTTCTGAATCAAGCAGGCCTGGGTTTTCCACTGTACTTAAATATCTGGAGAAAGGGGTAACAACAAAAATTCCTGAGCACACCTGAACAATTTCCCTGTACTTCACCTTAAACAGATTCCCAAAAATGCTTTTCACTGAAAATGTTAAGGGAGAACTAGCACTGATCTCTTTTCTGGATGTTATTTCCCTAATGTACAGGCCTACTGAACAAATCAGCAATGCTCTCTTTGTGTAATTTCCAGTGCCTTGCAGTGATCATTGCATGAGAAAGCAAAGATTCAAATGTTTCCTATCACCATTACCTATGCCAAGCCTGTTCACCTGGCTTGAACAATACAAAAGCCCAGAAGCTGTTTTTTTTTTGTCCAAGGAGAAAGGACAGAAGCAACTGCTTCTGAAAGGGATGGGACTTTCCAGCATGTTAATATGATGACCCTCAAGTAGCTGAATACGTTGGCTAGGTATCATACAGATTAATTTTGATTCTTCCAGCTCTGTTTTGTAAGCTCAGACCTAGAAAAGCCACCCTTTTCTGTGGTGAGAAGGTAATTAAAGCTCCCCTCCTTCAACCTTGTTGTCTCTTGAAAGCTAAGGAAACAAAGAGCAGGGAGTGGCTGCGTGATACCAACTCATACTAAATCTGAGTTACAGCAAACCCCTACAAATTAACAGAAATAGTATCTTGCAGGTTTCACATATAATTACACAACACAGACAGGTGGGGTGCTCTAAGGAAAGAAAATATGAGCTCATTTGTATTTAACATTAGTAAACACAGGAAAATGTCCTTTCCTCCAGACACTAAAAATGTATGTAAAATCTAATTGTAAAAATCGGCTTAGGTCTTAGGAGGCAACACTATAGCATCTTAAGTACACATGTACCTTCTTTTTGTTTCATTAGTAAACTCTAGATTTATTGAATTGAAATAGTTTTAGATTAATTCCCTCTAGACTGCAAACCATGTGCTTTGTCTAACAGCAATAGGAGCCGGGGAGCTCTAAGCCTATAAACCTAAAATTCAGAGATTTCATTATGGGAAGTGCTATATAGCAGTACTGAAAAATTCAACCATCTTAATTGTATGAGCTATTACCTTAACTTACAAAGCATTTTGTATAGTCTGTCTGTTCCTGTATTGTATCTCCCAAAAGACTGCTGTGAGTATACAGGGCTGGATGCATTCACTTGAACGGTGTGTTTTTCAGCCATGTATTTCTTCAGAAATGGTATATTTTGTATTATTGTGCAGTGCATCCTGCATAGCAACTCTGTAGTTTATTGATTCAATTGAATTGTGCAAGACTGAAATTCTAAACCGTGCTTTTTGCATTGATCCTTAAATCGTATCATTAAAATAAAACTCAATGCTATTTTGAATACACTGATCCTAATAATTTTGCTGCTTGTGAAGCTCCATTGCAGCACCAATGACTAATGGCTCCTGAAGAATAAAATAAAAATCTTCCTGAAACACGACTGTGTCCAAACCATTTGAAAGCTTCAGAAACCAATTACACTAAAATTCTGTGTTCTCAATCAGGCTCCGTAATAAACACTCCGGTGCTAAGAGATGCTGGGTTATTTATTGTGGGAAGTTACTGAATGCTTAACTATGCAGATGAAATTCTCTTCATTCTTTTCTACACGGCAGCAAAATAAATAACTTAACAGCTCACAGTTCCCAAGGTAGACTTGTTAATCGGTCCAATATTGTTCTAATTCTCCTCGTAGCTAACTGAATTGGAGCATGTAACTGGATAAAATGTGTCTGTAGATACCATGTACTTATTCCGATTACTATTTGGTTGATTGATGACTTTCTGATTTTTTGAAACAATGCCAGCACAGTGGCCTCTTGGTAGCTGAACACATGACTGCTGTTTGTTGTTCTTTGGGGGGACTGCAATGCGAGGTCTGGCTCAGTCATTTTTAAAATCAATACTTGCTCTCTGAGCACGGGATAATTTAGAGAATATAATTCAGAATTCTACCTTTCAGCATGTATCCTCCATCAAAGGGGGATTTTTGTCCAGAGTCAGCACAAAGGCTGCATGACCCAAGAATGCACAGATAAGGTTAAAACAGAGAGGGAAAATACATATTTTTTTCAAACCAAAGCATCACTAGCCACACGTGTAGATAAATGTGTCTTTTATGTATGTGCACATATAGCACGTATGTTCCTCCATGATTATCAGCTGGAACTGGATGCTTTGAATAAACTCCAAGTTTTGCTTCCTCTCATGCCTTCCCCCTCTCCCCCCCCCCCCCCCCCCTTTTGACCATTTGTGTATTATCTCACAGTTTCTGAAGCAAGGTCCTACTTCACTGTGAAGACTGAAATGTCTGAAAATGGGACCTGAAAAGCCTCTGATGGGCTGGTGTTCAGCCTTCCTGATGCTGCAGTTCTGAAAAAGCTAAGAATTTCCTACACCTGCGTTAGTAGCCTTCCACTCTCAGCAGCAGAGATTTGAATCAAATTGTTGCATTAAGTCAGTGCAATTTTGCATGTGTAAATGGAGAATAACAGAGATCCTAATCAGACCCACTGGTTTTTGGGTACTGACTGAACTCCAGTGTTATGCATTTTGATCTTTTTGGATTAATCTTCCCATTTAGACAGTTTGGTTCTACATTATGCCTCCATTTCATCTTCCATATCCTTTCCATTAAAAACTTTACTCCCCAAGCTTCTTTGGACCTCAGTGGCCCTCTGAATCCTCTCCCTACCCTTAAAATATCAAGTTCTCTTTACACTTTCTCTTTCCACTTTCTTCACACTGCTCCTAAGCTACACACCCCCAGAGCTTCCTATTTCCCACATCAGATACATTCCTGCCTGATTTCCCTCTTTCCTCCCACATCAGAAACTCTTACTCCTCTTATGTTTTGACAGGGGTGCTGAGGTCAATGGCGCCTTGTTCATATTTAAAATGTTCTTTATCTGCTTTTAAATGCTGAATGTATTTTAAATTCTCAATATAGAAAAGCTCAGACACAATCCTTCTGCCCAGATACCCCCCAGCATGGAGGACAGTGAGCCTCTCTGCAAGCTCCCATTTTCATTTCCATTTGCTTCTTTTGTTTTCATTCTGTTTGCTTCTACCTCCTTCAAAAGGGGAAACTTCCAGGTGTATCTGAACAAAATTTGCAGCTTCTTTGGTTTTTCACAGCATCCCAAGAAAGCAAAGAGGGATCTGGCACAAAAAGCAAAAAGGCATCTGACTTTTAGACATTTTCTCATGTCAGTAACATAAAAAGTGGCATTTAAAATTTCTGGAGGTCTGGGGAAAAAAGTGTTTAAAGTCTGATGCCTCACTTAAATCCTGTTAATTATTTTTAAACATCTCATCCTCATCCAGATTTCTTACATGGAAAATACTTGTTTTGATTCTTTGCAACAACACTCATTTGACTTCCACTTGAAAAGCCATAGATGGCAGCAAATTATCTTTAGCAAGCTGAGTTTTCAGATCATTCACCTTTTTTTGTATGCTTCTTTTGATAGAAATAGAATTAAATACAACACAAAGCAATGGAGAAGAGTGACAACAACAGATACATGATTTTAACTATATAAAGAATAATGAAAAACTGTAATTTCTCCTGTTTACTATTGCCAGGCATTTAATGAACCCTCAGCCAGTCATTCAGTGTGGACCAAACAAATGAAACCCACTCAGGACAGAAAAGTTTCAGTCCCTGCATCCATTCTAAATTATTTATGAGCATTATCAGGACTGTTTCGTACTATACACTTTACTGGATGCCTATAGCAGCAGCTGCACCACTGGAGCTCTGCAAAGTGGTTTCGCTTTTAACTTTTTCCACTGCTTCCCGAAAAGGTTACCCTTTGGGGCTGAAATTTCTAGTGACTGTAAGTAAATTTTAAATAGGAGATTTAAACCTTATACTTTGAGTTAAAATCTATTTGTTCTGCCTAAGGAAGGGCATAATACAAGCATCCGGGTCCTTCATAAAAATTTGCGTTTTCTGAATCATCATATCCAAGTTTTGTATCTTAGCATAGACATCTTCCCAGGCTTGGTTGATGTTTTCTGCAACAAGATAGATACAAATTTCTACCCAGTCAAGCCTCAAAATAAAACATGGTTAAATACAGGAGTAGAAGGAAGGTACCCAACTAAACCCAAAGAAAAGAGTTTAAAGCACCAGTTTCCAATCACTGAAGCTTCTTTCTCATTCACATTCTGCAGCCTGAATGTCCTTGGTATCACTTCTCAAGTGAAGTTTGCTCTTTCACTGCAGAAGAAAAGGTAAGTATTGCACACAGCTTGGATTCTGCAAGGTTTGGGAACTTTCATGAAAGCCGGGGAGGGGGTTGGAATTCCCTGGCTTTTTTACAGATGCCATTGGAATACATACATTTTAAAGTTAAGTTGTCACATTTTGCTGCACTTCATTTGACTTAGAGAAATGCAACAGCAACAAGGAAGCCTTCTACATCATTACCACTTGTCTCTGGTATGGCACGATACAAAAACTACATTTAAATTACAACAGCTTGAAAAAATTACTGAATGCTTTCCTATGTTCGTACATACATTGATAAAACAAGCAAAGGAACCACAAGAAGAAAAAGTGGAGGATCAGGAAGAAGGCCAAGTTCTCAGCTTTGTAGCTGAGGACACTTGAGCTGTTACAGGACAGAATGGAAGCAGATAGATATTCTGTGGCTGTCCCAGTTGGAAGGAAAATGGGAGCATGCACTGGAAATCTCTGATAGTGCTTACCAGAATTTAGCAGAAAGAAATAGGGAAAAAATTGCACATAGACATACTACAATCTTTACAGTAATTTTTTATCCAAGTGAAAATAAAACATAACCTGGAACAATTCTTTAAAAACTGAACAGTAAGGATAAAAATGACCTGACATGAAGGATTTTATTAGTACTATTTGATTACAGCTTTTATAGCATATTATTTGAAATGGATAAAAGGGATAGTGGCTCTTCTTACTGTATGTGTCTTGGATTTTCTGTTCTTTCTTGTACATTTACAGGTACTAATCTAGACACCTTCACACCCAACTGCTCAGCAAAAGAGAAAGTACTCAGACATGCACCTGCAGAGCAATTTTCTGTCTTTAAGCTGGAAGTATAAATTATATGACAGAAAGATGGGGAGGTTGCAGATTTTTGACAAGATTTTATTTAGAATATATATGATTATGCACATATTCTGAGCTGGAAATTATCTCATTTGTGAGAAATAACACCTCTGGCTTCACTGAATGTAAAGCAAAGGGATTGTCATGGTGGCTTCACAAAAGGCATCTTTAGGAAACACAGTATCTTTAACAGCAGGGTGCTGAAAATTCTGTAATATTTAATACTAAGATATTGTTTAAAACCTTCACAATTATAATATCCATATCATAATTTTATAAGCCATACACAGCCACTTTTGTACTGTTTCTTTTGGCAAAGCTACAGTTATGAGAAAAAAGACTGTAAAACTGGCATTTCTTCATCCTCCTTTACATTATTTATTTTCTCCATCTTTAACCCATTCCATTTACTTGCTGTGGCATGGGCAGCTGGATGCCTATTCAGCTTATTTGATGAGCCTGGACCAAATGTTTATTTATGCTTATTCAATGAGCATGGAACCAAACCTCCCTTTGCCAAACTGTTCTTACCTCCTCTCCATTGAAACCTTTCCCTTTGCTGATTCATCCTGCCAAATTTTAGATGCCTGAGTGCCAACTTCAGGACCCCAGATGTCCTAAGCTGTATCTATAATCAGGTTTTAGCTACCCTGAATCCAGCCCCCTGTGATGGCAGCTGAAGAGCTATTGAAATGCCATATGCCTGCAGGTTCAAACAGAGACCACAGCTTGGGTTGGTTGTCTTTTTTATCCCTTGTAGCAAGGTCAGAGAAATCGTCATCTTGTGAACTTGTGTTTCTGTTTTACACAACTGTTCTAGAACTTAAAGGACAAAACCTCCTTGGACTATCTCCCTTTTCCCCACTTTGTGTGTGTATGCTCGCGTGTGCCACAGAGCTCTTCTCACAATCCTGCTGCTTGTGTCCAGCAGGACGTGGGACCAGAGTGTGTGCTGTGACTATCTTGACAGTAGGGCTAATATTTTCCAGAACAAACAGGTATGTTGGTGTCCTTTCTATCTTGGGATAATGCAGCCCAATTACTGACAGGCACCTTGGAATCAGAGACAGGACTCCGAAGTTTTCACCTTCAGAGTACACTTATGAACCTGGTTCTGGCAACACAAAAAAGATCTTGTAGTTGTCTAGTGGCCTGCAGCACATGAAACAAGTAGCAGTGATATAGCCCAGCACTAGTGCAGTCAGCTTGGTATTTTCTGCAACATTTCTGGAACAGCAAAGTCCCAGATCAACATAAAATACCGTGTCAAAATTTAGTTTTGATCTGGGTCCCAGATTAGAGATAGAATGTGTCAGAATTAACTCCCCTGGCATGTCCAGGATAGGATTTTGCAGATCTCTCAGCAAGTGCACATGACATTGAAACTGGGTACGAGTCATTCCTCTCTCTGCTGTGAGAATAAGAGTAGGTAGTGTCTTAAGAAAGAGAAGAGCAGACTGTTAATGTGTAAATGGATATTATTCCAAGAGCATCTTTGGACTTGCTGTGCTCCAGATTTTGGGTCTGGAACAGAGACAGTCCTCAAGAGAGTATTGGTATCTGCACATCCATGAAATTGGAGAATCCAGTCCTAGCTTTTAAAAGAGCCAGTAATAATATGGCCTTGACATCCTTGAATTTATTTTCAAAGTCAGGAAATAGAAGGGGGTTCACATTTTGTTTATGTGATCTTCCTTTGGTGCAGTGGGTTAAACTAAACCAAACTCTGGACCAAAGCACTCAATCTGATGTCTTTGAACCTGTCTTAAGAGCAGATTCACAGTCTAAACATACAAGTTATTTATGAAAGGAATGCATACATTAGAGTGGTGTTTTTCAGCTTTTCCTAGTCAGATCAAATACTGTTCAATAACATTGGTTTCCCTACCAGATATTCTGTCAGAATTCCTTCACAAAAATAAAATCTGCAAGAATTATAATACTTTTATAGAAGTCATGTCCCCTTTAACAAATTGATTTCTATAACCCTCTATATTTCGTTAGAATTGTTTTCCTTTAAGTAATTTCATAATTCTCTGTTAATGAGCAAGTGAAGAGTGTTTTGGACTAGATAGCATGTGATGTCTAAGCCACCAATCACTTCCCTACACCTCCTATCTCTCAAACCACCTGCTAATCATAACAATTGCTAATTTGAGTCCTTTTAGCCATTTCTGGTGTCAGTGACAACGTGGTGTAGCCTGCAATGGCCATTTGGCCACTCTCCCACCCACCTCAGCGCCTGCCGCTGCTGCTGCCCATTTTGGGCTCTATTGTTCTCCGCCTCTGCTGACCACAAGCAATTCCTTCTCGCCTAATCTCGGGGGAATCTCTGCCTTCACAATGGGGGCAGGGCCATTCGCTTTGTGTGCAAGATAATCTTTTATAGAATTGTTCTCAAACAGAGAGACACACACACTATCCTGTTCACATTCTTTCTGCTTCTGAAAGGCTGATGAACAGCAGTGGGAAGGTTTAAAAAGCAGATAGGGAGTGTTAACTATCTCTGGTTACCCGTCCCCTTGTTGATATGCACTTAAAAATACATATGGATGTGGCTAAATGTGGAAATAACTGGTTTAAGTAATGCTTGTTATTTTCACACTCTCCCTAAGATTAAACCCAGCAGCGCTTAGAATATACCTTGTGGCTATAAACTGATAACAGATAAACAAACAGTTCACTGGATTTGGATTTTATAAATACCTATGTGCAAAAACCATACAGAGATGGAGCAAGTGCTTCCCACAGTATTTCAAAAGAGAATGGAAAATCTAAGGTGATCTGTTAAAGGAAGCAGAACTGACAGCCCCTGCGCTCAGCATGGTATCTTCCTGCTGTATGAATGCTCTTCTTCCCCAGCTCGCTCTGAACAGAAAACAAAATTTACTCGATTTCCCTGTGTGAACTGCTGAAATACGACTTTGTACTGGGCTTTACCTCTAGTCCTCCACTCTGAAAGATTTAAAGCCAGTCATTATATTACAAAGCAGGTCGCAGGAGGAAAAAAAATATAGATTGTACTGACCAACTGCTTTAATCAGGGTAGAAAAATACGTAAATATTATTGCTCTTTACACTACAATGAATAAAGACATAGAAAGAATGTATCCCTGCTGCCTATGACATGGGTGACAATTTTAGATATTTCTTTCAGCTTTTAAAATTGCTTTTGTCATTTATTCCAATCCTCTGCCTGAGTGGAGTACAGAATTATCTGTGAAACCAGCATCAAGGAGACATTTCTTCTTGAAAATATTCACACTTGACTTTACTAAAAGAGCAAAGAAAACGCTCAGAAAAATCTCAGCTCTGTTATTATGCTTCGTCCTGCTGAAAGCTCTCCACCTCCTCGGAGTGCAGCCCGCGTAGATGGCTCCCTCTAGGCTTTCATACCCAGCACAGCAGGAGGAAACGCCGGTGGATCAATAATCCAACCCTACATCTGCCCGTGTCCAAATCACAAAGCAACAACAAACCCTCAAGAAGATCCATCCAGCTCAAGGGAAACGGCTGCTTCTTTGCAGGAATCACAAAGCCAAGCAAAGACCACAGGCTCACCAGTGCATGAAACAGGGATGTTACAAAGATTTTGGAAGATCTTCTGACAAAAGTGCTAAACATAGAGGATGTCAAAAACAAATCTAACATGTCTGTCTGTCCCCTGGGACGGAGTCTGCTTGCCCTGGTAGGCACTGGATTCATGCTCTGCAGCCAGGGCTGTAGTCACTCTATGCTTTGTTGTACTGCTGCCTTTCATTACTCTCTGCTTTAGCCAGGTGGTGAGGGCCACGCTCTGAAAAGCTCCCTGGGGTCCATGTTGTCTAATAAGTATGGATGTTGCCTGAGGCAGTTGGCTAGGTCCCTGTTTCTAAGGCCCAACAAACTCAGCTTTATAATGATTGGCAGATTTGGGGTTGAAGCATGGCTTCTGACATGACATCGTAATTCATTCCACAGCGCTCTTTAACGTGTAAATTACCTGAGATATTAGGGAGTATTTTACTTTTAACCCTCGTATGCTTGCATGTAATTTTGTTTTACAGCCATGCCAGTGGACTATGGCAAGGTTTTACAGATGCACGACAAACACAAAGGCAGCCCTAGGTAGGATGTTTTGTTACACCCTTTCTCTGTAAAACACAGCGCAGTAAAGAACTTCAACAGTTTAAATCAAGCTCAACAAAATGTTACAGATGTCACATGAATGTCAGACCTCAAACCTGGTATTTAATCACTTGGTTCAAAAGTAGCAATTTTGCAGTGGTTTCTATTGAGGAACAAGTTGCAAGCACCTCACAGTCACAAAACCATCCTTTCCAGCACAGCATCAATCTAGTCTGCACCTTTGCATGGCTTCCTCTGCTGAGCTCAGTTCTGAGAAGAAGTTGTAGATACTGCTGTGTACATAAATATAATTACGCACACAGACCAGGACTCATCATGCTACTCCCTGCTCACTGCCACAGCTTTCATGTGGAACAATCAGTAACGCAAAATTAAGACTATCCAGTGTTAGCTGATGTAGAGTAAGATATGATTATCTTAAAGCTGGGAAAACAGACAACGTATTTTGTATCAATACTTGAGTTTTATCACAGCGTGGTATATTTTACAGAAATTGTTCTTCCGAAGCCCCTCCAAGCTTTGCTATGGCTGGGTTTCAAAACTTGTCTTTAAAAAAAGCATCTGGTTTTGAAAATCAGCTTTAAAACAGCGTTTGTAATCATGATTTCAAGGAGGCTGTCTGTGCTGCTTTGACCAGAGCAGCCTAATTTTGCCAAGTACACACGCATAGGTGGGAAGAGAAGGGGCTGTAGTATATATGTGAGGCAGGCTCCTGACTTTCCTCCCTGGTTGAGAGCTCCTGGGCTTCGGTGCCTCTGCCCACAGCATGAGTCTCTGCTGAATATGTGGAAAAGCCCCTTGCTTTCAATAATTACTGCAAGATAGTTAATATTATAACTTGTAACTGCAGAGATTTGTCAAGTTACCCAATATTAGCCAGCCTGGCAACCATTTCATTCAGTGCTGAGTGCTTTGAAAAAATATATCCTGAGAGTGCTGGACTATCCTTGAGTTTCTCCGATGCCAACAGAAACTGGAAGGATTTAGAATTCTGTAGAGGGTGGCTAGTGAACTGAAGGGATAGCTCGCAAGCTGAAATAAAAGAACTGGGCCAGTTTTGAGGCATTTCTAGAAATTTGCATCACTGAAAGCATTTTTTGGACACCCTCATTCATGATGGCATAAGATCACTGCCAATTTACACAAATTCCTTTATCTTGGACTTCAACAGGAAGCTTTTGGCCTGGATATTACTGAGTTAGCTTTAATTTTTTCCCTTCTCCCCAACACCATCAGTGCTCTTGTCCTCTGCTCACGTGCCACTAATCCCAGATCCACTTTCCTCACTTCTTGGCCCTTGTGAAAGTTTGCCATTTGTAATGGAAGCCAAAATGAATGCAAACTCTATTCAGACTTTGTTACAAAACCTTTACATGGTCCCAGCTGAAAACAACAGGCACAGAGTAAAATACCAACTCCTCCCTCTCCTAAAGCAGTGAACATCTTAGCTCTATAGTGAACAGATGCTTTTGGGATTGCCTTTGTTCATCACAAACCGTCCTTTGCAATATTTCCAGCACTGGGCAGCTCCAGGAGCTCCAAGAATAATAGTGCTCTTGAAGATCCCATTTAATTGGGATACAGTGAATCTTCCACAAGTATCCCATGCATTTCACTGTGATGTGTCAATACAGGATAAAAGAAGTGAAAACATGCCCTGAAAACCAGATATTGTTTGTATGTGTCTGGCACCAACAGAGCCTTCAGTCAATATTAAATACCAGGCCAAATGAATTTATTTTTTATTCATATTACACCTAAACCAATTGCAGCAGCAATTCTTCTGGCCGTGGTTTAAAAATAACACACACTGTCTCTTCTTACTGCACTTTGCTGCATATCAAGGTAAAGAGCTTTCCATAATCACACTCAGGTAAGTACACAAGATATCCCTTTTGTCCATTTTGAGTGAAAAATCAGCTCTAAGGCTGTTTATGAGGTGACAAGACAGTTGCTGAGCTCTCTCCTTTGACCATGCCAGGCACTGTAGATGTTCAGTGGGCACAGGAATGGTTCCCAGCATCACCGTGTCAGGAGGCTGAGGGGGGATTTTCCCCTGCCCACATCTGAAATTCCACGATGCTTCATTTTTTTCTTTGTCCCTGTTTTCTTGCATAGAAAACAAATTATTTTTTAGTCACCCAAAGCAAGGTTTTGCATTTTAACAAGACACATTCTATATTGCTGTGAGGCTGAGGAAGACACCGGAGCTGCAATGGCTCAATACTTGGTAAGTAAGAAGCTGAGAGAGTTAATCAGTGCTGAGCCAATATTTCAATATAATGTTAGTGGGCTTGGTGCTATTTTTAGCCCCTCTGCCAGCTGTACTCACTGTAGTTCCTGTGGCTATTTTTGACAGAGGGAGAACATTATCTCTAGTTACCTGGCCAAATTCTTATTCTGGCAATTTTATCCTCCCTGCTGAAACAACTTGCATAATGAGATTAAACACGTTCCTGTTCCTTCTTCAGTAGCACACAGCAATATTACACTTCAGGAGAAGCCGATGTACCTTTCTTCCACAGATGAGAGCTGCCTGGGTGGTGGGTGATATCACTTGACATTCTGACAGTGGGACCTATGGAGGTGGTGATATTGCTGTGCATCGCAGCATCGCTGTACTCCAGAAACCCTGCCAGCCCATGATGTTATTGCGGACAGATTCCAAGTAGTGTCTTTCCTGGTCCCCTCTACCTATTCTAATTATAAACAACTTGGGAAAGCAATCACATCTTCTCATGCACCACTTCCACCACAGCACGCATTGCCAACACTTGAGATAGGACAACGTATTTTTTTCAGCTGTTTGCTTTTGCTGAGCCCACTGCCTAAATTCTTTAAATTCTAAAAATTCTAAATTCTCTAAATTCTCTAAATTCTAAACACCGCAATTCTTTCCTGTGTTTACAAGGCCTTTTGTTTCATCCAACACAGACCTCAGCCATCGAAGTTACATATATCCCTGATGTTTAACTCTTAGATTAGGGAGTGGAAACTTCTCAGGTAATGTGAACATCCTATGGCATTTCAAGATACAATTTTGAGCCTGCTATCTTAGACGTTGTTGCTTTAATAAGCTGTACTGCATTGCAGTAAAACAGAGTATAGATTTGAACATACCCTTGTCACCAGTATAGTCTTGCTACCAAATGATTTTAAGCTCAAAGGCCTTCAGATTTTGCTTTCAAGTCAGACTATCCCCCCAAACCAAAGAAAACCACCTGACTAAAGCACTGCTCTTTTCCTTGCTTTCTCCATTTTCCTTTCATGACACAATACAGGCATACTACAACAAATGCTGTACACCCTCTGCCTCCTTCCCTTTTAGTGGGAGAACCACTTCTTTTCTGAAAGATCAGCCACCTAAGGCTCATTTTCAGCATGAGTATGTGTGGTTCTCTCCTTACTTTGAAGGATGCCAGGGAATGCTGTATTCACAGGTACACTGAGCACAAAGATATCTGAGAGAAAAATGATCTGTAAATCTGTCAGCCATCTAAAGAAAAGGAAAGCATTTAATTATAATTTAACTGCAGAGGCATTCCATATGTTTTAACTGCAACAATAAAGAGGAAAACTTTCATTACCAGGTTCTGGGATTCAGCTGTGCATCTTTCCTTAACACTAATAGGACACTCTGCTGTTTCTGCCCACCTAACACTGAAAAATTACTCAATAAAAATTACTTGTCTGGTGCAATTACACCCTCATCTTTCAATTAGCATTCTCTCTAGTATTTAGGGTGGGCTTTAGGAGCCCAGCAAAGAGAGATTTCCTGGCTGAACAAAGTCATCTTCTTACCAAATAGATTGCTTATCTTCAGCCTTTCAGTGAGCACAGGATCCTGAAAGCATTTCATCCTCATTACTGAATCACAGCACTGCTGGTGAAGTGTGAATGTGGATGCTTTGGTCTTCTGGGAAAGAGGAGCTTAATATTGAATAAACAACTATCCGGGGAGAGGCAAAAGAGACTAAAAGGAGCTTCTATGGCAGAAGAGGGCTAAAGCCAAATATTTTTATTGGTATCATTTTTCTTTTAAAAGGGAATGAGCCACTTAAGTGTTTCCTTTGATTTGTATTTGGCTGAATGAATTATTGTCAGAGAGAGGGAAATGCCTGTAATGCAATCCTGAGTGGTGAGGTACACAGCACATATAAGAAAATATCAGGGTCCTTAAAAAGGGTAATGGGCACAGAGCAACGCTTGCATACGTGAATCCCTCTCTGATACTCTGAGCAAATTGAAACATCTGACAAAACCATCACCAAGATTCTTTTTACATTGCCTCATTTTCTTCCATGTTGAATAATTTCAGGCTGAGCAAATATTTTCTTTCATTTCTTGGCATTTTGAACAAAAAGTACTTTGAGAAAAAAAAAAAAAGCCTGTCCTCAGCAGCAAGGAAGATAGGTGGTGGCACAGAGACAGCTCCTGGGGGAGCTGGATGAAGGCAGCACCACAGGGATAGATGCCAGGGACCAATCCCTGGGGCTGCTCCAGGGCAAGGACTGGGACTTGTCCTCTCACTTCCCGGGAGAGTGGTTTACCCTGTTCTTGCAGAGCCTTTTGAACTGAGGTCACTATGACCTCACCTTTCACAACTTTTTTTCTCTTGTATAAATAAGTATATTAAGATGGGCAGAGGCATTCCTGTCACCTAAGCTAACTGAGGATCTTGCTTAGCATTATTCTCTCCCTTTCTCTGTCTGGACGAATGCTTGGACATTTTCACAAAGCAGTGACCAGCATTGCCATCAAAGTTTTAAAACACATGGGAGCAATTCCATGCTTTACAATGTGTTTATTATCAAGAAAAACCCCAGCATTTATGGACAGAAGAAGACACAGTATAAGAGTCAATGTACAATGCAGTTTGGAATATTTACAAAACTTTTCATCAGTTCAAGGTTTGTTGGCTTTTTCTTTTTAACACTGTTAATTAACAGTGAATGAGAGTGGCAGGAAAATGAACTATTTCAGTAAATCCTGATGCAATGAAGAGCTTCAAAAGGTCCTTGCTAGATTTTCTAATGTTTCAATTTTAAACAAAAAACATGTCTCTAAAATCAGATTAAACCAGGGTTGGCATTTTACCACCTCTTGTGCCCATCAAGCCCTGAAATCTGCCCCACAAAGCCGGCTGTGAATGAGAATTGCTTTCACCAGCAGCTGAAGTTGTTTGATATAGGAAGAGTAGTGCTGGATCAGCCCAACAGAGGGCAATGGGATCCATGGACCTGAAGCTGCTCCACACCTCACAGAAGATGGTAAAGCTGATCACAGCTCATTCACTTAGAACCCCCTGCCATTGTTTTCAGTGTCGTGCCTCTATTACACATAGTGCTGCCTAACCCAGAGAGAGAAGCAAGGGACAAAGCATGACTGAAGGAGAAGAGTGCCATTAGAAATCTTCAAGGAGTACTCACATAGCTGAATTGCTAATGCTGGCTCCTGTGTTTTGGGTGGGGTTTTGTATTTGGTTTTGACCGTCTGCATTTGTTTTCAGTTCTGTAAACTGAGAGTCTTGAGAGAGGCCAATCTGCCAGGCATATCTGACATGAGGGGTCAGAAGCTGTGGTAGTAGCATGAGGGCTTATTTGGTTAATCAGCATGCTACACATTTTGCAATGGGGCCTCTTAGGGTAGGTACTCTGCCTTGGGAGCATGTCCAGCTTGTGCAGGCAAAGATCAGCTCTCCCGAGCTCACACTGTTAAGAGCTGTACGGGTTATAATAAGCACATCTTTGCAGAATAAACTTATTTTGGTTGCTTTTCATTTTACTTTTGGTCTGTCTGGGAGCAGGAGGACTAAAAGAAGATTAAAATAGGGTATTCTGGAAACAATTCACATCAAGATGGAATGAAGAATCTGGGAATTATCAACCAAGGCTTATTCTTAGGAATTCAGTATGCCAGCTCATCTCCCAGTCAAGCTCAGACAATGTTTCTATAACCAAATTTACTTCCCAGTATTTATTTAAGCAGAGCATCCAGATGCTACTAGCAATACAGACTCTCAGCACTAATAGATTGTGGCCTTATCTTTGCAAAAGCATATGAACAAACTTTATTATTTTGCAAACTACTCTGCATTCCTACAATGAAACAGAACAGCAGGAAAGCTCAAAATTCAAAACACGTCTATTGAAATGCGTTATGCTTTGTTCAATTGGTAGTAGATAATTTCACAGATATTTAACATTTCTTTCGTTGTACATTTCTCTCAAAATCAGTATCTGGGAAAACGTGAATTAACAAGCATCTGTATGGTGGGAGGATGACTACACAGTGATTTCAAAATCATGCTCTCATTACTGCTAAAAATATAGTTTGTTATCCCAAGAAGGGATGTAACACCTCTGTAATTAGGGACTGCTCTGGCCTCGGGGGAATCCTAATAAAGCAAATTTCATACATTGATGTGCTTCCCATTGCTTCATTTCTTTGTTCTATCACCCTGTTGTTAATAACACCCTGCAGCAAAAAATGTTCATGAAGCCAAGAGCTGTCCAGATAAGAGAAAAGGTCATGATCCCCCTAGTGCGCGTTCATCAGTGAGTGGACACCAATCTGAAAATAAGAGGATGCCTGTCAATATGGAATGGAAGGCAGCAGCATAACATCAAATTAAAGCCAACGAATGCTCATACAGTTGTACTGGGCTCCAACCTTAACCAAAAATCAATAGTCAACAAAGTATTACAATATGAAGTGACTGAATCACTGGGGAAGGAGGTAACAGAGGGAGGAAGTGCATGAAAGCTTTGCAAACATTATTATACTTATATACACATATGCACACAGATGATGGAGAAGATGATGCTCTGTTGCCTCTAAATTTCAGCAGAAAGCAGAGCCTTAGCCACTAGGGCGTGGAAATACGGTACAAGGCTCCAGTGATCCCAGTATTGTTAGTGGAGGATGCAGCAGGTACACCCCTCCTCTTACACAAGGTTCTGAAACCAATAAAATGTATTACATGTAGCCTTCATGTTTGATCATAGCCCCCAATACTAGGGGTGACTGCTGATCATAAGTCACGTATATTTTATGGCAATTCTTTTGAATAATCACAGTAGTAGTAAAAATTTCACTGGACAAGCAATGTCAGATGGCATTGTGGGAAGCAGGGATTTTTGCCAAGGAAGGGATACAATGAAAATAGTGGTTTGCCTTTGATCTTTTTTGATAGGGTATGTTTGTAGGGAAAACCATCATGCCATTACTTTACAGATAAGACATCGTTCGTATTCCAAAGAGTTCTCCTTAAAAACCTCTACATTTATCAGTAAATCTATGAACAGTGAAATCGTAAATTTCTATCTCCAAGTCTAACTTCTGGAATTCTGTGCTTTAACATTAGGCCACTGATAGCTTATTCCAAAACCACTCCCAAGCAGTTAGGAAACTCCTAAAAGCATCAGTGGAATTTGGTTCAGGCCCTGGAGACATGGGGGATCACTCCATCCCTAACTACAGGCAATGTTCAAATTAAAAAGTCTTTATTTTTCCCCTCAATTTCCAAAAGAAAGAATTAAAAACAACAAAAGGGCTGGGGAAAAAAAAAACAAACCCAAAAAAGCCCTCTCGTAGCTATCCACACAGCAGGATTTGCTGGTAACTGGCTTTTACCCCGAGCAGCTGAGAAGTGAAAGAAAACCAGGGAATTTCCTATTTGTACATTGTTTTGTGGTGAAAAATATAATTTAAGCAGTGAGCTGGCCCTCTGGTTTGGTGCTCTTCATTTTGCCCCACTGAACGCACAAGATTAATTTTGCTGCCTGAAGGCCACCCTGCACATAAACAGGCCTGATGTTGGAAAATGACCTTAATTTTATCCATCAGTTTTGTACCCAGAGTAAGTATAGAAACACTTTATAGCCCTCAGACATCTGATGACCAGATTAAACATGCAAATCAGATAGCTGGACATCTATGCATGATTAATCATCCCTTACTTGAATCTATAAACCTGAACAAATAATTAATTTTAAATTTTACCATCATTTCTAAAGATAAAATACATCACCAAATTCAGAGGCTGCTTTTGGGCACTCCTAAAATTCCCAGAATGTGTATTTATAGCTTAGCAGAGAAGCAGGGAAATTTAGGATCCTTCTGGGGTTTCAGGATGAGTTGCAGAAAAAATCTGAAGCAGGCATTAACTAGGATAGAGCCCAGTTGTTTCAGACACTGCACAAACCATGCAGCGAGCACCTTAGATCAGATTATGAACTGAAAAGAAAGACCTAGGTAAATAAATGGCAGGAAAAAGGAAGATTGCAAGGGAGACATCCTAAAAAGGGGACAGTGGGTGCAAAGCAGATCAGGATCCACTGAATTGTGCTATTACACTTGTTTCTTTCCTTCCCCTTCAAAAATGTCTTGTAGCAAGTATTTTATTGAGGGAAAAATTAAGACGTTGTGTTTACTCTTCTGCTTAATTGTAGGATGGGATGAAGAAAACAAGTCAGTTTCATTTCCAGAACCACAAGTGAACGAACCTACGCTTAGGTACAAACTTTGTTATCTGACCTCCACACTTGCTTGGTGCTTTATGTGAGAACTATATTGTAGCCTTTTCTTATTACCCAAGCTATAAATTTACAGGACAATTATGGTCTGCATCCTACAATGCACTGTCAGTTCCAGTAATACAGGGACTCTCATCAACCGCTTTTTGTTTGGTTTGTTTCTTCCAGGAACCTTGGGCTCCTTCTCATTTTCAGGGCAAACTCTACCTGGAGCTCAGAGTGTCTCAACAGCTGCATCGTAAGCAAATCCTCAGGTTTATTACCCTGCTAATTAGGGTCACTGCCCACTAATAATTTAGCCAATAATAGGATATTTTTTAATCAGCCAGTCATTGCATTTATTATTTCCTTTGGCTGAAACTGTAATAAACACCATGAAATACTTTAATTTATGGTACTTCTACCCATCATAAAAGCATTTAACCTGGCCCTAAATTTTCTTAATGGTAGCTTTCATTTCTATTATTTTAGATCTTTTAAGACTCTATAATACATGTTCCTAGTAGGTAGACTTCACTGTCATTTAGTGCATTAGCCTTGCTTGCCAATCCAGTCCTGAATAAAAATGTGTTTCATTCTCTTGCTAACGAGGATTATAGCAGAGAAGTGTCCTCTTAGATGTGATTACTACAGTCTGTAGCACTGTGTTAGGGCAGCATATATATTGACTACCGAGGATCCTGTAGACCAAATAGACCTTTCTGAAATCCTGCAGACTCCTACTCCAGGCAACCGTGGGAACTATTTAGAGGTCTGGCTCCACTCCTGGTGCACAGTTACCCAGAGATGGCAGTGGCATTTGTGAAGCTAGCTATAGGTCATATGATCCTCAAGAACCTCCAGGAAAGATCTGCAGCCTTCTCAACTGAGAGCTTCAGGAAGTCCGCCCTGAAAAAACAGATAAGCCCAAAGCTGACATTTTTTCTGTTTTCCTCCTGCTGTTAGAGGAAAGACTTGTGTAAACCTATTAAAGATGACTAGTGAAAGGGAAGGAGGAGCTGGTAGTATTGTGCCACATCAATGAAAGGTGTTGCAGCAAATTCTTAGAAGCAATAAGAGCAATCCTCTAAAAATGGACACATGTTGGAGAAAGAAATACCAGGACTGACTGAAGGTCTCCTTGAGTATTACAAGTAAGCAATGATGTATGCAGGACGTAATGCCAACAGCTCATCCTGACAAGCAGAGGTAGGCAGAAAACCAGAGTAACAGAGGAGTATTAACCATGAAGATGTTTTTCCACACCAGCAGAGCTGAATGCATTAGGATTAGGAGCAGAGATGAGCAAAGCAAATCCTGAGAGGTAAGGAGATTGTCAGCATGATATTGATGTCACAAGTCATGCTGATGCCCAGGTAGTAATAGCACTATTTTTTGTAGCTATTATTTGTATTAAAGTAGCTGAGATTAGTATCTCTTTGCGTTAAGCCTTTAAGCAAGGAAAAATCTAACCCCCAAAGAGAGTGCAGTAATCTATAATAAGGCAAGCAAAAGCTGGGAAAAGGCGTCATTATTACTCCCATTTTATAGCTGGAGGACTGGGATTAAATGACATCACAAAAAATGCCCAGACTCTTTGGTGGAGTTGAGACATGGAGCCACATGTCCTGATTCTACAGCTTCTGCTTCAACCACAAGATCAGCCTCTTCTCTCTGTATAGAGAATATATAATGGGTAATCTCTATATAAATGGTAATAGTAGGTAAATAACATACTCTCACCTAAAAATCTTAAACTACTTAACAAATACTAACTGATCCTAATGATGACTTTGAAAGAACAGTATGTACCCTCTTAAGTGTTCTCTCGATCCAAACAGGCAGGCTGTGCCTTCCCTTGCTCCAACAATGCACATCATAACAAGTATGCCAAATAGTCATCCTGGCATTGAAAGTACCATCCTAATTTGCACTCAGGATGTAGGGGAAAAAAGAAGCATGACATATGAATGAATGTCTGTAAAACTGTTAAGTACTCTGTCACTTTTACCGGATTAGGAGGCTGCTTGTGGAGTATAGCCACAATATATATCTTGACACAGATTCCTGCCAGCAACCGAAAAATACTGCAAAAGATTGCCTGAAACAGCAGCCACAGCAGGAAAAGGATGACAAGGCACAGGGACCCTTTACAACTGTAGCTCTTTTAGCCCTGGATACCTCAAGGCAAGAGGCCCCTGCTGTGCGACGGGGAGTTGCAATGGGGAGTGCTACAAGGCTGGACGTTACTAGGGGCTGTAACTGCAACCTTAGCCATCTAAGGAAGATGATGTGATCACATCTCAGGCAGATTTTCCTTCCTTAGGCTAGGGTAGGCTCCTTGTTATAACTAAAATTACACCTTAATTTACGGCTTTATTTGTTGAGCAATGCAGGGTTAATGTCCTGTGTGAGGAAAAGTGATATTTTCTTTATTAGCACAGTCTTTCAATGTAGAGTTACATCTGTGGCAACAACCAACACCACAGGGCAGTATTTTAAGTCTTCCTCCTAATTTAACACATCAGAGCATATATTTTAAAAGATACTTCTCAGCTTGCCACAGGCATTAACATGCTACAAATTAGAGGAAAAATCTAGGTGCAACCCCCATGGCTTTGCTTCTTCTTCCAAATGCTCAATTCAACCAGACAGAGAAGACAACATTGCATGTGTTCAGCAACTCTATCAGTGGCTTATGTTGCTAAAAAGCACCTGTTAGCAACAGATAAGTAGTGGCTGCAGGGTTTGAGGGAAATTCATCTCATACTGGATCTGATGACTTGGATGCTTTGTTTCCTCCATCCTTTTCTAGTTGGAGGGGAAGTGCTCTGTCCTGTGAGGCAGGATTCCTCATCAAAGTAGATAAGTTGTGGGGTTTTTTTTACTTCTGTGTATACTTTACTTTTGTCAAGCAAGGCCCCAGGAAAAGGACAGACTAAGTGGGCTGAAATGTCAGTAAATAACAAACTGTTGATCCAGAAGAGTAAAGGAAATTGAGATTAATACATGAAGGGTTTATTTCTCTAAATGCTATGGTAACCCCTCCAGACTCCAGGGATATTCAAGGAATATTACAGGAATTTCATGCTCCTGAGAGCACAGTGAGGATAGCAGCAGGCTTTGGAGGAGCAGACCACAGTAAACCATGGGTGCAGTTTCAGCAGGAGCTCAGCTCCAGACCCTCATGTGGTGGCCTGATGATTTGCAGCAGCAAGGCTGACACTGTTAGAGAGTCTGTGAAATCAGAGCTGCAGAAATAGTGTTATTCAGGAGCTGGTTTGTCAAGTACCACAAGGGTGATACTAATGCAATGTAGCACCTAGGGAATGCTGGACACTGCCATGAGCTAAAGGCCCTTCTGCACACATAAACGAGATAAACATGCATACATATGGTTCATGTGTAACGTGCCATAACAGACCAACAATGCTGATCACAGTAAGGCTGCTAAATAAAACTTTTAAAATGGAGTAGAAGGTTCTATAATTATGTGAGATATTCCACAGCTCTGCGAAAAAATATAATTATAATAATATTAAAGAAGCAACTGAGAGTATTCTCCAACAAAACTGATATTTATATTTTTGCCCAGAAGAGAAAAATTGAACATTTTTTTTCTGATTCAAAGCAGATTGTTATTTCTGGAGACGCTAAATGCACAGAAAAATACTCAGTGAAATTTGATATTATAACAAATTTATGAGCTTTTAAAATACTAATTCTGTTTGACAAGCACTACAGCAAGACACATGCAGTCCAAATTACCCAAACTATATGCTATCTGAAGAGCTATTGCATGCTGCCCTCCTATGTGTGTTACTCAGACCTAGACTGTCACCATCTGTGCGTTGTGAAGACAGCAAGAACTCATTTCATAATTAGTATTGGTGGAAAGTGCTGTACCACATAAGCACAGTGTTCTACATAACAGCAATGTAGCTCGATAACAAGCTTAGCATGTTTAAGCATAATTGGTTAGAGAAATCAATCCTCTTCTCTAGTGTAATTGTTGTGCGTGCCAGTGAGCAATAGGACTGAACCTGAAAGAGCTCTGCTAGATGGCTCCTTTTTGCTGCAGGTTCATATTTTGGTGCAAGTACTAAGGAACGTACTCAGAAATCAAGTTAGGAAGGTAGGTAAGAATGTTTCTTCACCTATTTCTGGGCAGACCATAAACAGTAATTGCAGTGAAAGGCAATTTCTCCCATCATGCCTTGTGCTCTATTGAGTTCACTCAAGATGTAATTGGAAAACAAATACAGCAACACCATCACCAGGACAGACACAAGTGCTTGTCTTGGGAATGAGCTGTTGTATAATGTGATAGGTCTTATTTCCACTGACACCTTTTATTCTTATCTAATAAAATACACTGCCACAGCGTTTGTAACCTTATAGTAATAATTAAACCTCATACATATATATTGGTGCTCTTATACATTCAAAGGGATATTTTAATAAATATTAAACATTAAGAATTGGCCAATGTCAGGAAAATATAATCTAGCTCATCACCAAATTATTCTGTTAATATAACATTCTCCTCCCCTCATACACTTACACAGCACATAAGGAAGGTGTAAGTAGCAGCTAATTAAAGTGGATATTACTAAACAGAAATGCTTTTGCTAGAAAAAGCGCATGGCACTACATAGTTACACTTATTTTTAATCTTTCTATTTATACAGATTTCAAGTGCACTCAGTAGTGTCCAAGTGACTTGCAAGATTAAAGATGCACCCATACATTTACTAAGAAGTCCATAATCTGTACAAAGAAAATAAAGAAAAAGCAATTACCGGTGAGAAATGCCACACTTGTTAAAAATACCACTGTAAACTTAAGAAGCTATATTTGATGAGATTGCACTTTTGATATGACTCATTTGTTCAACGGTTTTAGTCTTAACAGGTACATGGCTGAACCTGAAAGGGTAATTTCAAAATAAATGCATAGCTATTAGCTGCTGGACACCACAAAAGTCGTACCAGAATAGCATAGCACAGTCCAACTAAAATATTTTGAGAGAGACAGTGACACTGCCAGTAACCGCAGCCAAGAAGCTTTCTATCTGCATTGCATGGAGTATGATTTTAGACTTGAAAGCATTTCTTGGCTCCCACAAATACACACTTTTTTTTTTTCCCCCCATTTTTTTGTTCAAGGCTGCAAGCCCATATGCACAATGTGTAACATGCATGGGAACCCACTGCAACTAAGCATTATCCATAGCCACCTACCTGACATGACAGTGCTGTTAATTATGTCACACCCACTAGCTAACACAGGACCACAGAGATGCTTCGGGTAGATGTGTTTCAAACTGCACAGTGGGTTTAAATGAATACACCATATTCAATACAAATACTGCTAACGGAGCACCTCTCTTACAAATGTTCATGTCACAAAGACTCTCCGCACCCCATCTCTGCTGATAAACAGAAATCTTAATATTTACTACAGGAAGTACAAACATATAGAACTTGTCAAGTAGTATTTAGCCTTGCTTACACCAAATACCACAATTATTTGGTTACTTTCTCCTGTCTGCTTCCTGTCTGCTAAGTGTGATGCTTTTTTTCTGCCTAATATCCTGTGAAGGTGCCAATTACCCTGCTGCTTATCAGCTAAAAACTATGCTTTGTGCTAAGGGAGCATCAATTATTTGTGAGCGGAGAGCAAATCCTGTTTGAATCATAATGATAGGATGCTGGGGCTTCCAGCAAATAGAACATATCAAAAGGTAACATAAATCTAATAAAGTGTTGGTCATAAGGGATCATCTCAGAAGTCCACACTTCAATCTTTAATTGTTACAATTATGTTAGTTTTGCAGAAGGCAAGGCTGTGAGTGTACATGAGTTTACTATCGCTTAATAATGGAAAAAAACCTACAGCAGAAAATATATTTTCTTCAAGCAACATTGTCTGTAAGACACATTTCTTCCACTCAATTCATTCGAATCATTAGGCTTTCTACTTCGGTGCTGTTGTTTATGCCTTGATTCTACACTGATAACCATTTTGCAGCAAACCCTTCTTGCTCTCAGCCAGACATAAACATGCTGCAAACCTCTAATCCTCTGTAGATTGCAGAGAGAGGCTGTAAAATGATTTTTGTGGGGACACCAGTCTCTTTATTTGGTATCAACATTGCCTTTACAAGCTTCCCCCCCTCCTTTCAATTTCAGGCAAGCTTTTGTACATGGGGGGATATGGGACAGAAAGATTAGGTTATTCCTTGAACTACCTCTGTAAGGTCAACTCTTTATATGCTTTTGAAACCCAATTTGAAGGGCTTGTCCCTACTTTTTCCTCAAGGATTGTGATTCACAAGGGTTACTACAAAAGACCATTATCTTATCGTAACACCTGCTCCAAGTGGTGGGACTGCAGGGTAGCTCCTGCAAACCAGCTTCTTTTCTATTACAAACCTGCTTACCTGCTGACTGACACAGTCTCATTCAAATGATGTACAAGTGTGTCCCAACCATTTATAGGATTATTGTGCTCCTCTTTCATGAGGCTAGTATCCACCCCAACTTGGATCAGAAATCAGGAGACGGTGCTTCTGTGGAAGATCTGACTACCCCGACTTGCAACTTGTAAGAAATAAATATCACAGTGGTTTCTATACCTACAGTAGCATGGGAGCCTTATTTCAGATTATTATGCTGTTACTAGGAGGGCAGTAATGCTGCTGCTTAGAAAACTGTTGAAACTTACTAAACTACACAGTGCAGAATATTACTGTAAGACCACTGAGCCTTAGGCAAAAAGCTTCCTAATTCCTAAAACATTCCTACTTCCTAATGAGTGCACAGTATACTATGTCAGTACTGTAAGAGAAAAATAGTGGTGTCACAGTCTCAAAGGACTCATTTAAAACACGACAGGATTAACAAAATGCATATACACATAGTTATAGAGGCAAGCCTCTAGTGACAGCTGTCATCTGGAAATAGCTGTCACACAATAGTCAGAGGTATGGGAGATGCTTGAAAAACCCAGGGCAGCAGACATGACAGTGTGATGGAGAAAGAGGGAGAATGAGGCAGCTGCGGAATGGTGCCTTTTTCTGCCTCATCTCTGCACATCTCAGACCAGCCTACAATGTTCTGTGATCAATTATGATACCTGCAGGTCTGCTTAGGGATCTAAAGAAATTCAATATTTTCAGCTGAAGCTTTCTTCCCAGCAATTGCAGGCCTCTAGCTTCCAGAAAATGCACCCCACACACCAGTTTGTAATCCTGCGCCTCTTGCAGAAAAGAGCACACAGGCGTTCTTTGTGCTAGGAGAAAATACGCTGCTGACACCCATTAATCACTGGTGCTTTTCAGAGGAACTGATGGAACAGTCTTTTTCTTGTATTACTCATTTAGTGAGTACCCACCATTTTCTTTTTCCACTGGTTATGAGTGAGAGGGACACAGGCTTGCCTGTCAGAGCACAGCAATCTCCCACCATTTGCCTGATACAATCATTCCTCTGGCACAGCACCTGGAGTACAGCCATCACCACTATTGCCATGCCTTCACTTCTACTCCTCTATGCTGCCTTTGGGGGCATTTATCAGGACATGGGATTAGCTCCTGCTGAAGTCCTCAAGTCACAGCTTGTAACTTCACAAATGGCCCCTGAAGTCAAAGCACAATTATATGCGCTATAAATCTATGCAGGAGAGTAAAATGTGTTGCTCCACCTTCCTGTCCCTTATTCCCACATAATCCTCTTGTAGCCCCAAAGGCCCACAATTTGGAAGGGATTTGAGAGGCTTGGTCAAAGCCAAGCTGACAAACTCACAGGATGGGATGATATATCCTGAGAATGAGCATCTACAGAGGCACAGATTCTTTCTGCTGCCAAGTAGACAAAATATGGGATAAACTGCACTTCTCTGAGCCACAACCCTCCCTCTGATGTGCCCCAGGGATAGCTCAGTTCCTTGGTCTGCAGCCTGGCTGGGACAGGGGACTGCAAACCAATAAGCTGTGTCACATAGCAACCCAGTTAAAAGACAAGCTATTGAAACCAAGGCTTCCAAGGCTGCAGTACCTAAAGTGATATTCAAGCCATTTCTGAGTGCTACACAAATAGTCTGTGAGCAGCTGACTGCTTTCTCCTGGCATTTACGCAGCTTGGCCCAGGACCAGGCCTACCAGTTACTGTTGCCGCAAGTAGCGATAGCCAAGAAACCTAGTTAATATAAAGATACAAATTAATATCAGCAGTGAAAACCCACAATCTTATCAGAGAAACAATACTTAAACTTACACAGCCTCATTCAATTCACAGTTTCTAGGAAAGGACGGAGAAGTAGACAGACCTTGTGACTGTGAAAGTCAGCAAGTATGAGAAAACGGGGGACTTCTAAGATACACAGGGAGGGCATCATGGCCATGAAATACAAGCAGTTGTATAAGCAGACTATTGGGCAGCCTGGTAAAGTTCAAAATACCACCTGACCCATGCTAAAATGTGTTGTCAACAGGGCACTAGAGTTTGGACAGCCTCTCTGATCGTGGAGTGCATGGTCTGTTGCACACACGGAGTTGTGTTTCCTTGTGTCCAGTTTGACATTCTTGCCTAACACTGCATCTAGCTCTGCCTTTAGCTAGCAGGCAGGGAAGTAAAACCGCACCACTTAGGGCCAACAAAATAGAAGGTCCAAATACAAACAGCACTATTATTCCCACATCTCACCTAAAATACATGCTGATTATAAGTCCTTCAAAGGAGTAAAGCTTTGGGAAGCTTGACTTGATTTGATCACTCCAGTATGACATTTCAGTAATCCCTTTTAGAAGAGGCAAGTACACTTCGCAGACAGGGATCATGATGGGCTATGGCATTACTGCATCCTCTGTGACATCAGGGCTCTTCTCACACTCTGCTCAGGCCCTTCCTGTTGCTGACAGCTGAAACTGTTGCTTTGGTGACTGGTGAAGCTGTAGCTGCTCTGTCAGCAACCAAGCTGCTGTGCCAGTGCAAACATTATGTGACTTTCTGTGGATGCATGCAAGAAAATCTTTCTTGGCCTCATCCTCAGCCTTTGCAGGGACAGCATTCAAATGGATAAGATAGAGGAGAACCTTTGCACAGTGCTCCTCCATGGAAAGTATGAATCAGAAGGACAGGAATAATCCGAACAAGAATCTTCACTGTGGACAGTAGGGGATAGTGGAGCCAAATTAAGCATTAGGACCCTTTGAGATACCCCAAAAAACTGGCCACAGAAGATCTGGCTTTATCATCTGCTGTTTATAAATCTTTAGGCAATCAAAGTAAAACTGGAAATGTTGAAGAGTCACAAATGAAATAATGTCTTTTCCCTCACAGCCCTCATTTTTTCCCACATAAATCCAGGCACTTTCATTTCAAAGCTCTACCTGTTCGATCACAGAATTTGAGGATAAACTTGGTTGATGGCTGGTACAATTAGGCCCAGACTGACAGCACATGTTTATGAGGTTTGAAATATTCTGGTTCTGCAGATGAGGCACAGGAATTAAAAGTTTAATACAATCTTACTTTATCTGAAAGTTCATCTGAAAAGAAAGAACATAAAAGGAAAGCAGGATGAGCCATTTTTTAGCTATATCCCAGACTATAAACCTTCCCATCTACCTACAAAGAAGATTATAAATCCTTCTCACCAGGCTTACACCTTCCATTCTGCTGACTGGCAGTCCTTTAGGCAGCTCTTATGGCCCTGGAGGTAATCCTTTATTTCCCTTACAACACCAGTAAGAGTGGATGTACCCTTCCTCATGTCTACTGGATGGGGCAGGAAGGGAAATGCACACTCTTGATTGCATTTCATTCTTCTGTACTGTTCTGTGGAGGGTATCATCACTGGTTGGAAACAATGACAAGCATCAGAAAGGAAGGGTTGCTTTTGCAGTTCATACGGGTTACCTTAAGATCTCTGCTTTTACTGGCAATCTCTGATCACACTGAGAGGACAGAAAAGCTCTTCAAGGAATTGAGTCAGGTCATATAAATCAGACACTTGCTCGGACTTTTCCTCTGCAGGAGCCCATCTCTTCCTCTATAAAAATCTTGGGAGACTGGCCTCATAGCTTAGGTGCTTAAGATAGGTACCTATGAAGTCTTCTACGAAAATCCGAGTGAATTCCCCCAAATACACAGTCTCTGTCAGTCACAACTGAAGTTTAATATTACAGCAGTCAAAGGACAAAGAAATACCAGGGAAAATACTTACATTAATGCGGTGGCTGCTAGTTGAAAGGTAACATGAAGAGCAAATAAAAAGTCACCCCTACAAGAGAGCTAGCAGTGTTCACCCCAAAACCGCAGGTGGCAAGCAACCTCTTTGCTGTCTTGCCAGGAAATTTGTACACACCCTGTGTGCTGAAGACATCAGAGCTGGAAAAAAACCCTATTTGTCCTGTTTTCCCTCCACAGCACTTATATTGGAACAAACCTGGTGGTTCTGAAGAGGTAAGGGCCCCCATCTGCTCCCCTCTTCCCAGAAGTTTATTTTGCAGGAGAGGCTTGGAGGTACTCCATGCCAGCCGGCAGCAGCATCAATAGTGCTTGCTTCCAGCCGGCACTTTTGAATTCACACAGTGGTTTGTGGGGTTTATAGGAGATTTGGGGTTCCAGATGCCTGTACATGCAAGATTACAATCAAGAAATAAACCCATCTGAAACACAATGGCTCAACTTCAGTTAGCAAAAGAGCAGAGGAAATTGCAACAAAGATTATTGGTGCTGAAATAAAGTCTTGGGCAGAATTTAACTAAAAAGTTAGATCAAGCTGTGTAGGTAGGTTTTTATTCCATCTGCACTGATTTCTCTATTTATCTCAAGCATTTTGTATAGTGTTTTAAAAATACAAATGCTGACCACATCATAAAATGAGGCTCTGGCCAACTTACACTGTCCAGCAGTACTATTGTGACAGTTTACTGTCTTGTGAGTTGACAGAGCAGATTTATAAAGAAATATATAACAAGTATGGATGCTTCAAAATACAATGTATAACTGTCTCATTACTGCAGATGCAAGTCTTTAGTATAATGATTCATAGTGCTAACAGCTATATCTCAAGTATTAAACATTTTTACCAGCCCTAAAGTACTAAGATTTGCTTATGTTTAGTAACTCAAAAATAGATCAAGATCATAGGTCTGGGTTGAGAAAAGTTATTTCCTTGAGGTACTGTTATGCCTCTCTCATGCATCCTGGTGACCCTAAGCTAAATACTGCTTATAGTGAGAGCAGTATTTTTGGCTAACCATTGAAAATAGAAACTTTAAACTTTTTAGAGTTTGCAGACAGTCCCTGGAGTGTTACAGGGCACTAAGGATGAATGCCAAAGAGGAATTTTTTATCTCTCTTTTTTCCCTTCTTCCACTCTGAAACAATCATCAATTACCCTTATCCACTAGCACCATCTCATCTAAGTTCATTTTCAAGATGAAGTTTCCTCGTTGGATGGTGGCTGTCCAATCCTCTTTCTGTCCATCATGGACTGCTTTAGTGCTGTACCCAGATTGACAGCCTGAGAGCGAATCAATAATAATTATCCGACTGCAACCACAGCGAGCTGTGTAATTCTGTGACGGGATAGCACTGAACAAACAGCCCCACATCTACTGCCACAGCTTTAAATATGTGGCTGTCCATTTAACTACTCTGATCGTGTGGTTAGTAGTAAGCTGTTGGCCTTTTCTCCATTTCAAACACAAAACCTTTAAAAACTGCCTGCTACTCTAACACAACCATGCCGTCTCCTGCCTTTTGCTGTCTTTTGCAGAAGATATTTGCCAGCAGATGTTAAATTAGCCCAGGAAACAGAACAATACATAACAGAAGAGGCTAGTTTTCCTGCATGTGAGCATCAATACACACTGCACTACAATAAAAGGCATTTTGCATACTGTACAAACAACAAAGGTCTAAGGGCTTTTCCAGGTGGTGACAATCTCCCTGGCTCAGCTGGGATGATGCAGTCATCTTAGCCTCACTGATGTACATACACCCACCAGAAGTTATCCAGCTGCCCTGGCAATGAAGTATCTGACTGGGACAGGGGGGCTGTGAAATAGGTACCGGTCTAAAATGAATAATTTTCACAAGATCCAGAGGTATAACAGAAGTGTAAAGTAGCACAAGAAGGAAGAATACTTTCATATAACCATCATGTGGAGCAGAGGTTGGCAGGCTTTTAAAATGAAACTCAGAAACTAAAGACAGAAGAATTAAAAGGACACAAAAAATAAATACTATAAGAGACACCATCTTTTAACCAACTGTAAGAAATGTGAAATTAAGATTTCTCAGTAGATAACAAGACCAGTTTCCTGACACAGACAACAGAAAATTCTAAAAGTACACAAAACCATAGATAAACACCACACCACACTGTTACCAAAATGAATGAGAGATTCTTGATGCAATGCACTTACCATGGTGTTTAAAGAAGCATACAATAAAAGAATTGCAAGGTGATTTAATACTGCTGCATTTCTTCAGGTTCATTTCAGTATAATTCCAGATGTTTCCTGCAGTCTCAACAGCAATCCAAGCCAAGCCGTCATGACTTGACAGACCAGTATGAGGACATCTGAAAGGGCCAAGTGCCAAGACCAATCTATATTATTGACCCTACAAATGTTAACATATAGCTGGGTAGAAGTGGAGATCTACTAAAACATTAGACTGAAACAAGACATCTTCTAAAATACATGCACTTATGAAAGATATTGGATGTTAAATGGAGAGACTTCATCACGAAAGAAAAAATACAATATATCTTAGCCAACAACTTGTGTCCTCCAGAATTAGGAGGACATGTTGAGTATGTTTAGAATGTGGACATTGGATGCTGGTAGAAAGAGGTAAAACTTATCAAATGCAAACCAAAAAATGTGAGGAAAAGGACTTTCTGAAGAAACTTCAGAAGCAACTGAAACATAGCAATGCAATCCATAGCAACAGTACAAGACAGACCAAAGTAGATGGTCTCAGTAGATGACAGGTGTTAAAAGACTATACTAGAAAATTATTCGAGACTATCGTCAGCATATTCTTGATACAGTGCTTATTAAAACATATGTTGAAGCTCCCAGTATCTTAATTCTTACAAGGTGTCATAAAACAGAAACAACCTTTTACTAATGATTCAAGAAAAGTTATTTTGAATAAAAAAGGGCCAGTGACAACAAACAAATCTGTACTTTCAGTATTTATGATAATTATTATGAATTTATCAAATGCATTATGAAGAGCTCCAGCACATGGGCGTCAATAAATAGTTTAACACAAATGAAACAGAATTCAAACCATAGTTCAAATCCTTTCTGGTTAGATTTCTGGCTTTATAACTTGCTGAGATTCCCTGTTTCTATGACCAGAAATTCAGCTAACTGAATTATTGCCTGGTTAGCGATCTGAATAAAAACAAAGGCTGAGAAAAAGCTTAGTGCTTCACAAGAATGCAAGGACAGTGAAAAAATGGCCTAGTCAGTCATAGAGCTGAAGGTCAGGATGCAGTCCTGAGTGTTATCTACCATTCCTAGATATTGGAAATCCTTATAAAGAGTCAGAAAGGTGTTGCATATTACGTGAGAGGTTTAACAGCAGTAAAGCTATTATTGCAGGAGCAATTTCTGAAAGCCTAACAGAAAATCTAACTCTTTAGTTCCAAACACAAAACAAGCTTATCACGCTTATCATTGAATTCCCACTGGAAGGTCCTCAAATTCTACCTTCTCTTGGGTTTTTTTCCAGTGATTTTTTTTTTTTTTCCCAGAGAAGTGCTTACTACCTTCAGACATACATAGCTGCTTACTTTCTACTGGCAAGGAAGAAATTAAATGAAACAAGCCAGAGGCAGGATATTAATGCAGAGTGCATTAAAAGAAAAAAATGATGGTATGAACAGGGTAGTGACTGATTTATAAAATCAATCACATACTTTTGGCTTGATGTCACGTTATAAAAAGAACAATAACCCTGTTTACATGAACAGGATGATTAATCACAGTTTTCCTACTATTTAAGATGGGCAATTTTTATTTCCTTTCTTCTATCACAGTATTTGTAAGCAGCAACCTAGTTGTTTTGTAATATAAATCTAATAATTGTATTCTGATTATGGTGAATTTAATGCACGTCTGTAGTTAAAAGGTGTGTCAGCAGCAACTCTGAAACATTTCTAAGGCATAGAAAGCATTTCTAAGTAGATATAAAAATTCAAAACTGGATAAAACTTGACTTTTATCAAGTTTTATCAAAGAAACCAGTACTGAAAACTTTGACATTATGTCTGTAGATGACACTGTTTAGCACTAGATTTCATAGAAGCATTTGGAGCTGGGTTGTTCTGTGGTAGTTTTTTTCCTTTTCACGTGCATGGAAACAAATTGGCAAATTTTCAAGTCATTTAAAATGTGACTGCTCCAGCTGCAGCTGTTAATTACACATTTGCAGAAGTTTATTACTAACATAAAAGAGGATTCTTTTTATACTTTGCCAGCTCTGATAATTGCAAGATAACACCATTACTGATATTTCAAATCAACACCTCACGCCATTTTACATTTTGAAAGTCAATAAATCTGTACAAATTGTCATAACTAACACCTTTACTTCCAAACACATCTATTTCCTGGGATACGTACAAAAGAGAAATTAGAGAAGGAAATACAGAAAGTACTGTGAAAAATATTGGCATTGGTAATTTTATCAAGACCATGGAGTGTCTGTGCAAAAAGAGTCCAATATCAGAGTTTTACAGGTCCTGCCACACTGTTACCCCAAATAGTGCCCAATAATAGACATAATCCTCACTTTGATCTGAAAATGTATACCTATTCTCAGCAGCACCAGCATACAGGTGCTCAGAGTAATCTTACAGAGGATTTTGTAGATACGCAGGATGAGGACAACCTCCATGAAACTCACTTTAACAAGTGACAAGAAGTGCTGAAGATCCTTCTATGGCTGGTCCAGGTTAAGAGCAACAGAGGCAAAAAGATTAAGAACAAGACTTCAGACCTGCAGCTGCAGTGAAGATCCAGTTTGTCATCCCAGCAGACCATCTCTGTTTTATAAACCACAAAGTGGTAAGCATTAAGGACTTACATGAAGCTCTCCAGCAATCCTTGTACTACTGAGAAATGGAGACCAATAGGGTGAGAAAGTCTGAGATATGAGCAGGATGATAACACATGGACCACAGTACTGTCTGCACTACCTCTTCTTCTGTGGTGCAATGCATGAAGTTCAGCATTCAAAGATAGCCTGAGGAATAGCTGAGGAACATCTTGTTTCTATGTACACCCTGTAAAAATATACCTAGACAGCAATACCTACAACTGCTTCTAACTCTTTCCCTGCATTTTATAGCATTTCTTCACTTCTTAGATTGCAAATGTTCATATTTATTTACAGAAGTGCTCGTTCTAAAGGTAATATTCTAAAAGCATTTTAAAAATATTCCATACAATGTGGGAGAGGATGCTCTCATAAATGTCAGTAATTTTATTTTTTTCATTTCACAGAATATCAAGCAAGATTTAACAAAATAATCAAGTGGTAGAATATTCTAATGAAGAGAATTATTTGCATAGTGTCACCTTCTCAGAAACTTTTAGGAATATATGGACTGCTGTCAATCAACAACCAGTATGTAGATATACTTGAACTTCTCAATAGGGTTTAATTGTCAGATATTCTGAGAAAAAGTCTTAGCAGTGTTTCAGACTCATACACAACAAAGGATCATTTTCTAGTCATGAAGAATATAAAAACTTAATTTAATTCTTGTCAGTGGTGAAAGCACTCCTTTCAAATTAGAGATCACTGACTACCAGCCTACACTTGCATAACTGAAATTAGAGTATATTAAAATAATTTATCAAAATAAGCACACAAAACCAAACAAAGTTAACTGATTAAAAGTCTGTTGATTAAACACATGCAAAATGCTGCTAATGTTATAAAGAAGAAACATCTCCACTCAAAGAAAACTTGTGCATTGCCCTTCAGGACATGTGAGCTTCTGTTGGTAGAGCATTTATACCTTTTATTATCTGTTGTTGCCTTTGTAAGCTAGCTTTATGCTATGTCTGTAGAAGAAACATTATGAAGCTTATCACACAGACTTTTTTATTCACCAGTTTCCTTTAATTTCAAACTTTCAGAGCATACAATTAGCCTTCAAAACATTACCTCCCTCCCTGTTGCTGATAGAGTGACATTATTAAATGAAAATTGCCCTCCTTTTCTATTAGAAATAGTCTTCACTTATACTGTTGCTTAGAGATATACTTGTGTATTGCCAACGTGTTATTAAAAAGAGAAGGGGGTGATCTAAAGGGATACCGATCCTCAATTACTTCCAATTACACCAGATTTGGAGTCATTAGTCAAATACTAGCTCTGAATTGATCAGTTCATGAACTATGAACTTACAAAGTCTATACTTGAAGTTGTCTAGTCTTCTACTCTGAGAATCTAAAGCCAGATATTGTTACGGAATTTCACTAAGTAGCTGCATTGCTCTTATGCTATTTTTCTGTCCCATTTCTGGGAGTTATCTAGTTCTGGAATAACATTTGGGGGCAAGAACAGCTCTGTCATTTCATGTGATCAAGCATCATCTTGAAGGGCAAATGCACAATGTGCAGCTTTGGTTGCACTCTTTCGGATTTCATTTACAAAGAAACAGTCTTTATGTGGCCACAACTCTGCCCGAGTTGCGTGTGAGTGACTTTGCATGATAGCAGTACAGAACTGCTCATGGTAGGTATTTCACAGTGTTGCTTAGGGCTCAGTAAAATTCCAATTTATCTTTTTTAAATTCAGGGAAACATCCTAGATTTTACTTAGGACCTTCTATCAAGAAGCAAGTTGGAAAATCTTATTCAAAGACTAATAAAAAGCAGATGCTGCTTAGAACTTAGATCTGATGCAAACACCATTGTCTTTCAAAACAAGATATTTTATGTATTGTTTCATTTGTTGACTTGTCTGAATTGTTTTATATGCTCATACCAACTGTCAAAGAGAAAATGCAGAGGAACAAACTAGATGAAATTGTTTACATAGAGAGAATTCCATTTAAGTGTAGTTCCCCTGATAGCATTAATTTGGTAAAAGCCCCTGGTACATGACCCAACCCTAACCTTTTATGATTTTATGTCCCCTTTTGTTTCAATATTGAGCAATCAAAGACAGCAAAAAATTTCATTGTCAATTCCAAGCTGCAATCGCACTTGTTTGCCACCAACAAAAGCACCTTATGTGATCTGTGCAAAGTAACTAAGTGCCTGATTGAAGTTTTGACTTCTATTAGTCCAGCCAAGGCCAGAGCAATTTTCTGGGTTTGGATGTCCAGGGTTTAGTTGGATTCCCCTGAGAATGAGCAGGAAATACTACTAGACGAAAGATGCTCTGTGCCTGAACTGCTTCTTCTGCATTCAGTGCCATTGCACTGTTCCAGCTGCTCTAAGCCTGGCTACTAATAATGATTTTGCATGCCAGCCCTGGCTGCCAATAAGCACAGGGACCTTTTTCTGAAACAACATACGAAAGTGTGATAATCAAGACATTGCATTCAGTCCTGGTGTATTTTTATGATAATCTTGATAGTACCACTTCTTCAGATTATAGCATAATCTTTTGTCCAGGTGCCACAGTAATACTTGAAGGAGTGTAATTTGCAAACAGGCAGATGAGGACTAACAGTTAACAGTTGCATTTGTGATGCTATATTTTAAATGTACTTAGGAGTCACTGAAATTATAACCATGCTAACACAAAATGGCTGATGATTCTTAGGAACCTTATACTGACTTGTGAATGCAGCATAAACCACCCACCTGATTCAAAGTCTGGGTAACAAGCACTGACTTCAATGGGATTTGAATCAGATTTCCACGTTTACTGTTAACTATGAATTGCCTGTACTACACTAGTATTGAAAGTACAGTTGTTTTCAGCCAACCTTCTCTCTCATACCTTGCAGGGTTTATGGTGTATTGCAGGTTATTACTTGTTTTTATTAAATCTATTTTGAAGCCCAGGGGCTAAATCCTAAATTCCTTGCCCAGTCCTCCCCTTCTTCCCCCAGACAAACATCCTCTTTACATGCAATGGGAGCCTGAAATCAGCGGAAGTAGAAACGATTGAATCAGCTCAAATTTAACATCAGCTTTTTGTTAACTGGTCTATCATGCAGTCCCTTTATTCACTGAATAAGCATACTTTATAGTAGTGTTGTCCTGTAAGGGCATTAATAAGCAGGGAAAGAAAGGATTATATCCAGAACTTTTTTACTCCCTCTGTAAATCTGATCATGAAGTGCTTCCTCCAGAGCAGATTTTATTGAAGCTATTACTTATCTGATGATACAGTCAGTACAGACCTATAAGATCTGCAAAGTTTATAAGGTGCTAGACAAAACCCAAGCCAACCAGACTAACTGGGAGAGATTTCAGGGTAATTATATGTGATAATGCCATCTACAAAGTATGAGTCCTGAGTGCTCAGAATGAAGGACAGTGTTTTACATATAGAGGGTCAGATAAAACAAGATTTTGCCCTTCCTTCCTGGGATCAAAATTGAATGGGGATTGTTTATAAAGGTTTGGAATCCTGGATTAAACAGTAATTCCTCTAAACCTATTGGCAATCATTATTACTAGGACATTAACATTCCTCCACTAAGAACAGGGCTCCAAGTTGTAGAGAGTGCTGGATAAGAAGCCTTTGTCCCATGCAGACACTGTTGGAACCGAATGGGCTAGGACCAGCACATTTTCTGCATCTATCCTTGCCATTCTGTAGTGCTTTAAACCCACCTTCTTCTCGTCAACCATAGCCTTTTGTCCACTTCACCAGTAGCTCCCTGCATCTGAGCGTGTGAAGTGTCCGAGACCTAAAGAGCAGTATCTTTGCAGATAGCTCTGCATTTTCTCACCACTGAGGGTGGTGCAGAGAAATTCTGTAACTTGTCCCAAAGCACACGGAAAGTCCCTGTCAGTGCAAAGGGCTGCATGGGGGTTCCCCAAGCCTTTTTTGTCATAAGGAGATCATTCTCCTTATGTGAGACCAAGGAAAGCGAGGGACTTGTGTTATGTTTTTTACATAATCTCTTCCACACGCATTGTGCAGGAGGCTGCACTAGTGGTCCCAGAGCTGCTGTATGCTTCCACATGTAATGTAAGGAGACAGGCTACTATTGTCAGTTGATGATTTACCTTGCAAATAGTGGAGCTAATGAGACTGAAGAAGGCTGATTTACATTGAAGAAGACGTTTTCACTTATGCTGAACATAATAAACATTTAACAAGGGACAAAACTAGGATAAGGAGATTGGCACAGGTCTGCTTTGGCTGAAATAACACTCAGCTGGGATATCCACAAGAACTGAAGAAAAAAAAATTTTTTTGAGATATCCTTGAGCCTAAAAAAAAAAAGCTGTTGATATTACCTATTATAAATGTGCTCCTGGGTTTAAAGGAAAGGTAGGACCCTTCATGTTTACAAGCCTTGCTAAATTGAGGGGGAATGAGGAAGGTTATTGCATAAAACTGCCCACCATACCCGCTGCAGCTCCATCCAAGCTGCAACAGGAGAATGGACACGCATTGACTCACAATTAGCTACATGTTTTTGATGAATACCAACACCTTCAGGGAAAAGCAGAACATTTTAATAGACAAAACCCTTTCAGTCCAGTAGCTGCTAGAGAAGTTCATCACTTGCATGTCCATCACAGTGTTGGAAAGCTTTTTAAAGAAGCAATGATAAGTGAAACTGTGAATAAAATCGGTTAAAATTGAACCTCGTCAATCAGCTGACAGAACAGGAACACATCAGTTAATTTCCAGAAGCCTTTAGGCATGTATTTATTACTTGATTTCTAATCAAAATTATACACAGAACAGGAAAAAGTGCAATTACTGGTCTGTTGGAATACAAAACAATTCCAAAAAGCTATGGATAGTTGCAGCTGCACATTTATAAACTAATATACTTACATGCTGCCAAGACTAATACACTTTATTTGATTTCTGGCTGCAAAACTCCAATGATATATGTTAACCTGGATATCTGATTTTCAGCAAGGATACCTAAGTACTATTTAACACTGACAGTTATAGATAGCTTAGCATTTAACTGGAGTCTCCCTTGACCTCAATTACCACATTAAAATATTGTTAACAAATTTAGAGTCAAATTGGCATTTATTATACAAGATTAGGTTCACTCGGAGTAGTTTACATATTGTCACGAGGACTGCCAACTGCTTACATTGTCATGCAGTTTGGGGAACGCAGCCAATGTTAGTATCAGCAGGGCAGATGCAATGACAAATAATAAAGTTTTATGCCCATGGCAAATTCAAATTTTCCCTTTGACAGCAATGGGAAAAGATTTCACCCACAAAAGTTGTTATCCTACACGCTGCCCATATCCTTTGTACCACAATTTGCAGACTTCATATACACATAGAGGAAAATCTCCACAATTTCTGGCCCATGTGAACTGTTTTCTCATAGTTTGAAGTGGTTTATGTAGCACTGCACACCTGATGCATTTGTGGCAGTGATTGTTTTGTTATGTATTTCAGTATTGGCATTTCATCAGCATCAGTATTGCAGATAAAATAATACTAAGTCTGTTTTCCATACTTTTGCATGCTTATGTGTTCACAGTGAGACATGAAGGATGAGAATGAAAATGTGTGCATGCTTACTCATTTATGAAATACACGAAAATAAAATACATATGCATGCATTTCACTTGTGCCCCTTGGATTAGCAGGTATTCCAGTATTTTAGAATTGATTACCATCTCCTGTTTTAACCTATTTTTCTGCCCTTTAAATTTTAGTCATAAGGGAATAAATCACACAGCATTAATAATCTAACTTTGATCAGCCTTCAGAGTCCCATGAGGAAAAGTCACGAAGCTTCTGCTCAGTTTACAGTTGAGCCCTAATCAGACAAAATGCCTAATGATTTTATAAGGACTCCAGGTTTTGTCCTACTATTCCTAAACAATGCAAAAGAGGGATCATAGAGTACTTCCAGTTTGCCCTCAATCTAAAAGGATATTTAGTGCATTAGGGTAGATCTCCTAAGAAATGCTTTCTTAAAAGCAGTCTGCAAGTGCAGATTTCCAAGGTATGTAATCCCTCTGCAGAAACATCCATTTATCTCAGCATGCTGTAAAAAACATAATAGCAAACAAAACTACAAATCCAGAGACCAGTTTCTGCCTGATATTCAGTCTGAGACCTGCAGATGCTGACATTCTGTGTAATTCTTAGTCTGCTTCTAAAAAATAATTTAGCTTAGTTTCACTGTAAATATTTGGAATTATATGCAACTATATGGCTAGTCCACTCAAACTGCTTTTTTATCATATTTGCATATGCTTTCATTTTAACTTGCCCAACTCTGTAGACTTATCATTGATTCATCTTGCCTTTCTTTGAAGAGAGAAAAATGTTCTAAGTAAACTAAAGGGAGAAACTTCGTATGGAAGTTCGCTGAGGTTCTCAAGGAACTGAATCTGCCTGGAGACATTTTCTACATGAATCAGTCAGAATCTGATGGTCTTTTTGAAGAAGAGTTACCACAGAATTCCCTCAAGATCTTTCTACTTGCAAAAAACATGACACTCCTCCTACTCCTGAACTCCTACAGAAGGCAAAATAAGGCACATTATAACACCAAGTAAGGTTCTGACCCTAAGAGAGACTCTGTAAACTTAAGTAGGATCTTTGGGTTTAGAACTGGAGCCGGGTAGGAGAAAACACTTCTTGAAGATAGAGATTGGACAAAATAACTGTTGCGTTTTTTAAAATAAGGAAAACCTTATGCATTTTGAAACAGTTATTCCTATATTAGATGCTTAAAATTAGCAAGTTTATACAAAAGACCCATTACATGAGTGAAATTAGAAAACTATGCAGACTTTAAAAAGGTGAGAAACTGTAATTTATATATTTTAACAGCACATTCTGTTTATCTAGAATCAGAACTCTACAACAACCTCATCTCAGGATGCTGTGTTCAAAGTTATCCTGAGGAAGCACATCAGAAAATTGGTTCTGTGTAAGACATTATTAATTCTTGAGCAATATTTGACTTTGTAGAAATGCCTAAGTCCACAAACCAAAAGAATTTGAGTCAGAATGAGTGGGACTCAGAATGAGTCAGATTGGCTTTATGACTATTTATTTGGTCCTCCCTGAGGACCATACTGGAAGTCTCTACAGATTTTTCACTATTGAATTTACAGCCAAGTAGGATGCCCCTGAATTAATGGCTTGCACCAGTCAGGAATGCTTGGTCTTCTGGAGCCTGGTAGACTTTGATAACTTTGGATAATATGTTCTAGATAGTGTCCTCTGTGCAAATACTGGCCAAAGGCACATACCAGATATACTTTCGTTTTGATTGCCTACAATGAGGTAAACTGATGGACTATCCAAAGTATTGCTTAACTATCTATGAAAAGGAACAATAAGAATCTAATAGCACATTAACTGCAGTCTGGGAAATACTATACACTGACTAATCACTGGTGACTATATTGACATGGTAAATCTAGCAAAATACATATCCATACACATTAGATGTACTTTCCTCCTGAAATCGACTAAATAGACCTTAAAAGTCAGGTTCACCTGGACTACTAGTGCATTGTCAAGCCTATTACTAGCTTCAGTGGGGAAACAGCAGACATGACTTGGCAGAAGAATTACTTTCTATAAGCTGAAACAGCAACTATGGCACACTGTGAGGATGTGCTGCACTAAAATACCCTATTAGATGGATCCTCAACAGAAAGCACAAGACCTCCCTGATGTTTTCAACAGTTGCCATCTTCTCTGACAAGCAGAGAACTGAGAGCCAGGTTCACAAGCTGCAGGTTTTTTCCCTACAGCCTCATGACATAGATACCATACAAGTAAGCTCCCTTCAGTTTGCCATAGCACTCAAGTAAAACCAGTTTACAGCATGGTTCACCCATGGATTAGTATTCAGCTGCCTTATTTTAGTCACTCTGTTTCAACTATGGATTTTTAACAGTTTCTTGATCTGTGAAGCAGAAATGTCCTTATATGCATCTCGAGTTTTTCAGTGGAATTTGATGTGCTTGCTGAAAAACCTTATAATACGGAGCACAAGTGCCAAGTCACTATAACAACTGCTGTTGTAGCATTGCAGTAAGATTTATTGCTTGCCATTTGTAATGTGAATGTGTGCCTCCACACAGTCTCTGAGGAACCAGGCAGTTCTTATACAATTACAGTGCCATCCTATACACCTCAGAGTCAACCCTCCTATAGATCAGCAACCCTTACTATAAGATGCCAGCAACCTAATACCAGTACATTAAGCAGTTTGTGACTCTTCTCTTACTCTTTAAAAACATATTCCAAAAGGAAAAGGGTCCTAAAACATGCCCTAAAACTTGAATTTCAAGCGAGGGCTGGATGTCATTCCAGGGCCCAAGAGCCATCACAGGGAAAGCTATTGTAGCCATCTCTGGACTGAAAGGAAGACAACTGATTTTTCTTACCTCTCTAGATAAAAGACTTCTGTGTGCACCACAGAAGCTTTACAATTTTATTATAAAACCTCATTACTCCTTTTTATTGCAGACTTAGTGGAGCCTTCTTGTAGAAATTAATCACATGATTAACAGTGAGATGGTCTTTTAATACTGTATAGACCATATATTGTTAAATGTCCTTCTTGACCCTTTATTTGCAACTTCAGTATTCTCTTAGGACAGAAAATAAGACACAAATCAATGCAATAAGATATTTCACACAGGGCTTCCTGCCCTACCCTAAACTCACATTATTTTAAATCTTATTATTCAAGGAAGGTATGAGATCAAATTTACAACTGTCAGAAGCCATTAAAGTCAGTGGAGTCCTACCTGCTTATTCTAGCAGGGAATCTGGCCAACATCATACATTTTCTCTTGATTACCTTAACTCAACACCTTATACAAGAGAAGTTTTGCAATACAATGGGGATACAGAAAAGCATCTCCAAATTAAAGACACTATCCAAGACAAGATGCACAACCTTTCAAGACAATGAGTCTTCCCAGAAGGCTGCAGATATGTGTTATCAAGAGCAGAGATATTCAGAACAGACAAAACAGGGAAAAACCGTAAAACATAAGCTCCATTACCCCAAAGACTTGAGGAGACATATAGTGGAGATGGAACTGCTATATCTATGTGTGAGTCCACAGCTGCACAAACAGGTCCTTTCATTTTGTTTGCCCTTTAAGTGGTGGAGCTGCAGTTGCCATTTTTGCAGGAAATCCAATCTGCAAATTTAAAATGAAACAACAAATGCTTCCATCTGCTTGAGGTTTTTAGAATGCATCCACCCCATATTTCTATCTATTTCTTGGAAGGGTTGCCCTGCATGAGCAGGTCCCATTTGACATTATAGCTGTTGTCCCAGGACTCTCTGTCTCTCTCAATACTCATCATTATCACAAGAGTTGGAGCATGTGTCAGCCCATTAAGTGAAGCAGATGCCAGTCAAGATGCTACAACACCAGAGCTTTTTTCACAGCTTGAAGTCATAGCACATGAACTGTGCTGTGGAGGCTCTGGAGGGTGTTTAGAAAACAGACTGCCGTTGTGCATTCACACTGCATTCTAGGTTCTAGGCAGTGATGTTGCAACTCCTGTCACTATAGCATCTTGAGCTCAAGGTAGGCAGCTCTCAGCTGAGCACCTAAGGCATGTGGTAGCTGAAATTCCCTTTAACTTGAAGTAATGTTCTCACCCAAGGCGAAAGCAGCTCCACTAACCACCATAGCCTCTAAGGTTACTTTTTGCCATTTCAGAGGCTGTTCGAGAATCTACTCATTTTAATCTGCAGCTCTGTCTAATGGCCGAAGCAGCCCTCTAAAGGCAAGAAATGAAAGAGTTCTGAGAGCTACTGAATATTTTTCAGACTTTGCCAGTGGGTAAGCATAATGACTTTTAGGTTTTTGGTGCTTTCAGTAGTTTAGTTTTTGGTTTTAGACACTTCAAAATGGAAATATTCACTGAAAGACATATATAGGATGTAATTTTAACTTTATGCCACTATCTTAAGCATTTTAAGCAAATATTTATATGCAGCATATTCAACTGAGGATTTATACTGACGTATTTCAAATCTGATTGTTTAACTTATATTAGTTAATGTAATTGTAGACTAGCCACACTAACCAAAGGTATGCAAGTGTCTAAGAGGGCAGACAGGTGTCTGCTTAAACATTTGTGTTCACCTACCGTGGATTTTCCTGACATCATCTAAAAATGCCTATGGTCTTTTGTAAACTTACCCTGGAGAGCAGAGCTCATCACTGACTGTGCTTGAGAAAAGTCTTTATAAAAAAGTCCTTAATCTTTTAAGTCGGCTATCTTTGCTGCTCATGTAATGTTGCAATAGAGTCTGTTACGTGCAAAGATATTTAGGAGTTTCAAAGCAGTGTGTGGAAAAATCAGCAACAATAATTCTTTATTTTACAACCAGGTAGAATACAAACTGCTGAATTAAAATCCTGCCTGCTGATCTGCTCCTACCTGTACATGTTCATAGGACTGCAGGATTTGGCAGGGCAGAAATGTGGAATTCATAGTGGGTGGGGGACTGCAGTGAGAGTTGAGACACCCCCAGAGGGGTTCAGCAGCTGGCAGGAGCAGCAACAATGTTCAGCATGCAGATAACGGGAATAAAAAAAAAAAAAAAATCAGTCTCAGGAGTGGGATTCTCTTCTCAGCACAAGTACAAATCAGGAATAACGCTTCTGAAATCGAGAGGTCGATCACAGCGAGAGGAAAATCAGACTTTGATGTATCTAAATATAAACCCAACATGTACTACGTTTACAAAAACCTTGTTACCATTACTCCTTCCCTGCCGGAGATTGTATCCAAATCTGCCGCTCACCCTTATATGTATTATACAGAGATGTGAAAGTTGATGCAAGTGAATATGCAGAATCCTGACAATCTTCTCTAGTTTATTTCAGTGCACTGCAAGACAGCCCAATATTATCCACTTCAGAACAAACTTGTCTTTTCAGCTATTTCTACAGAGAATGAAGTGTGTGACCTCTACTGCAGTTCTACTTGAATCCATCTATCATTTTATTGACCTGCTGGGAAAAAGTGTTCCTTGTTTCCTATCTCATAGATTGGGGTTCTTCATGACCATAGAGCAGAGACAGTTATGAAGATTTTAAAGAAGCTGTAGATGCTTTCCCTTTGTGTAAATGTGCGATGCAAAACACACAAAAACACCCTCAACAACAACAAAACCACCAAAAAACTAAACCAAAAACCAGGCAAACAGGAATTGTGTCTTGCAGAGAACAGTGACTTGGTTAACAAATCTTGAGCTCAACAATGATGAAATACTTACTGTACACTGAAAAAATACATAGAAGGAATCCAGCACTGACAGAGAGGCCAGCATAGGATCTAAGCAGTGCAAGATTTGCTAATCCTTTATTCTAGAGCAGCTGAGCCTGGTTTGTCCCTGGCACAAGGCACCATGTGAAGAGCTTCCCCACTCCATATTTGCCTGGTTTGTCCACCATTTCTATTATAAATGTAGTATAAGGAATATCAGTTGAATATAGAAGATATAACACCAGTTTAATATAGGCCAGTTCACTAACAAAAGCTGACATGTTGATGCACTTTGTTAGCCCTATAGACCTTCTTTCAACTTGCTTTTTGTGCTCCTGCTAGCTGAAACACACACAAATGCTTATTCGCTGTTACAAATTCTGCACTACATACATGTCGTGTACATACAGACATACATTATGAAGACAGCTTCATAAACCGAAACCATACCTCAGCTGCTGAAGTGTTTTTAATTTATGAATCCCATTTATTATCTCAGTGTCTTCCAAGTTTGGTGATGTATGTTAAGTTTCTTGCCTATAAGCCAGTTGGTCCTCGCCTGTTTTGTTTGATAGATGGATAGGAACACATGATAGAAGAAGTCGAATACAGTTCTCTCATGTTACCAGCACTAAACCTGTACCTGTGCTTTACCAGTCATGAAATCCCTGGCCCAAAATGATACATCAGCATTTTTCATAAGATGATGGGAAAGTGAGACAGGATATTAGTCCAAGTAAGCTATACCATCTGTCACAATTTTTTGTGTGATTGTGCTCACACAATTTCATTTTTCTATCCACTTTTCCAGCCAGCGAATAAGGAAAATAACACATCAATACTTCACAGAGCTGGATATTTGTTTGTAGAATATTCAGATAATATTGGAATGGGAATATTTTATTTCCTAAGATTAATGAATATTAAATCAACCTAAAGATTATCTATATGGATTTTGTTCCTCAGATGAATGCAAATATCCTTTTAAAGTCCTGAAATTCCAGGTTCTCACGTGGTATGAAAATGCTGTTCATCTCTAAAGCAGTGATCTTGCTTTAAGCAGCAGACCTTAAGTTTTGATTAAAGACTCTGCACTCCTTTTGTTTGATCTCCCCCCATTTTCATTCCCAGTGCCTATCTTTGTGGTTTTTTCTAGCAACGCATCTCATTTCTGACAGAAAGCAGGCAGCGTAAGGATGGGTGAGGAATTGTGCCTCTACTCAGCAGGGGAAAACCAAGCTATCTTCTTACTAGAAACCTCAGTTCTGGGCTATGACCCTATTGCTGTCTTTGCTATTTCGTAGTTGAAAGAAAGGTACAATTTGGAACTTAGAAATCAATGGTAATTGGTCTTTGTACAAATTCACTTTAAGTGAAAGACTCAATTTCATGTGATATCATACTGATTGGAAATCAATTTTTACCAACAAAAAATGGTTTTAGGCATCTCACAAACTCATTCTTCAAGACCTGGATCACAATCTTGTTACAGGACAGGAGCATTTGTCTCCATGTACATAAAGATTCAGATCCTAAAACTTCAGAAAAATCAAAATTGAAATGTTGATGTAAATGTCCAATCAGCTGAAGATCATTTAGCATCTATCCTGTTGTGGATTTGTGAAAACAGAACAAAAAATACCACAAATGGAATGATTTCAAAATCTTTCCCACTACAGATAATGTACAGCTGCAACATAAGAAATACACAGTGGAATCTCACTCTGAGAGGAGCAATGGCAACATCACACACATCTTTCAAGATATGAAATGTATAGCTGGGTAGTACACACACCTATTCTCTCTTGCAGCACCAGCCTTTACAATTGCACAAGAAATTACAGAGCTGAACATACAAGCCCATAAGTTCAGACTCTGCTCTCCTTTCTATTTAGCTGGAGAACCAGCAGTAACCAAATGAATTGCTTTGAACTCCGAGATTCTTAACATCATGCTTCTTCACAGCAACAGCCAAGTAACGCCATACTTTCTAACCATATCTATTTGGGATAGGTAATTCCCAAGATAATTTTCCGTGTTCTCTGACCTCCTCTAACACTCTAGGGTTTTTTCCACCTTCTCTGAAGTATAAAAGAAAAAACCCACTTCTTCCTTTCTTACAAGGCACTTCTTATTTTCCCTACATCTGCTGACTCTCACTGTCAAAGGTCAGTTCCTGCCTCTCTTCATCTCATCCCATCACCTTCTTTTTGTCTTTTGTGAAAAGAGCACTTACATCCTCTCCTGCATTGCCCCTCTCCATTGTGCTGGGCTTTCCAGGAACCTCTGAAAAGCTGCAGAAGGATTTCATCGCCTTCACCTAAATGTCAGTTTGAAAGTCCCATTCGCTATGATGCCAGCCAAGCAGCCCCCTCTTAAACAAATAAAATGAGTTCAGGCATGTGCTGAGCTATTGCCTGGTGTTGTGGCCTCAGGTATGTGGCAGCCCCCCATTCTCCTGCCTGCTCCCTGGACACAGCACCAAGCACAGGGGCTTGGATCAGCAGTCATCTGCCTTATGGTAATACAGTTAATAGTGGTCTAAATTAGCTTCAGACATGCCATTGATCTGGTGATGCTGTACGATCTGCTTGGAACTAGAACATATATCTACCTCCAGATGACTTCAGTATGTTTTGCCCATAGCAGTATTCTTCACTTCAAATCTTTTTTGTCTAACTTACAGAATACAGGTCAGGTCAATCTTTCTTTATAAGTCATACTTTCAAAACCCTAAATCATGCATTTGTTTGCCTTCCACTGCACTTTTACAAGCTCAGTCAGCAATGTCCTTCCTATAATACATTGCAGAATTGCAGATATTCCAAATGGAGTCTGACTAGTGATTTTCAAAGTGGCAGAGTAACTGTAGTAGTAGTAGTAACACACGCTTGCATTTGTGCTTCTGCCAACATTTTCTGTTCAAGACCGTAATTGAATCTGTTTTTCCAGTGCAAGACAGGAACTGGTGCATCTCTGAACGCACAAGCAAATGGCCTAAGCCATAATGGTAGAGGTTCCTTCCCAAACACATTTATCTGAATGTGGCAAAACCCCTTTCAGATTAATTCATATGTCTAATCCCCTACAAGCAAGCTTAACACACTGAATATATCCACAGCAGTGATTTTAGGTGTTGTCAGAAGCATCAATATTAAATTGGTAACATTCGTACACAGTTAATCAAATGAAACCAGAGCCAAAACCTCAGAGTGACTCTAAGGGCTTCCACCCTCTTTGATTTCCTATTCTTTGGATGAGATGCACACTACAACCTCTTTAGTAAAAATCCCTTGGAGAACTTTGCAACAACCCTTCAGTACAATATTCTGGCTCAAACCCATGTCATACAATTGTATTTCACTATCAATATCTTCTTGAGAGTCTTCCCCTACCATCCTGAAATATAGTCTAATATAGAGTGCCTAGGCACTGCTGCATTATACCTTGGGGAGAGTATCATTTTAACACTGTGGATACTGATTCTAGTATAAACTTGTTTAAATTGATGCTTTAAGACAGAAGATAACACATGGAATCACGGCTAATGGTCACCGCCTCTCCCTCAAGATTACATCTGTTGATGTTGATGGGTTACTGTTTGGATTTGTCAGAGACTGCTTACTCTCCACAACTCCCAAACTTGATACAACTAGGAGTTCTTTCACAGCCTGTGTATGTTTACCTGTTGAGATGGCATGATGCCTGGCCACACACAAGTTGGTCAGACACTTCCCCTAAGACATAAGTTTGAGGGAATATGAAAGCTCAGACAAGAGGCCTGGATAACATTTAAGTGCCATCACTTTTACAGGAAATCCTTTCCACTGTGACAGCTCTGCCACACTGGTGTCACGTCCCTCGTTACACTTCATCACGCCTGTTCACACTTTGGTGCATTGATGAATCAATTCAAGCATTTTCTTGGCATTTCCTCTGTCCCTTTTGCATCAATATGGGACAGTTGGCTCACAGCATGACAAACTTTCACATCTAGATTTTCAAACTTTTCCTGGAAGATAATGGGAATACATGTCCCACATGTAAATCAACCAGTGTAGCAGGACAATACTGCAGTATTTCTCTGGCTCTATTTTGCTTTCTTGCAGTATTTACAAAATGGTGGCTCTGATCTCCTGAACTGTAAGACTGAAAAAGAGTATCTGGTTTATTTTTTTATCAGTATAGGACTTGCAGCACTACTATCAACGTTATTTTGTTTGGATTGTGTGCTGAAACTGCTATATTCTTGGAGTCTGGCCAAAATTTGGGTATCTTCGTGAATACACATCACACTCTGAACCTAAGTTGGCTTCCTAATACGAGTGACTTGAATTTCAGGAGTGATACATGCTCGTGAATCCCATTGCAATTAGAGAGCACTACAGGTGCTTGACAGCCTGGAAACTATAGCTTCTTCTACCTAGAAGTAGGACAATTAGGTACCCATGATTAATAATGTTTATATCATTGATATTACCATATACTAGCATAATCCATGGGCAACCTTTTTAAGATCAAGTCTACAAAAAGCCTGATTTTCAGAAGTACCAGAACATACTGGCGTATCTCTTTGAAAATCATACTAGAAAAAAATAAATCACATTCCAAAAGCTGTCAAAGCTGCTTAAACACAGTAACACCAGAGAACTCGCCTCCTACTTGAAAGTTTGCCCACTTTTCAAATTGTGATATGGAACTTCTCCAAAGGGAATGAAATGAGTTTCAGAGCTGCTGTTCCAGCCCTGGCCTCACACACTGTCATTGCAGAGCTAACTCCAGAACTGGTATGAAATGGAAGAGGAGCCTGCTCTTACAGATTATACCTACATAAATACACCCACTATATATGTGTCTTTACACACTTGTACACATATACACATACATCAGAAAAATATAGTGTGAAAACAGAGATATTTTGCATAACTGCTATTGAAGAAAATGAGCTGTCCTTACTATCCACCAGCAATTTTTCTGAATAGTGTTTGCATGATGCTTCCAACCTGCAACATGGATTTTGAGATAGAGATTTTATTCTAAGCATGATTAAAACCATGTTACCCATTAAAAACCTTTCTTAACCTGTTGCAGCTGCAAAGAAACGTTCTGAGCCTTTCCCACAACACTTTATCAAGAAAGTAAGGTAAATTAAATTTGTGTTAAAGCTCCTGTAACCTTTAATTCACTGAATTAGGGATTTCCCAATTAGAGCAGAAAGCAGTTCCAGGAAAAGTGACATGTGAGTATTTACTTTCTGTTTAAAGACTTTTTTTGATTAAAAGATATTGGAACAGATAACACAACAAAATTAGTTTTTGCTGTGATGGTGAGGTTAAGGTTTCTGCTGTTGCTAGGATATACTGCCCTATCACAGCCAATCTTGACGGTGAAAATTGGTGCCTTAATTTCCCAATGGTCCATGCTACTTCTGACTTAGGCCTCATTCTGGTTAATCATGCTGTCATTCTCACTACAGATTGCCTTTTGACATCTTCATCTGCAAAAAGATTCTACAGTCAAGCCTGACTATGGCAAGTCAATTCAGAGTTTCACTGGTGGCCAAGACTAAACTCAAGACAAGTTTCCTTGTAAAAAGAAGAGCTTCACTAAAGGATGAGGAATACAGTAAATGAAGAGTTATTTTGCTTGGCAGAGGCAGGCGCGGACCATGTCGAGCAAAATGTAATTGGAGCAGTGATCACATTTGGCTCCTGGTACTGCAATGTCAGGAGCCATTTACACCTTTAGCAGAAGAGTCAGAACAGAGTCTTCCGTTGTCTGTGCTGGTTTAAATAACAAAGCAGGATAGAGCTGCTTCTGATTTACACTTGACAACTGAAATGTGCATTACACTTCGTATTGTCTTGTCTCAGATGAGGCAGTTTAGACAGCTTTTTTCCCTAAAACTTAGACTCTCAGATTTTGCTGTGATTTCTATTACACTGCTCATAATGTGTAATAGATTGTTCATAATGTGCGATGCCTTGGGATGATGGATCATCTGTATTTATTCCCTCACAAAGTTGAAATTCATGCCCTCAGCTACCTACATATTTGGCCCCTGTAAGGCAGTTTCATAGTATAGTGAGATATAATATATACCCAATAGAGCATACCCTTTGAAGACGTCTGCTGTCAAATGCTGCTTAAAAAGCCTTTCTGAGGATGAGTGACAGGTGTCTGACTACAGGCTTTGCCTGAAGAGCAACATAAAAAACCTGTGAGATCCAAACAAGGTGACTTCTAGCAGGCTGAAAAGGGGGCATCTATCTGTAAAATAAAAATAACCTGTATGTTATACAAGGTAAGAAATTAATTCAATTAGAAAATTAACAGAGAGACTGTACTTTATACACCATTGTATCCAAACTATGTGCTTTTTTTCCTAACATGTTATTGCTTCCACTGCCCTAGAAGCTTAATGTGTCCACAAACTACATTAGGTCTCAATTTCCACCAGAGAATATGTGCAGAGAATGTGTCATCAAAGTTATACCATAGAGAAATGCAACAAAACACTGTGCTATAGGTGGAAATGAACAGGAAGCATTTTAGTATTCTGAATAATTTATTGATGCTTTTGAAAAGCAGATGTGCTCTCATTAACACTGCCTCGCTGATAACTTCTGCTCTTACTACACCAAGATCTCTTCTGGTGCCAGGCATCTATTTTTTCCCACAGGCCACTTACTACAGAAAGTACAAAGAAGCAGTAGAGCCAGCCTTGCAGAAGAGTTCTCAATTACTATTATTTTATTGAAAAGAGCAGAAAGATCATCTGATGCTGTTAGCACCTTCCTTGATACCCAACAGGTATCTCAGCTATGAAGGTATCATTTAAACTAATGGAAAAAAAAAAAAAAATCCTTATTTCTAGTAAACCCTATGAGCTTGACTCTACTGCTCTTGCTTACAGTGGCAAATAGTTTCTCTGAGGACATCTAAATTTAAAATGATATTTCTTTCAGAGTAAGTAATATTTAACATAACATAGTATAAGAACTTGCAGTTTCTAGAAGACAGGATGGCCCAACATGAATCTGGCTAATCTAGTAGCTAAAATGGAAGTATGTGTAGTTGCATGGCACTAGAACAGGGAAGCAAGCAAGGAATCGTTAGAAGATGTGGCTAAAGAATTAACTAAAGTTGTTTAGAATATATAACCCAAACCCAGAATGAAACCCAAACCTCAGTATAAAGATTCTGCTTTGCAAATACACAAAATAGCAAATAAAACACTTTTAATAAAGCACAGAGATCCGCTTGGTCAAAGATTTCCAGAAATGGTTTCCAGTTAAAAATCATTACAATTCCTCTGCAATTTCATATCATCTTACTGATAGAGACACCACCTCCTGTACAGTGAGGCTAAAACCAGTATTATCCTTCATATAAAATAATTACACACACCATATATGCCGCAGTGACATACATGTACTGAACTCCAAAAACAAGTGATAAATTGCATTTCTCCAGCACCTCTGACTGCCTCACCTGCACTCTGCTCACTAATCCATCTTTGCCAAGACTACTTCTAACCTTCCAAACCCATCCATTGCCTGCAGACAACCATCATTTTTTTCAGATAATAACCTGCTAAAAAAAAAATATGTTTTCTTCCTACCTACAAATGAGGAATTTGCCCCAAAAATGTATTGGTCTGGGGTTCAGGGCAATCTTAGAGCACTGACAACTTTAAAGGCCAGTATCTCAGAACACTTGAAGGTTAGAAATGAGTACTTTACATAAGTGGGGAAGAAATAAAAATTCACCCTTCTAATTGTTCAATATAGGCTTTGCCAGATGTAAAAGTTTTAATTTAATCCTGGTAGACCACAAGATGTCAAATTTCCAAAGTGTGTTGTGAGGCACAGAAAGGCTCTCAGCTCACACTTCAATGTTTATTATTCAGGTTCGTTGCCCTGAAAGGCCTGTAAAACTAACTTCACAGCACTGAGGAAGGTTGTTACAAAGGAATTAGAAGGGTGCACACTTACATGGTCCTTCAAAATTGCAAAATATATCTACTCTTTACCAGTCTGAATTTATTGACATCAAATCAGCCTCAATTACAGATGAAGTCCACACAGTCTGTCACACCTTTGCATGTTATTGTTTAGTTCCCTGGCATAAGCAAAATGCTAGGAGACACTGCCAACATTTCCAGCAGCTTGCATGCACAGAGAAATACTAGAATCAACATCTGTGCTCTACCTCAGCAGAAGGCAGGCTTTTCTCATTGTGAATTTGGACTAAGCAGCACATCCCTCCACCGTGCAGAGAGATAACATTCAACCAAACTAGCAATGAAACTCCCAGCTCCCTTCCACCTCTGCGCAGTAATACACTGTGATGGAAGAATATAAGAAACTCAGAACAACCAACTGCCTGTACGCACCCCAAAGCTCTTTGTTCATGCTCCCAAGGAAAGCTTTGTCTGTCTCATTTTCCTGATCTACAACAGGCAAGTTAGTACATCCTGCAGATTGTGAGTCCCGGGGAAGAAGCAGACCTTCCCGTGCAGTGCATACCAGCAGGCTGCTCGTCCTCCTTCCTTATTGCCCTATTGATCGCCCTCTTTCATTTACAAAGAGCGCAGCACTTGGGAAGGAAGACGAACGGCCACGAGCCTGCCCTGACCCCTCCCCTCTGCCTAACGAGGCCGGGAGGAGGAGCGGAGCCGAGTTCGGGGCAGCGCGGCCAGGCGTCGGGTTGCGGGAGTTCGGCCGCGCTGCCCCGGACGGCACCGCTCGATTCGCAGGACAGGGGTACCCGCACTGCCCCTCACCGCCTTCTCGGGGGCTGTGCAGCTAGCATAGCCTGCCCTGTCCGCAGCGGGAATTCATTGTTACCATTAGTTTTCATCCTAATATATAAACAGAGCCACCGTTGTAACCAAACGCACTTAAACAGAGCAAAATGATCTAGGCACTTCTGCGAGCTCGCTACCGAGCTAAATTGTCTCCCCTGAATAGCTGTGTCATACTGAACTGGCAACTGCAAAATGTGGGGATTCTTAGTTGAGAGTTTGCTTAAAGCCCTGACGTGTGCCTCCCCCTTTATGTTTTGGTTTGCAAAAATTGAAGAAAATTAGTTATTCTTCCTTCACCTTAGTAATAGTTCATAATGGCTACGCTGACACTTCAAAATAACTAGATACCCATTATTAACTCATTTGTATTTTAACAACAGTAATCAGAGTGCACTAATGTGTCATTAGTGGGATGTTGACAGGTTTCTAAAAAGAATTTTAAAAGACTGAAGATCAAGGAATGAGACTAATGCTGATGACTGGGGAGAAAAATACTTTTTCCCATTAAAAAAGTTTCACCATGACCCAAGTACTTCAGTTAAATTCTATGCAGATTTATCCTTCAAAATAAATACGATTAGTATCATCTATAATAAATCAGTGTTATGTTATAATAACCTGTGATGTATGGACAGTCAATTTCCTAGTTTCCAGTGGATTTCAAGGGCTGCATCCAGCTAACTCTGTATTTGTGAGCAGAGCTAGTCAGATGTACACAATGAGTTTTCTGTGCACTCAGGTTTTTAATCTTTGGATTCCTGCAAAACAGTTGGTTTTGGGTTTTTTTGACCATTTGCAAGCCACATATTCTGAAAAGATTTGAAATCCTGATGATATTCTAACTCAGTGGTTCAGGCAAGCTTAGAAAAGTCATGCTTGTTAGGTATCGTCACAGATATCGTCCTCAGCTTGCTTTGTTTCAACATCCCAGATGACAAGATTGCAGTATAATATTAGCTTCTGGATTTAGCAACTAGGTTTTGCATGGATGCTATTCATAGCATATTCACCCCAAGAAGTCTCCAGAAAGCTCAGTGTGGCTGCTTCCCAGGTTCCCCCACGCAACCACATTGCCAGGGGCAATACCTCATTGCCATTTGTACTTCTGGACTTCTAGAATCATAGAATAGTTTAGGGTTGGAAAGGACCTTATAGCCTGACACTTTCCATTTTCCAGGTAGTCCAAAGTCCTTCATGGTATATAGAAATTATTAAACTGAACATGAAAAATCACAAAAGCAAACATGAGATCTAGAGCTCAAACTGTGTATTTTGCATATATTTAAGCGTTAGCTCATTCACCACCAGTGATACCATCCCTTCTGGGAGCTCCTTAGACCACTGGGACAACAGGAGAAAGGATGAAGCAATTAACACTATTCAAAGACTGAAATGTAGAAAATCCATTAAGTACGAGAATCAGGTTTTCTCATGGCAGTATTTTAGGTCATGCATGGCCTGTAAGTTTGAGCAGTCCCTGTTTCTACAGAAACTAAGGGTGGGAGTTACATGCAGATGAATATCTACTGGGACAATTCTATGCAGTTATTTGGTTTTGCATAGAGTTAAATAAGAACTAATGTAAATCTCAGGAGAATGTGAGGGTGTTGGTTAACAGGGTCTCCTCCAAAAGAGCTGTATGTGGAGCTGAATTCTATAGTCCTCAGTCTCTGTGAAAGCAAATTTCCTTTCAATTTTAGTGAGAATTACATTTCCATAGGGCATATGTTTTCATAATGCACTGCACAGAGACCTTATTTTATTCATCTCATAAGGGTGAGCAGTTAGCAGAGCGAGGATTCACACCTTGGCATCAAAGGAGCATAGGTACTTGAAACCTGATTCTTATACCGTTAAAATATGTGCTCTGGGACGTGCTCCATATGTTTTCCCTCTTTCCTCTCACAAGTTATATTCCGTAATAAAAACTTTATATTCCTAGGCTTTCTGAATATCCTAAGTTTACAAGAAATCTCTGCTTTAAAAGAAAAAAAAAAAACCACCCTAATATGATGAGCTTTAGATGACATGGATTGATTTTTAACAGCCTTTCCTGGACCTACATGTGATAGCAACATTACAGTCATAGGGACAAAGATACGTTTAGGTTCTAAAAAATATTAGTAAGTTCTTGTTGACAGACCTTAAACCAAACAGAAGGGATAAGAAATCAGTGACAAATAAACATTTTATTTGTTAATTGTTTGAAAAAGAATTGCTTCTAATGACCTAAGTCTTATTGGTTTTTTAAAGGAAACAGAAAAATTCTTAGCTAACACTTTGCTTTATTAGAAGTGAAGAGGGTTTTAAATGCACTGTACTATTATCTGTGCCTTCCTTCATGTGTTGTGATTATGTGTTCAGTAAATAGCATCTAGACTAAAAAGACCTTGTTGTGAAATCAAGCAACATTAACTCATTAAGTCAATAATTCATGGATTCTTTTATCTAAAGTGGCAACATCACACCATCAATTCACAAAACAGCCACTTCTCCGAAGTGTATGTGATGATAATAATGGATTTTCTAACAATACACTCTCAGAGCAAGGTCACTGCGCACAGATGCGGTGGACGCCATGATCTGACCTAGGTCAGCAAAACAAGCTTTATTATTGAACCTAATTATGAACTATCAAGATAATGGCCTAGACTAAACTGTTTCCTAGGGGATTATTTAGAAACTAGTCAGCCATTTTAGGTTCAAATCTACTGTAGAGTACTCCCTTCAAGAGGGGAGCAATTGTTGCTAGTATGTACCATATATGGTAGGTACAGTACACGTTACATGCATGTTACAGATCCATTTTTAGATATCCCTATAGTTGCCAAAGACAACTCACATATGCCTAGCACATAGCAAAATCCAATTGAACTGCATTTTGGATGAGGACCCTCTAGTCAAGTGAAAGCACAAAGAAAAAGGAGGTGTAAAAATCTTCATGGGCATCCCCCAAGGGGTAACAATCCAAAGCTGGCTTTGCTTAGATCTAGAGATAAATAATTATAATACAATAATCTTTTAATACAGCCTGATCATAATACAATGCTAATAAGTGAAAAGAAATTAACCAAAAGCTGTTTGGGATACCATTGGCTCCCTTCAGACCAACCACAGTAAAACTCATGATGTTCATAATGTATTTTAAATTTATTCCTTGAGATAGCATACGCAGGAAAAGTAGCTCATGTTCCCTACATTTTCCTGATGAGTTAAAATTAATGTGCAGGATCAAAGCTGCCTACTGCCATTTGTGCCCAGCTGAGGGTATTTTTACTTTGCTCCTCCCCCTAGAAAGATAAAGCATTTCAGTTGAGCTCACCTCTCCAGCAAGAAAAGTCATTAAAATGTTTCCTTCCCTTGTGTCTCTCACACTGTAATTCTCCTAAGTATATAGAACTGACTCATTATTATTTTATATTTCAGCTCATGTAATTACACCCAAGTTTCAGAAAGGAATAGTTCCTTGAGATCTGAGTTCTTGTTGTGTTAGAAGTGAAGCCAGCCTCTGAGTATTCCTGGCAGGGGAAGATTGATTCCCTGTATGATTCCCTCAATTATTTAAAATGATCTTGTTTTTATTTAAGGTTTTGATTCATATGATAATTAGAGACCTGTTTTAGAGATGTTTGTTTTTCTAAGATCAGAATTCTGTTGCTGTGATAAACTTCTCACCTTTAATCCAGCTACCAGTCCCAGCGAACCAACCTGTATGAATTAACATGATGTGCTTGACCCTGTACCTTGCTTGTGGGTTTGTAATGAGATCCAACCCATGGGAAAACGCGTAGGGAGAAGGGAGGGGGCGGCTCAGCCTGAAAACTTTCCTTTAACCAGTTGGCCTGTGAACCCATATGAACTGGATCTCCCACAGAAGTTATGATTTGAAAGTAACCCTTTCAAATCACACGTGAAAAGGTTCACATAGATCTAGCGCTAATACACTGGGGCAATTTGCAGAAAATTTTGTATTCATTCGCTCCATACTGACAAAGACTGAAGGTTCACAAGCTCTAGGCCAAAGGAAGCCATAAGGGAAAAGCAGGTTTTCCACAAAAAACAAACAAAAAAAACCCCCAACCAACCAACCAACCAACCCACCAAGATAAAAAGACTTAGTCATACATTGATGGAAAGAATCTTCAGGATAAATCTAAGAGGGAAGAAGGAGAAAAAAGCCTGCTTTTGCAGGGCACTGCTGAAAAAGCTCTCAGAGAAACAGAACTTTCTCCATTTCATGTCCTGAATTAGCCAGGCTGCTTTTATTTTGTATTACATATTGTTTCATAGCAAGACTTCTGATTTTTTGCATAATCATTTAATGAACCTTGAGGCAAATTGAGAGTTCTGTTAGCAGTAGCTGGTTAGGAAAACCTTGCCAACTATCTGAGTGAAAAGATGTTTAAAAGTATCTTTGAAATATTTTGTGTAATATTTATGTACTGTTTCTATTATGGTATTAAGGGGAAAGAGCAGAAACTTTCCAACTAGAATTAGAGGTGCTGGTAGCAACATTGTCACAAAGTACAGCATTAAACAGAACTGCAATCAGGTATGCTATGTACCAACAAAAGCACAGAAAAAATATGAAGTATGCATTCTACCCACCTCCTGGAAGACCCCAAATCATTATTTTAGAAGGAATTCAGGAGGAAAAACAAAAATCAGTTAAAAAAACACACAGAGATTTGGCAAAAAGAAAAAGAAATTCCTATGCTCCTGAAACCCCAAGGAAATTTGAAACGCAAGCAAATGAGAATAACTCAACAACTGAGAACACTAAAGGGCAGAGAACCTTAGTGAGGGAAAAAGCATTACAGTTGTACTGTAAGGAAAGCATTGATGAAACCAGATATTTTGAAAGACTTTTTGAGAGAACAATCTATGAAGAAGATACTTAAGCGTAAGAACTGATTGCTCCTCATCTGGAAATAAATGAAACTGTGTAATTCTGCAACACAAAAGGTCTGGCTCTCAAATTAAAAATATGCCTCAGCTAAAAGCACATCGTAGTGTTTTAATAGCTCAATAAGTAGAAAAGCCAGTCCTGTTTCTTCCTTTGCAATAACAGCTCTGATACCTTCCAATGAGAGTTTGATCAACATTGATAAATTTGGGACTGAAATCTACCTTCAACCTACTTGATTATTTTATTGCATGCTGTATATTTACAGTTCTCATGGATCTTTCAGAAGTAGGGAGCTAACAGATAATGTCCATGTAGATAACTAAAAATGATTCTAGTAATCTAGTGGTAGGCAAATGTAATTTGAGAATGAGGTTTCTTTACAATTCAACATGCTGGAGCAATCCCGCTCACAGTCCTACCCCTCACTCTCTTGCTTCTGCCCCTTTCTCCCCACCTTGCCTTGGCAGCACAAGCTGCTGTGTGGCTATGCAACTAACAACAACTGGAAATAAAGACTGCAGAAAGCTGGGGAATGATAGAGCAGGGAGCCAAAGGGTCAGTGCTTAATAAAGTTTGGGGGCACAAAAACTGCTTTGCTCCTCTAGGAAACAGAATACCTGGGTTCTGCATGCTTTCTTCTGCAAGGCACCTTGATACTTTAATTCTGTTTTTAAGACAAGATGACGACACTCTCTCTTTTACACACCATCCTACTTTCTGCAAGCTGCACAGTGCTTCCCTGCCACAAGCTGCAGGGAACACAGGCTGTGATCAAAATATCACAGAAATTAGCAAGAATCTTCTCATTCAATTAGACTTCGGTGCATGCTTGTGGAGCAACATGAGAACACTGGGTGTGGAAGGCACTTAACTTACTACATTGCTAATTAACATCTCAGGAATCCTTCTACAGAAAGCTTTCAAAATAGAGACAACTCCAAAAAAGCACTAGGTGCAGTACATTTCTAAGATAAGAATGACAGAGAGAAACACTGAGCAGTCTTGCCTAATTTACAAGCATTTTAGTCCATCTGATTTTCTCTTTTTTGTGTGTGCATGTGCCGATCTGGTTTTACATACACACACCCCTTTGGTAAGCAGAATTAGCCTTTTCCATAACCTCATGATACATTTATGCTGAATCAGGCCAACACATTGCTTCACACGTAAGTGCAAGCAATAAAATCAATTGTCTGGAGCATTATCTGATGTAGTCAGCCAGTGGAAAGCACTTTACATTTTGTTTATGCCTATTCCTGTTCACTGTTTTAAAATAAAGCATCTCAAAATGGTGTTAGCTGTTCACTATAATTCTATTGCTCTTCTAGACTCCAGATAAGGAAGGAAATGCAGAACAGACATGATTACAAAATTTTAAGAGGCAGAATACTTTAAGTAAATGTTATTTAATTGACTTTCAAGAAATATAAAATCTCTCCTAGTTTATCTTTATTTCAATATTAAAAATAGAGGCAAGATGGAAAGGCATTATCAGCCAATCCTGCAATAACTTCTTGACAGACTGGATTATACTTTTAACATGTTCTTCCCACCTTCTTATATTCCTTATTTGTTTTCCAGACCCTGGCTGAAATCAACTCTTTTTATGCGATTGTGACTGTAGATAAGTATCAGAGCAGTAGAGTTACTAACTACAATAAGAGGATACACAGCTTCTGTGCTAATAAGTGCTTCTTTTTAAATGCTAAGAGCAATTAGTCCTTTTATGTCAACTATTGATTATGCAGACTGATAGACAAAAAAACGCACACAGCCTCATTCTTCTTTCTCCTGGATTTCTAAAGAACAAAACTGGCTTAAAGCAATTGCAAAGCAGAGTGGTACTCCATCTTTGGGAATCAAGAGCAGCTTAGCTGATTCAGAGAGGAACAGTAATGGGTTCGACTATGAGTGAGGAAAGCAATTTCTGATGTATTTCTTTTTCAGAGCTGTTTCATGAAAATATCCGCTTTTGATATTAGCTTTCTAGACCAAATATGAAGATTATTCTTTCGTAAAATTCAACTATGAATAATTTTAGCTGCTCCTAATTAAAAGTATTTTTAAATCAACTTCTTGCACAGATTTTCTAAAGATTTCTTTATAAATAAACACATTCTAAGTTTGTGCATTTAGAATCATCTTCTGACTTAATTATACAGCTTCCCTATGGCAACATACTTAACTGCCGTAATCCATGAGCACGTGCTTATGGAGTACATTAAGTGTCAAACTGCTTGGTTTATTTATAAAGCATGTAGCTTCACCAAAATGACTTTAGTGTCTTTATAAAAAAAATATTAGATAATAAATAACTGGTATATTACAACAGCACAAATGCCTGGTATTTCTAAAATGTAAAAATGCTCCTAGAATCAGAATATCAGGTTGGAAGGGACCTCAAGGATCACCTGTCCAACCTTTTCAGGGTCCAACCATTTAAAGGATGGTCTAGACAGGATGGCCCAGCACCCTTGTCCAGCCGAATTCTGTCACAAATCCCTCTCAGATGAGCTCTGAGTGACCTCAAGTTTGGTTTTTTAAAACTTAAAACCTTTGTCTTAGCACTAACTTTCAGCGTGCTCAGCCAGATCCCAAACTCCACAATGCTGTGATCATTGCAGCCAAGATTATCACTGAGATATTACAGAGCAGGTGTTGCTGGTTTGTAAGTAGCAAGTCCAGCAGTGCCTCATTCCTGGTTGGCACATGTAACATTTGTATGAGGAACCAGTCTTCTATACATTCCAGGAACTTGATGGATGATGCGTGAGCTTGTGCACTGTTCTTCCAGCAAATGTCTGGGCAGCTGAAGTTACCCACAAGAACCAGGGTCTAAGTGACCCAAATTTTGCTTCATTGGTCTTACAGTCTTGGTGTGGAAGTTAATAGGAGATGCCTACTGTAAGATTCCCCTTGGAATTTTATGGGCGCTGCTAAATCACCACCGGGTTCTGAACACATTTGTGCTAGATGTACAGAAACAGTGGAAGAGTAATTACCTGGCATAACTGTCACCTAATTTCACTGGCAGCAGCAACATATAGTTCAGAGTTACAGGAGGTATTACATGCTTATTATTGCATTAACTGACTCCAAGTGTTTAATACTCCTATGATTATTCTTTTAGGCATATTTTCAAAGTATAGGAAGCCTTGAAATCCTAGAGCAAGAGAAAAGTGGAATTCATTATATCCAAGTTATCAGCTATTTGTTGAGGATTTATTTTTAAGACATAAATATAATGCTTTCATGTGTAGATTAAAAGAAAAGCATAACCTTTCATAATTCCATGTGAAAAGTGGCAAAGCATTGAATTTTGTATGCAAGTGCAGCTACTTTTTTCAGTGTTCATATTATTGCACTGTTGCTTCACACAAGTGACTGAAGCTATTTCATGAACTACTCATTGATCTCTATGAATTTATTGCAAACACTGTGGACCTTATTATAACAGCATCCTTGAAAGACAAGCATTTTGAATGTCACAAGGAGATGTTGCTGTAACAAAGACGAATGTAATAGGCCTACATGCACAGTATTTGAGACCCAGAGAATTTTCAAAGAGAATAACATAAGTAAGTGCCTTATAAGGAAGGTGAATCCTATACATATTGCAGTTTGAAGATTTCTTGATATAGCACATTAAATCCATAGAAGGATTCTATTTTCAGACATAGACATGAGAACACTAGCCTGCATCATATTCATGCTTTGGAAAGAGTACACAATTTGCCAAGAAAATTAAGTTTTATTACTATTTTTCCTCCACAAACCTGAATGCAGAATACAAACTTGGTGTGCACTAAAACTAACAGGAGTATTAAATTCCTGTGAATGTATTAAATTTGTACACATTGATCATAATTTATACCTCACAGAATAATTGTTTGATACTTCAGCTGCTAAACGTGTTTGGGACCTCTGTTCTAAAGACAATCTAGGGTGCCTAAAAAACCTTGAGTGCTCTGGCCAGCACTGGATCAATCACAGAAGTGTTTATGCAAAATAATTACAAACATAAAAACTAAACCCTCTTTTAAGGTAATGCATAGATGTCTTCAAAGTTATGAGTATTTGACACATGCAAAAGCATTGCAATGTGTTTTGGTAAGTGCCTATTAGCACATTAACTTATAAAATTTGAATGCTTAGAATTGGCTTATTCATATCTGCAGTTAGAAACCTAGTAACAGATTTATATGAATCTGCCTCATCTCCTTAATGTTTTGTTTTGCTAGGATTTCTTCAGCTTGAAAATGCCTTCACTGTTTTGCTGTCCATGAGCACTGTTGATCCTAGTACTGAAATCTCTACTCAACCATTAGGTTACGTTTTGTAAGTGCATGCATTGCTTTTGAAAACTGTTGAACTTCCAGATTTATGACACAGAAAATCTAAGCCATTGATCCACCACACAAATACATTAAAAAGAATGTTCGCAGTATACAGTAGCTACTTTACTTGAAGAGCTATTTCTACATGCTTCAGCTCTGACCTGGGGTCCATCTCTAAAAAGGAGAAAAGTTAAGTCTTCTCGAGTCATTGAACTTCTCAGTCAGAACTGGAAAATGTACAAATAAGATATATCACTATGGTGATGCTATCATTACTGGAAGTGTCACATGCTTCTGTCCATACCAGTCCTCTAGTTTGAAGTCTATGATTTGTGGAAGAGAAGGTTCTGTGCTTCTTCTGAACTTCACTATGAGCTCTCCAACCTTTATAAAACAACTAGCAGCATAGGCATCGTTTAAATGACCAAAATGCCATACAAATTCGATGCTCAAGACTTCAGAATTTCAGAATAAGGGGACTTACAAAATCTATAAAAAAATCTATATATAAACTTATAAACACTATTTACAGGATTTCTTAAGGAAACATTTGTGATTGTGTCATTTATCTGGTCCTGCAATTTCAATAAAATCACCAGTTTCAACAAAACCTGATAGGGCAGTAGAAGTCTCAAAAATATTCAGTTACTGGCAATTCTGTGAACACCAGTGAGTAGATGCGTTAGTGCTGCACAATGAAGAGGAGGCTTTCAATATTATGTTATTATTTTTGTTCTGAGAATCAGCAGCCACTTGGCTTATCCCCATATACACAGACTGGATTTTTTTAATCAATCAAGACAGAAGTCTGAAATCATACCATTACTGGATACAGATGCTAAATGGGATTGCCCAGCATAAACTAAGCAAAAAGTATTGAACATGTATTTTATAACAGCACAAACTTTCCTTAGCTGAATATATCTCAGGGGTAGGAATGACACTTGTCAAGCAACTTGCTTAAGAACTCACATCAGGCTTTTTTGTTGGCAGTGTCAGCGATGTTTGATATAGTGAAATAATTTCTGCTGGTGCAGAATTGCCTTGATGTCCTACATTAGCTGTGTGCTTGCATAAGCTTATCCTGCATGAAGAGACAATAGAAGAGACTATAGCTAAGATGAGCTTAGACAACAGATGAGATACAGACGTATTTATGATCATCTGGGAAGGGAATCAAAAAACTGCAGATGACCTTTTCAATACAGGTACAATTTACCAGTTTTTTCAGGAAAATAAAGTACAAGAAAATGAATGCTAGAAGCAGATTTGCAACACATGAGGAAGTACAAATAGTCATATGGCAAATTCTGGAAGACAAGTGTCACGTGATATCTGTTTTTCAGGATAGTGGCTCTTCGAGAAGAAGAAAACCTCAAACTTCAGAGAATTAAAGCTTTTTTTTTTTTTTTTTTTTTTTTTTAAACCACAAAGCTCCTGATTGCAGAGCAAGTAATTAAAATGCTATTTAACAAAAATGTACTTGCAGTGAATTCTTGTATTATTCTAATTTCTCAGCTGTTGGAAGGTGGTCAGAAAGAAGCAAGATATAACACTTAAATTAAATTTGCCACTTGAAAGATGTGTATAAACATTCAGAAAGAAATATGCCTCTGGTTTAGTATTAGATAGGAATCCGCTAACTATTTCCTGTAAACTCAACGATTACAATGAATAACCACTATTGTGGGAAACAAATATATTGCCAGGATTAGATCATTCTTAGACTGGAGACTTTTTGTCTTGTGAACTTTTTAAAATATCTGGAATTAACTTTCTCCCCTCTTCCCCTTCGTTTAAGGTAAGTGTTCTCTCTTGGTTTATGCAATTGGTTTACTAAAGAAAAATAGTAGTTTCTATATAATGTAATTTAGGATAAATTAGAAACTTTGAAATATGCTTTTCTATTGTGCAAATCATCTTAATCAAGGTTTACCACTAATATTGATAACAATAATGTCTGAAATGTTTTCCTGGAATAAAAGAGAAAAATTCTAATTTTGATAATGTATTATGTGACCAAAAGCCCCTTAATTGCACTACCATTTTTGACCACTGTTGGTCAAAAAAGTTGCTCTGACTTCTGGGGAAAGTCTTCTACATTTATCAGGTTTCCAGAGGCCCTAGTTCCTGATCTCAGTCCTTCCTATTGCTGTGAGAAGACTGATTAAGGAGTGTTATGAGGCTCACCTGGAAGTATTAGGGCCCCTTCCCTGTCCTGCCAGCACATCAGAGTCGCTTGCATACTCTGAGGTTACAAGCACATGCTTTCAGAAAACCTTCAACTTTTCAAATGCATAGAGTTTCTAAAAGTAAGTTTCCACTCAAGGGCAAAGAGGCACTGAGTAGCTGTCTAGCAAATGAGATCCAAGCTCCATTCTCAGAGCAACCTTTTTCCTTAAGAATTAATTAACTTAAAACATTGTTCCTGCAGCCAAAACTTGATGCAGCGATGCAGAAAGATTAATACAGCTAAACATCAGAGAGATGAAGAATTTCCTTCTAATTAAAACTTTCTGGCAAGATAACAGACTTGCCCTTGTATTAAAGATTAATGCATTTGATAGGTTTGATGGCTAAATATCCCTATAAATCATAACAGAAAGATGCTTAAAGAATTGATTCAAGCTTATTAATTGCAAAAATAAACATCACAGCATCTGCAGCAACTATAAAAAGTTGGGTACAAATCATTGCTAAATTGTGTGGGGTTTTTTTTCTAAAGACACTGCATTAGTGGAGTAACTAAAGAGTTGCTGCCTCAAGGCTGCATTTTGCAGCTTCCCCTTACACAGCAGACAAACACTCACTGACCCATGTGGCATTATGGAAATGCTGCATTGACAAGAATAAGCTTCTTCTATTCCCTCTGGCAGGTCTGCAGCTGGGCATTAACTTGTCCTCAACCAGCACAGCTCTGAGAGGGTATATGCCAACTGGAAAATCAGCTTCCAGCGAGTGGTGACACAGAGTCTCTCCAAGGCTAAGCTCCGAGTATTTCTTTGTGCTCTCCTTCCAAACATTACTCCTTGCCCCCATTTATTTTGCATTCATGGACTTTTCTGCCACTTAATCAATAAAAGGAAATCCTTAATCCACAAAAAGGAGTCTTCAATTGAATGCAAGCAATATGATGTATTTCAATGTGAATTCAGACATTTTTAGTGTTATGTGTTGTTTTGCTAGAACCCCCAAGTTAGAAATGCTTGAGTTTGTGTTTATGTTCAGTTTTCAACAATATTGACCTTGAACTCTAAGGGACTGTCGACTGGAAGTTATTATACACTTCAGAGATTCTTGATTTTATTTTATTCTTCAAGACATGATTCATGACAACTTGAGCCAAGACAACTTGGCTAAAGATCTGAATATAAAATTCAAGCTAGAACTTATTTAAAATACTTCATTGGTCTTTCCTAATTCCCTGCATTTGGACAGACTTAGTTGAATAAAGAATAGAAGGTGCTATAATAATATAATAGAAAGTGTCTGGGTGTCATGTACCTCAGCATACTTCCAGTTCACGGTCCTTAAAAAACTTCCTAGAATGCAAACCTTTTCACCAAAACAAGTGGAAGCTTTGGCCTCCTGAGGCAGGTGGCATAGAACACTTCCAGTCTTTCTTTTTTAAGTGCCACTGACTAAGGTTTTAGAATTTGAAATTTATCAGGAGAAATCTTGGTATTCCCTCGTACCTCTCATTTATAAGTCTGCTCATGGAAATCATGTAGAAGCAGTGCCAGAAATACAATAAAAGCGGTCCATATTTCATCATGAAAACACTGCTTGGAGATGTCACTTCTTTAAAACAACCTTTCTGTTTATTCAGGCTCATTTTAATATGCATTTTCATTTTCTATTCCAGTGTGCCATATGCTTGTAATCTTTCACATTAGTAGGCGTTAGAAGTAAAATACAGTAAAATTTAGTTAAATATACTGAAGAACAGCAGAGGAGGCATTGCAAGGTTAATTTTTTCCTTCAGGATTTGAAGAAGTGTTAGTAGGTGTGTATCAAGTAGTGTGCATCAAGTAAAATTCTGATTCCATGGCTCATAAGGAAACTTAAGTTGATTGCATGTACAAGAACTAGCCCATCATTTTTACTTACAGAAAACCTTGCTAGTTTTTGTTACTGTTTCTCCACTTAAATCAACACAAAACCTCTTTTTATTTGTCTGAAGATCTACCTGCTTTATTTTAAAATGAATCAGCAATATGGAAGATAAGAAAGTATTCTTGGATTCAAGTTTCTGGTCTCTTGTGAAGAGACCTGGGGGCCTGAGATAAAGGAAACCAATTAAAGTCTCTAAAGTTGAACCCAGTAACAGGCACTGATATTTATTTGTTATTTGAGCACTTCATGCTCATAACCATTGCCCCATCAGCTATTATAAGCTTGAATTTGAAGGCTGTCTGTATTTAGTTGCAGAAGGAACAATAACCTATACCCTGATCCAATAGAGGTGACATTTGCCCTGTTCATGAGGGAACATCTTCTTAGTGTTTGAAGAACAACTGCCTTCTGCATTAATTTAATGTTTGCTTTGAAATAAATCCGCAGATACAGTTATGTACACCCTAGTGCAAGAGAGTCAAAAGGGGTTAACACTGAACACTGCGTACAGGGAATAACACAGGCATCTGTCTCACTGAAGGTGATGTGAATGGGGCTCGTTCCCTAAAAGCTGGGCTATAATGTTTTCTCTGGAAATGGCTCAAGGTCTTACATATGTAAGCATAAAAAAAAAAAAAAAAAAAAGCTTTAACATTTCAATTTTTGTCTAAAAAGAGAGACTCGAAATAGCTCACAATGAATGTTTTCTTGTGTTTTGTCTCAAATACAGATGGGATTCATCATAGCCCACTTTGATAAGAAAAACACAACCCAACATTTTTTTACATTTCAATATTTGCGTTCCCAGACGCACATCCCCTGGCACTCCAAATGTACTGGAGCAACAGAGAACCATTTAACTTAAAGTGAGTTATAAACAGCTTGAAGAATCTAGAGCACAGCCTTCACTTTTGAAGTTTAGGAATTCTTTCTCTAGATTCTTAAATGTATAGAGGCCTACCGGCCCTTAGGGGTTCAGAATCCACATGCTTTGGATTGACTGAAAAAACATTATTTCTTCAGTGGGGGCTGTGTACACTTTAAATTGCGGCAAACACCACCAGCCTGCCTTGCAGGATAACTCTTATTCTAATAAGAATTTCATCATCCTATTGCATGTTTTAAAACTGTTTTCTTCCCTATTCAGGTGTGATGATACCACTATTACAGAGCGCACCTGAAAGCACATTAGGAGTCAATGGAGTAACTCCTACTGAATTCACTAGGCTTTGAAATCAAGTTTTTCACATTGATTTCAAATGGAGCTAAAAAAAGGAGTTGTGTATGCTTATGAAGTTGGAACTGAGAGAAAAAAAAAACCACGTTTCCCCTTATTATGATAAATAAGCCCAACAAAATGAAAACTGCATCATTTTTGCAGCCATTAGCTCAGACCAGATAGCATCAGCAGAGATTTACTTGCTTGAAATTGAGATCAACAGTAATCATCCTTAGATGCCTGAAATTCTATGTCCTAAATACATGAAAGGAAGTGGAGGTGAAATTCACTTTCATCTTTTCATCAGTACAGCATTTATATTAATTGCAAGAGTTGCAGATTGTGATCATGAAGCAAAACTTCTTGAGAACAGACTTAGTAAGGCCTGCAGTGTAAATAGGGCTCTTTTCCCTGTAAAATTTTCTCCCTGGGCAGATGTTACATAGATACACAGCATCCACTAAAAATAGGGAGATCATTGGAGCCAAGGACATACAAGGTAGCACGACTGCCAATGTGCCTGTCTACATTTTTGCTTCTCTCATGGTGCATTCTTCAGCAACAGCAGCCTTACAGAATCTCTTCATTGGGCTGGTCCTTCTTGGGTTCAGATACCTCTCTGTTTTCTAGACATTGCCACCTTTGCCTTTCTGTAAACACTCTCTTTACCTTATAGTAAGGTGATCATTAAAGAGGGAAAGAGGAATACTCCTTGCTTAGTGCCTTGAAGCATGCAGAAGATATCCCTGGCTGACCCAGGAGGCTTGAGATTATGACAGGGAGGATATGAGCTTAGCTATGGTGCAGAGCTCAGACAACAGGTGCTAGGAAGGAAAGCATTTCCCATTACCCTGGTTTTCCAGGGACAGAAAGATGGAGAGATTTCTGGAGAAGTGAAACAGTTCTGTTAAGAAGTAAAAGCATTTCTCCAGACTCCAGAAAAGGTAGGAAAGCACAGCTTTAATTTTAACGAAGTGAAGCAACTAAGGCACCTAAAACTTCTTTGTAGTTCACAATTAGGACATTTAATAAAATATTTTCAGCAAAGTGTTCTCAATTGGTTGTAGGAACAGCTCCTGTCATAGTCTCAATAGCCAGTAACAACAGAACTAGAGAGAACTATAACCTGTCCTCTCTGCCCCCCAAGTATTTTAGCACATCAAGAACTGAAAAATCAGAAAAGTTAGCATTGCTGCCTTTTATAGAAATACCATGGAATGGTAGAGATCCTAGTGAAGCTAGTAAACTGGGCTGACAATTTGTTTTCTCTAAAACAATAAGCTATTCAATCTGTAAGAATAAACTCCAGAAACTGTATTCTTTTGTGACAGAAATATTATTGTTGTTCCATCTTTATTTCTTTCTAGGAAGAGGCAATTCATCTACAGCCAAAATTAAAGTAGTGATGAAAAGCAGCCTGTATCTAAAGTAGTAAGCCAAGTAAGGCAAACAGTAATCCTTACAATAAATGTGAACTTTCACTGAGTGTAGACATAAAAGCCTTCAATGTCTTTAGGGTTTTGTCTGACTGGAGACAAGCGGCTTTAATCCTATGAGGAAGCTGTAGAGCTCTGGGGAAGCTACCAGCTTTGCAGACTGACAGCAGAGCTCTGGGGAAGCATCACTCTCCTCAGACAAGAAACCGCACCTGAGGGAAAGAGCAAGATTCGACAACGGCAGAAACTTCTGTAACAGCTAACAAAATCACTGAGTGCGTACACAAGCACCCATATACAATCTTCCAATTATAGTGCCCCCATGCTTATTTCTATGCCTTGCTAGAATTCAATTACACATAAAAATATAAGGTTTACCCATTTAAAAATTGTTCAATAATTAGGCATTCATAGCACTACCTCCACACTGCTGGAGAACCGTTCAGAGGCCAACAGTAACAGGATTCACCAACAACCCTTGATCTGCTCCGTGAATATTTCTTGTAGGTACAGTTCAGTTGTTAAAAAGTGATCAACATGTATGTTGAGGCAGACTCATTTCAATTATAAAGCAGGCTTCATCTGGATTGAACACAGATTAAGACAGGGTCAAAATGCAGCAAGGCAAATTTGTGGAGGTGAAATCCATTGAGAACTACTAAATAGAAGAGGTACCACATCAGCCTAAGGTACAGTTTGCAGCAAGATTAATCAATTTGGTGAAATGCCAGTACATTTACCCTGTTCTGGTATTATTTCTTATGTATTTCCTTTTGGTTCCTGTCAGAGAGTAGGGAATAGGCTCAGGATCACCTCAAGGCCATCTTGGTATGGTTATTGTTACATTTCACCATCCCAGCTAACATAAGTTAAATACAAAAAACCAGTATGTTCTTTGCTTCCAAATTGCAAAGATCATTTCTTCAGCACATAGTTGTGAAAATTAATCACTTTTGCTGGTAAAGCACTAACAAGCTTTTCGGTATTATTCACATTACTACTACCTAAGGTGAATAATTGTGGAATTGGGCCATCTGCCAGCTGAGAAATTCTGTCACTTTTACTTTTACTGAGTATTATTTTACTTTGCAAGTTGACCTGTAATGAGATTCTGATAGGGATAGATAGAAGCTTTTCAGCCAGCATAATTCAATGATGAAAAATGATGGGTATGAAATTACATTTATTTCATATCATTCTCCTGCATCCCTGCAGCTTCTTTTTTTAAGCTCTAGATAAGGATTATATTACAACTTAAGTAATAAGCAGAAAAAACTTGGCCATCTGAACAGTAAGCTTGCAGCACTCAGTAACACAGGAAAATTCCCCTCTATGCTTTCCCCAAAATGGTGTTGTGTTCCATTGCCCAGAGTTTTGCACAGCTCCCTTAAGATGCCTGAAGTCCTACTTGCTATCACTGCCCAGGGCACAAAAAGCAAAGCACACACAGTGAAACTTGGGGACTTTTCAGAGAAGAGCATGTGTTGGCTGCTGCCCACTCTATTTCTGCTCTAGGTTTGATGGATCTTGATGTACCCTAGCAAACAGACACAGACCAGAATAAGCAATGTCAGATCAGCTCAGCACATGCCTCATGTTAGCAAGGGGTCATTTGAATAAGCAGCCTGACACCACCAATCACACTTGCTTTCTTAAGGCTCAGCTGACTCAAAGGCCAGCTACATATTTATTGTTGAGGTGGTTTAAAACTGGGGAAGGATACTAATTTTCAGTTAACCACAATGTTAAGTAATGCAGAGAAGAAATGTGACTGTCAGCAAGAGGCCGAATTTGTTTTCTTCTAGCCATTAACAAGCTACAGAAGAAGTTGGCTTTGAAACGAACTGAGGTGAAAATGCTTGGCAGGTAATTTATTTCAGTTCTACCTCCAAAGCCTAAAATAATTATACATACAAATCAACAAATTTTATTCTCATAGACCTGAAAACCACAAATTCTATCCTTTTTCTGTTCATATGAAGAGATGTACCATAGACCATAACATACAGCAGGAGATGATCCATCAGTTATCAGAAAGTGCCTGCCACAATTAGCAGCTTATGCAGTTTTGCAAAAAGGGCAGTATTCTCATGACTAGAAGCTGACTAGCATAAGGAGCTATATCCCTTTCTCCTTAGAAATTAGATTCTAAAAAGCAGAGTAAAACAAGTGCAAGAAATGAACATAGCTGCTAAGAGGAAACAGGAAAGATGTTATGGAAACAAGTTTACTCAGGTACAATTTTCCTCAGGTACAATTTTCTGGATATATGAATATAGGCAATAGGTTGGTGAAGGTGTGAGCATTTCCATTAACAGTTGTGCAAACAACGGCTACAACTGCCTGGTTGTCACCTGGGTCATTATTAGCTTTTGTTTGACATGACAAGCAAAGCAGTCTTTTGTAGGAGGGGAAAAACATAAGGAAGTTTTGGGGAAAACAATTCTTTTTTTCTTTTCCTAAGGCATAGATAGATCATCTTGGGTCCCTCAGTTATTTTAGGGTAGTTCCTATATTCCATTCTTTGTCCAGAAGGAACACATTTGAGCTGGCTGCCTCTACATCTGTTCATCCTCAGCTCTGCCAAAAGTTAATTTTGTGCTGTAAGCAACTGACCACAGAGGAATAAGCTATCAAATAATTGATTTCTCAGGGCTTGTGTGGCCTCAAACAGGTTTAGAAAGTGCTGAAGCAAGACAGTGTTTAAAGCTGTCCCTAATTCTGCAGGTCAAGTCAAGACGAGAGGCAGCTTTATGGGCATTTACAAACATATGGCTCTGCAAGCAAACAAATGCATGGGGACTCTCAGTTGAGGATTTGAAGAACGTACTCAGTACCACCATCCTCCACCTGTGCCAACTGGTTTGTGGCACCGCTTTTGTTGTCTGGGCACTTACTACTTCCTTTCAAAACTGAATAAACAGTTGGATTATGCTAAAATCTCATTCCTTTGGGGCGGGGGGGAGGGGAAGAGTCCGATTTTTTTAAAAACACTACTACAAAACACATTTTGTGTATTCTGAATTCTGTAACTGATTTTCATTGTCTCCAGGAAAACATGAATCAGTTCTGAAAATTTCTCAGGAGCGTGACCAGCAGGTCGAAGGAGGTGATCCTGCCCCTCTACTCTGCTCTCATGAGACCTCACTTGGAGTATTGTGTGCAGTTCTGGTGTCCTCAACATAAAAAGGACATGGAACTGTTGGAACAAGTCCAGCGGAGGGCCACGAGGATGATCAGGGGACTGGAGCACCTCCCATATGAAGATAGGCTGAGAAAGTTGGGGCTGTTCAGCCTGGAGAAGAGAAGGCTGCGTGGAGACCTCATAGCAGCCTTCCAGTATCTGAAGGGGGCCTACAAGGATGCTCGGGAGGGACTATTCATCAGGGACTGTAGTGACAGGACAAAGGGTAACGGGTTCAAACTTAAACAGGGGAAGTTTAGATTGGATATAAGGAAGAAATTCTTTAGTGTTAGGGTGGTGAGGCACTGGAATGGGTTGCCCAGGGAGGTTGTGAATGCTCCATCCTTGGCGGTGTCCAAGGCCAGGTTGGATGAGGCCTTAGGTGGCATGGTTTAGTGTGAGGTGTCCCTGCCCATGGCAGGGGGGTTGGAACTAGATGATCTTAAGGTCCTTTCCAACCCTAACTGTTCTATGATTCTACGGATTCCCTGACAAAGCAACTATTTCAAAATTTACCAGTTGATTCAGCAAAGTCCTCCAAAGTGTTCAGTTAAAACCTCTGTGGCTTATTTCTCTAAATTAATTAGATAAATAAGTAGCACTACCAACACAATGCTGTAAGTGTTGTTAAACTTGCTAACAACACCATTAGAAGATGCTCTGACAGTACTGGCACCAATGACCTAAAGGTACATTAGCTCTTTAGTTTGTCTTTGCTATTCTGCACAGCAGAAGAATGCTAAAGATTCACCTAAGGAAGAAGATCTGTCTGTTGCTCAAGGGCATTTCAGAGTATCTACCTCTGTATCTCTAGGCTCTTTTTCAGCTATTAATGATTTCAGTAAAACATGAAAAAAATCTGCAAGAGCTCAAGGCTCTTGTGATTGATAGAAATTTTGTTAATGTACAAATTAACTATACATGTGGTTTTTAAATTCAATTTAAGCTTGAAAATCTAACCTTGGGGGTTTGAAATAATGGGACATTAACTTCACTGCCTTTTAGAAACTATCATGAAACGTAAGTAAATGCCAAAGATGAATAAAATCACGATGATAAATGTTTTATAGTTGGTATTTTTTTAAAAAATAATGTTATTGCCATTGAAAACCTAAGTGAAATGAATTCAGTCATTTCAGCTTAATCCCTGGTGGACAATAGTCCACATTTCAAAAGCATCACACATAATTTGGCAAAATTGGCAGCTTCGGCTCAGATGTGGCTTAGGGCTGAGTAAGCATGCAATTCCCCTAGTGGGAGTGCCCCTTTCCTTCAGGGTTAAGGTCAATGGTTAGTCACTGTGGGGTGGAAAGGCTGATAGTGTCTGCTTGTATTCATCTCAACTACAGACACAGAATTTCAGCTGCTGGTGATGCACAGCCTTCCAGTGCCAGCAAATATATTATACTCTTCCCTTAAACATACATGCACCTTCACCCTCTTCCACTCTCCTAGATAAAACACACACCTTCCCGTTCCAGGACACACAGCCCTTCTGTCAGTTTTATAATCCTTGTCTTCCTCCTCCTCCCTCTCCCATTCCACAGTCATATTTCACTTTATGCTAGATTTAAAAGATTGCCCATTCTTGACCCAGAATACAGCTGGGCAATACACCAGTTTAATGGCAGGAAAACAGGGGCATCAATGGAAATTATAGAAAATCAAATTGAACATATGTCAGGAAGCACATCAGGCATTGTAAATGTGAGGGATGCCCATCAGACAAGGTTATGGAGGTGAAAAACCAGAACACGTAAGAAAAGCAGAGCAAGAGCAAGTAACTCAGCACCCCCCAGCTGCCAGTGACATGCTTTTACTGATGCATTGGGAAGGTTATTCTGTGCCACCCTTCGAAGTGGCAATGAAATCTACTGGATTATCTGATTACAAAATAAAAGTGTTACAGCAACATACTAATAATACAGAAAATAGTTTTGTGATAACCTTAGTCTCATTAAAAGTTCTCGGGGGTTTATGTCCAGCCCTGAAAGTATTAAGACATCTTGCATTTCACAGGAATTTTCAACTAATTTTAACCTACAAGAGGCCACATTTTTTTAAAGGTATTCAGACATTTAACACAGTAGATTGTGCCCAGTGGGATTTTTAAAAGAGCTTAGACATGTAATTCCCATTAGTGATAGAGTTTTGAAAAGCCCACTGTCATCTCATCAGTGCTGTTGACATTTAAATAACTTCACAGCCCTGGCTGAGGTTGGAAATTTTTCTGCACTTATTACTACATTTGAGGAAAATAGTAGAATCAGCTTCAAAAACCAACAGGACACATGAACTTCTGCTTTCCTTCAGATCAGGCAACACCATTCATTGAAATGGCATCACATCACAAGTTTTGCTTTCCTTTCTTTTGCCTTATCCTACTAGGTCAAATTCAACTGGAACAGTAGTCATTTTAGGTCTTGAGAAAGAATAAATAAACCTGGGGATATCTTTTGAGATCAACACTACTTTCAGTGAGGCATTTGTTAATTCACAAAGTACCTTTTTTCCTAAAGTTGCCAAATTACATATTACTGTATAGACCTTGTTAACCTTTTTAATGCTTTCAAGAAGAGTGCAATGCATTTAAGACTATTTTGTTCAGTCTGCATCAAGAGCTGTACTAATGCACATGACTGACAAATGGATAGTTGCTTCAACAAAAAAAGCCCCAGAATCTTGGCCAACTATCTTTTAAACATTCTTCTGTTTGTTCAGCTATTTACTTATTAAAAACCAAAACAAAACCAAACTTCAGGTTTTCCTATTTTGTGCTGTCTGTTAAAACCTGAACAAGCTCTTCCCTTGACAGGGTGCCATAAGAGAACGGGAGAACCAGCATGCCACCCCACACTTGAGCCACAGGGTGCCCAGCTGGAAGACAAGTAGGCATTGGGGACTATGGTCCCAAAGAGCTGAGAGCAAGCAGGGGCGGGGCATTCTGCTGCCTCACAGATCAGTGCTGCCTAAAGAGATCAGAAAAATATGTCTATTTAAGAGCATGAATTTGTACCTGTAATCCATGGCATACAACTACCTGTTGCTTGCCATGAAGTTCAGGCACAAGAGTTAAGTTTAGAAGGGTCCTATGACAGCAGGAACAGAATAAGACAGACCATTTGAAAGAAATGTCACTTATCTATATGCACTTAAAACCATGCAAATCATACTCCTTCCTGGAAATGTATTGTTATTATCACCAGTCAATCCAGTATTACTCTTGCTGAAAAGGCATTTTAGTTTTTTCACATATTAGGCAGCACTTTGTGCATGCTCCTCATTTCCACTGCATATAGTCAGCTGCCCTTGCCCATGTTTCAGCCAGTTTTAACCAAGACAACAGAATATGCACTTGGCTAGTTTCAGATGTTTCAAAGTAATGAAAGAAGATTAAAGGAAAAGGAAAACACAAGAAAACATGGCCAGCAGGCTCTGAAGGCAACAGTTTCAAACTTTTAAAGCCAAATTTTTAATGCTTTGAAATTACTAATCAAAGTTTCCCTCTACTGAAGATGTGAAGTCAAGTAGTGTGCAGCTCAGACCTCAGTAGGAAGTGATGGTGCAGAGAATATCAGGGTTTAAATGCATTAAGTTATCCCAGAACATTTCCTTTTCTACCTGCTTACAGCAAAACTAACTTCTTGTTAGAAATGAGACTTGCCAAACCCAGGATGTCTGACAGATCTCATCTCAGAGACCAGCATAAAGAAAAAGGTTCTTGGCAACTTAACTTTTTCTTCCTATCGGGTTCAAAATCCGCAAAAATATCTGTTTACTATTACAAGGTTGATTGTTGCTATGCAACTCTACTTTACCCATTGTTTCATTCATTACTTCCAGTTCTTAATTGCTTGAACCAAGCCAGACCAGCTCATCTTTAATTGGAATAAAGAGTTAATCTTTTATACAAAGGACCCAGCTGAGTCTTTGTACGCGTTTGAATCTGTAAAGGGCTTTTGGCAGTTTAGAGTGTGTGTGGTGTTAGCAGGATTTAGCTCATTAGCAAGCCACAAAGGCTCTGCTGACACTGTACTCTGGGTAAAATACATGAGGCCAACCTACACCCTGTGGACATGTACAGCATAACTACATAATAAACAGGCATTTATTAATAATTTTATCTGTCACACATGCAGAAGGAGAGGGTGAGAAGTCAAAAGCTGTCATATGTTGCAACTAAAGAGGCATAATTAAAATGATAAGTGACATGTGATTATAACCCTTGAAGAATTAATCTAGTATGAAACAACAATGGTATAAATACAACAGCATATGTTCCAAAAATTAATTTCACATAATAGGCAGCTGATGTAAGCACTTAGACCCAATTATGTATGGTCATACAATAGCAGCTGATGCATGGAAAATCCCTTCTACAGTGTACACTAGAATAATCCCATTATAAATAAATGAATTGAAAGACTCCTTTAAAGTCTTTGCACTAATGTGTATTTACAGACAAATCAGAATTTATGAAAATATTACATAGCTTTAACTTATCCACTAATTTGTTTTCAAGATTTAACTTTTCAAAGCAGATATTGCTTCCTCCCTATCTCAGACCATTAGATGTTCTGCAGAAGCAGGATTTCTGGTGACACCAGTTACAACCTACAGGTTTGTGTAACCTCAGTTTTAAATATCTTTTCAAGCTAATTGTTTCATAATTTCAACTTTACTCACATAGGACTTGATTCCTAGTACTGTTCTATCTGATTCTCCCTCTGATGTTAAATGAAGCAGAATACTGCATACTGCAGAGATCAGACTTGAAGAGCTTTATCCTGTAACATTCATCGGTTAATCTTGAATATTTTAGCTTTACTTATATTAACATTCATTTTAATACTCCAATTTATATTTTTCTCATAGTGAAAGTGTGAATAGTTTATACACAACTGAAGCATGTTGGTGTTTCAATTTACACTGATCATGTGCACATGAGCTTTGCTCTGTCTATTGACCTCAACTTTGGTTGCGTGCAATGCAATGTCACATCCCAAGTTTCAGCTTGAAAGCACAATGTGCATCCAAAATTTTAAACCTGGAAGCACTGATAAGAATTCAGATGCACACAGATTACCTCCTGACAATGACAGAAATAAACTTATTCTAGAGAGAAACTGTATGTATTGATTAAGTTTTGGCCCTGAAATCACTTTGGATGCTTGTAAGGTCAATCAGAATGACCTACCATATGTTTCAATAGCCTTCTGTTCTCTTTCAAATGATGCAACTTTTAGTTATGAAGCTGCGAACATACCTACTACTACCACTGACCAATGGCATTTCATGTGTTTCTGCTTAGAAAAGCTAGAAACAAATTTCATTCACCGTGTCTCTAGAGTGAACATACTAAACAAGAGTTTAAACAATGGAAGTATTGTCGCACTGTGACAAGAAAACAGTGTTAACCTACTCTCTGGAATTAATGTTGAGCTGTAAAACAACAGTATTCTGGGTGCTATGCTAGGCAAAACAAATTCAGAGGTAGAAGCAGGCACAGAATTATCCATTCAGTTGATCACATAAAAGTATGTCTAAGAAAATACATTTAATGAACAGTCTTCAGCAGAGAGAAAATAACCAACATATGATATGTTTCTAAAAATTCACTTGCAATGTGTGCAAGTAATTCATTTCACTTGGGTTCATATTTTATTCTTTATGTGTGAGGACCAATGACAAGGAATACATACATACACCTCATTAAATTGATTACTGACATAATTTTTATGGACTAAAGACATCTGGACTTTAACAAGAAACAGCCAGAAGTGGCCAAGTTTTTAACAGCAAGTAATATTTGTTTAGTAGACAAATGACAGTATGGCAGCAGTTAGCAAATGACAGAGATAGAAGTCCTTTTATGTAAGTAAGTAAAGTGTTATCTCTGGAGAACACAACGTTGTGTGTTGTTGCCATCTAATGAATTTCCAGGTGAAAGCTTCAGCCAGGACCCAGGTGTGTTTTCACCTGCTACCTAAGTAGAGCTAACCCTTAAAATTTCACAAGGAGGAAGCAATAGCCATTTGCCCCAATGGGTGCACAGCACAACAGGGAAGCAGCTTACTAGCTTGGGGACTGGTGGGCCAGGAGTGAAATAAGCAAAATGGAATAAGCCACCAAAATACCATGGTTTTCTTTTTTCAAAACACGATCTATTTCCTATCAGTCAGAAGAGAAGCAAAACATTTTAGGGAGAAATACAAACACTTGAAAGAAAAGCAAACTTAGAGAAAGCCAATCACTAATTGCTTACCTGAAATAGGAAAGGAGAGCTTCTGCTTAAAGTTAATGCATTTACCCAGATTCTGAAATTTCACTTGGCATTTAATTCCAGCCATTTATAACTATCAATTAAATTAAGGTTCTGAAAACATTGACACAAGCAAATAACAAAATACTACTTTAAGAGACTACCGGCTACAAAACCAACCCTGTTTCCTAAAGGCAACTCTTAGCGCTACATTCTCTTGGGAACACACCCTGCAAATGCCGCTTTTCTCCATTACGAAAGTGTTCTGACATACCACTTCTGACAAACTGTGCAAGATCCTCCAAGAAGCCACACATAAGATCTATAATCCAGGACAAGGTCTTCGCAGAATTTACACACCTTGATTATTTCATTTCTCTGCAGTGCAGGTTAGACCACCCCAGCCAGTTCAGTAGCAGGGCCTGGCTCCACAGCCTTATAAACCACGAGATGAGCCAGCAGATTGCTCTAATATATGCCAACTGGATTGGCCCCTTAGGGATCCATCCTGCCAGGAAGGGATTAATGGACTTTGCTAATGTTCTTTCTACTCATGGACATGCCTTTAAAGAGCAGACCTGTGCAAGCACTTGTGTGCCAATGCAGCCTATAGTCTGTGAACTCCTCTTCACACAAGAATAGGATGTCCACATGAGTAGGATGAGAAAATCCACTTCAGCCAAGGATCCATCAGCCCAAGTCCTTCAATCTTAAGCTAATTCTAGTTCAAAGGACTCAAAATAGTTCATTAACAAAGGGTAAAGGGAATTTTTCCCTATCCTTTGTTGCCTAGGATTTAATGTATGCTATGGAGCACTGGATGGCTGTGTACACATGGTGCATACAAGTGACCTGCAATTGGTTTGACCATTTAGTGCTTCAGCTACAAAGTTAAGGAGAAACTGCACATAGGTTTTCCTGAATGAAATCTCATCTTTATCAAAGCCACACATTTGGGCCTGGAAGTAGTAACAGCTGTAACTAAGCGAATGTTATTAAGAAAGGAAATAACGAATTGGGAAGTATTTGAAGTTCTGATCTTTCACCCCTAGCACTATGATTCAAACTAACCCTGAAGACCTGACTATGATCTATCAATGATTTCTGGTTTAGATCCCCAATAGTTAATTTGTTTCATGCTGAGAGAAGTTGCTTGATATGGTTTAAAAGGTAGGCTATTAGTAATGGCACATTACCTATTTGTGCAAAATCATGCACACAAGATTGCCTTAAGCACTGAATAAAATAGCAATATGTAGAAATATTACAAGATTCTGGAAAACACTAAATTGAAAAACAGATTCAAATTTTGAGAATAGGAGTTATGCTGAATTATTTTTCTCACAGTAGTGAAGTCTTCAGTGAGTGAGCAACAGAGTATTACTGGACTTCATGCCACTAAAATTAAAGTAATATCAGATGAATTTACAAGTATTGGACACTTCAAAGGTCACCTTATTATACCTTCCAAAAATATTGCTCTATTAGAGATGAATTTCATCAGTTAGAAGGGTGACATTACTCAGTATTAATGAAATATAGCAGACACCTGAGGATGTACACACCTAATTTTAAATGATATAATTTTTTATGTTTTCATGGATAATAAAGAACATTCCGTCTGAGTGGTGAAAATGCTAAAGAGGCAGAAGTTATGGGAGGATCATTTAGTGATGTTATAAAATCCTGGCAGCACCAAAGTGATACTAAGTCATACATGTTCCCTTCTTCCTTAATAATTTTGGAAAGGCTACACATCTGAGTTTTATTCACGCAGTTCACTTAAATTCCATTTAAACTTAAGATATTTTCTTCCTTGTTTTTTCTCCAATTTCGGTATCAAGTAAATACTTAATTTTTCTTTGTCTATGACATACAAAATTTTAAAAAAGAAAATTTAAAACCAGTAGCAGAGATGAAGAGATAATGTTTTATTAGCAGTTTCCCCATTTTAACTGCTGTTTGAGAACAATCCTGAGATAAAAAGGAAAGGTTATTACACTTGGACAACCTTAATTCTTCAGGGAAAGATGCACAGTTTAATAATGGCAGCCAGCCATCTGCTGCTCCCAAGGTCTGCATGCAGATGGAGCAGCCTTACAATTGTGCCCACTCAGAGGCAGAAGATATCCCTTCTAGGGCTGTGAAAAACCCCTGCCTGGACATAATCCCTTCTCACCAGCAGTATGGACTCAAGAGTGAGACTCTGGGTAATGCTGCTGTGAACCCCCAGTATTCACTTCAATACTGTGACCGCATCCAGGCTGTAATATCACATTTTAAAAGACAGAATAAGTTGGGTTTTCTTTTTAATGTCATGAGTTTAAATACAAATTTGAAAAAAGTTTCTTATTACATGCTTAAGTTTAGCAAGTAATTGTTCATGTGGCTGAGTGCGTAGCCCATATCATTACAGCTGGGAATGGAATGTTATAGGAGACAAGTGTACCTGTTTTCCTACACTTTTATGAGTCACTATAAGGAAAGATGGTGGCAGGCTGGAAGTCCAAACATGATTTACAGGGCCAAGGGTTCAGGAATTGATAAGTTAACACTGTGGAGAGACATGGACATATTGGAGATAATCCAACAAAGGGCCACAAAGATGATTGAGGGATTAGAGCATCTCTTCTGTGAGGAAAGGCTGATAGAGCTGGGATTGTTTAGCCTACAGAAGAGAAGGCTCAGGGGGAATCTTATCAATACATATAAATACCTGCAGGGAGGGTGCAAGGAGTGAGCCAGGCTCTTTCCAGCAGTGCCCAGTGACAGGGCAAGAGGCAGTGGGCACAAAAAGAAACACAGGAGGTTCTGTCTGAACATCAAAAATCACTATTTTTTTTTACTGTTAGGCTGACTGGCATAGGTATAGATTACCCAGGGAGGTCATGCAGCCTCCATTCTTGGGAGATACTCAAAAATAATCTGGACATGTTCCTGGGCAACTGGCTCTGGGTGGCCCTGCTTGAGCAGGGAAGCTGGAACAGATGACCTTCAGAGGTCCTTTCCAAGATCAACCATTCTATGGTTCTAGAAGTAATATATCAAAGTGTTAAGCAAACTTTAAGTTTATATTTGTTAGGAATTCAGTTCTCAAGAGCTGAACTATACCCACTGGAAAACAGATTCAGAAATTGCTTATCCAATGAGGTGCTGAAAGTTTACCTGTAAAACCTTCTAGAGCTTTTTGATACCAACATTTCCAACCTGAGTACACAGAGCAAACAGATCATACACACTCTGTAGGCTGTAAGTAGAAAAAGGTTTCATTGTGGTTTACCTGAAAGCTCTCAGCTGGAGTCAGTATGTATTTCTGAGAACATAAGAGCTAAGGGTCACAGCCTTGCTCTATTTCCCCTTCCCACAGGTTTCCCACAGACATACTGGAAACACTTTTTTCTTGCCAGGTTTCTACATAGTATAAACTCTGCCAGCAGATCAGCTGAAATGACCAGTGCTGTGTGGGTAAGCTAAGCTAAGTTGCTCTCTTTGCTTATGAGGTTGCCACAGCAGCTGTTTGGGGTCCATCCCCATCTCTTCTCCCCACACCCCCAGCAACAAGACTGTTGAGGGTGGTAAAAGAGTAAGAAGAAATCTTCTGTTTTCTACCACTTTTGCATCAGTATGTATTACGCTGTATACTATCATTTAAAGGCAAAGAAACCCCTTGAAGTTTTTTTACTAGATAGCATCAAATAAAGATTTTCATAACGATGCAGAATTTGGATCTGAAATGACTGAGGTAATAATCAGAACCTGTAATACTTAAACTTATTTTTCTGAGGTTTACTCTAACCCTTGCAGGTGTTTTGTGAACAGGAACTGGAACATGCTAATGTATTCTTATTTGCTGTTTGAAACAAAGGCTTAAGCGAGCCTCTCTTTTTGCAGTATGGATGCCAAGAGGAAATGTCATATTGCAACAGCTTGAAAACCAATTGCTACATACAACACCAAAACCATAGATTTCTCTTTGAATATTGGGCCAGAAATTGTGGGCCTGGCCACTTAAAGATTAGCAAGCACAGGGTTCCAGGAGTAAGAGAGGCTAGCCAGCAAAACTGTTGTGGTTAAGTGCCTCCCTAAGCCCATGACAAAGCACTGGAACAGCATATTCCTGTAGATTTGGGAAAGGACTAAATAAAACCTCTCCATTTATGTTGTTACTCTGCTATAAAAAGTGGATGATTATCATTGCCTCCTGTAAGCAGGAGCAATATGAACTTCATCTAAAATTCTGTGCTAGTTTTCTAAGTCAATATCATCATTGAATGGAACCCATTGATCAACCGAGTGAAGCAGTAACAAAATGGATTCCTGCTTGAGGAAAAATTCAGTTGGGAAGCTGCAAGCCTGGCTTGACCTGGCTTGGCAAAGCTGAATTCTTTGTACTTTGACTGGGTTATAACTGCAGCCTGCACAGCCAAATAAACTCCAGGCAATTACAGCCTGGCATGCTGCAGTTAAAACAGCTTCCAGACCAAGATTTTACTTAGTGAGGTGAGTAGATGAAGCTTGACCTGGCTTGAGGAGATTGAGCCAACAACATGGTTTGATATAGTTACGTGATCAAACAAAACCCTATTTAATTACAGCCCTTGCCAAGAGCCTGGCTTTCTAATGAGAGGTTGGTTGTAGCATTACTGTTCCCCTAAACTCTCCTGCTTTTTGGTTTATCACACTTTAAGGGAGAAGAATAATAAATGAAAAGGAAGGAGGGGAATGGGTGTGAAACGAAGGATAGGACTGCATCCCAGCTGGTCCAGCAGAACTCACAGTAGAAGTACCTTCTAAAACAAAAGCTGCTCTTTGTAATAACTGTCTAGATCTGCCTCACAGACAACACTGTAAAGCTTTTTAATCATACCTTTATGGTACACAGATGGCTTATTCCATCAAGCATCAGGGAAAAAGGTCTATTATAAATCATCACACAGGCCTCCTTTAAGGTGAACATGTGACAAGTATGGTGAACTAAAGCTGAATTCTGGATAATGGTAGCAGCCGGGAAACAGAAATAATAGTTACATAGCTCAAATTATTACATCCTTTTCTGTAATTGAAAGTGCACTATAATAATTTGTTAGAAACATGGATATTTCTTTTTATTGTTTTCCTGCTTCAACAAATATTGAAGATGACTACTAACAACCAAGAGCTGTTCTCAGGTGAAGCTATTTTTTCATACCCCACCGAAAAGCATTGTAGGCCATTCATTAACAGTTAATCAAATGAGCTTTTCCAGCCCTCCTGTAATTTCACCCCTAACTAAAAAAAAAAAAAAAAAAAGAAAAAAAGAAAAGAAACAGACCCCTGAAAGTGTTCTATTTTCAGATTTCACTTGAATTTGCTATACAGCAGAAGGAGCTTTCAAGCATTATCAGTAGTGTAGGTGACTAGCTATTATAAATGACAACCTAACTCCCCTATTTTTATACAACAGATGCTAGACTAGAGATGTTTTCCCATTTTGTATAGATCATTCTATTGCCTTCATTATCCTAGCATCTAGGTAATGGTAATGGTGTTGACACTACTAACTTGCCACATGCAGTTGGCTCCTCTGATCATTTCCCAGAAAACTCTGTATTCAACATGTGTGTGCAACATTATACTTTCATTATTGCCTCTTTTCCAAGAGAGCAACAATTTTTTATTAGCCTGCAGTTCAAAATATTCATAATGAAGTGTTTTATCAAGGTTACATCACATTAAAATCTTAGCGTTAGAAACAGAAAATTCAACCACATTTTCCAATCGTGCTCACTGTCTTGAAGAAATTCCCCAAAAATTGAGCTGGCTCCTCAGAATCAGTCAAGGTGTCCTAAATTCATCTTCAGATGTTTTCCATACTGCAATAATTTCAATATCAATCTCCACAGAGAGGAGAGTCTGTTTTTCACATCTACTGGCTATTTAAACATTGCCAACAACAGATAAATGACGGTGTATGCTTGCTGCTGTACAAAAGCCCCAACCCTATATAAGGGGGCCAAGTCCCACTGTGTGGTTCAGCTTCAAGTCAAAGCACTACTGCACCAACTTCACCCAGAAATGTATTTAAAACACACATTTCAATTTTGGTCACTTTATTCAAATCTGAAGGCTACTAGTGACAGAAACACCCTTGAAGATTGATACTGTTTGAAGCGTGTTATGTATGGCTTTGCTGTTCAACTTGCAAGTAATTTGTAAAGCGGGTCTGTCCTGACTATGAAACATTGTATCAGTGTGATTGGAATCAATAGTTCCTGCACTGTCATTTGTCACATATTTACAAGCCTGAAAAATAGTTCATTTTGTCCTGATCCTATAACTCAAAAGATTGAATCAGAACCCTGGAGGGATCTTCGAGTGCGACACATTCATTACTGGTCACTAGTGTTTGGTGATACTGTGATCACCACGGCACCAAGAAGGGAATGCAACTTCGAATTAAAACAGGGGTGTTCCTGTATTTTCTGCTCAAATATATTTAAAAAGTTGGTAATTTATATCTGTACTGATTTATTGTCATTAACTTAAAAGAAGAAAAAACCCACCAAACTCATTTGTATTTTAATTTGCTTTTCAGTTTTAATTGCACTTCTTAATGGACCTGTCAGAATTTTTGCCTCAGCTTTTCAACACGTTCCAACTACTGCTACAGTTTTAAAGAAGCCACCTGAGCTATGAAACTGTTCAACCGCACTAGCTTTGGCTGAGACAGAGTTAATTTTCTTTCTAAAAAGTCATGATGCAAACTCATTCACATTTTCTCTTTTAACATCCTTTCCCTCCTTCACATCAACTTCTGTGGGAAAAAAAGTTATTCTAAAAGCTTCTTTCTTAAAGATTTTTACTGCAAACTGTACATTTCCTAACGCTGTACTCTGAAAGCATGGTCTAGCAGCCGAACTTCCTGTTATGTCCCTAAGACTGAAAATCATTTATAGCCTTAAAGGAGACTCTAGTCCAAGTTAGCCATTCATTGCCATGAGGTAACACTCATCCTCTCATAGGAACCACCATAGATTCACATTTACAGACCATCTTCATGCTCTACAAACTGCCAGGATCTCAACACCATAACTCTGAACAGCAGACAGAGAGATTCTGTACCAACCTTAGGTTAAAAAGTGAAGCCAAATACCCTCTGGAATGTCTTGTCCTTCTGCTGTTCAGCCTGGAAGCCACTATTCAACTCCTCTAGCCTTCAGAAGAGGAAGGATTGATGAGTGATGCCCATCACAGATGGGGACACAGCTTCCCACATGCTTCCACATTTATCAACCTTAACCACAGCATCCAGCACAGAGGGAGCAGGACTCTGGTTCCCCCAGTCTGTTCTCATACTGCATATGTGGCAAAATATTGTTTGTTTGCCGAAAAAGCCCATAGCAGAGTTAATAATGCAAATAATACCAAAGTTTTCAAAGTATGAAAGGCAATACTGAGAGCCTGTGCTCAATCACAGGGTACACAATATGGTCTGCATATGCACATATGGCCTAGGGTGAAAACCCTTCACTGTTATGTAGTTTTCTGGTAAACCATATTTTCTGACAAAATGGTAATTACTTTCAAAATAATAAATAAGATTTAGTTACTTGAATATAATACAGCAAGCCTAAGTGTCATCCATACCTAGGCAAAACACAGAGTATTACCTCTTGGATCAGATCTAATGTAAGAGTCCAACTCTGTATTGACAAAGACTTCAGTCACCATTTCAGAAGAAAGTTCCCTTGAAACTATTATCTCTGCAAATTAACAAAAGCATCAGAATCACTTTTCAGGGCATGTAGCTTAAGACTATATAAGAACCTCAGCAGCAATAATTTTGTTTCTCAGCTAATGTGTCACACAGGCATGAGAAGAGGTAATACCTGAAGAGACTGGATTAGCAGAACCAGATAACCAATTTCAATAGAAAAAGAAAAGATATACCAAATATATAATTTCAGAAGAAAAAAACCCCCACAAACCAAAAACCCAAAACAAAACAGAAAGTGTTACTTCACTTTACAAAAATGAGGCAACTTTTCCAATGATGTCTCAAGAAAAAAATCCCTCTGATCTGCACTGTGAGCCAGGACAGCCTGACAGTCACTCCTAATGCCCTGCTCAAGCTAGGTTGCACCAGGGGAGAAACCAGCCCTTTATGGCTATAATGCTAATACCTGTAGTACTTTTTAATCACTACCTTAAAAAAGTTTGTGAATTCAGTCATAACAAACACCTGGTTTTCAATTTTCATTTCCTGTAATCAAGGGGTACATAAGTCTGCAAAACATTTTTACAGTATGCTATATCCCTTTTGAAGTATCTCAAGATCAAAACCAAAAAAGCAACAAGTTTCCACATGAAACCTAAAAGAGGACAACACCCTTGACTGCTCTCACAAATTTCATTCACTTGGCATTTTCACAGACACAAAAAGACTCTTCAGAGATGGGTGAATGAGGCACTGAACAAAAGTAGAGGAGTCCGAAGAAGTGAGCAAGGGTGGAAAGAAGCCTATGCAACCCCTGTGCCTTTTATCAAGTACAGTAGACTGTCCAGCCTTCGAAAGGAGGAGAGGAAAATAAAGCACCAGGAAAAACAGGTTTGCCATTTTACTCCTCTTTCCATTCTATGGGAATAGGGGAGGGTGCCCCCTCCTCTCCCCATCAGCATTTCACCCTGCCTTGGCATTATCTCACCAAAATATCCCTCTCCATCAGATCTCAGTATTTTACACACAAAAGCCCAGAATTTACTGCATCCCCAGTCCTGCCGTGCCCACCCCCCCCCCCCCTTCTCAGCAAGATTGCCAGAACAGTGCCAGCACTACACTGGCACCAACTCGGTCCCACAATAGCCACCAGCTCACTACTTGCAGCTGCCTTGTTCTCTTAGATTTACAGTCTTCATCTCCAGGCTTAGTGGGTAGTACATGAAATCCCTCTTTGCCAGATACCTTCTATCCTCTTCTTTATCTCAGGGTTTTAGTCTCCAAGCACATGTGCTTGGCCATCTCCCTTTCCCAGTATCTTTTGCAGCTGAAGTAAGAATGGAATGCCAAGATAGGGTTTATTTCCTATTTAGATACCAGATGACCCAGGTTTCCCTTTCAAGTCTGACTTTATGCAGCCTTAGGCAACCAGGCAATACCCTGCAGGCTACTCAATACAAGTGCTTCTCAATACTTTACAACCAGTGTTACACATGAAATGAATAAACTCAGAACTAATAGGTCATGGGAAGAGAAAAAGGTAGATGAAGGACATTGACAGAGCTGGGAGTTTGTCAAAGTTAATTTTATCCTTGCAGTGATGTTTAGAGCCCAAAATCGAACCAAGCAGTCCTTGCTCTGCCTGTTTCCATGCCCCTTCAAACCACATTTGTGCATATCCTTCTTGTATCACTTGTCATTTGTCAGAAACATTAATAGGGTTTAGAGCCTGTAAGCTTTTCTTAATCATCACTCGTGTTAATCTGCACACTTCCTAATTCTTCATCTGTTATCCTTAAGCATCTAATGCAGTTTAAGCAAATCTCTACCATCTTCATTTGTAAAAGCAGATGCAAAACAGTTAATATCTTTGCTGTTTAATATCTTAACCCCTAATCTCTGCTATGGCAGCAGCCCCTAAGAAGATCAGGTTCTTTTAATATTTGTCTCTCAACTCCCCGGTGAACAAGAACTCTAACACAGGTGAAATCTTTAAACATATTCCATTGCTGCTGAATTTCCTAACCTTTGCTTTTTGTAAGCAAACATCAAAAAAAGCAAAATGAAAAACCGGAAGCACAAAAAGGGTACTGGATCTAAAGATGTGGTAACAAAATCCTGTTCCCTATTTTCCACTACACTGTTCGTGTTCTTTAATATTTTCTGTCATTGTTCCCTCACTGCTTATAGCTTTTCATCGTGGAGTTGTACACTCTTTCAGTGGGGGGTATTCAATTGTATGAACCAAAGCAGAGGCAAGCACCCACAGCACCCAACAGGTCTCTTACCTGTATCTCAGCCGCCCTCCTCAGCCCAGAGGGTACTGCACATCACTCCAGCTTTCAAGTGTCCTTATGCAGCCTGCCATGGAAAGGCATAAGATGCCTTTTATCTGTCCTCTTTTGTCAGTGCAGCTCCTTGAAGTATTTCTTTTTCTGTCCCAGAGTCATTATGGCCACTATTGCAAGCACATAAGTTACACAGAGAGAGCTCTGCCTTCAGGATGGAGGAGAGAAGAGGCTACTGCTCACTTCAGTCATGATGGCCTCGCAGGGAGATGAATAGCCTGGGCCATCAAGAGGCTGCACAGCCTGACAGGAGTGACCAGGAAAAGCTGGGTTTGCACAGCCCTCCAGAGCAAGCCCTTCAGTTTATTCACATGAGGGTACAACAGCCACCCCCCTCTCTGTGAAACCACCAAGGCAGAACCCACAGTGGCAGCAGCAGCCCTGCAGCATGAGGCTGCTGTGTGCTGTGCACACAAGTCATTTCTCCATGGCACAAACCAGCTCCTCAAGGGCACTGTCAGCCATCCTCTGGCAGCACCTCCACACACAAGCTTTGCCAACCTCATGAACACACAACTTCCCTCTCCTCAAGCCACTGACAGAGCTCCTCCTTGTAGCCTCCTCCAGGTGCTCAGGGTGTGAGGGGCTGATGATGCCATTAGCTCCTTCACACTTCCTAACAATTCCTGCAGAATCAGCTCCTCCAGTACCACCTGAGGGAAATGAAGAGGTTCTTGTGACGGAAAAGGCTTGGGGTTTTCTGTCACAGCTCAGACAGGATTTGATGCTGCACTTACGTAATCTTTCTTACATTCAGCAGCCAGAGCAAGTCCACCTGGCCCTGGTGTTTGGATTTTGAGTACCTATTCTCACCCCTCCACATCTGAGGTAGTTTGAGGCCAGTGCAACATGCACACCAGGCTCCAGATCTACACATGGTGCTGCAGCGCTGTCCCTGTCAGGCAAGGCTGTGGTGATGAGGTGTCCTGAGGCTGAGGCGGGAAAGCAGCTTGGGGCTGGGTGAGGGTCCTGAGCACTGAGGCAGGGCCAGGCTGCTGTGGAGCTGCAGGGTCCCCCCAGTCAGGGTGTGAGATCCCCCAGCTGGGGCTGGTTGGTGCCACAGAGGCCTGACACTGCTGTGCCCCAGTCCCTGTCCCCAGGCATCATGCAGGGCCTCACGGCGTGCTCTGAGGTGGACATGGGCCTCGGGGAGCTTGGGCTTTGGCTGTCCCCCCCGGTAAGCTGTTGTAGCTGCATATTCGTCCATGTAGTAGTATGATACATAAGCTCTGTCTGATGAAGTGGAGGTTTCATGAAATTAACACAGCTCATTCACCAAGGAAGCATTTTCATGTTTGTAACAGTGGCAGCATATTTAGTGGAACTTAACAATTACTTTTCTTTTCTTTTTTTTTTTTTTTTAATTTTGCTGTTAAGAAATGTGTCTTTGCAAAATACTTAAAATGTAGAAATGTGTTAATGGGGCAGCTCCGACTGCATCTACACATAAGGCAGATAAGCCTTTAGCAAGTGCTGGCTGTCTCAGCAAGGTATATTGTATACTTTACATAGCTTTCATGATACAAAATTTTCTGTTCTACCTTCGTGGAGAGTGTGAAAAGACACCATTTGTCATCATTATGGGACAATATGAGCAGCTGTTGCAAATCCATTATAAAAATGGCTGAAGATGGCTGCTAATACTCCCTTTGCACATTCAGAAATAATTTCTTTTTGCATAGACTCTTGTCTCCTATTTGGGATCACTCAATAGTAAACTAAGCAAGCAGAAAAGAACATTAAGTTTGTCTGATATTGCCAAGAAACATGAAGATTCTTGACATGAGAAGTAGTCTGATAGAGATGCACATATATACACACTCACACATATACACACACTCACTCACATACACACACACTTCCCCATAGAAAAATGTCTTCTGTCCAATTCTTGACACAGGAAAGGAAATATTAATAGCGTTGGTTACAAATAGTTTCTCAGACTTATTACAGACAAAGGAATAATCTACTACTTTTTATTTTTTCAACTGAAATATGTTTTCACAAATGTCTGATCTGGTGTTTTGGACAGGAGATACTTTCACTGGAGGAACAGCCTAGCAAAGATCTCCCACGGCACAGATGTATCTGCATAAAACTTCATTTTATGGAGAAATGGAGCACTCACATAATTCATCAAATCACAAATAGTTGACAGGTCTTAACAATGGCAATCATATAGCCAGGCAGCCAGAAAGTCAACACCCCCAAGCAAGCTAACACTAACCTATGAGTAAGATGTATTACTAAATCAGTGCTTTCTCTCAGTGTGAACCATTTTCTTTTACTAGCTCTAACCATGATTTCCTGTTCTTCACATCTGTGGAAGATTCTACAGAATATTAAATGGTATCAGAAGCAGTGACATTGCTTTCCCCCTGCTCACACTCAGTGTGGGAAGAGAGGGAGGTTTTGATTAGGCTGGGATGATGGAAAGAGGTTGTGACCACTCCTTCATCAGTCTACTGCAGTCCTTCCTGACTTTAGATTCTGGTCACAAGCAGCTCCTCAAGGGTGCCAGCAAGGGGCATTTTGTTTGCACTTACTGAACCTCCATTATTTTCTTGTGACCACAGTGATCAAGCCGTGATCACTGTCATCATGGTATAATTACAAATGGCATGATACATGCTATGGGATGTCTAGTATTTGCAGAGGTAAAGAAAGGGCTTTCTTGGGATGACCAGATAGACTAAAACCAGTCAGGCATTTTTTCTTTCTTTGTAACATCAATAAAACAGAGTTGATGGGACTCAAAAGCTATTTGTTTTTAATGTGTCCCAATTGAATGACATGTTTTAATGGGTAAAGGTCATTTTCAGTAACAAAGGCAAATGTGATTGAGTGTCCTCTGTCCACCTGGGTAGATAAAGAGCTGTGGTCAAGGGCCATTGCCACAGTGCTAAATGTTAAGGTAAAACTTGAGGTTTGGGAAAAGTGAAGGGCAGCTTCTAGACTGTATCCACCCAAGGTCAGAACATGCTTTAAAGCTCTCGGTTCAACCAGCCTACAGCGGTACCTGCTGAACTATGAAGAACATTTTCTACATTTATCTGCCTTCTGGATAAGGCCAAGCATCACGGCAAAGCCTCAGATTATATATTCCATTGGCACTTAACAAATTCCCAATCACTACTTCCAAACTGGCTTTAGTTAGAGAATACAAGAAGTCCAATGGAGGGGGAATTCTCTCTTTGGTTTTGGTAGCAGGAGAGGAGGTGACTGGGGGTATGAATATCAGGACTCTGAAAACAACTTTTCTTTGTAGTAATGTGGTAATCCAGAGGAGAAGGAAAAAATAAAACGAAAAATAAAAAGGGAAGAAGCAGAGAACAAAGCAAGCAGCAGCACACTCCAGAGCAAGAACACATTTTATAAGAAGGATCCCATAACACCTTGAAAAGCAAAACAGGTATGCCACCTCCTGATCATCAATTCACTCAGTCACATAAATACAATGTGTAAGACAGGTGATAGACTTGAGCCAACAGGATGCTGATCACTGACAGAAAAAGGGAAAGATGTGCCTACCACAGAGGGCACAGCAAAGAATTTCACCGGTTGTTTCTGAGACAAGTTTGTATATAATCCCATCCAGCTTCCATTTACCTATTAGTAAAACAGATGTTTCCAGAGCTTAAACAGCTAATTCTCAGAAAGGTTTTTTGATATGAAAAGCTCTCCGAATGAGGTAAGCAGACAACATAAGATATGAAGAAAAAGGGGTTCATGCCAAGCTCCATTACAGGAGTGGAATGAAAGCTGGACAAAGCTTTGTCAGCTATAAGAATTACTCCCACCCTTGTGGCCATCATTTTTGTGTTATCTAAGCATTGCTACATCACAACTTGAAGCAGGAAAAAGTAACTCCCTGTGGTAGGTAGGTTTATTAACTCCAGCACCTCAGGAATAAGTTGTGACAGAGACAGCACTCACATCAAGGGTTGCTCAGCTCCCAGGCAATGGCTTTTTCTTAAGATTATGTTTCTAATGACAGTGAAGGAAGCAAACCTGATACTTATCTTCCTGTTTCACTCTGCTTTGCAGCCTTCTTTGGGAGTTTGCATTTCCCATGTACTCATATCACTTGCACAGTAGCTTGCATTTTGTACAGCAGAGAGAGATTCAAACGTTTTACAGTCTGTTAGTCACACTGGCTCTTTGAGTCAGAACTTTTGGGAACGGTATGTCTGTTGCTGATGAGACACTCTTCTCATAATTAGGTTAACGATGAAAGTGAGAGAAATCCTTAGATCATAAAGTCAGTAATGTGAAAGAAGCCCTAGATGCAGGAGTTTATGGAATAGTTTTCGTATAGAGCTGTCGTGGTTTAAGCCCAGGCCGTAAATCAGAACCACACAGTCTACTTCCCCCCCCCACTCCCCAGAGGGATGGGGAGGAGAATCGAAAGAATGTTAACTCCCACGGGTTGGGATAAAAACAGTCCAGTAACCCAGGTATAACACAAATCACTACTGCTGCCACCAATAATAATAATGATAAGAGAAATAACAAGGGAAGAAAATAGGATACCGCTTGCCGGAAAAGAGCCTGACCGAAAAGAGGACGTGCCCTTCCGGGTAGCTCCCAGTTACATCCCCGGGCATGACGTGCTGTGGTATGGAATACCTCTTTGGCTAGTTTGGGTCAGGCGTCCTGTCCCTGCTTCCTCCCGGCCCCTCCTCCTCCCTGGCAGAGCATGAGACTCACAAAGTCCTTGGTCAGTCTAAACATCAGTGTTATCAGCTCTTCCCAGGCCAAAAGTCAAAAACACAGTGCTGCAACAGCTACTAAGAAGGAGAAAAACTGACTGCTACTGCTGAACCCAGGACAGTATCCAGCCCTTATTCCATACCATTCACGTCATGCTCAGATCCCACATTTTCCATGTACCCTCACTCTCATTTCAGTGCACTGTTATCTTAGTGCACGGACCAATTCCTATAAAGCTACTGAGTCCATTCGGTTCATGATGTTGGGCTCCATCTCTTGTAACAGTCTTTCAAGGCAGGAGAAGCTGTGTGCAGTGTTGGATCGTTGTCTACTGATGCTGATCATTCCTTTACTGTAGAACTCGTCCGGTTCTATCAAAGTTCATTCTCTGTTGGGATGATGGTCGGAGGGAAGTCAGGGCCAGTTGCTGGTGCCCTGCAGACTTCTAGTTGATGGCTATAGCAGGCAACAGCGTACAATTGAGTTCATTATCTGTTTTCCCCTAAAATCAAATCCCCTTGAGGTACGCATCGGACTTCCCCATCTTCCTGCATTACCCACCAAGTATATCCAGGTCCCTGAGCAAAAGCAATCCCACGAGTGGGTTTGCCTTTACCTGAAGCAGGAATAACCCAGACTGTCTTCCCCAGCAAATCCTTCATGTGCACCACAGGAACTTTGTCCCCCTCTACAATATGTAAAAGTTCTGACTGGGCTGGGCCAGCCCTGTTGGCAGATCCTCTGGTGTTGACCAACCAGGTGGCCTTTGGTAAGTGTGTATCCCAATGCTTGAAAGTTCCCCCAACCATTGCTCTCAGTGTAGTTTTTAACAGCCCATTATACCGTTTGATTTTCCCAGAGGCTGGTGCATGGTAGGGGATGTGATATACCCACTCAATGCCATGCTCTTTGGCCCAAGTGTCTATAAGGTTATTCCGAAAATGAGTCCCATTATCTGATTCAATTCTTTCTGGGGTGCCATGTCGCCACAAAATCTGGTTCTCAAGGCCCAGGATAGTGTTCCGGGCAGTGGCATGGGGCACAGCGTATGTTTCCAGCCATCCGGTGGTTGCTTCCACCATGGTAAGCACATGGCGCTTGCCTTGGCGGGTTGGTGGGAGTGTGATATAGTCAATTTGCCAGGCCTCCCCATATTTATACTTCAGCCATCGTCCTCCATACCAAAGAGGCTTTAACCGTTTGGCTTGTTTAATTGCAGCACATGTTTCACACTCATGAATAACCTGGGCAATAGTGTCCATTGTTAAGTCCACCCCTCGATCACGGGCCCATCTGTATGTTGCATCTCTGCCCTGATGGCCTGAAGTGTCATGGGCCCACCGAGCCAAAAATAATTCACCCTTATGTTGCCAATCTAAGTCCATCTGAGCCACTTCAATCTTAGCAGCTTTATCCACTTGTTGGTTGTTCTGGTGTTCCTCAGTGGCCTGACTCTTGGGTACATGGGCGTCTACATGGCGTACCTTCACCACCAGGTTCTGCACCCGGGCAGCGATATCTTGCCACAGTGCAGCAGCCCAGATGGGTTTACCTCTGCGTTGCCAGTTGCTCTGCTTCCATTGCTGCAACCACCCCCACAGGGCATTTGCCACCATCCATGAGTCAGTATAGAGATAAAGTACTGGCCACTTTTCTCGTTCAGCAATGTCCAGGGCCAGCTGGATGGCTTTCACCTCGGCAAACTGACTCGATTCACCCTCCCCTTCAGCAGTTTCTGCAACTTGTCGTTGAGGATTCCATACAGCTGCCTTCCATCTCCGATGTTTTCCCACAATACGGCAGGACCCATCAGTAAACAAGGCATACTGCTTTTCACTTTCTGACAGTTTATTATATGGTGGGGCCTCTTCAGCACGCATCACCTCCTCCTCTGGTGACATTCCAAAATCTTTGCCCTCTGGCCAGTCCATGATGACTTCTAGAATGCCTGGACGACTGGGATTTCCTATTCGAGCTCGTTGTGTAATTAGTGCAGCCCATTTACTCCATGTCGCATCGGTTGCATGATGTGTAGAGGAGACCCTGCCTTTGAACATCCAGCCCAGAACGGGCAACCGGGGTGCCAGGAGGAGCTGTGCTTCAGTGCCAATCACCTCCGAAGCAGCTCGAACCCCTTCATAGGCTGCCAGTATCTCTTTCTCAGTTGGGGTATAGCTGGCCTCAGATCCTTTGTATCCCCGACTCCGAAAGCCGAGGGGTCGACCTCGAGTCTCCCCTTGGAGCTTTCTGCCACAGGCTCCAGGTAGGACCATTCTCCCCAGCTGCGGTGTACAGTACATTTTTTACATCTGGCCCAGTCCGGACTGGTCCAAGGGCTACTGCATGAACTATCTCACGTTTAATTTGCTCAAAGGCTTGTTGTTGCTCAGGGCCCCATTTAAAATCGTTCTTCTTCCGGGTCACATGATAGAGAGGGCTTACAATCGAACTGTAATTTGGGATGTGCATTCTCCAGAACCCCACAGCACCCAAGAAAGCTTGTGTTTCTTTCTTATTAGTTGGTGGAGACATTGCTGTTATTTTGTTGATCGCATCTGTAGGGATCTGGCGACGTCCATCTTGCCATTTTATTCCCAAAACCTGAATCTCCTGTGCAGGTCCCTTGACCTTACTCCGTTTTATGGCAAAACCAGCTTTCAGCAGGATTTGGATTATTTCCCTCCCTTTCTCAAAGACTTCTTCCGCTGTATCACCCCACACAATAATGTCATCAATGTACTGCAGGTGTTCTGGAGCTTGCCCCTGTTCCAGTGCATTCTGGATCAGTCCATGGCAAATGGTAGGGCTGTGTTTCCACCCCTGGGGCAGTCGGTTCCAAGTGTACTGGACGCCCCTCCAAGTAAAAGCAAACTGTGGCCTGCACTCTGCTGCCAAAGGAATTGAGAAGAATGCATTGGCAATATCAATCATGGCATACCACTTGGCTGCCTTTGACTCCAGTTCATACTGAAGATCTAGCATGTCCCGTACGGCAGCACTCAATGATGGTGTGACTTCATTCAGGCCACGATAGACGGGATAAAAACAGTCCAGTAACTCAGGTATAACACAAATCACTACTGCTGCCACCAATAATAATAATGATAAGAGAAATAACAAGGGAAGAAAATAGGATACCGCTCGCTGGAAAAGAGCCTGACCGAAAAGAGGACGTGCCCTTCCGGGTAGCTCCCAGTTACATCCCCGGGCATGACGTGCTGTGGTATGGAATACCTCTTTGGCTAGTTTGGGTCAGGCGTCCTGTCCCTGCTTCCTCCCGGCCCCTCCTCCTCCCTGGCAGAGCATGAGACTCACAAAGTCCTTGGTCAGTCTGAACATCAGTGTTATCAGCTTTGTTCCCAGGCCAAAAGTCAAAAACACAGTGCTGCAACAGCTACTAAGAAGGAGAAAAACTGACTGCTACTGCTGAACCCAGGACAAGAGCTCATGCATTTGTAATACTGGGGTATTCATTAATAACACACATTTTTAGGTTTCTCCTGAGTAAATAAGATAGGGGAGAGGAGAGGTATATGTTCCCCATACACTCCATTTAACATTCTCCAGACACAATCAAAGGGGCCTAGCACTCCTGTTTATACACGGTTCCCCACTTTAATATTTGTCACTTGACTATTCACAGTGGGGATTTTGATACAAATAGTGATGCTAAACAACACATGTGTTTTAAATAGACGTGCTCCCAGCAGAGTTGCAGCTAGGAAACTGCAGACAGCGTGTTAACTGAATTTTTATAAGCACATATCTCAGCTGCACAAAAACCACAAGGTCAGTTATCTACTGTTTCTGAATGTCCTCAGTCTCCAAGTTAACCACTTACTGTTCAGACCACAACTGCAGTTTCATCATCTGTATGCACCATAGCTATCTCTCTCCTCATGTGTATCAGACCAGCACATTGACACTCAGCCAGCTATATCTTTCCACATGAAAGCAGAAAATACATTCTAATGAAAACATTCTTTTCCTCAAAAATGTATGAAGCTATAAATTTATAACAATTTTAGCAAATTAATTGGAAAGAATAAAATGGTTTTGTAAAAAATAAAAATGTTAAAAAGCTGAAAGCCAAATACTTCAGTTTAGATCAAAAAAGATACGTTCAAAATGCAGAAAAGTTGCAAAAGCCTGCAAATCTCCTGAATGAAAAAGTGCGTCCACATTTTCAATGAAAACAACCAAATGTCCAACCCAGTATATCTTTTTCATCCCAATTCTCGTTCTGTTGTCTCCAATCTGCAATGATGTAACGCTTCAGTGTACGAGCTCAGTCCTAGGCCTCTCCTAATAGGAACTGCCAAATATGCCAAATAGTAGCAATTACATGATGGCTTTGTGATGTGGACCATTGCTCATTAGGGACTCATCTTTGACAACCAAACTGATTTAACTTAGGACCTGAGGATGGATTATATAGAGCTTCCAAATACAAAGGCCTCCACTGTTAACACAGTTTAATTGCTACTATAAACATACATATGGGCTTGAAATTGGGGTGGATATACAGGATGCAGGATATCTTGAATATCGTGACTACCAGCTTAAACTTGCAAAAAACTTGACTTTTAATGTTTCAATTTCTGTTATATATAATATAAAAAAGAAAATTAATTAAAAAAATATTAAATGGGCAAGATAGTTACTACTTGTCCTCTTTTTTAATCTGTCATTAAAACTATAGACCTGTATTTTCTTCTCACTTACAAAACCCTGAACATCTCAGAACTCAGCCATGGATTACTAGACCAATGTTCCTCACAGAATGCACCTTGGGTTTTCTAGTTGTCGCATATGTTTAATTTAATTACAATTAATGAGTTACAATTTACCCTAAGGGAAAACTAGCTTTTGTTGACAAAGAGGTGTTTAGTGAATGGCATTCAAATTCATGACCTAGACCTCAAATTAACAGGCTGTCCATTAAGAATGCATGAGTAGCTTTAAAGACTGCATTTATCTGTCATGGTCCTTTAAGTCCTTTGTGATGTCTTAAAAAGGACAATCAAAACTGTGCAATACTATAAAAAACATGACTTCTGATGTTATTTTTTTCACTGCAAAATACTGAATTCTACTGGATTATAGTACATAAAAAGACCACAATGAATTAAGGTCTTACTTTTAGATCCTGTTCTGCTTCTAACGCAGCACACCTAAACACTGATGCCACTTTCCTTCATGCAAGAAATAAAATACTAGGACTCCAAAGAAGTAAATTTTCAGATACACTCTTCCCTATTGCCTAAGCAGGAAGGATCTGCACTCATGTATTTGGAAGAGGAAGTGTGGTCTCAAGTGTGATAAAAAGGTGAGTCAAATTTCACAGCTATGTTAAACAAACTATTAAAGTAACATATCCTTGGAGAATTTAATTCCAACTACTGTACCACAGACTATTTTCAGATCTATTTTTTAGGTGTTAACAGGTATAAAAGTTAAGAATAAAAATTCCAAATTAAACGAGAAAATTTTTTACAGTATTTCAGAAATCTATATAATCGAGTAACAGTGTCCAAGAGTCCTTATATAATGCAGTAAAATATACAGTCTAGTTTTGAGAGTTCAGCTTACATGTAGCCAACCAATGGCTGTGACACCAAAATCAGAGTAAAATGGCCAACCACGTGCCATTGGTGTATTTCACTTAAACCTATGTCTAGAGCTGGCATATACCATAAAGTCTCTCAGAAACACTTACGTGTTTCCACTTTAAAAAATATACTTTTTTATTAGCTTGTGCTAATCAGAGGTTTCTCCTAGTTTCTGACAGTTTTCTGCTTCATTCTGCATCTTATTTCTCAGTCAAATACAGTAGTAATATATAAAAATACAAATCATCATTAACACAAACATCTTCATACATTCAAGCTGCTAATGTACTATGGCCAGTTAATATTTCAAAGAGTTGCTGAATTCATCCAAATTTGCCTAAATTTACCTGAGAGAATATCCCTGACCCTGCTAGTGGTTCCCTGTTATTTAATTGTTAGAAAACTAGAAAGTTAAATATTGTCGTAAGTAAAGGGAACATGCAGGAAACAGGCATGGAGCATTATTATCACAAGTGGGAAGCACCCTTATTTTATAGCATGCTACAAAACTGCCACAAGAACAGGTCTTACCTGGATGAACAGAGAATGACTCTGCTTTTCATTTCTACTCTTTCAAAGGGCTGAAGTTTATCTGATGCTGGGTACTTGTGTGTTCATGCTGGCTAGGACAGGTGTGAGCAGAGGTGAGGGCAGGAGGCATCAGAATGAGGAGGCATGTTGACATCTTTTCTCTGGTAGTGGTGTTTTGGATAGGCACTGCCCTTACTACAACTCATCATCTGGACAGAGATTATCACAGTGTCTTGACATGCAAGCTCTTTACTCAGTCTAGACCAGGGGTGTTTCTGTAATTCAGTGACAGCAGATGTACACATGACACAACATGCTTGATTGTGCCAGGTAAGGTTGATCCTATATTTTCAGAAAAAAAAAAAAAAAAAAAATTTGGGAAGCAGATGGATCTTTTCACTAGTATTGCAGTTTCTTTCACCTGAACTTCTTTCAAATGGTTTTTCTTTTAAAAAGTTATTCATGAAACTCAGATATATTAAAGCCAGATTTTCCAAATAAGGACATCTAAGTTGTTTCTACATCAAGTGCTCAACATCAGGTATTTTTGCCCGGATAGCCATAAGTTTCCATAATTTTACTTTACTTTGAAATTACTGTAAGTAAACATCATTACCTATAAGTTAGTTTCTGGTGGTGAAAGTCAAGCTAATGATGGATGAAAATAAGAACCCAAAACCTGAGACACTTTTGAAAATTATGGCAAAACGTTAACCCTTAACAGTAGAATACATATCTATCAGTATGAAGACTGACAAGTACTTTGTTAAGGCTGTGTAAATGGCATGTAACAATGATGCAGGAAACTGGAATTATAACCACCCTGGGCTAACTGGAAAGAGCCAGGTAAGAAAACAGAGCAAACTGTAATGCACAGCATCCAGGAGTTTATGTATGTTCAGACATATCTTATGTACCTAAGATATGTCAAATATTTCCCACTTTTGTTAACTGGAAATTATCTCAGTTTGTATCGGCTTGTTAAAATACAGAAATTACATTTGGATATTGCAGAGTATTCGGTAAAAGAGGTCTATGGAAAAAAAATTGCATCTGTTCACTCATAATTCCAATGTAATCTTGCTAAGAGTACTACAAATTAAAAAGGCAGTTCAGAAATTGTTCAGTGTGAATTTAACAATCTGTAAGAGTGCATTTTGTTTTAAGCTCACACATGTACAAAGCTGCTATACTGGGGGACCATTCCAAGAAAGCTCAGATTAACTGTTCTCTCAAGATATCCACTAAGAATCTGTAAGTGTCTGAATGGGAGCCCTTTGCTATTTAGATAGTGAGAGATAAGATTTCTTCTTTAAATATTAGCTGTCAAACTCTGTTATGTCTTATTATGTTTCATCAGATTGGCATTCAACATGATGAGGTTTAACAGCTCATGCTGATAAAGCACAAATAGCGTAACATAATTTAGGACTAAAATTAAAGGGCAGTAGACTATTTTCAGCTTGGATACCTGCTTATCAATGTTTTGAGAGAGAACACAATTCAACCACAACAGGAAATGTAATTCATATTCACAAAACTGGCAAGTTTTCATCAGCTGGCTAAATTAGAAGAGCAGCTGTGCAGACTGCACTGGGGTTCCTGACTATTTTCAATCACCATAATATCTATGCAGCATTTTCAAGGCTGCTACATACTTCATAGTTCCAAGAGGAAAAAAACTGCCATTGAGAAGTATTCTTTAGGTTACATGTTTTGGATCAGTTTATAAGGGACATGTGTTCTATGTCCAATTCAAATAACAGCATCTTGAGAAGTAGCAAAAGACAGTTTCTAAACAGTTCAACCAGCCCACAGAATCTCTCTTTTATTAAACATGCTGAGTTCACTCTATGTGTCACAGATTCAATACCTTTAAACCCCTTTCATAAAGAAGAAAGGCTAGCACTCCACTGAGACAACTTTTGAAAGTCAAAAAGAGACTGACTGCTGATTTTAATAGGTTACACAAGTCTGGAGACAAATTTTTCATATCAGCTTGGGTTCCAGAATTGTACAAACTCTGTACACGTCTTCCATGCAAAGTTTCATTTTCTCCTAATTTTGACTGCTAATGTATTAATGTCAGACAATTTTTTATCTCCCTCCCTTTCTCCCCTAAACCTCAATTACAGATTGCATTCCAAAAGATGAATATTTGTGCATGGTTCAGAATTAAAATGCTGACCTTCGGTAGACATTTTTTTTCCTTAGTGTTTTTCCGACTATCTGCTCTGTAACTGACAAATGAGGCAGCGAGGTCCCTCCATATTCTGTTTGGGGTCTATTGGCTGAGGAACTCTTGGTCATCCTACCTGCCTGACGTCTAGGATCATGATGAATTGTCTCCAACTCTAGCCTCAGATTGTTTTTTAACATTTAATTTAGTTTCTTCCTGTGCTTGGATGAACATGGCCATGTTATGGATTTCTGCTCTAATGTACACCAGCAGGTTGGAAGAACAAGCCTCAGCAAGCTGTGGAAATAAGAGAGGCTGGATCAATAGTCAAGGTCATGACCCTGGCTCTGATTTTGTACACTGTCCTGAGATTTTCTCCCCTTAAAAGCCTCCGACTGCTTCTAATGTGGATCCAAGTGCATATTGAGAGAGAAATTCTTAACAACGAGCCGCCCAAAAGGGTAGGTGTAGCTGGATCCTCTTACCTTTTGCATCTTACATACAGAGCTGACAAGGAATGTGTCTCTCTGCATTTGCTCTGAAAAAATAACTTATTTAAAATGTTGTCCCAGGCAACCTTTTTAATAAAGAGATAGGACACGGTAAATTTTGTCATTTAGTGCTGTAAAAACATTCATTCATTAATTCATTCAGATTCTACTAGAAACAATTTCAGATAGATATTTTCTGCAATATCGTATTTTAATGAAGATTCATAATTGTTATATAAGTTAAAGAGCAAAAAATACTAATTACACAAGTACAACTTGATTATGACATGTAGAATTATGCTGCCAGAAAGTGTTGTGGTAAAGGAACAAAGATCCTAAGTCATTTGTTGAGCCTGCCTTTGTGCTGCAGATAGTGCTTTGAGTCTTCAAATATATGACCATAATGCAATAAGGCACATTTCTGAATGGGTAGTAATTTTCCACTGCAGGATACAGTCATGCTGAGATTTAGTGCTTAAAAAAAAAGAAAGAAAAAAAATTTATTGCAAAGGTATTTAATGTATCAAACAGTCCCCCCAATCCTTGATACAGATAAATTGTCATATCTGTTAAAACCCAGCCTACAATGATGTTCAGTCAATACAATAAACAATTCAGTCTCCAGCAGAGATGAGCAAAAGAATTTCTCATATAAAGAAGCAACCTTTTTGTTGTTTCTGCAAAAGAGTGAAAAAAATCACTTTTCATTTGGCCCTTGTTTCTGACTTTCACTTAGCAGAACAGAAAGCTGTATATTACAACAGAGTGAGAGAACTGAAGGTCAGTCAAGAAATCCAGCTTGCTGTATCACACTGTCTTGATCTGAATCTGATTCTCATCCTCAGCAGCAGGATGGTTGCAGAGAACTGCAATGAATATTAAAAGCGAAAGCAAGCATTGCTTACAAAGGTTTCCCATAGTAGCTGAAAATTGTTTACATGTAAATTGTCCTCATAATCAAAGGAACATATATTTGTAGTGTTTTACATGGTAAAAATCAGAAGTTTGCACAATATGAGAAAGTGGAAGATGCTTTTATGAATTGACACAGTAAGGTTGTCCAGAAGTATTTAGGTATCTCATAGGGTCTTCAGTCAATGTAAATTATATGTGTAGTGGTTTTGAAAAATCTCACTCTGTGCCTATTGCATGTTGAGGTGCCAAATCACTTGTAATAATAGTCACTGAGCCCTGCTACCAATTAAAAAAGAAAGCCAGAGGACTTTGGTTTTGCTTTGGATTTCTGTCTTTTTTTGGTTCCAACCGTCAGCTTTGAACTTAGGTATTTCTCTTCCATACGGTAAGGAGTAAGAAATTAGACTTCTCTCTCTGATAAAAATTTGGTACCTACTTAGCTGATGGTAGGACCACTACTTTAACCTTCTCAAGCAATACTTTGACATTTTTCTTGTGCCAAATACATCATTTCTATCTGCAATCTGTAGGAAAAATATGCAATATTTCATCAAAGCTGAAGCTACAGAATTGTGAGATAATTCTGGATGAGATAACTGAGAAGAAACAGAGAAGAATTGGTTAAAAATCTTGAAAGAAATAAAGACTTATTCTAATAAGAGGTACCAAACTCTGCACTGTTAAAAAAAGATGAACAAGAAACAGTATAGAGCCTGTAGTACCGTATCAGGATACAGATGCATAACATTCTTAGTGCTATGGGGTTAAATGTTCTCTTCCATTATATCCCATTTACACTGCTCCATCAGCAGAAAGGACTTAGCAAACTAATAGATAAGATTAGCTGAGATACAAAGGAAATAATTTACATGTACGTGCAACACCGTGTGCTGCATTGGTCCACACTTACTATATAGCCTCATGATGTTCCACAACTTCCAGCAGAAGGATGAGATGGAGGGAACCTGTGTCGCAAGGTGGAGCACTCTACTGCAGTAGAGTACACCTCTTTAAAGAGATCTGGAAAAAACTTTACCCCTAGTCTTTCGATAATTTTTCTGAGTTTTTTTCTTGATTCTTACCTTGGCTGTGCCAACCACTTCCCCACCCTTGTCCAGGGTAGCTATTGTGCTGCCTGATGGTTAGTTCCTGATTTGCCACTGTATTTGTTTCAGTGATTCACTTGGCTACTAAGATAAATAGTATTTTCTCGTAGTGTTATCCCATGCTGGCCAATTGCCCACCAGTAAATGTATCTGGAAGAACCGAGCCTAAACCAGGGAACTAGGAAATTCTGTTCCTTGATTCTGGCTTGGACGATCTATCTTTTAGTCAAATCCAAACTTTCAGAAGCAACCTTTTTGGGTGGGGCTTATTTTTGCATATGCTGTGTTTGACGCTCAGTACTTAATTTCCAAAAGGAGAGAGTCCCTTGGCAACAGCCACAGTTACGTATCTGGAAATGATATACCGCTCTCTTTTCCTAAATATATTATTTCTCATTAAATAACTTTCATTTAGGGAACTAAGCCTTGCAAATAAAAAGACTTTGGGGAACAAAATGTATCATACCAGCTGAAACTTTTATTGCAAATGTGTCTCTGAAAATCTATGTTATTTGCAAAACAATGATCTAATACACAAAACTTCTGTGTTATCAAATTTATATGGTAAAAGGATAGTTTTTTTACTAATCTCTCTGTTTAGGATTAACCCTCACTTATAACTTTCTGAGTAAAATCCATCTCTGTATGGGGACTGCAATGGCCCAAAATTACTTGCATCCCAAACAATTGTTTCTACCTGAGGTGCTGTCTAGCTAGGTTTTGAGAGAAAAGCAATTAAGATCTGCCATTTTCTGCCTTAAAAACCTGGAAACCCCTGCAGATGTTAGTAAGGCACTATCAGCTGCGTCTGCTCATGGGATTCTCACACTATCACCACGTAGGTGTGGATTTGATCCTTCTTAATAAATAGCATTTTTATGTTGATGATGGAAAAATGTCTGAGAGAGAAAGTGGGATCTACCAAATTCTAAATCTGTAGAGATCCACTGATATAAATATACAGGAAAGGAAAAGGAAGGACAAATAACCATAGGCTAGAAAAAATGATACAGGATTTAAGAATGCAAATTCTCAGAGGACAGTAACAGGCAAGTGTTAAGGATGACAATGGCCAATACTTTTACTTTCCTTTATGGAGATAACATAGAATGCAAATGGAAGCTTGGGAAAGCAGCACTCTGACAAATATTTTTTGCATGAATGGGTAGAAAAATATTTTGTTTTGCTTTGTTTTTTACTTTTCCAGAACTTCAGTTTCTTACCCTTTCAATTCAGACTTTCTTTTTTCATTCCATTTGTCCTATTTTGACTATGAGTGCCAGCTATTTATATCACAGTTATATTCAAAGAAACAGTGTCTCTTGTATAACATTTGCTAGTTGAAATTTTGCTCCCATAAGGGCTGTTTGAATTTGGCCAGACAAATCTGGGATCTAGGTGAATTAAAGTGGTAAATTTGAGCTTAATTAGGAATAACCAATACTGTTGTTATTATTATATAATAAGGTACATATTCAGTAGCTTTAAAAAACCCAAACACCTGCCTGCTGGGAGAAACTGAGTAGTCTCCAGTGCTTCAAGGTACCCTGAAGAGCTGCACTCTGACAACTACATTCCCTGTCTTTTGGAAAAATCCCTGGGAAATTCTCTCATATAGAAATGATCTGTTTAAGAGCCAGAGTCCAATTGGATCACAAGTATGTTTATTGATTTCAATAGACAAGGTGGTCCAGGTTCCATTCTCACTTACTTGTGTGTGAGCTTGCTGAACAGAATTGCTCAGATGCAAGTCATGGTAGAGCCTGGCCTACTCAGTACTGACAACCATTTCACAGTGCTGTACACTATCCTAAGATGGTTTGGCATCTACACAACAAGGAAAGATGCTGCAGGAGTCTGCCTTAGAAAATTTGGAGAATAGGAGGATAAGGAATGTGGACTATGCATAATCATGTAGCCTTAAGATTTCCACACATTCCTGGATCCTGTGTGCTCTTTTTTTTCTGGCCAATTTCAGCATTCCAGCAGACACTGTCTGCTCCCTTTTGCCATCTCATTTCCCATCATTCACTCAGCTGTAATGCATGACTCCTCCCAGTGTACCATAAACTTCAATTCACATTTCCAAATAGTTAACAAAGAATGGCAAAACACAATAGTGTAAAGTCAGGCTCCAAGTTCAAATTAGGCTGCTATTGGCTATCCAGGAACATTTCAGTGTGACTGAGTTCCTCCTTTCTCTGAGGGAGGACAGCTAGAGTCACAAATATTGTCATTGCCGGTATCAATGTCACCTCAGAGCCAAACTTTTTCTTTCTTGTACTATTTTCTGAACGAATAGTTAAGAGGACAGTTCAAGAGTGTGTCTATTCTAGGAAGAAAAAGAGAAACCTCATTGTAGCATCTGTTTCTGCTTCTCAAGTACCTTCTTTCTATGCTATTGAGCTTGCTCTATCTGGTGAGACATAATGTCATACTAAACCTGCCTACCTCTCTTTTGATCACTTCACCAGAAAGTGGGTCTTGCTTTTGATTGTACTTGCACTTTTCATTTTTATTGGTGACTCTTTCCCAACACTTCTAAATGCAGTGCAAAATTCCTATTGTCCTTAAAACATACTTTGACTCTGTATATTCTCCACTAGTTTAGCATGTTAAAATCATGCAAGGATGGTGTACCTCAATAAAAAAGCAAAAATCAGCAACAACTCAGAGAGCTGGTCCCATCTGTCATCACATTTACCATGCATAAAAAAACAAAATACAAAATTCCTCCTATAAGTAAACCCTCCCAACACTAGCTATGTAAAAGGTATGGCCTTTCTTCTTTTTCAGTGCTTGCTGCAATCTAATACACTGATGTTAAAGGAAATTATGAGACTGTGATTTTATTAATATAATATTAATCAAAAAGAGAGAATAATCACTTTTCTTGTCTCTGTGAAAATTACTTTCTAAAAAAAAAAAAAAAAAGCTCTTGTGAATCTTTTTTCAACATTACTTTTGTTTCATGACTTACTGTCTTCTGTTTATGTCCCTGGTGAAACAGTCACAACCTACCTGTCTGAACTGACCTCCATCGCTCTCCCCTTTGAATGCAGATAAAATAAGCAAAGAGATCACAAGATTAACTCTTCTGTCAAATCTTCTGTATGTTGTGAACAATGCATATATAAAATGCAATGGTGGGCTGGACTTTCAAACTGCTGTTCTCTTTAGATGTTAGCAGCATCTCAGCATCTTAATTAACCTTTGCACTCCTGTGTTCCTTACATGCTAGATTCTTGCATATATTAACCCTATCTATAAGAAAAGTCTGAAAAAAAATCTGATTTAAAGGATAACAAGCACTACAGTTTCCACCAGCTTTTGAAAATGACATGGTTTAGGGGTGTGCTTGGCAGTGCTGGGGCAACGGTTGGACTTGATGAACTTAAAAGTCTTTTCCAACCTAGTTGATTCTATGATTCTATATGGAGTATCATAAATGTATGAAGAAATGCAGCCAAGTAAAACTTATCAAGCCATCAAACTGAGTAAACTCTATCTTTGAATGAAACCAAGAGAAAACTTCATATTTACCTGATACCGTGTTTCAGTCCAAATAATTGCTATTTATATTTGGCTCTAGGTACTTTTTTACAAGGGCATGTAGTGATAGGACATGGAGAATGGTTTTAAACTGAAAGAGGGTAGATTTAGATTAGACATTAGGAAGAACTTCTTTACTATGAAGGTGGTGACACACTGGAACAGGTTGCCCAGAGAAGTTGTGGATGCTCCATCCCTGGAAGTGTTCAAGACTGGATTGGGTAGGGCCTTGAGCAACCTGCTCTAGTAGAAGGTGTCCCTGCCTATGGCAGGGAGTTGGAACTCGATGAGCTTTAAGGTTCCTTCCAACCCAAACTATTCTATGATTCTACGGTTCTGTGATATTAGACTTGGATCTGACTCACAGAGAAAGGGTTTTTCATGCTTTGTCTCTTGTTCAAACACCCCTCCACTGTAAACTCTGGAAACACAACTTTGGGCGCAATTCCCTTGCCACTCCACAAACCAAAATGAGATGAGGACAGTTATGGGAATCTTTCATCTTGCAGAAGTGAGGTATCAGAGAGTGTAGTTCTATAGAGGCAAAAACTTCTAGTGAGACATTATCACTTGTGTTACACTCACACATGGGGTGAGATCTTTACAAACAATCAATGTAGGAGAGTACTAAAAGGTTAATTTTCAGGATTTCCTGAATATTCAAGGTTTCAGCATATATTTCTTTCAGACAGCTAAACAAATGCAATTTAAATGAAAAAACCCTGCAGGTGGACTGCCTGGTCAACTTACCAGACCTTCCTTACTTGCCAATGTAGAAAGTCAAAGACGAAACAAACATTTAAAAATACATCTGTTATATATTTAAAGGCTTTTTTAACAGAAGAATCAGCTTTAAGTAGCTTTTGGTCTCATCAAAAAATGGCTCCTGTATTTTCCCACAAATGGTAATTTAATAAATATAGCGACAGGATTTTTTAAGAGTAGAGGAGATCCCCCTTCAGAAAAAAAATTGATTAATTTTTTGTTGGTGTACTGTGATTACAGTCTCTTAAGAAATTTAATATTTTTAGAATTTTATTTATATACAGTTTTTCCAAAACTATTGTTTAAAATCATACCAGAAAGTTACACAATCATACCTAAAAACAGGTGTTTGAGAAGTATAGCATAACTAGAGTCATTTTTGAAAAGGAGAAGCTTGACTGAAAGCTACCAATTGAGCCTTAAATTTTTCCTGAGAAAAGAAACGTTTTTGTCCAGGAAGAATATGTAGATTTGCAGAACTTCTTAAAGAAAGTTCTTCACTCTTTCCAAAAGCTGGTTTTGCCTCCTTCCTCTCTCCTTTTCTCACCCCCACGTACTCCCCAGAAATACACATACACACAGCACAGACAGGAAAGATGTTTGTGAAAACTGCAGTTTCCGCAATCAAAAGTACAACATTTACTATGGCTTTTATCAAAGATTTCAATTCCCTCATCTTAAGGAAAATGACCCTTTTATTTTGTTGTGGACATAAAATTATGGCCCAGGGAAAATTGGAAGCATTTCTGTTGAGGGAAATCAATTTTCTCACTGCCATATATGATCAACATGTCACAGCCATCACCTAGATAATAATAGTAAAGTACAAGTAAAACGGCTGGTAATACTGACTTCAGGAAAAAAAAAAAAAAGGAAACAAAAAAGAGCAAGATAACACCTTTTTTTCCCCAACATGTTTGCAATAAAAAAAGAAGAGAGAATGCAAAGGTTTCTCCTGCGATCATAACCTTTCAGAACAACAGTGGTTTATTTTGTGTATTGATAGTCTGAAGTGTTGATGAAGCTGATGAGAAATTTGGTCTTCCTGGAAAATAGTCAGCACTTTGAGTAAGCTGTGCTGGGTCCTTTTCAATCAGCTTGTTAATGGGTGGCTAATAGTAAGGAGATGTGACCAGCCTGAGATTACCCAGGAGTATGTTTATGTACAGGCAACACTCAGAGCACAGAAGCATCTTCTTAATTTGGATACTACAAACAAAGGAAACATCAAATCTGACCTTGCTGGGGAAATGTTAATGGCTTCTACTCATCCGCCTTCTGCCACTTAGCATCTCTTGTGCCCCACCTTGGGAAGCTTCCCGGCAGAAGTGTGCATTAGCAGAACTCTACTCTTACAAAACCCTGGCCCAGACAAGGAAAAAACATTTCAAGTGATTAAATGGTCTTTTGATGTTCACTTCAACAGATATAATACGTCACCACAGTTAAGCACTTCTCCAGTGATGCCATAGTAGTATATACAAGGTAAATCAGAACTGTGTTAAACAAAAGAAAATAATATAGTTTTTCAGGTTAAAATGTGAATGGTGTCAAGTAAAAATCAAGAAACTATAGTTAAAAAGGCTAAGGGCTGCAACGCTGGAAGTGAGGACAGATACCAATGGCATTTTATTCATTAAAGAAATCTAAATGGGGTAGAATCCTTCAAGCCCTGGTGGTAATTGATAGTGAAGAGTTACTAGGAAATAAAACTATCATCCCCTCCAGCTCTTCTTCCTCTCTTGTCCTTTGAACTTTACAAAATTTTAAAGAGGAAATGGTGTCATTCATATCATGCTGAATGGCAGTGGGCTTACAGAACAAGCTGAGAAGTTAGTATAATCAGGTTTGTCTGAAGACAGAGGGGACAAAAAAGAAAATGAGGGCTGCTCAATCTCCCAGGGTTTCTGCTGATGCTTTTGGTCTGTGCTACTGTTCCTAACTGCTAAATCTTGAAAGAGCATTCTTATTAACCAGTTGCTGTAACATCCACACCTGGAAATAACACTTTTTACCCTTGCAAATCTAGTAGCTTGTGCATTCCTATGAGCTTATGTGGGATCTAAGAGCAAAATAGTATTACATCATCAAATGAGTTAGACTCTTTGAAGAAAGATGTCATCAAACTGGCCCCAAATATTCAGGGCTGGTTTTCAGAACCAGTTAAGCAATATTTGGTATAGTACACAGACGCATCATAAGGAGAGATCTCCCCCGGTTGTGCTTGACCCATACCTTCAAACTACCCCCTCCAACTATGTCCCAAGTGGCATGACTATGTAATGTGATGCACACTGGCATGATTGCATAGCAAGATATGGAAAAGAAATGACAGCACCAGACTGTGGTCACTTAGAAGCATAGCTTTCCCTAATATATAGGTGTCTATAATTGCTTTTGGAGAAGTCTCCATTGTTTCTACAAATGGAATACTACTGTCCAAAAATAAACGGTGATCTACAGGCCTGGGGAATAATGCCATCAGTGTAACTCCAAGTACTATATTATCAAACAGCCATTCTTTTGTATGCTTTATGATTAAAAAATTCCCAACAAGCAAACTAAAAAGCTTCCATGAAACTAGATCTATGAGGTGACAGGCATTTTCTGTCTTTGAGCTTCTGTAATATGAAAATATACTGGAGGCTCCCTGAGAACCTATAGTAGGATTACCATAAATACAATTCAAATAGACATGGTGATTCTTGGCAAGAAAATTGTAATTTTACATTATGCAGTTAAAGCAAAACATCTTATCCAAAAGTAAGGTTTCTAAATCAGCAAATTTCTGGGACCAGAGCCCTGGTATTATTGGATTGACATGCATTATAATAAATCATATCAAATATGTCTTGGTCAAATCTAAAGGTAAGAAAATTTATTTGAATATTAGTAGTTTAGAAGAATACAAGAGCTGAGCTCAGACACCCAATTATAGATACTCTGACTCTAATATTTGCTTAAAAAATAGGATGGAAGTTTACCAGTTCTCCAAAACACAGCTTGAGAAGCAATAGTCAAGCAATAGTCAATCATATATTTAATTATGGAAATCAACTAATCATGCATGGAAATAAAATGCTTCTTTGATAAGTTAAGCCATTTTCACACAGCAAGATAAAAAAGTAACAATTTGGTAGGCCAGTTACCAATTACTGACATTTTTAATCCTTGCTATTGCAGGATGAGGACTCTGAGCAAGAAGTCAGCACATTGCTGATGAGGATGACAGAGGATAGGCAGTATTAAGAAATTCAATTAAGAACTATAATTTCTTTCTCACTCACTGTACTGCTGAGGTGTCTCCTAATATAAGCAGAAGCAGATAAATACCGCAAAAAAAAATACTGCTTTCTTACTTTTTTTTTTAGCTGAATAGTGATGATTTTTTTTAAAGCCTCAAAACTAGCCTTCCTCTGTATAAAACATGTTCATGCTCCATGTGCAGAACATTTCATAGGAAAGTTCCATTCCAAACACTCAACACAAGTGGAACTTGTGTGTTGACCGTCAGATTCCCATGAGAATTCGTTTGAAGGTGCTATGAGAAAGGACCTGGTTTGCTTTCTTACTAGTGGCAAAAGTGGGGAAGAGACTTTCTACTTAGGTTGTTAGACAGCAAAAGCATCTAACTTAAACAGTCTGGTAGTCACATGCATTACTAACTGCATAAGCAAACAATATGTTTATATTTTTTGCTGGACTCCTTGTGAATTTCATGAAAGTCCACTCTGTCCTCAGTCTGGTAAAGTGTTTAAGAATAAAACTAGTGTGGCTACTAACATGCTTAAAATGAAGCATCTGCTTTGTTAAATGAACAGCTCTGTGTAATAATTGAAGGTTAAACATTAAATTTTCCAAGCCTACCTGATCATTCTAAGAATATGCAATGCCATGACATGCTTCAAATGTAAATACAGTTTGGAAGTGTGCTTCTAAGGGGTAAAAAGGATAACTGAAATGTGCTAAAAATACAGTGAAGACCTTTCAAATCCTTTTTTAGCCTTTAATCCATTATTTAGCACTTCATTCTTTAAAAGAAACCTGCAGAGCTATATCCTCAGAAGCGCAACCTTGAAACAAAGTGTTTTTAGACATGCACAGAAAGCATTAGCAGCTTTCATTGCAAAATGACACCTGTGCACCCATATGTCCTGATCCCTGAAGTCATACTTCAGAGTATAGACTTATCCATTCAAAAACACTTCATCTGATTTATATCAAAGTACCTGCTCCTGACTACAGAGACTAAGTAAATGTCCAGCTCAGACAGCAAACACTGTTGTCTTGAAATCTTTCATTCTGGTGTATTATCATACATTTATCATTATGGTGTTTCATACCCACATACCCATAAATATTTGGCTTTGGTTGTAGGCAGACCTGAGTGTCATGGAAAACTGACCTGCAAGTAAGGAAAAGGAAAATCTTATCTCTGGCCTTGGAGAAAAGGAGATAAAAATGAAGGGAAAACTTGAGTGGTGTGAGCAAAGCTTTTTTTAAAGTTAAATTAAGTAAATGTCTTGTAGTCAGTTATTAACTTCACATGGTTAATGTGGCTGCCTGGTCTAGAAAGGTTATCTGCTGTAACATTTCTTAACATTTTCATAATGTTATCAAGAATTAAAAAGGTAACATTTATCAAACATTCACAGTGTCTGTGAGTGAGAACAAAGAGCAGCCACACAGTTGTGATAACGTCCAAGCTGTCAGTTAGAAGCAAGTCCAAATACCTTGCAGATATTTGCTTTTGGATGATGCATTCTTTGTCATGTAAAAATGTAACTTTTCAAAGTACACATGTTACTGATTAAGTTAAAGTCAGAAAATCTTATTTCCGTCTAATTATTCCTAAAGCCCCTATGCAAAAGATGGAGAAGGATAATCAATGGGATGATCCAGATAAAAGAGAGCCTTAGCATAGAGAGAAATCAAAGGGCCCAATCCTCCAAATCCTTCTATGATTAGTCTTTAATCTGCAGTGAGATTGCTCATGTGAAACAGAATTTACAGGAACAGATCTTAAATCTCCCAACTGCATTTTTTCCTAAGAAAAGAGGTGAATGAAAACCCAGACCTAATGTCTTATTGTGTCTGGCAATGTCAAAGAAACAATGGTAGCAGCCACTGAGTTTAAAAGACTCATACCATTCCAGTAGGCTTCAATTTGATCAGTTAGGACTAATCCTCAATGCAGCAAGTGGAAAATTTTGGTTATATCGCTTTGTGTTAGTTCCCTTGCCCACAAAGCAAGTGAACACAACAAATGACCATGCTAAAGGCAGCCAAGAAGCTAGGATTCCCAAACCTTTCCTCTACACCAAACAGTATAACCTCTGATTGAAAAGCTTGCTATCATTTCAATGTACAAGCTAGCTGCACTGCCTTCTCTTTCTAACATTTCTAGCAATGGCTATTGTTATTGCCAGGGTGTTAGAAGTGGACTAGGGTTATGACATTGTATTCTCATTTACATTTGTGTTCTGATTTACAATTATACTTATGTGGAGACTATTCCAAGAAACTGCAATGTGCATGTTAGAAAATGGAGCGGTTTGGAAACCATGGAACTGAACAGCCTTGATTGCAGCCCAGATCAGCCTCAGGTTCACCTCCAGCCATTCATTCCCCTATTCAAATCTAGGCAGTATCTGGCACTTCTGTATTAACAGTCCTCATTCAGACCTATTTCTAGTCAATAACAAATAACTTGGGAAGAGTAAATAGGTGAATAGAATTGCTAGTTCCAATCTCTAACAAATTAAAAGGCATCAAATCAATATTATGTTTCAGTGGGATTCCACACTTTCCAATTCACTCAATACTTCCTAAAATTATCATTTCACTAGTTAATCAGGGATTATTTAAATTATGTGTTAGCTATGGCTTTGCTGTCAGTGTGTCTTCCATTAAGTCCAGTAAATCCTACATCAGGAAGTGGGACTTGCATTCCTCCATGTTGCAGGTACATACAGAGGCCACAAACTAGACTCTGCCTCTCCCTCTTCGACTTGCAGCATCTCCTATAGGAGGAGTAAGCAGACAGGCTGGCTTTGCTTCTGTGTCAATGGGACAAGAGGCATGGACAAAGGGAGCAGCGTGCAGGAGATCCTCTTACTTCTAGCTGTAGGTATCCCTAGGAGTAACAAATGCCCACATTTCTCAAGAAGGAGAATGAACTTCTGTTCTACATTTTTCTTCTTTCTCAGAGTTGCTAATCTCTTAATGTAAAATAGATCAAAATGATAGATGATTCCTTGTCTTCTTTCTGCTTTGAAGATCATGTTACTTTGCTTTCTGATGTCCTGATTCCTTCGCAGAACATAACAGGTCTTAAAATAAACCTGCTGAACAGATCTGTACACATTTCTGATTCTGCTTCCCTTCCTGATGAGCATGAAACAAATCCCTTCTCAAAATATATTGTGGGTTTTGTAGCACAATGCAGAAGTAGGGAAACAGCATTGTTAATTGACTGGGGTTTTTTTAATTATGCACTAAAAATATTTGCTATTTTAAGTAATATGTTATATTCATTACAATCACTGATGTTCTCCTTAGAGAGCTGTGATTAGAATTACCGAGGCTAGTCCAGGATGAATAATGAATTCCAGGTCAAATTCTGATCAAAGTTATAACCAACAAGTACAGGATGATCTTTTGATTTCAGTGACACTGCTCTAGATTTACTCTAGTCTAACCAAGATCATTATCAGGCATCCTTTAAAGACATTGTTCTCTCAGATGCCTTTCCAGATTAATTGGCACAATTACATCCTTCTTTCCCTCTTCCCCCTCAGGTTGATATATATGTCAGAGGCTTACAAGCTCTGTTGATTCAGAGCTGAATGAATGCTCTAGGGAAACAAGTTACAATGGTCCCCCTCATCTCTGGTGGTCCAAACTCTTTTGGTTTTGATGTAGAAGTCACAAAAATGCACTAGTCTTTCATTCACTCAGACTTCCTCTTCTTCATTTGAAGAGTAAGAGACACTTCCAGAGCACAATGGGCTGTCTCCCTTCACCTGTGAAGCACTTCATGAAACCTTTATATGCACTTATTTCTTCTTCAGCTACCAGAGAGAGTAAAAAGACTATTGGCATTCACAGTCAGAAAGTAATCTTTCAACTGGAGAATTGCTAAGCCAGAAGGGATAGCTTAGTGATCTGAACATCTAGGATCAAATTAAGCTTTGGTGCAAGTGAAAGCAACTCTGCTGACTTCAATGGAACTGTGCTCATTTACATCAGAGGTGAATTTTTCCTGAAAGACTGCATGCAAGCACAGATTCAAATCTCAGCAGCCAGGGATAAGTTGAGTGGTTTGTCAACACAGCAATAGGAAAGAATGTTTCTTATGAATGTTAGGTTGGGAAGGGCTATTGTGAATAAAAATGGAATCCGTATTTTACTGAAAGATATGGCACACCCACAAATGAAGAAGGCTTGGTTCAGAAATGTGTTTGCAAATATATGGCATTTCATACAGGGGAAAAAAAAACAACCCCAAACCAAACCTCCCCTTTTTCCTTTGGGAAGTTCTACTTTTTTCTGCTTATTTCCTCCAAATAAGAATTGAATACCTCTTTGGATTTCAAAAATGCTCATCAACACATCTTAACAAAATATGCTCGAACAGTTTTCTTTAAATAAAAAGTTATTTCACCTAGTAAAACACCCCAACAACTAAACCATATGAAATACAGAAAAGTTTACAGTTTGCCATAAACAGTAGCAGCCAGCAAGATGCTCATGTTAATTTTTCCTGGAGTCTGCTGGTAATATGCTGGTGATAACAGTGTTTTGTTCTGTTCTATCTTTCAAAATCATTTGCTCAAGTAGCTGACAAATTTTCATCTGAACAGAAAACGCTGCTAGACATATTTCAATTGGCTATTCCTTATGCAGTCTGAATAACATCACTTAAAAAGTCCATTAAATAAGAATTTGCACATTTTCCCCCCTTTTCTGCACTATTTCTCTGTTTTAGTTTTCATTGTATTAAAAACCAACCAAACAAAAAAAGGATAATCTTTCTTCTTTTAAACCATGGGGGAGCAATTTGTACTGTATTTTCTTTTTTCCGCTGTACTTTGACTACATATTTTCATGATTTCATCAAGGCTAAGTAATCAATATTTTCGTTTAGAAATAAGGATGAAAATATTATTATTAACAACATAAATGTCATTTTCAGACCTGCAATATCACACTTTCACAGAGAAAGTGGAGGGTGAAATCAACAGCAGCTTCTATTCTCTCCTCTCCTGTTTAGACTTTCAGGGGAAAAGGCTCTGGTTTAGTAGCATGCAAAGACAATGTTCCAATATTAGAAATCTCCCAACCAGAAAGTTGTATTGTGGGCTTGTGTTTCCCAGACCTCTGCAATAGCAAAGTCCCTAAATGCTGTGAGATGGCAATTACACCTTAAGCAAAAAGATATTACAGATCATTGATTCCTGCAAATCTCCTCTCCTTTGAAGTAGCAGCACTTGCTTATGAATGAAGACACACACACTTTCACCTTGAAATCACATGAACTTATTTTCTCTATTTAGTCCTGGAAGCACAAGAATTAGGTGTTCCAAATTGGATACATCTCATCTTAAGAAAAGATGTTTGATCTTGGGAGTCTCACTTTAAGCAGGCAAGATACTTGCGTGTGTAGTCTCAGCGATATGATTGAGAGTGTTGTGCAAGTGAGAATTAAGAAAATGAAGTTTGCAGAATGCAGTTCCTATCTGTCTTGGACCTAAACACTTATAACTTCCATCAGGTGAGTAAGATCCAAGTCATGCTGCTGCCTCCCACCTGAATGCTTGTGTGCGCGAGGATTCCTTCAGGGAGGAAGGCCTGCAGAACTGCACTCTGCGAAACTACACAGTTGATTGACAGAGAAAAAAATAGTAGAATTAAGCTCTTCTTTGATTTTACAGAACATCGACTTTTGCAAATGTGACCTTAAATTCAAATTGATTTGATCTTAAATGTAGGAGATTTCATCTACCTTCCAGGCAAATATGCTCCATATGTTAAATACCAGTAAATATAGTTAAGTTCTCCATTGTCTATTAATGGAATACAGAACAGCTTTTCTGTAAAGACCAGATTCTCCCTTAGCAGCAGAGGATTTAAAAGGTCAGAACTAGTAATGATCAGCTGAAAACAAGGGCTTGTGTGAAAGCTGTTAGAGGGTTTGCATTTCCAGTAGGTCCTAAAGCCCATTGCTTGACAGTCATTACAGAAAAATTCAGGTGAAACAGCACCACGTGGGTTTTTTTTCTGCTGGCGATGCTTCTTTTTTTCTTTACCTTCCGATGATTAACAATAAAACTGGAGTGTTATTTTTAGGAAATATAATCAAAGTCAGATAATTCCTCAGTTATCCTGTGAAAACTGCCCCAGGTTCAGGATTTAAACTGACCACTGGTGACTGGGGTAAGGAATAACTTTTTCTATGTATTAGTTATCTCATAATTGCTTGCTGTAATTTGTAATTTTCTTAAGTATATTTTACTGCTCACTACCTGAAGAATATTTCTTTGACAATTTTGGCTCCTTATTTGTTATGCAGCCCTCTGATATTGGTCTGTATTGCTTCTATTTTTAGTTCTTGGATAGTACATCCTGGGAAGAAGAGTGATGCTGTTCTCTCTCCCAAAGATAGATTATCTCTGAGTGCCAAAAGCTGGCAGAGGAAAAAAACGAAAACAACAATGAAGTGCTCATGGCACAAGGCTTGATTGAAGCTTTAGGGGACTAATTCTGATATGTTTATTTTCCTTTTAATGGGTTGTCAGCTGAGGAGAACAAACAGCTCTTCCTGCATCCAGAAGCATAAGCATTTATTGGTCCAGATAAAACACAGAGAAGAAATATTATTCAGGGTGTACTATAAGTCATCACCATGTCTCTTCAGGTAAAGTGCTGAAGTATTTCTGTTGTACAGTTTTCACTGTGCTGTTCTGTGCAACACAGATTGGTAGTGGGATGTACTCATGACCACTGGAATAGTGCAGAGTTTAATTTTGAATATATCCTCTTAATCTTACCCTATAATAGCCTCTCAGGCATCAGTATTTAGGATATCATTAACAGAAAAATCAGTTCGCTTGGGAATGATACATACTTGCTTTCAGTAGAAGACTATACACTCCTATGCATGTTCTAAACCCTCTAGAAGCTAGAAGGGGGTTGGAAATGTTGGAAAAGTCAAGGACTGCAGTGTCCCAGCTCTGATAAACATATACTGGGAATCCCTACTTAACCAGTCCTCCTTCCTGAGCAAAAGGAGCCTGCTATGTTTTCCTCTTCTCAATCCATATTGCATGAAAAGCCTTGTTTTCATATATTGGCATTGGATTAAGCAAATGGTATACACACAAATCACTTTCCCAGCTTTTCAGAATATGCATAAACACAGGATTATTTCCAAAGTGTCTGGGAAAGGAAAACACATTGATACTATTTAGATATGTTATGTTTCAGAATGCTGTCAATATAAAGTGCAAAAATACATCTACCCATGCTCACCCTGAAGTTGGCTGGCAGACATACTACTGAGCTGACACTCAGTGTCCTTATAATGAATCAAGTCTATGTCTTTACAGAACCAAGGGGTTACAGTGGCGTGCTCTGGGTTTATAGCAGAGTAGTCTTACAGATACATGTTTCCTTTATGTATTTCAAATTGCTTTAAACCATAAGCCTTTCTTTGCAAAGAATTCTTTAAAAAGTAAACCTCGTAATTGCATCATATGCTCTGGCTCAGCTCCTCAACTCCCACACTAGGTTTCATTATGACTGCATCTGTGTTGCTGTGTAAAACTGCACAGAGGGAGACCAGAATGGCCAATAAACATTATTTCCCCAAATGAATATTCTTCTGCTCAACTTTGGTGTGACTCAAACTGCCCAGGAGTAAAATCTGTGGGCATTGGCTCTTTTTATGACCTCCAGTATCTATCTACTTAGCATGTCAAGGAATCAAATACTCTAGGCAGCCTTTGGCTATCTGATGTGCCTTTGTGGTGACAATGACATTACCCTCAAAGACATCCCAAGGACATTCCTATATTGTCACTAGTTGAACAAATAGGTTTTGATGGTAGCTGGAACACATGCTGGTGCCAGGCTCTCAGGAATTGCTAGAACCCTGTCAGACACAGTGGGAATACAGCCAACAGAGATCAGCAACCCGAAAACCAGGTGGGTAACTATAACATTCCACTGTTTTATGGATGTGAGAAAGCTAAGGTTGCCAATTTACCAACACCATCTCATTTATAAATTGGCATCTTATTCACTTTAAGTTGATTATTAACAGCACCATTTATACTTTTGGAGAATCTGTGATGCTACTGTTCAAAAAATTCCAATACCAGATTCTCTCAGGCATAATCATGCATATATATCAGCTAATGACAATTTAATTGCATGTTCTTATCATCATAAATACTGAAATATTTGTATATAATAACATGTGCTAAAGAACACATTGAATTTCAGTTTGCCATTAATTTCAGTTTGCTATTTATATACAGCATATGGATTTCAACTTTTCCCTTGACACTGGCATTGTTGATCTATGAAATTTTTTGAGTAGCTCTTTAAATTATAAATAGTGCCCAGTTGTTTATTTCAAGTGCTTTCAGCACTCCAAATGTGGTTTAATTGTATTTGAAAACTGCCAAATATCAATGGAGATCAATCCTGTTCCATTGATCTGTTTATGCAGTTAAACATGTAGAATATCAGATTCAGGCTCTAACATATTTAAATACTCCTCTATTGATCAGCTACTGTCATGATCCAGCACAGATGATGGCATAGATGATTACAGAGAACTGCCTGGTCTGGTTTGCTCAGCTGATACCTCTGTCTTTCAAAAGGCATCACGGAAAAACTGATCTACAGCTCAAAACCTGGGGGTGAGTCAGATGAGCACATAAGTTTGCCGTAGAAAAATGTTCAATCCATAGAAAGATTTTGCATCTGATATGGGAATCCACAAAAACACATCATGAAAAGTGTGGGAAAGCACATAAAAATCCCTGCGCCTTACTTCTTGAATGTGGCAAGAGGTGAGTTAGGGAGCTTAGGCAATCTTTGCTCCTTTAAGAAAGCAACCAACTACTGTCCAGGACTGTTTGTCCAGCTAAAGGATAAAGGTCTAAACATATGACAGAGAACTGTTTTCTCTAGATTATGGGACAAAAATGTAGAAATTTGAGCTCATGTAATGATGTTACTTCAGTGTTTTGGATTAGTATGTGATCCTTGTTAGAGCTCTACAGCAAGTAAAAAATACTTTGCTGTAACCTGCTGAACAGATTTTCTAGAGCTAAATAAATGTCCCTTTTATTTATTAAATACTTTTAATATCCATGAAAAAGCTCACCATCGACCAAAGAAACATCAACCTCTTGTATTTGTAGTTGAGAACTAATTGGGCACAGGGAGAGTGCGTGGGGAAGGATGAAGTGTTTGTTGTCAATACCATCTACAGATCAGAGCCAGATATGAGATGAAAATCACTATCTTGCCAGTGATGAGGTTTCAAGGGAGCAGTTCTGTGTTGGTACCTCTCAAAGAGCAGAGGGGAAAGCACCTCTCCTATCCGTCAGACATGCACAACTGAGTGAATCTAGCAAAAGGCAGAAGGAGATGAGGGTTTAGATCTTGGGGAAAAAAAGGAGGAGTGGGATGGATTAAAGAGGAAAACTATGCTAGAAGATTGGCTGATCCCTTCTAGGTCAGGAGATAAAGGAAAGCCATCTATAGTTCCAGAAAGTGCCCAATGCATGTGAGTATTGCAGAGAGACGAGTGATACAGTGAAGTGCCAGGAGTGTGGTCTTCCCACTCCTAACACAAGGTCTCAGGAAAACTCATCACTGCTGTGGATGAATAAGCATAGCTTCCTGCAGTTCAGTAACTCTTTCTGAGAGCTGACTGCTTTATTTCTTGGGCCTCTTTGGCAATCCCACCTAGCTGGGTATTACTATGGTGAAAGCAAAGAACAAATACATATAAATTGCTCTGTGGTGTTTCAGGTGAGTGAAAGCTTGGAATGCAACCACTGATCATTATTATTATTGTGCTTTGTCACCTAGTAAAGGCAAGTAAGAAATTGTCCTTGTCAAGTTTTCTTCAAAATTGAACCTTGCTTCAGGCTTTAAGTAAACAGCCTTCTCGGTGCTTGGGAACAGGTGCATGTGGCACTGTCATTAGGTTATCAGATATGTACATTTTCCTGAACTGTACACAAGACAGCGTTTGAACAAAGTCAAAATGTTTTTAAGCTTATCTTCATATGTTAAAATAAGACTAAATCTATAGCTTAAGATAACCTACATACATGTTATAAGGTCAAATTAACTGCTTCTGAAATAAGTTCATGTGATACTAGATTAAAAGAAAAAGACTTCTTCAATATTAGTGATAATTATTGTACTGGTTTTACTTACAATATTTTTTGAGGAGAATACCACTTCTGCTTTAGACTCATGATTCACTTTCTAGCTGATGACTGGCAGGATTTGGGAGATTTTAGCAGCTGCTGAAAATTAATTTTGACAGAGATAACAGCAGTATTTTGCACATAAAGAAATCTGAAATAAGTAAGATTGTGTTGAGTATAGAAGACTTTCTTGTTAGCAGGAGTCAGGCACTGCAGATAATACTGTGCTGGTAACAGGAACTTGGACTAGCACTCATCAATATTTCTAAATTACTAAGAAGAGTCTAGCTAATGATTAGTTTCTTTACACCTTCTGGCAACCTTGTAAAGATTGCTATGAGTTAATATAAATCCCATAAAGTTCACAAAATGTCCTATGACTACTGGAACTTTGTGGGAAACACTAATTTAATAACCAACCAAGAGGTTACAATACAAAACATTTGTTGAAGGTACCTTGGTATCTGAATGTGACTGACAGTGTGATGAATGATGATTGCTGGGCTAGCTTTGAACAAGCGCTCCTCCTCCAGCAAAGTCAAACAGACCTTGCAGGAAGTTTTGGAATTCACTTTTTGTTAAGGTGACTCAGAGATCAAAATACATATGCCAAATCTTTAAAACTCTGAATCCAGCCTCAGGAGTGGATGATTCTTCTCAAAGGAATCTCTCTGGAGCTCTCACATCATTGCTACATATTGGCTAAAGACTCTGATACCTCTGCGCTCACAACAGCAGAGACTTCCCTAACAAAGCCCTGTGCAGCATTCAGAAGACAGTGTGCTGCCCTGTCCTGTGTGCCTGGGAAACTGCAAAATACCTGTACAGGAGTGATATAAAGTATGTTTTATATTGTGTGCACTTAGTAAATCCTTTGCAGAGTGCTTCAAAGCAGGCAGAGAGAAGTAAATGTTATCTTTGTATGTGTGAATTAGAAAGCCTCTGTTAAACTTTACCATCTATGTTTAAAGGCTTACCATTCACACAACCCTTTTTATCACAGACAATACACAGCATAGTATCCATTCACAAGTGAAAACCAGTCTCTTATATAAAGTGAAAAAAGTAAAGATGGAAGGGGGTAAAATATGCAGGAAGCCATTCTATCCCCATATGGCCTGAAATTTGCTCAGGGTATTATACATGTGATTAGCAACTGTCTGTCAGCTGAAAGGAAAAAAAAAAAAATCTTTGGAAAATTTGAGGAGGATATGGCTTTTAATGAAGATGCAGTAGTCAAACAAGAATTAAATATAAGAAGCAAAATTATAAATTTATGCCTCACAGATGAAGTCTTTGAAGACAGGGAAATATGTGGTAAGATTTTCTTATTTTTTGTTTGTTGTCATGTTTGCTAAGACTTGCCTTGTAACAAGTGCAGTAAGAAGAGCAAAGCGTTGGCATGTCCATTCTTTCTGCAGTCCTGCCACTGACATTTCTTCTACTGCAACCTTTACATTCACTTTTAAAACACGACTTAATATGCATTCTACAATAGGAGATATAAATAAATACATATAAAACACCCCCATATATACACATACATACAAGACTTGACTTAAAATACTTTAGAATCAGTGAGCCTGTTTCAGTGGGATGACAGCAAATAAATGTGATGCTTTGATAGAAATTTACAATCTTATATTGTAATGCATTTTAAAATGCATTAATAATTTTAATTTAGCATCTGGAATAGGAGACTCTTTACATTCTAACACAGATGTTTCAGAAACCAAACATTCATCATAAGCATACATAATTTTGTCTCTCTGGCAGTAGAATTTTTTGGATTCATGTGCAAGATGAACCCAAATAGTATATTCACACTGTGCTTTCTTAAGACACCACTCAGAATATCTCATAGTCAATTCAGAGTTATTGCTGTTACTTTAGGCTACACTGAAAAAGATCGTCACCTTTTTAAAAGTACAATGAAGCTTATTGAGAGAAAAAAAATTACATTTAAGCACTTAGTATAATGTTTCTCTTACTTTTACACTATTAAGTTGTTGATAGCATCTAGCTATTATTTTATTTACCCACATGCTTACATAGCTCACTTCCACTATAGTATCTAACTGATTCACAAAACTGAATGAACTCACAAAACTGCTATGAAGCTGGAAATTTTTCCTCAGTTTATAGGGGAACAAAGACTTAAAGAGATTCACATTGCTTGCCCAAGAGAGATGAGAAGTTTGAACTTGAATCAAACTCAAGTTTGATTTCAGTTCAGCGTGTATTTATAAACAGTTCTTATGCTCTGCTTACATCTTAACTGTCTTACTACAGTATTACATTCACTTCAGTTTTGTCCCCTTTATTGTTATCTAGCTTCCAAGCAAAAGCTGTAATGAAACATGCATAACTGTCTCACCTATTATTTACATAACAATATCAAGAATAAAAGCTTATGCACCGTGTCCTATCAACTACAGTACTTATATTTTACATCTACATTTATGTACAGCATAAGAACTTGTACAAGTCAGTTTACCTGCATTTGTGCTATTAAAGAAATATAACAGCTCAGCTCACTAACTTCTTCTGAAACACCATTTCTGATTCCCTCCCTCATCTGTGGCTGTGGAAAAGCACATACCACTATATTCTCAGCAGTAAAATGGTCTGTCTACTTAGCTAATTTCTCCACACACTCTGTAGCTCAGTGGTGACAAATGTCTAATATTCCCCCAGGCTTAAAAGAGAGGGAACTCACATTCTGCTAAAGAACAGCCAAGACCATAGAGGAGATGAAATATAAGATAAAGTAGTAACACTGAAGGAGAAAGAACTCATAGGGGACCTTGATTTTTTGAAGTGACACAATACAGGCATAAACCTGAGTTGGAGGGATCAAATCAGTATCAAGCAGCAAGAGCTAAGCTCTCCAAAACTCAGCAGGGCTCAGATCTCCTGCCTGGTCTTGCTCCTATACTTCAGTGAGATGAAAATGTAATAAGAAACTCTGCAAGAACATGTATTTTCAGCTCCATGATTTGATTAATATGGGTAGAGCACTTTCAGGATGACTCATAGTGCATACCATGTGTTTCTGTTGAAGAGGATTCAATCCACTTCTATACTAAGTCTTATCACATCCAATGTACAAATACTACACACAATATGCACTCTATTATTCTGTACATACCCTTTGTATTTATTTCTGTAATAGCAAATTAAATGTGCCTAGGACTGTTTTCTGGCAATAAAGCCAGCTGCCAGAGGAAGACCCGAAAGAAAGGTTGAGTGAAAAAACTCTTTTACCTTCCAGAAGAGTGTGGACAAACACTTCCCAGCAGGTGTAGTCATCAGGAGTGTATTAGTTGTTGTAGATCAAGAACATGGAGATTGTTCCACCATTTTACCAATATATATGAGTTCCCATACTGGAGAATGTTCCCTTACTCTAGTTTACCAGTACAGCATTTATTCCTACAGTCACCTTACAGTGAGGGCCAAGACATGCCTGCTCCTAAAAATACATAGATACAGTACTAAGACCATGGAAAAATAATAGAAATACCTCATAAGGAGAAACAGATCAGTACTTAATCTCATGGAGCTGGGCTCAAACAGACCAAGGCTGTCACAGAAGCACAGCTGTAGACCCATTTTTTTCCTATAAGTTTTTAAGCATTCTATTTTCATTATTACTTACTTTCTAAGGGTAACTCCAGGTACCCAGGCTTACTAGTGTGATTTCACTAGTAGAACTTCATTCACTAGTAGCAACTCAGCTGACAGTCATTGCTGGTAAAAGGTAAGGTAAGCAAAGTCAAATCTGGGCTCTGTCAGTGTATGGGCACAGTGTTCTGAGAAGAACAGAATGAGAACAGGGTGTGTTTGCTGGGAAGTGGATGTGGGCAGAGGAGGATGAAGTATCTGCTAGTCTTTGCTTTAGATGCCAAACCAAAGCTTTAACCAGTGGCTGTCATTGAGGGTCCTACGATAGCTTTCACAAGAACTATCTAATGCATTTCACTCACTTGTCACTTTTTCCTAAAGCACTGTTGTGCAATGGCATTGGTGTGGAGTAGAAGCAGAATTTCACCACAGAGACAGCTACATTTCAGTGGTGGATGAAGTGATCCCACCAGACTTTGTACAGAACTTTGGGATCCTTACAGATGAGAGGTGCTATATAAATGTCAGGTATTGTTATACACCACTTAGGAGAAATGTTTCTATTTATTCCTCTGGATTTACTATTGAACATTTAGAGATAATAGTCATTGCTGTTAATAACAGTAAGAATAGCATCTTGAACACTGCAGCCTGTGTAGATTGTTCTGCATTCTGCTTGTCTGTAACAGGAGACATACTGATAAGAAGGAGGAATTTTTTGACAATGCAGTTATGGAGAACAAGCTATTTTTCATATTATATGGTCAAAGTGCAACTGTCAGTGTTATTTACATGGCTGCACCATTCACAGCCCTGGATTACTGAAAAGATTTAGCAAGATATGCTGAAGGTATTCCGAAACAAAGCAAGGTAAGCTGCTTTCATGTTGATATCCAAAACAACATAGTACAACAGCTTTCTGTACTAGGGACATTTGTTTTACTGTATTACCTCTCTGTATTTGTTGAAGTTCTACTCATTCATTTTATTAACAGATTTTATTTAAATGATGATGGATGTTTCTAACAATGCTTACCCAAGCACTAGTTAGAATCTGTTAGAGATATTCCATTGTTTATCATAACATGAGTGCCTTTGGATTTTGGTGGTTTGTTTGGGGTTCAAGGAAGGGGGGCACCTTTTTAGCATAATGGAGTTCTGAATGTAGTCCAGTATTGATTTTGATAGGAGTGTAAAAGGCTGACTATTTTTGCCAGATAGATGAGTAATTTTGGCTATGCTCTAACAAATCAAATGGCCTTTATAATGCTGGAAAACAGTCCTGCCCCAGCAATTCTCTCTGCTGAGTAACATCTGAATATAAAGACCCTCACATTCCCTCTTCCTCTTCTGCTTCCCAAGTCTCTCCTCTCAGATTTCTGCCTTCCAGTTGGGGTATCTCATTAATCTGCAGGCTCTATCGCTGTCTCATTATCTTCTCCTGAACATCTGAGAGAGGCAGAAGCCAAGCTGTATTAACCCACTGATTGCTGCTGACCAAGTGATGCCCCTGAACCCTTTCAGAAGCAGCTTTGGCTGAATAAAACCCGCTGCAGGATACGGTCTGGGACTGAATACTGGATGAGAAAATAGAAGTAATCTACTGTGGGGATTCATTTTGGCAAAACCTTGGCAAAACCTTTTTGTGCAAGGGAGCAGAATCTATCTCTATGGAAGCCATTCAAGCTTCCCTCTTATTCCCGGTGTCTTTTAGTACAGAAGCTGTAAAAGCATTAAAATGCACAGAACTACCTCCTTCCCTCCCTGCTAGTCAGAAAGGACCCTTTCCTGGCTAATCCAGGAAAACTACCCCCAGGAAAAAGGAGTAAATGCTGAAGAAAATTTAAATGTGTCTGAGATTAATTTTATACTTCCATCCCCTATTAAGAATGCCACATGTGAGCTGAATGCAGTGGGTACTGTACCATACACTTGCAGAATGGGGGTTATGGCTACATGTATCCTATGCAAAGTCCCAGAAATTCCCAGTCTTCCTAGAGTATTGACATTTACATCCACCTCCAGCAGCTCTGTTCAGAATTACCATAAAAGATCAGAGTGCAGCTTGGAGGTCAGCATGATCATAATTTGGCCATGCTGGTATATTTACTCTTGCTAATAGAGTTTACTTCTTTTTATTTTTCCCTACTGCTGCTTTTACCGTGTTCTGTCCCTGTGGAAGTTTAACCACGGCCTATCGGGGAGGAAAAAAAATTACAATTCTGAGAAGAGTGTGATAGATTTATCCCACACACGAGGAAGAAGAGAAACAACCAAATAGCAGAAACACAGATGAGCATTAGGCATTGTAAAAAAGTGGGGCAACACAGGGTGCTACATGTTTTGGGAGCTAAGCAAAAAGCTAACACCAATAATGCCTGCTTATAGGACATAGCTGAATAGATATGTAAACCTAAAAAGACACATGTTCATCATATGATAGATGGTGGATCCACCTAACTCTTCCCAGAGATTTCTTTATGGAAACCACCAAAGAACCTCTGTAATTTAATCACTAGCCACTGCAACTGCCTGACTGCTTGTTAATTGCTCAGACAATACCCAAATTGTCAGACCAAAAGACCACCCAATGATTCATTGGGCTGTCACTCCATATAACTGAAGCAACAAATATAAGAAACAGTGCCTGGAATGAGTCTTCACTTCTGATGTCTTCCCTGATGCTTTTCTCAGTTTACAATCCATTAAAATTGTTCATCAACTTCTTTAAAAGCTTGAAATCTTATTGCAGCAAATCTCAAGTTCCTAAGGAGCAGTGATACTCCAAGGTGATTCTGCAAAAATACCTCTTACAAAGCCATGTTTGGTAGTTCTCAGAGTTTCTATATGATATTACTCAGACGGGTTTGTCAATTCAGCCTAACAAGTTTGGGCAGGGGTAACAAAAATCTATCAAGCTTTTTATTATGTAACTTCGGTTGTGTATTTTACTTACAAAACGCCATTACCACCCACACAGCCCTTATTATATCGTAACAAAACTTCTCTGAGGTAGGGCCTTGCAGGTATTTCCATCCACAGACAAAATACTAACTCACATAAAGTGATTTTAAGTTTCCAAGAGCTTTTAAAATATGTATTCTTTATAGGTCATAATCAGCACTAATATGAACTGTTTGGATCTTAATGCAGTTTTGGTTGCAAGGCACAAAACTCTTCCGTAAGTGTACTACCAGTGTGAGAGAGGAAAGGTGAAGAGATATTTTTATTACTTAAGCAGTGGCATCATTCTGAAAATATCAAATTCCCCCATGTGGATTTGGGAGACCTTGAAGCAGCTTTCTGACAAACGTCTGCTCACTGGAATGGAATCCAAGATTGATTTAATGGTTGCTATGAAGTGGGGAGTAAAACCCACCAAATCTCCAAATCTCCACCAAAACATGCCCTATAAGCAGCTAAAATATATTTGCTCTTGGCATGAATTTACGTGGAAGAAATATAAAAAGGAAAATGCTTTTCCCATTCGCACTGTCCAATACAGCAACTGTAGCATTGTACTCAATGTTACGCAGGAGAGACAAAAGCTGGCTATCCCAGTGTTTTGATGGGCCATGTATCCTGTTGCTGTTTTTTTCCTAACCATCATTAATTCTACTTTTACCGTTGTCACAAGTTTTATCAGACACAAATTCATACTTTCCCTGTGTTAGTCCTTTACCTGAAGGACATGTATCATGACAAGTGTAATGGCTTTTTGGTCCTTGCCCCATTAGGTATTAGGAGCCTGTGTGGTCACAGATCATCCATTGACCACAGCTTGAAGCTGTAATGGATCCTCCAGTGTGGAATTCTGTTCTCTGAAGACCATCTGCCTGACTACAAATGGCTGGATGATATACTGGGCCAAGGATTTCTACTTCATACCATATAACAAGGGCATCAGAGGGATATTGGTGCCTGTTTCTCTCCCAGCTTCTGCAGAAGCCTAGAACAGATCTGTCCAAATTTGCAGCTCTGGCACTTGGATGGGGATAGTTAAGCACCACAGACTGCCTACTTTTCCAGGTATCTTAGCTGATTCCATGCTCAATGCAGATTAAACGTCCACCAAATGCACGCCTAGACAGGATTCTGTGTACTGAGAAATGCTTTCCATTGGATATTTAATCTCTCTGTTCCTTCAGCTGCTACTGGTTAAGAAAAACTGAGGGAATTAGTGTCGATCTACTTTGTATGACAGCTTACTAAACCACAACCATTTGCCTCCAGCATTTAAACAGTATTTCCTAGTTCAAGGAACTACAATCATTATGCCTTTTTGTGCTAGTTTTTTCCTCTGTGCACAGTCACGTGTGTAGCACCTGCTTTTATCTCCCAGGGCCTGGAGATGATCCCACAAAGCCTCCCTGGTTTCAGCTGATGCTGCAGAGACAGGCTGCCAGACAGCTTTGATTCTGGGTCTCAGTTTTGTTGCCTGTCTTACAAAACCCCTCTCTACTTCTTAGCCAAAGTAAATGTCAGAGTGTAGACAATTCCACACTATGCCAAGCTAAAAGATATTTGGACCTTCAAAACGTTTTTTCCCAGGATAATTTATGATTTTTTTTATAAAGCACTATGATTAGTAGTGCCCATAGCACAAAATCCTACACTGTGTATCCCACTGCCTTTCTCTGTCCTTCCTCTTTGTATCATTGACAAGGACACCTACAGCCAACAGCTTTCCTGCCCAAGCACCTGCTAGCTGCATCTCATTCTGCAGAAATGGGTGTGGGGATTATCCTAGTAAATCTTAACATTTTTCAACTTTCAGAAACACCTTGTGTGTCCTGACACCTAGCACAGGAGAAAAACATACTAGCAATTTAAAGAATTTAGAGAAAGAAAATACATCATAATGTACAAACCTCCCAAATAGTGGCATCTATATTCATGCAAGCGCAGTGCCTTTAGAACACTGATATAACGAAGTTACAGGCTTCATTAAAGGTGTATATATAACCAAGCTGATATGCACCTTTAAGGTAATCATGCTTTCAGTTCACCCTCAACAATAATATTCTTAAACATGGTGCTTCAGAATAAACTCAAGAAAAAGACTGACTGAATTTCAAGGCTTGAGTGCTGCTGCCATCTACATGGCAGGAAGACTATAAACCAAAACAAACAACAAAAATATGTATGTTGCATCTATTGAGCAGGGCTGCAAGTCTGTTTGCCAGTGTGATTATGGAAAATAAAGTTCTGAACAGAATATTTTATTACCCTGAGCTTCTGTACAGAAAATTCACGATTGAGAGTCTGACTTCCCCAGGTCATGATTATCAAGTTCAGACATTATTTAGATAAGGAATATAATAAGGAAAATATCATTTTACTAATGTTGAATATTTTTAATATTTCTCTGCTGAGTATTAAGCTTTCAAATTCTTATGTTTATATATTCTTACATATATATATATATAGTTGTTGTAAAAACAGGGAGTAATGAACTTTAGGAAATGGCATACACTACTTATTTCAGTTATGCTATTTTTCACAGCTATCTTACTGAGAGTATTGCCAGAAGAAGAAAACCAGTTTTTATCCCTGCTTATAAGACACAATGTAAATTTAGGCTGCACAGCTCACTCTTCTCAAGCTAAGGTTTCTAGAAATACATAACAGAAAAAGATAAGTGCAATTAAATTTGTACTGTGTAAGAGTTTCATCAAATGCACAGTCCACTCCAAAAAAACCCTTAAGTTTCATGCTTAAAATTGTTTCGCAACTTGCACTGCTTCACCTTGACAGCTATATTTGTACTTACCTATCACACCATATCCAGGACACTCAGATTCATTGGATGACAGGGAAGGTAGTCTTCATGTGATCCGCCTCTGTCCTGCAGCACAGCTCTTGGACACACTTTAGACTTTCCAGCAGGTGTCATTCAAGAAACAAACTTCCCATGGGCCCTCATAAGACAATTCCAGGTTATTGTGTGGATTTTATGTAGCATCCAACATAAAATTACTTCTTCAAAACTAAGATTGATGAATTTTCACTTTGAGGATCTATGAATTCAAATTACAACCCATCTCAAACCCTAGTAATAATTCTAAAAGCTTTGCCTAACAGTTCAGACTGCATATCCTATGAGTAAGGAAAAGCAGGAAGACAAGCCCTTGAAATTCCTCTGCATCCTCTTCTCATGCAAGAAAAATGGCCTGCAAAATTCAGCAGAGATATCCAGTGCAAGAAGCAGGACTTTGTTGTCACGTATGCCCTGTCAGGAATGTGCATGCAACTCCATGGTTTTGTTAAAGTGTCTCTTTTTTTAAAGAAACACTGAATCTCTCATACATATTTCAAGTTCCATGTCAATTTGCTTTCAGAACATCTTTCATTGGACTGGGGAAGAGCATTGCTCAACAAAATACAACCCAGTTACAGAAGCCATTGATTTCAATGATCAAATTTAAAATATGTAAATAGCACAAGAGATTTCAAAATATAATACTTTGATTTGGAACCATAAATATTCAAAGTTTAGGAATACTTCCAGGCAGGAATCTAGGTCAGTGACCACTTAACACGTATGAATCATTTGGAAAACTCAAACCCCCTGAAATCAAAGAGACATCAGTGAGTTTTTGTTTGGGCTTATACTAAAGGATCAGTAACTTGCTTTTTAATTTTCTATTAATAATATAATGAATTATGCACATAACATAAAAAATGCCTATAGGCTTTGAAAGCTGAAAATCTATGTTCAAGACAGACCCCTGCATATATCACCTTAAAACTGCAATTCTATGCTGAAATAATGCTGATGTATGTGTGAGTTGTCCTACACTTCTGTGGTATCTCTACCTTCTTCTCCGGGCTTGCTTGTTCCTCCTCTGCTCTTTGTACTGAGGCAAATGCTTGTCTTGACGCAGCCTAGCCTGCAAACCTAAGTTAGGAGACATAGAAGCATATGGCTGGAGAGGGGAGAAGTCATCCTGACTATGAAACCACAACAGTTTATTGAGCCCTGTGACTTCTGGGGGGAAGAAAAAAAAAAAGACCTTGCTCCTTAAGCAGTTTAGGCATTCATGAATTTTTTAACCCTTATCTAAAATTCAGACAACTAATCTGAAATATTAGCATATTACTCCCTTTGGCAGGATTCCTTCAGTGTAACCCAATGGAAAAATATATTCTTAATTACCTTGCAACTTCGTTATAAAATCAATCTCCATAAGCATTAATACAGCAGTACATCAGACTGCATTAGTATAGAGATGTTTCTTCAGCTATGGCTTACAAGAAACAATTGCAGGAGGTTAATATGTATTTTTGTATATAGCTCTAAAGTTGACACTTTGATGCAAAAAGAATGTTCTAAGCAAAAGTTCATCTTGAGCATATACTGTAAGACTGGTGTTTGAAAGACATCCAGACCACATGGGAAATATGTTTGCTTTACTGGGAAATAAATGTACCTACAAAAAAAGTTCCTGCTTTACCTTACTGACACTGTAATTATAATTAGCACAAAGCACGCATAAGCATGTGCCAAACACCAAACATGACTGCACAAACCATTCCAAAAGGCTGTCTATATTGGCAGGCTGCTGATGTGCACTGCTTTGCAGAATTAAAGACAAGCAATCAAATATTGTGTTGCACAAATGTAATTGCTACTACAGCATTACTGGGTGTTATGGACAATGCCAATTCCTTGAGCTATGAGACCTCTTTGAACCTATCAGGTTTTAAAATAGCTAACAGAAATAGTTTTAAGGAGGTTTGTTACCCTGGCACTAAGAACAGAGCTGGCCCAAACGAGCAGATGCTGATGCAAAGCAGGAATGTTTGCTGTGAAGGGAAATGGACATTTCAATGCCAGTGGAAGCCTACTGCAGTAAACCAGAGGTGACTGGTGACAAGGATGTGTGGCAAAGGAGATAGCAAGGTCCATCCTTTATTTGCCACTTATTTTACAGACTGCAAGGTTGCTGTAGAGTTACTAAGTTCCTCTAGTTATATTTGCAATTTTATTTTTACTTTCTTGATGTCTGCATCTCTGATTTAACCATAAAAGAGTATATATGTCAGCTGAAGACATGTTCTGCTCTCAGTTGTATTGTACAGGTATAAATAAGTCAATGAAATTATCCCAGACATCCAGCACAATAAATGAAAGAACGAAGCTATAACACTCAGCATCCAGATTGTTTAGTCACCATAATTCAGATACAAACTCATATAAGCAAAAGATACATTAAATATCTTTATCTTCTCTGGATTGCAACCTATTTTAAAGATATATTCTTTAGGTGAATAAAAAAGGAAATGCTACTTCTCAAAAGGCCCATCCATCAACACTTCTGTAGACCTCACTGCCATACACTGCATTTAGAGACATAGACTTATGAGATATAAATAAACAAAAGAAAAAACGTTTAATGTTTGTTTAACCAAAATCAGGCCATAGTATGGCAACAGAAACCTGATTTTGTCAGCCATGACATTCCCCCATAATTAAGAAAGAGATTCATTGCCAGGGAATCTCTCTACACTGAAGAAATCTTCACTCTGTTAGGTAAGGCAGCTTATGCCTAATTTGACAGTTAGGAAGGATCACATCAGATCATGATCTCCACCAAAAGGTACAGATCCAGAAAAGCACATCCTCAAGTCCTTTCGGCTTCATTAGCACTCTGACAATTTGAAATACAGAAAGTGAGCTTACTGCTCTGGGTAGCCATTATTCACCAAACCAGCATAAATCCCCAAGAACATTAGGTGGTCAATGAGTCTAATAAGCTCCAAATATTCTCCAAACATAATAATATATATTTTTTAAAAGACAAAAATGTATAGCTGCTTTTCCCAGTGAGCACATATAGAAATTCAGTATCATTTCAGAAGAGGCCTCCAATCAGCTTCTCCAACTTCATATTGGTACTACATTTCCAGAGATGACGCTAACGGCAGTATTTATAGAAAAAGAAAATTCACATGCTAGATACCACCAGATTTATAATCAGTTTCCCATGCTTTTATCTGCAAATAACATTTGTTGTATTTTAGTTGTTTCTAACTACTCCATGTTAATTCCTTTAAATGCAAACAATATTTCTAATTATTTCAAATGCATTTGATTTTGATCAGTGTTAAAATGTTGCTGGTAATAAAAGGCAGAAGCAAGGAGAGAGAAAAATTTAAATTTTATGTATATAAAAGATTATTAAAACTGATGCAATTTTTTATGGTCAAAGTTCTAAGATTTGTGATCACTACATAAACTAGAGAAAAACATCTAAAAATACAGAGTTGATATTTTCTATGCTAGAACTATCTAAATTTAGTTGAATAAATGTAAAACTATTAGTGATGGAAGTGTGAATTGAAGCCAATAAATCAGCAAAAAGAAGCTGATATTATGGCATGTATTTCTTCTGAAAATGAATTGTTAAATACATACAATAATAACTACAATAATCCATTTCATGTCCAGACCACATATATTCTTTCTTGGTTGTTCTTGCACATCTTCTAATTCTTCTGGCTAAGCAGGTTTTTCTAACACACCTTACAGGAGCACACCTTAGATATCCAGGGATTTGACTTCATGTCATCTGGAAAAGAAATGTATTCATGTGCCTTAACGATTTTACAATTCAAGGTAAGAGGCAAGATTTGTTTTTTTTTAAAAGAAAACACTTTACAATCTTTTTATAGAGTAATACGCTCTATAATTTTTGTAACAGAATGAAAACTTTCAGCATTATCCTGCTAGTGTTAACAAATATCAAAAGTCTACCTCCAGAAGGCTCTTTACACTATAATTGCTATAGCACAGAGGGCAATATGGAACCCAGAAGAGCCCAAGAGAAGAAATGGCATTCCTCAAAAATTTTCATCTGAACAGTCTTCTCCTTCGTCTTCCTTTTTTGTTTTAAAGGAAAACATTCCAGCGGATCAGCAGAGAGATAATTTCTGGTTTAAAGTAATAGACTGTTGATGTTTCCTCTGCAAATATAATTTTCAAATTATGTGTAAAAATGTGTATTTTCTTTTAGCAGAAACAATCTCACAATAGCTGTAAACAGAAGTAATAGGAAGTTACCCTAATGAGACACTATATTTTAATTCTGTCATGCCTTATTAGAATTCCACAGAAGAACACTCTCAATCATCAGTTTTCACCTTCATGACTTCTTATTTGACATATGGTAATACTTATAAACTGAGTTTTAGATATTACTTGTATCAGGAACACTGCCCAAACAGATGCAACACCTTCTATGAGTCCATGATCATGAAGAAAGCAGCACATACTGCATTTTCCCAATCTAATGGATATCTTGTATATTTACCATATCATCTATCATTTTTTTGTCTCTTTGTGTCCTAAAGACAGAGGTATACGTCTTCCTAATGTCCACTGTATAGTCTTCTGGTTTTACAGTTTGATTTACTATTTAAAACAAAACCAAACCTGTGATTCAAGATACTAATAACCTAACATGCTGATAGTTTGTGACACTGCGTCTACTGCAGTGAAGCTTTTATGGGTTCATCTATGCCTGCATTCCAGAAATTCTTTCTGGAATAAATCCCAGGCACAGCCACTGAGCAGTATGGGTGATCAGTGCCTGAGATCAGCAGGCTGCCCCTACATTGCATCCTAATCCTGCTTATTATCATCATCAACAACCTCAAGCACTCCAGTCCACAATCTGTTGTACTTGTCATGATGATGCAGATACAGAAAATCATGCTTTTCTAGGGTGTTTCATACTTGAAAATTTACTGAATATTTATTTTTATGTTCTGCCTGTGTACTGATAAACAGCCATATTGGTGACACAGCTATAATTTCAATAACATTCTCTTCAGTGGATGAAACATGGAGCTGGCAAGTGAATATTCAATAGAGTAACCATAACCTGCCTGATAACAAGATGGTCACAATTTTAGTGCTGTATTTTTAAGCACATTGTGTCTAATAAGAATGTTCTTGATACATTCTCATTTCTATTTGCTGCAGTTCCGTCTCTCATGGACAGTCAGAGATCTTTCCCCTCTCTATGTCAAGGTCTATCTAGGATAAGCAAGGCTGTGGAAACTGTTTGGATATTCCCTATTATTTGCTATTCACCCAGAATCACATTCTGCCTTGAAAAGTAAAAAAATGAAGAGGGAAAAATTTAATATGGGCAATGTTTTTGGAATGAACAGAAGAAGAGATGATGGAAGGGATCAGCTGACTCAGATGGAGACTGGCTACTGAAGGCCATAAGCATATAGGGCTCTTATCATTTACATGGTTTTCATCCAGAAGATAGAAAACACGGTAATTTCTGTCTACAGCTTCCAACACAATCTTCCATTAGGGAGACTCAATTTCCCCCTATAACCAAGTGAAGTAACAGTCTATTGCCTAGACTACTGCAGTATCTCTGCAGATCTTCATAGGAGATCGCTTGTGCTACTACTTGTAATGCACTGATTAGAGCATATTTGGAGTTTGATGCTCAGCCTGACCATAGCATTGAGTAGACTGCTAGAGGGGATATAGCCAGGAGGAAGAGGAGGCCTAGGTTTAGGTCTATGAGGGGAAATGGGAGGGGGAGTGGGGAAATAAGAGGCAAAGAACATCTGTGCCTACATTGCTTCCTGTCACTTCAGCTAAAATCTACTGCTTTTTCTCACAAAAGCAGTACTTACAGAACCCTCCTTAGTGGGTTTGCACCACATATGAAAGCTAAGACACCCCAAATTGTGTCAATCCTCTTACATTTTGACTGACAAAATTCAGAGCGTTTTCAATCCCCTTAAAACCCTTCTCAAGCAACTCTCTTTGGACAAGATGATCTGCCCTCTGGAGGTGTGAATTTCCCACCACTGTTTGTACAAGAAAACTTGGGTGAAGAGCTCAGCCCTAGAAGTCTAACTTACACATCTGTGTTGACTCAGTTGTGGCCTCTTCCTCTGTTTCCCTAAATGTGGAAAATTTGTCTGATAAAATGAAAAACACTGCTGAGAATATTTATTTATACTAAAGAAGCACTTTAAGGGATAGTGAATTCTTTATAGGGGGTTGATATGATCAAAAGTAAAGTTCTATAAAAAGCTGATGTAATTCTTATCTGATTATTATGTTCAAGGCCAAAGCAGAGACAAGTTTGAAAAGCCAAGGCTTTGAATGTCAAACAGAAGCAGTCCTCAGCATGGGGGGAAAATGGCAGTGATAAACCTACTATTAGGCATCTGGGAGAGAAACCCAGCATCTCCTCTGTGTGTGGGCTAAAATAGACATGAGCCACTGTCACAGATAATGGCAGCTTGCAGGCACACGAAGGGAGCAACTAAAATCCATTTCACTTAGACAAGAAACTGCAGTCTGATATTTACCTGTGTCCATCACATGCGAAAAGTGTTTAGTGTGAATTATCCAAGAGAAAAGCGCAGGTTGAGGGGTTTTATTACCTATCTGAGAGTAGCTCCGATCACACATTGAATACAAGAAATCACAGGTAAATCTCGGATTGGTGTCTTGGGTAGTCAAATGGATTCCTGCTATTCATCTGAGTATATGCCTTTTTCTACAACTGCTGGAGGCCCACATCCAGAGCAGTGAGAACATGTTCAGGACATAGAAAATGTGGAAGTGACATAAGCACAGTAAGCTTTATGTGATTTTAGGAAATCAAGATCACTTTTAAAATAAGTCTCAGTCTAATGTCAAGGTTAGAGACTGCTCCTTTCACCACTAGAAAACACAATGCACAGAGATGTCTGTTAATGGCTGCTCTAGAGCCTTCCCGATTCTTGTAGAAGTCGTAATAAAGGACCCCTTCTAGGAATAGTTGGAATTCCTTGCAGGTACATTGTCATATTTTCACTTTTTCCTCATCAGAAGAGATAAGAAAATTAATGTATTTCTTAACATCTTTTTTTGCACATATGACAACATATTGTAAGTGAAGCGGAAGAGGCTCTGCAGAACACATACAGTGACTTGAAAATGAAAACTGCAAAATGAAGTTTGTAAGTTTGCCCAGACTTTTAAAGATTTTAAAGTCACAGGCTGCACCAAACCAAATGCTGACCTCCCAGGCACTCTCAGATTCCAAGATACGATTCAATGTTAATGCACCTGAGAAATACTAGAGAAAATCACAGCCAACGGATTGTCATGGTATTGTTTCAATGTTTGCTACTAAAAGTAAATGGTAAGTTTTAAGTAAATGTATTGTGTTACCAAGTCTTTCCTTTCAAACAAGCACTTCTGTCAGAAGTATCTTAATTTCTTATCACAGAATTTCATCCACACAAGGAGCAATAAATAATTCATGTTCCTAGCTCTTTGTTGTGTGTCCCTGAACTGCACAGAGCTGGAAGGCTGACAGCTGTGTCAGGACAAGCACCAAAGATCTGACATGACAAGTGACTAACAAGTTTCTTTCAGTCTATAGTGAAAGAAGACAATGGCATAAAGTGCAAAACCGAAATCCTGAAACAAAATGAAACTGTTTCTTTCTCTTTACCTAAGTGTTTGCTATGAGCTTATTTCCGACCCATAACCTCTGGTCATTTTATAGTACTGCCCAACCCCCTTTACTCCTCACATTCGCCTGGCCATTTACGCCTGTCCACGGATCAATATGAGCAATTCTTGGAGAAATACGATGTCTCCATGACAACCAAGCCACAAATTCTCAGTGGAAAGCAGTGAGACCAGTAGTGAAATCTCCTGAGGTTTTCAGACCTATAAGACAAGATGTCTTAAAATGCAGGAATGGACAGAAACAAAAGCCAGAGTAATTCATTGTTTATTACTAGTTTAATGATGTCAGATGGACCGAATGGAACTCAGTTTTTAAGTTTAGATGCTTTATCAACATGTATTTTTGCCAGTCAATATCGCCTCCTGACAGGCTTTTATCCTTTCCATTACTTCATATAGATATGCAGAGTGCAGAATTGGACACTCAAGTTCCCATCCAAATGTGTACACTTTGCCACACAGAAGTAAGTAATTTAAGGTTAAAATTAATGTTATCTTTGAGGTACGTGAGTTCTTTACCTGGACACTTTAGTGTCACCTCTTACTTAATTTTTTAAGTGGTTTAATTCTTCTCACTTCAGAACAACCACAACTTGGACAATCCACATTTTTGCCCATAGTCATCATTGAAGGGACTATAGACAGTTTCTGAAGGAGGTGCCACGCACCACCGCAGGTGTGGTAAGGAACCAAACTTGGCTCTTTCCTAAGCAGATTATCTATTTCTTTCTAAATCTCATGCTGGTTTCTGCTGTACAGCACTGAGTCCAAGCCTATGTGGCTTTAAAACGAATATGGATTTACAATTCATTGGTTTCAATTATTCTAACATATACTGGTGTTCATTTCTGTGGAAAAGATGAAAAGGGAATGTAGTTCAAATCAGGTATATGACAGCAGTTGAACTCCCAAGGAATCTTGGAGGAGTGGAGTGTGCTGAAATATAATCCTCCAGACACAGGTCCTATCTGGGTTCTGAGATGACTTAGGGGACCTGACATGGATTTCAGACTGCACCCTTTGACTGAAAATTAAATCTCAGCAGTGTTCCTTGGGGAAGGATCAGGGGACTGTTGGCAGCTGCCCCCTGTCAGCACAGGCTGCAAGATTTGGAAATCTCTTAACTAAGCTGACAGGCCGCAGAGACGATGAATCAAAAATATGATACACGGATCAGCACACAAAGATGCAAGAGGGTACACAGAGACCAGATAAAGCAGGGAAGGGAAACAGCAAGTGAAGAAAGATGTTTAACTCTTTCACTAATGAGTACTACATGCAGGTTACATATGTGGTGTATGTGAGTCAAACTCACAGTTTGCTTAAAAGATCTTAGTATTTAGTCACAAAGAATGTTTTTTAATCAGCTGTGACTCCATACACTTTATATTTAATTGTTTCCCTTTGGGATTCATTTAATAAATTTCGTAGTTGTTCCATAAAGAGAAAGATAATGAAACTACATGAAGATAAATCTTTGAGTCACCAAAAGCGATGCACTCTATGGATGTTCTTGTATTTAGTTGAATCAATGTTAAAAGCCATTAAAATGAATTAAGGATTGTGAGCTGATTTAAAGAAAAGGACCAAGATATTTAATGCCACCAATTTTCTTTCCCCCAGAAATACAGCGTTTGAATGTCTGCCGCTACATTCAACCGCAGTATATACAGTCCTAATTTTTCATAATCTCATGCTACCTTCAAAGGGTCAGACACTGTACATATATTAAGTAAGCAGTGTAGTCCAAAACTAATTATAATGAACTAGTAGTGTCAGCTTTCTTTTTGGTCATAAAGCCTTTATCCATTCTAAGACCTGAATTCTTGATGAAAGAGGAAAGCATAACAGCTCCACACTGTGACCCCTGGAGGTGACCATTAATTTGACACTGCAGCTGCTAAAAAGGAAACAGCATTACAATGTGCTTTTTTTACAGACCCAAAAGCTGTGTCAGATTTATCACTTGATACTGGGTGTCTGTCTTTAAATGCCTCTCACCTGGACTCTCAGACTCTTCCAAGACGCATCTGTCAGGCGTATCCTCCACATCTTGGAAGTCTGCCGAGTTGGAGATCTTGTCATGCTTCAGCGCACCGACTGGAGCAATACAGAACAAAAACAGGCGGAGGGAGAAATGTAATTTATTCACAAACAAACACTTCCTGGCTTTCAGCAGAGCTTTCAAAGCTGAAGACATAATTTGTAAACACAAATAAGAGATGGAAATAAAACAGAAACTCAAAGTACTTATAAGCAACCACAGCACAGTTGAAAAATCTATAGACAATTCATTCAGGGAGAAGTTTGAGGCAGTGGCTTAAATGGGATCCCTTTGAAGTAGAAAATCAGTTTCTTCTTATAGAATCCTAAAATAATAAAATAAATTAGAACCCATAAAAAGTGCTCGTCTGTTTCACCAACGAAGCCAGTAAACAATTGTAATTACTGCAGTCATTCACCAGGGAGAGAAATGGTGTTAGTTTTAAGATGAAAATATGTTGTATATAACAAGCTAAAATGTGTAATAAAATCAGTGATAATGCCAAAGTGCAGTAAAAACCAGACTGAGTTATGCTTTAGAGATTGCCCAATTTGATTTCTTCTTTTACTTAATTGCTAAAACCATTTTCATTTCAGAGCAGGAAAATATTTTCCTACACGTCTGTGTAGGACAAATCCCACGTAAGTCTTCCTGAACAGAAGAGAGGTATTTCCCTTGTCAATGTCCTCTCTTCTGCTCCTTATCATCACGTGGAGCCACAAACACAGTTTGAAGATCAAATACAATTACTAAACAATATTTTATAGAAAAGCACAGTAAAGAGTTAGTTTCAATTTTTCAGTCCCATTAAAACTCTTAGCTCATCACATTTCTTAGGAAAATAGTGGTGACAAGGAAATACTTATTTTTTCCTAATACCTAGAAAACTAAGCAAGGTCCCAGACTTCCATGTGGATGGGGATACTAATGGCTATACACAGTCTCAGTGTAGTTTTGTCCTGTTCTTAACACAAGAAATTTGTTCTCTCATAACTTTGGGTGGATTTTCTTTATATATTATTTTATTTTACCAAATGAATATTTGCTGCAGGATCATCTCATTTAAACAGCCATTTAAATTTCCCAAAATTATGAGTGAATCAACAAGGCCTCAGGGCATTATTCAGACAGGAAGAGCTCAAAGGACACATATTCCACTTCAGTGCTTTGCACTTTCCCTCAGTTTGGAGCTATTGATCCCAGGTCACCAAAAGGTTCCATCATTTTTGACTCCTGCATCTACACAGAGTCTGTTTGAAGCAATCAGAGCTTCAATACAAGTGTGGAATTAGATCCTTGAAATTACAATATTAAAAAATGATAAATAATAAAATTTACTATAGTGACACCATGCATTTCACCTTCAAACAAAAAAACAATAGAAGCCAGTAAGCTTTGCTTAAAAACCTGCCTCGGATGGCAACTAACCATCCAAGATTAAAACTCTGCTTGGGTAAAGGAGGAACACTGGTTAAATCTTTAAGCTTACAAAAAGCCAGTGGACTGGTATCAATGGTCAGTGTATCCGCATGAAGTGGGTTTTCAGTTCTTGTCTCCGCCATGGAAGTGCTGACATGACAATCTGCATGAGGTGAGTTGGCACTGAAGAAAAGCTTACAATAATGTTGTGGTTTAAGCCCAGGCCGTAAATCAGAACCACGCAGTCCACTTCCCCCCCCCACCTTTCTTCCCTCCGCTCCTGGAGGGACGGGGAGGAGAATCGAAAGAATGCAACTCCCACAGGTTGAGATAAGAACAGTTTAATAACTAAGGTATAACACAAATCACTACTGCTACCACTAATAGTAATAATGATAAAGGAAATAACAAGGGAAGAGAATACGACACCTCACCACCCGCCGACTGATAACTCCCCCACCCAGCAGAGATCCAGCCCTTTCCAGAACTCTCAGTTCTACATCCTAGGCATGACGTGCTGTGGTATGGAATACCTCTTTGGCTAGTTTGGGTCAGGTGTCCTGTCCCTGCTTCCTCCCGGCTTCCCCTCCTCCCTGGCAGAGCATGAGACTCACAAAGTCCTTGGTCAGGGTAAACATTCTGACCAGCAACTGAAAACATCAGCTTTATCAGTATTATTCCCAGGCCGAAAGTCAAAAACACAGCGCTGCACCAGCTACTAAAAAGGAGAAAAAGTGACTGCTGCTGCTGAACCCAGGACAAACAAATAACAAATATTCTTGTTTACACATGAAAATAGTATGATATGTGCAGGAAGAAATGTCTTCAAAGATACCTGTACTTTTCTCTGTTTCTTCCTCTATGTAAATGATTTTCCAATGCACTAAGTGAAGGCCGGAATTCGCACTTCAAGAAAGAAAACTTGGAAAATACAAGTGCACATATTATGTTTTCAAAAAATTGTTTTGTGCCAAATTTATTAGAACATTATTTCTGGAGCAGTTCTTCCCATTCAGCAGTCAGCTCCACTGTGCTGTGATAGATTGAGTCATAACAGCTGCATGAATTTAAAAGTCAGAACTGCTCTGAAGTAGAACAATGGGAAAATTTCCAACAGAGTATAAAAGGTGGCTATGCCTCTGCAGACAAAGAGAAAATCATAAGAGGTGTCTCCTCCAACACACAAAGCAGTGACCCAAGATTCAGAACGAGCCTTTCAAAGCGTGTCGTGTGTTTTCACCCAGTGAAGAACTCTCACAGTGAACCAAGAGGGCAGATGCTTTCACAGCACCAAGCACCAGTGTCAGAAGATGGCAGGTACTTCCCTTGCTGCAAGTCTGTGCCATAATTGCTCTTGAATGGGACTACGACAAACCTGTTCAAGTGCCCTCCCTTTGTCCCAGACCCTGTCAGCATAAGTCATATAATTTAAACTGACCTGCTTGATTTTACAACAAAGCAGAGCTGAACAGGTGTTTTTTAGTGAAGGTACCACCTGAGAAAGAACATAATGAATAAAAGTCAGCTGAAAGCAGGCCCACACAGATGAGATAGATCAGAAGGAAGGTGTGAAGTGAATAAGAAAGAAACCAAGACAGGCTGGCAACGTCCTGTGACAAAGCAGGAGGATCTCCCGTTGATATGCTTGAGTAGAGATTGAAGAGATTTGGGGAGATTCAGGAGAGGATGGAGTCATTGAAAGCCAAGAAAGACAAAAATGATAAAAAAGGCATCACAGGCAGAGCTGATAATGCTGACAAATGATAAAAAACAATGATGAAACACTCACATGAATAGTTGGTGGCAAGGAGTCATTAGGAACAGTTTAAAGGGAGTGGAAAGCATGGATGGAAAGAGTTTTCAGAAGGACAGAGACGCAGACCTCTAGCCCAGGGTGTGTAAAAACAGCTCTCAGAGAATGTGGGTCAGCAGGAGAAAGTGAAGGAAGGAAAGTGCGTATTTTAGAACAGCAGGAGGCAGGCCCGGACAGGCTGGGATCAGGTCACTGCTGTGAGCGTGGGATGTATATCTTAGCCCTCTCACTTCCTCAGAAGTACACACACCTCCCTAGACAAAACACAGGCAAATAAACTTCACCACAGCCCAGTTTGTGAAGTTACACAATGAGCGTAAAAGGAGCAAGAAAGGGACCTTTAGCACTTTCTCTCTTAAAATATCACATTACACACTCAATTTGGTGAGGAAGGTTGCTTAAAAGTATCATAAAGGAACAAAGGGAATTGAAAAGTTAAAAAATAAGGATGGAACAGACTGGCCCACATCAAGAGTGAAAGTAAAAAAAAAAGCATTATATAATTAATAAAAAAAATGAAAAAATCTTAACCCTGAGATCTACTTTACTGTATTTTCCTTTAGGGAAACAAGATTTTATGTGCAAATGTCAATAGGGGAAATACAGGATGCTGACGGAATTTAAGTTATTTAAACATAACAGCATGATCTTTATTCATTCTGAGGATACTCTGTCCTACTTTGGGTTTAAATGGACCTTAAAATTACTTTTGCTTCCATTTGAAAGCTAATTTTTGTAGCCAAAGTGATGTAAATGTCTGGAGCATAAATGAGCCCCAGATCTGCAAGTCAGAGAAAAAGTAAAGAAACAACAATCTCTCCTATAACAACTCCAATGATATTTTTTTTCTATTCAGTATGGTGCCATTTCAATTATCACATGGAAACTAGAAATTACCTTTGTTAGTACGGAAATAAGGAAAAGCAACAGATTTAACTGGGGCAAATGACCTTGAACTTAGCATGTAAAAATGACATAAATCTTCATTGTATAGGATCAATCTTGAGAATAGTGGCAACTTTGTCTGATTCATCTTAATAAGCTCTTAAAAGTTGTTTACTGAACTTGATAGCTATTCTCTTACATTATTGAAACAGAAAAAGACATTAAAAAATAGGTACGGCATTTACAATAGTAAAAGAATGTCATAAGATTGCAGTATTCAATGAAACATGTATGTAAATAGTTTCATATATATAAAATTCCACAAAATGAAATCAAACTATTCCTTAAAAGAGGTCACAGCCTGATTGCTGATCAGTCTATGAAAGAACAGTCTTTGTGTGAATGAACTGTTGAATTATAAGCTGTTCTTTCTGAACATACACTCATCACTAATTACAGCAACAACTCATCACTATCATTTATTTCTTCATGTTCTGTTTAAACTCCGAAAATATCACACACTAAAGCCTAAATAACCTGCTCTGCACACCAATTTTCAGAGGGCAGACACAGGAGAGAGAAGTCTGCATAACACAGGTGAATAAACCAGTTAGAATTTTCTGATAAGATGCCTTTGTACTGAATAAGGTGAATTAGTAACTTAAACACAGTCTGCCTGCAGAGAAAACAAGAACTTATTTGTTATTCAAAAGAATTGGATAAGGCAAGATTATATTTAAATAAAAAAATATTAGGCAATATAGGCTAGAGATGATAAATAAGGTCCAGTGCAGAACACAAAGCAACCTGAATCTAAATAAAACTGCATGAAAAAAAAAGCTGCAAAGGGAAACAAAATGCTGGTATTTTTTATTTCATAAATGGATAAAACAATCGTGCTGCAATGCCACTTCTAAGATGCATGGGATCTATGGGTGCCTACCATATTATATCTAAGAAGCTTGATGGAGAGGGGGGCAATAAATGCTTTGAGTAGTATTTTAAAAAGCAGATTTCATAGATATCATAAAAAACATAAGAGCAGCTGTACTTGCTGCGACCAAATATCATCAGGGTAAGGCTCCAACAATCACACAGTAATACTCCTAGATGCCAATTTGAAACCCAGGGAATTCCAAAAGTTGTTTTTTTTTTTCTTTAAACATTGACTAACTCACAGTTGTTCCACAAACTCCTCAAGTTTCCCTTAAACACAGAGAATTTCCACATCCTGAACATCCTACTCCCTAACTTGTCTTAACACGGCGAGCTCCATTGCTTTACCACATAGGTAGGCATTTTGTTTGTACATGTCCCTATTAGATTAATGTGAAACTTATTCTTGTGAGAGAAAAGGAATGTGTATGAGCCCTGCACACTCTTTCCATGATGCCTGTGACTGAAAAGTCCTTTGGTTTTGCCCTCTTTCAATCATCTCTTTCCTAGGTTGAGGATTACCATCCTACTTAGCTTTTTGTGCATATTTTGATGCCAACCAAAAAGGTTTCACTAACATAAGAAATGCACAGAACAGTCATGAAATTTCAGCATCACTCACCACAATCACCTGGAAACAGAAAAAGCAGATAGTGAAGTTACACTGTCCAGTATGGAACATCCATCCTTCTGCTAGTGTGGCAGCACTCTCTGCTGAGCAGAGCAGGGGGTCGGGTAGGCTGAGGATGTGCCCTTGATGGCACCAGTGCTGAGTACAGGACCCAGATTGCTCCACAGGTTTTACAGGTGATACTCCTGTTTACAGAGCCTGCTATGGTGCCTGCCTTTGTTGCCACTGCACAAACGCTGCTGACTCATGCTCAGCTTGTGATCCAGATTCTTTTCTGAGAAACTGTTACCTTGCTATTTCTTCCCCATCCTCTCTTTGCAGAAGATTAATCCCACCTCAGTCTAGATCCTTGCTCTTGTCCTTATTGAATTGAACCCTATTTTTTTTCCAGACCATTTCTCAGGCCATATAAACCACTATTTCATCTCACTGACAGAAGACATCAGTTGCTGGTCTTTCATAATTTTTAGTGCCATTTAAAAAAACCCTGCACTGATGTCTGCAGTTGTCATTTAACTGAGAATGGCTGGTTGTTACCTTCTATGAGTAAATATCATAGTGTCCCAATTTTCATTACATTTTAATTTTAAGAAGAGAGATTAAGAAATTAACCAGGAGAAACACATTATTAGTCTAAAGTGAGTGCCGCAGCATATGGAAGTTGGAACTGTCCTTGAGAAAAGCCAGTATGGAATAAGTCAAACTGGAAGCTACAGTGATTTAGACCTCAGTGTGCAGAAATACAAACCCACGCACCTGAGTTTGCTCTTGCACTGTGTGAAGTCACATGCAAACAAAGCTCATTCCACTCACTAAGTAAACTGCAACTAAAGAGAAGGTTTTCTTCTGTATTGTGAGCCTTCTTTTAAGGTTTCTGTATATTTTAAATTACCAAAGCTCCTGAAACTTCATTTTCCTCCCTCCCTGTATGGCTGAGGACAGCATTGCTCCAGACAGGAAAACTGAAATTTTCAGTGATTCTTTTCCCAATATACCTTGAAGTTTTATTCACCCAGAGGGACTTCCCTACTTCGCTCAACTAAAATATAATAGCATGTAACAAATTATGTTCTCAAAGGACATCCCATTTTTGTTTCATTAGTGCAATGAAACATTCACTCAATTTTAAAGCAGTTGTCTTGATCTTAGTTGTGATTTATACCAGAATCTGTCCATGTATTCTGTGTAGTATATATAATAAAACACCTAACTAGCTAAACTCGTCTCAGTGGGTTCTGCTGTAAGAAATAAAATACTTTCCCATAAAATCCCCCACAACATTCACAGCACAGCTCTGTAGCACACGCTGCGGTAAAACTCAGGCGCATTTAAAGAATGGATTTTTAAAGAATTATTATTATTATTATTAAAGGATTTAAATAATTAATTCTTCTGTCATTATACACTCACTGCTTTTTCTTCTCAATGTCCTCCCCAGTTAGCAGGCCCAAATTTCTTTTTTCCAACATCACTAAATGTGTGGTAGTGCATGTTTAACCAATGTGATCATATGTGATCAACGTTATTAATCCCCCTCTCTTTCTCTTTCCCCCTAACCCTAACAACCCTTCCCTCAACCCCTCCACTAACTGAAAGGCAACAGAGAAACAATTTTTACAGGAACTGATAAAGAAGGCCAAATTTTCAGTTCTGATGCAGATAATCAGCTTTGGGTTTGTTTCTGAACTGAAGCATAGAGCATCTTGTCTCCTGTCCCTGTCTCTAAAAATATACAGCAAAATCCGCCCAGGTTTCTGCTCATTAGACCAATGGTGTGGGAGAGTACATAGTGCAGATATGGCTGCTTATCAGTGTATCAGTAGCTTCTATAAAACCAACAAATAAAGAAATACTTCACGTTTTTAAAATCACAGTATTGACAGTACTGACATTATTATCTTCATGACAGTAGACTGATCTGGTATTCAAGCAGAAAAGCATTAATCAGGGAATTTTTAGAGGGTTCTGGTTCAGTCCATTTCTACAGAGAAATCCTAGCTGTACATTACTTTAATTTGCTTTTAAAACCAAAATTAAACACAACTGTGCAGCACAGTTATGGCACTGACATATCCCTGTGCATAATGTGAATGTTACAGCTTGTGTACTTTTCCTTTCTCTTGATCAAAGCTGTCCAAATAGCTTAATCCATGGGAAAAAAAAAAAATATACACAGAGCCTCTTTATTAATCTCTTCTGGCCAGATTATTGTTATTCTTTTGCATTATGGCCTTGAAGATGTATTACTGATAGGGAGGTAAAGCCAACTGCAGCACAGCATGACTCTACTGAATGGCTGCTGTATGAAAGTGGAAGTACTTATTTCCAAGACATTTCTGTGATGCTCCCTACTGTTAAAATGTTATCTGACTTAAAAAGATTTTCAGTTCAATTGTAAGCAATAAGTAAACTCAGGCAGTACAGTACTGTATACTGAAGTTTCACTAGCTGGTCAAACAGGCATTATTCTAAGAAACTAATGTTGTATAGGACTGCTTCCTGATGGCTGCGACCTCTGACTGGCAAAAGACTGGACTTTTCAGTCAGCAAGCTAGTTACCCATGGATGTGGCTCAAGGCTGACACACAGATTGACTGGTTCACACTAATTTACTTCACACAGATTCCATTTATCTCCTAGAAGATCCCCTGGCAGCAGCTTATAATGGCATATCCTAGGATGCCTGCCTGCATGAGTTTTTAAAGCGGCAGAGCTTGATGAATCTAAATCCAGAAAACAGTTCACAGATTGAGGACTAGGTGCAATCAAAAAACATCAAGTAGCACAGCTGGGACTTGCTAGCTTGCTTGACTGGTTTGAGCAGCTGAGCATTAACTACGCTTGCTTTCCTGCTGGCAGCCCTGTGTCACTAGGACAAATCGGAGCACTACCCAACAGAAAGCAGAGAAAAGAAGAAAGGACAGAAAAGAAAAAAGAAAAGGGGAGAAAAGGGGAGAAAAGGGGAGAAAAGGGGAGAAAAGGGGAGAAAAGGGGAGAAAAGGGGAGAAAAGGGGAGAAAAGGGGAGAAAAGGGGAGAAAAGGGGAAAGGAAAGGAAAGAGGAAAGGAAAAAGGAAAAAGAAAAAGAAAAGGAAAAAGAAAAAGAGAAGGAAAAAGAAAAAGAAAAGGAAAAAGAAAAAGAAAAGAGGAAAAAGAAAAGGAAAAAGAAAAGGAAAAAGAAAAGGAAAAAGAAAAGGAAAAAGAAAAGGAAAAAGAAAAGGAAAAAGAAAAGGAAAAAGAAAAGGAAAAAGAAAAGGAAAAAGAAAAGAGAAAAGGAAAAGAGAAAAGGAAAAGGGAAAAGGAAAGAAAAGAGGGTGAGGAGTGGAGATTATTGTATTGCATGGATACTATTAATAGACGCAAGAAAACCTCATTAGAACATTTAATCTTTATTCAACTGCAGGATTATCAAACTAAATAATTCTCTGGGTAGCAAGTTTTGAGGCTAAGAGTCTAGAAAATATCTTTTGGTCACACTAACAGTTCCTAGGAAAAAGACCAGAATAAAACTAAAGTAGTTTCTTTCGTTTTGAATATAAACCTATAGGCAACCTAGTAATACACCTAAAATGAAAAATAATTACAAAGGTACTGGATTTTACGTTATAAAAAGGCGGGGTAGAGGTCAATGCAATCCCTCGCCTCCATAGAGAACAACAGACTTCAGCAGGAGCAAGCTTATAAACTGTATTTTTAAAAGGACTGAAAATACAGGCTTACACTATAGCTCCTCAAACTCAGATAGACAGAGACTATTCTTTAAAGTCCTTCTCAGAAAGGAATCAAAAATTAATATTATTAGACAATAACATTTGACAGCAAATGCATTGTGAGAGATCCAAAGCACATTTAGTACTTAGGAGGTTAAAGACTCAGCTGTAGCGCTAGTTGATGAAAAAGTAGGATTAAGGCTTTAGTATGAGTCTTGACATGATCATGTTGTCTGCCTGCTGTCTTAAGCTTCGAAAAACAGCTGGGATCATCTTCTTATAAGCTCCAACTCAAAGATGTTTAAGCAGTTCCAAATCCAATTAAAGAGAGGTAAATATAAGGAAGGGCCCTACTGAGCCCAATCATCTTATTTTTTTAATGAAAACCAGCATAATTGCAGGTTATACAACTCCTTAATCTCACTTTAAACCTAACAGACTGCTGCCTTACAGTGCACATGGCAAGCCCAGTTAACCCAAGCATTCTGTATTGGTGTGCTTTATTTCTGATCATTATCCTTTATTATCTTACTTGTAATCCTAAAAGCCTATGATTGTGTCCAGATATTTGGCAAGGATTGTACCTGGATATACAGGGATTCCACTTGTAAGAGTAATGGATTAATTGGATAGTACTGTATGACTAGTTGATAGTTTGCAGTGAAACTGCTGTGCAGTTCTTACTTTGTGAAGTCCACTTCCTTCTTCTGTCCCTGTCCTTTAAACAAATTGCCTTTTTGAACATTAGCAGTACTGAGGTAGTAATCTATCTACTCTCCCCACTGACATGGCAGTATTATGGAAATAACACTGCCCTACAGAGTAGGCTGCTAACTGAAATCCTCTTCACAAAAGTTGATAGAAATAAGGAAATCCTTTTCTTTTTTTCAGAGGGATCTGCATATTCAATATAAAACTGCCTATCTCACATGCGTGACCCAATCATAATATTATTACTTAAAGGCTTAGAGAATTAGGCCACTTATTTTCCATGCAGTGAAGAGATTTTTGAGGTGTGCATATGTGATCAGATTGTGTCAAGGTATGTATATTTAAATGCTTACAGCTAATACCATGAAAGCAAAAATCCACATATGTAATCCTTCTACTTTGTCCTATAAATATGCACAAGGACATTCTCCAAGGATGTAAAAGCAAAATCTCATCAGGGACTACTTCAAATACAGGCTCCTCATGTCTGTAAGAGCAAGAAGGAAATTTAAATGATCACGAGTGAACTGTTTGCAGTAGCTGTGTTACATTATGCATGATTCTTGGCTGCAGAGGATTTAATTAATGATTTCTAGTTACATGGTTAAGATCTGCAGTGAACTCATATTTGGGGAAGCAAACCAGCATCTGACATATTTATATCATTTTGTGTTTTTTTTCCCAAACACCATCTACTAGGAGTTGCTGTCCTTCTTTCGTGTAGGTGGAAATCTATTTTGTATATACTGACAATGATTCTGGGCTGTGTCACAGGAGCATGAATCTAGATTAACATTAAGGCAGCTACTCTCCTCATGCAATTGAAAACAAAATCTGGACTTTGCCATTCTGTGAATTAATAAACAGTATTTGTTGATATGTGTAAGTATCAGGAAGGTGCATTGTTGAACTGATGGATGATACATAATTATATTGCTAATGAATGTGGACCATTCTGTTTCAGTTACCATAAAACAGACACAGGTTTAAGAAACAGACTCTCACCTTTAAGCTCCAAAGGATATGTCTCCAGAAAATGAAGGTAGCATTCTCTCAAATAAGAAGATAAACAGAGAGCTGTGAAGTACTTACCAGATAAAAGAAGACCCCTGTCTAATACTGCACCTTCACTTCCCTACGCTGAACCTTATTCTTCAGGCCATCAGCAAGATATATCTGTAAGTGAACAAAAGAGCCTGGACCCTCCACTTTGAGACAGGTAATAAACAGGTAAGACAGACACTACAGGGATTTCCAAGAAGACAGGCATCTAAGGAGGTGACTGACAAGTGTCCCTGTGATTCAGAGGCCATTTGAAACCACACGTGTGAGGAACTAAAAGGAATGGTTCCAAAAATGCAGATGATCTGCTGTTCATAGGTAAAACATGGTACAAGACCACGTTCTTACTGGAATTAAGCATCATGGGGGAGATGAAGAACCAAGGAGAAACACAAGTGTGAGCTCTTATGCAATTTCTTTACTGCATTCCAGTGCTACATGAGGGTGTGAGGCAGAAACAATCTAGATGGAGAAGAAGCAGGATTTTTTAAAATGTTAAATTCTTTGCACTTTGCTTAAATATGGTTGGTAACAGGAATACACTGCTCAGTGATGCCCAACTTAAAAGACTGGGCATACCAATCAATTTTGGTACTGCCCCAATTTGACCACAATACTCGAGTCTTCAGTGGTATGAGGTTTCTTTTGCCTATACTAAAAGTTAATACTTTCATATTATCACTTTGCTGTAAGAACTGGGACATTCAGAAAAGAAACATGAAAGGTACCATAAGATTTGCCATAAAATTTTGAAGATTGGTGAAACAACATTACATTCACTGGCTGTATTATCATGGTAGCCAAGTCACTGGTTAGAATTTGATATTTTGTTGATGTAAGAGCATTAGTTTCTTAACTCTGAAAGCAAAAATTTCTGTTGCTCTTTGCAATATACCTAGTCAAAAATATCTGGAATGTCTTTATTTAGGTATTCTGAAAACTACCTCTCTCAGGATGTTGTTTATTTGTGCATATTTATATTTCAATTCACATACAGAAAGGTCAGGCATACACTGGCTATCTGGAAATGATCCGGTCCTCAACAAGAAATTCCATACGGAAGTGTCCCTCTCCTGTCTCCTTCAGGTACTTCAAATTGTATTGCTGGTATTCTTCTTTTTTACTGGTTGATTTGTTTGTGTTCCTATATGCTTTCAACTATCAGCTTGTCTGCACAATTAGAGGTGAATCTAGGGACAGTCATATATATCCCTTTATATATGGAAGGATAAAAACAGATTTAGTGTTTCAGGAAACAAAACTGCCACTTCAGGAGATCACTAAAGGTTGCACTCCAGCTTGTAAAATGAGTGAAGTGGAAATGCCAAAAAGACTCCTGCACAAAAAAGGTACAAAAGTGCAGCAGGACCTTGACTGCAGTTTCAAAAGCACAGTGCAATGGCTGCAGCATAATTAACAGAGAACACAGCATTCTTGTAAAATAAATCACAGAATGCTCACTCCCTGCTCAGGGCACTCAGTTCATCTCTGTGTTAACTAGGTGCACTCTTAAACAAAGCAATGGAGCTGCTCTTGATTTACCACAACCTGAGTTTGGCCAAGGTGGTTGAGATGAAGCAAGCAGTATAGAAATGCTAGTGGATGTGTAAAAATGACTAGAACAGGTAGCGTACACTAAAATGATTTTCCATAACTAGGTTCAAAAGAGCAGGAGACAAGTTCACTTCCACCAGAATATAACTGGCACTCTGGAATCTGCCTAAGCTTTTCCAAAATAACCCAATAAACTCTCAGCTCCAAAATAACACCTCAACCTTACTAGTCCAATGATTTGACACTACACAGCAGTAGCACAGCAGTATATGTGATTTCAATAATTAAATGCACAAAGCCACCAAAGTCACCCCAGGTTTTGCACATCCCTTATCATAGTCAAATGACAAATGCAGGTGAGCTTCTAGCTATAAACTGCTCCATGGCCTGATGCTTATTCCAGAGGGGAATAACCTGCCTCTGCCACTTTACATCTTTACAGAACTGCAAGAATTCCTGGGGCAGCATATGAAAGAATACCTACAATGCATGTGGCCTATATGACATCAAGTGTATACAAACAAATCTGCTGATAGTGTAAGGCATTGAGTACCTAGAGTTTGTTAATTAATTTAGAGACATTATTTGTTCCTAGGAAAACCTGAAAAGGCTAAATAACAGATTAAAATTATTATACCAATGTGAAGAGTTAAACTCAAATTTAGAAAATTGGGATCACAGCAGTGTATTACCATATTGTATTATTATAAAACACATTTACTATATCTGACACTTTCATAGTTGCATTCACAGCTGCCACTTCAGGCTTCATTCCAAGGGAATCACTCAGTCATTCAGAGCTAAAGGAAAGTGAAAATGTGGTTTAGAAGAACCAATCACTGGTTTTGTTTTAGTTCATGAAGACAGCTATTGAGTGCAAATGAATAGTCAGGGCTCACTTTCCTTGTTGTTGTATTTTATACTTTTACAATGTCACCCACTGAAGAGCAGATTTTTTTTTTTAAATCAGTGTCCTTGGCACTGCACATTCCTTTGGATGTATATTCATTTTCTTCTCACTTAAGTTTCACTTAACACTCAATGTAAAGACAATAGATTGTCCTTTTTCTTTGTTCATTTAATTCTAGCACTTAGCCCTACTTAATGATAGGAATACTGATGGATACCTGTAAAGACATGTCAAACTCTAGGCAGTTAAATGTTTGTTAAAAGAGAAAGATAAAACTTTTTTCACTAATCTACTTTGTATTGTTTTCTATACATTTTTCTTCTCATTTAATTCTGTAAATAGTTTTTGACTTCTAACTAGCAGTCTTGGTTTCTTTCATCTACAGCAATGGCATGCCATTTTCCACATTTCCAACCTAAAGTTTAGAATCTTTGAATCCTTTTATGTACTCTGAATTGTATCCCTGATCTCATCTGTATACACACCTTCTGCTAAGTATCTTTCATAGATATGCAATATTCATGATATGTGGATTGAGAACGATAAATGCCTTTTTTCACTTCATAAAGGACACTGAGATGTGCTACGGTATTTTGCAAATGTTAACATAGAAGGTGTTTCTCAAACTGTCACATACGGTGACTATTTATTTACCGGGATTGTAACAGAATTTGTGCAATAACAAAGGCTGGAATAGGACCTGGGGTGACCTCACACGTAACAATAAACAGAGATGTCCCTAAAACATTCAGAAAGAACACAGAGAAATCTCAACACAGCTCATCTATACTAGAAATAGGTTACTTCTTTGGGAGCATAGTGTGTGCTTAAAAGTAAACAAACTGACAGAATGCCTGCAAGATACAGATATTACTTATCAACGAGAGAAACTCTATACATCAAACTGTGCACAGGGCTAAGTACTACACTGTAATGTTAGCATTTCACTAACATCTGACAGCTTTGTTTAATTTTCAGTTTAAACTAAACCAAACCAAATTCCCCCAAAATATGTGTGATCAAGACAGCTATAAAGAGTACAAGACCTTCTTAAAGCCAAGAAATTTGTAAAAGGACTATTACACTGTTATAAATCTCCCCACAACAACTGGAACTCCAAGTTTACCACACTCTGAAGAAAACACCTCATTCCTACCAAACATTACGTACACCTTGACATCTTACCAGCACACAATTATTTCTCTCTGCTAGTGGAAATACCAAAAGAAAATAGCTGATAACCTAGCTGAATACTGAATTATGACAGAGTGGCATGTACAAAGACAACCGACTACAGGAATTTGAAACAATATATTCACAACAATTTGAGTACCTGGGAATACAGATGTTCTTTTCTTTTTTTTTGCATAACTTTAATTTCATGGCTGCTTGCTTAAAGTACTGCTCGTATTTATACATATATGGTTGGCTACATTCCAGATATGTATACATTCTGCTACTTAAAGAATATGCATTTTACAGCAATATATAACATGCCATAAATTCAGTATAGTATTACTAGAAGAAATACATTTCTATGAAAGCTGTATATTCACAGTGTATTGTTGAAGTATATATTGCATTAATACTTCACTGTGCTTATAAACATTAATATAGGTTATTTGTTTATGACTACGTCAAGGTTATTAATCATATTCAGTGTCAGAAAGCACAAGCTGACATCTCATATTGTCTGCTTCAAGGGCAAGACCAATGTGACCTTTGGCTCCTTCTTTTAAAACGGATGAAATCATTCCAGAGGAATAAGGCTGCACTGCACAGCTCCCTTTAAGAATCAATTGGCATTTATGGTTTCCTATTTCCCATACTATAGTATGACTTGTTAAGATCTGATGGCTAATTTTAAAAGTTTAGTGTTCTAAAATTCCAAAAATATTTCTCTTACTGTCATACCATTTATGCTTTCTATTTATTGACCATAGAATGAAAATGTCAAATCATCAGTTCTTTGTTAATTTTTCCAGGGTCTTCTTGATTCTGTCTGGGACTGAAATCATGCTGCCAAGTGATTCCCTAGATCAAGATTGCATTTGTAATCAGAAAATATTTAAAAATACTCTGGACTTAGTGATTTTTTTTTCATTCCAGAATCTGTTACAATCTCCAAGAAAACCGTCTTCATGTTTATTGGCTTTTCTTACTTTATAGTTCTTCTAAGTTCTCAGTATTCAGCTGGTATGTGTGTGCAGCTGAAGGGCGAAATGTATTTCAGTTACTGCTGAAAATACGTTGAATATGTATATTGCACAAATAGTGGAAAGGAATCTATTGGTAAATATGTGAGGTCATCTGTTAACTATGGAGCTCTGCCTTTAGCTGCCTCAGTACCACAACAGCGGTAGATGCACAATTTGAAGCACGAATTAGATATGAAGCTACGTGTGCTATTTCAGAAGGATGATAAAGTACCCGTGGTCTTGAAGCATACATGCATTTGTACAGGCAACTCTTCGAACTTCATCAACCCCAAAGTCAGTACATTTTTAGAGAGAGAGGGATGAGATTCACATGAATTGGTAATCATATTATCTGTGCATAATACTGATTTCACTATAAAATTCAACCAAGGAGAATGCAGCATTCTTTGACCTAGCTGATAAAAGGTCAGAAAGCAATTTTGAATAATAAATGAGACCTGCCGACCTCATGACCCAAGTCTGGCAGGGTCAGCAGCAGCCCTCTCACCAGATGCTGATGGCAGATATACAGACAGAGACAGCTCAACTAATGAGCTTCCTGGATAAGGGTTTTAGATCCAGTGACATTTAAGTGCTATGCAGCATATAAAATAAACTTGCAAATATCTATACTGTAAAAAGCTAAAGTGATATTTACAGTGAGGTGTAATATGACATGCTCTGTAATCCGTACTACAGCAATTATTTTACTGCTTCTCCTAGGTGGTCTTCAACCACCAAATATAATACCTGACTAACATTTCTTTAAGGTCTATTTCACATGTAAAGGGTTCCCAGTCAGCGGGTGCACTTTGAAGAGATGTACTTTGATAGTGCATTTCTTTGGCACCTCATTTAGTACAAATCAACAAAAATTTAAGATAAGTTTAAATTTATTTCATTTAAATTCAACCTAACGTATTGCTTCCCCAGTGTGTAAAAGACAAGCCTAGAACATGCAAGGCCAAGAAGAATTTTCTCCTGATCGCTTCATCAATAGCTCCATTCAGAAAGAGTTACAAACTAGACGGTTCATGAAAAACAGAGGGCAGTAAAATAGAATTCATTCTCTCACTCACTGTTAGATTTCACTGTGAAAGTGGCCTAGGGTCACTATTGCATTCCAGACCTTGGAAATGCTAAGATTTGACTTTACCCTGGGTGCTGGGTCTGATCTCCACAACCTGCTGTCTCATTCCTCAAGTACAAATTTGCAGTGGTGTATCTACATGCTTGCTTATGTTCTGCATGAATTAGCAACATAAGGCCAAATTTCTAAATACCCTTTTTGGAGATTTTTTGTGATGCAATTTGTAAAGAAAGAGAATTGTTTGGATTCTTCTGGGGCCTAAACACTTCACCATGAATACATTAATTACAGGAACTACAAAAGCTATAGTAGCTTTTCTATGTCTTTTTAAAGTCACCATAATTACTTTTAGAAAGGATGTCCTTTAGACATGGAAATCTAGAAGCTACATTAAAACACTATAGAAAAGTTATTGTGCTCTATTCAATTCTGTATTACTTTGCATAAGCTAATTTTAACTTGCACAGCAACTGGTATTTAAGAAATCTGAAACTTTCAATATTTGGTGGAGCTGTAGAAAAAATGCTGCCCCATTTCACTGAAGGGGAATCTGAGGAATTAAATTTAATGAAGAAACATTTCCTTTAAGCTATTTAAAGCTTCTGCCTTTCAGTTTAACTGCATGCCTGCATGTTCTTGAGTCATGAGAAAGGATAAAGAAAAGGAGCTGATTTGCTTTTGCCAAACAATTTATAATTCTGTATACTCCTACAAGATTATTTTCTATTTATCTCCCCTTTAAATTAACCAGCTTTTAAAATTATGTTTATATAGAGCCCGTTAACTTTTCTTGCCCATCTTTAAGTTCTCTTCTATTTATGCCACATCTTTTCAGAGTCAGCAGAAAAGAACATAACCTCCTCAAAAGGACCCGATATCAATGTACATAACTTCGTAATATTTGCAGTATTATTCACCAGCTTTTTATACCTTCACAGTGTATCAGCTCTTCTGAAAGCCACTGTATAACTTTTGACTGAAATGTTACCCCTGACATTTATAGATAGAATTTACCTCCATTGTGGTGACTGGCGTACCACTAGGGAGAGAGCATCTGTATCCTTCTGATCCAGGGGCTGCCTGGAGCCATTTAGATCTTTTTAATCAGTGCTGATTAAGGCAAGTCAGATGACTACCCTCAAATTTATCACTGCCTCTAAACACCTTGTAGCAGCCAATACCTAGAGTAGCTAGCGCAAGGGATTGTCTTGACCACACATCCTCCTCCCTCTGCACTTGTGAGGACTTTGCAAGGGGAATTACACACTGTCTCTACATAATCTATCCCAATTTTTCACTGACTCAAGTGTGTGCCCAGAATACAATTTTAGGACTTCAGTACTGTGTGTAGATACCAATTAAACTCATTGTTAGTGAACCCGGCTTCTAAATCTTAGTGTATTCATTTAGGGAACGAGTAATAGCAACCAGCTCCCACACTCCCAGCCTGCATGCAATTGAAATAAAAATTGATTATAAATAGATTAGATTACAAAAGTTGCTCAAAAATCTGCTTGCAGCTTCGCTTCATGTATTTAAGGCAGCAGCATCCTCTAAAGGGGAAAGAATTTCTTACTGCAGCCACTGCATCCATAATATATACTTAGTCTTGCTTCTTTGATTTCTGTCTTGCTGCTAGGTAATATATGTATTTTTGTGAGTCTGCTAGATTTCCTTAAAAAAACCATTACACTCACTCTGCTTTATGATCAACATGAGCTCTATGGTAGGTAACCAGTATCTAATATACACTTGTGCTCCTAATTCAACCCCTATGCTGCTCCTCCCTCCCAAACAGTGCCTTCGTACTCCAAAGGCACATCTCTCTTCAAAAAGGAATATATCTGGGATCTTTGGAAAATATCACAAAAAGAAGAAAAAAAAGAAGTGCCAAATTATTTTTCTTATGGCTGCCCTATTTTATAGCTATGAGAGTACAAGTCATTTTAGAAGTCAACAAAGAGTTGTTCACAATAGCTTCATGCCCATTTTCCCCTGACAAGACCCTGCAATGCTGGGCACCATCAGAAGCTGCTGCCTAGCAGACAAAATCATTTATTACATAAATCAGCTAGGTTTATGTTGTTTACTGGTTAAACAATGTGAAGCAGAACAGTACAGTCTAGAATTAGATTTACAGGTTTGAGATACATCTCTTAAGCAAGATCTGAAAATGCTTTAATTGGAAAGTGAGAGAGAGGAGGAGCTCAGGAGATTTGCCTAGTGGGAAAGCCTATAAGCAGCAATTTTATTTTTCGTTGCTCAGCAAGAGTCAAAAATGTGTGCTGCGGAATGGGTCTCTCTGTGGGCTCACAAGGGCAGAAGTATGGCAAGGAGAAGTCAGGAAGAAATAATTTTGTTACAGAAAATCATCCCAGATAGGTCCAACACACAAAATTGATTAAACACATCTCCTAGGTGTGCTCTGATGTACCCTCTTCCCTGTGCCAGTGTAGTGACAACTAGTACATGGTGGGCTGCTGTTTTCCACCCCTTGTCCTGTTTTTCATGCAGTACAACCACTCCATTTTAATTTTTGTTCTGCATGTTTATGCAGTGACACGGACAATAGGTATGTCTTACTACACCCACCAGAGGATCCATTTTTAGTATTACCTCTGTGCCCTAAATGAGGAATGTGTAAATTACTACCATCCACAAAAATCAACATGCTTTCCAGAGTGTACAATATTTATTCTTCTTGACCTGGAATAGAGTATTCCCAAAAGCAATTAACATACCTTCTGCTCTCTCTTCTTCTCCTACTAAAACCACTACAGAGAAAAGCAGAAAACTAGTTCTCCATTTTGATATGTTTTATCTAGCTTTGATCAAAACTGAAGTAGAAGTTACCAGTTTTTAGCAAACTATGCTTTATAGGAGCCACCCTGATACATCCCAGAACAGTTTCTGCTATCTGTGGCTTTCATTTTCTGTTAAGAAATCATTTCTTATGCCATTATTTCCCTGAAGAGATTGTTTTCCTGTGATGCTAAATGCAAACTACAGTTCTGCAAGTTGCATAAATTACTGAGCTGAGAATTTTCTCAGTAGAACTTGCACATTATCACAGTGATAAACACACTGCAATCATTTATTTTTTTTATTAGAAAGGAACAGCTTCTCTGCACATAAGCTCCAAGATGTCAAACAACCTAGAACACAGGGCTTTAACTTACATTCCTTATTAGGACTTCAATTTACTACAACACATTTACATGCTTTTTTGTCAAAAATCATCATCCCTTCTCAATCACTAACTGCATTGAATTTCAGTCTTCTCTTTTGAATTTTGTAAGACTAAGTGCTAAAGAGGTACGAGCTATGCAACTGCCTGTGGAGTTTGTGTCCAACTATGAAAACTCTTCTGCTTCCCCAGATTTTTCCATATTAGTCCCCATATCCAATTTTTAACATTTACCAACCTTGAAGTCCTTTTTCTGTTGTATCAGGAGTGAAGTTCATTTGCAGACAGCTGCAATATGAGTTTCCTCACCCTGCCCTGCCATTGACCTACAACCTGATCTAAAAGAACTCCACCTTCTTTCAGAGTGAGAAGTTATTCATTTGCTGTAATAGCTCTATTTTGGGCCTCCTCAGCAAAACCAGACAATTGTGCCCAAATAGCATGAGGTTGTGTGATACCAGCTCTGTTTTATATATACCGAAAAAAACCCACAAAAATGTTTCACTTAAGACTGGCTCACAAATGAGAAGCAAAAAAAAATTAGATTTAAAAATAGCCTTCATATATACTTTGCTATAAAAAAGTATTAGAAATTTACACTTTTTGTTCATACAGGTTCACTTCATTCTTCATACTATACAGCTTTTTCACTGAGTAAAATCTAGTTTTCTAGCAGTCCACTGTATGCAGGGCAGCCTTCAAAAGTTATCGTTGCCAGAGAATAAATGAAAAAAGGGAGAATCAGGGACTACAGAATAATAATTGGAAATAAATAAAATGTTTCTGATGAAAACAATTAGTCACAAGCATTACAAGTTGAAATTCAGTTCAGTGTTAAGAGACAGTTTAGAAGCACACGGTACATTTATCACAGCTCCACAGACAAGTTATTGAGCTGTCTGTGAAAAACAGAGCCAAACAGGAAAGCTTTCAGCAGAAAGCAGTGGTTGAGGCCCTTGATTGATAGAGTTAGATGATGCAAAGCTGTCTGATGGCCTTTCTGCAAAATAAAGTGAAGGAACTCAAGGTCTTTCATGACGATCTCTGACCACAGATGAACAGCTACTTTATTACAGCACAGATTGAGGTTGCACCTTAGTCCATATTCTGCCACTTTTGGATGCACACGGTTAACTTTACCAACAATCCACTGTGTTTAACATAAGTGTCTGCCATCTTTACAGGATTTAAAAAGGGACAGCAGACTGCAGTAGTTAAAAGCTTCGCCTCTTTTCTGTTTAACTGTGGTAACTGAAAAAAATACAATCAGTTTTAACACAGGCTTCTTATTGCAATGATAGGGCTGATTATTCAGGGAGAAGTGCTTCATTTAAAAGATAGAGAAAATCCCCATTGTGCATAACAGACACAATCTACCTGCTGCTCCTCTTCGCTCAGAAACGAAATTATTTACTTTTCCCAAAATGTATCTCTATCTTTCTAATGACTTAGGTGTGGTTGCATTCTTCACTGACGTGACACCACTGATTTCACAGAACACATACTTGCAAAACCTGAGGATTATTGCACTGCATTTGCTTTTAGCAGAAATGGAATGCTTATCTCCATGCTTGTGATATCTAGGAAACATTCTTTTTAAGCAAAACAGCCAACACTTCCTGACCAATATCACGTGTTTACAGTTGCCTAAATAATCCTGCCTTGTGGAGCAACTACTAAATTCAGGCGGAAGCACAGACTTCTGTTTAGGTGAGGCATTTGGGATACTCTATTCAGATTTTTAAAGATATTCAGCTGCCTGTGATTCACACTGGCTGAGGCTGTTCTTCTCAGTTTGAAAGTCTCAACTTAGAGCCAAATGCAATGACCCCAGTCACTTCCAGACTTCTTGCATGTAGGGCATAGATTCTCTCACTCCAGCCCATCTATGTCACTATTCTCACATAAATGCTGTGGTCTGTGTTTGCTTCACATTAAGCCAATGCATGGGCTTGAGCCACAAGTTATCCTCCAATATTAACACAAATATAGGAAGCTAATGAGATTTTCTTTGCTGCTTAAGTACCTAAACTCTGTTTACAGGGATTCTTGCCCTCTCTCTCTCCACAAATTTCCCTCTGGACACCTCAATGCAACTTTAGGTGCTGGTTTTAAATTCTACAGGATACTTTCAAATTAAGATGACCACAATAGGTGGAAAAAAGAGAAGAAAAGATGTGAGGACTACAACTGTTTATTCCATAGATGTTTCCACATTGACTTACACTTCTGATCTGAATTATTCTAGTCTAGTGCATTTTATATTTGAAGTGCTTTCATTTATCCTTGCATTCATTTGTATACTTCAGTTTGTGTTACTTTTTCAGCTCTAGTGCTCCAGTGTGAGCACAAGGGTTTAAGTGGGAGCATCCTCCTACCAGAACGAGTTACAGTAAACCCCAGTAAACATCTCGCCCCAGAAGGTGTCTCCATAAGCCACTGAAGTGTCAGCAATTACAAAAAAGCAGTTCTAACATGGGCAAGTTCATGTATTCAGGCAATGCTTAAAAGAATTATTCCGCTTTCTAACCATTTCTGTTCTGCAGTTAAGTGATGAGCCTTACTAATACCAACACATTTCCTTACCACCTCTTTGACAGCCTTGTTTTTAAAGTCAGTGTTGATCACTGCTCCCCAAACTCTCCTCCTCAGAATAGCTTTTTCTTTTCATTACCTTAGTTTAATATTTGCTTTAGGGGCTGCTGCCTAAATTGTCTTCGGTTATGGAATTCAGTGTCACAGCTATGAAAGGACTGACAAGAGGAAATCTGCCTTGGAATTCTGACTTTGAAGTGGCTAGTTTTCAAATGCTTTTTAAACTATTTTTACGAGCACTTCTCACCAAATGCACACTTAAAATGTGAAAACCGTATTTATTTTGGTGTTAGGCCACAGTCACTCAACAGTAATAATAAAACTGTGAAACCAGTAACTGATCAAGTAAAGCAATGAAACTGAAATTAAAAAGTCCCCAATCTCAATGAATCAATGAAATTGAGATAAAAAAACCCCAGCAGAATAACCGCCAGTATTTAGTGTTCAAAATAGAGAGTCTGGTACTTTAGGAAAACATTCTATAATTCTATAAGTTATTTAATGAAAGTACATTCATTAATTCATTAATGAAAGTAGCTATCACTCTTACTTAGAAAAGGAGTACACAAAAACACGTTCATTAATGACAGGCTGTATGAGCATCGTACAGAGTTTGAATTCACAGAACTACCTACCTCCTTTTCCATGGCTGATGTGGTACATACTTTGGCCTATGTACTCAGCTTTCAACAACAAATTACCCTTTTTTAAAATAAAAAACACCAGTAGTAGTTTTAAATTATAGCATTTTAAACACCTCATGATATTATTTAGTTGCATTTATTCTGACTGATGGTGTACATGCTGCAGGTCTTGCAGGATTTTTATACAAAGTGAGATTTAGGATATCAACTAGGTTTTTCTTCCTGTATTGTATAAAAGACTCCTCACCACAGTACAACCTGGTAAAAAGGAAGATTGCTCTCAACTGCCTAGGTTAGATATTGGTTCAATAGAGTTGGGGAAAATTGAAAATAACATTGCCTGCTATCAGTAGAGAAAGACATTGGGAAATAGAAGAGATTTCTGTATTAATCTTTAAATTGATGCTGTGTGTTTCTAACCACAGAATTTTGAAACAAACTTTAAAGCATTTAAAATTATTTCAAAGTAGCATTTCTCTCTGGTTAATACTGGGAACAGTGTTTTCACATACTGAAGGCTTAACTATGAGAAGAATTGCATTATTACATTTTTCTGTTGCATAAATTCAATCTTGGAATAAAAACCCTTTAAAAACAAAACACCATGTCTAGTTCATATAAATAAAGGTGTTTTAAAAACCTGTATTGACTTTTCCATGTTATTAAGCTTTTTAGATGAATCCAGTTGTTAAATGGTTGTTCTAGTAACTGGCCTGTCATCTGGAAATGTTCTTAGATTGTTTTTTTGACACAATGTCCCTGCAGAAAGTTGGGCAGTGTGACATAAAGAGCACAGGTTTGCCTATCACGCTGATTACTTGATGTAATAGTAAGCAAGCTTAAGTGAACTGTGTGTCTTCAATCTTTCCAATCACTTAGGGATGGGCACCAGAGGATACCATCCATCATCCATGGCCTGAAACATATGGTGCATCAGCAATCTTAGGCTGACCTAAATGATAGTAAAAGCTGCTATGCTGTTCACAATAAGAAATTGTTGTCCACTGAATTACAGGTTTGTGATTAGATTGCTAACATGGCCAACTTGATGTATAAGTGAAGTGTCCAGGAAAGATATTCCCTAGGATCCTTTGAAGATTAATTTATACCCTTGAAATGTGCACCAATCACAAAATGAAAAAATATGTCAAGATATTTTTCTTGTGAACAAAAAAAGCTCTGCAGTGGTAACAGCTATTAATTTATTTTTGGCAGTTTTAGCCAACAGAATTCAATAAACAAGGTCCTTAAATGTTCTCGGGTTTTTTGCTTTGTTTTGTTGCAAGGTTTTTACTGCTTAACTCCTAAATGCACTGAGCATGACAACAATATCTTTTATGTAAGTGACAGCTCCTCCTCAGATTCTAGTCTAAAATCTCATGTACAATTACAAGTATCACACAAAGATGGCTGGAAAAATACTGAAATTTCTAAAAGCTGTATTATTATATTCCTATCTACTTGATCTATAAATATGATTCAATATTAAGTATCTATTTTTAAGATAGATAGAAAATATATTGTAATATATCTGACCACTGATCACCAAATTATCAGTCTTTCTTCTCCATAAAGTAGATTGTGCTTCTCATGTTATTCATTTACCAATTTAGGAAAAAATGCATCCAAATCACACAGTTAAGGTTCAAACTGCAATATTAATGTACCTGGGACTTGGGGACAGGGGGCAGTGAGGGAAGGGAGTGGTTATTACTCCTGTGTAACCCTACCCCTTAAATCCTCTTCAGGTAATAGAACACAAATGGTGAAAGGCACATTTTAAAAGGCATGGTCAGAAAGTGAAAAAGAACACTGCCTTGTATCTGTGATCTGTATTAGCACATAACTGAAAAAACCAGGATACGTTTCTGCTGAGCATTCAAGACCCTTCACAAAAACCAGCTTACTCCAGGCTGAAGGAAATTATTCTCTTGTAAGCCATGGAACTTTAGAGAAATTGTTTTGCAATTATGGCTGCTGTGTACAATTATCACAAGAAGACTGGAAATAATGGTTCTCTCTGTCTTGTCCATCAGTGTGCTCCCTTTTGTGAGATACTTTGCTGTCCCCATACGTGTGAGATAGATCTGCTTGCTATGCCTGTTATATTAGACTGTCTACTGATGCTTTTGCTTTATTTCTACCATGCTTGTCACTGATGTAAGTTCTTAACCACATACAGGTCCTATTTTACAACATTCCTAACCATGCACTAGAACATTAAATTTTGTTACAGAAAAGCATGGGTTTACACTCATGGTCGTTTCTTACTATTCCTTAATGTAGTCTATTGCCAGCAGTGTAATTTATACAATATACCATATATCATACCTTGACATTGATGACAATGGTCACTAGTGAAAGGGGCTCCTTTTCCAAAAAAGCATAAACTAATTAAATAATGAATTCTTCCTGTAGATTGAGGATGGCCTTAATCTGCTAAGATTATTTGGGACACACCTATTTGAAAGATCTTCCTAATTTATGTCAAAAAAAACTACTCTTGCCTGAAAACACAAATTAAAACCAGGGCCTGCCTAACTTACATAACAATAAAAAAAATTAGATTGTCCCTTCAGTCAAGACAAAGATATATGTTCACTCTCAGCATTAAACTCTCCAGTCTCAGGAGATAAAAAACATTGACAGCACTCCACTTCCAAAAGAAACAGATAATTTAGCAACAGAACATTACCAGAACATAAAACTGAACAGGTGTGCTTTACTTCTGTCAGAAATATTTTGTTTGTTTTTTTTTTGTTTTAAATTCACTTCTGAAGCTTAAGGAAAAAGAGAAAAGAAAAAAGCCATCCAAAACCTATCCTTATAAAAGGGTAGTAAAGAAGAAAGGAATACACAGAGCAGCTATTAATTATACTACAGAAAGTACCTCCTGGCTTCAGGACCCTACTTCACCCTCTTCACTAGGCTATCTGAGCATCTTCTGGTAGTGCAGCAGGTGATGTGACTACCATCCATCATATGAGAACAACACAGGCACCTGGTCTTTAGGGAATTCGCGATAGTATCTTAAGCATGATACAAGTTGAATTTTTCCAATAGTAGGGAAAGAAAAAGAAAAATCTTCTGCTGATACATCTGAGGAAATTTATTCTCAAATTCAAAATGGACTGGAAAGGTTTCTGTAGTCATTAACATTTGAATTGCCATTTTTTTGTAAGTACAATTGAAGAACTAACAAATAATGCTGAAGCAATATAGGATACTTGGTGGATCTAACTTTGGGCCTTAAAGCATATGCTGAAACAATAAATACGAATGAAGGACAATAGAAGAAAATACTAAACAACATACGTATTAGATTTCTGAATTTGGAAGTAATCTTGTGTTAATCTGTTCTATGTACCATCCAAATACGAAATGCTATTTCTATTAACCATGTTTATCTGCTTTGAAACAACACTGATCTCATCTTTCTATAAAAAGCAAAATAGATACTGGATTACAGAAGAGATGTGAAATACAAATGTATGTACTAAGACTTCTAAAAACGTGTGAAGATACAGAAGTGCATACAGAGATGAACACATTCTCCATCCTGAAATGTAACAGTTCTGTTGATACACTTCCTACATAGCGGTGGCTATTTCTGTACCTGCAACTGGTTCAACATTTTCTTGATAAGTTTCATAGGCCAGAAAGGCTTCTTGAGTTATTTCCGGTTTTTTTTGCTGAGACAGATGTCTTGTTCTCTTATTAGATGCTCTTCAGCACTGTTTGGTTGCGTTGCTCTGCTGTGTGTTAACTAGACTTAGCTTCTATACTACTAATAAAGACTTGTATAAGGTAATTCTACCTGTCAGTGTCATTTTCACAAAACATAATGGAAAAATTCCATCTTACTGAAAACTAGATTCCAACTTACTGAAAACTCGCAGTACAGTTTGAAGTAATTTCTCTCTTTCTGTTGGGATTCTTTTTTTTTTTTTTTAACAAATAATATTAAAGCATTGAACTTGTGTTACTGCCAGATAACTGGGGATAGGGAACATCATAATGGGGGCCTTCTACAGGCCACTTGACCAGGAAACCAAGTAGATGAGGCCCTCTATAGAGACAGGTGTAGCCTCACTTTCACAAGCCCTGGTCCTCATGGGGGACTTCAACCACCCCGATATCTGCTCACAGGACAACACACCAGGGCACAAGCAATCCAGAAGGTTCCTGGAATGCATTGATGATAACGTCCTTCTCCAAGCAATAAGAGGAACCAACGAGGGTTGGTTTCAACTAAACCATAAGGATTATAAATTACATGCTATTAGCAAGTCTGAACACTGTGTTTGACTGAGAACAGCAACATAGGCAAGGAGACGTTCAGAATAAGGAAGCAAGATGTGACAAAGTGGCTCTTAAAAAAACCCAACAAACAGTAAAAGACAGAGGAGACTAGACTTGCCCTCCCCAAAAGCTAGGGATATCACTTTTGGAGTATTTGCATTTCAATCACTTCTTATTTTGAAGCCCCAACTCAGAACCAGCTTTCAAATATTTGACAGAGTTGTGTTATGATTTGCCTGTACCAATTGAACTTCTAAATAATAGAGACTAAAATGAACCAATGATAATTTTATGTCTGTATTAAAAACCCCAAAATAGAGTGTCTATTTTAAAAGATCTAAATGGGAGATATATTAGAGATTCTTCCCATTCAGTAAACACTGAAAAAAGCACACAGAAAACCAAATTGTCCAAACTATCTTGTGTATTTGAATTTAGAATACATGTCATCCTTACTACCTCCTTGACCTATCCTTCCTAATGTTTTGGAGGAGTCTGAGATGGCGCCTGTACAATTTGATTTTGTGTAAAAATACACACCAAATCTGATTTCTGCTACATTAAGGAGTTCACTGGTAAAATATATGGTGTATGGAATGAAATAAACTGTAGTTCTAGAATGAGTCTTTAAGCTTACTTCCTTTAGTACTTGACCACTAATATTAAAGACTACTGGATCAGAATACAGTTTTAATTGGATATGTAGGACATGATACAGTGGTATAGTTAAGCTGCAGGTTAGATGGTGAAATACAACATTGATTTGTATTCTTTTACTGGAAATATTTGTAATGTGAAACTAGGATACAATACATACACTCATTTTTAATGCATATTCAGTGCAGAGGAAAGCTACTGCTGTCACCAGCTTACACTCAAAGTCCATTCATCAAACAAATGCTAGATTAATTGGTTTGCTATTTCACAGACTAAAATGAGATTACAGATGAATCTAATTCTCATTAATAGTGATGAAATGCTGATTACACAATTATTTCTTACACTGCTTATTGCTAATGTGCACACACACACAAAATTGGCCTGCCAAACAATTCTTTTAGATCAGCCTGAAGTAAATCATGTGGAAGATGTAACATGCAGCGGAAGAGGGTTAATCTGGAAAAATGCGAGAGATACCAGACAGGAAGAGATTTGAAGCCAAAAGTCAAGCCAGATGAAAAGTAACAACTGCAAGAACGTAAGAGTGTAGTGGTTTGTTCAGATGTTGCTCTAAACCAAAGTCTGGACACACTTCAAAGCACAGAGACTATGTAAGAAAAGGGACAGTTTTGATCAGTTTCATTCTAAATACTACTTGCTTTAATCAGACATACAGTGAGGCTCAGAAGGACGTTTCAGATTAGACATTTTGGAGAATTCATGTATGAAAAGAATTCCCAAAGTGTAAAGATTTCTTCCTGTCAGCATTCTGACTCATTTTAACCAAAAGCTTTGCTTACCTCATGACAATGGTGGCCTGATTCAGATTTCAATTTACATGAACAGGACTCTACTTTGACCTAACCAGATCAGCTCTCATTAGATTTTGCAAACAGTGTTTTGATATAATGCAGAAATGTTCTTGAAAAGAATTTAGGGTGGGCTCGTGCAAGTGTAATTTCATTACTACTAAGTACAATCTACTAGTCCTGTTGCACGCACTTTTTGGCCAGTGCAAACATAAGCTCTGGAGACATACTCTAGATCTTCGTATGCCAAACTGAAGGTACTTAATCTCAATACCCTTGAAAAATTGAGCTAGTCTGAGAAAGCAGCAGGAAGTCCTATTGGTTCCTCTAAAGCAATAAAATCTTTAGAACAGCCTGCATACGGTAAACCATCTTAGGTTACTCCAGATTTCTGCATATAAAAAGAAAAAAAAAAATCAGTAAAATCTGTGAGCTTCACAAATAGGTTATAAAAACTAAGAAAAATCCTTCACTTGCTTTGCTTTAGGATATCTGTCATAATGAAAGATGTTTCCTATTGTCTTTGGTTTTCTTCCAGACAACTGAATTGTCCTGTTCCTCCACATGATTTTAATGTGCTAAGAAAGGAGCATTTTCGCTTATGCTCTTTAAAACCCATGCTGCAGGGATACACGGATTCTTAACTGCTTATGCACTTCATGATCTTTATTCTCAATTTCAATCAAAAAAAGTCATGCACACTGTCCAAATTCACTAATTTCCCTGTTCCTACTAATCTCAAGAACCTTTATTAACCAGAAATGGGATCAAATGCTGTTCTTGAATTTTTTAGTCAGCAACCAGCTTCCTGCTTGTGATTTCCTTTAGAGAACTGCTAATCTTCTGTACACATTCACATTGCCATGCTTTTACTATAATTTTTTCTTCTCCATTTTCCTAGTTTTTTTCTTTCTATCCCATTCTCCTTCTCCTCTTTTGCCTTTTCTTCTTTTGTTTATCAGAAATCCTTCCATGAGTCATCTGGACACCTTTTTCTGTATTTTGCTCGATTCTCTCATGTTGGATACGGAACCCAGCACAGCAAGGCAAGCAGTTTCAAAGACTGAATATATTATCTAAATGACAAGCCCCAAAGAACCTTGAAACTAACACAGTAATGGGAAATGTAAGGATATGAGAACAGATGTGCACTTCTCTGTATGTACAATGTTAAGCCTGAACTTGATTCATCAGATGTTCAAGTTTTCTGGGCATGTAGTATTTCAGCAGAATAGAAACAGTACAAGTTACATTAATGTGGCTACAGTAACAAGGAATATCAATGCATTTTATGTCCCTAAAAGTTACTTCCCCAACAATCAGGCAACCAAGTACAAGCTGGCATTGCAATCTTGTGTAATCTTTGTGCTATCAATGGTCCAAACAGACTAGAGCTCAGGCAGGGCTGTCTTTTGGGTCTTTGTTTAAATACAGAGACAGAATGCATATTTGGACTAATATGAAAAGGCAGTAGGTTGTAACAAAATGGCAATATGAAGGAAAATACCAGAGACAGAACAACCCTTCTCCTTATCTGCACTTCCTTAACAAAACCTTAATACTTTGCAGACAGGCAAGAAGATTCATTTGCTATACAGAAAGACACAGTCAAAGAATGACTTCCTAAGAGCTGACACAAAGTTGTCTGCAATTGGACAGATTTCTGAAACCCAGACAATAGAAGTGTTTGAAACCCTCTGCTGCAGGTCACTACACTTCTCTAGTGAACAGAAGCTGTTATATCCCGCCTTTCATTGATTTACCATTACTGAATGGATTCCTCATTTTAACAAAACATATTATTATATTCTAGATAAGTCTTTGACAATTTTTTACACTAACCTATGGAATTCAATTGCCACCATTAATTTCACTCTCGTATTTATCAGGAGAAGCTTTTTTCCTGCAAGAACCAATTTATTTAATTGAATAGCTTAAAGAGCTCCAAAACCACATACAAAAGATGAGGTTATAGCTAATAGCTTTCAAATATACTTAAAAGCTTGAATCATTAGCAGTTGCTTAAACTGGGAATTTTTAAGTGCAAACCAGAATTTAATGCAAGCTAGTCTTGGTGGTGTGATTTTTCACATTTACATTTTTCACAAATACAAGAGGCAGTTAAAATAACATTCTGTATTTAGGAATAAAGCCTGTACTTTATGCTTTCCTTTCATTTTTTCAACTTGGCATTGCTGCAATATCACATATATCAGTCTCCCAACTTAATATCTAAGCATTAACATCTTAAACACATTTATCCTCAGCTGTCTTAAAAGGTAAATAAATCCAGTTCTTCACACCACACGAAAAACCAAAATTGAAGCACACAATTCCAGAACAACTTGTGTACTATAAAGGTATTTCAGATAAGAGTTTTTTGCTCCCTATGCATTAGAAGAAATAGGCATCCAAGGATGCTTCAGTGCGGTACCTAAAATGAAATCACAGTCCTACAGACAACACACCTGGGTGTAAAGGAATCTAATTTCTAACTCTCACCCTGGCAAATACTTTTGAGATTCCCATTAAAAGTGAAACAATTTCTGTAGATGACACTGCAGAATGCCTTGAACATAAGCAATTAATTACTACTGAAGACACAGGTTCAAATCAGCTACAGGAGGGACTATCCAATTTGTATCCGATCACTGGGCTATTGAATAACAACAGTGGTATTGCCATCATTTTTCATCCGATCATAGAAGTTCTGCACGTGGCTGGGTATAGACTACATATGTATATCATAAGATTAACTACTACAAATGAAAAATGAATGAAGAATGCCAGTAAATTTAGTTTATGCATGTAAAAGTGGATAGATTAAGACTGTAAAATCACTGCCTCTGACTCACATGACAGTGGAAAACAATACCATGCTGACAACCTGTTAAATGGTACCATTAACCAGAGATTATCACTGTTCAGGAAGGAGGCAAGAAGGGATAAAGTGCAATGTACTTTTCCAGAATGATGATGAATGTAAAAAAAATAAAGGAAAACCTCAGCTTCTTTGAGGAACTGAAGCAAAGCTTGCGGAAATCAATGGTAAGATTGCTATCAATATGTTTGGAAAAGGTCCAAAATTATTATCTCTGACATTAACATAAAGAAATTGCAACTGTTTGCATTTATATTTCCTTTTAGCAACATTGAAAGAATGTACTAGGAGAAAACACAGTTAACTCTTTTTCTGGTATGCTTTACATTACATTTTAGATGATGTCTAAATACTATCACCCTTAACCATGAAGTAAGGATGCAGGAGCTCCCTAAAGAGTTAGGAGCTTCCAGAAGAAATAACTATATAATATCCTATAAACTTTAAAAATAATAAAAACTGAAGGTCAAATCCTGAAAGTTCTGTTTGTCTTTTTAAAGAAAACTTCTACTGACTTCAGTGGAAATCTGTTGAGCTAAACTAGGTTTAAACATCTCCCTATTAAATCTATTAATTGCAATTAAAAATAATGCAATACACTGATGTTGGCAGCCAAGATTCAGATACCTTTTCTTTGGGTCACAGTGCATGATCCCAGTCTTGAATTATGACTTAAAAACCTGAAACAATATTTAACCTTTACCTTGACATTGCACAAGAGGACACCTACTGTACAACCCATCCATACAGAGTATTTAATAAGATGATATACCTATCAGGTGAATGACTATGACTACACATAATTGTCTTAGTAATTACACTGGTCATGGACTTACTCTCGGACAGGTTTTTAATAATTTCTGCATATCATTGCATGCCACTTGTAGCTTTACTCTAACATATTAAAAACCAGTAAAAAGTTGTTCAATTCTGAATAAACCCATCAAGTTTTGCAGTGCATTTTAGAAAACCATGCAAACTAAACCAAAAATATTTGTGCTATTTACAGTGATAAATACGGCGAACACGTAAAACACAAATGGAAAAAGAAAGTTAATACGGTATTAAATACTCAGTGTAATGTCTCTTTCCCAGTCTTCCTGTATGTTTTATGTCTATTCCAGATACATTAAGTTGCTGAACAATATAATGTCAAAAATCCACTGTTTAGAGGATATATGTCTGTAGTTCAGATCATGGGCATGAGAAAAAAAAAGCCCTAGCCAGTATAAATGTATATGAACACTGTGCTTATTCTAGCAAAGCAATTTTGTAGTTGTTTGTTGAATAACCTTCAAATAACAGGGTTAAAAACAAAATGACAGTAAAAATCTTTTACTACACATACAACCAACCAAGTTCCCTTTTCAGTCAAAAGATGAAGTAATTCCTCTGAATTCCTAACCTGTGTGATCCTTAATATGTAAAATTAAACAATTGACTACTAGATTCTTGTAATCATTCCAGCACCCTTTACACCACAAAAGTGGTTTTGGGTTTGTTTTGTTTGGGGGCTTTTTTTGTTTGTTTGAGATTTTTTTATGGTGTTTTTTTTTCTTTTTAGCGTTTGTTTTTTTTTTTTTTAACCTAATATAACAGGTTTTGAAACAAACCCAAATACCTAAACACCTCCAGAGTTTGCAGATATCTGCATTTGCAACTTCCGGTTAGTCCTATTTCTGTTGTAAGCCATATCAAAACACCACACTGAAATACACCCTGAAAATTCAGAAAATCTGAAAACAAATTCAGCTGGGAATGTTTTAATGCTTCTTGCCCGAAACCACACAAAAAGAACAGGATTCAAAGCAAATTCAGTGTAAGAAAAGTACAAACTCAGACATGACAATTATCCAGTTTTGCTATATTCCAACAGTCCAAATTACAGAGATACTATTTTGTTTCATGGCCTGAAGCAAGTATCACTGAACATTTTTAGTATCCTGGAACAAGCAGGTCGGTAACAAATTCTTATGATAGACACTCTCAGTGAGATTATAAATCAGTTCCCCAAGAGAAGGCCCACTAATAAGATTGGATCTAAAATTTAGGTCACAATTTTAAGACTCAGCTAATGAGCTAAAAATAAAGAGTATAACTTCATAACAAATTCAGGTTCGATCTTTTTTTTTTACTGCAAATACTAGCATCACTGTAAAGTCGCAAAGAGTAAGCTTCTTGTAAAATGAAATTATGTAATTGTAAAATGCATCTGGTATCTCCTTGCAGGGAGGTTATTTCTCAAAGAAAATTATTCTGTATTACACTATGAAGTTATAAAAATTAAGCAATTAATTTTTAGTGTCATTCTAGTTGTTTTAGATATTTGTAAAACTTATTTTCAATATAATTTACTGACTCTATTTCAAACACACTGTTTACTTTATTTGCAAATGTATTTACAATACCAAAACTATCATACAATCAAAGAAACTTTACCTTTTCTTGTTTAATGTTCAGAGGTGATGAGAGAGCGTGAAAGTCTTTTAACTTGTTGAGAATCATGTTGAGAAAACTCATAGCCTGATAAGGTCAGAAATAGGCTACTTGGCTTGTCTTACACAGAAACAACATATTATGAACTTCCTCTTAACTTGTTTTGTGTACTACAGAAAGTTCTTCTAAAAGAATACACCAATAAATCTCCCACCTACATGGCTAAGAAACATTTTTAATATATTGTAAATCACGCTACTCAGTCTCTGGCAATGTCTGCCACTTACCATTTCCATTCTCTACTATGGCCAATGGTTCTCTGCAGATTGCTGTTTTTCTTAAGGTATTCATAGTCCTTTGAACTTCTGCCAGCAGCACTGCTTGCATTGCCTCAATAATCTGTCATAAATGCAAATTATATTGGATGACATCAGTATTTCAGTTATTTATCTGAGCATTTGGCAATTTTAAATAACCACTACAAAATTTTAAGACTCTTCCATTGAATGCCATTAGAAAGTCAACACTTAATATCTTTCAGACACCAATAATTATGTGTCCCTACATTCATATTGAGAAATAAACACTAACTGGATAGCAATAAATGGCGGAAGTTGTCAATCGTGACTGCTTCCCACTAAATGAAAATTCATTTTCTTTAATCTCAAAACTGGAATCAGTTGTCTACTGTCTCCTTCATTTCCAAGGTCATGACAATATTGTAGTAAATTTAGTAAAGCACATGGTGATAACTAAAAGATCTTTTTTTTAATGCTGTATGTACAAAAATGCTTCATAGACTGAACAAGGACATTGTATTTTTGACTTTTTTAGAAGTTTGGTGGCTAGTCTCTATCTGAAAGGTTTAAACAATGTTTTGTGATTATAAATAAAGTGGTAATCTTCTATTCCTCTAACTTGGATGTGATAATACTGTATTTTTTGTCTAATACAAAGGGAAACACCACTCCTCAAATTCCTCTTATCCAAAAGCAGTACCTTCTGAAATTATAAACAGCCTATAAACAGCACTTACAATAGCTAATGTGCCACACGTGGGTGGTAAGGCTGTATGAAAGTGTGGAGACTGTATGAAAGAATTATTACTTTTCTTTACTTCAGCAGAGAAGCCCAGGAGAACTGAGAAGCCCTAAGACGCTTATAAAGCATATGAAGACCTTATATAATGGACCCAAACTTCCACAATCCTGACTCAGTCTAACTTTCAGCATGGTGCAGAACGACAGCATGCAGACCTTCCCTTCATTTGGCATTTCCTTCAGAAAGGAAATACAGTTCCACCCCCTACCTCAGAAAGGTATTCAGTTTCAAGAACAACAAATTTCCTGAAAGACAGAAGTTTCCAGGACAATGTACTCCACCCCAACTTAAACATTAGTTTAAATTGGATATGAAAATTTTAAGTTAAATAACTTTATAAATATTTTGTGTTTGTATGATATTTATAAACAACCTATTAAAGTTATTTAAAGTTTAATATGAAGTGAAGTTGATACGTAGGCTCCCACAAACTGCCTGGCAGAGAGACTGTTTCATCTCACCAATCAAGAGCAGTGAATTCGTTGGCTGTCCTCAATCACATTTCTAGCTGCCCTTGTAAATTCAAATCATTAAGCAGAATACAGGCTATAGATGTCCTTTGTGACAAAATCCTTTATTGTAGACAAGTATACCACAGTCAGGTCCACAGTGTAAAAGTTCATAGCAAGTAACCCAGTCCTATGTGTTTTAATGTAGCACAAACCTTCATCTTGTTATAACAGCATTTTATTTTACAGGGGAAATCAAAGGCAGTTTCCAATTCTGCAAATCCATACATCCCTGAGCTTTGGGGATTACAGATCCTGACTTTACAGCAGACTTTTACAATACATCTACAATAATTAAGAACGAGAAGGAAACACTGACATGTTTTCACTGTCCTGGGAAACGTTTTGACAAAGAAATTTCTTACAGAGGTACATAAAAGAATTGCACACATTATGTGTTTTGCATGGTGTTTTGATCTGCTAAGAACCTGCCACTAATTTGGATCAGATAATCATTACCTGAGCCAGTGCTGTGTATGCCAGCCAGGCAGCATTTGTAATGTCATTTCCTCTAACATCTTAAGACAAAATAAAAAGCTGTTGCAAATGGCACAACATGATATTGTAGAGGTACCTGAGGGTCTCTGCATGCTACTTGTCTATCACCTTGTTGAATTTGCATTTCCACAGTGCTCAGTGTGGTTTCACAAATTTAGTTTTGTCCTCTCACTGCATCTTTCCCACGAATTCACATACCTCATCTGTTGTTCTCACCAAGTTTAAAAATCTCCAGAAGCGGTTCCTGTTTCTAACACAGCAAATCTACATAAGAAACATATGCCTGCTTGGATAGTTTCCACTATATCTTTATCATCCTTCTGGATTACATATTCATTACCTATCTTTTTGGTTACTAATATGTGTTCATTTTTCCCCATTATTATAACTACTGTTATAAATACTAGCTGCTTTTTAATTGGGATTGTTAAATATGACAGCTTATGCTTCTTCTATGGCTGAGAAAGTATAAATAATGTATCCATCTATAAAAACAGCTATAAGAACTGAAAGGTAATTGTTTGATTCCACAGCAGCAATGATAGAAAACAATTCAAGAAGACAAGTGAACGAAAGTTGAGGCAAACTGTACCCTTACATCTACAGTAAGTTATAGTGGCTTTCCTTTCTGCACTTTATCAATTACTAAGTATTACTCTTTGTAATGAGTGGGACTAAGGAGAAAAGTCAATAGACATCACTCCTGGCTATTACTCAGGCCATAACCTCTACAGGTCTGAGCCTTGCAGAAACTGCCTCCCACATGCCTCCATACGGCAGTCACACTGGGGAGCAAAAAAAATATAGATCAAAATATCAGACTTGTATTATCCAGTCTGCTTTCCTCTATTTCTGGATAGTAACTGTCAGGAGAGTTGTCTAGACACTTATGCTGTAGTCAGTTGGCTTCAGGTAGACACAAATGCTGTAAAAACAAATGCATCCAGAGATTGTTAAGAGAAATTACCGTAAACGAGCATCAGTGAAGAAGGTACAAGCTTACCAGCACTGCTCTCAGCAGTGGCCTTTACATTCAAAGAATAAACCACTTCACAGGAAGGCCATTGTAATACATGTGAGATTCATCCCACCTTATTTTAGATGGTAATGGAAATTAAGTAACTGAAAAACACCCAGGTGCACTCCAGGAATCAACAGAAAGAATGAGAAAGTCCTGAGATGATCCACTCCTAAAATCTCAGCAGTCCCTCCACAATCTCTATCTTTTTCCACTGGTGAAAGAGGAAGCCTAAAGCACCTACATTCCTCATGCAGATGATGATGTCAGAGATCTAAATATGGCACCAACAGTTTTCCTGAGGCAATACTGTTCAATGTTATCAATGTTCACACTTTCAGCCAAAAAAAGTTCCATAAAGCTGCAATAATATAGTATTATTAATAAAATATATATATATAAAATGAAATACCTATCACACATATAGGTAAGTAACTGGCTATTTTAAATGCAGAGTAAGGACAATACAGGGCAGAAATGCAACCACTCTTTCCTCATATTAAATGTTCCAGGGCAAGGAATTTTTTGTATCTATCTGAAAGGAAGAGCGCACTTAAGTAACGTCTGGGCAGGATGGGAGCGTGGCAACAAGCAGCTGTATTTTATCTGAAAAAACAGCCACTCACATGAAGACAACCTTCCTCTTCCACTCATTTGGGCAAAAAGCCCTAAGAAAAATATTTTTTAAATACATGCATCATTAGAATTTAAGAAAGAAAAGGGCATCCCTCAGCCCTTCAACTTCAGATCAAGAGACCCCGGATCAATCACTGGCAGCAGGGTTTTTGTTTTGCAGTTTTCTTCTTTGCACAGAATCTGTTACAGGACTGTAAGGAGATGAGGAATCAATAAATGGCAAGTACTTTGGGTCATGTCTGAGAGTCAGTATCATCCACTGAAGACCATGATATAAGAAGTTTTTAAAAGCAAGGTAACTAGTAATGTTTTGGGTAAACGTACATGAGTGCTTAATCAGGCTGCTCAGCATTAGTAAATTGACCATAAATCTGTGTTTGTATAAAGAAAGCTGTTACAAAGCCACCATACTATCAACAAAAACTAAAACTGTATATAAATCATTGGTTGCTGAATACCCACACTTACTGCCAACATCACAAATTATTTTGGATGTTAAAACTCCTTGTGGTGGTTTGGCTGTAAATGACCCAAAATCTGCACTACAAAGCAGGTTAACAAAGCTTATTGCAACTACAAAGCTGTGTTTGAATAAGGTTGAAATTTGGGAAGCATTGACAGAATAGGATTTGCAGTACTTGACAATTTCAGTGTTTCAAAGTCTTTTCAGATGACAAAAGTGTGAGGCAGCTTATTTCACACTTTATCCTTCTGCACACTTCTTTGATAGAAACAATAGATCAGTTTATACTTTATCATTGTATAAACTGATCAGTCACTAAATTCATCAGAAAATCTAAATACACAGATCTCACATAACAAGCTATGTTACAAATAGAAGCTTCATTGCTATACCCCTCGACCCCATAAAGAGTTTCAGTGACTCACCAGGTCAGCGAGAGATTATATGGATTTCACATAACAATTGCAGCTATTGAAACTGAGGCCCTGTATCCAATTTTTTTTAAAGGATTCAAAGAAGCTAAAAACCCCACACCTTATTGTAAGAGAAAAGGAGACAGTTTGAGGGAAGAATAATGCTGAATAATGCTGAAATAATATGGAAGATGTGCAGACAGTGGGAATATAATAAAAACTGATAAATTCAAGATAAAATGCTGAATTCAACTGAATGTGAATATTTGCAGAAACCATTACTGTCTTTCTAATAGAGCAGGGGACTATTGCTGCAGTACCCCTGCAACCCCAGCTCTGGAAAACATTCTTTGCACTTGAAGTGCAGGACAGAACTGTATTCAATTTAAAAAGTAACATAATAAAAAAGAAAAACCTTGTAAGAGGTACTTCCCTTTTCTGGAGTAAAATCTCTTCTGGTCATAGTATGCTGTCTTGAGTTTTATATTCCTGAACATTAACTCACTCAAGCAACCACAAAACTTTATTTAAATGCATATTTTCAAAATGAAAAATGGTCTCCAGATTTCCCTGTTCAGAGTAGTTCACAGTTACTTGTCAGCTCTCAAGAAACAGTAATTTATCTCTCAAGACATCAGATTCTTCACTAACAATAGGCATGAGCTTCACCTGACCTGAGAACCCATAACTTACTTCTCTAAGTCAGTCTTGAAGACTGGTCTAATAAGTAAGGACTTGGGATTAATTATTTATCCCTTTAAGATGACATTTTCTGTTTCTTCTGTAATAATATATTAGTATATGACTCTGCCCTTATTTTGGCCTTTATTTTTCTGGAGCATAAAATGGCATTTGTAATGTAAGTTACACCTGGTTGAGAGAGAACAGGCAACTTACGGATTCCAAATACTAAATTACAGCCAATGTTACTTAAGCATTACATTGCAACAACTGACACAGACTATTTCTTACCTTTACAGATTGGTCACTCCAACAACAAATGAGTTTCAGCAATGAAACACTCCCAAAGTCCTGGGAATGATATCTACTTTTACCTGAAACATAGAATTTATGAACTGACCATACACAGAGAACTACACAAATAGATATTTAACATCTGAATTTTCTCACTTCAGCAACATACCTGAAAAGATCTGAAAAAGCATAATTTCTTAGAATATGCTTTCATTTGATGTGATAAACACAAAGTTTCCAGATAACACAGTGTTTAAACATTTTCTATTCTAAATCAGATTAGGTTGGGGTTTTTTGTCAGGTTTTTTGTGTTTTGGTTTTGTTGGGGTTTTTTTTAACTTGTTTTGCTTTTTTTGTTGTTGATTTGGGGTTTTGGGGTTTTTGGTTTGTTTGTTTGTTTGTTTTCCCATGTAACAGAGGTCTGCTATCACAGAGTGATTTTATCTTTTTTTTTTTTTTTTAAAGATATAGAGAATGCTTTGAGATTTGAAGTACTTAACTATGGATTTTACCATGTAAGTTCTAAAACTACTTGCATATGTTTCTTTACCTTTAAACCAGTAATAGAACCTATGCAAAAATACATTAAATAACATTTTGTATAGTTACAGATCCAGGTTTACTTTCCTGCTACTGGGCAACAATATTAGTGTGTTGTCAATATGTCTCAATAAAAAAGTCTTTCACTGTACTATTTCAAGAATAGTACAGCCAGTAAGGCACCTATCATCTAGCTTTGCCCTTTGTTATAGTACTTCAGTTTCACATCCATGTATGCCCAAAAGCATTAGGCTCCTATTTTTGTTTTGTTCCCATCACTGCACACATGTAAATAGATACAGAAAGTCCAGAACTAACAGCAGAATCAAGATTGCCCATTCTGCTGTCCAGTGTGTCTTAATGTCAAAGAATGGGTCACTCCTAAAACGTCTGAGAGATTTGCGATTTGCAAGTCTTAGGTAAGATTTTAATTTGCAAATCTGAACAAGTGTGTGAACTAGAAGATATAGCATATGAGTTAGATTACTTCACAAGTTTTAGGTCACTAAGTAAAAGTGGTTTTACGTCTGCAAATGTTTTAGTCATCTCTACACCATTTTCATGCCTTCCATCTACTTGTTTGCTATTGTCACATGATTTTATGTTCTATCTCTTTCTTTCAACAGGCATTTCTGCTGTCATAACAAGTTCTACAGTTATGGCGCACAGAAGAGTTAGAGAAGGAAAGGTACACTAAAACCTGATTTTAGAGGAGAATATTAAGGCTTATTTACACAGGAGAGGGTCAAGATTTGGATTCAAATAATTTGTGTCATCAGTCTATAGGCAGTACTTAGTCTATAACAGGAACACTGATTGTTAGGTAATATGTACTGACAAATACTCATATTCTATTTGGGTTTTTATTTCAACATTCCTTGCTTAGTTGCATATTGTAAACAAATTTTGACTTGCTTGCAAAGCCGAGATTGGTGAACAATTGCCTGTGGGATATTAACATTAAGAGATTACTTTATTCTGCCCTAAACCTAAAGTCTAAGGGCATTATTGAACAGTCAAGATAGCTCTTGTATTACTAAGGCAACAGTTTGCTTGAAGGGCTGTATATATTACTGGGCAGGCACATAATGGTGATGAGGGAGATGGGGGAAGGGGAAGTCAACAGTGTTTGTCTTATTACATTTCTGTTTTTCAGATTGCTAGAAAATATCTTTAGAAACTCAGCTGAATGTTTTGCCATCACAGAAAAAATATCCTTGATTCCTCTATTACTTAACAGTCAACTTTTTTTACATGCTTTTGCAATATTCACAGAACTGGATAATTCAGTTTCTGTATTTGCAAACTGGACCAGCTCAAAGCAAAAGAATTTAATATTTTTCTTTTTTGTTACTGAAGAAGAATGATCTATTTTAGCAATAAAAACCATGCAAAATATTAATATTTAAAAGCTAATATTGCCACTATATACTTACTTCTTGTTAACTCTCCATAAAAACTGGGGAATGAATGTGTTATTGCTTCCACAGTTCGCCATTTGTCATATACAGATTCTGATTTCTGTGGACTAAAAGAATATGAAATTATTAAACAAAACCTGAACATACTTACAGAAATCTTACATCTTAAGGTAAGGGTTTTTTTTTTAAGGTAGGTACTCTGATATTAATTACTATCAATCACAATTCAGTTTCTCCTTAAAAGTCACTTGCATTATTTCACCCGCAACTTGCTATTGAAGCATTCATATAGACACAACTACTGAAAAATACCATCCATATCAAGCGACTTTATATTCAGCTTAAAAGTTATTATATTTAAGTTTTGTTGTATTAAAGAAACAATGTCATATTTGCAAAGGACTTGTGGGTTTTTCTATTACATACGGAAAAAGGTTCAAGGAAAACTAGCGGCTTTATTTTCTAGGTTTCCATTTTTTCACAGTATTAAGTAATTTAGAATATTATTGCAATGTTTGGTATTTCAACAGATGGCTACAATTTGGGAGACTAGTGCGTATATCTACTGTTCTTCGGTACTTTATCACTAATTCAGCAACCTAGCCCTTGAAGACAAAGGATATAAATGTAGGGGAAAGGAAGGGAAAAGCCTCCCCAAACCCTTGCACAATTTTAAACTATTTCTTTTAAATACATTGCTATAGTGACCCTGCACAAACTATATTTAGGTGTTATTTAAAAATAATATTTCACCTTTCCACTTCACTAGAGTCAACAGTAAGTCATAATATTTCGAAAGCCTTGCAATACCAAACAACTCCGAAAGCTTTCAGCTCGAGAGCTTTAAGTTACAGATACAAATCTCAAAAGGCAGAAGAAAGATCTTTTCTTACTAGCTTCTTGTTTCTGTCCCACTTTTATAACCTGACATATTTTACTGCAGGTTCCTTTATTTTCACAGGCTGAGTCAAGATGAAAGAAAACAGATATAGAAACATCAGGATGCTTACAAACTGTTAAAGTTGTCCTAATTCTTTCTGCAAATGCTGTGGTGAATTAGAATTCAATACTCAGTTGTCTCCCTTGAGTATGCTGTAGCTGCAGCTATAGCAGCTGCCCAAAGAGGTCTGGCTACACACTGTACTTTTAGAAGGCAAACTGGACAAAATAGCATTTTCTTGGTTTCTTTCAAACTTTTAATTTGGCAAAAGTATGTTATGTTAACAGCTCTTTCTCAAAAGAAAACTCATTCCAACCTTCAATAAATTATGAATAAGGATAAATCAGATAAAAATATTTAATGAATGAACAAACACAGATTACAATAGTTCATTCAGACTCCAATTATTTGCAAGAGGAAGAGGTGAAATGAAGGCTGAATCCTAAGATCACAGCAAATAGCCCAAGTCCTATTCATGCTATTCTTATGACTGGGGAAGGAAGAGGCAAAGGGAACTTCACTGGAACCAAACCATGTCAAAATCTTAAATAAAGCACTCCAGAGCCTTTGAATAAAATTAATAACTTTTTTTTGTATCCAAAATTTATGGCAAATTCTTTTCCTCTCATTTGTAAAAGCATCCACCTTTTTCTACAAGCAATGCTAAAGCTTTTATTGCATTACATTTCCTGGGTAAAACTTGAAATTATATTGTATAGATTTCACAGAGAAAAAAAAAAAAAAAAAGGCATTTATTCTTGTGACAACGTCAATAGTTATAATTTTACGTGTGATATGTTCCAAATCCAGGATGTTTAAGTCTGGGAAAAATGTTTGATTCTGGTATGATTACTAACTTCAGTTGCATCATGTCTTTCCAACAGAGTACTGTAAGACACAAAGCAAGCATAAAGTCCTTTCTTGTATGGAAAGGAATGCATGTTCAAGCTGGAATACTAAAACAACTTTCCATATAAGAGCTTATGTTGAATATGGACCAGTAGGCAATGTAATTAGCAGTAAATGTAACTTAGAAATATGCATTTTCTTGCAGTATGGTGCATATCTTGAGATATGCTGAATGCCTAGAGCTTTGTGGAAGATGCACAGATATCTACAGCATCAGGATCAATATTTTTTGTCCCCCTTCTTGCCTCAGGGCCACCGCATCACCAACATTGAAGTTAATTGCCCCTAAAATGCTAAATACAGACCAACCTAGGTCTGCAGAACAACAAAAGTCTGTGGACGTATCCATTGCCTGATTAGCATGCTCTATTTGGCTTGCTGAAATCACGTTGAGCATGCTATTTTTCCTTTTATGCTGAAAAAGCATTTAGGCAATAAATTTGTTTTGAGTAACACAACTGTTATTTGGGATGGTTGTCAGAACATAAGGGCTGATGAGGCACTCATTCCCAGTAGCTGCCATTATTACTGGGAGCATTGTACTTTATATTGTGTAACTAGGACAGATTGTTTTTGTGTCTCATGTTTTATTTATCTGTGAAGCCAAGGGTTTCATAGTAAAGGAATTATATTGCTTACAGAGAATTGAAGTTAAAACAGTAAGGGTACTTAAATGTACATCTCGCAATGAGTCTGAAGACACCTCAGTATTCTATTTAGTTTAAGCTGTGAGGAAAAGAGTGATCTCAGGAAAAATAGGGTGGGATAATTCAAGTTCTTGTTCTCTTGAGAAAAATTCTTGCATCAGTTCTTTCTAAGTAGAAAAATGTAAAGATAATTAAGTTTATCCCCATCTGCCTTTGTTCAAAGAACATACTATAAAAAAACTAGAGAAAGACTGCAAACCCCATTGCAAAAATCTGTATTTAAGAAAAGTTTGTTTCATATTTTTCAATTTCTAACCACTATATAAAAGACTCGCAATGAAAAGGTTGTTACCTTTCAATGTCATCTGTAACTGTTGAAGGTATGTTAACAATCCTGTTGATCAAAGCTATTCTGCTAAATAAGAAAAATACTGTTTCCAATCCCTTTGTTCCATCAACATTATTCTCAGATCCATCCTTCTTTCCAGTTTGTCCTTCAGTTGCAGCAAGGTACTTGTTTGATAAATCAAGCACTCTTTTTGAAAACAAGTTGATTATTGCATGTTCTTCTAGCATGCCACCATCAGCACATTTCCATCCTGGCAACATTAGTGATAGGTGGTTTTCATCTGACACAAGTCCAAAAGAAACAGGATGCTGAAGTCTCAAGACATCTAAATGTCTAACACAAAGATTGTCTATTTCTTTATCTACACCCCATGGTAAAAGACACGACAAAAGTAGTTTAGCTGTATCGGTGACAACATTCACATCAATGTTACCTGATGGCTGCATTCTGATTTTTCTTGAACTCTTCATTTTCTTCTGTCTTTTCATGCCATTTTCTTCCAAAGGCCTAGCTGTATTGTTATCCCTACAGACCTGGACTGAACAAACAGTATCTACTTGACCATCCACTGGAGATATGGAACCAGCAGTTTTATTTCTTTTTAATGTCAATGCCCTTTTCTCAGTAGCACTTTTGGCTCTTTCCAGAGTGTCATAATTGTGGAATGAATTTGATGACTTTAATCCATTGAGTTGAGATGACAGCAGAAGTTCCTTGAGTCTTTCCAGATCAAATAAAAGAACATGGAAGTTTGCACTGTTCCATTTTGTCGTAACTGGTAAAATAGTAAAGGGCTGTTGGATGAGGCTGGTATCAGTTAACTGAAAGAAAAAATACTAAGTGTCCAAACACAAATCCATAGTACTTTGTAATTTTTAAGATATCAGCATATGGAATAGACCAAATCTATTAACTTCATTAAGTTCAACTTAATTACATTTATTTACTTCTTACTACGAAGGATTTTCTGCATCACAGACACAAAGACATATGGATGTAAATACTACAAGTTCCTTAGCATCTTCAATTATACAATTATACAGCCATGCTGTAGGCTGATATTTCTTTTGTTAAGTTGTACTTCAAGCTAAAAGACTTTTAGGAAAGTTTTGAAGAATACGGATTATTTATTTATTTATTTTTAAGAAATAAAGCCAGGGAAACAAATCCTACAATGTTACAGAATTCTTGCAAATCTGGGGAATCTGTACGTTTTGTAGGAACTTGATATATGCCCAAGAAAGACTATGCCTTTTGCCATTTCAAAACATGAAAAACTACCATAAAGTTACTTTATTCTGAGTTAAGCCACACATACTTCATCAGCAATAAAGAACATAGGTAATTAGATATCCAGTTGAAAGTCATGCAGTTCAATAAAAATAACAGAGAAAAAGGCTATAGAGCTAATACAGTGTCTGTGAACATCTGACTTCACCTTGTGCCACTCTATTTCCAATCTGGATCTTTCTGAAATTACCCATACTTCTTCACTAATTGCACTGGTATCAATACGTATGCCTGATTATTGCTGTTAATAAACACCCAAATAAAATAGTTTTTGACTCCTCCTAAAATTTGGTAGTAAAGCATTTCAAATTCTTTCTGCCCTTTCCCCCATACAACTTTAGATGGCTGTATATTAACAACATGACACGATTTTCATGAGAGCTTCCACAGGTTTCAGAAAGCAGAAAACATTTACTAGTGAGGGCACAATAGAATATTAGCCTATTTGGCTGCTGCCTTACTCCTTTTTTATTATAAAAGGACTGAATCTACATACCACCCATTACAAAGACAGATTTCTAACTTTTGTCTGAGAAAGACTCCAGATGATTTTGTAGAAGAGCAACTACTTTCTTTCACAGGAATCATCGTGCTGCGCTATGAAGCAGCATTCCAGGAAGGTACTGGGAGGACCATCCAATTGTAAAGTTATGAGATTCTGACATCTTCTATTAGAATCCTGCTGTATCTATTAAAGAGGTATCTTTTACCCCCAGGGGAACAGCAGATGTGAGGGAGTATAAATTCCTTGTTGATGCTTTTGCCCTTTTCTGTAAATGCTCATGACTTGGATGTTTTTATTGTCCTACTCAAGCCTATGCTCTCAGCATTGAGCTCAGTCTAGCTATTGCACCTTTAAAAGCACACATGTATGACAGGATTGTATCATCAAGAAGCAACTTTTCAGCCCAGTGATACTTTCGCAAACCATCATGCCAGCTTCCATAACAAATGACAGACTTTTCTAGATCACCATATTAGTTTTAATTTTCCTGTGATAATTAGAAATATTCCACTAATGCAAGAACTGGTTTGTGTTGAAAATAGCTCAATCTTAAAACAAACCTTCAAGTGTCAGGAAACAGGCAACAGCTGGCTTTATCTTGATTACAATGTTGAATAACTCATCTTTCTCAAGACCACTCTTTACATATCTCCTTTTATATTACGATTTTACAGGATTAGCTATTTTTAAACTGTCAATATTGCAGTTATAAATAACACAAGGAAAAAATAATTCTATAGCCTGTAAGTTATTTCACTATTTAGTTTTTGGCATTAAAATAATTTGGCTTTCTGATACTTGGAGAATGATGCTCCCACCAGATGAGGATGCACACTAAATACATAAGCTTATTTGAAGGTCTCCATAGGGAGTCACAAGTAGGAGATTATAACTGCTTGTTCAGGTTTTCTTTTTATGTCTTTCCTTTTCCAAAAATATACACTGTAGGTAAGCACTAGGATTATTTTAATCTTTAATGAGGCTGTTTCCCAATACATAGGGAGATCCCCATGGAATGCAAACACTGGAATTCACAAGTTAGCTTTGACATTAATAGAAGCTATTACTATTTGGCCTATCATTTTAATTTTCTCTGTTGTATACATTTATATTTGGTTGATTAACATTTAGAAACCTTTAAGAAAATCACCATCTAAAAGAATATACTGTCACAATGTCAATCTGTTGAGGCATCTGGTAATGCTACTGTGTACGAAGTCACAATAAATGTTTATTGGCAATATGAAAGCTTATTGACATTGATCCTAAAAGCATCTACCAAGTTATCTTAGCTCTCTGCCATAGGCATTTCACTGCATTGAAAGAAGGTGGACATCTAAAGCTTCAGACATAAAACACTATTTAGGAAATATGGACAAGCTATTGCCTGTAACATAAGGAGGCAGAAAATGGAAGGAAACCCATAAAACCAACTATGAACTACAGAGCTGGGAATAACACTGGATGACGGGTATTAAAAAGCAGATTAATAGATATTTACATTTGGTACTGTGCCTTTCCTAAAGATTTGGAAGTATTTCACAAAAATAAATCTTACTATATTCAGATAAATATTGTCCTTTGGTTTTTCAAATGTACACATTAAGATTTTAATAACTGTGTAAAAAAAAAAATAAAATAGGTTAATAGCAGTAACAAAGCATGACTTGCCATTGAACCACACAGTCCAACTTGGAAGCCGTCCTCTTACCAACACACAGGATTCAGTAATGAAAAGACACTTTTTCCTTCTTTTCCAATGATTTTTGCTCAGCTCAGACCAAGTTACCACAGGATTGTCTTTCAAACTCAAACTGCTTAAGTGGGTATGCCCAAATATGAATCCATTCAAGCCGTACTGTTTCAAATGCCGTATGTGAATTTCAAATGACCATACCAAAAAAGAATTAATTTAGTATTCCTTTAATTCTACAAGTTAAATGACCACCAGGCTATGACATACTGAACACAACCTACAGATTTTTATAATCATTAAGAAAAAAACAAACAGTAGTGGCATCTACTATCATTGCAATTTATCATTACTAATTAACATTAGCAATTATCATTGCTAATTTAACATTGCAATTTATCATTGCTAGTTTCAACTTTTATTTCTGACATAGCCAACTCTCTGATTCACTATTTACAAGTGTCCCCTGACTATCAAAGTTCCATCTACTTTTATTGTTTATCTGAAAAATTGGGAAGATTTTTAAAGTTATTTATTTAAAAATAATCTTCTGGAAGCTATTACAGAGAATGCAAACTGTATGACTTCCCACAGCTTCAGCAGTTTTGTCCAGATTTTGAAAGCTCATCTTTGTATTCTTTGTTGTTGTCTAAGTGTATGAATCTAAAATAAACATAAATGTTAAGGTCCCCACTGCTGTAGTTCAGTTCTGAAAAAGCAGAATGTGCTACCTCTTCTTTGTGCATCACTAGCAGTAATTCTAACAAGCAGTTACCCCAAAGGAGGTGTGTATGTTACTCAAGACAAGTAACTGGTAACAAGTCATGTTTCCATAAAGTGTAAAAATTGTCATTTTGTCATTTTTACATGACAATTTTTAGGGATAAAACCAGGTATTTACTGTGAGGGTACAGATTACCACTTATTTTTGTTCGAAACTGAAGAACAAGAAGCACTTTTTAAATTTTTTGTGCATGCATGCATTATCTCAAAATTAATCTAACAGAGCCATCAGCCATTTCAGTTAATATATTGGCTAGTCCCCAACAAGAACTGATAAGTATCTCATGAAGCTTCTGTAATTAACTATTAGATCTTAATATAAACATTCCTAAATCCCAAACTAAAATAATCTACTTTTAAAAAAATTATTTTGTTTAGAATTACCAACTCACTGTTTGAAGCTAAATACTTCAGTAAGGAGGCTAGACTGCCTTTGCTCAAAATAAACCCATTTGTGTGCCAATAACATTCCTGCTTAACAACTGGAACTTGGAACATTTTTACTGCTTGGAGAGATCTTAATCACTTGATAAGGCTCCCTATGAGGTCTTCACCTGTAAGCTTTAAAGCAGCAAAAAGTCTGATTACAAACTCAAATTACATCCTGGGATTCATGAACCTCTTGTGCACCATCTCTGACTGACCCATAGCAGAAGAAACTTTCTACATGGAGGAAAGAGCAGGATTCAGGGCAGCTTAGAAATAGCAAGCTATATTTCCGTACGTGGAAATTATCACCTCTGTAATAGCTTCTTATTTTGCCACTGAAGATGTCTGAGTCAGGACAAGAGATACAACCGACTATTTCAGTTTGAAAGCACCTACAACGATCATCTAGTTGAACAAAAGTTAATGCATGTTGTCCAAATGCCTCACTAACAGACTTGGGGCATCAACCAGCTCTCTAGGAAGCCTGTTTCAATGTTTGGTCACACTCTCAGTCTAGAAATGTTTCCTAATGTCCAGTTTAACCCCTGCTCAGTGCAGCTTTGAACCCTTCCCATGTGTCCTGTAACTGGATACCAGGGAGAAAAGCTCAGCACCTCCACTTCACCTCCTCAGAAAGCTGTAAAGAGCAATGAGGTTGCCCGTCAGCCCCCAAAACCAACAAGCCTGAAGTCCTCAGCAGCTCCCCTGGGGACTTTCCTTCCAGCCCTTTCACCAGTTTGTTGCCCCCCTCTCGACACATCCAAGGACCTTCACATCCTTCTTAAAGGATGGGGCAACAAACTTAAAGCTAGCGCAACAAACACTTTAATTGATTTATTCTGGCATGGAAGAACTCTGCTCCACAACTTACAAGCCTGTTCTTCTACCTCTTCTCACTTCATACATCTTTACCAAACCATCTTGGCACCTGAGGAAAAATTTTCCCGTGTCTATGGGAGGAGGGAGGCAGGGGGCTATCCTTACTGTGGCCCCCAAATACATCAAGCCATGCCATTATCTTTAACAGTTTAAGACAGACATAGCACATAAAAATTTCATGGGAAGTACAATTCAAGTGTTATTTTACCTAGCTGCCTTCTCATCTCTGAAGACCTGTTTCCACTGGGATCCAAGCTGTTTTAGGAATACCATTCCACTTAAAATACACACTTCCATTAGCTAGCAGAGATTCCCATACTGTTTCAGCTCCTAATATATATGTACTTTCTCCACACACAAGCTTTCTTTACTACATACATTCTATTGTGGGTTTTGTGATAAAAACAGATTTGACAAGAATGATCTTGACCTTCATTTTACATAAACGAAATAAAGTGGCTACATCACATGGTAGATTTTTAGAGAAGCTGGACCCAAAAATATACTTAAAGGTCACTTTGATATCACTGAAAAGAAATTGCTCAGTTCTCACAGGATAGGTAGAATCAACCTCTATGTAAAACAAGTCCTTAAGCATTAAATTTGACTGTTATGCTTTCACTTTATCCCAAATATAACAGGATAAAAGTGACATAAAATTAGTCCCAAAGTTCCCAGTGCCTGCAGAATAAATCTTGCTGTATAAAGCATAAATGTGAGCTATCCTGCTCATTCTAATTGTTTTTTAAAATGAGTAATATTCAAGAGGTTTAATTATGTTCCTTTGAGCTTTCTCTTGTGAGAAGGTATATTTTTAACCATTAACATTAAACAAGTCAAAGATCAGTCCTCTCCTTTATCCACCCACAAAAGCTTAAGAAAATGTAACAGAAAATGAACAACTTATTTTTAGGTGAAATTTTAGATAGATTGAGGTGGGGCAGGGGTGAGCGTAATGGAAGTATTGTCAAAGGAGAGTGGAAAATTCTTTCATTAACAGAAGCTGCACTGCTTCTGTTTTATTTGGGGTGGAGGATTTTCTACCTCTTATTTGTCAGAGTTTCTTTAGCGGAACTATACTTTCCTATTTTGACAGTCATTAGCCTATTGGCTTTTAATACAGGCCCAATAGAACATTACACTTAAGCACATGATAAAAGTAAGATAAGCAAGACTGCCTCTTTTAAAGACTAATTAGTTTATTATTAAATATACTTACTAGAAAGAAATCTGCCAATTTAATCAGTAAAATATCATCTTACTGTCTGCTCATGTGTATTCAATGAATACATCCTATGAACAAGGCACACGTACATCAGACTTCCAAACAAGAATTCTTAAGCGAAACCCAATATGGAATCATTAAAACCACTGCATCTTTAGTCTTTAAGAACTTTCCTTGATACGATGATACTTTCTGAACTATCAAAATGAAGTTTGAGAATATCAATATGCTTATTTCAATGAATTTAACACTTAATTTTGTCATCTCTCCACTGCCTGACCTTTAAATACGCTACAAAGACAATAAAAACTGTAAAGAGCATCTATATGTTTGAGTCACTGTTCATTACCTCTGAGGCAATTACGTTGACAATAAATAAGATTATTTGTGTTTAAAAACTAAAATGTGAAGAACCTTGGTTACAGAAACTAAAGAAAAGGGAGGGGCAGTAGAAATCAAAATGCATTGAGGGCTACATCTGTGTCTGGATCACGCCAGTCACTGGGATGTCAGCAAAGTTCATTGCTCATAACTTTTCTCAGAACCATGTTTGGCTCTAGGCTCACAAAAAATAAGCATGTCACATAGCTGCTTGTAAAAGTCATTTAGCTACTCCTACCCTCTTCCAGCTGTACCTCATGGATCTGGAAGAACTGTTTTAACTGAAGCATGGCTACCAAACCTAGGGGTCAAACAATAACTTATATTGCCAATGACAGGTCTATTCTATTCTCCATGATGCTTTATCCTTGATGGCAGGAAGCAATAACCATGTTTGGTTTTGCATTAATTTATATTTTTTTAATCCAGAATAGCTTAGCAAATGTCTGCATTTGCATAGGCACTTTTTAGCATTATCTATAATATAAGAAAGAATTATGTTTTGGGGACATGTTTGCAGGTGCTATCTCACACGCAGTCTTGCAAAATGGGAAACCTGTAATTGTCTCCTCGAACTCTCTCAGAAAACAAATACATAAACAATGCACAAAATGGCTGGCACAGTGTAAATTAAAGCATTAAATTAATTTCTAAATCCTCTGAGCCCTCAGCTGCTAGAGGTGGTAGTTGATAGTAGTGAAAAAAATTGCCTCCTTGAAATGTGCTTGGTGGACAGCAGCTTGATGATTGGCAGCACAAATAGAAGACAAACGAGAAAGCCTTCAATCTGCAGCTGATGCACAGGAAGAACATGGGGAGCTGAGTTTACAATAGAGAAAACATTACCAAGCTAATGGCACAGGCAATCATTTGACCACCATGCATCTCTGATAGCAGCAGGGCATCCATTTTCAGTTAAGTGTTAGAGTACCTTTTTGCTTTCTCTGACCACTGCAGGGGTAAAACAACCTAGTGCGTGAAACCCACTGACTGGTAATAAATTACTATATTGGATACTTTCTGTTTTCTTTCAGCAATGACTTTACTGTGTATTCCTGCTATCATTACCAATTAAAGGGGAGATCACGTTAGCAAGCTATATCTAACTGTATATCAGTCCCTATGCTCCAATTGCTTTGGCAAGTATCACAGGGTCAAGAGGTTCCTTTGACCTTTACCAGCTAAGTCTTTCTGACCACTCACTATTTGAAGCAATCTCAGCCAAACAGATGGACACTTTTGCAGACTCTATAAAGCTTAGAATATAAATGAAATTGTGTTTGTGGCTTCAAACTGGTTTATGAGCATAAAATATTGTTAGCAAGTTCCACAAAAATCTCAGATTTGAAATAGCATGTCTTAAACCTACACCATGAACACAACACCTCTATCTACCAGGAAACTGCATTTTTTTTTGTAGTAGCTTCTACAGCTAAAACTAAAAACTTGATATGATTTACATATCTACTTAGTACAAAGTCACTTCTTTATTTAGAAAGCCTAATTTAATTACTTTAATCATTAAAAGCAAGAAGAATATTTAATATAGCCTTTTACCACAGGAGTGAGTTAGAGCAGCACACAGCATATGATCAAACAGATCATTCAGTGGATGATTACTAGAACAGTTGGATACTACAGGGCATTCAGAGAAAGCCTGGACCTCCATTTCAAATTTCCCTATCTTAAGTGTAAGAGTCCTTACTCAAAATTGCTGCACCAAAATTTTAGTCATACAACATAAGAGAATGTTTCAAATTCCCTAGGTGATGCCTGAAGAACTGGTAACAATTAGATAAAAATATGGTCTTGCAATAACATTTATTTGTAACTGAAAAATAATCTACTGTTCAACAATAACATTGAATGGCCTTTTGTATGAGCTAAATCACACTGGCAAACCTGCCTTAAATTCACAACCTTTTTGCATACACGCAGCTGTTTAGCTGCTCAGCTGAAAGGATGAACAATGAAGGATATGTGCAAAGATGCATTTGGTTAAAAATAGTTACACAGCAGGTATTTAATTGAAATAGCTCGTAAACATATTCCATACACCATCTCTAAAAAAACCTGTAGAGAAAGAAGGGATGCAAATTACCAGCTATACCTTTATCTCCATGTAAAAACCATATGCACCTTCTAATCCAATATAGCTCCCATCAACAACCCACATGTACACACTCCCATGTCTCACCTTGCCTGCCTCCTGGAGCTTCAAATTTAGGGAGCATGTGAAGAGTTTTTGTCACTAAAAGTATCCATAGCCTCTGAAAGCAGGCAGAAAAAACAGGCCTACCCTCTCCAAAGCAATGCTGGGCTTATGCAAAGGGTGAGGATCATGCAGAGTAAAGGTTTTACTACTACACCAAGGTCATATTTCTCACCTTCAGACACTTCACTTAGTTGTAGGACAGAGGATACTGTTGAGGGGGTCATTCAGAACTTTTCTTGTTCATTTACCCTTTTTAAATCTCAGTACTCACACATAAAGAAATAAGCTTAAAAAGCCGGGAGTCAACAGTGGTGCAACATTTTGCTTTCACATGCAATTTGTGCTTGACCTGAGGCTTCACCATTTGGACAATGTAGTCCCAAATAAACATGCCAATTCATGATGAATTTTCCCATATGAACTAGTTTAAAGAAACTGCTTAGAACTTGTCTTACATTACATCATTACATTATTCACTACAACAACTTTGATCATATTACTGAGGATGCTCAGATCCTCCCAAGAATCCAGCTCTCACACAGAAAAGGTTATAATACTTTTTTACATCACCAGTGCTTATCCATTTAACTGCAACATGAGCAGAGTCAAGCTCTGTCCTTTCAATACTACAATCTTTTGCCCCCCTTTTTTATTTAATCCCAGTGTAGAATGTTACTATTTTTGCAGCACTTTGACCAGTAATTGTGTCATCACTCCCGTGAGTCTGTGGCATAATGTGTGATGAACAGACTAAACCACTGCATAAATACTCCTTTTTATCATGTATGGAAGGCCACTGTCAGGCAGATTGTTGGCCAGATGGATATACTGGCCACAACAAATTTTAAGTCATTATGGGAGAATTGCTAACACATCTATCACTCAACATAGAGAACTGGAATGAAAACTGAATGTTTCTCACATTTCTTTTTCATGTCCATGCTGTCTCTCCATCACAAATACTGAACTTAAATTTTTCATTGGATTTAATGGAAGTAAATGTATGAAAGTGATTTTGGAGACAAATGCCTATTCTATGAATATAGAAACAATATAAAAATGAACTGGAGATCTGCTGCTCTCAAAATAAGTCTTTGACATGGACAGTCTCTGTACCATGAAAAGTTTAGATGTAAGAATAAGGTGGTTTTAAATTAAGTCTCATTAATTTATATGCTCCATATCCAAATACTCCGGTTATATCTGAACATATTAACATATATTGAATGTAGAAGTAAATTACCCAAGCATATCTTTAGAAATATATAGGGCTCAGCAATCAGTGGTAACCAAGACATTTTCAGCCTTACTCAGCACTTAAGAAAACCTGTAAGATGGAACATTTCTCCCATGTTTCCTAGATCCTCAACCAGACAAACAGTGCCACAGTACTCCAGAAAACACAAACTACTGACTCATGGATCTAGGAATTATTATACTGAACAATTTACTGGATGAATGAACATCCAAATATCTGAGAATAATGCTGACCACAGAGATACTGCTAACACGACCTTTGAAGGAGGGTAAAAGCATGAGATTATTGCTTTGTCCTAAGACGGATTGATGTATATAAAAATTAAGTTACCAACCCATGGCTGGCTGCTGACTCCAACTGAAATAACATATTTGCCCTGGGCTGCTCTGATAGTGCATTTTCCATATTGGATTATAAGAATCCCACCCATAAATTTATCTACATAAGTACTAGGAAAAAAAAAAGAAAAATACTAGGAAAAAAAACAAAACAAAACAAAAAACAAAACAAAAAAAACCAAAACAAAACAAAACAAACAAAAAAAAAAAAAAAAACAAAAAAAAAAAAAAGAAAAAACAAAACAAAACACCAAAACCAAACCACCACACCACAAAACAGGGGATTAAATTCTTAGATATTAATTAAAATCCTGTCTACCCTAGAAAATGTCATTCTTGAAAACACAGGAATAGGCAAGCTGGACTTTACTCAGATCCTCTATCTTACTAAGATGCATCAGGACAGCTGTTGAGTCTCCATACTCAGATTTCAAACTGTTCTTTCCTTAACAGTTGTTCAACCTTACTGAAGGCACTAGAACCGCATAGGCTTCCAAGAGGACAATATTTGAAAGCAAATATTCTCAGCCATTCAGTTGGCTGAGTCATGCTTTCCCGTTAAGTACTGCACAAACCAAGTCTGACCACCAGAAAAAATGAAGGTTTTAGTATTAATATGAAGAAAAGCATGTCAAGAGAATGGAAATGTAACCACTGATGTTGCTTTGTTTTTAATTGAATCATAGTTTAGCTTAATGTTTTATTTCTGCTATTAAACTGAGATAAGAGAGTCAATTACCTATCTTGAGGAAGGTAGCAGATAGCAAGTCTTCTGCAGAGTACGGTTTGGTGTTGTAAGTCCTAGTTCTATAATTGCATTCAAAGTGCCTGTGTATTTCTGAAAAAAATCACTGCTCATTTTTGTTTTTTTAACAGGTGTGTGAGGCAGAAATCAACAAAAGTCTCACACATCTGAGCTGCTGTTAATACTTTTCTTCACTAAAATAATACTAATTGAACTATGGGAAGCCAGGAACTTAATATTTAGAATAGAAAATTTTACCATAAGATTCCACCACCCTCCAATCATGAATGGTGGGGAATTCTCAAGAATATCACTGGACAACTTGCAAATATAAAGGTTGTACCAAAGATGATGTAATTTATTTTAGAATTATTAGCATTAGGTGGAGCACTTCCAAGGAAAATCAATTTGGCTGATCTCTGAAGAAGAAATCACATCTTAGAGACTAGAAAGTAGTAAAGGCAAAATGTAAGATAGGAAAATTCAAAATGTGTATGACTCCACACCCAGAACTAAAAGAAACAATAAGAAGTGAAGAATAAGGTATCACAAACAGCACTTCAATAAGAAAAAATCTCTGTGTCCCTATCCATAAAGATATGTCCCTAAAAACTACAGTTTCCAAGGGACAAAGAAGGGTACTACAGCATGACAGTTGACATATGGGAGAAGAAAAAGAGCAAAAGCTAGGTTAGCTTCAATAAATGGTCCTCCAATGTGAAATACTTCACAAGGACTATTGATATTGACCTTAGAATTATATATGTAGGACACCACAGCACCTTTTTTAGCTTTAGCACAGGGTCCAATTAGTTGTCCAGGCAGAGAAAACAAAAATTTTATGTCAGTCACCTTCTGCATAACACAAGAAAAGTTTGTAGAAGCATATAGCACCTGTATGGAGCACTGAAATACAGAGTTAAGGCTTATCAGATTTCTTTTAGACTGTGTTACTTTTTATCCACATCTGCAAGAGTAAAATAAGTTGCAAGAGTGCTCTACTATCACAATGTCAGCTTTTTTGCTTTCATTTTGCTTTGAAGCAGAGGATAAAACACTGAAAATCAACAAACTCTTGACTTTCCGGACCAATTAAAAAAACTACAGTAGCTTCCAACAAATCTGACCTGTGGTCAAATCACTCAGTATCTCTCAGGATCATCATGCCTTTTAACTGGTACCATTTTAATCTCATAACTGTAGTTATTACTTCACTGTAGTTATATTGCTACCTTGATCCCTTGATAAAATATTTAATTGTGGAATTTCATGGGAAACAAAGAACTGAAATGTTTTGCATCTGAGTTACGGGAAATATATAGGTATACATCTATACCTTCGTTTCTTCACTTATTTTCCTAGTATGTGTAATTAATATACTACTAAATATAGCTTTTGAACACCAAGCACAGTAAAAAAAAAAAATAGAAATACCCTGGCAGTAGCAGCATAAAGGTTACCAGCTTTAAGGAGAAGTGCTCTACTTTGTTTTGCTTTGTTCTTAAATAATCCACTTCATAAAAATCATCAAGATCTGTAGTTCCTCATCGTAATACTCTAAATATTACAAAAGAAATAAAAAGAAGCCATGTCTAGAATACCATTGTTTATGATACCACTCCTGAATTTGTATTTTATAAGTATTATTTGGTATTTGTGCTGGTAACTTATTTCCATTTTTCTATCAATTTTTCCATCAGTAAGGTTTAACTAGCTGTGATTTTCCAGGCTTCCAGTAACAATTTTATTTTCAAATTGCATCCTTTACTATACTAAAAGAAGCAAACTGCTATTGTCCTACAGTCTTCATTTGACTTTTACTTATTCTGTGCAGCAATATATCAAAGTAGGTATTTCTTATTTATGATTTCTGTACATTTTTGTTTCTTTTTTAAGCAGCTATAAAAATATAAACTTTGGCTTTCCTCCTAAGAAAATTCCTCTATTTCAGAAGCATCTTGACTTTACATATTTTGTTTAGAGCAGAGTATGTATGCAATAATGTAAGCGAATGTTAACTTAGTCACCAAGTTAGACTACCAATACTATGCATGTCAATTTAAAAAGCATTTAGAAGTGTTATAGTAACTGATACTTAGCTACTCTGGTCGTAAATATTTGTAAATCAAAATGAACTTTTACAGGTACTGCATAAATACTTAATTAGATATTTTGACTCTATTTTCTGCATACCATCCATTAATACAGAAATAACAGTATTTTAATAAATAGTTGAGTGGATATAACAAACAATAAATATACCTATCATTCCTATAAAACTTCTTATTTAAATAAACACTTCCCTGCCACCTCATCTTTGCCTTGCTTGTCTATGAAACAGAGTAAAAAATTCCCTTTTCTGGTCTAGCTCTTCAGTAGTATAATTCAGCAGTCCAGGGTTTACAAAAATTTTAGAATCTGTTCCTCCTCCAAGATTTTACCCAGAAGAAGTTGTAATTACATTACTGAAATAACTGGAAATATCAGTGCATGATAAACACAGATTTATATCAGATTTGTTTGTCTGAAAAGCTAGGAAACTCTGTAACATGAAAGGTTTCTGGAACATCAGGAAAACAATTCCCAGACATATCCAGCTTTTTATGTGCATCAATGAAATCCTCACATGATGCACTGAAGCATTTCAATCTTTTTTTAAACCAGTTTTTCACACAGCTCCAATTTTCAAATATAACTATGACTTAAAGGTATAATGAGAGCCAGTTCCATATCAACACCATGAGCACACGATCTAGTGTGTAGTCTATTGTAATTAAGACCAGTGATTCAATACCTATTGCTACTGGCCAGGTATCATAGCAACCTTGTGTCACTGACTACCGCTGTAAAACTGTTCAGCACCAGCAAGACTATGCTTCAGGAAAATCTACAATGGCACTACAGATTGTCAACATCTGTGGGGGCTGTTACAGGGAGAACAACAAAGAAATCTGCTTTAAAAACCCCTATGCTTCGAAAATTAACAGGGGTACTACAGTAGCACTATGAAAAATAAAAAAATAAAGAGGAAGGAAAGACCATTTTTTGTCATTCGTTACATAACTTATGCACCCACATCCTAGTATCCATCCATATGAGCTGGGAGTTGAAATAATGCTGCATTACCACATTGTTTATGTATTTCCACAAAGCAGTCTTTTTCTTTCTTACTAAACACAAACATCATTCATCACCAACATTAATCTGAAAATAAAACAGACCCACTTTTAAAATAATATTTAAACTTCCATAAATGAACTCTAGATAGTCTTGTATAAATCTGCAAAAAAAGAAAAAACAGGTTACTATGAACAAGAACCCAATATTGATTTTTCTGCGGTGCAGTAAAGCATCTCCATTCTATTTGGCTGCTGTCAAAGCCACTCTTTAACAGCTGGAGTCAAATTGCACTATTTACAGCAAGAGCCCTTGTCAAGTGGACCATAAGTATTCTAACAATACACTATTCAAATGGCACTTTGCCACACAAATTGCTGACTTGATGAATACCCTATGTCAATGACTAAGGCCAATATAAAAGTTTCATTTTTATGAGAGGTTCTACATTCACATATTAAGTAAAGCTTCCTTGAAAAACTATTAAGCTATATATTTTTGGTCTTTTGACATTGAAAATAATTAAAATCTGTTTAAATATATCAAGAGGATTTGACAACATTAATATGGATCTTGTGTTAACTGCATTTGTCACACTCATCTGTTATTGGTACTCCCACTGGCACGTGCAGTACAATAAAAGAATTAAAATGGTCAAAACACCATGAAATCAAAGCATCGGCTTTTGTATCTGTGATTTACATGATGACAAACGTTTTGAAAGAAAGCCTTTGAAGCTGGACTGCTATGTGAGGATATTTTTCTTTCTTCTTAGGATGGAGGAAAGAGACGGTTACTTTATAAATGTTATTTTGCCTTAAATATAATATAAATGATAAAACCATGCAACATTATACATTAAGAAAAAATGCTGAATCTTACTTTCTATCTTCATGTGGATCATCCCACTGTACAAAATAAGGATCACTCAAAAACATAATACCAACAGGACAAAACAGCTACCCCTTATTTTTTCTGTGACGAATCTTCTGAAATTGAATTCTTTAAAAAGAGACTAAAATTGACAGCTTTAAAAAATAATTAACAATTTAGCATTATTTTAAATTTCTAATACACAATTTGCAAAAGGAGCAAAATGATAATAAAATACTCATGGTACACATACATACTAAAGGCTTTTGGGAATCTGAAAATTTTATGCTAGTTTCACCTGTGTGATCATTATATGATTTTCAAAATGGTTTGGGAAATTGAACTCTGATACGCACAGAACTTTCAATAATTTCATGAGACTGGATTTCAAAATGGTAAAATACAATGACCCAGAAGAGTCAATACAGCACTTTCTGAAAAAACTGTTTCCTGAACAGGAACTAAGAAAACCAGCAGATTTCATAACCAGTCAGCAATAACAAAATAGTGTTAAAGGAAGCGTCAGAGCTCCACGCTCCTTTTGTGTAGCCTGCATTTGGACTTCTGGAATAGCATTAAAAGGACCTTCATTGTTATTGTCTTCTCAGATTTAGCTACACCCTATCCATTTAGCCTCCAGCATCTCCCACACTAATCTACAGAACCTGCTGTAATGGGGATGGAGTTGGGAAGAAAAGCTAGATGTAACGGATGACAGATTTTTGATGAATGCAAAGTGGTTTCCTAAGAATAGAACTTCATTTGTCAGGAAATTAGACTAAAATAACAGGACTATAATGACAAAAAGATGAAATAAAAGATATTTTGAAAGTCATAGGGAAGTCTAAGAGACATCAACAATATTCTCTCAATAAAAAGTTTTCAACTGATGACCTTTTCATCAAGTCCCAAATATGACAGTTTAAACAAGAAAATGGAATATTTTATTGTGAAGTCGGAGCAGCCAAGATGTTTCTCTGATGAAGTGCTATAAAATATTATTACAACTCCACTGTTGCCTATTGTGATATAAATCCCAAAGCATGTGAAACTTCACACTTGAAAATTTACCAAAGCCTATTTTCCTATATTCCATGAGCAGCACATTTTCTTTCCAGCCACTTTGTAAAAGCCAAGCAAGTTTTAATTTAACAAGTATGACCAAAACTACACTCCAAACACAACTATAACTTTTTCCGTTGTTCCTCTCTAAAAAGACAAGAAGAAACTATTCTTTTTAATGAACAGTGAGATCAGATTCTGTGTCAATGGCCAACTAGTGCACCATCTGCCCCACAACATGCTCAGCAGGATTACGCTCTAATAAGACTTTTCAGAAAATGGGATCAAACAGAACTTTAGAAATCAGACTAAGGTCACTAAAAGGTCAAAGATAAATATTAAGAGTTAAACAATAATTATTATAAACTCAAAGTTATATGTAAATTTGTAGATAACAATAAAAAAAGACTAGAAAACTGAAGAATGAGGACTTGGATTAAGCTATACTTTAACAGACAGAACTTTGGAATATCCAGTATTTAATTGACCATAATTAACAAAGTGAGAAAAAGGCCTGAGACCATTCTGGAGGCTGTTCACATGCAAGCTGAGGGAAAGCATGTTTTCATCTTTTTTTCATCTTTCAACTTATTTTGCAGACTTCGGTGACATTCCCATACTTGTGGGAAGATGTTTTTAATCTAAATTCAGGATTGAGGAACAGAAAACATAACTTTTTATTGCAGAGAACAGAACTCCCAAAACCCATTAATCAAAAGGTAACAAACACGAACAAACAAGACTGAGGCCCTATTCTTCAAGATACAGTCATATCAAGAGCTCACTGAATTTATCCATTCCTGAGGCACAAACAGGGTTTTGTAAAAGTATGTACCTTTATCTTCCAACCTAAATAAAGTAATATCCACCCAATTGAATTGAAAATCGTATTTCATTTTATACAGTTTTAATACTTTGAATTTAGCAAATACAGGTTTTTTAAATATCTACACATAACTGGAAAATATAGGTGTATGTAGGCTACAAACAGAATTACTACTGCATTTTCAACCTTCTCATAAGGTGCCTCTGTACTTGTTTTCTCAGCTTTTAACAGCACATAACACTTGTGTCAGCACAGTGTTTCCTTCTGTTCTTTCTCAAAGCAAAGAGAAATAGCACAACTTCCTCATCACTCACAATTTGGTTTAAGGACTTTTACCTGGAGGTTGTGAGGTTACTGCTAATAGGCGCAGTCATAAGCCAGAGGCATAAGGAAATAGGGTCTAACTGTGGGTGCAAAGTCTCTGAGAAAATAATTCTGAGATGATCTACTGGTGACCTTGCATAAAGCACTCTCACAGTCTTGCTCATTTGTTGTATGAAATAGGGTTGAAGATGTAAAACTGAGCCAGTCAGAACAAGCCTTTATAAACTTTAAAGCAAGCCTCCATACCACCTATACAGGACTACTTTCATTGAAGGTGAAAAAGTAAAGAATTTGAATCACAACTCATTGCTCTGGAGAAATGTTTTACTTTTCCTTCTTACCTTATCTGAAGATTTTTCTGTATGAGTGAGATTGTAAGAGACCATGCCATATTTATAAAAGCTAGAATGTTTGTATCCAGCATTTTTATTTCTTTTTGACTCCTGAGATACAGGAAGTAGAGCATCTGGCACCAGGTATTCTGAATCTTCAATGGCACTAAGAATTGCTTTTGCCGTTTCACCTGTTTCATGTCTTTCCAGTGTGCCTAGAGAAACGAAAACAGAAAATGCATTTTTTTTTTCATAAAAGCATACTAATTCATATTTCAGTGTAAGTATCACAGCATTAACTTAGTACCTTTCACGTGAGCAGATAAATCATGAAGAATTTACAGATGAGCCAACTAATTCCTCATTTTATGGACCTTAAAAATATAATTTTACACAAGGGTCTATTCTACAGCATTATTACATTGAAAAAACAAAACCTAATTTCTATACAAATCACTACAGCAAATACCTTATTCAGACAAGACGACACATGCATTGTGTATAATGTGTGAAGTCAGATGCAATTTTCAAAAGGAGCAAAAGAAATTCAAGACTATCACTTGCCCTAACTCTGCTCAAGAATCATTTGTTTTGTTTCCACAAAGCCCTCACAGAGCATCTGTATCATTAACAGTGTAAACAATAACACGCTTATGTAATATTTTAGTGCTGTCCTCTAGTGTTCTGGGTTACAAATAGCAAGGGAAAGCTCAAATTTTTCCTACCATTCCTAAAAACATTGTTACCTCTCACACTTTTTAAACACCTGAATATAGCACATGTATCTTAGCAGTTTGATTCCTTTAACTCTAGCCAATCTGGTTCCTTTAACTTTTATACAGTTTAGTTATAACTTTATTTAATAATAATTTTAGTAACAGCACTTTATAACTGACATTAAAGATATATAAACTGAGCTTAAATATATTTGAAATGAGCTCCTACTATATACTCCACATTTCCTATAGGAATTAAACCCATAAGAAATTGCTGAAACTGCATGTTTCCTATAAATATCAGAGATAAAAGACATGCGAAGGATTTTTAAAGTATTAAATATCTGCTGTAACGTGAAATGTTTTTTCCCTTAAGTTTGAATTCTTTGTAGCCTCAAGTAACACAACATGAATTTTCCCTTTCACTGCTACCAGAAAAAAATGTGTAACATTGAAGTTCTATCAGTAACACCTGCTAAAAATATTGGACTGGGATTGAGGGATCTCATACGGTAAGTGTTTGTGTGTATATGTGTATAAAAACTCTTCATCTGAAATTATTTCTTTGAAACTCATCCATTTCTGTTCACTGCAGTACCACCTCTGTTATTTACAGGGCCAAAAGTCCTTGAATTCAAAGCAATGCAACTGATTCTTTGTCCCCTACAATATCAATTGAATACCACAGATTACTACAATATTGCACTGAAAAACTAAAGATCAGCCCCAGTTGTTTTTAATATGTAACTTTCTTTATTCCTCCCCAGGATTTGGAGCTACTGTCAGGGATCATTAGAGAACTGAATATTTACTGGAAGGAAAGCTAGTTGCCCAAAGATCTTTACAGTTGGGATACCTACAAATATTGCAAAACAAACCTGGCTACGATGCTTCCAACATTGTAACATTTCAATACCTCAAACACAGAAGCTATTAATAGAAGCCTACAAGGAAAGATTATACAATTCATACTAGACATATGAGCAAACACACATCCTTAGAAGAATGAAAAGTGTTTTGCAGTGTTATGCCTGGAAATAATAGTCACAATAACAGTCACTCAGCTAATATTATTTTGGCATCTTCATATGTGCAATGTAGTCTTTCAAGCTGTAAGTATATCCTGTTTCATCAGAGAACCCACTTCATCATACAGAGCAAAAGATGAACAAAAATCACTAAAAAAAGTAGCTGTTCTCCCTTATTAAGTGTGAAGGACTAAGCTTTCCCTACCACCTTCTGCAGTAATTCACATACATATACACAAATATACACAATATACACATACATTTCCAAATATCACAAATAAACAAATACATATGTATCCTTGTTTTCTGTATCACTTGGTCTGTGTAATTCACTACCAGGAATACTGAAGTGCTTCAGAAAGACTATTATCATAATATCCTTGTAAAATTACTGTGTATCATTTTTATGGACAAGTATTAAAGGCAAATATAATTTTTAATCAATCCAAGAATTTTGAGGGCATGGTATGAAATTTCAAAGACCTGATTACATACTTTTTAGCATTAGACAGAACTTCAAAATATATTTTGCTAGCTTTAGATGCATCTATATGTGCACACCACCAGTCATACCCTTAGAGCCAGACTGTTATGTGGAAGATTACTTGAAAGATTCTTGTATACACAGAACATAATAATTAAGGCTATCATACTACAGTAGCAAAAGAGGATGAAATCATGTTTCTGTCACAAATCAAGATATGAGTTGCCTGACTTTTCATCCTCTTATACATGCATATATACTCAGGAGAAAAAAAAAAATAAAAATATATATTTAAGGCTTGCATTATTTTCCATATAACAGAGCTTATTCCCTGGAAATAGCTTCAGAGCCAAGTTTACAGCATCTAGTTGAACCAAAAATTTTTAGTATAAAGGAAAAGAAACAAATCAGAAGAAGTGGTAAAAATCACAGAAAAGGGGGACAGAAGCATTTAACCTTTGAAGACCATGGCCCGCATGACATAAAGAGGCAGTTTTGATGTACGTGAAAGCAAACTGATATTTCATACTTCACACGTGCACACATGTATCATTTCAAAATGCTGATAGATGTGCTTCTACATATTGTAGTCTTATGGATGCAAACAGAAACAACTGTCCATGTGTTACTGAACATTTCTGCTACCTACCGAACTCTCTTCTAAGTGTCAGCATCAGAATCATGCTTGTAGCAAGTGTAACATTCGCCATATGTAGCTCAGAGAAGAGAAAATTAACTACTTAATAATAAGAAAAAAAAAACAACCTTATGCATTCACACTGGGCAAGAGATAGGACTCAGCCTCTCACATGGAGTCACAATATTCACTGTTTCTGTTGGTTTTGGTTTTTTGTTTGGTTTTTTTTTTTAGCATATTTATAGGCAGAAAACAAGGCCCTGGACAACCAGCTTAGTTTCTTACTAACAGAAGTCTGTGATATCCCCAAATCAGTTTCAGAATTCCATGTTAAATTTTTTATATATCATCCACAACAGCTATCTAAAAATCTCTCACAAGTAGTACCTTCTAGAAAATGGTTCCTTTACAAAGCATGGTTGCTTGCATGCACCTCTTAATCATGGCTCTCTGTATCTGCGTATGTTTGTAGACATATGTACAGATTTCTGTGTACATAGAGTTCCAATAAAAGGGCACAAAGGGCATAGGGAAATGAGTGTGATGGAAAGGGGCGGGTATTACAAAGTATTTGTTATCCAATGTACTTTACACTTCTGAAGAGCCCAAAATACTCATTTGCAAACTGAGTAGGTGGCAGAGACAAAAATAGATATCTGTATTCTGTGATTCCTAAATACATATTTGAAAGAAACAAACAGGGAGGGAGAGGGGAATGTGTATATGTGACAATGACATTCTGACCACTTCAAGCAGTTAAAGGAATATTGGAGCAGGGTGGTTATTGTTCCAGGAAGTTATCTGTCAGGAACATTGTCTGTGATTTTAAAGGAAACAAAAATAAAGGAGTAAGAAAGGCAAAGCCTATATGGGAATACAGGACAGAGGACAGAAATAAAGACAACTCTGAAACCTGAATTATTTTAAACACAAATGCACCCAAAAGCTTTTGATTGGAGAGTATATCTAACAATGAATGAAAGGGAAAATACAGGGTTTTCTACATAGCAGTAACACCACTGCTATGACCCCCTAGTATACATACAAAATACAGGAAAAGAAAGTCTTTATCTCTCTAAAGCTGTGACCATGGCAACCAAGTCTCAGGAACAGACAAGAGTGGAGTATTTTACTCTCCTGGGCAGCTTTGGACCACTAGATGTGACTGGCTAGACTGTTAAAACATCTTATTCTTCTTCTAGACCAAATACTACAAATTGTGTCTCTTGGTGTTATCACTGTCCACACAGTTCTCTGGGTTCTGCTCTTACTGAACGATGCATTTTTACTGAGGAGGTCACACATATTATCCTGCCTCAAGACAAGGTATTCACTGATATCACATGACCTGTCATATCATCAGGCTCCAGTGCTTTCTGTTTGCTGTCACAGCTAAAGTATTGAAAATCCTCAATATTGCAGTACGGCTGTGACCTAGTAACTCAGCTGAATCTTACAGCGTAACAGTGATCTGTGAATGAAAAATGGTTTCAGAATTGATTTTATTTGAAAAGAGTATGTGGTCAAGAACAAATCCTTTCCTTTAATAGTGGCAAAATAAAAAAAAATAAATAAAAATCACCTTTTAGAACAAGTATCCTCTGTAATATTGTTTTATTTCCTCTCCAGATCTCCCTTTCCATAAATATACATTTCATCTGAAAAGAAATTCCCACCCACTTTCTTCTATGCTGCTGGAATCAGGCAAACAGAACTTAAGTTCCTTATCGGAAGACGCTTGAATTTCACAAGTCTACCATCTTGCTCCAAGACAGCTCTCAAACATTTCACTTGAAAGAGTTCTTTGAACTGCTAGTGCCTAACACTGTAGTATCAAATGGCCCACAGCAAATGGAGCAAACATTGCATTAAGTAAGCATATATATTTCTAACCAATATCCAACAAAACCAACTACATTCTATCAAATAGAAATAGGAGAGTTCAAACAAACACCAGCCTATTAAAATCTAACAACCTTTAAAGGAATATTTTGCATACAGGAATAGATTAACAAAGGAGATGCCCTGTGACTATAGCGCTGTATAGAGGAGCATGGAGAACATCTTGGCAGACCATCCTTGATGGTTTTTTGCATTTGGAAGATTTCAGTCTTGTGGCCCAACTGCTGTGCATTACAGACATTCTTCAGAATATACATTTTCAAAATAACTATTGTCAAGGTATCCTTTAGCTAAAGATGGCTATGAAGAGCATCACAAACTACCAGGATCTTATATATAATGAAGCCTTACAATATATAGGTAAAAAAAGCAGCTCTCCAATGCAGCCAAGTGCTCATCTCGGGATTTCTGCTGCAGATACAACATGCCAGGAAAAAAAGACATTAGAACTCCCCTGTTGTCTCCCTGACTCCATTTAAGATATTCTAAACAGCAAAGGACAATAATCCTGTAATAGGATTGTTGAAATACATTAAATCTGCTAAACTGAGCTGAATGGAAGAGCTTACAAGAGATGTGAGCAGTTTCTGCCTATTTCTTTATTATCACCTGAAACATGGACTGAGGATGAGAATCTTGCCCTTAATGTCTGGAATGAAAACCCTCCCTCATACAAGTTCTTCTTACCATGGCAATCTTCCCCATTTCCATTCTTCTATTTTGATTTGGTTTTTTTTTGTTTGTGTGTTTTTTGTTTGTTTGTTTGTTTTTGCTTGTTTTGTTTTTTTGTTTTATTGTTGTTTTAAATATGGATAATCTTACTTCATTATTAATAACAAAATAATGGAGATCAACTATCAGCTGTAGGAGACACATCCTAACATATACATCTACATTCCATACACGTTCCAGCTAGTATAAAGTACATAAAGGTATGCGTGCACATATGCATATGAATAGAAAGATACCTGACTACTCTCAGTATAAGGGTATGTCCTTAGCTTCTACAGACTAGGTGAGAGATGACACTGCTTTTTCTGAGACAGACTTTTCCAAGCTCCACTACCCTTTATTATTCTACATCAATAAGTAGTTACTGAACAATGACTCAAATTTAGAGAACTATAAAATATTCAAGTGCAAGCTACAGACTGACCTGATGTTTACATGTATAAAATATAAGATGCCGTAAAAAAGGCAAAACATTTGTCAGCCTTAAGATAAAGCTTAACTAATTAAAACAAAAAGCTCAAACAGCTTCTAAAGCATATATATTCATGCTTGCGACTTCTCATTCACATTTTCAAAATATGCTAACCAAGGTTTCTTCATCCTTTATGTGTTTTAGAAAGTGATTTAAGAGACAGTAGAAGATGCACAGAGAAACTACAGTAAACTGGTAACTTTCCATCTATCAGGTTATCATTTCATCATATATGTTATTTTCAACATACCTTGAATTTCTTTACAGAACTGCTTTCTTAGAGAAAGACTGTCTAAACCAGAAATAGTTGAATGTTGCATTGTGTTAATTGTTTAAAGTTACAATTACTCTTAGTCCAAGAAGTTATCTTGTCTCAGTTCAATACCGCACACTCGGCTTAACTCACTTCCTGCAGGTTTTCCCTTTTTCTAAGGACACTTCTTAAGCATGAAGGTGCAGGGGAGGAGAGAAATCAAGAAGATCTTAACCCACGTGGTGTCTGCCCTGACTATAAATGTTGACAGTCAGACCATGACCTAAGTACAGAAGAGCTAAATCACTAGAGCCTTTTTCCAAATATGAAAAGCTCCCTTCAGAGGAGTTACAAGCCTTCAATTAACTCCTCCTAGTAATGCAACAGGGTACTTAGTATTTGAGCCATAGCTTTGTAAAGGGCTATTCTTCATAGTTTCACAAGAGATGATGAAATCAGGTGCAATGTAAATGTTTAAGAGATCATTATTAGGAATATTGAGCAAGACCTGTTTGTCCTAATATGAGAGAGGAGTATGCACAAAAGCCTTGCTTTCCTATACTGTATTTTATAAATTCTAAAATGAAGGAAAGTTATCCGGTGGGTGTGAATTGAGTACGTGCAGAATCTGTGAGAATTTGTGGACTCGGGCATCAGACCCTACAGACAAACTTTCTTAGCCAGGAGAAAGTGAATAAAGAGCCTGTGAACAAATAACATAAAAAACAAACAAACAAAAACCCCCAAAACTCACAAAAACAAACAAACAAAAAAAAGCACGCAGTGAATTTCACAGACTTCCCAGATGCAGTTCCCAAAGACCCTAAAACAGATTTATACATCAATCCAGATCTTTAGTCCACGCAGAATTCATCAAAACCAGAAAGGAAGTGACTCCTATGACTTTGACCCTAGCTACACCACAGCCTTCAGCATATGAACTGCAACCACAGAATTCATTAACTAGGCCACACTCAAGTCTAATTCTGATCAATGACCTGAAGAGAAAAAGAGAAAAAGATGGAGACACAAAGGGAGAAAAAAGGAAAATGAGGAAAGATATCAAAAGAAACTCTAAATGACCAAATTTTTCAAGGACAAAACCATCACAGGAGAGTAATTATTGTTGCTTTTACAATAATCTAGGCATAAGTCCATAGCAAAATAATGACCATGTTTACAAGTTCTCAGTTTTTAGAGAGCTGATACTGAAACTCTGAAACTAATAGAATCAAGTTCTAAGAGTTTCATTAAAACTGTACAACTTATTTCCTCACAGCCACCTGATGAAACCTAAGCCTTAGTTATCTAGATAGTTCAATCACTAATTTCTTGGAGATGAAAAAAGAAAGAAGTTCAGACTGAATGAGGGTCTACTTAAAAAAGCAAACAAACACCCAGCCACACACAACCCCACACCTTACATGATACTTGTATAGATTTTATCAGAGATTTAGGAGACTTATTATTGTCAGCATCAATTACAAAAATATTGGAGCACACATAACTCTATACAAATTATCTTTTTAAGAAAGACGTGTCTGAAAGTGTTCCAGCATTTCTGACCATCAAAATGATCAACGGTTTGATCTATTACGCCACAATTGCTCATTTCATTTTCTGCACAGCAAGAATGATTCTGAAAATAGAAGAGCATTTACGTAACAGATCAAATTACTCAATGTGGCATTAACATCATGAGAAATATTTTCAGGGTATTTCTGAACTTATTCATTTTTTTCATACAGGTTTCTTTTGTAATAGAAGTGACCATACAGTTTGGTTTGACTAATGCTAGGCACTGCATATTTTATAAGGGGTGCCAATCTTAGTAAAAGCCTGTTTAAATTTACTGATACCTGTGTAGTTTTTAAGTGCTTGAGCTAAAGTTTTCCATGCTTGACTTCTACCTTAAGGTGGTGGGATTTTTTGTTTCTCAGCAAGTGTTTCAAATCATTTATCATCCATGTTAAGTCATGAAAGCACACAGGTGTTTCATAAAATCTTCATACCTTGAAGTATGGAATCAAAGCTGAACATCACACTTCTGTGAAACACACTGTCAATGCTGATGCCTTGTTCTCACTAGAGTGATAATTTTAATTGAAGCACCATTACTTTTTTTGTTTGGTCAAACAAGGCCTATACAGAACACATCCCATATACTGACATACACAGAATCAATCTTATTTCAGTCAATGGAAGTGACAGTCTTTCATTTACCTCTATTAAAAAAACAAGGTTTTTTAATACATGTTTAAAAAACATGTAGAAAATTGTGTATAAGAACCAACATCATGTTAGGTTTGCAAAGACAGGGAGTAATAGCAAAGAAAAACTTTGAATTGAGGTAGCAGGCACTTCTATGCAAGTGTCTGGTACACTGTATACATTAAAACACTTTTTAATATTATGTAACACCTAGAGCATCTTAATAATTATTCTATGGAAAGCACTGCCATTTGTAGGATTCCTGCTTTGTCTGGATGCAGGCATTAGAAACCAAGACAACTGATGCTTCTGCACTTAGCAGGAAAATAGCAGAAATATTGTTACTATGCACCCAGATAATGCAATAGCCAACATGGCAAAATACAAGAAAAAATGTATTCAAAAAAGGATACAATTAGGGCACAAACAGGGAAAACAATACACATTAAACAGTGAGGATAAAGCAATATTAACAGATATTTCTTTAGTTATTGTCCTCAGGAGTTCAGAGGTACATGGAAAGAAAACTAAATGCAGAAGTACAATTAGATTTAAAGGTTAAATTTCTTTTCCTTCAAACGCATTTCCTACATGTAGAGTTACACACTTTCCTTTGATAATTTGTTTTAATCTTTGTCACCTATAGCAATTCAATTTTATGTAGAAAATTTGAGTTGTCCTTTATTTTTTATTCAGTGCTCTGTATGTAATTAATTGGCATAGAATGTTACCAAGTAACTAAGGATCCATAAACAATTTGGAGGTGAGGTCAGTCACTGAATAAAAGAGCAGCCAAGCACGTACCATACTTAAGCTTTATAATCAAATACTTTATGAATTTTATTTCCCAGCAATGCAGATTTCAAGCAGGTACAGAAAAATCACCACAGCCATTAACTGAAACACAGATTAACTGCTAAAAATCACTATGATCACCACAGCTCTTGCATAGGTAGGAAGTACAATGTGGAAAAAACAGTACTGAATTCAAAAATTATATATAAATAATTTAAGCATTTTGTAAAAATCTGTTAGATATTTTCAATCAGAAAAATTAATGGAGTTCCTTGTTTCTGAAGGACTGGAGCCTTCAGAGTATTCAGTACTTTTGCAAAACTAATAAATTAGGTTTTGTGTATTAAAAAAAAAAAAAAAAAATTGTCCTTTTGTATGTGAAAAGCAAGACCCCCTCCCCAGGCCTGGGGCTTCAAATATGACGCAGTTTTTTGAACTTTGGTTTTAGAGCTCACAGACCATTTTTAAAAAACAGCTTCTACACAGTTATTGAAAAATTATAATGACACTACCACAATAACGTGTGAAAGCACCTTTACTGGTCTGCTGAAAAGGATCAGAAGAAGTTTCCTGCATTGTGGACACATTTCCCTTGTCACACGGGGTACTGTTTAGGCTGGCACTATGAATGCAAGTTAGTGGTATCTGCACTTGACTTTATTCCAATATAGCATATTAACAATAACAGTAGTGACAGTGTCATAGACAACAATGCAATAAGACAATCCCCAGTGTATTCAGATAAACAGCCTGTAAAATGATTAAGCCACCACATCTTCTCAAAAGGACTGTAAGCATACACTTATTTTTGACTATACAGGAGACCTGACCTCAGCAGAAATTCTCTTCAGGCATATGTTTCAAGGGGGTTTTAGTGTTGCAGCTAGCATCATGCAAGAAAGTTATCAAATTTGCACTCCCTGGTCGAGTATGAAAAAAAACAACATAGCCAATGTAAAGTTAAACATGTCTTATGATAATGAACAGGAAGTTCTATTAAATGATGTTATTATATTTTTAAACTCACACTAAGCATGTTGTAAAACAATAAAACAACAAGACTTGCAAGGCAATAGAAACAACAGGAAATTAGTAGACAATTCATTCTGCAAGTATGATGAACTTCACAGAATAAAGTCATATTAAGCTAGTACTAATTGAAAGGCTAAATCTACCTCTGATAAATGGAGATTGCTATCTCTGAGCAAGGAAGATTGCTCTTTAAATTCTACCCATTCTTTCCTTGCTCTGAATACATATTAGCAATGTGGCTGTGTAGATATGTTACCATATGCTGTACACAGCAAGTAAAAAAGCACTGATCCTTTTATTACTATGTATTATCATACTGATATTTACCTTTAAAAAAAAAAAAAGCAAAGAGACCAACTGCTTAGGAAAATGTAAAAGCAATACAGGTAACAGTTAATTTCCTTATTGAAGTGGATTTCAAGTGGTGGCTAATGGAAAAATATTCCGGACTTTAATTAGAATAAAATTTGTTATTGATTTTCATATTTGTCTTCTAGCACACATAAGTTTGGAACATATCCTGTACACATGCTATGTTAATATTCCAAATGTATTATTAGATCAATATTTATTGTCATGGGAAGATATTCTACTGTAATGGAAAGTTGCCTTATCTGCATATTAAAATTTAGGTAAATACAGTAAACTACACAATTAAGTCATGGCTTCTGTTGTGGGTTGTTTTGTTTGTTTTTTTTTTTTTTTTTCCCCGCACTACCTCCCATGCGTGTGTAATAATGAAATTTAAACTTAGAATAATTTTTTTGTTCCAAAGGACTAAAAGGCTAAGGCTGAATTTATCTTATTCTAGACCTATAATAGCAGCAGGGAGCAAATTATGCTCCCCTCCCTCCTCCTCCTCCTCCTTTAGACTCCCCTTGTAGTTCGTGGGGAAAAAGACTTTTACTTATTCCTACTTCCTTCTGCTCATTATAAAACCAACAGGAACAACTAGACCATAGATAGAGGACTTAAGTATAAATAGAGTTCTTAAGTACAGATAGAAATCTCAAGTTAGATAAGGTAAATTTCCCTTGAAGTCAACTACACTCATGGTATTTAACACATTTCAGCATAAACTATGCTGAAATGCTTATTTATTTGGACTAAAGGCAGCACATAAATCTCTGGTAACCTTCCATTCACTACGTAAAATAAGGTACCTTTGGCAGTCTCATGAATAGAGGGTACAACAAATTCTACATGAAGTAGTACTAGTTTGGATTTTAATCTGTGTGACAATGTTTCTCCCACCACAAAGTATAAAAACCTATTATGAAAGCCAAATAAAAGACAAACATTTATAAAACTTCAGAATGTTTTCTGAAAAAGTACATCAGCCCCTGTCACAGGAAATTGGACAATGAACTGTTCTGTATAATGGAGTCTTTCATCAGCTTAAGGGGTCTGCTCCTTAATTACCTGATGGAAGAACAGTTTTGAAGCTAAACTGGTATAACTGAGAGGCAGTCATAGGTACTAGATGCCCCTTAACTTTTGTTATCTGTCAAATTCAAGAAAATTATTGCTGACTCTACACCAGTGTAAATACTGAAATATTCATGGAAATTCTTGAACCCACAGCCTGAAGTTACGCACAGACTGGCTGTTCTCCCAGTTATCCATTAACTCCAGTACAGTAACACTGTTTTTTGTTTTTTTTTTTAACTGCAAACAGTGATACAAGTCTGACAAAATCAGGTCCTGCCCTTTCACTTAAAGAGTCAAAGCTTCAGTCATGAAGCTAACTGCATAGCCAGAAGAAAACCACTTTTTGACTACAGAAACAATAAAAGTTTATATTATGTCCATTTCCATAATGGAATCCAAGCACAAGGCTACCACTACTCTTCATCCTAGTTAACAGTTAGGGAATACGCTTGCAGGTATAAGCAAGTGGTACTATGCCCAGCTGCCTGTTCACTTGCCAACAGACGAAAATCATAATGAAAGGCTGCCGTGTTTCTGGAGAGGTTTGTCTGTAACGCTGTGTACAGCTTTCCCATGTATCTGAACAATATTTCAGTGCCACTTGGGCAGACAAAGTACCTACATAGCTCTTGATCTGGGTCAGGCCAATTTCAAGGATCAACACCATGACCTCTTGTGTTCTCCTGCAATACAGATATAATTCAACATTAAACCAACTACACTACGTGCTAGTAGGCTTTCCCAGGTATTTACCCTAGATGGCATCTTTTAGTCAGCAATACCTGACTGGAATAAAAAAAAAAAAAAATAAAAAAAAATATCTGTTACCTGCTTATGCAGCAAATAACTACATCCTTTCTTGTGTTACAGCTGTTTTCCTTCAGAGGTGGTGATTGTAACTCTTATTCCTGCTTGATACTAGTAAAAGAAGATATACAAACACCAACTAAAACCCACACTTTTAACTATCTGCATCTTTTCCGAGAATGCAGTAGATATGAACAGTGGCATCAATTTTAATTCCTCTAACTTTGAAGTAGGCAACATTTTTACATCTGACAGTTACAATATACCCTAATTTTTGTCTCTGTGGTACCACTGCAATGCTACATTATTAAATTTCACTGATGTATAAAGAATTCACTATACTTTAGCACAAAGTTATCCAACTGTACTAAATAAAATTGCATTAAAGATGTAATTCTGTCTCCAAGCCCTTCTTTAGGCTGCCTTGGTCATTGTATGGTCATAGAAGCTATTAGTTCTTATGCTGTTGAGTGCAAGAATTTACATCTCTATAGAATTAATGAGTCAAAATCATTTTTCATATTATTAAGCACATGCAGCAGCACTGAATTTACTCCACAGTATTTACTGTCTGGAAATCTAGGAAAGAAATTGTTTGTTTAACTGAAGAACCCCACTGCAACATGCTGTGCAATGTATCCCCATTGTCAGGAGTTAATTCAAAGCCACCACGTACAGAACTGCCGTTTCTACACAGATAGTTCTTTATATCAACAACCAAAAGTTTCAGTTTGAAGATGACAAGAGTGAATTATTTAGCAATTATTTACTTAGCTCCAGAAGTCTGCAATACTTGTAACCTGTCAGTACCATTTCTAATTAATATTACACATTCCTGAAGTAATAATAAATGGCTGAACAAGTTAAAAGCTGAGAACTTGCGCAATTGGTCTTTTTTTAGATGTGGGATATATTTCAACCTTCAAAATTTTTACTAGAATACACACTTGACACAAAATATCTAGACAAAAGAAAAAAAAGATATCATGTTTACCTCAAAAGTGTGAAAGTACAAGACACAAGCCCCCTTAGTGCACAATAAAAGCACGATCCTGTTGTGCATCCTCCTGCAAACACTAGTGCACAAGTCCTACTACAGGTATGCCTTGATATGAAGTAGTGTTTCTTCATGCTGCCCCTACAGCTCTAGAAATAAGCTTTGTTACAAATTCAACTTTTAAATTTATTTTCTGTAATATGATGAATTAAATTATACTCTCTCAAATCATTAACATAGGTCTTCTGGCTTGAATTTTGGGTGGGGGTTTTCAGTTTGGTTTGGTTTTGTTTTGGGTTTGTTGGGGGTTTTTTTAAGAATATAAAGTGTTGCATTGACATTCTATGTGGTCTGAGTCCCTTTATAATCCAATGTCTTTTCAAAAGACATATGAAGACTTGCCACCTTGTCAACTTTAACCTTAACTGACATCATAGGAGCACCCAAGGAACTGTTGCACTGTAGCCTACAAATATAACAACAGCACAGACTATGAGGAATCCATGACATATATATATTGCAGAAGCATGTATGAAAAATAATCATTACATGCTCAAGTCTGTTTTAAAGCTTTAGTATCTAATCTATTTCCTTTTTTAAAGAAAGTGATTAAGTTCTGATAGAGAGTAACTGATGAAAATCAGTTTCAAATTATAGCTATGACAACAGAATTATAAGGAAGCAAATTCTGTTTGTGCCTTATTACACTTATGTGCTCAATTTTATTGTAGAGTTTCAAATGGATGCTAATCCTTTGGTCAAAAATTACTCCACTAGAAACGCTAATTAACGTGTAAGTACAATCACCTTCAAGGATGCCTCACTCTCAAATTGATCTGTACTTAGGAAACAGCCTACCTACAGTTACATTTTTTTGAGAAGTATCCCTTTTAGCTGTGAAATAAAAGAAATCATCTGATATCAAGGTTTCCCACAACTAAATTTCTCAACTGTTTTCAACATCAGTTTTAAAAGAGCAATGAAGACGTAGACAGAACAGCCGAAAACTGGTGGCATCTTTAAAAGCTTTTCCATAAAAAAGTGTGTATTTGTTAATGATTGCTGAACATTTAGACGCCTGCTCTCATTTCCCTTAGTTACAATAAGAATCTAGTATAATATCTTTCTATCCTACCTTTAACAGTTTACCACTAGTAAAGGTGACTTTCTGGCAATTGCTACAGAACAAGCAGGTAGGCAATCAAATTAATTTCATATTTTTGCTTTTTGGTAAAGGGGCAGATAAATAGTATACATAGGGGAGATAACATATAGTATATATAGGGGCAAACATAACAGTATAACATCTTATACTGTTAACAGAAATACTATTTACATAGAAAAAGTGTGTGCTGCCATTACAGGGGGGTAAATAATCACAAGATCTAGTAATACCTTCAGGTGCAGAGAACACATTGGAGAGGAAGCATTCTTCCTTTAGAGGGAGAAGAAAAGAGGAGAGGAAAATAGCAGTTTGCAATATTGCAGATGTGCTGATGGAGACTAGTAAAATGAAGGGTTTAAAGGAACAACAGGACAGGAAGAAAGATCCCAAGAGTGTATCATTCCACAAACCCTTCAAAAAGAGGATTGAGCAGAAGGGTAGAACCCATTCCCCCTCCTGACAAGAGAAAATGCACAGAAAACGTCATGCACCTAGATAAATACCGGAACACACATAAGAAGGATGATAAATATTTATCAGAAAACAGAAATCAAAGTTATGCAGGAAGCAACAACAAATAAAAGCAGCATAACAAGTTTAGAGTACCCTAACTCAAAGTCTAATGTTTACTTTTGAAAATTTTACCTTGTATTGTTTTTCTCAGCACTGCAACTAAAGCTAAAATTCTAAGCAAAGCCGTTATACAGTCACTCAGCAACAGTAAGACACCAAAGAAAAGTAAGCACAACACTGCATACAACAGTTGTACCTTCCTTTCTGTGTTTTTCAACAGAGTTAGAAAGAATTTTTAAATCTCAAAATGCAACGCAAAAATGAGAACTTCATATTATTTACTAGCTCTAAAAAAACCATACAGTGTAAATCCACTTTTTTTTTTTTAACTGACTAGAATTGTTAGGTCAATTTCATTTTATTCTAAACCTTTTTATTTAAAGCAGCAATTCAGTACATTTGAGGAAAAAATAAGCACCAGAAGGCATTTCCTATGCCAGCTTAATAATATTACATAGCTTACTAACACAATAGGCTTGTAATTTATGCTAAACTCATTTTGCAAAGTCCTTCATTAAATGCAGATATATTGTACTTTAAGCCAAGGGACATTTTTGTCCCAAGCAGATAGCCTAGACAGTGTGTTATAACAACCTGCAAAGTAAATTGTGATCTCATTAGTTAAACTGTGTTTTCATACAGTATTAATATGCTGTGCATTTCAGCAGTTCTATACTCCTCCCTCCCAGGGTACAGCTGAATCACACGGAAACACTGCATTGTAATTGTGTAGTTCCATCACAGCTCCTAGCTATTCTATCTGTCAAAGTTCAAGTAACTACATTTATTACACTTGTGAATCAGCAAATCACCTGGGAATCTACAGTTTAACCTGCAACACCCAGCTTTAGTTTTCCTGACTACATAGTTGTGAGCTTTGCAATTATCTTCCTCAATTAACTGATTATCAACTAACTTCCAAGGTTTCTCAGATTATGATTTTGCTAAAGAAAGCAAAACTTCACCTTCTCATTTGGGATTGTTAGGACTGAAAATTTAATTCTAATTACTAAAGAAAGTAACATTTCATTTATAGCTTCTAGAAATCATCTCCTCAATTCATTGTTATGGCAGTTAAATCACTTGGATTGTCAGGATATGACTTAAGCTTGTATTGCATTTTATTAATGACATATCTCAAACCATACAAGGATTTTATTTCTTGCTTGTTTATATAAATAAACTAATATATTCAATGGGGTGGATTTCTGCTTTGGCCTTTTATAAATTAGGTTTGTATAACACCACATGACAAACAAAACTTCAGGAAAGTAAACAAAAAATCTCTCTGTGTTTTTACCTGTTTCAATTTCCCAAATATAAACCGAATTGTCCTCGCATCCAACAATTAGCAGATTTTCAACAGGGTCAAATTTTATCTTCTTCACAGGAAACAGATGCTTTCTGGCATGTAAGAGACACACTCTCTTCTGAAGGTGTAGAATTGCTACAGAGTGATCACTGCACACACAACACACTATACCATGGTCTTTTAACTGTAAAATAGAAAGAACTTCAGTTTCAACGCTGTAACCAGTCACAATCACATCACTTCAATAAGCCTCATACAAGTTGCCCAGTGATTTCTTTCCCAGAACATACTCACTTTAGAAAATGATGTTTTATTTCAAGCCTGTATCCCCAAACTTGTTTTTAACAGGCTAAATGTACAACTGATCTCCTGAAAGGAAAACATACTATCTCCCCTCTCTTTTTCAATTAAAAAAAAGAATTGAAACACTTTTGATTCATAATACTTTGCCTACCAAAGCAGTGATTACATAACCAAATATACAGTAGCAGTTCTAGAAGAAAAGGTATTAAAAAGTTACCTTTAACCAAACTGCTGTTCATGTAACAAATCATGTCAGGTCTTATGACACAAAAGCCAAGAGTAATGTATTTCTAATTAAAAATTGGGTGTGTTACACCACATGGATCTGATTCTGCAAAGCCTTCCTTTCCATACCTGCAAGTAATTTTTGGTGACACGTAAAGGAATTCACCCTATGGAAAGATTCATCCCTGTAAAGAAAATTGAAACACCACCCAAACAGGCATTAAATCCTACCTAGTTTTCAGAAAAAAAGGCTAAAGGAAGCCTTACAAATATTAAGAAATTACACCATTGCAAAACATCTCACGGATTATTTAATATTGGCATGTAAGTGAACTCTGAGTCAACCTTAAGTATCAAATATGATTTCACCGGCTTTCTAAGAGGAAAAAGATGAAATCCCTATCCCCTAGAAAACAGCGAGGGCAGGATTTGTTCCATGAATTTTCATACTGCATTCACTACAATAAATATAACATTTTATTACAAAATTCACTTAAAATATACAAAATTATTCTGAATCTGATAAACCACAAAAAATACATATGCAAAGGACCACAAGGATGTGTTAAGATCCAAAATCAACCATACACATTTAGATTAAAATACTATTGGTCCAAATCTTTCCTTACTATGTTCTAACCCCTAGCCTTACTGATCACACTTTTAAACTTCAGAAGTTAGGACATAATCAGATTAACATGTAGACTGATATGATATTGAGAACAGTGACTAGAACGTAAAGAGCTTCAATTTAACATGTCACACGTTTGGGATCATTTTTCTTAATCACTGATGTTAAACTTATAAGAAATCAAACCCCTGAAATTAAAAGCAACTTTCAAACAAGATAATTAATGAAATATAAATTAAGGATAGAGCTCTCAAGGATAAAAGTATTGACAGATGGTTTTCAATCTTATATACACACATATCTAGGATACTTTTTTTGTTTGGTTTTTTTTTTTAGACATAATTTATTATGCTTTTACTTACTTTATAGTTTTCTGGAGATCGCAAAAGCTCTGTCACTGGACCAGCTTGCAGACTAAATTGGTGTAAGATGCCTCCAGTAAATATATCCCAGCAGATCACAACAGAATCCTGGCCCCCTGATAACAGCCAGCTTGGATCAAATCTTACTGATTTATCATGTGGATAAAGTAAACAAGTGACTCTGCTACTATGACCATTCAGAACCTTGTAAGGTACATTATCTGAAACAAGGTGGTACATAAGTTATTTCTGCTCTTTAAGAATAGGAGTTCTATATTTTATAGTACATTTCATAAAATGTCAGGAGACTCAGAAGACTAAATACAATTCTTTACATTGGATCAAAGAATTTCAAACATTCTTAAAATGAGGACAGCAACCTGCACTCTGAACTTTATTACTCAGTTGTACCCTTTTTATTCCTTCAGTAGAATGATCTTTTACAGAGGTAAAAGACAAAGATGTCATGATATGGGCAGTAGTTTTTTCATATATCTCACTTGCAGGTGACTCCATCCCCACAGCCATTCCAGGACTCCTAACAGAGCAAAGCACCTTAGTAGTACTAAGCTGTGATCAGTTAAAGGGGAAAGGAACATCCTCATCTTTCATTTTCCCCATTCAACCCCTTACCACCACCCCTATTTTTCAGAGATTTTTTACAGGGTTCACTGGAGGGGATGTCAGAATTAGGCAGTCACCTGTGCTTGATTAAGATTAATTCAAACAAACTCTTAAAACTTACCTTTCAAAGATGCATTTTCCAAAAGCCTTGCTCTTGCAGTGTTTAAACCGAGCGTTACAAAAATTTTCCCATTTTCACATCCACACACAAGCTTATCGAGACTGGGTATGTATACAGAGGAACTGACAACTGCACTTTCGATTCCATCTTTAGATGCACAAAGATGATCAATAATGCCCTCTGACTTTGAATGTTGTTCACCAAAATTATCCTGAAGACTCCATGTTGCTGTAATTGGGATCTCTAGAGGGTGTGGGAAATAAGGCAGGGATTTATTTTTTTTTTTTTTTATTCAAACCACAATAAAAATCCAACCAAAGGAAAATATTTTTTTGTCTCTTCATCAGTTCCCCCAACTTATCCTTTGTGCAGCCTAGGGACAAAGTCAGTAGGTGCTATTCCAACACTAGATTACATCTCACAAAGCCCCTTCTTTTATACCTCCCTACGAAGAACAGTAAGCTAGAGCAACTAAGTAAATTTTCATTACACTTGATACAGAATCATTTATGGGTTAACAGCAAGGAAACAGAAACATTTTCTGTTCTGTGAAGAATTTCTAGATACCCATCTTTGTTAGTGTTTTGGTCCTTCTAACTTCAGGCAATCATCACAATGAATAAGTAAGCCTTGCTTCCTAGTGTGAAAGTATTTTCATGAGAATTTAAGTTTTAATGAAAATTGACTTAAAGGCATGGTTAAAATAGAGTATCAAGGGCACAAAATTGTCATACCTTTTGGAGAACCATCAAATGTTGACACTGGGACATCAGGAACATGCCACAAAGTGATCCTTCCTGAAGCTTCGCCAGAAAAAAGAACCTTATAGAAAGGCTCCTTTCTTTCATTCATGAAGCCCATGACAAAAGAAAAACTCTGCCAAAAGAAACAGCAAATCAATATGCTGATACAAAGGAAAAAATGTGGACACCAGGCATGTACACTGGAAGTGAATGCTTAGGTTTGTGTTGTAGAGCTGTCTTGGAACACCAAATCAGGGTTCGTTTTGCACGAAAATAAACTGGGAGATGCGTGCAGGATAAAAACCCCACAAGCAGATCCTTTACAGTAAATGATGTAGATGAAGGGTCATTAGCACAAACTATTTTGTTTCACACATCACATTTACTTCGTGTAGACACAGCTTAACTCTGCTCCTTCAAGACAGTTTATCAACATCCCCATATGATGGATATATTTTACAACATTGAAGTTTGTGAGTAAATTATACTCTAAGCAATTCTACTGTAATGTGGTTAGGTTTATAATTTAAGAACGGAGATCAAAACTTATCATGACAGGCAGTTTTGTTGTCTCAAATCTGCTATAAAAATTATTCAGTTAGTTAGGCAAATATTAAAGCAGAAATATTAGAAAAGGGCAGGTGAGATTATTTTAAAAATGCATATGCTTTAGAGAAAGCATATATGAACTTCCTAACATCACCCTAACCCTATTATTTGCTAAGCCGTGTGTTTTGGCTATTTCTTTTCCTTCACAATATCTGACCTTTTGGCATCCCTTCAGCAGTTATCCTATCTGATTTTAGATCAGAGTATTTCGGGGAAAAGGTGAATGGCCTGTGCTATTGTCTTTCAACTGAAAATGAAATCTGTCAGGCATTGCAAGAGTATGCAACAAAAATGCTTTCTAAAAGCCTGTATTTGTCAACAGAAAGAAAGAATGCTAGAAAACCTCACATAAGTATATATTTGACAGTGTTTCTAGCCAGGTACCCCTGCATACCTTGAGAAACTGTTTAAAGACCTGCTTGAGCTCTCATGTAAATACACAAGCTAATGCAACTGCAGGCAGGAATTGAAGCCACATCTTCCAACAATTATTATTTCATGAACAGTATTAGCAATATAACTAAAAAAATTACTTAACTAGCCTTTCTATAGCTGAAAATGCAGGATTTTTTCCTCCCTGGAAAAAGTACACATTGCCAAGAATTAAGAAAAAAAAATGCTATTAGTTTGCAACTGAAAAATGAGAAAAAAGGAATGAATAAGTCTTATTAAGTGTTTTCATAGAACAATAAAATCTGTCAATGGACTCATTTTTTTAGGGACCATTCAGGTAACTGCAAACAAATAATGACTGAACTTTTGAAGCTTACTCTAAACATTTGTCAATTTACCTTTTTTTCCTTCACATCAGTAAAGCAGAGTAAATGAGGATAAACAGTTTCTTTCAGCACCTTCCCATCAGCAGGATATATGCTTTTAGAAAGCCCACTGCATTATTTAAAAAAAAAAAAAAAAAGAAAAAAAATCTTTAGAAAGTAATATATTTTAGAAAGCAGAACAGCAACATCTAAGATTCACAAGTTCAATTAAAAGTTACCGAATAAGTAATTACAAGCGACTTTTTGAAATCACAGCACCAGCTGCCCAAGTTCTACTTGGCTAATCTTATTCCTATGTCCCCTGCTGTGTCAAACAAAGACTGAGGGCTGTCAAACTCAGGGTAAATATTTGAGTGCCAAAGTGGTTTTGTTCTGGTTTTTGATCATTTGCAACACAGAGAGATTTTCCATAATAAACCTCCCAAAGTTCATCTTGTACCTGAACTTTTTGTGTGAATTTCACATCTGAGCCCACCTGTTCAGCAGCTGGTAGATGTAACTGTGACCATCTTCTGTCCAGATGATAAGTCTGTAAGCTGCTAGTACTTCTCCACCAGCAAAGCACTGACCGCTTCTACAGAACTCAGTACAAAGCAAGGAGAAATCACAGTAATCATAGACCTAAGCTCAGAAAAGAAATAAAAAAACAAAATAACAAAATATAAACATTAGATATTCATTTTAGTTCAAGCTGGTTTGAGGCAATGGGTAATAAGTAGAACTTGATTCTTTGTAGTCTGACTCTTTTAAAACCAAAGCAGTTTTCATACTTCAAACTGCTGTAAAATCAGAATCAAGCCTTACACTTCTGAAATAAAGTGACAACATAAAAAAAAAACCAGCATTAAAGCCTTCTGTTATAGTAGGCGATTTTGGATGGGGTTTACTTCTTTGCCTTGCATTTATTAATATTTACTGGACTATTAATTTCTTATAGAGAAATAGGAAATGAATTTAGCACATGACATTGAAGACTAATAGAAGCTATAAATGCTTCTATGTTCTTGAAAAGAGGATCTGCTGGCATAATCACAGCACACATCTTAAAGAGATTCTTTTCTTCTCTGGGAGCAACAGAGATTTTTCTTTTTCACAAATTAATTGAAAGCAAAGAACATAATCCCCTTTGCTTGCATGAATTCTTACATTTCTAGAGCTGGTAAAAAGTTACAACTTGTTTACTTCCTCTGACCATCCCATTTTAAGATGAAACAGGAAACGACTAGGGCACTCTAGGATATTGTCTGCTTGCTCACATTCCTAGTGGCCTCATAGAGAAAGTAGTCATAGACACATTTCATTAATTTATTCCAGCAGTGAGAGGAACTAGGATTTCTATGAATTATTCATAGCTTCATTCTAGTCATTATGTAATTCCTAGTTAATTTGCTGTGTATTTTCATTACTACAGAAGTGGGTTAAGGACCACTCTAACCACATATGAATCTCTCATATGCTTATAAACTTTTCTAATTAAGGAGTAAGATCATCATAATCTTTTAAAGCTGTAAATTCATTGAAAAATATAAGTTGAAAATCCAGCATTACTTATGTACCTATAACATTACCTTAAGCTTAAAATGCATAATGGAGATAGCACAAGAAACATGCACCCCTTGTGGAAAAATCATTATAGAAATTAATAGAAAGCAATGCATGTGACACAGATTTTTCCATGAAACCCCTATCCATTGTATACATGAAATTTCTTCATAAATGCTTCTGTACAGACTTTTTAAATATCCCAAGAGAAGTCTCAAGGATGCCCTACAAATTTGTTATTCAAACTTGAAGCAGGTGTACGTGGAATTTCCACCACCCCCCAACAGGAGTGGTGTTTGGATCAGGCAGATGTTGCATTAATAGCTCAGGATTATTTTTAAATCTAGGAAAATGAAACACAGCAATTTTAAAACAAAGTTCAGTTTAACTAAAATTTTAAACAAACTAGTAACAGTTTCAGCAACTACATAATGCATTTATTTTCTTACAGCTATAAGAAAGAGATACATTCTGGAGCACATAGTTTTGCTGGCGTCTATTAGTGGAATCTAGGCTATTGCTCCTGATGGAGCAAAGGCCCCTGGTCACTGAGGACTCACAAACTGTGATTACTTCTGTCATACAACAGTTTTTGTGAACCTTTGTCTCCTTTTGAAATGCACTGTGGACAGGACTGTAACACACCCACTGCTCTAAAACTGACTAATAAAGCAATCCCTTTTCTACCCAATGTTGAACTTCAAAACCAGACATACATTAATAATAAGCAATCTCACTCAGGCAGTTAGGATAGCAGAGAAGGGATGACACTATTATATCTGACAATTAGTGAACAATTTAAGCTGAGAAAAACAAGTATCTGCATGTAAAAATCACATTAGATTTTCAAAGTTATTAATAAAATTTATAAGAAAGTATAATGCTCAGTAATGTACCTGCCAGCATGTGGAGGACACAAGAAGAAGGAGCCTTTCTGTGTATGTACAAAACCGTACCGCTTGACAATTTATACAGTCCAGAGATTTTGATTCCTTCTCACACACATTTTGTCTCTCCTTTACAGCACAGAGGAAGAAAGCCATAAGATTTATTCTAGGTATTTGACCTTTTATTTTTAAGATAGAAACAAACCATTGAAAATAACTTTACTATCAAGCCCATGATGCTCAAAATTATTATATTTGAATTATTTTTATTAATTATAGATTAAACAACTGAAAACTGATGTTTTCTGCTTTGAAAGATACCAACAGTATTTAAATCTCTCAAAAAGAGGTATGCTAGTCATGGAATCATGGCTATCAAACTGCAAACTACTCTTATTATCCCTTACAGCTCCAAGTAAATATAGCAATACTTATTCAAATACTGCACTTTAAAATATAAAGTAGCTGGATTGTTACTAACTCTGCACCCCTCTCTTCACAAAAGAAGGCCCCAGGCAGTAAAAGGATGGCACCATACCATATATGCATCTCTGGTGTGTAACCTGCTATTAAGGTCCTCAATTTCTACAGTGTGACAGTATTTTATCCTAATAATGTTTATTTTTAATTTTTTTTTTTAAATTTTACCCTAATAATGTTTAGAAGCCCCCCCCCCCCCCCCCAACTTTGCAGATAAACCAAAAATTCGTCACAAAACCACTAGCATGGTATCAAACTTGACAGATTCTAAGAAGCTCGATTCTACCCATTAACAAGTAGTGCTGTGGCATGCTCTTCAGTTTGTCAAGCAAGGCAGTAATTTATTATGGATGTTCAGAGAAGACTGTTGACATTTCACCATTTCTGTTGATGATTCATAGTGCTTCACTGTAATACTGAAGTCCCTTTGTGAATGTAGCTCTGAGTCTAATTCGAACACAAAACATTGCATTCCAATTCTAACATTTGTGCATGTCAAGTGACAGCTGCTGAGAATATTAACACAGAAAAGAATAACTGAGTTTGAAGATGGAGAAATAGGGCACTTGACACAGCAAGTCTTTTCCAAGTGAAGACAGCATTGTCAAACGCAGACAGAGGAAAACAAAGTCTAAAAGACCATTTTGAAAATAGCAAGGAGGGTGAAGAGGGAGTACTAAGGCCAATTTTGAAGAGCTTTGAAATTAAAGGACAGAGTGAAGGGGATCAGAAAAAGGAGTGACATCAAGACAGCAGGAAAGCATTACAACTTCAGCATTGTGGAATATGGAAAGACAAGAAGCTTGGGCAAGACTGCAGTTGTCAAGGCAAAAGCTGTCCAACAACCCAACTAATTTTAAAAATGCAAGGGTGTGCTTTTAGAATTTTGTTAAAAAAAAAAATCATCTAATTCTGTTTAATACATATCCAGAAAATTCTAATTTATCTTCTGCTTCAAGGCATCCTTGAGATTACTACTATAGTCATGCTTTCAGATTGCTGTTTTCACAGCTCATACAAACTGACCTGTATGCTATTCAAAGATGAAGACAGGTCCCACACTCTAAGAGTTCCAGTTACAGACACTGCAACCAATGAGTCTTCTGTGAAGAAGTAACAGTGAGATAGTCAACTTGGAACCAAGTTAAAGCAGTGTCTAATACTAAAAGAAAACCTTGGCGTAGACACTGATGTTTCATACTGCTCTAAAACATAGATTCTGCAGGACATTTTAGGTGAAATATTTCCACAAAAATAACTAATGGTATATAAAAATACAGAACATGCAAGCAAAGAGTGAATATTTATTTTGTCCAATCAGATATATTTTAATAGAAGGCAAAGAATAGTGGGTTTGTGTCCTTTATTTTCCTGATATTACACAATTAATTTGTACATAAAACCAAGAAATGAGTTGCTTACAACCAGTGTAGAGGCTCCAATATTAGGAGTATTAAAAACACCTTCTTAGGTGCTGTCAATGAAATATTAACATGTACATAACGGCTTTGTAAAACATGATTGGATATTAAATCAGGCAGGATTGTTCTATCTATACAGACATTTTATCACAAATATATCTAGAACACATACCTTGAATTCTTGCAGAGTGTACAATACACATACAATTTACCCAATCAGAAGACTGAGATGATGATAGAGTGTGAAGAATATCCAAACTCTTAGCATCAATAATAAGAACATCTTGATATTCTCCACAACAAAGAAGCCAGCCTTCACCTGTCATTCGGAATGAGCAATGGTAATACTGTACAAGTGGAAAGAAGAGAATCAGCATACAGAACTACAAATGTGCACATATTTTTCCAGTTAAGCATGTCATACTTTGAATTATAATCAACACTTGCAGCATTTACTAAAAATCTACTGCATATGTGAGACCATATAAAATTTTCCTAGCAGCACAAGCATTTCACATCTTCAGCTGTATGCCTATACTAAATCAATATAATGTAAGAAATGCTTTGGACTGAAAGCAGATCTTAAATATTAGGATTTTTAGAAGCAATCAAGCTGCTACTTTGCATTATATACTGCTAAACAGTTTGGGACTTGTTTCTGAGGCAACTATTTGATAAAACTCTAGCTAAAGACAAAGATGAAAAAAAAATCAAGTGAAAATGCAGAAGATTCATAATTATTTTTGTCATAATGAATTTTCCATTATTTTCTAGGAAGAATTTCTATTCCACAAGATATTATTCATCTTGACATTAAATGCCTTAGTGTTAAGATTCACTCTTTCTCAACAATCACAAAGAAAACAAAGAGACACATAAAGTACCAAGGAACAGAGATGACAGCAGTGCAGATCAACTATGAAGACTCCTTTTCCGCTAGGTGCTTTGTATGTTTGCATTTTATGTGATATCTACCCATATTTGTACACATAATTGCTATAAATGCCTAAGCAGCCACCTCAAATGGAATTTATAAGTCAATACTATCCTTAAAAGGAACAACTACGTAGTCAGAGGAAAACATGAGACAGACTCACAACACTGTGCCTAGTTTACTAGAAGTTCTCTGTACATCCATGTTCTGTTTAAAAAATAATTCTTGGTTTATCAGTTAAGTAATTGAAGTCTGGAAAAAAAAAGCAGCATAAATAACTGGGAATAGGATAAGTACTACCACATATTATGAATGATCAGAGGCAGAGGTGCTTAGCAGTAGGAACAATTTGTAATTACTGTTCCTCTTAAATTAGGCTTGAACTGGAATGTTTGTATTGTCAGTTAGTCCTCTGAGAAAATCCCACACTGATTAAGATCCAAAATGGTTAAGAGTTGACCCTGGTGTTAAACTTCATTTCAAATTGCAAATATTCAGTTTGCACTGCTTGACATCTGCCATTCATAGCTGAATCATCTACACTGAACAAAAGTAACCTACAAAACCAGATAGGCCCATTTAATTAAAACCTACTAAAACACTAACAAAAAATAAAGCAACAATTTGAAACAGTGACACTATCAAAATCTGTGTACACTAAGCCTCCCAGACAACAACATTATGTAGGAAATTGTACTCTTTCAGGTACTATTATGCCACAAGCAACAATTTCCCATGGAACAGCAGAAAAAAAAAAACCAAAAAAAAAAACCAAAACAAAACCAAACAACAACCCAATATCCATTATAAATATCTGTAGGTTGCATTTTAAAAATATAGTTTCCCCTCCTAGAAACATCTATTCCTTTTCCTAAGAAAGTTTTCTTGTTAGGTGTTCCTATTTTCCTTTAGTCATCTCCCCCAAGTTATAGAACTAAAATCTTTATCTAGCCAAAATTAAGTTTAGCTCACATCTAATAGAGAAGTAACAGTTTTCTACAAGTATTTGCTACTCCTACTTGAAGGGTAAGAATGAAGATTCTGCCTCTAATCTCCAAAAAAATGCAGAGATTGCCAGATAATCACCCAGGCCAGGTCTGCCTACTTTGAAGCGGAACACTGCCATAACTTTAACTATTGAAATCTAATTAAGCAATATCACAAAGCAGATCATGCCACACCTCTATTATAATTGACATATTTTATGTGTGTGTATACATGCATGTAAAAAGATTATATAGCTTAAACATATATACAAAAATTATTGAAGAATAAATTCTCTTATTTTTTATATTTATATACACATCTATATGTAAAAATACATTAATAAATTATTTTCTATAACTTTTATTGGTAATTTACCCAAGCTTTTTCTTTTCCCTTGATCGTTAACAACTATGCTCAAATTCATCATGCCAACCAAAACAGTATCATGAAAACCAGTGTTTCTTCTTGAAACTTTAAAAAATTTCAGTTCTGAACTTGGCCATAGTCTACATCACTTAAGGTCTCAGATTTCCACCATTTGGAGGCTTAGTTCTACCCTAGATTTCCCCACTGAAGACAGCCAGCATTTTAAGTAACCCAGAAGCCCTTAGCTGCTCTTTTACTAATACATCCAGAAATAAGCCATCTCTCTGAATCAAACCCATACATGCTGGGCTCCTTAAGCATATACACGTGTATTTCAAACACAGCCTCAACAGTCCAACATCTAGATACTTAGTGTACCTGGATACAGTTCAAAGCACACACTTGAAATTATGTCAAGTAACATTTAAAGCAATTTGGCCTCTGAAAATAAGGGTTCTGTCTCAAGTTCTACAATGAATGAAAGTGTATTTTTGGAAGTGGGGCAGCGCAGTCTTTTGGAGGTCAGCAGTTAGCCATCAAAACCTTTCAAGCATTTAAAAATAAGATTTCCAGCATACTGTCTCACAATGTTTGGCTAAATTGCTTGTACTTCTAAAATATGCCATCAAAATCTAACATAACATTTGAAGTTTCAATGCAATTTAAACAGAGGACAAGAGTAAAGATTAAGACATTTCACTTTGCTACCCAGCGCCCAAACTTTACACTAAGTTAATTGATACTGCATTCCAAACATTTGAAGCTTAAAAAGAATCAGTTTGATTTAAACAGTTCAGAGGAACATAAAAGTCTGAGCTCTTTTCTTAGGAGGAAGTCAAAAAAGGAAATGTAACAAATACAAACCTACTTACATTACAAAAAAAATTTCTCCTATTAAATATGTTATGAGCTATACATTTAAAATTGTATGTTTCTGAAAAATATCACATTTATCAAGCAAAACTGCTCTTGTGATGAACAGAGAGAGTCCATGAAAAGTTGCTGTACTTACATGGATTGCTGTATGCCTATAAGGAAGCTTTGCGTTCTCAATGCACTGTCCACTAGTGATATTCCAAACACACATCTCCCTGCCAAAGATAACTTCATATTATTCTCTGTCATTTCTACTCAATTGGCTGGAATAATTTTGTGCCACCAAGTTGTTCTTTCGTGCTGTACTTAAGTGCAGTCTGGTCCTTTATGTGGCTTTTTGTTACAGATTACTGGGTAAGAAAATGTTGTAGTCATTAGCAGGAGATGACATACAGTATCTGTCTTTTTGTTTTGGTAATTACACCCTGCTGCCTTGCAACAAACCTGACTTTAAGGCCAACTCTAGTCTACAACAAATTGTAGGTATACTGCCATTACAGCTCGTCAACATGTCACTGTAACTATCTGTCGCTGGAACTATATCCTCCTGAAAATGATTCATTTCACTGGACTTAAACCACATATCTTGAAAGACATAATGCATCTTCTGCAGCATTAGACCAGCTCCTGAGAGGAACGACAAGTTCTGTTAAAAAGAAACAGTGCCACCATGAGGATATTCCTGAAATCTGTTGGCGGTACAGCAGCACTTGCATCTTGACAGCCTAAATGCCTGTGCAACATTCTAGCTATACTTAGTTACATTAACGTTTGAAAAGGACAGCCAGGCTTCTGCACCAACCATTATTCAATATGCTGTGGGACTAGAGTACAACAAAAACAGTCAAATTAAATATTGCAAATAAGGTTGTATGAGGTATGTTGTCAGAGTTCAGCAATGTTAAACTTCGATGCTTTTGGATTTTATTTGGACAGTAATCATTATTTCCACAGTTGAAAATAATTTTATGATTTCCAAAATTACATTCTATGTATGAGGACTTAAAGAACACATCAGGGAAAAGATTGTATTGTATTAGAAATTCTAGTGTTTTACATTTTTTTCACATTGAATCTAAAAATATTAACTTACAGTTTTCAACTGAGCAAAAGCAGTAAAATCTATGTAGCATCATCATAATGCTTAGTGCAACATCAGCTTCAGTAGACCAAAATTCATAATTTAAACAGAATGCTTATGCTCTTTATTAAAGATTAAGGCAGTGAATTTCTCATCAGAACAATTAAATTTATTGCTTTAGCTATATTACTGTGATACATACATGCAAACATGCACAAATGAGACCAGAAAATAAATTTTGCATTTTGCACTCTAAGGAATGCATTTTGTACTAACAAGGAATGAGTGATACCTTATGTTGATAAACCTGTCCTACAGCATATGCTAAATGCATGCGTAGGACATCAGTGAGACCTTCTGAATTACAATGGATTGATTTATAGATCTCCACATAAAAAGTACAGAAATACTGTTCAGTACTCATTCTTCCGGGACAAGTCAGTTATACAAACACTTGAGATTCTGAAGTGGGATGGCAGGAGAGCATCATCTTTTATACAGTTTCTTCCACCCTCAATACAAGGCAATGTAAGCTTGAAAATGGCAGAAGTGAATGATTCAAGGCCAAGTTGGACAGAGCCTTGGTGACATGGTTTAGTGTGAGGTGTCCCTGCCTATGGAAGGGGGGTTGGAACTAGATGATCTTAAGGTCCTTTCCAACCCTAACTACTCTATGATTCTATGATTCACAAGCCAGAAAATGCTGTTCAACAAACTCTGCCTCTCTTGAAGACAAGGGTCCCTATTTGTAATTATCTCAACTTCACATCACAGCCTTCCAGGGATCAGTGATGGATGCTTTGCCCTTACATAATACAGCTGAAAAGTCAGCAGTAATTTGGTAAAATTGAACATTTAAAGGAGCCAGAAGACTATCCAGTCCTACATACACAATTCCAAGGAATCCTGATGACCCCTTCAGAGGCAGAACCTTTTGGAAGTGAACATCTGTGTGGTATATCTAAAGCAAAAAATATCATTTGTCTTTTTACACTTGTCACCAGAGCTTTTTGGAAATACAGTATTTTTTTCTCACACATCTGGAAACAGTACTACAGTAACAGAACTTCACAGTTAAGACGAAAAATAGTTTTACCTCTGAACCCTTGAGTAGAATTGAAGTAGGCCAGTACAAAACTAGTTTTGTAGATTTCTCACCCTCCTTTCTGCACATAACAACTAGAACTGTTTACTACTATCTGTCCAGTGGGGCAGTCTAACCTTTGAAGATTAAGAAGCCTGAACCAGTCTGCTTAAGTTATTCCTTTCTTGTATACTTATGATTGAGAGAATCAGGCCAAGAACCTAGCAGCTGGAAAGGATAAGCTCCTCAGTGAGAAAGTAGTAGCCTTAAGACGCTAAAAGGTGTAGCTTAAAGAAGGGCAATTGACAGGAACTCTTCACCTGAAGAGGTTTTAACAGAGCTGCTAATTGGAAAAGAGGGATCCAAAATGAGAGGAGAATGCCATTAAGCAGCCAGACAGAATTTTTTGAGGAAAGCCCTTAAGGAAGTAAGAAAGTAGCTCTAACTACTTTCAACAGCTGTAATCCTGAGCAGATGGGCTACAGAACCCAGCTGAAAAGATAACCAAATATTCAGAGAGGTGAAAAAAGTCTTGCATGCTAACCTAGCAGAACTGCAGAATTTTTTTTGCCTGACATGATGAGCCGATCACAACAAACACAGGAGAAAAGCTGCAAGTTCAGCATCTTAAAAAGATATACTCCAGAACAGCAAGTCATATTGAAGCAAAACCAAGAAATATATATGCCTTTTATTCAAGGGCAGTTGTTTACATGCTTCTATGTGTACTCAATGAGCAAGCATAACCTGGATCAGAGTACATTAACCTCTTTTTCTTATTCAATTCTTAAGAGTGAACTTGGGAAGGAACAGAAAAAAGCACCATGATATTAAAATGCTTCTGAATCTGCTGCTTCCCTCCAATAGCCCATTATTCTCCATTTGAATGGGGCCTAGCTAACTCTGAACAATTCATTTTCCTGACTACTAACTGGATATCTGAATCTGCAAAACCCTTTTGTCATCCAAGAGATGAGCTCTTACTTAGACTATTGTATGTAGGCAATACAATCATTATCCTAAGTAGCTGATATCCTTTCCATATCACAGAAGTGGATTAAAAACCTTCTGCCAAATGCAGAATCTGACCTACACCTGCCATACATTTCATCATTTAAGAAATGAATAATTGAATGTTCAGTTACCTACCCATTTTCAGTAGCACTTACTACATATGGTTGTTTCTCAAACTCTCTTGCTTTTGCCAAACAAGTTACAGAAGCAGTATGGCCAAAGAGAATTTCTTTAGATGAAATCTAGGAGAATAATACAATGGTTTAACATAATACTTTCCATTTAATCAAAGCAGATATAAAAGCAACAGAATACTACTTGGAGATGTCATTATTTATGAGTAATTCTCAATCTGCTTTGTTGTGGTTTTCAATCATATTTCTGGAATGCACAAAGATATGAATGGATTATGCAGTTTGTGTAAAGTGCAGTCTTTTTGTTCACTGTGGTCTAAAAAAGAAAAAAAAATTAAAAAATCACACTTCCTGAAGAATTCATGGAGCATCAAGTATTGTAAAACAAGCGATAGGCAGAATATCTCTGCCCTTCACCCTATAGCATACAGCAAAAGTGGCAGAGTGAAGCAGACAACTGATATAGCAAAGCTCTTAAGCATGGGTTTCATACAACATGTTTAGTAATCCTTTTGATTAGCTTCACCACAAGCAAAGATCTTAATAAAAAAGGTAGCCCCATAAAAGTGCAAACTAAAGTTTCAGGACATTTGTGAGCACAAATGGGACAGCCAAATGCAAAAAGAATAGAACCATAGTTCTAGGAACACAGAATAAAAAACTGAACTTGCTTTGACTTTGTTACATTCTCAGGAAAATAAATATAAAATAAGTAAAGCAATACCAATGATATGCTAGGGGCTTTGCATCTTAATTACACTGCAAATACATATTTCATCTTACTTGTTCCATCTTTCTATAAATTTTTCCATTGCTAAACCTGGTAGAAAGCTCTGGTTTTATAAATAGATATTTTTTTCCTTAAATGACAAGCCATGCTCAGCATCTGATTAAAAAAAAAGCTTTACAAGATAGGAATGGTGACATTCATATATGTTTACTTGTTGTCATCACTTGTTGTCATACACCATCTCAAATTATAATCCACAGATCACAATACTACCTGAAAATTTTTCCAAAGTCTGCAAATAACTGATTGCTTATTTAGGCATTTCAACAGTTTTTGCTTCATGAACTACCTATAACAAATATCACATTATCTTTAAAACTTAATCTAAGTAAGTGCAAGTCTGGATAAACCCCTTTCTTAATAAAAGATAAAACTCCACTGTGTCTATTTGGCAGACTGTAGCAAAGCAGACACAAACCTTTAATTCTGATGAAAGATCCCAGAGACATATTTGCCCTTCTTGACTTCCCGTAACTATAGTGTGCTGGTCATCTGTAATCATAATAGCAGTGATACTATGAGAGGGAGCTACTTTCCCCCACACTGCCACAGCCTGTAGTGATACCTTCATAGTCAGCACCTGAAAACAGAAACAAGTCACAATGATTAAGAAATGTGAAATGCAAGGAAAAAAAAAAAAAAAACAACCCAAAACTCAATGCAATTAAATCAACATCCACAAAAGGTGAGCTACAAAATACTTATTGCTGCAAAAGAGCTAATGAGGCATTGAAGCATTTTCTACCTGCTGCCAACATCACACAAACACTTTAAGAGAGCTATGTGCTAATAACTTAAATATGCAAAGCAGTGACATACCACTATTTTAAACTGAGGCATTACTAAATACAACCAGAGTTACCAGGAACTAGTACTATTACAATACTGAAATATCAGCAACAGCAATCATGTGCTACCCCACACAACCTGCCTTAGCTCTGATGGGACCATGTCACAGTCATCATCTTCTTGATTTTGGTTGGTGGAATATGTACCATGCCTTCCCTATTTCCCGCAACCAGCAGTGCTGCTCATTCTCAGCAGCTAGCTACCAGAGCATGGATATGGCACAGAAACAGGGTGTCAGTAACGAGTCTGCAGTTCCTATAAGGATAAGGCAAAAGAAAGAGGTAATATGCATGGAGGAACAGGTGGTGGGTCAGGGATGAAGAGAAAAAAAGCGAGGCCCAGGACAGCAAAGCCCTATTCCCTCACCATTCAATAGAATCTCCTAGAGAAAAGTCACAGAAGAAAGGTGGAGGCAGAGTTGCAAGCTGACGAACAGGGAGAACAGACTCTTTCTGCTGCTCAACTCATGAGTCTCTTGTGGGGGGAAAAAAAAGAAAAAACAAACACACCATGTAATAGATTTCAGCCACTATGGCAAAAATTTGATTTAATAGAATTGTCCAAAATGACTACTGGTCATTAGTTAATTCAATACAGATTCTTATGAACTGCATTTCCAGGAAACTATTTCAGCACATGTTCAAAAACCAGTACTTAGAAAACATCCTAAAATCCTCCTTATTAAAAAAAAATAAATCTCCTTTGATTGCTTTTAGACTTGATGTATGTTTCTTTTAAAAGCAGCTCTGCTTCTGAGCTGGATTCTGTACTTGTCTTGCTTCAAACAAAAGCCCTGAGAAAACCGCTTTCTCAGGCACCTCACAAGCCTTCTATCACCTTGTTTACTGCTCAAATCACCATGTTCATGAGCCTCAAACATTTTTCTAGAGTATTTCCAATGATACTTTCAAAATGAAAAACCAAAAAACCAGTAAATATCTGCCCATAAATAATTTGGCACTTAAAAATCGTATTTGTCCTGTTAAGACTTCTCAGGGGACCTTACAACACATCCAACAAGTATGTCTCCTTTGGGTCAACTTAGGTGAAAGGATGGATTGCTAAAAACAGACACAGATGAGCAACATCTGTAGCACATCTTTATCTTTATATCAGAGCCTTACACTAAGCTGGTAGTGCCTACCTTAGCCCAAGCAGTTTCCATACCTAGAAGTCACCTGTATCAAAGCTCCCAAATTAATTGGAATACACAACAGCCTCCAGTGGTCATTCTCTGCATCCTGTGATAGCTCTTCTCTCCTTCATTTTCCCAGAAAGCCTGTACAAATGCTTCTGAACCATCTTTGTCAACCTCCCTTCCCATTCAGTTTTCAGGAGAAAATGCCAGAAGATTGTTGTCACCTGCTCCTAACTGTTGTCAGGGAGGAAGGGTATGAAGTTGACTTGTGCCCAGTGAGTCCTCTGAAAACAGGATTTTCTTAAACTATACTGAGGACAGTTTTAACTACCATCAGTACACAGACAGCTGACAATGAGCAACGAAAATGTTTGTGTAACTCAAAGTTATTCCCAAGCAAGAGCAAACAAGAAACAAATGTTAAGCCCTTCAGATGCACCATTGCCTAGGGTCACTTAAATACTTCAATTACTTTTCTCAAAATATTGTATGTATGTCAGCTACTTCTTATTCAAACAGCATAATACCATTTAATAGATACCTCAGAGCCCCCACTAACCAAAATACACCTTTCAGAGAAGGTGTGCTCCTATTTGTCCTGAAGAAAGGGGACACAAGAGAGTCCTTAGCACATCCTTAGCAAAAATATATTTAAAACAAAACAGGTGCCAAAACAGCGCAGGTGGGAGGGATCAGACAAGAGACATGACAGTAAAGCTGAAATCTCATGAGAGGAGGCAGGAAATGCATGGCAGCAGGCAATAGACAGCCAAAGGAAGTAATCTAGGAACAATGCGAAGAGACATGAAAAGCAGTTCCTGTGATAATCCAGTGAAGACCACAGGACACAGAGCACAGAAGCAGCTTTTAAGCTTTGTTTTAAAAAAACTGTAATACAAACCATCACTAAATCTAGCATGGTAGCAGCTAAAAGCAGGGACACAGACGCGAAGTATATAAATTATTCCTAATAAAAGCCTTAAGTAACACAGAACTGAAGGAATGGTCTTGCTTTCTGACAAGTACACAAGACATAGGGCTCAGCTACTGAAAAAAAAAGGGCTGAGAAGACTGGTATGGCAGACTGTCAAGGTCCTGCCATACAACCTCAGCCAGAACATCAAAGGCAGAGGCAGAGGGGTCTAAGAGAAAATTAGTTGAAGTCAGCAGTTTATTACACTAAATCACATTTAGTTTCATTTTAAAGCTCTCTGTGGGTATCTCACAAAAACCTGAGACATGTTATTGATCTCAGCTTTAAGATTTGACTTTTACAGATGTTACTTCTTAAATCTCTAGTCACATGAAGTATTATGCTTACTGGTGAACACTGACATCCTTTTCTCTTCCAGTTTATGCCCTGAAATCAAAGTTGTTCTAGGCAAACTCTAGTGATATGCTTTCAGCTATCAGCTAAGCAAGGAAAACCCAGCTGCTTACAAAACCGCTTACAAAATGGTGGCTGCCCAGTTAACAGTTTGATAGGCTAAATCCTGAGTCTTTCAAACGTGTTTCCTTGCATATCATGTAGTAATTTATACTTGTGCCATGGGAGTGTTCAATTACTGTAAAACACCATAAGACAGCAGAATTCAGATTTGTACTGCACTGAATATAAACTCATAAATTACATTTTCTTGTAAAAGCAGCATAGATTCAAGATCAATATTCTTAGCAGAAGGCCTACTGCTGAGCAAGTGATAAGTAACAGAACTCGGACAACCAATAGAAGTTAAAAACTAAAATTGGTAGAATTTGCTAATGTATAGATGATCTATTTGCACACATTTTAGATATCCGTGAGTGTCATATTAAAAACCAGCTACTAAAACATTGGTTATAGATTTCAGTCTAATTCTCTTATAAGAGAAATAGAAAACAGAATGTATGTGAACTTCCGTGTTAATATAACAGTCCTTAACTTTTTTCCTCTTGTTCCCTTGTTAACCTCTCTTTTGGATTAAGGTATTTTGATGCACAAGTACTTTGCATTAAAGTTTGGATTTTAAGAATACCCTAACTTTCCTAGAAATACCACACACTCACATGCAGATATCCACATTTTGTCTGATGATACTTACCTTTATCAAAGCTATTTAGTAATACTGATGGCACCTAGAGCAAACTTTTTTTAATAAAATCAACAGATATTTATCACACTGTTCCTTTAAAAAAAAAAAAAAAGGTAAAAACTGTTTCCACAAAGTCAAATATTGCTCAAGGCATATCTGAGCTGCATGTTGCTTATCAGCACAAATTCTTCCAGCTCTGCACACTCAAGCATGTCTGATTTGCAGTATTAACCCCTCATTCAACTTCAAATCCAGTTCCTCAGTCCTTCTCCCCATTTCTCTCAGCCTAGAACCTAACAAACTTTTTGATCCACCCTTACGATCACACTGCTAAAAACTCATGACTAAAACCAAAAAACCTCTTCCGAGTTAAAGCCATACCAATTCATCCCACACTAACTTGTGCCATCCTGTCTCTAGTTCTACAAGCACCTTTCACTCTGAAACCCTACCACAAAACTTCTTAACCTGGAAAACTATTCCAGTTGGCACTGCTTCACAGACTTTGGCTGTACTACTTCAGCAACTTCAGACCATTTGCACAGTGTTACATTTTCATTCAGAAGGCTGAGTATACCACCTTTCATTCTACAGAGGCCATGAGGTATTTTAAAGGAGCCAGAGCACAGGAGGTCTGACCTTGAATGCCCTTCTAAGCACATAGTAATGCAAGGGGTTTTCCTCATCACTCAACTGTTTTGACTGGGACTGGTCACATTTATTGATACAGAAAATATCTTGATTTTTAAATGAATTAAGAATACACCAGTTCTCACATACATAAAGGTTCTTAAAACTAGGAACTGAACTTCCCAGAAGCTTAACCTCAAACAGTTCACATCATAAAGCACTGGCTGTGACAAAAGCCTCCTCCTCTTAGCTACAGCCCATAACAAAAGCTACCAAATTGGAATTTATAGTTCATTTATAGTAGAACAGACTTCATAAAACAAAAAGTCACTCTACAGGCAACAGTCAACCTGCCAAAAAAACTTGTCTGAGTTTATATTCATACTTAGGTCATGCTTCAATACAATATAAGTTTTCTCAAGATCAATTTGTCCAGGTCAATGTGTAGCAATCAGTGCGGGTACAAAAAGAGATGCAGAATTGCAGTCCTGAAAATATTAAGAGACTAGCAGCATTTAACTGTTTGCATTGGATTAAAAATACAAATAATTAAAACAAAAATACACCAACAAATAGACAGATGGGCCAAAGTGTTTAAAACAATTATGGACAGTTTAAGAAGAACAGCATGTGTCTTCTCAGTCTAGCAAAATTGTATTGGTCCAGGCTTCAATGTTCTTGATGGCCAAGTAAAATAAGAAGTTTCCTCCACACACATCCCTTTTTTAGATTCATCATTGTAGTAATATGTTTACAAACTAAATTTTAGGCAGAGCCTAGTAGGTTTTCATGACAAATTCAAAAGGTTCATTTGTTTGTAACCGATTTCATTCTCCTATTCCTGTCTATTCTTTGGCTTTATCTGACATACTTGCTCTTACCATCTACATAAGAAAATACAGGTTTTATCAATATTTTTGTACTGTTAGGAAAAAGCTAATTAGTTTCCTAAAATAGCTCTGACTTGCAGTCTACTAATGTTTACTGCTTTCATAACTTTCTCAATTTACGTTATGATGTAGATGTTGCACTCTCCTTAAAGATAATATACTACATTTTTGCTGACTATAATAGATATCTTTCCCTAACTAAAATTATTCACCCACTGTTCACAATGTATAGCAAATCCATCTAAGAGGCATAAATAATAGATTGCATTTACAAAATACTTGGCAAAAGTATCTAAACTACAAAATCTGAAGACAGAGAAGTGACAAAGTGCTGTCTTTGTAAGCCTGCAGATGTATCACATCCACGCTTCTGACGCAAGTCACAGATCTGCTGTTTATATAAATTGCTATTCAGAAATCCATTGCATCCATGAATCTGAAAACACAGGTCAACAATAATTTGCAATTTGTGAAGCAGCAGAGCAGGCACACGCTTGTATAAGTGTAAGCAGTGGAATAAACTAGAAAAGATAAATGCTGAGAAAGATTCTTAACAGAGAAATTGAAATAGAATGGAGATACAGGACTACAGGGCAGATTGCAGGATGTGCAATTGAGGAAAAGGTAAAACACATATGAGGCTAGGTAAGTGAAGAGAGAATGACGACCAAAGAAACGATACTGAAGACAGCAAGACAAGACAAAGGTAAAAGACATTTGAAATAATTAGTAGGAAAAAGTAAAACATAGAAAGATTATTAAGATATTTTAAAAAGGTAATTGAAAGCTAGTTTGCATTTAGCACATCACACAAGGGAACTAATAATTGGCTTCTTTAAGATGCAGAGTCTGCTCTCTGTAGGTACAGCAGCAAAAATACTTCAGTAGGTCAAATTTTTTTGTTAACATAGCTAACCAGACAGCAGGTAAGAAGTAAAATACTTCAATCAACATTTCTATCCTATGGCTCACTTCCTTGTGTTTTAATACATCCTGCCAGAACCCTCAGTACTCCACACCTTTTTCCATTCTACTTCCTATTTGCAGCTCTACCCTGAGACACTCCCTGCCTGCCTACCACTATGGTATCAGTTTAAGTTCATGGGACATCCCTGGAGACCTGTCAGGGCTACAGCCTAACCTGCCCAAGGACTCACTGCTGAGTGACATCCAGATCCCTCTTGGGGTGTGAATGTACTGCAGACCAAGGGAGCAAGAGGCTGGGACCAGGAATCAATACGACCCGTTTTAACTAGCAAGAACCACCTAGTAATACCTTGTTTGTATTTCTTGAACGAGTGACACAAGAAACACTTATTTCATTCCACACAATAATTCACCACAATCAGAAAGAGCACAGTAAGGGCAACACCATCTCCCAGCTGCTGATTACATCAAAGGTTTGCAGCACAAATTCAATTTTATGATGTTAATCTCAGCCTGCCACTCAGAAATTTTCTCTGAGGGATATGATTTTTCTCTGGATTTCATTTTAAGAATGATTTTCTTCTTCTACAATCAATAAAGATATGTTTTCATCAAAAGACTCTATCTTGGCAGAATTCAATTGGCCATCTCAAAACCTTTTGGTGACACAACATTAATTAAAATAGTTTATGTTGCTCCTAAGCTGGAAAATGGGGCAGTGAAAACTCAGCACACTTGTGCTTTGCACAGTCCTAAGGTACAGTATAATAATCTTCACCTCCTTGAAGTTATCATTTTACCCCATTAACTGTTCATTATTTTAAGCTTGCTAGAAAACTGTCATGAGATGCTCTTTCGCTAAGTAGAAAAAATAAAGATGTGTGCAAAACTAGAAATTCCTATTTTTTTTCCACTGTTATTAAAGGCTTCTGCAATAACAATGATGCAATAGCCATTTAAACACGTTAAAAATTGATGCATGTGAGCTAGCTAACTTGGTTTTAGGTCACATATATCAAGGATACTGCATATATTTGAAGTTCATGTGGAAAAAGTATTACAAGTGTTTGGAGCCATAAAAGATGTCTTTAAAGAAAGAACAAACACATTAAAGAAAAAGAAAACACGCTTGTTTTTACTGTCTGAAATGTTATGTCTGAATGTTTTATGAAGTACAAACACAGTTATCTACAGGAACAAGATGCTGCTTAAGCACTATACAGAACTACATATATGTGAATTATTTGCCACTTCCAAATCCTTAAGCATACAAACAACTTCACTTAAGTCATCTTCAGCGGAGTTATAATCAAATTGTGCAATGTTTTACTGAAGCAGAGCTTTAATCAGGTCTTAGGAAATTCACCCATCAATTCTTACAGGAAAGTACATATGACAGAAAAGGGCCACCAGCTTCTGCAGAAAGCAAACTTTGATTTCAACAAAACTGAATCTTACTGATTTAAAGACACGTTTTCACCTTACATATATGAAGTTACCAAACTTAATAAAGTTTTTTCATTTGAGAAAGTGCTGCTTCCTTATGCCTGTGAAGAGACAGCTTCTTACTTTAATTATAAATTGTCTTTTGAGCAGACACATATCATGCCCTTTAAAAAAGTCAATGATCATAAAATCATCCCCCATGAATCAAAGGATGTACTAAGAGGGTGTACTAAGGGGGTGTCAACTCCAAGTTTATGACCCACATAACTTGGAAAGTCTAGAGAGTAATAAACTTTAAGCCTGTGTCAAGACTTCCCACAAATGCGAATAGAAGTCATTAATGTAATCCACAAGAACTTTGATCAACTTTCACTTTTACTAAACATTACAGAATCTGTAATGAACTAGCCACAATTAATCCTACAGAATTCATTCTTATTTACACTACTGCAACAGAAGATATAAAATTTGGCAAAGTCAAGACACATGAAATCTAAAAAAAACCCCACAACTTACAAAAATGTCAAACTGCGAGGCAGTGAATATGCATCAAAGCTCTAAGTCACTCATTTTGTCTTCCTTAAGTGACCTTGAACTCATTTAAGATAAAAAACCCCACTGATCAGAGAGGTGATGTTTTTGGATCAGCTACACTGTACTCATGAATGTTTAAATAACAAATAAATTGGAACCAGATGCTGGAAATAAAACAACTGAAACATTTCATTGGCCTTTGGGTTTTGGACAGTGATGTAACATTCACTAACCACTGGTGTAATTAATTGCATCATAATGAGGATTTCCAAGCTCTGACAACAAGAACTCCTTATTTTTCCATTTTGCTCTTTGAACACTCCTGATTACCAAACAGGCCTCTCCACAGTGTTCTTCACTATTGGGCACACACCTGTTTAGTATAAACAACTTTGAAAGATTTATTGTATGTACACAAACAGATCTGCTTAAGTAGAAAGACACTGCCTATTATGAAGCAGAATCAAAGTCCATACTTGATTCAACGCATTGCAATGCATGGATTGCAGTTGTAACTACAATAAAGTTCTAATTTTAACACTGAAAAAAATTTAAAGAGAAAAACCTGCTCTTGTGTAACCAATCCTACCACCTGACACAAACCTTTCGAGCAGAACTGGCTCACCACAAAGCCATTTCTGCAATGCATTCCCAAAACCTCATAGTTCTGTACTAGCAGCACTTCTGATATGCTAAAAACTCATGATACTTTAAGAAAATGCTACTACTGTTCCTAGCAATAACTAGAAAAGTGTTTGTGACAGAACCACCACAGGGCTCCAAGTGAGCCCTGGTTAATTCCATCATTGAGCAAGTCTCAAGAGAAATTTCTAACTGAACTATTTCCAAGAGAAAACAGAACTGGTACAGAATAAACATAAATTTATTTCTACTCTAAGGCTTTGCACCTACTCGAAAGGCATTGCTAAAATAATACAGAACCATTTTCCCATTTCAGTGAGCTAGTATTTTGAACTCTGCTAACTCCTCATATTACTGTCTTTCTCCAAGAAGTCCATTGAATTAGTCCAAGACAACTGACAGAAAATATGTATAATATACATATAGTGATATGTATATACCACTAGATGATGTCGGAAAGGGAAGTTCAGACATCCAACATCACATGTCAAACCTGAACCATAATGAAGCTATACAGTTGCTACTAAACGTACAGGGGACGAAACAGAACTTCCAGAAACTTGGCTGACATCGGCCCGAGTAAAGAGGACAAACGCCACACCACACAAAAAGGCTTCACCCCAACGGAAGAACTCTGCAGTACCCGATGTTACAGCTGCTCTTGGCCAAGGCAAAATCCAAGCCCACCCCTCAGTCGCTTTCCTAAGGCACCCGAGGAAACTAAGCCGCGAGGCCACAGACCCCTGCTCGGATGCGCAGGGGCAGTCCCAACAAGCGGCCCGAGGCTCCGCACTGAGGCGCGACCCCGCTGCCGGCGGGCTGGGGAGACCAGCACCGGGGGGGGGAGAAGGACCGGCGGGGGAGGCAGCTGAGAGGAGCCGTGCTGAGCGGCGAGGCCGCAGCACAACCCCTTACCTGCAGCGGCTGCAGGCACCGCCAGTGGGAAAGGACCGGCCGCCAGCAGCGAGAGCACCGAGAAAAGAGGAAGAAGAGTGTAGCGGGACGGGTTTTATTCCTCCCGGGAGCGGCTACACCCAGCCCAGCCTAGCCCTGCCCTGCTCCCGCCCCGGCGGCGAGGCGCCTGCCGAACTTTGGCTTGTGCGCGGCGGCGGGAGCAAGGGCAGCGCGTACTGCCCGCAGCTGCCCACAGTGCCGTCAACGCCCGCCGAGAGGAGCTGCTCCGGGGGTCGGTTTCTGCTCCAGCGGCTCAGAACGGAAAACAAGAGGAAACAAGGACTAAAGTAACAACCTGTGAGGTGGAACCTGGGCTGTTGCGGCCCTACTCGCCCACCTGCTCCTCCGCGCTCCCCTGCGGCTCAGCAGACGCGGGCGAGGCCGGCCTACTCGTTAGCGAGTAGCCCTTGCTCCTAGAGAGTACCCCTTGCTCCTTAATGAGGTTCAAGAAACTTCTCAGGTGTCCGCTCTGCTTTAAGTACAGAGAGAAGAGCATTTCTGCCGGCCGCAGGCGCAGCTGCAGGTGGTATCAGTTCTGCACGTCTCCGGTCAGGTGCTTTGTTTCTCAGCAGCTCCGGGTTTGAGGGCAGTAAAGGGTGAGTTGTGTACCTCATGGCATGAGGGCTGGGCATTGTTGAGAGTGTGAGTTTCTCAGCTTCAGGTGTTTCTTCTCATAAACGGTAAATTCTAGTGAGGAGGAGAAGTGCGATGTTTATTTGTTTGTTGGTGTGTTTCTTTTTTCTTAAAAGGTCAATTTCAGAGAAGCTGTGGTCTGTGAAAGGAGACCATTCTGAGGAGCCGAGTTGAGCTGTTCTGTACGTCTGGGTTCATCTTAATGAAAACGTGTTGAAGTAACTATAGTTTGCATCTATGGGCTAGAGGTAAATGGATGTAATGAAAAAAGAATATGTAAAGTTAGTAATGTTTTGAAACGTTTCTCCTCAGCTTCTGGTTTTTATTTGTTTTAGCAGGTCATTAACTCACAATAAATATGAGGCTACTTAAGCTGCTTCACCTAATGAATGGCTTTATGAAATTTTATAAACCCTGGAAATAGAACCTTACTGGAGATGGTGGTGTTTGGTAAGATAGTATTAAGCTAAGTGAAAAGCACTGGATTATAGTAGATGTAGCTTTCCTCTGGGCTTACTTCTGGGCCTTTTTGTAATATTCTAGTTAAGAACAAAAGGAGATAATACAACTTAGTTTAAAAGCCATAATATTATTTTCCTCAGAGAAGATGAATGATGGCCCTTTAAAATCAGTAGTGGTACTTGGAATTTCAGTTAAAGTTTTTGTAGTCAAAAACGCTTATCAAGAAAGTGAAATAATTGCATGGGACCAAGTTACCTAATGGATAAACTGGATATTGCTTGTGCTTTATGGCACATGATATGAATTGGGAATTCTGCCTATGAACCTAAATAAGTTATTTCAACAGCTTCTCCTTAATCATCAGTACATGAAGGTTTCCATAAGACCAAGTTGTTGCATACACGTTAGCGCAATTTAAGACAAAAGGAAGGCTACTGCAAAGACCTTAATTGCATCTCATATTCAGAGAGGGTCATGAAACTGTGATTTCTATTTTGCCTTCCAACACTGTATTTTTTTTACCTTGGTAAAATAAATTATTCCATAAAAGTAGTGCATATATTAATACTATTTAAATGTATTTACAGATGCGCATCAGAAATAGTGGTTATGGAAGCTGTATGTACCATATATACTAATTATACTTCTAGATATTAAAAACTATTCCCCAGAATCAGGTTTTATTTCATTCCCGGTCTTTACAACATGAAGCATTGTATTTAAAGATACATAGCTTTTCAAGTGTTGTAAATGATGAAGTTTTTAATGTAAGGTGGATGTGGTAGCATCCCAAGCTACATGTTGGTTTTGTTTGTTGGTTTTTTTTAAATGGTCCTACCTAATCATAAAACCTCCCATACTTTGTGTAATATTTGTATAAAGTTTTCATTTTAATAATTCATGTTGGAAAGAGTGATTGAACTGGCACAGAGCCTGCATTATGGGAGAAATAGGATGAGCACAGGCTTGCCAGTCTACCTGCCATGGTGTCAGGTGGGTTTGCATATGGAAACAAATTACAAGAATTATTCTGGCTTGAAATAGTTTGCATGAGTAACTTGTGATGTTTGCAGAATATTCTTGAGTTGAAATCCATAATGAATAATAGCCTAAGTTAAATGGATCACAAGTTGAAATATCAAACCTGACAACTGGTAAGGAAAGGTAGAACATGCACAAACAAAAGTAATTAAAACTGCTCATGCTCTTGAGCTCAACAGAGACCACTTTTTCTTTCTGTTGAGAAAAAGATCTGTTTTGGACTGTTGGATCTCCGCAGCCTCTCCAGGGAGGCAAGGGCAGTTCACAAATAAAATATGTAGACAAAGAAAATCCTTCCATGATTTAGGCAAGGAAAAAATCTCTTCTAAAGGAAATAATATGTCTTTTCAAAAGTGAACTTTCTGTATCAAAACTGCAGTCACCAGTTGCTAGTTGTATTCTTGGGCATTACTTTCACTTGCTGTTACAGAAGGTTTGCATTCTAATTCTAGTTCTTCACCTAATTTTTGTTCTGACATGCAGACCACTTCACCTCATTTTATTCAGACATACTTGTTTGTAACAGAAGGGCTAAAATTAGGTTTTATGAAGTATTTCTCAGATTCTTTTGTTGAGGAGAGTTTATTTTGGGTTGGTAACCTAGTGCTAGATTCAGACGTGCCATGGTGCATTGCAGACTTGGGCACTGGTCTCCTGGGAGACAGTGTGTCAGTCTTTTATTTTCCACATCTGTAACGTAATAAAAATGAGATTTGCTTCCATTATGAAAAGCCTTGAAATCTATTAATGAAAAGCACTTTAATTTTTTTCTGAAAGAACTTTTATAATTGGAGAAATTTATGCCCATTTCTTATGACCTCAGGTTGTGTAAGTACTTGGTTAGAAAGTAGGTACTTTCTCACTTCTAGTGAGAAATTCCTATTTCTTACTAAAAATACCTGCTCACTAATTTATTAATCATAGACTATGTAATAATTTCAGTCTTGGTTGTAATTATTGTCATCCAGTAATTATTTTCTCAGTCTTTCCTCCCTTCAGCTTCTTTTAAGAATGGACAACAAAATAACTTCAATAAACTAAAACAGTTATCTGGCTTCAGTTAGCAGTCAAGGCATGTTTTTGAGAAGAGTAGGAGCAATTAGTGATTAACAACATTGTTGACAGATGTCAGGTACTGAAATACGAAACAGCATTAGCTTAGATTACATTAGGGGATAGTTGTCAAGTACTGAGAATTTATTGTATTATTTTACATATAATGTGATGAAATATTGATGAAAAAATGTCACATTTCATGTCAACAGAGCTTTTGTTTTGCAAAGATAAGCAATGGGTACGTTCACCATTGGATGTACTTTGGTGACTTAAGAATGCTGTTGATTAAACCAGGGCTTTTATGAGAATAAATGCAATTTTAAAAATTGCTATCAGATAAAAGTGTGAGATAAGTCTATACTTGTTACATGCTGGAATTAAAGCAGAGCAGTGTTAATACAGGATTCAATCTCTTAATGTCTGTTTTACTGGATTTACAAACTGTACTTCATTGGTTGTAGGTTTTTTGGGGAGGGTTAGAAAATAATGCTGTAGCTGCTCAACAATGGGGTAGTTTCACAATTTTATTAATTTCTAAACACAAGTCGTAAGTACAGAATTGTTTATTTACTGTAATATAAAGGAATGTAATACACTCTTTCAGAGGCTAGAGGGGACGAAGTGGAAACAGAGAGGAAAGGTAAATCTGTTTCACAGCTTAATTTTGCTCCAAATATCAAAACATGATTTGTTACTGTTGAATTTCAGTTTAACTACTTTTAAGCTTGTAGCAGTAAACTTCTGGGTTTGTCCTCATAAATATTTTTAAATGCTTTTTCCTTGCTTTAATTGCTCACTTCACACTTTGGCCTTGCAAATTTATCTGCATAAAATAAGTTTAGCTTTTGTTCTTTGTGGGCTCTTTTCTGAGGAAAAGCGTGGAATACTAAATTAGGAATTTACTAAAGGGAACCTTGGATAATAATTTTTCCCAATTTAAAAGATTCCTTATAATGAGTATCATGACCACACCTTTACCAGTATTCTTCGTGCTGTAAGACCATATAATGTAGGCAATTATGGAAACTATATTTGTTTCTAAGAGTTCCTCACTTCTTATTTTCATGAGACAGGAGAATCCAGGAGAAAGAAATTAGCTATTCTGTCTATCTACAGAAGTGGGATAGGAAATATTTGGGTTTCTGGTAGATATATATTGTGGCTTTAGGGTATGAAATGATTTTTCTTAAAGAAAAGGCTGAAAGTGCTGAACTATTACAGATACTTTTAGGATTAGTTATTTAAGCACTTCCTATATGCTCATTAAGCAGAGGTACAGGAAATAAGGATATCTCATACTTTTTCATTTCTGCTATGATTCCATGGCTTTTCTTGAATGCAGATATTTTCAAGTGAGTTGAAGAGAGGATTACAATTTTTAAAATATAGGTACAGAGCTCATACAGATTAAGTGCGGTCATTGAGTGTCCCAGGAATGGAGAATTTTTAAAAGCACAAAGAAAAAGCATTTCTTTGCATTTGCTGCATATTTAACTAACTGTAGATTCATAAGATTACCGGGGCTGACTGGCTTAGAAAACATTCTGCTAAATCACGAAGTAGTCAATCTAAAATTGTTACTCTGTTTCCTTAGAAACACTTTTTTCATGTAAGAGTGGAGATCTAAAAATAACTCAGCTTTACCTAGTTTCTTGGTAGGGACTTTATTCTGCCACCTTATTTTGCACGTAGAGCAATTCCACTGATACTAAGAAATCCTACTAGGGTGAAGCACTCAGTAAAATCACATTTTCAGAGGGATGATCGTATGCGTGCATATATATATATATATATAGCACAAGGTGTAATGGGTTTAAACAGGGGAATTTCAGGTTAGATATAAGGAAGTTCTTTACTGTGAGGGTGGTGAGGCACTGGAGCAGGTTGCCCAAAGAAGTGGTGAATGCTCCATCGCTGTTCAAGGCCAGGTTGGACAGAGCCTTGGGCCACATGGTCTAGGCTGAGGCAGGGGGTTGGAACTAGATGATCTTAAGGTCCTTTCCAAATCTAACCATTCTATGATATATGAAATGATGAAAAATGGCATCTATTTGAGATTTATATTCAGGAAGAGATACAGAGGTCAAAGTAGCAAATCTGGTGTGTAAGATGAATAAAACTGTATGTTCTGAAGAAAAAAGGTGCATTTTCTGTGATAATAAAGAAAAAAGTACTAGATATGTTTATTGGTCAGGTATATATTAAAAAAAAAAAAGGACAAAGTATTTTTTGACATCTCAAACTTTTCATGTGTACTATGTAATACAGTTCTATATATGAATGCTTTTTCTTTTGGTGAACTCAGGTGTATAATGTGCTCTGTTTTAAGTGATAAATGAGATCTGGAAACATCTGAAGTTCATTTAGAAATGAGACATCACTGGTTTTCAAAGCAATTCAGAGGCGAGCCACTAGGTGTCTCTAAGTGTAAAGTGAAAGTAGTCAAGACGGCAGTCAAGACTTCATAAGAACATGTGGAGCAGAGATAGAAGAGAAAGGAAAACATTCCCTTTTATAGGGAACAAACCTGTACTTTTAAAAGTCAGTGAGTAGAAACGTTGGATCTGGCCTCTGATGAGCTAAGCTTTTTTTTAATTTTATTCCCACTTAATTATAATGAGCACATTTTAATTTTTTGTGTGGAAGCAAGCAGTTTTACAGGAATCATAGCAATGAGCAGAGCTACTGACAATGAAATGCAAACTTCAGAAATTCTTGGCTAACTTAAAATAGATCCTAAGAAGAAAAATACTTTGATATTTATTTGCATTGTTTAACGTAGCTTTTTCTGCTCTGTCTTGCTGTACAAAGGGGGCATGCTTTCTGGGGCATGTAATGTCAATGTTCCAAATGACTTTGTCATTGAAGAGACAGAGGTCACAGTGGGGGCAGAATAGTACCCAAACTTGAGGACTGTAATCAGAAGTATGTGGTCCTCTTTCTACTTTATGTAGTGGTTTGTACAGCTGGTTTGTGCAGACTCAGTTTCTGTTTATGTTAAATAGTGAAAATATTTATATTTCTCTTCATAGCATTCTGAATGAGAGGATCGTGAAGCACCGTACAGATATTAATTCCAACAATATTTTCCTAAGACAGGTAAGTGATAGCTTTGTCAGTCTTATTGGAGCCAAGGGAGGAGACGTGAGGTGATGTGCAAAATTTGCATACAAAATCTTAGGGTTAATGTGGACTTAATAATCTGATTTTAATTTAGTTTAGTACCAAATTAAAAATTACACAGTTTTCTCATTAACTCCAGGTACTTAATTGTTCAAAACCTACAAATTTGTGACACATACTTAAGTTGGAATAAACCTTTCTGGAATAGAATGAAAAAAAAACCTGTGAGATAAGTCTATTTTTAGTCTAATAACCTAGTAGCTGCTGTGACTATCACAAATATGACAGGTGGAATATGAACCTGTGATAAGTTATTGTATTTTTTCTTTGTTTTGCAACTGCAGGATTATTTTTTTTTTATTGCTGTGGATTGACTTTTTGGATGTAAACAACAAATGGATATTTCAATAAACTTTGCATCTGTGTACGTGCCGGTTAATAACCAGCAAGGATGGGCCTTACTTTGTATCCTGTTGGAAGAGGGTAAATGGAGTGCATTACACTAATTTATTAAGGTGATTCTTGTGAAGCTCAGACCACATCACTTGTTCTCTCTAGCCATAGCTGTGCCTATCCTTTGGATGCAAGGACAAAACTGATCTAATTTGTAGTTTCTATTTTCAATGTTGCTTATAGTGTTTCAGGGTCAGAAATTGGCTGATTGATTTTTTTTTTTCTGCTTATCCATTGCTTTGATGATATATCTCCTGATAGAATATTTTTTTACAGAGTTCATTATTTCTGTCTTTTATCACTTATTGAGTCTACTGAAAATTATAGTATACACCTGGGGATGCAGATTCTATATTTCTGAAAGGTAAGAATGAACTGTCTGGAAAAACAGATTTATTTTCTCTCTTGCTTTCCTGGTTGAATTCCTTCTCATCAGTTTCAGCTTTCTGTGTTGTTATGATGACAATGATAATACAGGTGTTTATCTTAGAATTTGATCTGAAGAGTGTATGCTTTTTTTCCTCACAATAGACAAACATCTTCTCCCTCTAGCTCTTGTTTTAAGCCACTGATTGACTTCAAAGGGGAAGGAAAAAAAGAAAAAGGTTTGGTTTAACTTACTGAGGTGACTGGCAGATTTCTTCATGTATTAGTGCAAGGAGGTACTGATGAATGTTGATCAGCTCAAAATTTCAGTCACTATATTAATTTTCAAAGGAGCAAATTCCCTTTCTTCTCAATGGAAGAATTTCAGAAGAAATCTAGTTAAAATGTTGGTGTTCAAAGGTCAAAAGTTCTTTAAAAATACACATGGGTAAGCATAAAAGTAGCCAAGAAAAGATGGCTTCATAATTGTCGAAGATAGATATGTATCAGATGCAAGGAGACTGCTCATGCACTCTAAATTTGTGATATCAATTGAAATTTAGCTAGTTTTTTCCCCACTAAGTTTACTTTTTTAATGTTCTCTTCTGTAATTAAGTTATCTTAAATCAGCAGTAGGCTGTGTCTTCATTTTCTTGTGAAAGTTGAGAGTTTCTTCCACATGTTTTTGCAATCAGTGTTCAAATGTGCTCTCTTCCTTGTTTTCATTGCGCAACATATTATATTAAAATCTCTGAGTTCATGACCATAATTGTTGCATTACAAGTATCCTGTTGAGGAGGAACTTCCTGAGAAGAACAATGTGTAGTTTTAATGCCAAATAGGTAAATAAAAAGACTGAAATCTCCTTGCTTGTAACGAATTAACTGAAAGATGCAGGCATGCTTCAGTTTGCCAATATGCACTATATAAATTCATATAAAGAAAGAGAAAATAAAAAAAATTCTCACTAAAAAAATAAATATGTAAGCTCACAAGTGAAAATAATCATATCCTCCTTTTACCAGTGGAGAACTTGGATTGAAAAATAATTACATATATTTTCTGGAAGCAGATCACTCAACAGTGTCAGGTATCAGGTGGCAGGCACATCCCGAGCAACAGGATTGTACCAGATTACGTTTTTCTATTGTATAGAGTGGAATGAAAGTATAGACAGTTGTGATATAGTTTAGATAAAAATGTGATATAAACAGCTCCTTTTGGTTTTGTTTAGGTTTTTTTTCCAATGTCTTTCTAAATTCTTGATTCAGCATGTAGATCTGAAATGATGAGACCTCTTAATTGAAGTCAGCTTATAGGACTGAAGTGTAATATCAGACATCAAAGTAGAAATGGTAATATGGAAAAGGAGAAATACTGGAAAAGACTTGACTAAGTAGTAGGGTTGTTCTGCAGCTTCTACACTTATGCCCCTTAGCAAAACACCGTCTTAACAGCTTGTTCCAGTTTAGTGCTTTTCATTCCAAGTGAAAAAGTATTTGCATGTGCCCTGTCTTAGTCCACAATTACCTTTCACTTATGTTCAATTATTCTCTGCATATTTCTTACCATAAAGTCATAATAAATTGGTATATATGCAATTACCAGTTGCAGATGTAACAAACAATTGTGACATCACATCACAGCAAAGTAAGTGAACCACAGTGACTGCTGGAATCAAAGGATTCAAGGAAGAAAATCAGTATTCCACATCAAGGGCCCTCATGTCTGAGAAGGCGAGTGAAAGAAAGGAAGAGGCAAGTTTGCACACTTTTGGAAGGATACAGAGATGCAGCTGTGTAACTTTGACTCATGCTAAGGCTTATTGTGGACTCTTTACTGAACTGTAAGTCAGCTGTGATCAGGTTTTTATTGTAAGTAAATTTCTTTTTTTTTTTTTTTTTTCATTTGACCCAAATGCACACTTGAGATCAGATTTGCAGTCAATGTTCACCAGACTAATTCTGTTCTCTTCAGTGGAACTCCATTGCTTGCATAAAGTGGAAACCTGGCTCTAAGACTATCAGGTTGCTGTGGGAAACTTTTTCAGGATAAACAGAAATTAAAAGAGATATGCAGATATGCTAATGTAAAACACGAGACCAAAAAGGAATATGTTATGAAATAGTAGCATGATCCTAAAACAACATAAGCACTAGACATTTTGGTGGTGGGGGCTAAATCAAGACCACACATAATGCAAGTGACTGTAGACTTTCATGAAATCCTGCACTGAATTTTCTTCACTGTCGCACTTCACAGCCTTGTGACCTTGTGGTCTATTGCAGAATCACAAGGAAGGAACCTCTCTAGATCTAGTTTAACATCCCAGCTAAAAAACAGGGTCAACAAGAGCAGGTTTCCCAGCATTGTGTCCAGTCATGTTTTGACTGGCTCCAAGGACAAAAACTCCCTATCCTCTCTGATCAACCTATTTCAGTGTTAAACTACCCTCACAGTAAAAATGAGTTTCAATTTGTGACCATTGCCTCTTTACCTGTTATTAGGCAACAGTGAGAAGAGTCAGGCTTGTTTACACCCTCCCATCAGGTATTGATAAATATTGATAAACCACCCAGCCTCCCTGAACTTTTAGTCCAGGCTAAATAGTTTCAGCTTTCACCTCTTCTGAGGTGTAGCTATCATCCAGATCCTGTTTATTGGAAGAAACAAAAAGTAAACCTCCAAAATAAACCCCAGTATTAATCTGAACAAGTAGTCATGAACACCACAGTTTTTATAATTCAGTGCTTTGAGTATTGTAAAATATTTTAACATGGTATGAGAATATCTACTATTCAGTGAAGTGCTGCAGTAGAATTAGGAATTCATGAGGTGTATTAAATTCAGCTTGTCTTTGTGCAATATTTACTCACACTTTATTTTAGAAAATGAAGTCTACTTATGCTTAAGAGATAGCTAATATAGTAAAATAAGTTCTGACAATGTGAATGTGTTTAAAAAAGGAAAAAAATAACTAAACCTTCTGTATTCCACTTCAGATGCTTTGCAAGTGTTAAAATCAAAGTGTAAGAACTCCTGAAGTATGTTCTTATTAAAATAGTTGCACTGGGTTTGTTATTGCTGGCAAAGATAGCATTCAGAAATGTGTTTAGACTAGAGACGGCTGCATACAGCAGATAAAAGTTGAGGAAATGAGGGTGAGGAAACAGTTGTAATATTTCTCCTTTCTTCTTCCATCTCAGAGTGTGTATAGAGGGAGAAAGAATTTGTCATTGGTCTTTCACTGCTGCATCAATTGGCTGGCTTTCCTCCATGTGAAATATGGGAGGAGCATGCCGGAAAAGTGAAACACTTGCAGTGAGGAAACAGGAGGAAAAGAGTAATTTAGTCTGAAAGTGAAACAAATTTTTCCTCATTTGTAAAAAAGCGCTTAATTTCAATTTATGTTCCTTAAAATATTTTTCTACTGGAATGGAACTTCTCTCTGTAAAAGGTAGGTTTTTCTTATCATGAAAGCTTCTTAACTAGTGTGACATATTTATTAGGTGGCTGTAAAAAAAAACTGAGCAACTTGACAGACTGCAGATGTGCATTGCTCATTTAAGTGAATGGGAGTATTTCTTGCAGTACTTCCTTCAAGGGAAGCCACCTAAGTACGTGTGTCAGTTCTGCAATCTTGAATTTTAACTGCTGCAGTGTTTAAACTGCTTGTAGCTCAGAGACAGTTTGTTCCATCATTTCTGTTGAAAGTGAAAGCTTTTTCAGTGTGAGACATGATGGAATTATTGCAGAATGTCTGGCAGTTGAAATGTGATGCAATTCCGTAGAACACTTAGGGATGCTTACAGATAGATGAAAGCAAGAATAAGGAAAAGGATGGTAGATGAAGTTAGACAAGTGGGAAGGGAATCAAAGCAGCGGGAAGCTTTTCGGAACTTTTGCAATGTAAACGTATGGACCCAGCATTTGTTTTATTGGCAATTACTAGGTCATAAGTAAAATAGTGAAATATGAGGTATATGTAAGTAGACTGCAGTGATATTTCATTCAATTTGAACTGTTTTGTATGTGTTGATATGGCAGGAAAATTTAAAATATTAAATATTTAAAAATATTTAACTACATTCTTTAAGTCTAAATTCAGTGAACTTTAGTAGTCAGGCACTTCATAAAAAATGATGACCAAGTTAGATTTTTATGGTTATGATAACTATCTGAACTAGTCCTCTTAGCTTCAGAGCATTTTTCATTCATGTAAGTGATACCATAGCAAGGAACTTAAGGCTGTTGAACAGAGTCAGGATTTCAAATGTTCACTTTTTAATTAGAAAGGTGTTTACTGCAGTATATCTTTTGTACTAGGCAGAGAAAATACAATTTAATAAAGGATTTTTTGTAAGATGATAGAAGGTACTTTTTATGAAGTCTGTGAGACTTCTGCAACTTCTCAATGGAGAAGAATTTTGAACTACCATTATGAGGTGATGGATAGCATACTACACCATCTGGTCACCTGGTCTCCATTCTGCACTTTGTGTTGTATCCATGTATTTATTAAGTTTCTGTAAACTGCAAAGACTTTCCACATGTTTTCTTTCTCAAAGAATTCTGAGTAATCAGATTATCTTGCCACTCAGGTGCTTACATTTTTTTTTATTTTATTCTTGTTTTCATTTTTGAGGGTTTTTTTGTACCCCAGAAATCCCTTAGATTTATTTTCATAAAATTTATTGGCAATCATTGTTAAGCTAGTATCTGAATATTTTTTTTTTTTCCTTACAGTGAAAAAAGGAAGGTTGGATAAAGCAGCTGGTAAGTCTGGTTTCCTTTCTAATTCAAGATTTACATTTTTGTTTCCTGGGCATCCATGTGTGTATCACACTAAAGAATATTTAAGTCTGGGACTACTTGCATGCATTTCATCAACAGTTCAATACAAAACAAATGATTAAAGAATTAAAAGAAATATGTATACTTAAAAGAACAAATTAAGAAACAAGATTGTAGCCTCAGGCAATCTGTAATTTTCAGGTATGAATCATTGTCTCTCAAACTAATGGTATTTAAAGAATATTTCCACTAAAAAGAAAATTTACATAATTTGATGGGGAAAAATAGAAGGTGATTATGTTTGATCACCTGGTGTGATATGTAGGATCATGAAATTTTCAACTGAGAAAGATTATAGTTGAATATCAAGATAATAGAGCAATGAAACAGAGTACCACTAAAAATGTGTCTTAAGGTCTGTCTTGTTAGTTATGGCTTCATTTAAAGAAGCTTTAATTTCAGGGGAAGGTTTGTTGTAGTATTTTTATTTAAATGTAGGTATAAATGTGGGTGTTCAAAATGGCTGGAGTTAAACATTGTAGGCTGGTGTTTTCAGCGAAGTGATTTAATGGAGAGTTCCTTTGAGAATTTCTCAATCCTTGAGTTGAAAGCCTCCAAAGGACAAACAAATTTGCAAATTTTTTTTTGTTTGTATTGGTTACACAGAGTAAGTGAAAGGATGGTATGTGAATCATGCATTGTTGGCACCATTCCCCACAAATAAGTCACCAGACTTCTAGGTCTGTATTGACTTTGTCAAGTTTTTTTCAGTCTTAGGAACAAAGCCATGTTTGAGAAGGCTGTTGCACTGAATTATACAAAATGGATAACATTGATCACTGTTGATTTTTGTTTACTGAAAAAAATACTTCACATTACACAACATCCAGTGCTTTTGTCAAACATAATCATCAGTCCTAATCGATAAGATCTGCATACAGGATGTACACAGCCAACTCTTCTCCCTCATTTTTTTAAATGCAGTGTAATTTGATACATTCTATTCAACAGGCTGTTGTAGACAGTGACAACTTCCCTCCAACTCAGACTGATTGATTCACCTGTGGCAACAAAGAAAGCTCAACATTACTTCTGTTCTTGGCTGTATCTTGTGTATGTTTTGGCAGTAATTCTGGTTTTTAATAAAAAGGGGTTTGTTGGTTTGGTCTTTTTTTTTTTTTTTTTTTTTTTCTTCCCTGCTATATGTAAGTATTGATCTTTGTGTGGGATGCTGGAGGCTAATGAAGGATATGTTGTATGCATGCAAGCTAAGAAGCTTTCCTGAGCAGCCACATTCGAGATGATATAATAGGCCCTTTGCTGCCTTAGATTCCTGTGCAAGGCCCTAAAGGATAGAGCTTTTCCTTCTTTCTTTGTGCTTTTTTTTCTCTCAGTGATATTTTCAAGCACTTTGATTTGATTTATTTTTATTTTTTTTTACTCTTTTTGCTGAGTAACTCATGCTGATTGTTTGCATGAGTATTCATACTCTGCAATTAAAGTTGTTTACGAAAATGTTTGAGTTCATTTGGGACTGTATTTGAGATCCATTTTGCTGCTAGACAGAACTAGATTCCCACACAAAGGCAAGACTAAATTACATGTTGCAAGTCTATGGACTTGCCTTAATTGGATATAAAACCCCATTAGCCAGTCACCAATATTATCATACCATTTGAAAAGCAAAGAAAATCCTAAATTGCAGAAAGGGAGCATGTACTTGTTTGATGCAGGATCTGTCAGGGAGATTGATAAATAATCTGAGAAGCCATGCCTGGAAGCTGATCCTTTTTTAAGGATCTTGCTCACATTAGGATTATGTGCTCTCCCACCTGTGATGGGCAGAGGTTTTCCTGTCATAATCCCATTAGAATTAACAAGAATTTCATAGTTAAAATACACTTATTTGAACCATACCTCTGAATGTTTTTTATGTTAAACTCCTGCTACCATGGGGTTGAAAGTTTCCAGCTTCTAGGTGGAAATAAAGTTGGTTTTAATGTGCTGGTTGTTTCTTTTTCAGATGCATTCAAAACCTATGTTGTTTTAAAAGTCCAAAATTTAAAAAGCGCTACGGTAGACAGAAGGGGAAGTGAACCTTGCTGGGAACAGGACTTCATGTTGTAAGTAACAGGGAATTCTTATCAATTGGTTTTGTTGTCTTTCCTGTATTTGGATAGTTTAGAGCAGTTAATAACACCTGAGATAATGTAAAGACCACAAAAGCAAGGAAAAAGTACCCAGCTCAGAGAAAGGTGCCAGGCTATTTCTAGGGAACTGGATAAAAGTTAATTTGCAAACAGATTGCTGCAGATCAAGGCACAGCAGTCAACAAGGAGAAAGTATTTGTCTCCTGTATCTTTATGTTTCAGGAATAGAGGAATGAGAAGAAGAACTTGAATTGATCCTCATGCAACTTGACTTTTGTTTCACTCAATTTCCTTTCTGTATGACTCATATTTTATATATTCATTCATCTACTTAATTGTCAGTTTACATAGGTTTTTTGGGGGGGTTTCTTACTAACCTGTACTGTTTCTCACTTCTGTCTGCAGATCTTTGTCCACTTCACTCAATTCTCCATCTTGTTAGTCAGTTTTTATTATCCTCTTTTCTCTAGAGCCTTATATGCACCTCCCTGGTCAAGAGGGTACAGGCACTAATTTACATACTGACTGACATTCTGAGGAAACCTCCTTTCAACTGTCCACTTGAAAGCAGTAAAACCAGTAAATATGTAGCCTCATTAAATGCTGAAATTGTATGTTGATTCTCTACTGGTTTTGATCTCTCTTTTTTTCCCTGCACAAATCTTCCTCTGTCACCACATCCTTGTTGTGGGAACATAGATCTTGTTCCTGAGATCTAGAGATACTTGAAATATTTTTACAGAATTAGACATTTAATTGGCTTTGCTTATTTTTAAGAAAAAATGTCCTTTTGACTATTTTTTTTTTTTCCCTGCTAATCCAAGTATTTTAGTATTTAGTCAGAAGAATGAGGGTGGTTTAAATTATTTTTCCATACTTTCTGGTTATCAAAATCCCCATTAACATCTTTTGACAGACTGCATATGTTGAAACTGACATTTTGATTGAAATACACCCCCCTCATGTAATTCTATTCTGTATTAAAAGCAGTATTTCTAAAACCTGAAATTTTTTTCTTCATAGATACTCCCCATAAATTAATTTTTTCACAGTGCTTTTTATCTCAATTAGGGACTTGATCACAAATTTTTCCTAGTTATTAATTGAATTTGGAATGTGTTTGGTGTTGTGCAACTGATTTCTTAGATAACTGTAGCAGACTACCATCTTAGTTAACTGAAGACTCCGAATGACTGAAGGGCCTGTTATGTTAAGCCAACGTACATACATTCTTTACATGCCATCGTGTGGCTAGATGTAATGATATAATAGGTAATCAAAAATTCTGACTCCTGATCACATAAAATTAATCTGGCTCTAATTTCTCCACCACTCCCCAGCCATCAAGCTTCTCTAGCAAGATGGTTCAGAGCTACGGCCTAAATTATCCAAACAGGAGTATCATATCTGTGCTTGAAAATGCTAAAGAAACTAATATCAATAGTTAGCTTAGTAAGCTTTTAAAAATACCATTCCTATACTGCAGCTTTGACTTGTTTGTCATGTTTCAGTGTAGAGGAATCATTGCTGTACGATAATACTGAGTTAACAGGTTTTATTTTTTCTTAGCACTTTACGAATCCAGACATAATAGTTCTATAAAACATTGGGTGTGGATTTTATGACAATATGTTAGTATACCAGGAAGTAGATAATTTAAATTTCAGCACTTGCCCTGTTACCTTAGTGTAGGAGACAATTAAAAAATATTTTTAAGTGTGTGTAACCTATCCTCTAGATTTTCCCAATACCATGATTTAACCCCAGCAAGCAACCAAATACTATGTAGCCACTCACTCACTCCCTTCCCCACCCCTGGTAGGATGGAGAGGATGATCGGAAGAAGGTAAAACCTGCAGGTTGAGATAAGAACGATTTAATAGTTGCAATAAAGTAAGATATAATAATAGAAATAATGACAACAACAACAATAATAATAATGATGATAGGAAAGAGGCAAATAAAATTCAGGAAACACAAATGATGCACAATACAATTGCTTACCACTTGCTGACTGATGCCCAGCCAGTCCTAGATTAGTGGCTTCTGGCCAGCTCCCCCCTGTTTATATACTGAGCAGGATGTTATATGGTATGGAATATTGCTTTGGCTAGTTTGGGTCAGCTGTCTTGATTGTGCACCTCCTCACTGGCAGAGCGTAAGAAACTGAAAAGTCCTTGATTTTGGAGTAAGCATTAAGCAGCAACTAAAACATCTGTGTGTTATCACTGTTCTCATACTAAAGCCAAAACACTGCCCTGTACCAGCTACTAGGAAGAAAATGAACACTATCCCAGCTGAAACCAGGACACCTGAGGAATGTGCTAAAATATTTAATACATTAGCTTTGCTGTTGTATAAGTTCTTTCCTTTTAATTATACTGTATGTAAATGAAAGTGTTCCATGACATCAATGGGAGCAATTTATTAGGATTATTTTCTTAGTTTGCAATTAAAATGTTACAAAGGAGAACACTAATCATAACATATTTTTCTAGCAAGTATATTATGAGGTTGATGCAGCTCCATCTACTGCCTACTCAACTATACAGCACAGCAGACTTAAAAGGCATTTACAAATGTTTATGTAGACTTGTAGAGTCATTGACTTGCCGAATAGTTTTGATTAGAATGGACCTTTAAAGGTCATCTAATCCACCCCCCCTGCAATGGGCAGGGACATCTGCCCATCAGTCAGGCTGCCCAGAACCATGTCCTGCCTGCCCTTAAATGTTTCCAGGGATGGCACATCCACCACCTCTCTGGGCAACCTATGCCAGTATTTTACCACCCTCATTGTAAACAATTTCTTTCTCACATCCAGCCTGAATCTCCCCTTTTTTAGTTTAAACCCATCACCCCATATCCTATCACAACAGGCCCTGCTAAAAAGACTCTCCCCACCTTTCTTATAGGTCCCTTGTAAGTCATATTGTAGTTCAGTTTTTAAAGGGCTCTTTCCATCTCTGCCTGTAAAAAACAGCAAGTTTCTGTTAGTGTGAGATGTCTCTGCCCATGGCAGGAGAGTTGGAACTAGATTATCTTAAGGTCCTTTCCAGCCCAAACCATTCTATGATTCTGCGCAGCTATTACCAGCTTGCATTTTAAAAATGAGTGCTGTTTAAGCTTTCAGTGTGCAGTGTCATTGTTTAGTTACAGTACAACAGCGTCAAAGTTGGGGTCTGAAAATATCAGAAGAGAAGAATTTACAATCTGTCTTCCATAACATATTTATGAAGGGAGAAGCTGAACAAAACAGGAATTCACCATATCTATTAAACTGCACAAGTAACAGCAGAAAATTAGACACTGAGGCAGCCAACATAATGTTTTTAGAGCAATGCAATGAATTCAGTACCTGTCTCGGGTGGTAGCCTTTGCCCTTCTCAGATTTCACCTGTCCTTTTCCTGGTACCTTGAAGTACATGATAATTGACTGTGTAACACCACACAAAGCACCTGAAGATTAATTTTAGTAATTAAAATTATTTTAGTCAAATGAAGATTATATAATCAGTTACAGCAGAGACACTAATGCCTACTTTATCATACAGTTCATATTTACAGAACTGGTCTGTAACTGCTTATAGTAATATACAAAGGAATGTCAGACATTCTATGAGGAAATAAATTCTCTCTTAATTTTAGTTCAATGTCATAGGTGAGTCATATGACCTGGTAAAATTTTATTTAAATATAATACAAAAAAAGGCTGTGGTATGTTTTTTTATTTTTTTGTTTTTGTCAAAACCAGCTAGTAATCAAATGCATGCATCCTATGAGTAGAACTAAAATATAGCCTGGATCTGCAGCACTTAACATTGACAGCTGTTTTCACACTGTATTGTTGCTTTATAGTGCAACTTCTCAGTTCTATGACAGAAACAATCTCCAAATGTCTTTTGTGCCTGATCTTCTTTACAAGAACAAGAAATTGGTCTTGCACTTCCTCTTCTAGATTTTTGTGAGGGAAGATAGATTCCCCTCCCCATACCATTAGAAATTGTTCTTAGCTGATGATCCATGTTGATTGACAGTGTGTACCATCAGAGCTGACTTTGCCAACTCTTACTGGATCGATGAAGTGTTCTGAGTTTTATGCTCAGAAGACTGACCATTTTTGCAGATCCCAGTTTTACCTAAAAACACCTGACAAAAGGCTAGCTATATTACACTATTCCTGTGGTTAACAAGTTTGCTACAGTGGAACCTGGGAATGCAGGACTGTCCTGCAGAGACCAGTGTCTTGCAGAGACAACTGAGGAATTCCATACACAGAAGTTGCTCAGAAGAAGCTATAGCAGAACTAAAAGCATTTCCTGTTCTTGCTTCCTCCTTGGGTTATATCCAACAACCCTCATAGCAAAAATAAAGCTGCTGACAACTGGAACTTCTGTGCCTCATTTCCAGCAGAATTGTCCTCATCAGTTTGTAAGAGCAGTCCTGAACAATGAGACTTGACCTGTCCAGTCTATCCTTTGTATCATTCCTGCTATCTTGCATTTTATGAGTGTACTGAAAACAAACCACCTCTGTATCTGCTGTAAGTCAATAACTCAAGGTATTATGATAGGTTATTGAGCACTTTAGTCTGCATTTTCATTTTAATTGTTTGTGTATTCATTGTTTTTAGTGAAATCTGTGATGATGGAAAGGGCTTCATTATCGAGTTATGGAAGAAAGGCTTGCTTTGGGATAGCATTTTAGGAATTTCATGGATTCCCTTTGCAACTGTGGAACATGCAACAGATGTAAGTTGACTTTCTGTGGAAATAGAAATACACATCAATCCTAAATGTCATTACAGTCTTTGGGAAGCTAAGAATCAGAAATTAATTGAATTTTACTCAGTATTTTCCATCTCATTTGTTTCAGTCTGTAATATTGAAGCATAATGCACATGTGACTCTCTGACAACTGGTACGCATAGCCATATATCCCAGAGAAATGGCTCACATGCTGAGTCAAGTATAATTCAATAAGTGGGTTAGAATTCATCTGCACTCTCAAATTATTGGGGAAGTAGGGATAGTTTGGTTTATGTGATAAGAGTGAGGGAATTTCAAATCGAGGTTCCCAGCCTGTTCCTCATTGTGTGACCTTGGGTAAATCTCTATTAAATTAGGCAAAATACTGTTTTGTCTGTCAAGGGAATTGGCTGTTGTCTTAAAAAGGAAAACGGAAATTTGCCCCATGGTACTATGAAAGCAATTAATAGTACAATGAGTACATAGAGGAGGATGAGTGAAGAAAATGGATCAATCCCAAGAGTTATTATGTATACAGTGTAGTTATAGTTAGCCACCAGAATGAGCATGCTTGCTCTCACTAGGCTAGAAAACAAAGAAAAAGGGTTTCTGGGAGTGTGGAAATATTAAAAGCAATCTGCAAGTGCTGCTAAATTGTCTGAAATAGGAAAAAGTTAGAGGTACCCTATGCTAATCTTATGCTAATACTCCACAATTCTCACATGCATAAATATGCTTTCCTACACAGTCTTTTTTTAACAGAGTAAATGGAAAAGGTGAATTGAATCCTTGCAAATAAAATTGTTTGCCTTTTTAAATTTTTTTAAAAAATACGAAAGGCAATTGATGATGAGATAAAGGAGAGAGAAACCGAAAAACTTCCTACAGCGTCTCCCATCAGACTCTGTAGCCATTTCTTTATAGGAGCTAATAAATATTCATATATACAGTGAACTGACATTTCAATAATTCTACTCAGAATGGAAGCAAGGAAATAAAGTAATTCCTGCCTGAATTAGAAGTTTCTCTGTATCACAGCTGCCAACTACCATTTCAGGGCCCAAGACAAGTTGTTTTGTTCTGCTACCCTAGCTGTTGAGTTACAACTTGCTGACAGAGATTGTAGATTAACAGTAAATACTGAAATGTTAAACAAAGATTCAAGAGTAGGGATTGCTTCTTAATTTCCTGCTACCTTCTAAGCCTTCATTTATAATTAGGCCACTGTGGAACTTTCCTGATTATTTGTCCTCCTCATGTTAACCCTGCATCTCTGCTCTGGGCTTTATGACTCAGAAATAACCTAAAAGGGAGTGTTACTTCAGAAGCTTTCTTTTGGTTTGGTTACTAGCATATATTGATTGCTTCAGTCTTTCTAGAATGTCCTTGTTCAGCACCAGTTGAAAGGGGAACTGGAAAATCCCAGTTCATAACAGGAATTTCCAATATTTGTGTTTCTTGGGTCTTACTCATCTGATGATCTTAGGATGTATTTGTTTATATTGTAGAGAAACACTTCCCTGTTTATTTCATGCCTGTTAGAAAACATGATGCAGTCCTAACTATTACATAAACAAAAGTTGGAAGAGTCTACAAGAGATCCTGAGCCTACTGGTGCTATAAAGAAACTCCTATTGACTTAAGGGGACAAGGGGACCCTTCATTCAGGAAAAGGTGGATAATGCTATGAATCCTACCCATGCAACTTTCAGAATATTTTTTTGTAGGAAGGTCCAGGTTCCTGGTGGACATTGCATTCTGAAGTAATAAAAAATGGAAGCGAGATTCAAGGCACAAGAACCCCAACTTCACATGAGATCTTACTGGATGTCTACTTTGTATTACCATTTGGTGAGTTGTACATTGAGGTTTCTCTCAAGCTTTACAATGATTCTATTCCTTTTCTGTATTCTATTCCATAAAATTCCTGAAATATAGTGACAAATAGTAATTTTTCTGATGAATAAATGCTTATTCATCACTGGAGCGTTAGTGTAAGTAATACTGGTGAGTAATTAAATCATCAAGAGCCACTTCCCACAAGGAGCTGGAGGAACCATCACACTGACTCATGTTCATCCACACTTGGATTGTAGAGCTCAATCTACTAGAGTCTGTGTGTTACAGCTCTGTATCATGTCAGCTTTGACCTGCTGTTTTTGCAAAGCAAGTATTAGGAAAATCTAGGGCTTCACAGTTGTTTTATCTTGTTAGCAAAGGTTGTCTGCCTTTATGAATACTGCATATGAAGATGGAAAATGCATTTATGTGTGTGAAAATAGTGTATTGAAGGTAGAAATGGAAACTGATCATAAAATAATGTATCATCTCACATTATTTCCAGCTTCAGACCATGGTTCAATATGCCAAATAAGTTCACAAAGTAGCTCAATATTGTACTCTGTAAACAGTCTAATGAAGTAAAATTTATACAAGAATAAAAGTAAAAAAGTGTGAAGAAATGTTAACAAGACATTATTTATCTTTTGAGAGGGGGTAACTGTGAACTGTTGTAGATTCTTATGAGCCACAGCAGGGCCTACAGGGTTTTTTTGCCTTTCATTCTATGATTCTTGAAACCTTTGAATCTGCAGAATGTTTAAAGTATGTTCTTAAATAGTTTTCATATCTAGAAACGGTGTAAGTCTCTCACAGAAACTCTAATTGTATGTTTACAAGTTGGAAATTGAGGTTGTTGCTGATTTCAAGCTGCTGCTTGGAGGGATTGTTGGTTTGTAGGTTGATGCCTGTATTCTGTTTTGAAATATATCTGAAAGAGGGTTTTAAAGGTAGTCTCTGGGTCTGTAGTCTTGGGGCACTATAGAAATCCTGTAGAGGTCACTCTTACACTATAGTTTTCTGTGCAGAGGGAAGAATTCAAAAGCATTATGTCTTGGGTATTGAGAAAGCTACGTGTTTACCTTTACCCTCTACCTGGAGTTTGACTAGGGGATTACATTTCGATTGCTTATTCTGTTGAATGACTCTCAGCTTAGCTGTGATCAGCTGAGAATCTGACCTTGACTATTGAAATCAGTACAGCCTCTTTGTTATGATAAATTACATTGGAAAGGTAGAAGACTGCAGTTATTTTTCACATTTCTTGAAATATGTCCGTTTAAGAATGCCAGATACTTAGAAATATAAAAGCCTTCCATGCGGGTTTAACAATATGGGCTTGAACCGCTGCATATAATAACAGGGGAGTGTTTAAACATCCTTATTTCATTCATGAGTGAGTTTTCTTTTCCTTACAATTATTATCTAATGTTAGTTGTGGTAGCAATAAGATAGCAATGGTGAAATGACAATCTAGACTGAGCTCCATTAAAAGGCCGCTAAGTAAGGTAATGATCTCATGTAACTTAAATTCTGCAAGGAAATTCGCAGTAATAAAATACGGACTGTAGATTAATACTACAGCTGAATTGCAAACACTTTTATATTTCTAAGTCAATTTTTTTAAAGGATAATCAGTCTTTGTTATGAAATACAAGGATGATTTCTAGAGTAAAATGTTCTGCAGGATAGCAGATTGTACCTCCAATTGCAGATGAGACTTGCCAGGTTTCTCCAAAGAGATACAAACTTGGAAAAATGTCAGTTCTAGGCTAATAGGATGTGGAATAAAAATAAACCCTGAGTCCTTACTTAAAAAAAATAAAAAACAGAAACAAAACCAAAACCAAACAAAAACCACAACAAAACAAATAAAAAACCCAAACCAGAAACAACCACAAACCCCCACCCCAAAGAATAAAAAAAATAAGAAAAAAAAACCCACCACAACAAAGAAAGGAAAAACAAAACATCTCAAACAAAACCAACCGACCAAAACACTCAAAGCAAAACCTCTCCACGTTTTTGCATGCTCTGCAGGGCCAGTTGAGAATCGAAGTTGGACTGGAAAACTGAGAGATCCATTTTCTTGCCAGTCCACTTTTCAATTGTAAAATTAACTGTTTCCAAGTTTGTGTAACAAAAAGGTAACTGGTTCAGGTCTCTTCAGGTTTTCAGAGCAACAGTCAGAAGATGATCTAAGAATTCTGTTTCTGCTATTCTTGTAAAAAGTGATTTAATTATAATAATGTTTTGTAATTGACTGTATTAATTCCCTTTTACTATGAATTCAATTAATTAGTTTCATTAATTGAATGTGTACTTCCTCTTCTAGAAGTTTCTTTTGTAAAATGGACTGAAAGATTTCTAGTGGCTTTTTCCTTCTCTGCAGATACCCAGGAAGATTTAGATTTCAGAGGCTGGCACAGAGGGGCATCCCTCAAAGATACAAGACATTCATATCAAGATCCATATGATAGCCTGTCATCCATGGAAAGTGATTTCAGCATACAAGAAGGCAAACTAAGGTATTCTATCATTTATTTATGTCATCTATAATTTGTCATCTATTGACATGATTGACATCACACATCTATCATAATATTCATTGACTTTATTTATTTTAAAAAAATTATATTATCATAAATATGCAGTTATTTTAAGCAAATGTGTGACTAGAAGTTTTATAAACATACAAAATCATGAAGCATATGTCTCCATTATTATGGTGGAGCATCTAAAGTTTTTGACAGCTCCAAACAATAGAATTTCATCTTGCAACGTGAGGCATTAGAATGTCTGATGTTACTGGTATTTGCATGATCTTTAATGACTTTCCAGTTTGTGGTTCACAAGCATTGTGCTGCCTGCATGATATTTTGATGTCTTGTGGACATTAAAGTTAAATACATTAGAGAGACTAGTAGAAAGAATAAGTAACCCTTATTAGAGTGCTCAGTAGGTCAGCAAAATTGGCAGCTGAGTGGTCTATAAGATTCCTTGTTACTGTCTTTCTGAACGTGCGCTAAGTTCTATGTGGCTAAATATTGAGAACACCTCAGTGGTAATGAAAGTGCAAAGAATTGCAGCATTCTCTGTCTGCAACTGTGACTGGGGGGATCTAGACTGTTTTACTTTTAAACACTCTCGGGAAAATCTACATTGCTGGGACTTAAGAAAGTCACCTCAGCAGCTCACTGGGAGGAGCCCTGCTTTTCTCTAATACCTTTAACCATGTCTCAGCGTGGAGCAGGAAGGCTCTTTCTTCCCTGATGAAATCATTGCCGTGAATGCAACAAAAGCTGGTTCATCCAAAGTTGAAATAAATGCTATACAGGTTGTGAATAACTGCTTACAACCAAAAATAAAGAATTCAAGGGCACCACCACAAACTGAAAACTGTATACCAACCCATCAAAGGAAAATTCTTGATGACAGCAATGAGATATGAAAAAGTTTTTTGCATAGCTATATGTTCTGTAAACAATATGCCTAAGGACACTAAATTAGAGCAGCATAAAATTGAAAAGCACAAACAGAGCAGTGGTGGATTTATGTTCATACATATTTTCAGAAATTCAGAATCTTGCTTGATTTAAAAGTATTTAGAAGCCAACCACGAGTGTTGTGTTGTTCTTCTAAAACACTGAAGCAATGAAATATTTAGCTATTGCTTTTTTGAGGTAGAGAGTAAACAGTGTGCAACTAGAGATACTGGCGAGTGAAAGTGATAGCCAACAGACTATCATCTTCTGCTACAGCACTCTCACGTCATTCACTATTTCTCATCCCTGATAGCCTGCCATGAAAATTAATAAATTCATAAATGCTCATGAGATGACCATTTTGCTTAGTGCGATTACTGTTAGCTCGGCTTTCTCTGTAAGGGAGGGGAGACAGAGACAGACTACATAGAGCAGTTCTGTGCAGCAGTTGCTCTTAATCACCAATCTTAATATCTAAACCTAAAACCTCTATGAGATGACCAGCTTAATCTGGTCTGACACTGTGCTAAGAAAGCTGGACTGGAGGAACATCAGCTATTGGTTAGAATAAGATCAAAAGAATGTGTGAACAAAGAAGTAACATATTGTGAAATAAATGTCCCTTCTTGGAGGATTAAAAAGCTTAAAAGCTTCTATCCAACGGGTCTTGGGTGATATGGTTTTCATAACTAAGTCTAACAATAGATGGTTAAAGGTAGTGTGTTTCACAACAATGTAAATGTCTTTTAAATTAAATTGGACTTAATGGTAGTGTTGACCCTTAAGTCTTTGCATGTCTTTCCTGTTCTCACCCTTGGGCATGTGTCTACATAGGGTTCAGCTGTTCAACAGTGACTTTCTGAAGGCATAAGAGAGGAAGGGAAGCAAGTCCTGACATGATTTGGGTATTGTAACTAATTCATTGGATCTGGAGAGCAGGAAAAGCACCTGATTCCATTTTTGAAGCTAATGTATTTACCTAGGCAGGCTACCACACTTTCTGAAACTGTTCCAGAAGGGAATTAATTTTTTTTCTTGATTTCATTTGAGCAAGGAACAATGCTGGGGTGGTGGGGAGAGACAAGGGAAAGATAATCAGTGTCTTCTTGCTTCCCTGAGAGGAGAAGATGATGATGCCTTATGGGTGGAAGGGGTAAGGAATGAAGTGGCAACAATTGTATTTCTTCCCTGAAGAAATTACTTTCATGACTTTATGTTAAGTGGAGATGAATGCCTGGGAGGGAATCCAGCCAGCCTCTCAAAATATCACTCGGCAATGGTTTGAGCAGAAAGAGCTTTCTGTACTGATATAATCACTTCTCTTCCCATCTGCCTGCAAAGGCAAACTGGAGAGTAGTGTGGGGAGAGCCATCTCTCTTTACTGTTGATTTTGGCTTTCATATTTGCTGTTACAGACTCTTTTAATTCATGATGTCCTCTATAGTAACTCAGGAAAGACGCAGTCTGTGAGCAGCTGACGCTTAAAATGGTGTGTTGTTCTGATGGGGGGTGGAACAGGCTCTTGGGAAATGGAACAAGAATTATATGAAGCGTCAGGTACTTGGCTCGTGTTTAAGCCATGTCTTACAGCAGTGGTACCAGAAAAATAGCTCAAACCTGAGAGAAATGATGATAAAAACTATTACTTCATTAAGTGATGCATTCTCTGAGGGGATAACATGTATGCACTTAAAATGACCTTTACGTATACAGTGAAAAAAGCAGAGTCCTAATGCATGTAGCTTCCACAAAATCACTAGGAAGTAAACAAATATTGCAAAAAGATCATAAAGCTCATGAGTGCAATTCGCCAGTATGTTGTACATATACAAGGTGCTGTAGCATCTTTTTGGCTGTTGTGATCCCTGGCCTGGTTACATTTACTAGCAAGTTCTTGCAGGGTATTTACAGAGAAGTACAGCTGCTTCCTTAGGGTGAGAGCTGTCAGTAATGACAGTACTCAAGAGCTATTTCTCTATGTTTTTCAAAGCACACATCCAGTCATCAGCCTATCATCTGGGCTGACATGTCTTTCTCAACAGAGATCTGAGCCTCTGAGCAGGTTAAGCTAAACCAAAAGAAATTAACCTAACCTGACTATGGAATTCTTTCCTTTGCTTCTTTGTCCTAGATAATATCACTGAATTTAAATGAACTTTTATATTACTAAATTGAGGGTCACCACTGAACTATGAGATAATACTTTTACATTGATTTTTTTTTTTTTTTTTAATCTAATACTAGGCATTTTCAAAGATTATGAGGAGAAAGATGATTGTTTCAAAGCTTAATTAAAGGTCGAGATGTATTTAAAACAACTGTATTTGTAGTATAAAAATACATAAATATTTGAAGTTAGGGAAGTAGATTAGACCACTTCTTTTGAATGGCTGTATTAAACACCAGATTTAACTAAATACTTAACATTTGACTGATACAAGTATTATAAATATTTAAATTTAATTCTAAATATTTCAGTATTAATGTGTACAAATTTTCTTCATTAATCTATTTACACTGATATTTATTTGTCAATTCTTTGGTTATATACATAAATGGTGTTTATAGCAGTTGACTGTAGATGTAGACTAGTAGCTAATTAAGTATAACTGATTAACTTTTTTCATAAATCATAAATTAATCAGAATTTGAAGGATGCAGTAAATGATTAAGTGGATTCTTATTAGAGCAATATATTTTCTCCCAGTCTTGAAAAAAAAACCCAAAACAAAAAAAAAAAAAAAAAACCAAAGAGAAAGGGAAAATACTGTTTTAAAAAATAAAACAACCTCTAAGTTTTCCTCTGGTTAATATAGTTAATGAACAAATGACTTTGTTTGTTTCTTGTAAATCAGCAATCAAGTGGTTTAGTACATATTTCATTCTGGCTGTGTATAGTAACCATACAATAAATCAATTTGTTCTTTCTGTATCATAGAATCATAGAATCAAAGAATAGTTAGGGTTGGAAAGGACCTTAAGATCATCTAGTTCCAACACCCCTGCCGTGAGCAGGGTCACCTTGCACTAAACCGTGTCACCCAAGACTCCATCAAACCTGGCCTTGAACACCGCCAGGGATGGAGCATTCATCACACAGAATGCATAAAAATCCATTCTGTATGCATTATTAGCATCCAGTGCTGAATGCTAGTACTTGCAAGAATAAAATGTCATGGTTAATCTCTTTGGTACCATTCAGGTGCAAGTATGTTGTATATCCAGAGTAGCAGAAATGTACAGAATTAACACCAGAATGACTGAAAATAAAGTGCATTATAATCTAAAAATATATAAATTATGAAGAAGGACACAATGAATGAGTACTTCATATGATTATGTGTTGCTGTGTCAGGAAAAATATGTATGTAAGTATTTGGATTATACTCCTGACAAAAATCATACTTTTCATGTGCGCCTCTTGTGTGTCATAATACTCAGGAAGTAACAGATACCTGTGTTGTATTAGCAGTATGGTATGACATAATTGCCTTAAGCTACAATGATTTGAATTAGAACTGCAGATAGGCAGCTAAAGTATGTTCAATGTTACATTAAATGTTAAATTTGATAAAAAGCATTAAATGAAAACTGTTCTAGTTACAGTCAGGCTACATTAGGATAAAAACTAATCTATGCAGTTCATATACTTGCAACTTGAAACACACAAATACTAAAATAATACAGCCAATGCTTGTATTGTCAGTAAGTTCATAGTGTCTCTTCTGAGATATTTCACTTAACTGGAAAGTTAAATGGAAAATACTTTTAATGACTGAAGCAAATCTATTAATCTAGATTTTGGAATAAAAAAAATGTGTTTTGTGAAATTACTATTTTGAATAACTACTCTTTGAAACAGAAGAAGGATTATGCTGGAAAAGTACTCTAAAAAAATTATGCAAAAAATAAGCTCTTATATTCCATTTTCAAAGGAACTTAAGTCACTCAGCTTTTGAAAATGTAACCCCCAGTCTTGTATTAAAAATGCTTGCTGTATTTAAAAAACAACAATGAAATACATTAAGAATATTAATGACAATAATTAGGAAATACTAATGCTGCCATCCACAGCCACCTAAACGAAGTAAGTACTGCACAAGAGCCTGTCAAAGAGAAACTAAACTGAATGGCATAAAATTGATCAGGGACATTTCCAAAACAAGCAAAATTAAGCAAAAAAAGTTATTCTTCTAAAACCCACAAATGTCCTTCAAAGCATATTGATATGTCATGTGATACTTCTCTGCAGAGCTATAGATCAGCTAGACCTGTATAGATTTTTTTCTAGATGTTCTAAAGTATTTGGCTTTGACAGGGTTTGCTCCAGTGTAATATTCTAGGTGATGGTAACTGCTTAGTGTTAAAAGAAGATATATTACTAAAATTGGACTCCATGATCTGCAGCCACTAGCAATGCTGATTTTAATGTAATAGTTATTAAACTGATATTGGTTTAATAAAGTGGTATGATGGCAACTTGAAAATTTTTTGTAACAGATGAAAACTGAAAAGAAAGCTTAGAAATTTCTTAATGCTTGAGACATCCTGAAAGTGAAATCTAATTAGTCTTCCTTGTTTTTAAATACACAGAAGCAAACAGGTGATAAGGTCCAAATTAATTTTTAAGTGAACACTTTATAGCCATTTGTCCAGTAAATTTTTTAATTACTTATGCCCAGATAATAGAAAAATTGATAGGCAGGCATAAAATTATTTCTAAACCATGAAAATTTCCCCCTCTTGGCTACAGGTGAGGAGCTCCTGAAACCAAAACATTATTTCCACTATGTAGCCATAGCTGTTTAAGCAGGTGTTTGTTCATAGATGTGGGGTTTTTTCTGATGTGATCATTTAATGGCCAATTGTTCCTCAAAGTTATATTATAGAATAGCTAAGCATAACTGACCTTCCATAATATTATTGTTTCCTTTCATTTTTGCTGCCAAAAAGAAATAAGGTCCAAAAGAAAGAAAAGGAAGAAGCAGGCTAACAGAAAATGTAGGTCACACATAAGCCTTTTGGCTATGACTGTCCACCAGTTCCCAGCCTTTTAGAACTGGCATATCTCTTTTAAAATGTAAAAAGCAGTTGGTGTTGCAATTGGTGGGTTTTTTTGCATTTATTATTCTGAGGTTGCTGTATAAAATGAAGCCACACATTACATGATTGCAGTCCTTGAGCCACTGTTATAGAGAATTTCAGTTATCTCACTGTGCTTTACTTCCTCATGATACTATGCTTTCCCACACATTTGATGAAGGGAACTACTACTTCCAATGCAGCAGCTTGATTTGTTCTGGTAAGCTGTGAGGAACATTTTGTAGTATGATGCTTCATACAGGTGCATGTTGCAAGTGGCTAAGCTGCTCCTGTCAACACAGTACTGCACTTTCAGATATATTGTACTTGGGGTCTGTGGTGGTTTTGTTTTGGGGTTTTGTGATTTGCTTGGGGTGGGGATATTGTGTATGTGTGTGTTGTTGGTTTTTTGTTTGGCTTTGGTATGTTTGTTTTGAGTTTGTTGCTTTGCTTTGATTTTGACGGGGGGACATCTCCAAGGAATATTTTCAGGCAGAGACTTGGGTAGAATTCAGTTTGGCTAAGCCTAACTGTCCAGTACGGTTTGAAATTCCCCTGCTCTGTCTCTTCAGGACAGAACTACCAGATTCTAAAAAATATTAAATACCTAATAATAAATCAAAATAAATAGAGTACTCTCCTATTGCTCCTCAAACCTTTTATTGATGAGGAAAAATGGTCTAGATAAAACAATTATAACCCAGCTACATCAAATCTATTTTAAGGTGACTGAGCCTGGATGCAGAAGTTGTAGATAATAAATGTGAATCTTCACAGTACATAGAAAGACAAAATGAGTTTTTCATGATATCTTCTAGTTTGCATACATAGCGCAACACACAGGTCTTTAGGACAGAAACCATTTTCTCATTTCCATAATATCTAGTATGATAGAATCTCTATCTGACATCTGTGTTACTGCTTAATTATAAGTAATGCTTTTACAAAATGTGGTGATTTCCTACCACGCAAATTACTGTTTTCTAGTCTTTGTTTTAAATGCTAATAAAAATACTGAATAAATATTAATTCATTTCAATAGGAAGGTAGGTAAAGCAACCTGACTTTTCCTTAGCTATAGAAAAAGTATATAAAGGACAATTAGCAAAGTTTTTGGGGTTTCGTTATTTTTTGGATTTTTTGGGGGGTTTTTTTTTGTTTGTTTTTTGTTTTTTGTTTTTTTTTTTTGGGGTGGGGAGGTTTTAATTAAATAGTCATGTTAAGACCTAATGTTAGTAAAAACTGTTGTACAGCTGTCATGCTTTAAGCCCGGCCAGTAACTAAGAACCACGCAACCGCTCACTCGCTAGCTGAACACAGGACAACATCTCAGCTGAAACTTGTCCGCTTTAAACTTGTATCCTTTCTCTAAGCTGCTATTGTAGCATGAGACACTCGGTGCATTTTCTGAAAGAACTATACATATGAAAGTACCCTCAGAGCAGAAAAACACAAGAAAATTTGATGTCCAGAATAGTTCAAAAGAAGAGAATGTGAATCTTGTTAAGTGCTGCTGCAACTGTTTTTTCCTTAATTTGCTGTTCTAAAAGAGATGTTTCATTTTTTCTCTATATAACAGTTCAACTCATGTAATACTTCTGTGTTCCAAAGGCAAGCTAAAATGTTTGTTTACATCAGGCATCTATCAATTGAGTTGACTTCTCTGAATATGGACTATTTTCACGTATTAAAGAGCATTCCTCTAAGCTCTTTAGCTTCTCAGGCAGCTGTTCTCTGCTTAACTTATAGAAAGCAAATGTGGATAGGAAGATGTTCTGCTTCAGGTGATGTTTGGTTTAGTTTTATATTATCAGTCATTTAAAACTGCAAATAAATGATAATATAAATTTATTTTACTACAGTAAGGCAGATTTTCTCAGTAAGAGCAAATTGTCGCAGTAGTGGCTTACTGTCGTCTGTAAAATTCAGCCCTTTAGAATAGCAGTGTAGTGCTGAGAGTTCATTGCATTGTTCCCCTGGCTTTAGTCTAATCTGTCAGTCAAGCTAACATGATCATTGATGATCCTTCCTGCTCTGCTGCCCTTTCTGAATTCAGTTCCACCTCTTGATTTTCTCAGATGTGTTTTCTTCCTTTAGGTCTTCTGTGGCCTAGAACTATTGCTCTTCGTTGGAATAAAACCAGTTCTTTCAAAATCTACTTAAGAACAAACAGAAAAGCTTCTGAAGAATCTTAAGAATGTTTCAGTAGCTCTCTATAGTAGGAAAAGGATAGACAAAGTTTACAATTGGGGTTGGAGAGTACTAAGTGTCATAAATACAGTGAATCTGAAGTTTAAGAGGTTTTTATGGGGTTATATGCCTCTACTTCGTTTATAATTATCAGCTTTACAATTGTTACACATTTTATTCTTATGTTAAAAAATTTGGAGTGAAAAACATGGAAAAGAAGATAAATAGCAGTATGTAGACAAAACTTGAAAGACTGAGAACATGGACATTGAGAGAATTGAGAACAGACATATAGAGAATTGATGATTCTGTGAGAAAAAGCAGAGCCAAGCTCAAGCTAGGCAGTGAGTCCATGAGTGAGGGTCTAGATCAGTGAGTATGTAGGCAGAGCTATACTTTATAGAGACTGTCACTCTTGGAGCAAAACATCAGGCAGGGACTGAACTTGAATTGAGCTGCAGGGCTTATTGGTCCCTTTCCCCATAGAGGCTAGTCTAATGAAGTCTATTGGTATACTCAGGGCCCTGACAGACACACTAAATGTTGATTGGAAATTACTGCTGTGGATTTCTTCTAATTAGTGAGTTATTGATAATAAATGGAATTGATAAAACTTTATTTTAATAGTCCAAATTATTTCTCATTTAAAAAATAATATAAGAATTTTGTATATCCACATTATGTCTCTGTAAAGACAGGAATTTTGTTTTGGAATTAAAAGGAATTTATTAGACAAACTGTTCAGCAGCTTTGCTTGGGGACTCTGAATAACTTGTGGAAATGAGGTTTTGTATTTTGGATAATTAGGTTAATACAGCACAGTTGTTAAATACACACATTTTTCAGATCATTCCTTATGTTTGAACATGACCTTGTATTCCAGTCTCAGAACGAGATAATCATGGAGAAAATTCTTGTAGGAGAAGAGGTATAGTGTCTAGTTCTGGCACAGAAGGCACAGCCAAGTTTGATATTCTGCAGTATATATAAAAAACCCCTACAAAATATAAAATAGGCTGTGTATTAAAAGGAAATGTAAATATCTTTATCACATGGCAGACATTACTATTAGTTTCCTCCAATATCTCTTCCTATCAGTCCATACTGTTTCGCTCCTCCAAGTCATCAGATGTAATAGCTATTTTCTTTAAATCTTTTCACAAGTGTCCGTTTTGCTTGTGGCTGTTGTGAATGTTCTGGTGATTCTTTTGTTCTGAGCTGATACTGAGCTTTAATTGACTTCATTATTAACATTCTTGGGTTTGTATTATTTGTGGTGAGAACCTTTTGTAATAAATGACAAATCACTGACTTCCTCTAAGATTCTGTGTAATAACATTACTTATGATGAATTATTTATGTGTGAATGGAATAGGAAAGGCTTTTGGATGTAGGGGGTTTTTTGTCCTAGGTTAATTAAGGTCTATGCCTTCTTAGATGCTTCTCTTCTCACATAACTTTTTTAACTTTACTGTTATGCAGTTATTTCATGTCATTCCCAAAAGGTTGACATGTTATAGAGGTTAACACAGTTTACTTAGACATTACTTACATAAGTAGTAATTTATTTAAGTAAGTAGCCTTGTCAGCTTCTGGGAATTAGTTTATCTGATAGTTACAGTGGTGTGTAGAAGATGTGTATTCATTCTCCGTTAAGTATTCCCTTGAAGCTACTAAAAATGCTGTTCATTTATAGAAAAGCTAAAATAATCAAGTCAGGTATCAGTTCTTGTGCAGCGAAATTCCTGCAAAATGCAAACATTTTAGGTAGAGGCACAAGAACTCTACAGAAAGAGCTATACAACATAGGAGAAAAGAGAGCTCCCGTGGGAAGAGGAGCAAATGTTTATGAAAAGTTTCATTAGGCTCATAGTGCTGTGCCATATTTCATCTTTAAATTGCTTCCCTGAAAGATCCTGACACATTCACATGCCAGGTAAACATCACTTGAATTGATTTACTAGAAAAAAAACAACCAACAAAAAAAACCCCACAAGCAACAAAACAACCCCAAACCCAACGAGTTCATCAAGTCACAAGGAATTTCCACAGTATTGAATCCAAAATGTCTATATTTTTTTTGAAGTGTAAATAGTTGAAGTGATCTAATAGAAGTAGGATTCTATGCACTTAAGTTTATTTCTAAATAATTTTATGGTTGTCTCAGAAGTATAATAAAATGCTGTATTCTTCTGTCACCATAAGTTCTGTCCAGGTATTTGTTCATAGTACAAATTCAAGTTTCTATATAAAACATCTTGCCTTTTTGTGTATGTGTATATGTTGGGTTCTGCACTGATGGGATTCTAACTACTGAAGATTGACAAAATTATTATCTTTCAACATTTTGCTGTCACTGTGGCATAGGATTCCTCTGTCATACTATAGAGTTGTGCCCCAGAGAGTGTTTAGCTTGTCACAAGATGTAAATGGTAGTATAAATGAAGCTGTTTCACAGAGGATCTAACAAAAGGTCTTGAATGAGAACTTGCTTTATGCCTTTCTGCTTATTTTTGCATTAGAAAAATGAAGTACCCAAAGATGACAAAGCAAAACTGAATAATCTCTAGGGTCCCTCAGTTCTAGAATGTTTTTCAAAGCTTGATCTCTGCTCCTCTGTTCTTACCAATTTAATCCTTCTAAACTGCCATTTCCCAATAAACAAAATGATTGATTTTACCCCTCTCCTTCCTCTACTGGTGCAGTTAAATTCTTCGCTTTAGGATCATAAAGAGAATTTATCTGATTTCATTTTCATTGGACCCTTTATTCTAGCTGCTGTCCTGTTCATGTATGTAAATTTATCTTGAGCTCATGTGATTTGTCCAGCTCCATTAATTAAAGCTGTATTAGAGTGAGATTTTACCTCCTCTTATGTCAGTGACAAAACTTGCATTTCACCTAGAGATCCGTTAGTCCTTTGAAGTTGCTTAGAGCACTAAATTCAGGTCTAATAACTGTAGGTACGTCACAAGATGGCTCTAAGCCCATGTAAGAGGTTTGAATACTGCTATGATGGTTCTTACTCAAAATAAGGCAGTGAAACATGTATAATTAATTGTAATTAAATGAATAGGTTTTTATTAATTAAATTGTTATGTTAGTAAAAATTCAGGTCAAGGACCACTTACACACTAAACTCATAGTGTATTAAATTAATGACACTGTCAAATATAGAAGTTTAAGTAGTTATTATCTCCCTTTCTCAGTACCAATTCTCAGCTATACAGAATAGTTTACTATCTATTTGAGATGAAGCTAAAGTTTGTCAGGTCATAGTGTAAGTCAGAACACTAAAATAACCTAACTGGAAAACAATTGTTAAAGCAAGCTGTAACTTTGCAGATCAGCTTTAGCAGAGACAGCAACAACTTGTAGATACATAGTCTGAAGGGTGAAAACATATTAGAGAGAGGAAAATACTTTCCTTGCAACAAATAGTTAATTATGCCCAGGAAGAGGAGGGGTAACTGGGCTGCAGTTATTGATAAGTTACCTAAAGCAGCTGTGCAGATAGTGGACTTGGCTCAGGGTATTTTTAAAAGCAAGCAGGAGTAGGCATCTTCCTTTAGCAAAATATGGAAATCAACATCAATGTGAATTATGCCAATGAAAATCTTGGAGGGAAAGAGCAGAGAAAATATTAGAACTTTGAAAAAATATAAGTTCAGCTGTGGGGATACATGCATACCTTATAACTTCGTTCTCTCTAGAGGTAAGTCAAAAATCACCTTGTTTTCAGCTAGAAACTATTTCAGTGCAGTCAGCTTCAGATAATCTCTTAACAAGGCCAAGCTTATTGTAGCAGAGATGTATGTAATATTACTAAAGTCACTTTGGCCTGATGTGCAAGGCTGTGGCAGCAACTTCTCATTTCATGCTTCACTGCCCAGAGATATGCCCAAAGAACTTGTGCTGCTGAAGTCTAAATAACTAACAGATCTGTAAATGTTCCTCCAAAAGTTTCAAGTATCTTACGAGCTTATATACTTCCAATGCATGTGAAATTGTGCATGTTTCAGAAGTTCCATCTTTAGAAACAGTACTTGAAAGTACTTTTTTTCTGAAGAGCATAGAAGCTGTTTTTCATCTTTATTTATTCTTTAGTATCCTTCTGAGCTATAGACAAACGCAGACTAAAACTAACAATTACCATCAGCATCCATATCCCATGTTCTTACAAGAATAATCATCAGAACTTCCTGAAAAGCATATTTAAAGGAAGAAAAACAAAATAAAACATAAAGAATCACAGTTTTGTAGTAGTATCCCACACAAGTATAACTCTGCTCAATCTGTCCATTAGAGATTGATTTAAGCACAAGAAATTGATTCCAGCATGACTGTTGCTAGTGGGGAGTGGATATTGCCAAATAAAAAACCTCATAATAGAGTGTAATTATTTCAGTTTTTCTTCCTATATTTATTTCCAGTTATATTCAAAGCTGACAAAATCAACATTAATGATGAATAGTTAGAAATCAATGCAGATGTTCAGGACTGCCTATTGCAAGTAAGCATTCAGAGGATGTCATTATTTGTCTGTATGTGGCCATGCTGCAACTGCTATGTAATTAACTGCTTTACATTGAAGGCTGTAGTGAGATTTAATTTTACGGGAAGTGCCATGAAAATGCAAATTGTCGTTGAAATACTAGGCCAATGTTAATGTATTTGGGTAACATAACTGAGCTGCAAAACATTTATTAAATAAAAGTGTCAGTGTAACTTCTGTTTTCTATTAAAAATCCTTGGATTTTGATAAACCAGGCTGAACAGCCCTCATGTTCATCTAGCCTATGCATTCCTTTTGTGTGTATGTCTTCTGTTGGTAAATTGGCTGCAACACGATTGGTTATTTTGATCCTTATGGCTAGGAGACATGGAGGTCTGCTAAGTTTGATGCATAGTGTATCAAAGCTTTGACCTAGGCTGCTTGCTCAACTCACCATATCTGAATACTGCCAGACTTCTCACTATGAGGCTTCTTTCATAGCTTTCCCTTTCTCATTGTTCTTGTGAACTGTGCTGCTTCAGAGAGAACAGCTAGTAGGAACAGTGAATCAGCATGATTTTCAGGTATTCCGAAGGCACTTGTTTGTTTGCAAGCTTTTTGTTGTTCTACCATGGGGAACTAATGCTCTTCTAATTATCAGCTATGATTCCCTTATTTATGCTTATGTAAAGATGTCTTAATCAGCTGTTACAGGTTTTGTTCATTGTTTAAAAAAAAATTAGCAATGTATTTGCCTGGAATAAAATACATTCCTTGTACATCATTCAGTTAGCAGTACAGATCATTCCCAGGAGTGTCTGGTGCTTTACAGGAATTCCTGCATCTGGAGGCTTTGTTCAGTATTGAGAAATGGTTTTCTGCCACCTAACTAATTAGTATTAATAGTTCAAATTGGAAATTTAACCATCATTTGTTGTGCAACCTGGACCAATCACTGTGTCAGCAGGATGTGGACAAGTAAAACCTTCTCCTACTGTGCCTGTCAGCATATGTTTTTGTGGCTTAAGGAGAAGCATATTGAACTGCCTTACTTGCCTGTGCTGCTAGCAGTCTGATCAGACCAATGACTTTCTAGAAGTGTTCCAAACAAGTTATATGTTTGTGTCTGCCTGTGTACATTATGCCTCAAACCTTAGGAATACTCAACTCTCCTACTTACTTTCAGTTAAGGCAGAGAAATCTGGTTTTTCCTTCTGAATCAACATTGGCAACCAGCTCTGACTTTGAGGCTGATTACCCTAATCATTCCTAAGGTTAAATATTACTTAGTATTTCCAGTCTAGTCAACAGCTGCAGGATGGGGTGGACTAATTACTAGTATCACTTGGCTGTTTTACCTCACAATAAAAAAGAAGTGAATAGATGTGAAAAGGAAAAAGGCAGAACCTGAAAACATACAGCCTCAGAGATGAGGGCACAGGAAGACAAGCCTCTCTCACACTTAGTTTGCATCATGTGCACTCAGCTGTGCGTATCAGAGAGAACATTTTTCTCCTCAAATAAAAGAACACTGTTCCAGAAGTCCAAGATAATTAAGTACTAATGTGTGGACTTAGGGATATCACAGAAGTATAATATAAATACTGTGCAACTTTATGTAGTAGAGAGGATGCTACTGTTCTCTGTAGTTTGTACCTATAGAATTTTACTGTATACTTTTATTTTGCTACTGAAGGCAGTATCTTTTCAATTATTTGTATTCTTGCAAGAGTGGTAGAGTCTGTAATGAGTGTTTTCACCTGTGCTTAACAGCCGTGAGCTGAATTGGTGTTTTTGAGCTTGAGCCAACATTCTTCACAGGTGTGTTGAAATACCTGAATAATGAACACTCATTATAACTGGCCTGTGTCTGGGCAACTAAGTGCACAGCAGATTGGTATTTCAAAGATTTGATAGAGTTCTTTTCATGATGTTTACCTGATGAAATGTAAGATTTTCTTTTCGGTGCCTTTTTTTGCGGGGTGGTGTTTTTTGGTTGGTTGGGTTGGTTGGTTGGTTGGTTTGTTTGTTTCCCTTTATTTCAGGTTTTCAGATACAGAAATAGTTCTAGGCTGTCTTTTCAGTAACTCCTTTAGTGCAGTTTGCAAAGACTTTGTGATAGTGCTAGCTCTGTGTCTCACAAGGATATACCTTTACTGAGGAAATGCAAAGGTTTTATTTTGGGGTTTTTTTTGTGGGTTTTTTTTGTTTGAGGCTTTTTTATGTGTGTGAGTTTGGGCTTTTGGGGTTTGTGTTTTTCTCTTTTGGTGGTTTGTTTTTTGGATTTTTGTTGTTGTTGTTGTTGTTATTTTCTTCTCTCCTCCTGCTATTTGATACTGAAGACCTTGTAATCCTGATTTATGAAGCGCTGTAATTCGGAAATATATTCTTTTTAGCATTGTTCTTTTTTACCTTGTTAATAATATAGGGGACAGGGATCACATCTTTTCAAGCCAGTATGCTCTTAGAATTGATGGAACCCCCTGTAATCCAGAGGGGATACGGTGAGCCAGTCTTCTCTGCTTGAGCATATTTTACTTGCATCAGAATGCCTGGATAGATGGGAATTGTTTTGGAACTGCAGTTTAATACTATATTAGAGAAAATCAGCTTATGGAGATACTGCCACATGGTTTGCTCTAGTTGCTGTTTAGTGTCTGCTTATTTTCCCCTCTATACTGAATCAGCTATACGTATGCCATGTTTTAACTTCACAGTCAAGTCACCATCAGGTCTGGGGAATCTTCACTGTAAACATTCTGGTTTATTTTATCAACTGACAGCCCAAGTAGCGAGTGGCATGATAATTTAAAATAAATGGGGAGACTACAGAGAGAAATGTGTTTCTCTATCCTCATCTTCAATTGTAATGAAAATAAGACAAAATATTAATTATCAAATCTTAAAGAAAAATAATTGAATTTGTTATATTTCATTTTAACATTAAAATCCTAGGAGAGAAACAAAGCTGCTTGAAATAGAATATCAGGTTTTCATTGATTGTTACTTTTATTTCCCTACTGGAAAAAGTGGGTTCGAATTGAAAATAAGCATCATAGGACCTGAAAAGATGCATCCTGTGGAGGTATGGTTAGCAAGCAAAGGTCATGTTCCCATGTCTGAACTTAATTAAGCACAGATTCTGTGAAAGTGAGAAAAAACACCAGTTGTGTACAGTTGCCGACAGTGGAAAAACCCTGGAAGTTAACCAATAGAGATAGAAGACCAGCCGGCCAACCTTGTAGCTAAAAATTGTCTGTGAACTAGGAGCAGAGACCTTGAGAGGAGGATGTGTAAATGAGCAGGGGAAATCACCGAAATGCACCTGGAATGTACCCAATGCTGTATATGACAACCAATCACTACGGAAAGCTGTGTGTACGTGGCAGTTTGACACTATATATACCCATTATTTGAGCACAATAAACGGATCACTTTTATCAATCATATTGATTGTGCATGTGTTCCCTCTGTGTGCAACGACAGCATTCCATGCAGAGTCCTGGGGAGTTGGCTGATGTAGTTGCCAGGCCACTCTCCATGATATTTGAGAAGTCGTGGCACTCAGGTGAGGTCCCTGGTGACTGGAAAAAGGGCAGTATCACACCCATTTTTAAAAAGGGTAGAAAGGAGGACCCTGGGAACTACTGACCTGTCAAGCTCCCCTCTGTGCCTGGGAAGATCATGGAACAGATCCTTCTAGGAGCTATGCTAAGGCACATGGAGGATAGGGAGGTGATTTGAGACAGCCAGCATGTCTTCACCAAGGGCAAGTCCTGCCTGGCCAACCTAGTGGCCTTCTGTGATGGAGTTGCAACATCAGTAGGCAAAGGAAGGGCTACAGATGTCATCTGGGCTTCTGTAAAGTCTTTGACATAGTTTCCTATAATATCCGTCTCTCTAAATTGGGGAGAGATGGATTCAGTGGATGTACTGTTTGGTGAATGAGGAATTGGGTGGCTGGTCACATCTAGAGGGTAGTGGTCAGTGGTTCAATGTCTGGATGTACAGCAGTGACAAGTGGCCTCCATCAGGAGTCTGTGTTGGGACTAATACTGTTTTGTGCCTTCATCAATGACATGGACAGTGGGATTGTGTGTGCTGTCAGCGGGTTCTGAAATCCTCCATATTAAGGGCTAAATAGTATATAATGAGGTGTTTTCCTCCATTATTTTCCATAGCTGGTTTGGATTTAATATTGACAAAGCAAAGCCACTTGTGAATCCCCTGACTGAACAGCTTATCATGTTGAATAGAAGGATGAGAGTGTGTGAGTTTTGATCAGCCCTTTTCCTGCTAAGTGTAAAGTAACCCTTAAGCTAATTACCAGGATAAGTTATCATAACTTTCTATTAAGAATAACTTGAACAGAGCTGATATTTTCTAGTATGTATAGAGAGGATGCTATGTACAGAGAAAATACAGAGGAAACGGGAGATGATTCTAGTTGACTTTAAATCTGCTTGTCCATAGAATTATTAGAGCTCTTAAAGTTTGGGTTTGGTGGTTGGTTTTTTTCCCCCTACTTTGCTGTTTTGACAAGTACTTCTCCCTCCACCCTTTTCTCCAGGAAAAATAAAGGTCAAGATGATGGAAGTAATTTTGCAAAAGCAAGATGGGCAAGGGCTATTCAGAAGGTAAGAGCTGCTCTTAAACCTGCTGATTTGTTTCTGTAATTTAAAGATTTTTCTCACATGGAGGGAGACTTTGGGGTAACATTTCTAGTTCTTGTAAACTGCTATTCAATTTCAGCAAGATCTGAGGATGTGGCTGGTGAGTTTCTGATAGTAGAGACAATTCCTTCTGTTGGTTCTTTAATCTGTGTGGTTCCCTTACCTCAGGATTTTTTTCTTCTGGAAAAAGAGAAAGGATGAGATTCTGAAACTTCCTTTAGATACATGAGAAATTATGTAGTTTGGCCATCTTATCTGTGTTTCATATTAATCCATAAATGACAGCTTCAGACATCTATTTCTGAATAATTTTTGATATTGAGAAATATGAATACTTCAATAATATTTAATAAAATAGTTTTAAGAAAATAGTTTTAATATTTTTCCTAGAAGAATCTTCTAAGTTCTACTGATGGTACCACTGCCTAAACAGGCTTTTTCTTAGTTAGATGTGATAATTAAGAGAAATTATTATGATCACTTGCTCTGTTTATGTGGTCAATACAGGACATAGTAATTGACTCTTAAGGTTCACGATAAGCAGGAGACTACTCATTGTGAGTTACCCCTTACATCATTCCACATCTGTGCTTAGTGATAATGGTGAAATAGTGGCCCTATATCAACTGGTCTTATAACCTGGAGATCAACAGTGATAGTGACACAGATTAGTGTAGGCAAGTCTTCTCAACATGCCTTATTTCTTAGCTTGCAAAATGAGCACAGCACATCCGTGAAAAAAAGATTATATAGAATTAAATATTCACTGTTGATTGTTCTTATGCTGTTCTTTGTGATTCATGGTTAACTATATGATGGATGTAGTATGATGTTCAGTAGGTGAATGCTCACTAACAGAAGCTGTCGGTAGTTCAGTTCTGTCAGCACTATTGATTTACTGTCTTATTCAGAAACAAAACTTGACAAACTAATACTAAAGCAGGTATAACACAGGGACAGCAATGGGAATTTAGGGTAAGCAGAAACCATTTTTAGTTTAGGAGCTGTGGGGCTGTGAGATTAATGTGAAGCTTCCCTTTAAAAGATTTCGGCAGGCCCAAAGAAATTACAAATCTTTTAAAATCAATCTTTCAGCTGAACAATTTTCTAACCCGCATCATTCCAAGTAATATTTCACATGCAAGTGCCTCTTAAATTGGGAATGAACAGGTATTTCCTTTGTATGAAGTGTTACCAGTAGATAATTTGTATTCTGATGCAATTAAAGAAGTAATTATAACATTCAAGTGACAGCATATTGGTTGGGCTAAATGACTGTCAGCACCAACTGCTTCTCTTAAAGTTTTGTGAAGTTATTTCAAAGATGAAATATTTGAATAGTGAGAATTTATAAACAAAGAAATATTGAAGTGCATTTTCTTTTCATTTAAGTGGATTTAGTATCAGTGCAAGTTTGTCAAATTTAAGACATGTTGACAGTGGTTTAGAATGTTACTTCATGTTATGAGAGGAAGCTCAAAATACCTGAGGAGCTAAAGGACTTTCCAGGTTGTCTTTATTAATCACTCTTTTTTGTTATTAATTATGTAAAGAAAATTATTGATTGGTATATTGAGCAATTCTATGATGCAAATGATCTCAACTATCTTGTGTCTGAACTGCTTGAGTTTTCATGAAGAAGGTAAAAGGTCAAAGTGGGGAGATTAGGCTAACAATTCTAAGACCATTTCATAGTTGCCCTTGAGGCTTTCAAAAGGTAGAGTTTGGAAAGTTTGCTTCGACAAAAGGTGATTCACTGATAAAGGCAGAATATGTTCAGGAACATATCTCCCTTGTGTTGTTAACACACAACAAGGAGTACAGTACTTGCAAAGAGCATCAGTTATTTCCACAAAAAGATCATGTGAGATGGATTGATCTTCATTCATGGCTTCAAAAAATCATGCACTGATCCTGGTTGCAACCTAAAATACTTAATTCTAAGAAGAGATAATGGATTAGAAATTCAGCTTGTCGGTCACGATAATATTATGATAATATTGGAGACATGAAGGAAAGTCATAAAAAGCAATAAATAAAGCTGCCAGTTGTATGGAAGTAATTGCAAGTTTCATGCTGCTCTGTTGGTAAACTATCTAGCACAGATTAATTATAATTGCATTATATAAGTTAAATTTTATTCCACCACCTTATCTTCCATGTCTCATGGCTTTTGTGTAGGATATTTACTATATAAAAAGATAAAATCACACGTCAGCTTTGATCAAAAAACTGCTTTTGTTTCTTTTATTTCCTGTCTTTTTTAGTAAACTTAATAGCATATTTGTTTGGAATTTTTTTTCTGGAATGACTTTCTCTGAAAGTTTTGTGGGGAAGGGAGCATAATAGAAAGTCAGTAGGATTTTGAAGAAAAGAAAATGGAGATGTCTTTTATGTGAATAAAGCTACAGTTAATGGGGCTTATTTTGGCTTAGATCTTCCTATGGTATTGTTGAGTTGAGATATTTTATGATTTATTCCCCTCTCCCCTCTTTTAAATCAATATGAAAGCTAAAAATTGCTTTCTTCAGTTAATTGAAGGTATGAAAAATGATCGACCCTGAGAGAAACCCTTATGAGCTGCTGTACCATTATTTGAGGATTCTGTTAGACAAGGTCGGGAAAAGCGTTATCACTTTGCTTTCCTCTTCAGAAAGTGAGTAGTCATGATTCACGATAGGGGGTAACAAACCTAAGCTTTCTCTCTTGGCTGTCATAAATCAACAAACAAGAATGTAACATACTCTCTTTCAAATTAAACTTCAGTTCTCTCCTTTGCTTCAGAGTTCAAAAAGGGACCACCATAGTAACATTCTTTCCCTTCCTCCTGTTTCAAAATCTATTTTGAGTAAGCATGTTATAGCATTTTGCAGGTTGTCTTTGAACTTGTTAAATGATTTATGACTGATTTTATTGGTAGCCTATGGCTAAGTCAATGTGCTATAGAATTATCCAGTGTGCTATAGAATGTCCAGCTCCTGGACCATATTTGCAATTGAATTACAGAGAGTTTTGTGGCATTGGAAGGTAATGTTTGAAAGACTCTGAAACTCAACAGGGTTTTTATCAGGCAAAGTTTGCAAGTGAGAATGTGTGCCTCAGATTTACTGGTTTATTTTCCCTATTTTATATGAATCCTCTGGGCTGTCCTTTAAAGTCACCATTCTGTGGAGGCAAAAGTTGGCTTTTGGAATGCAGTGGAGGTACTAAAGATGAATAGTTAGGATTGTGAAGGCAAGAATCCATTATGTTAATTATAAGGATTGATGGAATACTTCTTGTTATGGCAAGAAAGGAAAGAAGTCCCAGAGTGAGGAGAGAGAAATACTGGAACAACCAGCAATCATATCAGTAGGAGATCTAGGATAGGAAAGGGAGTTGAGAGCAGCTACGAATGGAGCGCTGATGAACTCAGAATCCTGGTGAAGAGAATGACAGCTCAGACACTGAAAAGCTAAGGAATTATATTGATGGAGTCTAAGCAATGGCTAGAGAGGGAAGCTCGGGGCGGGGTAAAGAGTTCTAGTAGAGCAAATTACCTTGCTTCCAGCTTTCTAATAGATGGTGTAACCCCTTGCTCAGGCAATCCTAGCACTGTGAGTAGGCTTGTTGCAAGCATTCAACTTCTAGGACCCTTGCAGTATCTGCCTTACAGTTCCTACTTCATCATTATGGATCTTTCTTGTGATTTATCCTCTTTATTCACAGATTAGTGGGGTTGGTTGTTTTAATTCACTACCGAAGAAATTTTTCTTTCACAGTTTAGTGGTGTGCTCTTTATTGCTGAATCTTTCCATGCTGCTGCCACTCATGGCAAGTCTTGAGATGACTCTTAATTAGTCCTGTTAGTAGTGCTGTTAAGTATATACTTGAAGTATACGACTGAGAGTTGTATGGAATGAAGATGCTGTAGCTCTCCAAGTCTAGGTGACTTTGGTTCCAATTACATTTACCATATGCAAAGAAACTCTGCAAGCAGGATAAATGTGACTTAAGAGTCCTGAGAAACTATTTATGTCTTAATATGAACAAAGGAAAGCAAGGATTAGGAAGTTACTAGGCTAATCACTGATAGTGTGCATCGCCCTGATGAGACCAAGTGTTTCTCTTCCATTTTCATGTTCCACTGGGCTGAGAAAGCAAGGAAGGTGGTCCCTGTGCCACCCCTAACATGGGCTGATCCTTGCTGATACTAAATTGCCATCCTCAGATTCTCTTTCTCCTCCCTCTTCCCTCTCAAAGCTTTCATACCAGTTTATTACCTCTGAAAACAGCTTGAGCTGTTTTTTTCCTTTTTGGCCTGCCTGCCCCCTCCATCCCTGCCATCTTGTCTTGCTCACATCACAATGACAGCTTTCTCAGTGAAGCTCAGCCAAGGCCATATGTCTGTACTGTATTTGAGGAGGCCTTGGATTAAAGATATCTGAACACCTAGGCTGAAGGTACTGATCAGTTCCTCAGCTGGGACTAGAATGCATGCGCTGATAGACCTGAGACAAGAAAGGTCCAGGAAAGCCTAATGCATGCAGTCAGATCTGAAGCAGCACTTGAATATTTTAAGTATTATTTTATCTGGAACCAAGGGATAGAGAATCAATAGGAATAAATTACTTTTAAGAGGCAGCAATAAAAAATATTGTAAATTTTCATATTAAAAAAGTAAGAATATTACAGAAATACAACACTTATGTGAGTCCTTGGGCAATTTATAATAATTTCTGCAAATATCAGCAGATTCTTGTGCATTAAGTGCAAAGCTCCACAATTAGTTATGTTGTGGAAAAATAATGAAGATTCATAATCCAATGAAACTTTTCGTGTTTTCTTCCAGAATCAGTTTAGTAGAAGAATAGTCTGACTTAATATTTAGAAACAGAAATACTGTATTTTCTGTGATTAATGAAGAGTTTAATGCTTTAATAGTAATATCTGTAAGAGATCAGTTACTGCAGGGAATGTAATTATGGCAAAATATAAATTGGCACCAAAATAGAAAGTAATGCATCAGACTAGATCCTGAAATTAAAAGTAGCAGCTGAGTCAGATTCTTGATTTTAGAAAATGCTTTAGCAAACAATCTGCTTTCCTAGAGAAGAAAATCAGATAGTCTCTAGGATGAGCACATTCCTAGAAGGCAACAAGGAACAAAACAGTCATAAGGAGAGAACATAATAGGAGGATTAAATTTCAGGAGTGATATATGTTCTTCAGTTACTGCTTCAAATGCATAACATTATGACTCTGGGTCCTTGATATATCTGGATGGGGAGAAAGCTCCCCTTTTCCTCCTGAAATATGCTTAGTTATTGGTTTGACTTGACTTTTTTTTTCTAGTTACTGTTGAGGCTTCACCCCATATTTGCTTCTCACTGTGATCCCATCCTGTGATTCCTTCTGAAATCAGGGCCAAGCTTTGTTGAAATTGCAGCTGGGAAGAAGTGGTTATCATGTTTTTAAATGGTTTGCCTGTTCTTTGTTAATTGTGACTAAAAAAATCTCAAAAGTGGTTTTACTTCACTTAACAGAATTCAAACTGCATAACTCTATAAACCTAGCAATTAGTTAAAGGAAACCAGTCCTTGAAAGAGTTTTAGTGCAGAATAAGGGACAGCTTTAGCCTTCATATCTTCAGAGATTTCAAAACACTTCTCATAGTCATCAGAAATAAAATCTAAATCAGCTCATAAGTGGATTCCATGCACTTACTAATTATGAATATTTGTATCTCACAAATGGTTATTTGCTTTTTTCCCCTCTTTTTGATACAGTCTTCTTTTTAGAAGAAAACACTGAGCTACTAGCAAAAAAAAAAAAAAAAAAAATGTACCTTGTATGGAGAAAAATAGCTTTAAATTTGTACGTGTGCTTCCAAAAAAAAACCAAAACCAAGCCATTTTATACCTTTCCCTGTATTTTTAATAGATTAGAAATTCTATTAAGAGCTGTAGGCGCGCGATCTTTCCCTAGGTTAGCACGAAATTCAATTAGAGCACCGTGGTCACTGCGTCCCGTCCCGTCCCGTGTCGGTGCCTCCGATGGCGCAAGTACCTCCCCTTAACCGCAAGCGCCCGCGGAGGCCGCTGCAGCTGTTTCGCGGGACCGACAGCAGGGGGCGCGCTGGGAGCGGCCTGACCGCGCTCCGCTGCCGATGATCTCCGCGGCCGGGCGCGGAGACCGGCTGGGGGGGCTGCCTTCCCGCTCATCCCTGTCTCACCCTCCCATAGGATTAGTTCAGCATATTATGATTTAAGAACTGATAGATTTTTGATTGACGGAATTTAAGAATTGACACAGTTATTGCCTTTCTTTATGAAAGGGAAGAAATACCCACCCCTTAAGCAGGCCATAGAGGATGGTGCATTGAGAAAGGTGGCTTAATTCTGTGACAGCTTTTCCAATTGTCACTCTGAAACCCATCATGAAGTATAATTGTCTTCAAAGTTGTTCCATCAGTTTTTAAATGTCACCATTTCAATATAAGCATTAAAAATAGAAATAGTCAAACAACATCTAGACTAGTTATATGTTATTTAACACTGGTTTTATTATTTATAAATAGTGACAAAAACTAATGACGTGTTTTCACTGGACAGACTTATTCCAAAGAATTCCAAGAATCATCTCTGAAAGTCATGGTCACATAATCCTGGAAATAGGCGTACAGACTAGCTGTTTTCTCTGTGAAGGCTTATAGCTGCCCATTGGGGTTTGGGTTTTTTTTTTTTGTTGTTTGGGGTATGGTTTGGATTTCTGGGGATGGTGGTATTTGGGTTTGGTGAGGCTTTGGTTTTTTCCATTAAGATGCAGAGAATGGCTAGAATTGTGTAACAAACTGCTGCATCTCCATACAAAAGTCTTTATTTCTCCTCTTCCTTCTACATGTGAGAGTTGTATCTTTAGCACTGCTTGTGAGGTACGGTAAATCAATGTGAACCCTTAATGGTGTGGTTCTGGAAGGCCAGCTTCATCAAGATGTGAGGTTACTGGCGAGTAACTGTGAAGGTGGACATGGCCCACGAGTGTGAACTGCTCCTTTGTGTTAGTTTATTTAAGGCTGACATAGATGCCTTTTCAAGATGCACAGCAGTTGCATTCCACTTACAAGTGGCTTACAAGTATCACCAAAACTGTGAGGATAAAAACTTCTGCTCATATGTTTACTATAGAAAGTTCTTAACATCATATGTATGTGAGGATCATATGAACAGAGGTACAACATAACTTGTTGTGGAGATGGATTTGGCTGCAAGTAATTAGTAAGTACTTATACATGAAACTAGATTCTTGATTGGTCAGTATCATTACAAGCAAAGCCAGACTTTTGCTGGCTTGGGCAAGTTTCATGTGGAAATTTAATTCCAGAGTAGATATGCCATAATTAGTTTGAGGGTCTTTGAATTGATGTATGGTTTGATTTTGGTTTTCCTTCCTTCTGAAATACAACTTGATACATTTGGCAAAGTTCCCTGTTTATGCTGGACTATCAAATAAGTGGCTTCAAACTGAAACATTCAGCAGCTGGTAATGTAACAGATTAGTAAAACAGGGTCAATACTTAGGAACTTGCTTGAAGATTACAGCATTAAGTGCCGGCAGTTAACATTGTTTGCGAACAGCTATTTATTAAATGAGCTTTCTTTTATATTAAATGAGCTTTCTTTTATATTTTTGCAAAACACTCCAAACCTTTACTGTTTTTACTGTCTATAGCCTCAAGACCATTTGATCTTGATAAAAACCCAGTTTATTTCTGTTGTGTCTATCTGCTGTGGGTGGCTGTGCTTGAATAGACTGCATGATTCTTCTTGGGTTTTTTATAATCCTTACATGAGCAGTCCTGTTGATTTTGAGGGGCATTATTGTCACATTTCATGTAATTAGGACTGTATCAGAGCAGTGTTTCCTATTGTGCACTTATATAAAAGTTCTTTTGTATTCTTTCTTGGCATGCAATGTGGCAGATTTGAAGCATCAGTTTGTTTAAGTTTAGACAGAATAGTAAGTAATTGCTGCAGGCTAATAACTACGATAAGATTTGAATAATAAAGTATTCATTCATCTGCTTCTTAACTATAAATCTAATTAATGGAGTATTTATAGGTTACATTCATTTCAGCAGGACATAAAAAATATAATGGTCCATAGTGATTTTTACAATACATTAAAAAAAAAAAAAAAAAAATTTACCACTGTAAGAGGTTTTATTCTAGAACTGTTCAGTTTATAAATTGCACTTAAAAATCATTGTATCTCTAGATCGCATTGCTAACAATGGTACAAGGATTGCAGAAAGTGAAAGCTACAACTGATAAGATTTAAATAGGTATTACTGTAAACATTTTTAAGTGATGCATTTTATTCAAGACATCCTTAATGTATTTTTGAAGTAATGACTGAATTGCATGCTTCTCTGTTACAAAGTGTCAGCTATTACCAGAAAATCCAAAGTCCTGTTTACTTTATACAGGAAACATACATAATTTACTACCTGACAACTGTTTTACATGACATTTCAATGCTGCTATGTCCCAAGATTAAAGGGGTTAATAGTATACCTCTGTTTTTATGCATGTACATGTTTTGTGAAACTTCTGCACTTAGATTCTGTGTATACTTTTTATGTAGAATGGCTTTATATAGGATCCTTCTGGATGTACTCCCATAGTTCTTCATGTGTTGGAGTTTTAAATATATCTTCAATGTGTATGTAGGATTGAGTGTGGCTTTACACACTGTTAAATCACTTAACATTTGAAAAACACCTACAGTATTCTGTACAGGATAATTTACTCACTACGTGCACAATAATGATAAATTCTGCTAGTTGAATCCCAGCAAAATGACTGAATCCTAATCTCTAGGTGTTAACTGGAAACATACGAAATACTTCTAGTGGAAAACAGTGTGATATGCTTTTTATTATCTAGAGCATCCTTAAATAATCATGGAATTATAATAGTTACGAATCTATTTAGCAGATTCATTAGCAAAAATAAACAGATGTTGATAAAGACACTGCTGAAAGAAATAGCTATACAATTGTTCCTCTGGGTCATGTCAGACTGATAAATAAAAGGTTAGGTGAAACATGGCCCTACCAAGCAAGAGATACTGTCTCACAGTGTTATCCTTCTGGCCACTGAAGCACCTGCTAGCGCTCACGATGCACTGCATGTGTTGTTTCTGGGAGCAAGGTTTCTCAGTAAGCCTATTTTACTCCGTCAGTGAAGCGGAGGGGCTGCCTTCCATGCAGAAGGGCTGTGGCTATTGCAGTGATTACTGCATTCAGAAGCGGCAGGAGAAAACAGCAACGGGTGAAGTTCCCAGCACCTAAAACAGCAGGATGATTACTCTTCTCTCATGCTAATGTATTTGATCTGGAGTAGGATACTGACTCCCGTTTTGCTATTGTAGAGGAGAAATAAAGCAGAGCTCTAGAATGAATTAGTAGCTAACACCATGATTACTCTTAGCTGTTAGCACAAGTTGTAGGAGGGGCAAGAAAAAAACAGAAGAGGGAAGAAAAAAAAAAAAGAAACCTTTAATGCTGCCTAGGGAATACGGTGGAATTTAGAAGAGACACCGTTGCGGACTAACAGCATGCCTGATTGCACTTGAGTTGAATCACTTGGAGGCAGACTCATGTTTCTATTGTACCGTTTTAAAGCTGAAGGAGGAACAGCAAAATAGTAATGGAGTTGTGTACAGTTTTTCTGCATAAATGGAAAATACTGTAAAGATAGTGGTATGTAATTTGTATTTTATTTTTAAGAAGGATTTAATCCAGGTATGTATCCTCTTTGTATGTTTGCCTCTTGTCTACATATATTTTTATGTTTCCTTTGTTTCCTTTCCTTATTTTAATTCTGGATGTGCCTCCCACTGTTATAGCTAATGCAATGCATTGATTTGTAACTGATTTGATTTCTAATGCTATAATGCTGATGAAACTGTCTGGGCTTGTGGACTTAAGAATCAACGCTTCATTAAAAAGCAGGGGTTTATTTTGTAATGTTGGTAAGTTCACAATGTAAGTTGAGTAAGACAGTATAGTATTTGATTTCACAATGAGTTGGAACGTTTTAATTGGTATAAAAAGACAAACAATATACATATATGAATACATGGAGAAAATAGAGTATGTTTTATTTATATCTGCCAGTACTTTTTTCCTACTCCATGATAGGATTAGTAATAAATTGAGCTTTACAGATGCTTATGTATTTCTAGGTCTTCATTAATCTTGAAGACGAACACCCTGCAGCTGTCTTTTGAAGAGACAGCTTGCTTAGAATACATGCTTGATTCTGTTCCTCAGCTAAGCCTACATGTTAGAATACCCTCTCTCATCTACCTCCCCCAATCCATGACCTTAAAATAGCACATAGCTATTTAATACTTTTTTTTGTCCATTCTTTTAGGTTCAGGAAGATAGTATTTTGCCTTCTGCAATTCCAGAGTAATTGCAAATAGCAATAGCTGAAACTAATTTCTTAATATGAGATTGATGGTTCATTTTGCTTTAAGAGAAATAATAATACAGCTATGAAAATGTGACTGTATTCTTTACCTCTCAACTTTCCTTAGCCACCTAGGACCTATTGCATTTTTTGTCTTAAAATTTTCTTTCAGCTGACTACTGGTTGTATGTAAGAAGTGGAAGAGAACACAAAGCTATGTGCCCTTAAACTAAGGACAGTAATAGTTGTCTTATAATGGGCATGTTTAGTAAAATGTATTGAAAATAATTAAGACATCAAAAATAATGCTCATCTGATCTTTCAGTAGTCCTGAAATCTTTTAAAACATTCTGTTGCATTTCTGGTTTGAATGCAGCCCAGTTTAAGTAGGATATATTTATTTTTTTTAACATGTTGATACAAAAAGGGTTAATGTCAGTTCCAGCATCTTAATACTGATGTTAACCCTTGGCTGACAGGAATTCTTGTGCCTTAAAAGCAGTCACTGATGAAACATTATTTAACTGCTTTCTGATGTGAAAATAAACTTGGATCATGAAGTTGTAGTTATTTTTCACAGAGGAGGTGATAAAATGCCTTCTTCATGAATGAAGCTGTGGTGATTATACAGTATAGGTGTCTTTATTTAGTGTAGTATACAACTGTGATTTGGCAATTGAAAAGCTAAGGTTACTTGACACATTGATACAGAGAGTATTGTAAAAATTGGTGCTAATTCTTACTATATAAATCAACACAATGAGAAAAGTGTTTAAAGGATGCTGTTGAGTCTGAAAGTATTGAGTGAAAAGTAGTATTTAAGGTTGAGACATCTTTGCCTCATAAATTACTTTAATAAAGGGTATTATGATAGAAATTATTGTTAACTGTCATCTCAAAGATGTTTCGTATAGAATGAAGTCATGATGCAAGACAGATTAAGTTTGTCAGAAGAATTTACACAACCTGAAGAGTTTTATAAAGGTTTTCTGTCACTGTACCATTTTCTTGATCCTGTAGTGACGTCAGCATAACGTTATCATAATGACTATATATTGCTGTGGGAACACTTGTGGAATCCCCGTACTTCACCTGTGATTCCCTAGCAGTTTCAAGGAGGAGAAGACTGATAGCTCAGAATATGTCCAATTCATTGAAATATCAGAGAAGACTGAAAATTCCAAACTTTCTTTTAACTGTAGTGTTGTGAAAATCCGTGAAGAATGAAGTACTATACTAACTTCTGCCTTGTGAGACCACTACAGTAAAACAGAAGCTCTGAAGCATAAAAATTCTTTGGCATCTAAGGAGGTTCTTGTACAGGTTTTTTCTCATCTGTGTCATTCAATTAAGTTGATTACTGTAAAAGAGAGATTCTTACTTCTGGGTAGAAATCTAAGTATCACTCCATAGTTGTCAGTATATTGGAGCAGACAAAGTATGGATTATTTTCTTACATAATTTGAATTTAGAATTAGGTTTAACATCTACCGTTCTTATCAATGAATGTCATTTCAGGTGTTTAGCAAGCATGGCTTCTATCTGTGTGTGCCTTCTCATCCTAGTGTATGTTGCTGTCACAGTAGTTGTAGTTGTGGTTTGTGCTTGTGGCATTTTTTGAATGTAAATGTCACAGATGATTGCTATCGTTTATCTCATGAAAGACCTCTTTATCTAAACCTGTCCATTTCATAGTTCTGTGTTCTAAGAATTTAGTGGAATTATTAGTTTATCACATTTTAGAAAATATTTAAAGTGCTTTTGTGGGGGAAGGGTGGAATCCAGAGTGCATGCAAGTAACATTTTGCCCATTTAAAGTTGTTCCCTTAATCTAAACGTTTCACAGATCATTTTTCTAAGTAGTTTAGAAGAAAAACTTCCCTTGCCCGCCCCCAACCAAAAAAGTCACAGCTCTCCAAAATAATCTGTGTTATATAGAGTAATGTAGTACAGGCATGGTCACAGACTCCAAGGTGGTCTCGTATACAAAAGGGATCTAATTCAGGGCAGAGAGTTGCCCATCCCAAGGCTCAGGCCAGTACAATTAGAGGTTTAAAATTTTATAGCTGGAAAAAAATTGGAAGGGTTCTTTATATATATTTTTTTCTGATGGAATTATTTTAGAGATTCCTTGAAGTTGCTGGAAAGTTTGAAATGTTAAAATTATATCAGACTTCGAATATACACTGAGTCTACTGCACATATATGCTCTGCATATGTGTTATGCTTTGGTGTGCATTAAATTATTTGTGCTCTCAGGGTATAACGCTCTAAAGAAAACTGTTGAAAGCAGACAAAATTGAGGACAGAACTAAAATTTGGTCAAATGCATGTTGATACTTTCTATTTTTAAAGGCATTAAATAGGTTCTAATTATTCTGTACTCTATACAGTAATTTTTTTTGTGTATTTATGATAATCTGACATAGTAGCATGCATGTGACAGACTAAATCATATTAGAAGACAATATGCCTGCTACTGACTTAGTAATACAATTATCCCTATATTGTCAGCAAATAACTTTTCCCTCTCCAGGTTTTCCATTCCTTTTGTAATCTGCATTTAAATAGGGATGGACTGTTAAGTGATATTCTCTCTATTTCAGCTTTTGGACTGACTAAACAGAAGTTTATATAGGACAGCATAAATCATATACACAGCTGTAAAGTGGGGGAAAAGGACTCTCAGGTTCACTGTTGCCACCTTCCTTATATACTACTGTCTCTTTTTTTTTTCTTCATTAAAAATATGAGGAAACAGCTAGAAACTTTAAAGAAAAAAAGGCTAGTACATTTAGTCAGATAATACCTCACTTGGAGTATTGTGTACAGTTCTGGTGTCCTCAACATAAAAAGGACATGGAACTGTTGGAACAAGTCCAGAGGAGGGCCATAAGGATGATCAGGGGACTGGAGCACCTCCCGTATGAAGACAGGCTGAGAAAGTTGGGGCTGTTCAGCCTGGAGAAGAGAAGGCTGCGTGGAGACGTCACAGCAGCCTTCCAGTATCTGAAGGGGGCCTACAAGGATGCTGGGGATGGACTCTTCATCAGGGACTGTAGTGACAGGACAAGGGGTAATGGGTTCAAACTGAAACGGGAAGTTTAGATTGGATATAAGGAAGACATTCTTTACTGTATGGGTGGTGAGGCACTGGAATGGGTTGCCCAGGGAGGCTGTGAATGCTCCATCCCTGACGGTGTTCAAGGCCAGGTTGGATGAGGCCTTGGGTGGCATGGTTTAGTGTGAGGTGTCCCTGCCCATGGCAGGGGGGTTGGAACTAGATGATCTTAAGGTCCTTTCCAACCCTAACTATTCTATGATTCTAATACTGAAGCTGTGTTCCAAATCATCTGCAGCCTCTTAACCCTTAGGTATATAGTCAACTGCACTATACTAAGCTGCCTACTGCTCTCCAAATGGAGCACATTTCAACTTTAGGAATCATTACAATAGCTTTTTACATTTAAGAATCAATCTACTATATTTGTAAAATTTCTTTTTTTTTAGTTCTGATTAAGGACATTGTACTTCAAGAACAATTGCTTCAAATGTGATTTTAATATTTGTAAGTATAAATAACATTCTACACATTTATTTCTAAAGAAATAGTGTTCCAAATGCCAACAGTTTTATTTGTAGTTCATAAATAACTGGTTGGCGACTTTGCCCTCACAGTTGCTGTAACAAGACTTCTCAGAGAAATGCAAATATTACTAATACACACAAAGGTGCAGAGAATAATGTAACAGTAAAAGTAAGAAAAAATACTGCAAAACAAGGGTGTTTATTTATTTTTTTAATTCACTAATATCCAAAGTTATATATATATGGCTTCAGTTTCAGACAGTGTTCTAAATCAGAGGGAGCCAAAGTCAGTTTTAAGCATGTGCAACTTGCTTCTACTGTTATCTTTAAACTTGGTTAAGTTGTATGCTGGAAGAACAGATAAGTCAAGTAGCAGCTATGAATGACTGCGTTGCAGTATAACTGTTAAATACTCAGATTGGATTCCATAGTGTACTTAATGAGCATATGTGCAAGCTCTTCAGGACAGATGGAAAATAAGGACATGGTAGTCTCTTTAGACTTGGGTTTGAAACAGTAGCTTGCCAGTTGATTGTATTGGTAACACTCCCTGTAAATAGAAAGGCAAAATGTTTAGTGGTGGTTAGATACACTAATAATAGGATCCATAAAGAAAATTTCACCAGGTAAATAAGTAGATATAGTGACTTTCCATATGATACTGACGGACAATAGGAATAGCTTTTAGTTAAAAAAGAGTGATGATAGCACTCCATGCTCTCATGTGAATGCTGGAGGGGATGACAGAATAGGGCTAAATTCTGCTGGTGAAAACCTAAGGAATTTCTGGAACAAATAGTAACCAAAAAGAGAAAGCAGAACTATTTTCTTGCTGTTGTCCCTTTGTTTGCTAGGGTCTGCAGGCAGGTCATCTATGGATCAGAAGCAGGATCTCAAAGTAAAATGATAAATATCACTTTACCTGTAGAGACTCACCAGTAACACAGGTTTAAAACATCAGTGTTCAAGAATGTCCAGAAAAATTGGGAATATAAAGGAGCATATAATTGTTCCAGAGTAATTCTGTATTAAGTCATCTGAGAAGTTTGTCACTATAATGCTACTGTTACAGCAAGCTAATGAAGCAATTTGGAGTATACACAGTTATGCTGTCTGAAAAGAAGTAGCTTAGGCTTTGCCCAACAGACATGCACTAATGGTAAGTACAGTTATGTCAGGATAACCCTACTCCCAGGGGACTGTAAGACTTGTAGAAGACCATACTTGAGAAATCTGTGGATGTGAATTCTAGCTGTTCTGTTATGTATTCCTTATGTTCCTGATAGTAAGAGAAGATCTCTTAGCCTCAGTTTCTGTGTCTGTGAAGTGTATTAGAATCATAGAATAGTTAAGGTTGGAAAGGACCTTAAGATCATCTAGTTCCAACCCCCCTGCCATGGGCAGGGACACCTCACACTAAACCATGTCACCCAAGGCCTCATCCAACCTGGCCTTGAACACCGCCAAGGATGGAGCATTCACAACTTCCCTGGGCAACCCATTCCAGTGCCTCACCACCCATACAGTAAAGAATGTCTTCCTTATATCCAATCTGAACTTCCCCTGTTTAAGTTTGAACCCGTTATTCCTTGTCCTGTCACTACAGTCCCTGATGAAGAGTCCATCCCCAACATCCTTATAGGCCTTCTTCATATACTGGAAGGCTGCTATGAGGTCTTCACTCAGCCTTCCCTTCTCCAGGCTGAACAGCCCCAACTTTCTCAGCCTATCTTCATATGGGAGGTGCATTGTTTGCATTTAGTTTGTCATGTGTGATTAACTAATTTCTGTGAAGCATTTCGCATATCACAAATAGGTGTTGCTGCCTGTAGGCGGTAGTGACTACTTTGGCAGTAATGCAGAATGGTATTGCTGCAGAAAAAAACTTTCTGGGTTTGTTATGTTTTTCCCTACTATCTTGATGTTGTGAAGGCAAACTGCAGTATGCCTTTTTATAGAGGGAGACTGCACTTTAGTCTTATCTTCCCTGTCTTTCCCCTTCCAATGTGCACAGGTCCCTTGTAGTTGACAGGTAGTATAAAGGTTAAGCAGGGCTATGGTCCTGCATGTTTCTCACTTTTTTTTGATGCAACAGTCTGCATCTGTAAAGTTACTTCTGAACAGAGAGGGTTGTTCTGCTTCATATACTAGGATATGAACAGAAGGTCTGCAGTGATCTATTTTTTTAAATACTGAAATTATATTTTTAAGATTCTGTTTTCTTTCTTTATAAAAATAGAAGGCTGGGTTTATTAAAATGAAAAAATAAATCAGGAATCTATGAGGATCTGGTATTCAGACATGTAACTAAAATACACTGCTTGCATTATCGTACTTAACCCAGCCCACTCCGCCCCCCTTCTACCTGACACATTAGTTTTAGACTTGGGAATAAAATTCTTTATACATGATGCTTCCAACTGACAAGTTTTATTTTGGCAATCCTTGTTGTCAACATTATCCTTGAAATCAGTCCAAATTACCTGTTTACCATCAAGCTGATTGTCAAAGGTCTATATTCAGACTTGCTATGGGTAAAAAGTTGAAGGAAGTGTTATTGTATCCTTTCTTTACAGAAGGAACCCATTAACAGTTCATTTTATTTCTAATCTCACAATTCTTAACATCTTCCAGTTTCCTGCCTTATAACTATCCATCAGAAAGTCTACACTTCACTGCTGTAGCAGTTGAGCTCAATTCCTTATGCTTAAAATGGATTAATCCATCTGTGTTCAACTTTACCATGTAAATTATTTTAAGTCAATAAACAAGCAAGGTGAACATAAAAAATGGGGTCATGGTAGTTTATTGGGAGACCTGGATAAAGCCAGAAAAATTACTGAATCACAGCTTGCAGCTCTTTCAGATAATTGATTTAGTCCTATGTGTTTCTCAATAGACTGTTCCTTATTTCCTAGAGTTTTAACCTACACTAATTCAAAATGGTGAGAACCACCCTATGCAAATCTTTACAAAAAGAAACAGATGAGACCTGTAATGACGCAAACTTCATTCCATGTGTAGATATACAATTTTCTAAAATGAGTATTTGATGGAGCGATGATAGGCTGCAAACTGATGAACAGATCATGACTAATATAGCTGAGATGGAATGGAACTCGCATGAGAGAAATTAAATCTGCTCCATTTAGCAGATGTCTGTGTTTGTAACAGTACAACTTTTAATTTACTATGGCATTGTCAGAAACTGGGTTTAAATAAATTGAGTACTGAATTTGCAGCTCTTTATAGTATTTTCAGTTACCTTTGATACAAAGCATAGGTTAGACATTGGATAAAAAACATATTGTTGACTATGAAATCGAGGTTCTTCTATGGAGAAGAATTAAACCTTTTTTTAAAAATTAATGGAAATATTCCAGATTCCAGTGGTAACTTCATTATTTCTTAATGTTTTGTAGACTAAGCCAATAAGAAGCCTTCTAGCTTGTTTATGCATTGGTGATTTGAAGTCTTAAATTACAAGAGTGTCCAAGTCGTCTGCGTGAAGTTTAGCTAAGAGGGCACTTAAAAAGCTGTGGTTGTGCGAGCAGGGAGCCAGGCAGTCACATTTCAAATCTTGTTCAATAAATGGTTCCAAACATGCAGTGTAACAGCTGAATGGTTAACAAGTGTTTCTACGTCCAGAAATATGCGTTTGATACTGCAAAATGTCCCAGGATGGTTCCTTCCTCTATTAATAATATGTGAAAACAAGGCAGCGTTGGCTCTAGTGAGAGCTTTGTAATATTCTGAGAAATGCTGTTTGCATGCCTTGAAAATTGCTTTCAGTCTCACCGAGTGTTCTTTTGCTTCCAAACCTTGCTTGCTCTTAATTCACTCAATACTCTGACTTCAGGCATAAGCCTGGAAGAAAAAGAAGTCACAAGAGCTATGCTGATATGTTAAAAATGTGATTCATGTTCCACAGGTATTTCACTTTTTATAAAATAACAGGCAGCAACTTTGGGGAGGATGAAGAATGTTGCTTATGCTTGTTCTGCTTCCTCTTGGCTGCATCCCAATTTTGTTATAACTGGGAAAGAAATGAGTTTATTTACATCCTCTCTTCCATGATTCCAGAAGTCATCCAGGCTTTTACCAGTTTGCTTGGGTTCTTTTCAACATAGTGCATTTTGCTCCTGCAGTATGAATCGGTAGTTAATATTTATTATTGACCATAAGTATGATAATAAGCTCAGTGAAGAAAAACTGTATAAAGAAAAGATGAGGTCTTGAGGTAGTTGAGCAGGCCATAATGTTTCATACGGTGCCATGCTGTTTGTGTATAGGGAGAGCAGTTCTTACCCTTTACTCTTAAGACACTACAGAGCAAATTTTAACCTTTCATATACTGTGGATCTGAATAAACTGCTTATTTTGCCAAAGAATTTTTAGCTGGTTTAGCAATGGCCATTTTAAGAACTAATTCTTGGGTTTCTTTGAGCTATTTATCTCATTTTTATTCTACAGCTATGAGACTAGGAAGTGAATGATATGCTGTACAAAAAAGTGCATTTATATGTTTAAAATGCATTGACTACATTTCTATGGAATGCAATTTTTATTTTATGAAATACAAGCTTCCACATACCTCATGAAATCTTTTCTTCTTCTTCCATATTTTAGATGAAATTGCTTTCTTGTTGTAGTGCCACCAATTTTTGTGCTGAGACTCACAAATCATATCTGTTCTCCCTCTTGCTTTCATATTGTGTGGTTTTGTGGTTTGCTTTTGGGTTTTTTCTGTGAGCAGAACAATGTAAAACTTAGTAAGCTTAATGAGAATGTTCCATCAGTTGTCATTACGATTTTCTGTTATTTCTTAAAGAAGAGAAACTAAGAAGGTATGCCCACTTTAAATCCTGGCTTACCATCACGTGCGTTAAAATCTCCTATAAAAAGAAAGCATCTACTTTGCAAACCATAGTCATATGCATAATTCTATTTCAAGATAGAATAGTACTTCATGAATACAATATTGATTTTTATCAGAATCCCACGTTGCTCCAGAAGATGAACCAAGAGACACTTGAAAAATTGTATTTTACTAGCTTGTAGCAACTCATTGCCTAGTCAATTTTTTGACCACTGCTGTGTTTCATAGGGATCTAAGTTGAGATGTCATTACCCTGAAGAAAAAGCAGACAGCATTAATTCCAAATATCTCAGTTAAAAGTTGGAGAATTGAACTGGACAAAGAAGCCTGTAAATAGCTTATTCATTTATGTTAAAAATATTTGCTTAAACCTCCTTTCAGCTTCAATTGTTTATAAAAAAATCTATTCACACAATTATGGGGAAAGTATAAATAAATACTTAAGTCCTCTGTGTTTCAGTTGTAACCCGATTAAACCAACACTGGTATTACTGAACGATAAGTTTTCTTGGCAGCCATTGTAATGTCATTCCCTCCTTTCTAGACACTTCAAGAAGCCATGTGCAACAGAGTGAGATTTCGCAAGACGTACAAAACCCCTCCAGGATCTGGTTTCAAACAAGCAGATTTTTAATTTTTTTTTTTTTTCTGTCAAATGATGCCAGAGCATCAGAGCACTTTATAGTGTCTGTGGATGAAATATTTCCTGATGATCCTGTTGGAGGTACAAATATTCGTCTGGATCAAAAATTGTGTTTTATGGAAACAGCCTAATACAAATTACACTCCATGGTTTCTGCCCTCTTAAAAAGCCTGATCTCATCTTACATATATAAGCTTTGCAAAGGAATGTTTACAAAGAAATCGGGAAATAGTACAAAAAGGCAAGAGAGTTGTCAGAGCAAAAAGGAACAAGACTTAACTCAGATTGGACAAACAAAGAATCCGAAATTTTCAAATACTTTAAAAAGCACTGTGAAAAAGATTGCCAAGTGTCCATCTGCTCGCAACTTGTCAGCTGAAGAAGAGGAAAGTAATAGAGAATTTTCACTTTCTCCAACATTCAGTTACAGAGTTGCTATTGCTAATGGACTGCAAAAGCATATTTTTGTAAGAAACAGTAATAATGAAGATATAGTTCAAGATCTATCTTCAAATGATAGTTCATATTCTGAGTCACTAAGTGAAGGAAAAAGTAGCAGCAAGAAAAACGAATACTTATCACACACAATGCCTGTGAGACGCAACAGAAAAAGCTTAAGCAGCCTGGCACCATCTGATGGAAGTTCAGATGGAGAACGCACTTTACACACACTGAAGCTGGGAGCTTTACGAAAACTAAGGAAATGGAAGAAGAGTCAAGAATGTGTCTCATCTGACTCAGAACTAAGTACGTGGAAGAAAACATGGGGCTTAAGAAGTAAATCTCTAGACAGAACTGGCCGTCACCAGAAATCAAATACTTTTGAACCTGGCTTTAGTTCAACAAGCTGTATTAGCCAAACCCATGATGTTATGGAAATGATCTTTAAAGAGCTTCAGGGAATAAGTCAAATTGAAACAGAACTGTCTGAATTAAGAGGGCATGTTAATGCTCTGAAACAATCAATTGATGAAATTTCAAGCAGTGTAGAAGTTGTACAAAATGAAATTGAACAATTGCGAACTGGATTTGTACAGTCCAGAAGAGAAACTCGGGACATACATGACTACATTAAGCAGGTGGGCCATCCAGGAAACAAAGCAAGTCTTAGGTTTCTAAATGTGCCTGAAGAGAGGCTAGAAAAAACTGAAAGCATAGTTTACAAAATATTAATAGGTAAAATGGGGTTCTCAGAGGCACAAAGCACTATTAAAATTGAGTTTGCCCAAAGACTGGGACAACAAAGAGACTGTCCAAATGCAAAGCCAAGACCCATTCTTGTTTACTTTGAGTCCTCACAACAGAGAGATTTGATTTTAAAAAAGTCATATAAACTTAAGGGAACTGGCATTGGAATTTCTACAGACATATTTTCCCATGACATAAAAGACAGAAGGGAAAGAGGGTTACCTTCCTCTCAGACATATGAGAGTATGGATATGAAGCTTCTAACTGTGGATACAAAAACTAAAATGCATGACTGGGAGTCACCTGACAGTGATAAAGACTTGGAATCAGATATAAATAAAAACAGTTATGCAAGGATATCTAAATCCGCATTTCAAATCAAAACAAGCACTACAAAGGGGAGTATTGAGTCCCCAGATACTAAAGACCTTAATAGAACTGTTGACAATGACACCTTTTCAAACAGAAGAAATTATGACAGTCAGTCACCAGAATTTGACAACATGGAAAAAGAGTCAAAGACCTATTATTCAGACGTGACTCCTCTATGGCATTTACACAATGATTTTGCAACGCCAAAACTTAGCCGTTCAGAGTCAGATTTCTCAAAATTGTGTCAGTCTTACTCTGAGGATTTTTCAGAAAATCAGTATTTTAGCAGAACGAATGGCAGTTCATTATTGTCTTCCTCTGATCGAGAACTCTGGCAGAGAAGGCAAGATGATTCTACAAACTGGTATGGCAGTTCTCAGGAGCAGACTTTTGTCCAAGATATGCAACAGTATCCAGACCAAAATGAGGTAGAAAACGTAGAAACTGTTGACAGTGGTCTAAGCAATGGAATATGTGCAACAGGAGACAGAAGCCACTATAGTGATCCTCAGCTTTCTTTACATGATGATCTTTCCCCATGGAAAGACTGGAATCAGTTGGAACAAGGGGCAAATTTGGGCCTAGACTCACCTGCACAGGAAGTTTTTGTGTATGATATGAGCAGCCCTTCAGATCAACAGACAGATTTTGGAAAGTGCCAAAATTCTGACCTCCAGTATGATACTGAAAGCTATGATTTTACTCTTGATGGTACTTCTCCATCATGTCCAGGCCTTGATAGCGAATCACAAAGTCAGTGGACTGCTCAATATGATGATTATCAGGAAACAAATTCTATCTCCTCTTATCAGAATCAAAACAGATTGCCTATGATGTACCGAAGTCAGAGTGAACTACAAAGCGACGACTCCGAAGAAACAGCACCTAAATCATGGCATAGCCGATTAAGCATAGATCTTTCTGATAAGACTTTCAGCTTTCCTAAATTTGGATCTACACTTCAACGAGCTAAGTCAGCTTTAGAAGTAGTCTGGAATAAAAGTACACAAAGTTTAAGTGGATATGAAGACAGTGGATCATCTTTCATGGGAAGGTTTAGAACTTTATCTCAGTCTACTGCAAATGAATCGAGTACAACACTCGACTCTGATGTTTATGCTGAGCCTTATTGCTACAAAGCAGGGTATGGGGAAGACTTAATTGAACCACCTGCTGAGAATGAAACAGACTATGTAGAAGTAATGGAACAAGTCCTTGCTAAACTAGAAAATAGAACTAACAGTAGTGAAACTAGTGAGCAGGTCCAAGAATATGAACCTGAGCAGCCTTCGTATGATACTCCATATGTAGTACTACCAGGGGAGCAATATGACACACTGTTTGACAGTGTGGTCAGTGAAGAGATATTGGAAGTTGAAAGTGACATGGCTGCTGACATAGAAGTACGGGAAGATGAAAATCAGAATGTCCCAGAGATAGTTACTGAAGTGCCAAAGAAAAAAAGGATACGACCATCATTTAAGGAAGCAGCTTTAAAAGCATACAAGAAACAGATGAGTGATTTGGAAGAGAAGATCCTTGCTGGAGGTAATAGTGTTTTATTATTGTCTTTTAAGTAGTTGTTCTTACTAGAGTTGAACATAAATTTCTGGGTGGTACCTGGTTCTGCTTTCGTTGAATTTGGTGACAAAAATTCTGCTTATGTCTGGTTTTATTCATAGGGTGATCTAGTCCCCTGGAAGTTAAGAGCCTAAAATTTTACAAGTTTGTTTTGAAGGAATTTTCTGAACATGTTTAGGGAGCAATTATATTGCTTTGTATTAAATTTTATAAGATTTCTATCTTACAAAAAGAACGAAATGGTACACTGTTCTTGTTTTTCTTATAGTTTTATCATTGTATTCACAGGAGTAATCCTGACTGTTCAGATATCACAGTGCTTTCTTTAACAGTTTTCAAGGCATGGTTTGTTCTATATTCATTCTCACAAGCAGTGTTCTGCATCCTGTATGTAACCTATGACTTGTTAAGTATTTGTGAGAGTTCAAATCTAAACTGGTTTTAATTCTGTTCTTAGTTGTACTCCTAGTAAGCCCTCAAAGAAGAAGTAGTCAGTCCCCAAGAGAGGGAGAAGAAGGGTGTGGAGGAAAAAGAAGTGTAAATGAAGGGCTGGTAGAAAAGAGCTGAAATCACAGAAGGTGTTGACAAAGATTTATTAATTATCTTTATCTCCAGTGTTAACAGACTTCAGAGCAGACAGTCATATACATTACTTGTAATATCTCTAGTAATACACAAATATGGGGACTTTCAATATTAACGTACACTATAATGCAAATTACAGTGCATATGCTATAATATTGCATGTGCATTTAATTGAGAGCATGTAATTAGTGTAGCTAGCCAGGTGGTAATTGTCACCTTGACTGAATCTTTTCTTTCTTTATCTGCCTTCAAAAAATAATGACCTAATACATTAATTTTAAAGATGAAAAATTGTGCCTTTAGTCAAAGATTGTGTTTAGCAGTAATGAGCATCCAAAGCTTAAGCTACTATAAAATCTGTTTTGTACATGGACTGCTTTTAAAATAAGCATATAGCCAAGTTGAATGTATGTTACACAAGCAATTAAATACTGCTAATATGAAAGTTTATTTGAAATTCTATTTCCACATTTAAATAATCACTCTAGATTGTAGGTTTACTTTTTGCAGGTATTTTTCTACTGTACTGTGTTAGACAACAGATGGTGTATGTAGAAAGAGACAGCTAGCAGTAGTATTTCCATGATCTTTTCATGATTTTGAGGCATGGGAGAGTGGGGACACAGTCATTTTAGCTAGTTGTTATTGTACAATAGGAATATAGAGGTATGAGGATGGAATTCAAGAATGCACACAGAGAACACCCAAAATAGTGAAATGCAAATTGTTTCCACTATTTAAAGTCTGTGCATTTGTATACATTATTAGATAACAGGCTGTTATTTACTATTAGATAATAGGTTGTTAGAAAACAAGAGCCAACTTCAATGTTACATTTCATGCAATCATTTCTATGAATTAAAAGTATTTGCTCTTTTAACACAGCAAGTGAAAGGCCTCTTTCTTAGTCTACTGACATTTTTTTGTTCTGAATTACTGAATCATTTCTTGTACGACATTTACAGAGAAGCCAACTGACACCAAGGCTAGTTTATGAAAATGTGTTACAAAGCGTACAAAATGTACACTTTGTAGCCTCTCGGTTTTCGCAATCTGCCTCCTTTTCTTTGCCTGTGAGTTCATATGCAAACAGTACTTTTATAATTTAAGTAAATAGTAGTTTGAGATGTTATATATATATATTTACTATTTGCAGAAGCAGTAGTAACTTTAAAGAAAAGTGACTAATAGCTGATCTAGGATTTACTTGACTTTTACGAATTGGTTGACCCCTGTAAGTGATTCACAGTCAAATTCTGATTTATTGTTTGTGGATGAAAAAATGCTAGTTGCAGAGTAAGTTCCTTGAATGCATCTTTGTTATATAACCAAAGTATAATCTATTGTTTAATTAGTTGTTTCATATCTCCATGTAGGCAGGAGCTGGTAGACAGCAATCTGGCCAACCAGAGATACAGCTAGACAGTCACAGTAGCGTTGTCTCTTCAATTTAGTGCAAAAGATACTAAGGTTTAGGATGGTATTATTTTCATTCTAGTAACATAGGAGGTAAGGTCATTGAAACTTTGGTTGATAAATAATTTATTAGTGCACGAGAGCCCCATCAGGTAGTTCTGTTCACTGTATCTAGCTGGAGAGAAAAAAAAATACACTATGGGTTTATTTCTAATGTATAATTTATTACAGCACAGTTTCAGATACACAGTGGAATGAAAGTAATAGGATATATGGATGAGAGGAGATGGGAGCAGTACATGAATAATCTTCACATTTAAAGGTCTTTAAGGACATACGGGCATTGTGATGATGTATGAAGGGCTTGATGGCTTTTTAGAAAAACATCAATGAAATGCTAGCCAGTGGTTTATTTCTTTTTACAGTGTAATCGAGAGCAGCTCTTACACTTTTATTTATTCTTACAGTCCTCACTTGTTATTTTCTAGCTTTCTATTTCCCTAGTGGCTTCTTTCATTACATCTCTATCTTGCTGTATTTTATAGGTGCCTTAGAATAACCATAATTGTCTCTCCTGGTGAAATTATCACTCTGGACAAGCTTCTAGAGTTGCATGCATTCTTCTGAGTTGCTATTACTAATAATAGACTCTTTCTATGTATGGTAGTTTATGAACAATGGCTTCTTGATCTAATTGATGAAGATCTCACTGATTGATTGGTGACTGGTCAGATTTTAAAAAGCCTTTGGTCTGAGTTTTCTGCTTACATTGTTTATGGTGCTAAGATGTGTGAGCTCATCTTACTCTATACGTACATAGAGTAGCAAGCCAGATTACACAGGCCAGGGATGGGAGCTGCCTTTTTAACAGTGGATGAGAGTGGAGGTTCTATTGTTTTATAGGAAGGAGCTGTATTATGTTTAGTGGTGCTTGACTTAAGAACAGAACTTGGAAAACAGCATAAATACAACTTTATTTTGTATATGCCTGAAGGAGAAAATGTGATGCCAAGATTTAAAACCAGAGGAACCAGTAATGTACTTGCCTTGCAATATGATCATCATTTGGTTCCACATTAAGAAAAGCTGTCAGCAAAATAAGTATATTATTAATGCATATTTCAAATTCTGTCTATTCAAACTGTCTTTGAAACAAGTATATATTTTCTTATTTTGACAGCTTTTCTAGCCTTTTTGTAATAGCTATTTGCTTGAAATGCCAGAGCCAGCTGTGTTTTCCCAGAGACTATAGGCTTTAGAAGTTAATTTAAACTTGTCTTGGGGTACTCAGGCTTTTGTTTCCTTTATATCTTAACCTCCATCATGTTTGATTTTGATACACTTGTAGAAGTTTACAGTTACTAGTAACTAGTAACAATAGCTAATAGTATTGTGCCAATATTGTTATGTGACTATGTCTTGGATTTGGATTTAAAAAGATCGTTACTGTGGTCCAGATGAAAATCAATTGATCTGGTATTGTTTAGTAAATGAATTGGTCATTTTATAGCTATTCAGGTGGAAACAGGATAAATCATAAAATCATAGAATAGTTAAGGTTGGAAAGGACCTTAAGATCATCTAGTTCCAAACCTTCTGCAATGGGCAGGGACACCTCACACTAAACCATGTCACCTCAGGCTCTGTCCAACTTGGCCTTGAACACCGCCAGGGATGGAGCATTCGCAACTTCCCTGGATAACCCATTCCAGTGCCTCACCAGCCTTACAGTAAAGAATTTCTTCCTTATATCCAATCTAAACTGCCCCTGTTTAACTTTTAACCCGTTACTCCTTGTCCTGTCACTACAGTCCCTAATGAAGAGTCCATCCCCAGCATCCTTGTAGGCCCCCTTCAGATACTGGAAGGCTGCTATGAGGTCTCCACACAGCCTTCTCTTCTCCAGGCTGAACAGCCTTGGTTACCATTACCTTGGCTGCAGAAACTGCATGTTGGTTGGTGGTGACTGTAATGGAGAAATATGAAGCCTCTTAAAAGATAAATTGCTTTTAAATATTAAAGCTTTTTCCTATAGTCTACATTAGCTCTGTTGGGAAGTTGGCTCTAAGAATGGACTACGGTTGGTAGAAAGAGAAACAAAAAGTAAAGTTATATCTCATTTTATTTCTTAATTGCTTGAGGTGATCCTCACCCTCTAGTCGACCCTGGTGAGGCCACATCTGCAGTGTTCAGTTCTGGACTCCTTAGCATAAGACTGACAAGGAGCTACTGGAAAGTGTCCAGCAGAGGGCCACAAGGGTGGTCAGGGGGTTGAAGCATCTTTCTTATGAGAAGAGGTGGAACCTGGGCCTGTTTAGTCTGGAGAAGAGAAGACGGAGAGGGGTCTCATAAGTGCATATAAATATCTCAAAGGCAAGTGCCAGGAGGATGGTTTCAGACTCTTTTCAGTGGTGCACAGCAGCAGGATGAGGAGCAGTGGTCATAAACTAAAACAGAAAAAGTTTCACTTCAACATGAGGAAGAGCTTTATTTTCATAGAATCATAGAATAGTTGGGGTTGGAAAGGACCTTGAGATCATCTAGTTCCAACCCCCCTGCCATGGATGGGGACACCTTACATTAAACAATGTCACCCAAGGCCTCATCCAACATGGCCTTGAACACCACCAAGGATGGAGCATTCACAACCTCCCTGGACGACCCATTCCAGTGCCTCACCACCCTCACACTAAAGAATTTCTTCCTTATATCCAATCTAAACTTCCCCTGTTTCAGTTTTAACCCGTTACCCCTTGTCCTCTCACTACAGTCCCTAATGAAGAGTCCCTTCCCAGCATCCTTGTAGGCCCCCTTCAGATACTGGAAGGCTGCTATGAGGTCTCCACGCAGCCTTCACTTCTCCAGGCTGAACAGCCCCAACTTTCTCAGCCTGTCTTCATAGGGGAGGTGCTCCAGTCCCCTGATCATCCTCATGGCCCTCCTCTGGAGTATTTTGAGGGTGGCAGATCCCTGGCACAGGCTACCCAGGGAGGTTGTGGATTCTTCCTCTCTGGAGACATTCAAAACCTGCCTGGACACATTCCTTTGTAACCTGCTGTAGGTGGCCCTGGCTTGGTGGGTGGGGTAGACCAGATGATCTCCAGAGGTCCCTTCCAACCCTAATGATTCTGTGAACTATGTTGACTGATTAAAATAGTGTGAATTGTGTTCAAGTTTGCAGGATTTTTTCTTTAAAGTTCCTTCTCAGGATGTTGGTGCAGATTTGGTAAGGGAAGGATGTCTAGTCAGATGGCATAATTCTTGTTTAATATATAAAATACTACAGGAATTAATAAAAGTAGAATGTGTATATTTTCATGTATTACATCAAGCTGAGCTGCTAATTCCTTCACTAACCAGTAGTAACAGCTAATTCCAGTCTTGTTTGTACAGGAACATGTTCATATACGTTAATTAAAAAAAATTTTCATTTACAACCTCTGTAAAAGATTAGATCCTTTCCCCTTTTTAATTGGTCTGCTTTTGTCCTGACAAAAGTAACAGTTGGTCATCTTGGGGGAATTCTTTGAAATCTGTAAGACTCCTCTGTTGCCATTGTTACGTTATTCCTACAAGTATTTTGTTGTTTAAAAGTCAAGTACAAACTTCAGTTTAAATTTAAGTTATACTTATCCTTTCATGAATAATGGCGTAGTAGCACTATTGAAAGCTTAGGTGTAGTTAAATCTAAACAATCTATCTTGAACTAATGCAGCTTTAAGTTGATACAGCTTTAAACACTTTTAGTTAAAAAGTTAACAACAATACCAAGCCGAGAATTTTCTGTTGTGTTTCAAAATATTGAAACCAAAGTATTCAGTTATACAAGGTTTTGTTTGTATCCTGCTGTATCCCCAATTGTTTGATTGTTGTTGGGGATTATTTTCTTTTGTTTGTTGTTTGTTTTTTTTTTTTAACCTGGAGTGACAAAAGACTTCATTGATATAAGGGCTGACTGTGCATGTTGTGTGGCTCATACAGTTGATCTGCAATGTTTTTGGGGTTTGTTATTTTAATACATATTCACCCAATGTATGAGATATAAAGAGCTCGATTTGGGGACATATGACTTTCCAACAAACGTTGACTCATCTGTTGCTCTTCATATGTAAATAATGTAAACAAGTAGGTTACAGACATGTTATGTCTCTGTAAATTCCTTTCTATATTCATGTCAGAAGATGGTGACAGATGTATTGTGTAACCAGGCTGGAAAAGAAAAAGATACTCTTGCCATACACTTGACTGTATGATTGGTACTGAGGAAACAAATCTATTGCAAGTTACTCTGTTTTGGTGCTGTATTGGAGGTGTCAGTGAACTACAGAATTTAATAACCCAGTTTTTCCAACTGTCTCTTCTTTATTTCTTTCCTAACTTCATGTTTGTGCCTGCCTTTTGGTCAGGTAAACAAAATGATGGATATCGTCATCTTTTTCTTTGTGGGGAAACTAAATACATTTTCAGACGATGTGGGTAGGAATTGATAAATACAGTAATTGATAAATACAATTTATTCCTTACTCAATGTGCTTAATTAAAATTCTAGGATATATTTTTTCACATATATATATGTGTGTGTGTGTGCACACTCTGGAAATCTTCCAGTAATATTACAGAAAATAAAATAGTTCTAAAAAATTAATAACAACTCCATGAATTTAGTCAAGGTGTTGCAAATGAATTAATATTTGATTTGACCGAGTATCTCTTGCATATGCTTGTGTTTCATGTACTCAAGAGTCTATGCATTTTTATTTTCTTGCCACTGGTTTTACTCTAGTGTCGGGTGTAAGTCTGTATACCCTTCCCTTCTTGCTGCTTTTCTGTCCTTTGGGGAAGAGGAATTTTAGAGATTTAAGACAGTGAATGCCAGTCTGTTCATCTTGAGATTAATAGAATTGTAGAAAAGTTGCTTTAGAAAAGTTATGTGAGGAAATCTAATCAGTTAATTATGAAGATGATACATCTGTCTTTTTTCTGTGAAGGAAGAGGAAGTACTTACATTCACCACTTACTGTAAAGTTAGGACTCCATGAAGGACTGCTACTACATGTTCGGTCTGTCAAAAGAGGGATTAGTGTAAGGGAAATTAATACTGAGAGTAGTGATCATCATCTTAGAGATTTCTAACCATTCAAATAAAAGCAAACCCCGATTAATAAGAAGGTACAGATTTTTTCCAAGACCTGTTAAAAAAAAAGTAATCCAAGATTTAGAAATCTTAAGTGATTAAAAAACTGGTTAGCATGTCTTTTGCAATACATAATAGTGTTCTTATGGCTGATTGCCTTTTAATTCTGTAGTTACAGGCTTTATGTTTATAAAAAAAAAAAAAAATCTTAGGTTGTAGGGCTGCAGGAGAGTAACCAAATAAATTGAAGATCAGCAGTTTAATTTAGCGTAGAAATACTTGCTGAGTCGGCGTTCATTACATCACTAAAACGTGTGTCACACATACACGGTGTGTAACAGTCTGAGAAGCCAAAAAAAATCTATTATTAGCACTTTTGCTACAATAGCCATACCTGTTCTTTAATCAGAAAAAAAAAAAAATCCAAAATCAAACCAAAAAACCCCAGCAACACACGTAACAACCAAACCTCCCATCCTTCCCGCCCCTGACAAAAAAATCCCAAAACAAAAAATCCTTCCATATCCCATATCTTTAATAAGGTTTAGCAGAAATAATCCTGATTTTGACTGTTTATTAAAAACAAAAAAACCCAAACCACCTCAAAACACTTCTGTTTCAAGAATTAATTCCTTTTTTAGGAAAAGTAATTAAAACTGCTGGTTTCTTTCATAAAAGAAGGTCTGTACTGCTCCTTACCAGAACAGGAAACTGTGTACCACGATTTTCACTGACTTCAGAAATAATTGATTAATTGATTGATAGTAGATGATAAATATTCATACAATTTGCCTGCTCTTTTTATGTTTAAACAGATTCAAGATAAGTTTGCCTAGAGCTAAGAGGAAACCTGAGTGTAAATGTCAGTTCCAAGACTTATTTCTACTGGTTCTGCGGTTGAAATGAATGCAAATCAATATTTTATCACCAAGACTAAGATAGTTTTTTTATTTTTATTTCTGAAACATTTAAGCCTTTCATTTAGATTATCATGTTTTAGAAACAGAAATAACACTGCATCATTTTATAATGCAGCTTCAGGATAAAAGAAATTTTGTTAAAGCAACTGGCTGAAAAATATCTAGATGTTCACTTAAAAAATGTAATGGCTTGGAAAACATGAGTTCATAAATATGCTTAAACCTTCTTTTGATCTACTAGGGAAGTAGAATGTTACAATAAAGTATGAAATGAAACTGAGAAGAAAGTGATTCTTAAGATATTTTAAGAGATTCCAAGAGAAGGTATTCTTAAGATATTTTAAGATCAGAAGTCTTAGTAAACCTGAAAATACAGACAGGATTGATTAATATAAAAGAAATTCTAACAAAAGCCATAAAAGTAATTCTAACAAAAGTCACAGGTACATACTTATAGACATCTGCACTATTTTTGGTTGAGTTTTCTTTTGTACTTGTCTCGCATAAAGCAATTATTCACTCCATTGAAAATTTTACTCATTTTCTATTGAAACCTATGTAAAGAGAGGTTTTTCCAGGAAGCCCATGTGTTGATAATAGAGTTGTTTAAAAATGTCCTGATACTATGATAAAGAATGTGGTGTATTAAAAGCTTTAAGTTAACTAGATGAAAAAAGGAAACCCTGTTGTGAAAACAGGAAAGACAGTAATCTGTTTTCACAAAACTAGTAGTGGAAAAGAGCAAACTGCTGACTAATACACTTCTCTGGTGCAGACTACTGAGACTAGTTGGACTTGTTTGTGTTACACTTGAATCTCAGAGGTGTGATGTGACAAAACATCTTTTTGTCACTGATTCTTCTCTTTGAGAACTGAAGTTTCTTGATCAGAGGCCAAACGACAGCAAGTGATTTGTCAATGCTGTCACAGATTCATAAACTATGTATAGCTCTAGGTATCATTGATGTAATTGCAGCCTCATTAAAGAAATTCTTGTCCATCAGCTGCATATATACCAAGATGGAATACGGAGAGAGAGAAATGATGAACTCCTTATCAAGTCTAAAATAAACCAGGAGAGAAGAATGTGTGTAAAATGGATGAGTAAGAACTAAAGCGTTTTTTTAATCTTAACTTGTAGGTCTTCCTCTTCCATTTAGCACAGACAGGGTAGAGTTGATGATTATCTGCACCTATACTGCAAACATTAAGTAGAGGAATTTTGTTTGGGAACTGTAAAAGGCATGTTGGTTGAAATTTTCTTTTATGAAAAAATAAAAGCAGAGGAAAAAGACACATGCTTTTTTCTGTGAACTATGAAAAGGGATTGTGGAATTCAGAAGGATTTATGAATGTCCTGTCAGGCAGAAGTCCAACAGAACCAAAAGTCATGCTTTGAATTCCAGTGCATCAGTCTAGCTCTTAACATCTATGTATCTCTTTGGTGTTTATGTAAATTATTCCAACTTGTTATTGCTTTCAAGCAGAGCTGAAATAAACAGTGTGTAATTTGATTTTGTTTCTATCTATACCATAAAAGCTAAGAGTGGAGAAAATAACTATTTTTTTATGGTTTTTTTTTTCAAGATCAGTACTTTGAGAATTATTTTGAGACTTTGAGCTGTTTCAGTGAAAACAAAAGGTAATGATATTACAGAACAAAATATGTTGAGCTTTAAGTATTTGCTACACAAATGCTATTTGTGGATTTTGTAATTATGAGTAAGCATAATTCTTGCCTTCTTTTGACATCTAATATGTAACTGACATTATAAGTAATGGAGGAAAAAAAATACTACTCTTAGACTCCTTAATGAGTCTGAAATACTATCACTTCCCTCCTCTAGTTTTATCTCTCAGTAGACAAAACAAACCAAGTCCTTTTTGTCCGTCCTCATGGATTGTTTTATGAATTTCTGCTTGTTCTGGCTTTTGTCATCTTTCTATTCTATTTGTTTACTTTCAGTGTGATTTCAAACACTGGAAAGATGACTTCACATATTTTCTAGAATGACAGTGGTCTTTTTTGTATTAATATTACATCAGCAATGCTTTTAATTTAAATATGCTATATACCTTATTCTGCTATGTAATAATTTTTTGCCATTTTTCATTTTTTCTTCCAAATGTAGAACTATTTTTTACAGTAATGGTAAGGCAATTATGTGAATTCAGTCATAGTGAAGAACTTCCACTTCTAACACCATCTTTTCATATATTTGCAACCCATTCCAGACTGGTGTCTTCTGCAGACTGTGAAATTCTGTTCTTCCAGCTAGCTGAGGACATTGATTAAATTGACCTGTATCATATTGTTTGATACCCTACACAATAATTCTGCCTAAAGAATTACTCCCAAAGATCACCATATGAGTATATACTATTTTCTACCAATTTCAACTTTGTTGTAGTTATCTTGCTTTCATAGGGAATTTCATGAAAATCAATTTTTGGAAGAAACACAATGGAACTTAACCTTGCAAGTAAGACCGTGATATACACCATGATAAGACCAGATCAAATATTTTGTGGTGATGTGATATGGAAAGACTTGCAATTGTCTGTTTGCATTGGTAGCCTATAATTAATTACTTGGTAGCATTTACTGTTATCGTTTGTATCAAAAGAGAAAATACGCCACTAAGCTTTATGGATAAGGTATGATTTACCACTCTGTTGTGTTCTGGGGTCAGAATAGGATGCTTAAAATGCATTCTGCATTTTACGCTTTACCATCATTCTGACAAACTGGAGACTGTCAAGGAAGCCTGGAAAACTGAAGTTTTTTGTTTGTCTGAAATACAAAATCCATTTAATGTGGAGAACCAGTCTCAACAGTTTTGTATTTTTTTCGATATAACTTTATAAATAACTGTATTAAACATAAAACTGATGGGATTCTTTAGGCAGCTGGTAACAAAGTACCTGCAAACTATTTAAAAAATGCATTCTGTGTGTATAATACTGAGATTTATTGTACATCTTAAAAAAAAAAAACAAAACACTATTTTTTGAGACCACCAGAAATTGAGAAGATCTAGTATCATACCACATTCTATAATCAAATAGTTCTCTTGATAGTCAATAATTTATTCTTTTAGAGGTATTTAGTAACTGTTGAAAGACAATAGGAAGCAAGAACCATTGGAAGCCTAACAGGACTCAATTTCTAAACACCAGAGATGTTTTTAAAGCATGTCCTCTTGTTTCTGATTCGCCGACTAGTTTATTAATAAATACAGAAATGCAGTTTTATCTTTACCAAGATGACCTCCTGTTTTGGTTCTCAGTGTATGCGCTAATAATTTTTTCTACATCACTGCTAGTAAATTGCTAGCAGCAATTCTTCTGTTTCTCTTGTCAACCAAGCTTTATTCAAGTTTGACCTTCTGTTTGTCAGACAAGCATCACTCATCTCTTATGATATGCTAGCTTTAATATTTTCTTTCAAGCATTATACAATATATCTTCCTAGAATATGCTTCAGCAACACATCTTCTAAGCTTATATACTGTAATATTTTGTTCTGTAGTGATAATATTAGCTTCTGGATACAGCATTTATTATTTTAGCACGACTGAATTTCTGTTATTGTTTTGGGCAGCCAATTCTTTAATGTGCTGCTCTTATTTGAACCTATTTTTAGCAATGCATACTAATTAGAATTGTCCGGCTCAGACTACAAACTACTTCTGACTATGGCTACTTTACATATATTGATTCCATGGATCAGCTGTATTGTTATTTTAATTCCAGCAAGTACTATGTCTGAAGAGTTTGTTTCCAGGAATGACATAATTATCAGTCAGTTTGACGTTCTTGCAGCTACTTTGCAGAATTAGAGATTAAAATGATACTTTGAGAGAATAATGAACTTTAAATCTTTTTCTAATTTGGTGTTATACAATTATGCACTCATACAAGAATTGAAAATCAATGCAGTATACATAGTTCCTAGGAAGTTTAGATTTTAGGACCTGATGACCATTCTTGTGCTATAGCACAGGGTGTGTGTGGTGATTTATATTTTTGAAATTATTAAAGAAAATGTATTAGAATGATGCTCTGCTGCTCAGAAAAATGCAAAAGGGAAATAATGACACAAGGCTTAAAGGATACTTGTGACTGGGGAGCAGGGGATCTGCTGAACTTCTTTGATCCAAATATATCTGCTGACTGATGAGACTATTGACCGTTTGTGTCATGATAGGATCATAAGCTACAAAAGCAAAGGTCTGTCTTCACTTCTGTATCTTCCTTGCTAGTTTATCTTTCATGCAAGACCCTGGGTTAATCAGCATCCTTTCAAGATTTTTTTTCTTCTGAGAAGTTTGGGTATAGAAACTAGTTACCTTCTATGATGAATTCTTCTTTTGTATGGTAAGTTACAGGTGACAACATTGCTATTAGAAATGGATAAGTCAGACCATGAATTAATTTGAAAGCAGCTGATAGCAGTGTAAAGTTCGATTTTTATAAGATCTATTAGTTTTCAGACTGAGTTTGAATAGTTACTATGCAGCATTAATAAACGCTTGTGGGAAATTTTAGTTAGCCTTCTGAAAACCTTTAAACATATATGTGTACAGAAAGTAACTTAAGGGCTTATTTGAGGTGGCTGAAAGAGTGCCGAATAAGCCTCTCTCACTCCATTCCCTTCCAATTCCCTCCATCTGGGGACTAACCTCTGGATATTTGTGAACTATTGTCAACAGAAGCCTAGATTTAGTTGGTATGTTGAAGTTACAGAGCCTTTTAATACCTTGAACTTTTTATTAATTGAACCTTAAAGACTGATTTTAACTCGTGAATACCTCTGGTTTCCTGCTTATTTAAAGGTTTATGTTTGTTTATGGGAGGCTCAGGGAGTGGTAGTAAAAGGAGAGGGTTAGACATACATGGTAAAGAATGGTACAGAGCTGGAGAGAACTTTGTAGCTAAGCAGGTGCATTTTAAAATATGGTTTGCTAAATATTCCTTAATACTGTCTTCTTCCTAAAGTTTTTGTGTTCTGTCATCAAAGCTTAAGAATTCAGCATAGACAATGAGCTTATTTGGAGAAATGTGATATAATAGCTGTCCATCATGCTTTGCTTGCTGTAATTAATAATATGATACATTTTCTGCTTCCTTATCTAATGATATAAATTGTTTCTACCTTGTACCACTATGGTATCCTTAACTAAGTTAAGTTTTTTCTTCATTTTCCCAATTACCTAATTAAATATATATGAATTCAAAATTATCAGGCTGCCTAAAAGATATTGAATCTTGCCTTCATTATTTGACATTTTTCAATACAAGTTTCAGTAGTAAGTAGATAGGTGACCACACTTCATTGCACTGCACAGGTGCAAAATAGCAACGCTTATGGAGTAGTCCATGGATTTTTCTTGTAATCCTAGTAAAACATTCCCCAGTTATCTAAAAATGCACATGGTATAGAAGATAGATTTATTTTCTAAAACAGAACTTGGCGGCTATTACAGGTATTTCACATTGTAGTGAATTTTATTGTAAAATAAGTATTTAAGGAAAAAAAATCTAACTGAAATAAGTAGTATCCCATAGGGTTAACTAAATGGACCAACATTTGTATTACTGTCAGTACACTCACAACTTTTTTATGTTAGTTGCTTGCTGTAGTACATGTGAATGATGGAAATGAGTTGTATGAAGATAAACTCTTTTAAGTAAATCATTGTCATTCAGCAGTATAATCTGAGATGTCTAGCCTTGTATCCCTGAATTAGAAATACATTCAGTGGTCTCTTACATAATCATAGTTCATTTCTTATCTACATCAAGGAATGTTGCTGTCTGTTCTGGTAGTCTAATGACTACTAAAGTGAATTGCTTGGTGACTGTATGCTTCCTGATTTGGTGCTCTCATATGCAGAGAGAAAACTTCCACAGTTCAAATTATTTCACTCATGGTGAGTTCAGAAGAAGCAATAAACAAAGAAGTTTTCAAACTAATTTTTTCTCTGAAGATGCAGTCATTTGTGACAAAAGAGATGTTCTCAATATCTTGGTTTGGGAAATTTGCGTCAGTTGTCTGCTTTATGCAATTCCTATTAAAAAAGAGGCCATTAGGCTGCTGCATTGTTGGGGTTGTATTTTATTTTTTTTTCCTAAGTAGCAACTGCAAAGAAATCAAGTTAAACCAAAACCGCAATACCTTTTTTCCCTTCCTAATTTTTGATTGTTGCTCTCCTTCCTAAAGTTAGGCAAAATTAGTTTCCAGTAAAGGAAATGTAGTGAAATTAGATGAAGCTGGCTGAAACCCAAGAGAGCTAAAGAAAATTTCATATGTTCATCTCTCATGCTCTGAAATACAAAATTCCATATAATGTGGACAACAAGTCTCAACAATTTTGTATTTTTCTAATATAACTGTATAAACAACAGAATTAAATATGTAATTTATGAGATTCTTTAGGCAGCTGGCAGCAAAGTACCTGCAAACTATTTAAAAATTGCATTCCACATCTATAATACATCTTTCCACATCTATTATACATATTTAAATAGCAGTATTACAAATATTGTTATGATTAGATAGTGTAGAAAGAAGTTACAGTTTGCATGAAGAGATGGTAAGGCTTCTTACCTTACAGGAGATGTTCTGCCTAAAACTTCCCTCAGTCCTCATATCTCTCTTCACCTTTTAGACTCTGCCTTTTTTTCAAGTTTGCAAATATATTCAGGTTCATTCTCTCCTACTTAGAATCCTGTTGGTATATCCTCTCTTGCCTTTCCTCTTATTCACCTGCCAAGATGCTGCTCCAGCACTTTGGTTTTAATATTCCTCTTGTTTCCTTTACCCCTTATAAAAGCATATCCCATTTTGTATCCACAGCCAGCCCAGTTCACATTCATCTAGGTGCTCCTGGTTCTGCTCTTAGCCTGCTTATGAAGATGCTGTAATACTCTTATAGTGGGAAAGTAGGATGATATGGTCTTCCAAATCTTCTTGTTATGCTTGTGAGGAAAGAGTAGCCCGTCATGTCTGATGTTGTCAGACAAGTACATTTAACAATTAAAAATAAAGATTAAACTCATTTTTATAAATCTACCCAGTCGAACGAGGGTAATCTGACAACTACAACACTATAGCTTAATTTAGTTAAGAATTAATTTTTGAGGCAAAATAAAAATTCTAGTATTTCTGAAGGGGGGAATTTTGAAGTGAGAAAACAGAGTAAGATGTCTTACTCTATTTTTACTAAATAATGGATTTTACTATTAGTAGTTTTAATATTCTGTATAACTCAAAATGTAAGTTTTTCTTGAACCATAAACTATAGTTCATTCTGAGGCATACTCTTTCTAAATGGATTATTCACAGTAACTGTGAAAGAGAAGCTAAGATCTGTAGTCGAGGATAAGAAAATGGCATATTTGGTGGTCTCACGAAGGAGAGGAGGCTGTTGCATTGTTGGATTTTCTGTGGATTCAAATTTGGTGTTGTGATATTGCTAATACTTAGTATCTCAATCCTCTTTAATTTTTTTTTTTTTTGAATAATACAAAATCAAATGCGATCTGACTGGTAAAACACATTTTGAACAACTTAGCTCCAGTTTCAGTACTATTGCCTATTCTTGTGCCAGTGCTTTACTTTGATTACATTAGTTGACTCTGAAATCAGTGGCACAATAGGGGCTTTTAGTTCCTTGGCTTGTCACCCTGAAAATGTATGCACTTTTACATTTGCCAATATATTTTTCATGTATGTGTTTGGTATTTTCTTGTAGATAAACTGCTTTAAAAATGAAATGTGGCAGATGTTTAAGGTGTATATGATAATTTTATAGTGTATTTAACGTGGCATATTTCCAAACATCTGAAAATTACCTGAATTAGGGAGGAAAAGTGGAAAGATCAGTAAGGTGACAATTAAAAGAATGCAGTTTCATGTATGCACTGTACTATAAAGCATCAAACTGGCAAGATGATAAAATAAGGGTAGTGCTCCCTGTATATAATATATGCTCCTCCTCAGCATATATTTTCTGTCTTACAGTAAATGTGAATGCGTCATATCTTTGCATTAAGCAATTTATAATTTTATAGATAAATATATATATTCTACTTTCGCAATTGTAATTCTGTTTGCATTTGGGGGTAATTTCTGTTATTATATGAATTGCTGTGGTAGAATAGAATAGTTAAAGTTCAGGAGTTTGGGTGTTTGTTTGGGTTTTCTAATATATGTATATATCCTTAGTAGAAACACTTTCATTTTCCTTGAAAATAGATCATTATTTTTTTGAACACTGCAACTATATTAAATAATATAAAAAAACCCAAAACAAAACCCCTAAAAATCATGTTGTGCTGGGTTACGATATGTGTTAAATGGTATCCACGCAGTCCTGCAGAAGTGGCAGGGGTTCTTGTCTACTGAAAACATTTTTTTTTTCTTGTTTAAAATATGTTGACAGTGGTCTTGCCCCAGTGGTACAGCAAAGCACAGGTGTTACTTGGATTCTTCTCTACATTAGCAGATTAAAACAGTGACAGCTTTTTATAGCGTAAGAAGTTTTCTCGAAGAGTCTTTTGTCTAACCTATATTCCCCTTCTTCCCAATTCTCTTCCAGATAGCGTTTCTGTGGATGAAAAGGTTTAAAATCACGTATTTACTATAGGGATCATGTCTTTTTTGATGTTTGTGACTTATTTGACCTGTTTGGTTCCTTCATTTTAGTTGTGATATCTGCATGTTTTTCCCAGCTTTTCACTCTTTTGTTCTCCTTTGGGTGTATTGCAAATGTGTTGCAGTTATGAACAGGATAACTGTCAATCTTGTGTTTATCATAATTGCCAACACGGGGGTCTGCTACTGTCAAACAAGTTATCTGGGATTTTTGTCTCTAATTATCATCTATACTGCTTACGCTATAGGACTTAATGGACAACAATATTTGGGAAGCAATATCTTATCTTCCCATGGGTTCTTCCAGTGTGTTTCATTAAATGCTGAATGCTATCAAAATGTATTCCAAAGCAATAGTTACTCTAGCTTTGGCCTGGAGCTGACCCTGCTAAACATTTTCATATTAGGTGTTATATGTGTTATACAGTTAAATTCTGTCTAAGGCTTACTAAGAGCAAGTGAGTAACTAATTTTTTTTTGGTCTTTACTAAAGGCTCGGATAGTAAGTGGAAGTTCCTTGGATACTTCCAAGCTTTATGCAGTCCAGGCATTTAGTGGGTAAGTACCAATATGACTGTGAATTCTGTTATTTATATTTGCGAATTAGCCTCATAGAGTTATAGTATTTTTTCTGAGTTTTGTTCTTATAAGAATTTGAATTATTTTAAAAGGAATATAATGTTTCATTGTGTATGTCATCTTTTAATTTTTTTAAGTCCTTAATTTTTAAGAAATTAATAACCAAAATTCTGTTGCAGATTCCAACAGAAAGACAATTTTTTTTTTTACCTGTTTGCATACAAAACAAATGCCCTTTGAAGCTGTAGTTTTATTTTCTCTCAATTTTAGTAAATGTGTAATAATATAATATCAGTCTAAGATTTTAAATCCAACAGGTCAAGGGAAAATGATCTTATATTTGCTGAGAGTGAGTGTGGCAGAAACATGTACATTTTGTTTGATTATTTCCAGATCGAGTTATCTTACATACAGTTATAAGGATTCCTTCCTTTGAGGAAAACCTCCTCTTCCTATTTTGAATACTTTATTCAGTTTGGAAAGGAGAAAAAGTAAAAACCATTGATAAAATTTGTCAGTTAGATTATCTAACTATCTAAAAGAAATATTACCCTCTTGCTGGTGCACTATATAAGCACTATTAGGTGTTGTTATACTTTGTCACAAAGATGAGGTGATGAGATTGAATTCATCTTCCATCTTCTCATTTGTGCACCTTAAAGGCTATTCAATAGGTGCTAGACACTATGAAGTTTTCCAATTTAGATTCCTATGTTTGGGAGTTTTCCCCTTAAAACAAAATTAATGGCATTAATTTTCTTAATATAATTCACCTGCTGCTGTGGAAGGTAACATTTGTACTTACTGCTAAACCTTAAACAAATTTAAGAGAACTCACCAGCTTTTCAGTGGCTTAGGTAGTTTCTGTATAATTTGTCATACTTCAAAGTGTTGTATTACTTCTTTTTCCAGCTCATAGAAACTTCAGAATTGCTGTAGAAGTGTAAGGCCGTATGTGACATTGTGCAGAGTTACTTGCTGAATGCAACATTAGACATTTAAGTATTATAAAAGATGTCGTGGATTTTTTATTAGTGGTCTCTTTGGCATTAGGATTAAATTGTAGTATACTTCTCTTGGCTTGCAAACCACACATTGCTTTCACTTTGATGCAGTTTTCTCTTAAGGTCACAAAGGTTGAAAGTAACTCAGTATTAAAATGATACAAACTTCTGCCTTGCATATTGATCAGCAGTATTTCTTACTATGCCAAAACAACTACTCCTGTTGAATGGGATTTTCTAAGTACTGTATCTCTCTGAGACACATATCTTTGAACAATTACATTTGAGAAGCTTGGTGTATAGGTCACCTCACAGTTTTCACAACAAGTAACACCTTTAGGTGTTCCTGCTCTGGCAGGGGGATTGGACTAGATGATCTTTTGAGGTCCCTTCCAATCTCTAACATACTGTGATACTGTGATACTGTGAAGAGAACAATATTTAACATCAAAATAAGTTCAAATTCTTGAAATACAGTGTAGAAATCAACATTCTCAGATACTCTTATAGGTGCTGTTCAGTGCAGATTTGTTTATTACGTTCAATGCCATATTTCTAGAATAAGAAGAAATGTTAGGGGGGGGAGGGTTTCACTAGAAAAAGCAGAAATCCAAGACTGAAAATATAGATAGCTCAAAACTGTTGTGAATTTACTATCTGTGGTTTTTAATGACCCAATTTTGATCATTACGTGTGGTTGGGCTTTCATTGTTTAAGCTAGAGAATTAATTCTTCAAATAACCAAAATCATAAGGAAAAAATTCCATTTCATATGATTTTTCTTCTTTTTTTTTAATTTCCCTTTCTTTAAGTAACCTACTTCTTGCTTTCTTAAATTTTATTGTTTGCCCCTCATATGAGTAAGTGCAATTAGAGAGCTCAGTCATGTTGCTTGCAATCTGGAAAACCAGAAGAGAAACAGTTTAACATCTAGTTATTATATAGTTTAGGAATAGCATTTTGTTAGAGGACTCTGTGAGTGGAGGTTCTGACAATCAGGTATGGGTATCTGTGCATGCAGGAAGCTGCCTTGGATGGTATGGTTTTATTGTATGCACTACTTTCCATAGCCAGTTACTTAATTACTCTTTCCTAATAGGTGTAGGACTTAGAAACGTAAGGTACAAGAGTGTATAGAATTCTTATTCTTTGTGGGTTGCACACAGAAATCAATCTCAAGATTGATTGATCAATCAAGACTTAAGGAGACCATTTGCCACTAAATGACTATGCAGATGGAAATTTCTCTTTTTCTGCCCTTTCTTCCACAGGTGAAAAATTCAAATATTGAATCCTCTAAGAATAAGCGGTGTCCATGCCTTCTACAGACATCCTATAACCACTGTATAGGACTACTTCAAATGACTGATAGTATCTCAATACTAGCTCATGGTTTTAGGTTAAACCTTACTTCTTTTGCTGAAAAAGTTTAGAAGGAGCCTCTACTCCCTTTGCTGTCTGCAGTATCTTAATGCAAGCCTCTGTTTCACCAGGCCTTCCTGAAAACAGTGATATATTTTTCATTTAACTTTGCATTCAGCTGAAGAACACTGACATCTCTAAAACTGGTGTAGCTCTGTTTTAATCACACTTTCCACTTTACTCCTGAATGTAAAAACTAAAGTGTAGGAACCCTCAGCCTTTTCACTGCCAGAATTAACTGACTGCAGCCTTAGATATGACTCCTTTGCCATCTAATTCTCCCCAAAAGGTGTTTCTGTTTGAAGTGAGGGGATATTCTTTCCCTCACAACCCTTGATACTTTGCTTTATCTATATAGAAATACCTCAATTGCCTCTTTTTCTGCTTTATTCTTCCCTCTTTCTCATAGCATAGTGCTGTGAACCCACCTCACATGCACAAGCATATCCCAAGCCCATGACACAGACTGCAGCTCTTCATTCTCTGTGGTGATTTTCACTTGGCTGCATTAAATGAGAAAAAAGCCAGGAGACTAAAGAAAAGGCAAAACCCAAATACAGTTTTCCTGTAGCTTGTCATGCTACTTCTTTGTTAAAAGGCAGAACCTCCACCTTCCCTGTTCTTTCTATGCCAGTACCAAATAATATCATTTTATTTGTCTCATCTTCAATAAGATGAAGAAAGTTTAGAATTTATCCTTTCAGTATTTTTGAAAATGACATGGAGGTCAGCTGGGTTTTTCATCATGTATATGAATCATAAAATCATAGAATGGTTTGGGTTGGAAGAGACTTTAAAGACCCTTCCAACCTTAAAGATCTAGTTCCACCTGCCCTGCCATGGGTAGGGACATGTCCCACTAGACCAGGTTGCTCAAGGCTCCATCCAGCCTGGTCTTGAACACTTCCAGGGATGGGGCATCCACAACTTTTTGGGGTAGCCTGTTCCAGTACCTCACCACCCTCATAGTGAAGATTTTTTTATTTTCCAAATGTGTAATCAAAGTCTCCCCTATGTCAGCTTAAAGGCATTCCCGCTTGTCCTGTCGCTACATGTGCTTGTAAGAAGTCTCTCTCCAGATTTCTTATGGACACCTTTAGCTCTTGGAAGGCTGCTCAGAAGTCTCTCTGGAACCTCCTCTTCTCCAGGCTGAACCCCAACTCCCTCAGCTTGTCTTCATAGGAGAGGTGCTCCAGCCCTCTGATCCTCTTCGTGGCCTCCTCTGGGCTTGCTCCAGCAGGTCCACGTTTCTTATGTTGGGGCCCCCAGAACTGTTCTGCCTTTTCCAGAGACTTGTTCTGTATTAATTCACTGCTTGCCTGAGGGCAGTAAAGTCAGAGACTGATAATTTTACCACATGGCCTAATCCATTATGAAATTTGCTAATGGTACACAGATGGTGCTGCATGCACGTGATTACTCACTTCCTTCAGTGGCACGTTCTCAATGGTAAAATCAATTTATTTTTTCTTGGATACTCTGGCAAATTCGGATAGATTATTGCTATGCAAAATACCTTCAAGAAGCACACAAAAAAATCAACATTACAGTTACTTTTCTTGCACTGAACGATGACTCGTGTGCCATCAATTTTGTCATCTTTTATGTCACTTTGTTGTTGTGTTGTTGTTAATGGAGGTAGGGAGGGGAGTGAAGAATTTAATCTATAACATACATAACAGGTACAGTTTGTCTAATGCTGTAGTGTTTAATATTCCAAAGACTATACATAAAGACTAGTATTTCACTGTCAATACGGCATTGCCCGGTTTGTTAGCTCTGGTAATGTAGCTATTCTCCAGGTTTTCAATAAAATTTGATCCCATAATCCAGGTCTGTGTATTGATCTTTGCATCCAGCTGATAGCCACCAATCTTTGCATATGATTCTCTTAAATATTATTAGAAGGATCAAATTTTGTTCTTGTACAGAGAATTTGTGCATAGAAGAATTTCTAGTTCATATTCCCAAAGTCAGGGTTGTTTCAGTAAAGATGCAATAAAAAGGACTAAATATCTAGCTCTCCAAGAGTAAGATTGAGATGTGTGTTTTCAGCACACGTTAGTGGAACTGTATTATTCCACTTGATCTCCTAGTGGATTGTCCTGCTCTCCACTTAAAAATGAAGTGTATCTTCTCAGGCAGGTGTACATCCCCTTTTGCGCTGTTACTTTTAGTTTTGTCTGTGTATTTAATTTTTATTTGTTGTAATTAGTTGTATAGTTTCTTTCCTTTATACAGTGCTTTTAACTAAATATTCATATAGGGGAAAAATAATTAACAGTATTTAAAAATGTTTTAAATTAATCTGAAATACAATACCTGCTCTGCTACCAGAAGCAACATGGAAATAACTTGCCTACAGGCCCTCCCACCCCTCTATATATGCAGGAGTCATGTAGCTATTACCTTTATCCTTCTATATGTGCCTGCATGCACAGAATACCAGTCTGCAGCCTAAGTGGCAGTGATTAGAATTTCTGATATAGCCCTTCTTAAGTGTATTGCCTTGCTTATGCACTTTGCCTTACCACCAGACCCAAAACATACACAGACTCATATCTGTTCAAGTACTCCAGCCTTTCATATTATTAGCTCCTTCCATGTTTAAAAAATAGGGTCATCTTTGTTGTTGTCAATATCTTCTTTTGAACCTCACCCCTCGTGCACTCCTGACATTCCAAACAACTTCAATGCCATCACTACCTGCTCTGGCTAAAGCTGCTTTCACCCTGTTTCACTTCAATCTTCAAAGAGAGAGGAACAGTTGCTGTTTATCCCAAATTATGCAGAGGCAGCTGTTGGACTAAGTTTGATAAAAGATTCACAAGTCCCTCATAAAGTCAGAATTCATATTACAGCACTAATGCCATGATGAAATATCTTTGTATTATGCCCCTCTACTCTGCTCTCATGAGACCTCACTTGGAGTATTGTGTGCAGTTCTGGTGTCCTCAACATAAAAAGGACATGTACTGTTGGAACAAGTCCAGAGGAGGCCACGAGGATGATCAGGGGACTGGAGCACCTCCCGTATGAAGACAGGCTGAGAAAGTTGGGGCTGTTCAGCCTGGAGAAGAGAAGGCTGCGTGGAGACCTCATAGCAGCCTTCCAGTATCTGAAGGGGGCCTACAAGGATGCTGGGGAGGGACTCTTCATCAGGGACTGTAGTGACAGGACAAGGGGTAACAGGTTAAAACTGAAACAGGGGAAGTTTAGATTGGATATAAGGAAGAAATTCTTTAGTGTGAGGGTGGTGAGGCACTGGAATGGGTTGCCCAGGGAGGGTGTGAATGCTCCATCCCTGGCGGTGTTCAAGGCCAGGTTGGATGAGGCCTTGGGTGGCATGGTTTAGTGTGAGGTGTCCCTGCCCATGGCAGGGGGGTTGGAACTAGATGATCTCAAGGTCCTTTCCAACCCTAACTCTTCTATGATTCTATGATTCCAGCTGCTCCTGGGTAACAAAGAGCCCTGAGAGTCCGAGCAGCTGAATTTAATTCTTAGTCTCTATACATTTACTTTCATAACCTCAGAAATTTTATTTCTATCATGCTTTTGCTGAGAATTGTAGGTATGTCTGGAAGTTGCAATTTGGGTCAACCTTAATCATTATGTTCTTGAAAAGAAAATTCTAATATCAGAACCCTGCACCAAAGACTGTTTACGTGAAAATAGAAAGGAAATGTATAAACAGCCTATGGATCTCTTTCCCTTTCTTACAGAATGGTGCAGATGGATCAGAAGGCAGCATGGGAGAGATGGGTTATCTCTCAAGTTTATAGGATAACAGTTAGGATAGTGCTTGGAAACTGGAGTGCTTGCTCTTAAGGGTTAAAATAAACTCTCCTATACTTCAAGTAAGTGCTTTACCCACTCAACTAAGATATGAAAAGGATTACTTTTTTTTTTTTTTTTTTTCTCTTGTAACTGGAAGGAACTCAACAAACAGAAACAGGGATGAATTTGAGGGTTTTAATATGGCCAACAGGCAATTTGGCAATTTTCGGGGGAGTGGGAGGGAAGTTAATATGGACTTGATGCATTAGAAGAATTGGATGAAAATCCTGAAGACTTTCAAAAAAGTACACAAATGGTCTGAACAAGATTATTATCTTTCCTTGTATATCTGTCAAATTTCATCGATAACTTGAAGTTAGTAGAACTGCTTACTCCTTGTTCAGCTTTTCAAGAATCCCTGATAGAAATTTTACAAGTCAGATTATTTGCATAGATTAGTTCCGAGAGGTTCAATCTTTTCACCTGCTTACTAGCTACTACCAAGACTAGTTAAAATTGTCCTCTTAGTTTTCAAGTTTTTGTTCTTGTTTCTCTTGTTTCCGATCTGCTGTCTCTTTTGCTGATTTCTATACTTCTTCCATTTCATTCTTCCTCTTAACTCTCAGATGAAGTGTGCTCTAGTTGTCATCTACACCTATAAGGAACACTCAGCCTCCCAGATCCAGTGTTTTCTGACCTTTTATATTGACTTAACTCTCCTTGATTTATGTTTAAGTGTCTTAATAAATATGTTCTGACCCAGCATTTGGTGGATTAAATAAATTGTCTTCACTGTCATTGAAGAATTTTTAATGTGCATGCTTCCCAGGCTCATGTATAAGCTGGGAACAGTCAGTTATATATTCCTGTAGATGTATTTCTAAATCCATGTGATATCATGTCTGCAGAAATTAACCAGAGGTGGAAATCTAGTAAAGCTTTTTGGCCATGATTCCATGATGATACAGCATGATGAAAGTTGACAGTTACATAAATATCTGGATTTAAAAGAGAAACTAAAAGGCTTTGTGGTGGGTTTGGGTTTTAATTTGTAAGGTAATTTCTCACCACCTTCATTAGGGTGCCATGATGTTTCAGTATTGCTTTTGATGTGTTTTACCTCTTTCTGCTCCAGCAGGTTTATATTCTTATTTTGATTAGGTCTTATGATCCTATGATAATGACAACCAGAGATGCATGTTGTCAAAGATCAACTAAATGCAGCATGTTATTACCTCCTCTGGTTCTAGGAAGGTCTCCATCCTGGTTTTGCAAATGAATTTGTCATGTAGAACTTCCTATCTTCACCTTATAAATTCTCACAAGCTTTATGCAAATTCGGTTCTTTTTTTCCCTGTGGTGGTTTCTTTCATTATGGCCTTATTGATACTAAGGAGGCCCTTTACACTGATTTCAAGGATAGTAGAAGGAATTCAAACTGAGTCCTTGGCTTTATGGTATTGCAACAGTTATGATAAGGCAGTGTTAATTTTGAGAAGGATGTTCAGATTTTTCTCTTCCCTATAAATGTTGAGACCAGGTCTGCCTTCTAGACAATTTTTGCAGCACTGTGAATACTCTGTCTTCGTAAGTATTACTACTAATTTCCTCTGGTGTAAGGATCAAGAATATTATCAAATGTAGTTTTAATGCTGTTTTGCTGGTACTTGGTTTTAATAACTTTTTTTTTTTTTTTTAAGTTTGTCCCTTAGGAAATCATGATAGTGTTTTAGGGGGGGTTGTGTGGGGGTTTTTTGTTTTGCTTAGTTTTTCAAAATATTGAAAAAAAATAAAGGGCAAGTTTTACAAGCTGAAATGGTGGCACTTTGAGGCCATATCGCCTGAGGCTAGAATAAAGTTAGCTGGCATCAGCTCCCTGTAACGTGACAAGAAGCATGATGGGAAAAAGAAATTAGGTCAGAAATTCTTTGCAAGCAACTTTATTTTTTCTAAAAGCTGACTTGGCCCCAGAGGCCTCTTAGCACAATTTATAATATCTGTTGGTCTGCTTTGGCTTGCACCTGAGGATGAAGCATGCAGCAGATTTGTGATCAGAAGGCAGAGGGAGGCTCAAAGCTATAGTCACAAAGTCTATTTTGCTGCATCAGCTAGAACGAGCGGCTGAAAATATATCCGAATGTGTGCTTAATTTATATCCTTACGGTATAAATATGAGTAAGAAGCATAATTTCAAAATTTTCATGACATTAATATGTGTAGTCATTTGAGTACACGGTCTGTCAAATTTGTGTGGATATAGTCCTTTAATATAGCTTAGTCTACTCCAGCTTCTTGCATTGGCCAAGATAACAGGTTTGCTTCTATGGTGAGATTTGGCTCTTTTAATTTTTATTTTTTTCTTATAACATGGTATTTTTAGCTCATATTAAGACACTTCTAATCCAACTTTCATTTTCAGAGAAAGTGCTAGGTATTTCTTTGGTGGCATTTTAATATACTAAGGACCAGGGAAAGTTATAAATCCAGTCCTGTAATTACTTCTATAATGCTGGTATTTTCTCCCATTTCAGTTTTCTACTCCAGAAAAAATCATTTATTGCTACTCAAGTGTGGATTTGTGGATCTTCAGACAGTGTGGCTGCCTCATAATTATTTTCATTAACTTGCATTGTTCCATGTTTATGTTTTTACAAAAGTTACTGGCTACATTTTGTGATTATAATGTTCAGCAACAATATTTTTCTTCTTCTCCTCCATACCCCTAGTTCAGTCTTCAAAAAACTCATTTCAATTTTGATGAGATCAGACTAGCATTTTGAGTTATTAAAGATGCTTAGATGTTTTATGTATCACATTTGAGTATATAAATCTAATTATGTTATAAACCAGACTCATCTAATCTGAAATAGCATATAATCCTAAGAACTTTAAGAAAATTAAGTATCCCAATGACATAAATGTCTGTTCAATACTGAGTGACCTCTTCATTTTCATCATTATTTCATTACTCAAGACTGTGAAGCAGAATTGTTCAACTGTAGGGAAAAACTTCTTGCTGCTGCCTTAGCCAGTTTGTTCATATTACAGGAAGTTACAATATTTCAGGTATGGTGTATCATACATGTACTGAGCTTTTGTTTGAGTAGGGAGAACTTCAAAGTATGGGAATTATTGAACAGAAGATGACCAAATACCCCCAACAATATGGATTCTATTATGCCATTTTACTTTCATCTTCTCCAATTTAACTTTAGTTAAGCTTCACCAAAGCTGAAATTTTCAAGTCCCCTGTCCAACACATTCTAAGAAAATAAGTTTGTTGCTCTGCATCTATTGAAAGTAAAGCATGGAAATAAATAATGGCAGTCTATTGCTGTGTCCATTTCTTCTTCAAGCCTGTGGAATAGAAAGGAGACCAAATAGAACTTAATTTTATTCCAAGTTCCAGGTGAGAGAGGAAAAAAATATTGTAGACTACCTTAAAAACAAAGCAAACAAACAAAAACCCCCAACAATAACAACAAACCAACCAAAAAATGAAACAAACCCCAGTAATACAGGGTCTTACCGAAGGTCCCTCTAGCCCAGAATCCCTCTTCTCCTGGTGGTGGCCAGAAGCAGATACCTAGAAGTTGTCAGAAAAGTGTGCGTATAGCATAAGATGGTATTTCCTTGGGATACTCTCCTCGCTTTCTAGTCTTCTAATAGTTTGCAATTCAACAATTGCTTAAGCCAGAGTTGGTGTCCTTTTTTGTAATGTCCATTAACGTATTTCACTTCTCTTAAATCATTCGGATTCTGATTTATGAGTTCTGTTGGCTTGGGTTGATTTATCTTGAAGATATTAACAGTGGAGGTATTGGAGTAGAAGGATATGCCTGTCCCTGAACTGCTTACATATTAGCATAACCCAGCATTGATTTCAGTTTATATCACTATGCCAGGCTGTAAATCATGGCAACTGAGGTCTCTGATTCATAATTCCTTCTGGATTTCACTGCAGCTGTGGAACTGTAACTTCTGTATCCAACAGGAATCATCATCCAGAGTCCTGGCTTAAATAAATATGAAATTTCTTAACTCTACTAATGGCAGCGGATTTTAATCCTCAGGTCAGCAAAGGAGTATTTGGGACAAAGTACTAACCCTTCAAAAGGAAGTGAAAATTCTGTCACTAATTTCAGTTAAATCTCTTTTCACCCAGTAATTGTGATTTCTATAAATATACTGTTTACTGTAACATGTACTTTCGTTATACACAGAAGTAGAGAAATAAAAATGTAAGAACAACTGAAAAGGGTATTTGAGACAGTGTCAAACAGAAGGAGCATGGAGGAAAGTATGTTGGATCTTGAAAAATATGGTATCCCAGCTTCTCTGAGAATCTCAAAATATTTCTGAATTACAGATCTGACAAGGTATATAGTAATCTTACAACGTCCACTCTGAAAAACATTCAGGAGGATACCTGCCTTACCTTTTCTGAAGAGTCAGGGAGAATGAGGCATATGGTTTTTGGATGAGTGTGTATTCTTTCAAATCCTATTGGTGTGTCAGCCTTTTATTCTTTGAAGTGGCTCCAAGTTGTTCTTTGCTGTTGTTTTCACATTGTATGTCAAGTCTAGCATATAGTTTAAATGTGTCCTTAATGAAAAAGGTAAACCAGGCAAGAGAAAATAACCATGGTCACCATGGAGTTATCTTAAAATGTGACAAGTTCTGTTTTCCATAATCACATGGACGCATGAGAGGATGGGATTATGTATTTAGTTAGATATTTTGCTATTTGTAGCAAATGTATGACAGAGATATCCTGTACAGTGTTGGCCACTTAACTACCAGATATACAAGTCCTTTTGATGGAAAGCTGATGTTACAATTTTAAATCCATGGTACAAAATTTTAGGAGGTATTTAAGCAAACTTTCAGCTACACTTTGTTCTGAGTGAATGTGAGGAGAAAAAGACAGCCATGCTAAAAACACTCTCATTAATTTTTCATGAGAATTATAACACTTTCTTTAGCTGATAACTTAATTTTTGGTTTTAACTGTAAACACAGATATTATAAGTAGTTCTTAGGATGCAAACTTGAAAGCCTCAGATTTTTATTTTCATCTCTGCCTTTTCAACTCCTACAGTGTTGGCCGTGGGCTGTATGGAATTGATAGCATGCCAGACCTGCGCAGAAAGAAATCTTTTCCCATTGTTCGCGATGTGGTAAGTAACTTCTGAGGCTATGAGACTTGATTTATTTGCCTGTTGTCTAGATCTTTCTTATAATTACTATTGTGCATGTGAATTATAGTTTGTCAACAATTGGTTTATGGAAAAAAGGTATCTTGAGTGAATGGATGGAGGCGGTAAAAAGCAATGATGCAGTTGTTATAATGTACTAGGTAAGTCTGAATATCTCATCTAATATTTAGATATTACTTGTGGATTCAAGTAATGTGAATTTCCTGCAATAATAAGCTACTCATTTTTGTGTTGAATTAGCTTGTGAAGACAGCTGTTATTGAGTGCTTGGGATATACTGATTGACTTGATTTATTATGATACTGAAAAAGGAAATTCCTTTTAAAAAGTAACCCTGTTTCAGTATGAATGTTTTAAAGACTTATGCATACTTTTGGTACAAGACCAGGTATGTTATTTTAGCAGACATTGTAGACAATAATAATCTAGACAAATTTCAGGAAAGTGAAAAGAATGGCTGTTCCTTTGAGATTTATTCTGACTTCCAGTCTAAACAACATTAAGTAGAATCTCTGTGTGAAGAATTTCAAGTGCCATTCACATTTCTTTCTTTCTTCTTGTAAAGTGTAGAATTCATAATTAAATAAAATACATATTTAGTCTCTGGTGGTGGCAAGCCCCCAGTCCATTTCTTATTGTAAAGAAATGATGAGGAGTCAGCCAAAGTAAATGATTTAATATAGTTGTCTTTAAAAGATCAATCTTTGCCAAATTATTGCTCAGTGTATTCTTAGCGTCTCTGTTCAGTCATTCTACAGTAATATAACACAATATCTGAATGGTCATGAAGAGAGTACAGCAACAATTTTGGGGTAGAATTCCTTCTGAAATCAATGAAAAGTTGCCATTTATGACATACTAGAGTCTGCATTCATTGAATCCATCTTTTTGACGCTAGCCACTCTACTGTAATTTGTATTGCATAAATATAATTTAAAGCCATGTAATGATGCTTTTATGCATATTAAATAGCAGTTTGCTTTATTCTTAATTGTTGGAACTGTTTACAGACAGATATAGCTCAGAACAGACTAAGACATCAGAATCTTAATAGTAACTATTCACTTTGAAAACCATAATAATTATCAAAGTGAATCTAAAAAGAAAATTCACATTTTGAATGGTGCAATGAAACCTCATTTTTATTATTCAAATATGTCAATGATTATTGCTTTACCATCCAGTCATTGAAGGATAACTCCTCTTGAAGGAATTCTACCTATAGTAAGTGCAAATTGCAGAATTTTAAAACTGAAATTTGTCCTGGAATTTAATAATTATGGACTTACTGTACAGCCCGTAACTGTATGTTCTTTAAATATCTACTTCTGATACTGAAATAGGTATCAGTTGATTTTTTTCTTTTCCAATAAAGCTGGCAAATTATTAATATTCTTTATAATTTCTTTCCTGTCTCGGCTGGATTTTTCAGGCTATGGTAAGTGCTTTTACACTGATACAGTTCTAGAATGTTCAATAACTTAGGGATTTTATGAATGTTGTATTTTATGATGACTTTTTTTTTGGAAAATAGAAATACTCTTTATGACCAAGAATTTAATCCTAAGTGAAGTTTTGCCTTATGTGAATGTGTTGTCCTTTGCATCATTTACACCAAAATTATTAGAAAAAGTTTATCTGTGTTTTCCAAATATCCTTTCTAATGATACAAGTAAACTGTTGAGGACCCAATCATGATGCTTCCCCTGTGGAATTGAACAGTCTTAGATTCCTAGATCAAGAGAAGTTGAAATTGTTCCCTACTCTTAAATCTTCTTCAACTAAATTATTTGATCTTTCTCATCAAAGGTGAATTTCCCAAAGCAACTGAAGATCGTTAGGTACTATGGTGTAATTTTTTTCTGCCAACTATATTAATGGTTCATGGAAATATTTTCTTTTTCCACAACTTTGGTACTTGTAAAGATCCCTTCTTATTTTCCTATTCCCTCTCTGCACGTCCAGTTTTTCTGCATTAGTTTTCATGCTTTCATCATGGTATCTCAATATAAAGTTTAACAAAATGATGTACCTCTTCTTAAGAAGATATCTTTGATTCCCATTTGTTTCCATAAATTCACATTTTGAAAAATCTAGTTTTCAACAGCAGTTGTGTTGTTTTCATTCTTTTTCTCCTAAATCTCTAAGACAAGTGCTTTCATTAATGCTCTGGGATTTCTGCTTTCCCTGCTTGTTTTGGGTTGAGTCATTAGAGAGAATAAAGCAATCAAAGTCCATCTATAGGAACAGTTCTCTTTGCTGCAGTCAGGTATTTCACTATGGATCATTATTAGAGTTCTTATAGAATGTATTTGACGTAAAAGGGAAAGAGAATGAAAGAAGAAATCATCATTCAAGTGGAGTAACAATACAGCTGTTTGAATAGCAGTACAGAGCGTTTGAACAGACCTCTGTCTAAAGTGGAGTCAGAAAGATGAGTTGAGTGCACTTGTTAATGTAATTGCTGTAACTTCTACTTTCAAACAAATGTATTCTGTCTTTTGTACTAGTTAGAGCTTATTATTTGAGGTGGGACTACAACTTGGCAAAAGAGTAGAAATAATTACAGTGGAGGTTAGAATTACTTAACTCACAATGGCCAAATGTGTGTGTTGATCTGCCAGTAGACAAAGGTCCCTAACTATTTTTCTTTCACTATGCTTTACTCCTTACTTCATCCAGATTTCTTCTCTTTGTCATTCAAGAATATATTATTGCTATGCTTTATCGTTTGATTATAAGAGCACAGAATAATTTGTGACTCCTTGCTGCTGTTGTAAAACAGTCTGCTTGTTTCATACTGTTGAAGAGAACACACAGGATGAAACAACTGCCCATTTCAGCTAAAGCAATAATGAGTAACTTTTACATTACATTACAAATAAACCAGTATTTGTCAAGTGGTAACAAATATTGTATCTACAACTTCCCACACACACCCACTCCCCTCTTGTAATAGGCTATAGACTCTTGTAAGGGGGGTGTGGAACCGAAGTGAAGGAAGAAATTATCAGGAAACCTGAAACCCTCTGTAAAAACAAAGGAATGAGTATTGCATGACACAGCCAGCATTCATGAACAGTTGCAAAACATAACCGTGACTGGTGCTTCTTCACTGCTACTTTTGCTGCTCAAAACAGAGCTTTCTTTTATTTCAGCATTGCAGGTGGCTCTTTTTTTTCACCTACACGATTTTTTTAATATAACATTTAATTGTAGCTTGAGTCAAATTCTCTTTTACTTACAGTTACCACTTTTCAATGTTGCTAGGATTACTTCTATTTTTTTATTATTCTTTGAAGCTACTAAGGTAAATTCAGAGGTGATACATAACACAGTGTAGATACAAGTTAATGTAGGGGTCTAAAAGGACCTGAACATAAAGTAAACTAAGTTAATTTAAATCATGTATCAGGGATTTGGAGAAACATTTAAAAATCAAACAGATGGTGTTCTACTTCAGCACCTTCTTTCATTGGTTTGAGGTTTGGTTGATTATTTTATTTTATTTTTTTTCCCCCAGAAATTTATCATAGAATCAACTTGGCTGGAAAAGACATTTAAGATTATCAAGTCCAACCGTTACCGCAGGACTGCCGAGTCCACCACTAAACCATGTCATGAAGGGCCTCATCTACATAGTTTTTAACACTTTCAGGGACAGTGATTCCACCACTTGTCTGGGCAGCCTGTTCCAATGCCTGACCACTCTTTCAGTGAAATTTCTTTTCCTAATATCCAATATCTCCGCTGGCACAGCTTGAGACCCTTTTCTCTTGTCCCATCACTTGTTATTTGGGAGACCAGTCACCTCCTTGCTCCATCTGCCTTTCAGGTAGTTCTTGAAAGCGATAAGGTCCTCCCTGAGCCTTCCCTTCTCCAGACTACACAACCCCAGTCCCCTCAGCTGCTACTCCGTAAGACTTGTACTGTTATGAGAGGCCCAAATGTTCATGATGCAATAGTGCCAATGTAAAGATCTTCACAGTCTGCAGGTCAAATTCTCATAAGCCTAAAGACATGAGGTAGTATCTGAACATCAGTTTGAAAGGGTAAGCAAATCTCATCTCCTGTTAAAGGAGATTGGTGAATGGCTTCAGGTTCCTTTTGCTCACCATGTTCTTTTGATGCTCTGGCAATTTGGTCTTCCTTCCTGGAGGCTCCGGATAATAAGCAACACTTACCATGCTTCCTTGCTACTATTTTAAAAAAAGAGAAGGGCAGTAGGGAGAAAAGTTTTCTTGCTACATTCGTATCCTTCATCCTTGTTTCCCATAAATGAGTCTGGCAGCAGTCTTCTCTTACTCTTTCCAAAATACTCACTCCTGTTTGCTTCTTTCCATCCTTAAGCCCAGACACTGTTCTGTGTTTGTTCAGTGCTTGTTTCTTTTCTGCTTAAAGTTTCCAACACATTTTTATTTGCCATTTCTCACTTTGGTGTGTGGCTGTGGGTCCTGTAACATTAAATTTTGTCACAAAAAGTTTCTGTTTCATCTTTCTTGTCATTTTGTTAATCTCAGTGGTGCACACCAATGGAATTTCTCATATTCGCAGAAATAGCAGGAAATACAGTCACAGAGAAGCAGAATTATTTACTTATTGATAACAAAGTGGGAAAACTGAGAGTAAATTAATGGCATAGGCTTGGTAAACTGCTCAGAGTTTAAAATAAAAGTATCCCATAGTATCTGTAATAAGACAGTGATAAATCAAATGTTTCTCTGCCAAGGATGACTTCCTACTCTATAACTGTTTTCACAAGATTAATAATTCTATATCTATCTGCAAGTTTAATTACTATCAAGGGAAACTTACTGAAAATTGGATGCATATGTTCTCAGGGGAAAGTGATTGTTTAAAATTAATATTAACAGCCTTAATATATCTAAATAAATTAAAAAAAAACACCCAACCCACAAACATTTAAAATGTCATTGTTATAAATTATAAAATTGGAAGAAGTTTGAATTGTTTCTCCATCCAAAGATTAATGATGTGGTTCTGCTGATGTAAACCTAAGTTACTTCTGACCCAGTATGTATTTCACAAAAGTAAGAATGTTGTATGCAAAATATCATTGAATCTTTTTCTAAAATAGCTCTGTAATGGGGGGGCTACAGAGACCCACTTCACAATAAGGTGAAAATCTGTATCCTCACAACAAAGGCAACAACAGATTTATGGTTAGTGGGTGGTATAATTGATCCTCCTCACACTGCTAGACTATGAGGGCATCAAGCATGACAAAACTGATGCTGGATTACAGGAAAACAGAGATAAAGCAAAAGTGTACAGGCAGGCTTGAAATGATTTAGAATACAGGGAAGGATGCATAAGACCAATTTTGCAGGTAAAATGCAGCAATGCAGGAGTGTTATGGTTAATATCTTGTACAGTAGAATAAATCTTACCTGTCTCTTGTCAGGCCAGAAGGACTGCTGATAGCAGAAGTGATAATCAGAGTTGAAATATTTTTTGGAAAACACACAGAACTCCTTTCCACAGGGATCTTTTCCTTTTGATGATTATACTCTCTAATTCTCAAGGACCCATTTAATTACAGGGATATTGAAGTAAGGAAGATAAAATTTCCTTGTTTATTGTATATTAAAAATACTTTGATTGCCTTTGTATGTGCTATACTAGAGCAAATGAGATTGTCTCTATGACCAAGGGTGTAGTCTTAAGAACTGGGAAATATTCATATAATACCCATAACATCATGTGGACTAAAGAGGACAGATTGAGACAGATTCCAGCCTTTTTACTTCTCTCCAAGAACCAGAGTATTTGTCCACATAGCTATTCATAGTATTGAATGAATATTATCTTTTAAGGTAAAAAGTACAGTTCGGTTTCCCAGACTTTTTATTGAAGACAAGAAGCAATTTATAAACATACACAGTTTAGAAGTGCTCAGTGAATTAAGAAAAAAATATCTGGAATTGACAACTTGAATGATAAGACTATTGCAAAATGATCTCCCATGTTGCTGAAGGCACAGACAGCTTCCAAATTAGGGCAGGATGCCTATCCTTGTACCACATTAATTTGGTTGGCAAAGCAGAAAAACAGTGACAGCCTGTGGTTTAAAAAAAAAAAAAAAAAGAGTCAAAAACCTTTGAATACCAGGTTTTATATTAGGAGTGGCAGTGAAGCTAGGCACTGCTGAAAGAAACAGTAATGGTGAGGAAAAGTGTGCTTGCATTATGTACTGAAACCTGAAAGGTTGTTGTGATGCAAAACATTAATTAAAAGCTTTTGCAACTCCTACAGTTTTGCTTTAATCCAATAGCATAATCAAGTACTACTTGCCTTCCATTAGAGTCAGTAACTGAAATTACTAGTATAATTTTTAACAGTTTTGCATTTTGCCTTAAACAGACACTTGCAGCTCGAAAATCTGGTATTTCCATGGCAATGCTCATCCGGACCTCCATAAACAATGATGAAATGGTAAGTGTTTTCAATGGTAGGTTTAAGTAATTTAAATAATAGAGAAATTTTTTGTTCAAAGTTCTTCAGAAATTATTTCAACCTGAGACATTCCAAACTGGATAAAACTGTGTGTATAAGCATCCTGTTTATTCTGTAGGAACTTTCAGGGATCTTTACAGAATTTGCTGCCTGATCCACAGTGACAGAAACAGGTTTGCTTCTGCTGACAGTTAGAAGACACGAAGCAGAAAACCTTTGTTTAAAAACCCAATTGCTTTGGAAAACCTTTTATTTTAAACTGGCCAGCTGCACAACACTTTACCTGCAGGCTTTCAGGATCTCTCTCTGTTCATCACACCATCAGTACAATTAGAATGACAGGATTCTGCAAGATTTCTGTGTGGTTGTTAATTTTTTCCCAAGTCCTTATGGGTGGCTGGGACATTATTTGATTTTGTACATGTAACTTCTTTTAATAACACATGGGATCTAGATGAAGAAGTATTTAATTCATACAAGAAGTGACCAGGAGAATCGTTTGAAAAGTCATATTCTCACAGCTGGTAAAACACGTGTGTTGTGGGTTTCCATTATTGGCTTCATTTACTTTTTGCAAAAGAAATGTATTTTAAACAAAAACACAACACACGCCATCTTCTTCAGCAATACTTGATGTGATGCAATCAGATTTACATGGCTAAACTAAGCAAAAGCACTAATTTGAAGGAGTAAAGGCCCCTTTTGTGTTCCTTATATTGCTAGTGAAAACATTGACATCTAGAATATCTTGTATATTAAAAATATATATTAAAAAAAAAGAAGTGTTGAATTTTTCTTACACTGTTGTTAAGCTCTATAGCAGAAAAATGGAAGAGTAGAATATGTTGACAAGTATTCTGGGAGCTGAAACACGTAACACAAGTACACACACACCCATTCCTCTTCTCTAATTTATTGTGAACTTTCTGTGCTTATACGGTAATCGTAAAGGAACAATTTGGTAGTGCTCAGGTATGGATTGATGAGGTGGGAAACAGCTGGTATTTGAAATGATCTTTCAGTAGGAGCAGTAGTTATTTTATTCTGCAATGCCAAAATAACCGCCAAAGTCGGTAGAATGGAGAACTATGGAATGTGAAAAAGGAGTTAAAGGCTGAAGGAAAATTGTAGAGAATAAACTTATGCTATGTAAGTGGTGCAGAATAGACTTTCCATTTATATTATAGCTGCTATAAAAACATCTAAGTTCAGTAAAAGTCCCTAAGATACTCTGTATCTTTTACTAAAAGGTGTCTGCTAAACAAACAAATAAAACATTTGTAAGGATTACTGCCTTTTATGACAGTAAGTTCAGGTTTAAATATTCATTTACATGCTTTCCCTTATGCAGAAACTACCAAGTTTTGACTTTGGAGGGCTAAAGATGCAAGTTTAGTTGGCAATGTAAATTGCCAACAAATGCAGGAAAAGAGCATAATTTGAACTGCACTTGCACATTCTGACTTTAGTGGAAGTGTTCAGGATGAAAGAAAGTGGCAGTAAATCCCAGGGGAGAGCAAACATTTCTCTAATGCTTGCTGTCAATCAGGAGAAACTACTGAACTACGGTCCAGGAGAAATGGAAAGGGAAAATAAGTTGAATATATTTTTATGCCATTATACTCTTTGGCCTCCACTTCAACCATGCCAAATGAAAAATTGTGTACCAGATGTAGATATTTGTTATGAAATCCTTAAAGAAAAACATAAGCCCAAAGGCAGACAACAAATATAATTTAGATACATAAAAGTTGATTTGAGAAAATGTCATAAGCTAATTCAGAAGGAAAGGTGAATAAGAAAAGCCTGGTTTATGCCAGCTCTCACTAAACATACTAAAGGGAAGTGGGTACTCTTCACTACAGGATAATTATAATGGTAAAGCTAGTAAAACTACTTGCAAGATATCTAAAACAAGTGAAAGGTAATACTTTTCTTCTTGGTCTGCAAGTAGCCAGCAGAACTTAATGCCCTAAGGCATTATTAAAACTTAGTAGAGCAAGATTTGAAAACAGAAAGAGCAGACATTTTCAGGCATAAAAGAACTCTCCAGATACTCTCCACAAAACCAGATGGAGAAATGCAGTCACCGATGAAAGTTAAGGAAGAAAATTCCCTTTGGGCAAGTTACTCTTCTGATTAAGGCTATTTTGGTTTTTATTCTCCTTCATCTTTTTCTGGAGGGAATATTAGTGACTCTGACGGAAGCAGGTCATTTGGGTGTTTAGATTCAGTATGGAAATTCTTTGAGCCTTTTATTAAAAATCAAATGCTACTTACTCAAAAAATTAAAACCAGAGGTTAAATGCTGTGAGCTGTGCCACCTGACATGGCTATCCTTCTGGTATAACCTGTTCATGATTCAGTGAGTTTGTAGGTTCTCAGGCACTGATTCAAAGACATTTTATAAAGTATTAACTTCAGTGATGCTTAAACACATGATTTCAGTTGGGCGTTCATTTAATTGCTTTGCTGAACAAAGAGATAGCAGCAAGTTTGTGAAAATAACACACTATTGACATTGAAAAAGTATCTGTAGTAGTATATGACAAAAATAAACTTCACTTTGGAAGATAAGCAGATAACTAAGTAATCCTCCTTTATATTAACAGTCCTAAATGTTGCCATGCTCAGAGCTCTGTGAATGTGTATAATAGATACATTTAAGCAGAGAATGGTATTAGCAATGAAAGCTCCTAGACAGTAATATAAAAAATACCTACTTTACAATTCTAGTTTGCTTTAACAACTGAATTTTCAGCTTAAAACTTCATTTACCCTCAGATGTTTAGTTCAAGACCTATTGAGCTGTGCCATTCATTACTTAGTGCCATTTCAGAAATAGATACAAGTTACTGGCAAAATTCTAAACCTATTTATACTGTGAAAAAAACAGTGAAGTTGAACAGGGTAAAAGGGTAGTAGTTGTACTGATACTACTAGAGTTCAGGAGTGAGAGAGTGTAATCTGCAAAGGAATCTTCAAAGATGGTGGTTTCTGAGAAACATGATTTCTCAGCAAGCTACATAACTTCACTTTAGGTTGTTTTTGAAGTTTTCTTTCTGATACCTGTAGCTGTTAGACTGTGATGTGGCAGGCAGATGGTGGAGAAACACACAAAAGTGAAGTGTGCTGAGTTATGTGGCCATGAATTAGCCCAGTCCCTCTGCTAGATCAAACCGCTGCTAACCTTTGCTTGCTTTCAGGGGAGTTCTGAGATGGCTAATTGTCTAGAGGAGGCTAAGAAAGCACTCTGGAGAGAATTCTGTATTTGTTTTAGTTTTTCCTGCTATATCAGCTTCTTTTCCTAGTTCGGTTCTACAGTGTTCTCAGAGGTGCTAGGATAAAATGTCCATGAAAAGCCTGACTACATTTGTTTTGCCAGGCTTAACGGGACGGATGTTGTTTTTAGCATGTAACTATGAACTTCCAATAAGAACTGCTACGGCCTAAGCTGCTTAACATTTGGTTTTCTTATTTGCAGTGCTTGAACGTATAAATCAGTGCATTTATGGCTATACGGTTTTTCCCATGGTAGAAGAAATGTTTTAATTGATGGTTCTGTGCAATGTTATGCAGATATGCACCCCAAAAAAAATATTTTTATTGGACAATTTATTATTAGCAGAATCTCACATATTTTAGTTGAGACTCGGATACTTAAGATCAAGAACATGACAGTGTGTTGTTAGATAGGCTAATATCTTGCATTTGTCATATACTTACCACTGAGGAATATTAAAATTATGGGACTGTTAACACATGCTTAACTGAGCAAGTCTATACTAGTAGAATGTAAGCAGTGATGTTAAAGCTCATATGGACAAACCACACAAATCCCAAGATGTTTGCCAGTTTGCTACAGCTAGACAGTCATCCAGGGTTCTTTTGTCTTCAAAGTGCAAGGCAAAATAAGTTAATTAGTATTTTGTAAATTAGTTCATGCTTCTATATATATTCTGATATTTTGTAACATTTTAAGTGTAAGGGTATATACTTTATCTCCAGTTCACTCGTATTAACCAGTGCTTCAAACTAATCCTTTTTATTTATTCAACAGAAAATACATGTCTTCAAGAAGACACTGCAGGCTTTGATCTATCCAATATCATCAACTACACCTCATAACTTTGAAGTCTGGACAGCTACAACTCCCACATATTGTTATGAATGTGAAGGTCTACTTTGGGGCATAGCCAGACAAGGCATGAGATGTACTGAATGTGGTGTCAAATGCCATGAGAAGTGCCAAGACCTCCTAAATGCTGACTGTCTGCAGAGTGAGTATTTCCTAACAGCTAAAGCTTTGCAGTACTCAACACCTTTTGATTTTGTGTGTACACTCATATTCCCCGAAATGAAGAGCCAGATCATCAGAAATTAGTGAAAGCGTGTTGGTATTCATTGGCTAAGGAGCTTTCCAGAAACTTCATGGAATATTGACTTTTAATTTTGGTTTTGTCCTTGGAACTTGATAAATGTTGCTGGTCAGTTACAAAATCAACTTTTGCAGCATGACTATATTATTTACTTTCTCCTGCCAATGTCAACATCCAAAACAATTTGTTTCATGACATAAAATAAACATTTTATTTAACTTAGAACACAAGAAATGTTTAAAACAGAGATAAAAAAATATTCCTAACACTTATTGTAGTCACACTCATGTGCTATAAAATATACAAAAATACGGAACACTAAATAGGATAGTTTCACAAGTGAGAAAAGAATGCTTCTTGTGAAAATCAAGTATTATAAAAGTATATTGTGCAGCATTAATATGATAGTTGGTGGTGAGTTTTCAGAAGTCTATCAAGTAAAGGCTGTACTTGTGAGTAGCTTCTTCAGTAAGTGCAAATAATTTCTGTTATCTACAGAACAGCTGAGCTGCTTTTGATGGTGCCACAACCATGGAGGTGACATGAAAGATGTATCCATCCCTGTATTAGTTGAATCTTGGCTGAAACCTAAAAATGAAAAGCTACAAAAGATTTACAGATTTAAAATATCCTTTTTATCTTCCTTTTCACTTATCTGAAGAAATACTCAGCCCAGGGGTTCGCTGGCCTATATCACCAGCCCCAGAAAACATAACAAATGGCTGAAAGAACAATATTGTCTTTGCAGAATTTCTACAAATGTATGAATGGTAATGCTGAGAGAGAGCCTGCAAAAAAAGAGTAGGATTGGCAGTCATGTGTGGTGTCAAGTTTGAAAGCATTAAACAACTGATTCAACCTCTAGGAGGCAAACTGCAGATAAAGAAAATATTTAACACACCTAAGGGATCCAAATCTTTCCCTTACTATACAAATGTTTTTGAGAACCCTGTCACATGTTTTTGCAACAGATTAATTGCTCAGCAAGTTTGAATGTTATATTATTTTGAAAATTAACTTCATGTGCTTTGTTTCATTTATGTTAAAAATTTAACATTTCACTAAAAGAATTAATTGAGCAGTGTAGCTGGTTCTATAGGAAGGCTTATGTTGACAGTATCATGAAGTGAAATGAATGTGGTTCATTGTGGTTATTTTTATTACAGTCATCCTTTTGGCCATCTCATAATCACTAGGACATATTGGCCTCCAAGCTTTTGTAATTTTCTTTTTTTTATATGCTTAATGATTGCTAATGTAGACTGTAGACATCTCAAGCTCTTTCACATCAATATCTAAGCTTGTTCTAAATTAGATTTAAGAAAAATCAGTAGTACTTTCATTAGACCTCTCATCTTCAACAAGATACCCTTACTAATAGTAAGTGTAGTATTAAATCAGAATTGATTTTAATCATGTTGAGTTTGTATCAGTCCCTAGGGTAAAAGGGGCTTGTTCACTTCCTTTGCAATATAAGTTAGAATATTGTCTTAATTAGTCTGATCAATACTGCATGAAAAGAGCTGTTGATAGACTGTCAGCAATAGAGGATGTGAAAATAGCTGCAATAAATAATTTAGTATAAATAGAAGCCTATTCTGATTTTTCAGTGAAACTTAAAGCAGATTTCTTTTTACTGCAAATTCCAATTTTATCTGTACTGTCTCAAAAAGCAGCAAGGTTTTCAATAGGAATACTTTATTGCCACTCAGATTGTGTCCATGGTTTATCATTTCATCATGATGTTGTATCTGTACTTTTAAAGTAAGGGCAGAAAATAGAAAATGAAAAATGTTGCTTTCCTGCATCTTGCAAGAAGTACCTGTCACTCTTTCCAGGCAGCTCAGCAATCATCTTTTTTGTGATAAAATCCCTAGAGAATTTTTACTGGTATTTAGTTTTGTGGTAGCATTTAATTCATTTTCTACCAATTCATAGTATTTCAGTGTGTAAAACTCTTAATCACTAGAACCTTAGTCTTCTGCATTAAAAAAAATCAGCTATTCAAAGAGATTTTCAGGATTTATCAAGATCATCTTTAGCCATTGCAAGCTGAGAGTGCCTCAACAAAAATAATGTCATCAAAAGGTGAGAAGGATGTTTGACAGTAGTGTAGAGAAGGAACTGTGTTCCTCATCATTATTGAAAAATCTTAATTCTAATTGTGTGGTGAGTGGTTCAACATAATTTTGTCTTAATTTTACTATCCATTTAGAGGAAGCAATAATACTTTGATCCTCCCAGGCATGGAGGATGGCTAGCTGGGTGACGTTTTCACAACCTTTTGGAAGGACAAAGTACTTACTGCTGCTAGTGATAACAGCAACACATTGTCTGATGATGATTGTCTCAGTGCTATGAGCCCTTGAGTAGTGTTTAACAACATGAGCTAAAATTCAGCAATACCTGTGGCAAGTGATTAATGTGTCATTGATTACAAAATTTGTAGTCTTCTTGCATCTTGCTTAATATGTCAGTCTTGTCATGACTTGAAATAACCTCTTTAGCACTGCAGAAATCTTTTTGCTTCCAACATTTGTAATACCATTTTAACCACACCAATGATTCTTTTCTCGTGCCCAACTGCAAGGTGGACATTTGTTTTTTTCAAGAGTACACTTGAGTTATTCCATTACAATATGTATAGCAGAGACATTGAGCAGAAACACTTTCCTCGTTTTATACGGAGAACTTCACTTTGGCTTTTAAAGGACCTCTGAAATCACTTATGATCTTTAGAGAGAGAAATCTCTCCACAGTTCCCCTGGGAAAAACTGTGAATAAAACCTGTAGTATGTCCCAGACAAATCAGCAAATCACCTGAGTATTTTCTTTTTTTTCTGATTTAATTTATAGGTTAGACTCTTAAGTTTAATATCACACAAGCACGGGTCTGGTGCAATATTGTTTGCAAAAATTCCCTGTATGGTTCCAGTGTTAGAATTCTTGGAAAAGCACTCCCTTAAGTTTGTACAGCTGCAATCAGAGTACAAAGCTGAGTACATGTCTACACTTTGGTAAGCAGAGCACGGAAGAGTGGCTTTAATAGCCATCAGAAGACTCCAGTCCTAACACTGAGCTTTGTGAAGCTCTCCTTTGTTGATGCATGATGTTTAATGAAGGGATGGAGTGCACTAGTGATCCAGACTGAGGATGTCAAGTCAGCATTACAGTTAGGATAGTCCTAAACTGATATAAATGCTTAAATCCAGGGAATGCTTACATTCAGTAGACCTTGAATGCTTTGTTAAATGGATTTATGTGATCATTAACTTTTTATTAACACTGTTCCTGGAAGGAATGAAAAACTTTCCATGAGTCAGGCAGCATCAGCAAATACTGAGATGTATCTGGAAACAGTCAAGATAGTTGCTATGTCTATTTCTTTCTCCTGTTCATTAGATTTCCACTGTGGGAGAGCATAGCAGGTGTCTAGATCAATGTCCTTATTGTCAAACTAAAAATTCTCTAAAAAAAAAATGCAGTGAAAACATTATCTTGTTTAAATACTGTTTCTGTTAAGTTGGGGGAGTTTTTTGTTCTAATAAAACAAATACAGTTTCTTGTACAATCCTACTCCAGAAGGAGAAAAAGGAATGAAGATATTGTTACATCATGCTGACTTAGAAAGGAAATTAAAAAATTATTTTAAGAATTATTCATATATGTTTTACTGAAGCTTAGCTAGTAACAAGTAAAGGGCAGAGCAGACAGACCTAGATACTGCACACTTTTACACACCTTTCTGGAGGAGTCAGTATGCATAATTATTTAGAAAAAGTTGCTCATATGTTTGGATGTTTTCACAGTACAGGTCAGCACTGAATAATACTGATTTCCAGGTATAAAACATACTTTATTGAAGTTGAATATTAACCTGTCATGTTAAACTGGTAATTTTAGGTATTGCAAAGAATAAATATAAGAGGATTGATATCATCCAGATGAAACAAACATCTCTGAGTACTGCAGTACTAGCTATTGACTGGAGACTTTAAAAGAGAAGAACTAAGGTAACAATTCTTGTAAAAAAGTTTTGACCTTTTCTCTTATTTCAGGAGCTGCTGAGAAGAGTTCCAAACATGGTGCAGAAGATAAAACACAGAACATTATCAGTGCTATGAAGGAAAGAATGAAGATCAGAGAAAAAAATAGACCAGAGGTGTTTGAAGTGATCCAGGAGATGTTTAATATTTCCAAGGAAGATTTTGTACAATATACAAAAGCAGCAAAACAAAGTGTTTTGGATGGCACATCCAAGTGGTCAGCAAAAATAACAATCACAGGTAAATTTCCTTCTGAACTGTTTGCTCTAAGAGCCCTTTCTTTCCTAGTCTCCTGGTTCGGGAATAAAATTTATTATAATTAGACCTGGAACTGTGTTCAGTTGCGTACTTGGTGCATCCCGAAATGGTTGAATTTATAGCATGCTAGCTGGAAGAGTTCTAAGTTACAGCTGTTGGCAAAACTACTTTAAATTCCACTGCTCTAGGAAGGAAGATAAATAGTCTTCTTGTCTCCTCTTTGTCCTAACAATGTCTTCTGTGCTATTGCTGAGCTTTTTGCCAC